>NC_136059.1:1760139608-1761431890 GCF_964261635.1 Lissotriton helveticus
CCCCAGAAACAGTTTGCAAAATGTGCATGGTCCAAGTCCGGAGAAAAGGGTGACTCCCCGAAACCCTGCACAACATCATGGCGGCTATCAATGGGGTGTGTAAATTAGTCGATTCAGTTAACATAGAGGTCTCACTTATCAGAGCGGACTTCCGCAAGATGGATGAGAAGGTCAAGGAACTTAAAATAGTCACAAACGCCCTGCAGACGGACACATCTGAATTGCAATCCCAAATGCTTGAGATGCAGAAGAGGATGTTGCAGCAACTCTATGACTAATAAGGCCGGGCCAGCCGCAACATTCAACTTTTGGGGATTCCAGAAAAAACGGAGGGGCCAGCTGCGGGCCTTTATGTTGAAGATCTTAATCACAAAACACTCAAAGCCAAGACTCTAAAGCTATTTTTCTATTGAAAGAGCTCACAGGGTGCCGGGAGGTAGGCTGAAACCGGGGGCACCCCCAAGGCCAATTATTGCGCGAGCCTTCAGCCACAGAGATAGAGACATCATCTTACAGACGGCACGCTCCAATCCCCCCCCTGAAGATTGACAACTATGAAGTGGCCTTTTTTCCTGAATTCACTGCCAAGGTTCAGGCTCAACGGCACAGCTATCAAGCTGTGAAAAAGGAATTGCGAGACAGGAAGGTCAAGTATGCGATGCTCTTTCCCACTAGGTTGAGTCGAATCTGAAGGCAAGTCCTGGTTTTTTGACTCCCCAGAGGCGGTCTGGGAGTAGATGGACGGCTGGAGCACGGTGGGGGGTAGGAGGAGAGACAGATTGGGCAAACCAGGCCAGCGTTGAGAAGACCGAGTGGAGGAAGATCGTGTAGGCCCACTAGAAAAGAACAGTTAGCTCGAGGAGCAGGACTGATAGAGATAGATTATAAGTCTGACAAGCCCACAAGTGGTGAAAAGTGCAAGTAGTGGGACCAGGGGGAGGGGGGAGTTATACCCAATGTCACGATATTGACCGGCAGGCTGTTACTAAAAGTTATGACATAATATGTTTAATGTTCAGCTTTATAATCAGGAGGGACTCCATTGAATCAATGTGGATGGCAAAGTTTCCAGTTATTGTGATGTGAATGGACGGGAGGGGGATCACTCTACCCAGAGTAGTTTCAGAATTCAAAGGGGGGAGGGGGGTGTGAGCACTCTTCCAAGTTTGGGGGTGGGTAGTTTTGAATCCACGGGCAGGGAGGGAGGAAAGAAGGGAGATGTTTCAAGGGTAATTTGTTTATTGATACAATGCTTGAGGCAAACCTCATCAAAATGTGAAGTATTGCGAGGTATACACGATGTAATATAATTATGCTGAACAAAGGACGACAAACGTGGGGAAAGCAGATGTATGTTCTATCTTATGCAGCTATGATCCAACCATGGAAATGGGAAGTGTTACACAATTATGGGGTAGGATAGTAAAAGATCCCTGCCTGTGATGTCCTGGAACGTTAATGGAATGGGGGATAAGATAAAGAGGGGGATAGTCCAGCAATACCTTAAGAGGCACTCGCCTGATGTGGTCCTCCTGCAGGAAAAACATTTGGTAGGTCAAAAGTCCAAGGCCCTTACTAGGTGGGGATATAAACTCCTGGTACACACTGACTACACCATAGGCTCAAGAGGTACAGCTGTATTAGTGAAAAAAACAACGCCCTTAGTTGTTCAAAAAGTGTTGGCTGACACAGGGGGCGGTTTGCGAGAGTTGAGGCCCAGTGGGACGGAAGAGGTATTAATGTGATATCTGTGTATCTACCGCCCACTATGGGCAAGACAGGACTGGAAGACTAGAGTATTAAGCTGACGGGGACTTCAGGAAGGTACATTGATCATGGGGGAAACTACAGTATGACTCTGGACGATACCGTGTTCCGACACCTTCCAAAGTCAAAAGACACAGCTAATGACCTCATGGCTGACTTCGCGCAAGCGTTCGGTTTGGCAGACGTAGGTCACATACTTCATCCAACCGATAAATTGTTTACTTTCTTCTCCAATGCCCAACGGAGCCTCTCGCGCATTGACTACTTTCTTACACAGACTTCGACACCTTCTGTTTCAAAGGCACCACCCAAAACATTTTGAAACATTTAAAAGAAATTTATAGGGAGTATCTATACAAAAATAGAGATGTATTTTGATATCTCTTACTACTCTCCCTTTAGAATGGTGACCTTTATAGGAATGCTTTTTTGGTTAACAATTGGTTTATAAGCATCCTTCTGTTGAAATTTATCAAGAGCGAATATATTTGTAGGTTCAAAAATACTATACGAGAAAAATATATGTATGTTATTATTCTTTAGTGGATTTGTATATATTGTGCATCTGTACATTGTATGTGTAAAATGTGTATATATATGTATATGTGTAATATTGTTGTATAGAGGTATGTATGTGTTTTCAAAGTAATTACAAAAAACACCACATTTTGTTGAAAAAAAGAAGGTAAAATAAATACCACAAATAATTTCTATTTTGTAAAATCCTTTTTCTGGTAGTCATTAGTTAAGGGTATTGGATATATAGATTTATTTCACTTGTGTAATAACACATTGGAAAGGGATAATTAATGGTATTTTTTTTCCACACTGGTTGGAAGGGCGGCACTCTTCAAGATGCTGGCTCTTCCTCACTTTCTATATGTGCTACAAAACTGTCCCTACAGAATCCCAGACTTGTACTTCCCAGCGAATAATGGAGGTTTGCACGCTGCTGTGGGATGGTAGGGCCCTTAGGATTCCATGGCACAAACGGACGAAAAACTGGTACGATTGGGCATTGCCCTCCCTGATATACAGCGATACTACTGGGCGGCCCAATTGGTGACCGTCAATCACTGGATTTACCACTCCCCCCAGATGACCCGGCATATTCCCTCGATAGATATCAAACTGACCGATCCAGATACCTGGGCGCCCTGTATGCCACAGGCAGGAAATATAAGGGGAAGTTCTTTGGCCCGACCAAACACACATTAGAAATCTGGCGAATAGTTACCTCTCGGTTGGGTTGGACAGGCACTCTCTCACTGGCCACACCCCTATAGTTTACTCCACAACTGGGTCTGCTGGGCTACCAACCCGGTTTTGATAAATGGGATCTGATTGGGGTATCCACAGTAAGAGATTTGGTTAAAAAGGGGGCGATACTGACCTTTAATGAGCTCCAGAACCAGTATCAACTGACACAAGGGGAAATGTACACGTACATGCAAATTAGACACGTGCTTCAGACAGCGTTCCCTTCTCCAACAGACATACCAGAGTCATCACCCCTAGAGGACCGCTTGCTCGATGGACCGCTCGACTCTAAGGCTATATCTTTGACATACAGAAACTGAGTAATAATCTGCCAGACGATTTCCCAAAGCTTAGGGAGAAGTGGCAAAATGACATAGGAACCATAGACCACGAAGACTGGCAAGCGGCACTAATGTCCCCACGCCCAGCGGCAATTACCTAAAGACAAACTGATTCAGCTTAGGATACTTCACCGATCATACATGGCAGGGACGGTTCTAGCGACGATTGGGTCTAGGCCCGACGATCGCTGTATAAGAGAGTGTGACCAAAAAGCCACATTCTAGCACACACTGTGGTTCTGCCCCAAGGTACGTCCCTTGTGGGAGAGAGCCACGACTCGTATGTGCACAGCCCTGGGGAAAGCTATTGAACTGACCCCACAGTTGGGAATCTTAAATATTTGGGAGGCCTCTGACCTGACCAAAGTTGAGCAACAATTCACTAAGTTGGGATATACGCTAGCAAAGAGAATTGGCCATGGGATGGGGGAGTGTAATCCCACCTCATACCACCCTGTGGGTTACAGAAATGGACAAATGTATGCTGGCAGAGACAGAGGCATACAAGGCTCGGGATGCCCCAAGAAGTGGGACATGAAATGGTCAAAGTGGAACAAGTACAGGGGAGATCTTTGTGTGTCACCAACTGTTGAAATGGAGATGCGTCGACAGGAGAGACATGGGGAAGAAATGCAAGGAGCACTTGTGATTAAGGTTTTTTTTGTAGGATCTCAAGGCTAAGAGATTGTACTATGTCGTCCAAATATGTACTGTATGTATTAAATCAATAAACAAAGTTTACAAAATAAATAAAGGCCTAGCAAGCATGGTCCAGGACAACCTCAACCCGCTTATTACCCAGATGCAACGAGATTTGGAAAAGTTGAATGCCTTGGGACTCCCGTTGTGAGGTAGAGTGCAGGCAGTCCGCCTGGGAATGCTACTGAGTTTCAACTATACCTTGGGGATGCTGCCGATACAGGTGCCTCTCACAACCTTGCGACAGATAGACTCCAAGATACGGTCATTTGTGTGGGGCTCCGCATAGCCGTGCAACCCCACGCGCCGCGTCAAAGCTACAGGACTGCCGCACCCACCAGGGACATGGCTTCCTATCGGTAGAACTGAATGCTTTGGTGTTACACCTTTCCCAATTAGCGTGCTTCTTACAAGACTTCCCGGACCCGCCGCAATGGGTTCTGTTGCATCTACTTTCGACCGAGGAGGTTCTCTGTCCTATACATGGCGAAGCCAGGGAATAGTGGTACAGTACACCTAACTATATCCACTGCACGCAAGGCCCGGCACCGGGTTTACAAGCTGTTGGGGGTACATCCGCGTCTGCACAAGACATCCCCATTATGGGGAAACTAAGCTATCTGTATCGGGAGGAAGGGCTTGAGATGGCAGGCAGTGGGTATATGTTCCATTGATCAGAATATCTTCATTAGCTCCTTGAAACGGCTGGCACAACTTGGAGAGGAGTATGGTCTCCCACAACACAGTCTTGGAGATACACCCAGCTACAACACTGTCTGCGGCAGTGCTTGGGGACCCCTCCCCTGGAACCTGCTCCCATCTCCGGTATCAGCATTTCTTCTGGTCTGGGGACGTTATAAGGGGGTAATGTCTGGCCTGTATGGGGTGCTAGCATCGCACCGCTTCTCGATCCCCCTGGCACAGACGCCACGTGCCCGAAGCGACTGGCGATCATGTACGAAGATGACGAATGGGCGGACATACTAGAAGCCCTGGATAAAGGCGCAAGGGAAGCACAGATGAAATTCTGCCTCTTAAGCCTTACAGGACTTGTACTGGAAGCCCACGAAACTGCACAGAGCGGGCCCCCTCCCACATGCCAACTGCTGGAGATGTCCCAACTCCAGATGCGACATAGCACATATCTGTGAATGTCCTTCAGTGTAGGCTTTTTGGGAGTACATGGGACGGACCCTGAGCGCCTCCATGCCACTTTGTTTACCGCTCACGCCCCCTGAAGTACTTCTGTGCAATCTATCCAGACCGGAAGTACTTCTGCGCGATCTATCCAGACCACAACGCCGCCTCTTTCATACAGCTGAGACCACAGCCAAACTTTGCATACTGCACCAATGGAGGGCTGCAACACCCAGATACAAGAGTCCTGGCTGACAACTAGGATTCAAGCGGCCTCCCACGAGAAGATAATATAAACCCTACAAGACGAATCAGTGATTTTTCTACAGGTATGGACACCCATTCTGCGCATAGAGGCGCCGGGGGTTGATTGAGACGTGCCAGCAGCAGGCTCTGGTGATTAAATGCATATCTCGTCACAGCCGCTCTACGAGTCATCATATACCCCTAATTTTTATCTCTACCCTTACACTCTTTTCTCGCTCTTTTTCTTTCTAATTTCCTCTACTCTATGCATTGACTCTTTTCAATGATTCCTCCTCCTCAGCACTACTTCGGTACTCTCTGCCACCTCCTCAGCACTACTATAGCTCTTATCGCTCATATTATTATTTCCTACTTCTACTACGGTCATGTTCTCTACCGTTATTCCCTATTACCTTTATAAGGTGATGTTCCTTTTTTTTCTTTATTACTTCCTCCCCTTCCCCCCCCCTCCACTTCTCCCATACCTTTTCCCCCTCTGGCACGACCAGACCCACACTCACACTCTCATACCCGCACAACCATTACCGTGCTGCTGTGTGACTACAGGGCTTAATTACCATACAATCACACCGCCATCGGATTCTTAATATGTCAGAGTCCCTACGCCGGGACATATCGGCGACTTTGTTGTTGATCGTATGGTCCTCATTGAGCATGGTTTAGGCAGCAGTACTGATAAGACTGATATTCACGCTATTTTGTGCACAAGCTTGTCCTAGTCCTTTTCTCACAAAGCTTGATTTTGAAGTTTGTAGAAGTGGCTGCAGGGTCTTCATCCGCAAACTCAAGCTGAGGGAGCTCATGTTGCTTCTGTTTTTGTGCCGCCTTCATGGAAGCACTTGGAGGAGCTCTTTGTAAGAAATCATTCCCAGACAGGGGGAATGTAAAACAATCTTTCTTCTCAAGAAGACAGGCAGTAAGCCTCATCTCCCTGTCCTACAGGGATTTAGAAAGGAGTATTTTTCCCATGTCACTGAAAGGGATGGATAAAGGCCATAAATGGACTGATTGCGCAGATAGTCTACAAAAATCTTCTGTTCACAGTCTGAGAAGGATTTAAAGAGATCTTGTTCTGCCATAGCGTAAGGTAGTGATGTCATCCTGGGTCAGCTGGAGAATAAAAACCGTAGAAATGTCTCACGATTGGTTGGAGCTAGAGCTAAAGCTGGCTAAAGTGCAGGAAAGACCAAGCAGATATCAAGTATAAAAGGCCTGAGATAGTGCCTGGAAAGAGCAATGCACACTATCTCATGCATGACATATGGTGGAAATCTACGCTATATTGTTCTCCAGAGAGGGTAAAGAGCTCAACATATCCACACCATCTCAAGTTTGGATTGTTTCAAATGAGGTGGATATGCTAATAAACTAAGTTGTATGGCCTATACCATTTTAACTGTTCATTGCTATTTTAAACGTTTAAGGGATTCCTAGCTTTTAAGAATGGGAAGGATTAAAGTACATGGATTTACAAAAGATCCAATGCTGGAGATCTTAGGTTTAGTAATCAAATTAAGGAAATCAGCTTTCTTAAATTATTGTATAGCTACAAAGTAGAAAAAGTAGCAAATCTTTCTCACACAATTATTGTTGTCTTCCGTTGTAAAGAGATCCAAAGCTCCCATGTGCCATGATTCTCAGAGCCCTCAATAATTTTTGCATTCTCAAAAATACCTTGAAACCCCTGCCACAGTCCGACACACACAAATCTGCTCCCGGCACTTCAGTCTCCCTCAGGGCATTAGGTCCAGTTATCCTTCAAAGAAAAACAGTCTGCCAAGTGACATTAGAGGACATCAAATGCTGTAACCAGGCAAACAAGATTACAACTGGACCACAGTATTAACACAGCTTTAACAGCCTGTCTAGATTATTATTTTACGCCTACATTTAATTTTTATGACAAATGGGTAAACAAAGCCCTTGATGGTATACAACCTTTACAACGCAACTTTTACCACGACCTACCATTACCACGCATTTTTTACAACGCAGGATCCATTACAACGCATACCATTACCACGCATGTATTTACAACGCAGGTACTTTTACAACGCATACCATTACAACGTAAGTATTGGTAAGTATATTATTTTATTAAAAATATTATTTGGTTTTTTTTGTAAAGGGGTATTTTTTGGGTTCAGGGTCAGTTTGGGGTTTTTGGGTAAAGGGGTATTTTAAGGGTTCAGGGTCAGTTTTTGGGTAAAGGGGTATTTTTAGGGTTTAGGGTCAGTTTTCAGTTTTTTGGGTAAAGGGGTATTTTATGGGTTTAGGGTCAGTTTTCAGTTTTTGGGTAAAGGGGTATTTTTAGGGTTCAGGGTCAGTTTTCAGTTTTTGGGTAAAGGGGTATTTTTAGGGTTCAGGGTCAGTTTTTAGTTTTTGGGTAAAGGGGTATTTTTAGGGTTCAGGGTCAGTTTTGGGTTTTTGGGTAAATGGGTATTTTTAGGGTTCAGGGTCAGTTTTGGGTTTTTGGGTAAAGGGGTATTTTTAGGGTTCAGGGTCAGTTTTGGGTTTTTGGGTGAAAGGGTATTTTTAGGGTTCAGGGTCAGTTTTGGGTTTTTGGGTAAAAGGGGTATTTTTTTGGGTTCAGGGTCAGTTTTGGGTTTTTGGGTAAAGGGGTATTTTTAGGGTTCAGGGTCAGTTTTGAGTTTTTGGGTAAAAGGGGTATTTTTTGGGTTCAGGGTCAGTTTTGGGTTTTTGGGTAAAAGGGTACAGTGTAAAAATTAAATATAATTAAATTTAAATTACATTAAATTAAATTGATTAAATTAAATTAAATTAATTAAATTAAATTACATTAAATTAAATTACATTAATTAAATTAAATTAATTAAATTAAATTACATTATATTAATTTTAATTAAATTAAATATTAAAAAATATTATATACTTACCAATACTTACGTTGTAATTGTATGCGTTGTAAAGGTATATGCGTTGTAAATACATGCGTGGTAATGGTATGCGTTGTCATGGATCCTGCGTTGTAAAAAATGCATGGTAATGGTAGGCGTGGTAAAAGTATGCGTTGTAACGTCATACATCCCCCTTGATCTGTACTCAAAAAGTATACAAATGATTCTTTATCTAAACCTAGGCACACATCAAGGTAATATTATTATATACACAAAAAAGCCGTTGGACGACGTAGGGTATAGTCTGGTGCACTAGGGATAGTACACTCAAAATAGCAATAATTAACACTCCACCAACTACTGGGGCATCGTCCTAACCTCAGATTAGACTACACAAATACAAAAAAGAGCTGGGAGTGCTTGTGTATTTCAGAAACAATTAAATGTTTTAATCATTTAAAAGAAACACAAATAAGTCAATGGTCCAAAAGTATAATATGCAAACATATGCACAGACAAAATTCTTGATTTCCTTGATGTTCAGCAGCCGACGCGTTTCGTCCTATAGACAGGACGTCATCAGGGCTGCAAATGCAAACACACAAATACAAATATATCAACACATATATACATTCTCAGTCAATTACCACCTGTAAAAAGAACATAAACCTACATCTTATTATGACTCTTAGATACAGTACAGCTCATAGTGCCGTGTAGTGCTAACAAAAAATAGCTTCATACTGTTTGAAAAGCGAGCGGGCACTGTTAACCTCGAATTCTCACATGAATTCGAATAAACTGTTTGTCATTAAAGCCCACAAATTTTCTATTTACATCTTGGGATGAAAACGCTTGCAAACTGTTGCATGGTTATTCCGTAAAGATTATTATTATTGACAAACGGCTCACCTCGTACTCTTATAATGAGGCTCCTCTTTATTTTTTTGTTTTGTGTCAGATTTTTTTAATCTTAGTTCTAGGCCGTTGTGCTACAAGAGGTCAGATTCTTCATCTATATATCAAGGTAAATCAACAGTATGTAAATTCTCTACAAAAAGCTCAACAAAATCAGTACAATGATTCATCAACAAATCGGTGCAAAGTCGTTTCATCTTTACTTCAATGTCCATTAAGCCAAAACAGAACCAGCCAACACGTTTTGTCTCAATGGGAATAGTTCTGCGACTTCCTCAGGGCTGAATGGTGACGAAAAGGTCTTTGTAATCGTGCTACCGGTGATAATTCCAACCCGGCAGGGCAGGGTGCACGCATTTTCCAAGGTAAGCATCGGTGACATCGCTGTGTGGCAGCTCGAACTATGCACCTGTTGCTCCAACAGTTAAATTGTCCATGGGGGTTGCAGGGGCAGTGTGCAGCGGCTGATGAAGATGGTTGCCTGAAGCCAAGGCTCTGAAACATAGCGAGGCCCTGGAGGAGCCAGCGTCTGAATCTAGGGGCATATCCCAGTCTACGGTAGGAGACGGACTCCTTACTGTCACCAGTGTAATGTGGTTCCTACTTTCTCAGTAAGACGGAGCGCTTGAGCAACTTAAGCATCAGAGGTATGGGAATTGATTCCACACATACCGCTCAAATATGTTGACCTTATTTCTGGCTAGCTCACAGTGCGCCATCTGGACCCCTAAACTGTCAGGGCACGGGATGGTGTCTGCAAACTCGGAACATGACAACCCTAATTCCCCCAAGGAAATCGTGGAACGAAATCTTACCAAAGAGGTACACAAGAAATACTTGGGGTGCTTCAAATATTTATTGAGGCAACTGGAATCTTATGTAAAATATTTGTGCTGTAATTTTATTGGAATGAAGCAAGCCAATGTCACTAGCATGACAAGAATGGTAAACGGGATGAATAATTCAACCATTGTACAATTGCATTAGATTAAAAGAAGGCATACAATGGTACTCCTAGCTAGCTTTTCCTATCCTAATGGGCAAAGGTGCGCTAATGTGCCAGATCCCCTACAGTGGTCCCATGTTCCTGAGTGCATGCATTATCCAACAGGCAGGTTTGGTGTAGAGCTGGCCACGGTCCTTCTCAGGGTAGAGACTGAATCCAGCTGGGCAAGTATTCAGGCACAGAGTGACCACGACAATCCTGTTGAAATGCTTCTCTGCCTAAGCAAAGGCTCATTTGGTTTAGATATTAAACTAAATCAATGCATTCAGTGTCTGCTCTCCAGACCGGCAGCATCTTGTTTAATCTATCCACCCAGGGGTATTTTCTAACTGACAGCAATCCATAACATAGTTTGCACAGAGAAGTGGGGACCTTATGCAAAGTGTTTTGAGAAACTATAACATGCCTGCGAACAAATGTACACATAGCAATTATTTTCTGTGTACGCTGATGAGCAAGCAAAATGTGTTACAAGGGTCGCTGTTTAGAAATAGGTCATATGCTTGATAGGAGGGACAGGGGGTGGGGGAGTTATAGTTACTTTTCTTTCTCCCTTTCTTCTTGTTTGTAACACTCGGTCCCGATTATAGTACCAGCCTCCGGGTTGTAGACAATGTAATGCAACTGAATTTGAACACAGCCGGCCCGGCAGGGTTGTAGGCGGCTTGCTATGTATACTGTGTATAATAAACACAGTATAGATAGCGCTAATAAACAGATTTGATCTTAAAAAGCTGTCAAATTTAAATGTGAATATGTAAAATGGAAGTGTTTGTGACCAGGACCTATGCAACTACACAACATGCACTACTTGTCTGTAAGGCGACTAAATATTTAGACTAAATATAAAATTACAACCTTAACCAAACAATATACAATATAAAATGTAAGCCCTAAAATACACATCACATTAATAATGAAAGCCTAAAAGTCAAATTGCTAAGAAGCCGAAATATGCAATTAATTTCTGTATACTTTTTGTTTGCATTTTAAAAAGATGTTGAATTAAAAAGTGTTTGAACTTCATGACTGTTCAAACGTTCCGAGAGTCCGTAGGAGCACTATTGTCACTAGCATCTGCAGACAATGTTCCCCTAGGCACCCCAGAGACCAGTTCCAAACAACAAACATGGTCATGTCCAACCCCCACAGTAGCTGCTGAAGGTGAGGCAGCCAGTAGTGTTCCCAATGACGAGAAGCCAGGTTCTGCTTCTGTGGATTGCTCATAATATGCATTCTGTAACAAAGGTAATCTCCCAGGACATCCGTGCAGGTGGATTCTTAAAAGAACCATCAGCAACTCTACATCCGTAGATTGGACCAGTTTTAGCAGGCATAAATCCATTCAACACTCGAAGTTGCACAATATACAGCAGAGCACGAGCTGTACACAATGTAGCCATATACATCGAAAGGACAGAACAATTCAGCTGCAGCAGCAAAAGGAAAATGCTACTTACCAGTATGCATCTGTTCTTGGCATGTAGGGCTGCTGACATTCATATCTTAGCATAGTTCTCCGCCTAGTGTTGGGTCCGGATGATTGCACCTTGTTGTCCTGGAAGAGTCTTCGAAGTATCACGAGATAGGTGACTCCTCCCCTGGACTACAGTGCGCATGGGCATCTTCTCCATCCTTAGATTGTTTTTCGCCATTGTGGCAAAGATGGAGTAAAGTAAGAGATGGCCATGCAAAAGAGAATCCTCTGCAGCTGCGACAGGCACCGGGGAGGAGCGTGGGCTATATGAATGTCAGCAGCCCTACATGCCAAGAATAGATGCATACTGGTAAGTAGCATTTTCCGTTCCAGAGCATGTGGGCTGCTGAATTTATATCTTAGCAGACTGTATAGCAGTATCTCCTCTAGCGGTGGTCACCTGTACCAGCTGCAGCAGTCTGAAAAAGAGTTTTAAGAACAGCCTGGCCTACAGCAGCTTGCTGCTTTGTTTGAACGTCTACACAATAGTGTTTAGTGAAAGTGTGTATGGTAGACCATGTAGGTGCCCTACATATGTCTTCTAGAGGAATATTTCCTAGGAAAGCCATGGATGCCCCCATTTAACGCGTAGAGTGTATTTTTGGGGGAACTGTTAGGGTGCGTGTTTAGCTTTTTGATTGCATATTTGAATGCATTTAACTATCCACCTGGCTATTCCTGATTTTGAGATGGGATTGCCTTTATGTTGTGGGGAAAAACCAACAAACTGTTGTTTTGTTTTCCTAAATGATTTAGTCCTGTCAACATAATATAGCCGAGCTCTCCTTACATCTAGTGTGTGTTGGGCTCTTTCAGCCACTGACTGTGGGTTTTGGAAGAAATCTGGCAATTCTATGGATTGATTGATATGGAAAGTGGAAATGACTTTTGGCATGAACTTAGGGTTAGTCCGAAGTACTACCTTATTTGCATGAAAGGTTCTTGAATGGTTAGTGCCTGTAGCTCGCTCACTCGCCTGAGGGAGGTAATGGCAATCAAAAATGCTACCTTCCATGTTAGAAATTGTAACTCACATGAATGGAGTGCTTCAAAAGGAGGTCCCATAAGTCTGGTAAGTACTATATTTAAGTTTCAGACTGGTGAAGGTGGGTGCTTTGGAGCGATTATCCTTTTAAGACCTTCCATAAAAGCTTTGATTGGGGGTACTCTACACAGGGACAGGTGTTGTCTGTTCTGGAGATATGCTGCTATAGCAGCAAGATGTAGCCGTATGGAAGAGTATGCTAGATTGCATCTTTGAAGATGCAAGAGGTAACAGATAATGTTTTGGGTGGAAGCATCTAATGGATTGATTTGGTTATTATTGCAATAAATTACAAATCTTTTACATTTAGCTGCATAGCATGCTCTAGTATTTGGCCGTCTTGCCTCCTTGATAATGTTCATGCAATCAGGAGGCAAGGTTAAGGTATCCAAAGACTTCTGGAGCCAGATAGCTAGGTTCATCTGATTGGGATCTGGGTGCCTGATTTCTCCATGGTTCTGGGTTAAAAGATGGGGCGAGAGGCGCTGTCTTTGGTGGGGAACTACTGAAAGTTCTAAGGACGTTGTGTACCATGGCTGTCTGGCCCATGTGGGAGCAACCAGGATCATTGTGAGTGACTGCTGGCGTAGTTTGCGTGCCACCAGCGAAATCAGTGGGGCTGGTGGAAAAGCGTACGCAAATCTGCCTGACCAGTTCATCCATATCGCATTGCCCTGTGACAACGGATGTGGGAACCTGGTGGCAATGTACTGGCATAATGAGTTTTTGTTTGTGGCAAACAGATCTATCTCTGGATGCCTCCATTCTTGCAAGAATGGTTGGAGAACTTGAGGGTGAATCTCCCATTCGTGTAACTGTTGGCTGTGTCTGCTTAACAGATCTGCTATTTGATTGTCTTTCCCTGGCAGGTGTTCTGCTACGAGAAAAATGTTTTTGGGAATTGCCCACCTCATATGCTCTGTGCTAGGTGAGACAGCTGTGAAGAGTGTGTCCCTCCTTGTTTCTGGATGTAATACATGGATGTCATGTTGTCCGTCCGGATCAACACAGCCTTGTTGTACAAGTATTTCTGGAATGCTTTCAGTGCCAGAAATATTGCTAGCAACTCTAAGTGGTTGATATGCAGTGTCTTTTGTTTGATTGTCCAGAGCCCTTGGACTGTGTATTGAAGTAAGTGGGCTCCCCAACCGGTCAGTGGTGCGTCCGCTGTTAGTACTACTTGTGGAACCGGCTCTTGGAACAGTCACCCCTTGGAAAGGTTTTGTGGGTTCCACCACTGCAGAAAGTTGTGAGCGCGACTGTCTACCAACACTAGGTCTTTTGGTTGTCCTTGAGCTTGGTTCCACTGCCGTGCTAGGCATTCTTGCAATGGGCGCATTTGAAGTCGGGAATGAGGGACAATGAATATGCAGGAGGCCATCATGCCTATGAGCTGCATGAACACTCGAGCTGGCAAAGACTGTTGTGGCTGAAACTTTTGAATGCGAGTTTGCATGTTGGCTATCCTGGCTGGATTTGGATATGCCTTTGCTACTGAGGTATCTATTTTAGCTGCCAGATATTGCTCTATGTGGGAGGGCTGTAGATGTGATTTTGGGTAATTTATGGAAAAACCCAGACTGTGCAACAGCTGGAGTGTCAGACACGTATGGCTTGCACACTGCGCGTACGAGTTGGCCTTTATGAGCCAATCGTCGAGGTATGGGAACACGTGGATGTGTTGCCTTCGGAGGTGTGCTGCTACTACCGCTAGACATTTTGTGAAAACTCTTGGGGCTGTAGTCACCCCGAAGGGGAGAACTTTGAATTGATAATGTTGACCTTCTATTGTGAACCTGAGGTATTTCCTGTGAGCTGGATGTATAGGTATGTGAAAATATGCATCTTTGAGGTCTAATGTAGCAAGGAAGTCGCCTTGCTGGAGTAACGGGAGTACTTGCTGTAGAGTAATCATATGGAAATGCTCTGAGTATGTATTGATTTAGCGGTCTGAGGTCTAATATGGGTCGGAGGGATCCATCCTTTTTGGGAATTAGGAAGTATAGAGAGTATACCCCTGTTCCTTGGTGTTGAAAAGGGACTGGCTCTATCGCTCCCTTTCGTAGCATGGGCGAGACCTCTTGTTGTAACAGTGTGATGTGTTCTTTGGACATAGGACGGTGTTTGGGTGGTATGTTGGGAGGAGTAGAAGTGAGTTCCAGGCAATAACCATACTGGATAATTTGTATTACCCACCTGTCTGTGGTAATGGAGTTCCAGACTGGCAGGAATTGTTTGATTCTGCCTCCGACTGGTGTTGAATGATCTGGAGGAAGTGTGATGAAGTCACTGTTTGACGGCAGAAGAGGCTCTGGTGTTTTTGCCGCCACGTCCTCTGCCCTTGTTGCCCCTATAACCTCCTCTGTTGGAGCCTTTATTAAAGGAACTTTGGGTGTTGCTTTTGTATGTAGAGAAAGTTTGTGATGTGTTGCCTCTTGCAGAGCCTCTGTAGAAGGAGCGATGAAAGTAACCTCTATGTTGTTGAAACTGAAGTGCGCCCATAGACTTAGCAGTTTCGGTATCTTTTTTCATTTTGTCTAAGATGGTATCTACTGCAGGGCCAAACAGGAAGTCTTGGTTAACTGGTTGGTTGAGGATGGTGGATTGCACCTCGTTTTTAAAACCAGAGATGCGTAGCCACGCGTGTCTGTGTAGTAATACGCTAGCATTAATGGACCTGGCTGATGTGTCAGCTGCGTCAGGAGCCCATTTAATGGAAGCATTAGTTATAAATTTGCCTTCCTGTATGATGTCGTTGGCCTTAGTTTTAAAAGGTTCTGGCAGGTGTTGCAATAAACCTTCAAGTTGATCGTAATGTGCTCTATCATAGCATGCTAGTAGGGCTTGTGTGTTCGCAATCCTCCATTAACTAGCAGCCTGTGAGGCTACTCTTTTTCCTGAGGTTTCTAATATCTTAGACTATTTGTCAGGAGGGGGAGCATCTCCTGTTTGAGAGTTAGCTCTTTTTCGAGCGTTTTCTACTACTAGCGAGTCTAAAGGCAACTGGGATTTAATATAAGTTGGGTCCGTGGGGGCTGCCTTCTATTTCTTCTCAATCCTGGGATTGAGTACACATGCTCTGGCTGGATCTTTGAATATGTCTGGCTCGTGTTTTAGTACCCCTTTTAACATAGGAAGTGTCCTGACATTTTTCTCAGAAGTAGGAAAAGTGTCAAATAGAAAATCTGCTTCTATTGGGTCAGTGTGCATGTCGACATTATGGTATTTTGCTGCCCTATCCAGCAGTTGGTTAAAAACAATGGTGTCGTCAATAGGCGACGGCTTTGTAGGGTATGTGGAGGTGTCTGGGATGGGTTGTGGGTCATATGGATCATTCTGGTCATCCCATGTGTCATCCTGTGCATCGGGATCCTCTGGTTCATTAAAATTATCCTGAGGATCTTCCCCCATGTTATCTCCATCATTATAATCTGAATGTGTAGGAGAGTAGGGCACAAAAGGCATATTAGGAAAGAAAGGAGGAGTAAAAGGCCTTGAGGGAGATGTCCTGAACTGTTTTCTCTTTGGAGGAACAGGGGAAGGAGTCTCCGTGTCCAATGGTCTCTTTTTCCGGTGATAAACTGTAACGTGTCCTGTTTCAGGGTCTATATACAGTTTAGGTTGTTCCTCAGTTATTGGATCAGGATGGAAGAGTTCTTCCTCAACTGTCCGTGGCTTTGGCACCAATGTTTTTAGCTTAGTGACTTGTTTGTGACTTTTTGGCTCGAGGGCCTTTGGTTGTGGAGCTTTTTTCGGCTCGGCTGTTTATTTCGGGTCGGTAACCTTTTTCGGTTTGGCAAACTTTTTTGGCTCGACGACATGTCTTATGCTAGACTGCCTTTTTCGGCTCAATATTTTTGGTCAAGTCAATTACTTTTTTCGGCTCGACGGGCTTTGTAGTGTGATCCTGTTTTTGTTGATCGACACTCTTTAGGTTCGACGGCCTTCTTTGGGTTGGGCGTTTTTTGGATCGACGACCCGTTTTGGTTCGAGGCTCTTCTTTGGCTCAATAGCTTTTGGCTCGATAACCTTTTTGGGTTGGACGACCTTCTTTGGTTCGACCACCTTCTTCGGTTCGACGACCTTTGGTTCGACAACCTTCCTCGGTTCGACGACCTTTGGTTCGACAACCTTCCTCAGTTCGACGACCTTTGGTTCGACAACCTTCCTCGGTTCGACGGCCTTTGGTTCGACAACCTTCCTCGGTTCAACGACCTTTGGTTCGACAACCTTCCTCGGTTCAACGACCTTTGGTTCGACAACCTTCCTCGGTTCGACGACCTTTGGTTCAACAACCTTCCTCTGTTCGACGACCTTCGGTTCGACAACCCTCTTGGGGTCGACAACCTTCTTGGGGAGAGAGGTACTCGGTCCTGGGCTGTCGGAAGGCCTGGTTTTGAGCTTCGGAGCCAAGCCGGAAGGCGGGGCTTCTGAAGGAGCTTGTCGATCTCGGCTAAGGCCTTTAGGCGATGCTTCGACCGGAGCCTTGTCTTTTGGGATAAGCGGTGTTGGGGGCTGGGTACTCACTTTTTGCTCCGGCGTGATCTGGTCATCGGAGTCCGACTGGTCCTCAACGGTGACGATTTCTAGATCAGAGTCAGCCGCTTCAGGGAGGTCATGTTTATCATCGAAGATGTTCTCCGGTGCCGGTCACTGCATCTCTTGCCTAGCGGCCCGTCGATTCCAGATGGTCTTCTTCTAACGGAATTGGGCACACGCTGGGCAATTTTCTTCGTTGTGCTCCGGTGATAAGCACTTGTTGCATACTGTATGTTTGTCAGTATGCGGGAATTTGGAGAGGCATTGTGGGCACCTTTTGAACGGGCTCCATTCCATCAACAGCAGGCCCACGTGGCGTCGAAAGGCCCAACGGCCCGCGTCGACATCCGGATCGAGATGGAAAGTTTGGTCGAGTCAAGAAGTACCGAACGAGAACACTACCGTCGAAGTAGTAGGCCTTTTGGCCTTAGAAAGTAGTTTAGTGCCTCGAACATACTGTATCATTCTATCATGACAACGGCACCTGTAGGAGTGCCATTCTCATATGGCCTTGAGGTGGAACATCCATTGCGGAGCAGCAAAAGCAGAACCAAAATGCCAGCAATCAGAAATAGGCCTAGTGTCAAACCTTTGAACACGCTGGATACAACAGAATGTATAAAAGATTGAATTATTCCGAAGATATTCTGGAACATACTGATAAACCCAGACCCAATCGCCTTACAAAAGTGCCCAGTATTAGATTAAATAAATATTCAGTGCATAAGTTCTCTAAAATGTTGTGAGAGATAGGTGTGTAGTAGGGATTGCATTTCAGCCGAAGACCTTGCAACTTGAAATCCAAACATCTTACAGATGTTAACAAAACCGGTTTTCTAAACAATAAGGTTTGCAGTCTGCTTAAACTATCAAAGTTCATAGCAGAAATAGAAATTAAAGGTCAAATTGTCACCTCTTTATCTGTGTGGGCTTGTGCAAATAAAACATTGCTACAACAGGTCCCAATCCAGGAAAGAGTAACCACGTAGGGCACTCCTGGTTTCATCCCACGGCAATATTTGTCATTCAAACATTAAATAACTTCCATTAGAAAGCAATCTAAATGTTGGATGAACTACGGCAGCTGGAGAACGTTTGAGATAACAGACTAACGAATGGCCAAAAGTGTGATCTCAGTTTGTACCACTGAGAAATAGCTGGGTTTCCCCATTTCTACACCTGTACTCAAAAGGTAGGAACCATTGCTCATGCACAAATCTCTCCCCTAATGCCTTATATCTGCCAGTCTAAAAATGATTCAAATAGCTCATGAAGCAAAATGTTGGTATCATTAGAGATATCAAGTCATGTATTATACAATATGCGGACTGTCACAGTGAACGGTAACTTCTCTAAATGCTCAACATATAACGTGGTGTATGTCGTGTCTTTTTTAGCCATGGTTTTCTGCTGCTTGGTCAAATTATAGGACAAAAAGAAATTGGTACTGTTCAAATGCCACCATGGTCTGCTCTCCCTGCGTAGAGTTTCTAATGTCCAGCTCAATAACAATAGATCGAGTTGACTGTCCATGTTGTAATAGCGAGATTTCACTGTATCATGTCAGAAGCCAACACTGTTACTCCGAGAATAAATTCTATTGCACAATGTCGTCAAACCATCATCTACGACTACTGATGTTTTCTCCAAATAAACTGTCAACTTCAAGTATCGGTTCTGCAGGTTTCTGCTGGGAAACGTTCCAAATCTTGTTGTATACAGCACATAAGAAACATTTACGACATGGCTCCACTTCATCAAACGTGGAGTGTCGTAACCACCCGAGGCATAACTTAACCACGCTATAAGTTACTACCCAAAGTTTTATGTCACCACATACTGAGCATGCATGACAACCATTGGTGTTTAATGGCCACTCTAACCACCCCTCAGGACTGGAATGTGAAGAAGTGTATGCACCATTTGTAAGCATGTCGAGCTTTGTGTGGTTTGTGAATGGTTGTCAATTGTCTAAATGTGCAAATGTGAGAATGTTTGGTGTGTTCAAGTTTTATCTTGGCGAGGGCCAGACAAGACGTTTGTTGCACGGTTTTGTTCAGGAATATATTCTGTCTTGGTAATAGACAAGCTCTAAAATTCTCATTCACTTTAACTTGCCAGTCTTTCATTCCCCAAACATATTTAAAGTCCACATTGTCTTTTCAAAAGCGGAACCCTTGTACTGACAAGTGGGAAATAAAAGAAGCTGAAAATATCAATTTGGTATCTGTTCGCATATTTTACTTATACGGGGAAGGAACGTGTTTATAGTTAGACACTGGGTCTACAGGGTTGTTGCTACAAAAATATGCAAACTTCTTGGCGTATGTTTTTGAACTGCCCACTGTAGGGCAATTTTCCCATTGTGTATAATACTGCACGTGGTGTACTAGCTTTGTGTAAGAAGTGGTGCACATAGTGGAGATAACAATGCATTTCATCATATATGGATGTCCCACTATACATAGATTAATTCTCAAATACAGTATAATGATCTAGTTCAGCGAGCATAGATTTAAGTGTATGCAAGTACCAATCATCAGAGACAATGCCAGGAATAATAACATCTTGAAGTATCAATAAGGTATTGGTAACGTGTCTGTAGGTTCAAATACTTCAAAAGGTACCTCCTCCCAAACAACTCCATCAGGTACCAGAACCGCTGTAATCTTCACAAGAGACAGGTCTCTCGGTACTTTGTCTCCCAGTAGTTGAGGTATTTGTCTCATTTGTTAGCACACAGTGTCCATTTATAAGCAAAAAGGACGTAGTTACAAAGCTGATCCAAATTTAAAGAAAAAGAAATGCAAGTGAAATCCAAATATAAACCCATGGTGGGGCAAAACATACTGTTTTGAGCTAAATTACCTTTGCATGAGTTCCATGAGACGTGTCTGATGGATCCGAAGAAAAGGCAACAAAATCCCCTAAATGGCCAGAAGCAGTCTCTGCAAAAAACAGTGATATCATGCGGTATTACTGGACTTGAAGTTGACTCCAATGGTGGAACATAGTAAACAACTTTGTTGCTGAAATTTGTTGACGAATTTTGTAGAGTTGCGTATGAAGCTTGATTGTTAGGTGATGTAACTGGAAGTAACAACTTCAGTATCAGATATCCCCAGTCCGGGGTGTAGCAACTTCAACTGTGATTAAAGCTTTTAACGGGATGTCCTGTGTGGTAGTGAAAGGCGGTGGGTAACTACTCTGGATCCCATGTGATCTACTGTTTAAAACTGGCCACATGGTGTGGTTTAGATCTATTGACACAAACCTTTTGTTTTTACAACCAGCAAGAGGCGGCAAAAGTACAGTTTGGTTACCTTCAACCACCAGTACAGACACAGGTGATCTGTATGATAGGCCAATTTTTTTTCCACAATCTTCTGTGGGACCGATCCCCAATCTTTGGAATCCAGCCAGGAGTTGCTGGTTGGAGCCTCACTTCTCCAGTGGCTGAACTTCTCAATTTATTGCTTATGTCCTTGGGGAAGTCATTCAGTTCTTGCAAATGTAAATGTAAATGTACAGGAATTTATATAGCGCAAATCAACGAGCGGTTTCTAAGCGCTTGCTTAGGGAACCCGTCCTGGTATTCCCCTGTGAGATAACCCCGGCAGGGTATCCGCAAGGTGAAAGCCAGGCATGCCGCCGCGAGGGGCCGTTGTGGAGATTAAGCAAGCTATTGCCCAGAGTTGCAGAGTGTGAACCCGTGAATCGAGTAGGCACGGAGCGAGAAATGTCGAGTCCATGGACATTTTAGGACTCAAGACCCCGCCGAGCCGGGAATTGAACCCTGGTCCCGGGCTGACCTCTGCTTCCAGGTCTGCCTCCTCTAACCAGTGAGCCACACTTCTCCTGCAAGACAGCCAAACTTTCATTGATATCAAAAGGCATTTTTGCCACCACTGGGACAGGATTGTCTATGTCAGGTACACACATCAGGACCCCAAACAGGATCTCATAGGAAGTACGACCACCCAAGGATGATCTTGCCAGACTATTTAAAGCTCTCTGAACCCCATATAGGTGATGCACCCAACTACAACCAGAACCTAAGACTCTAGTTGTTAAAGAATGTTTTAAGTCATGGTTCTTCCTCTCCACAACAGAATTTCCTTCAGGATATTATGTGAAGGAGTACTGCACAGTTACACTCAGTGTATCAATTGTATTCCGTTTAGTCTTTGAGGCAAATGCAGGTCCTGAATCTTAATGGAATGCTGCTACTGCATTTGTCCAGATGAAGACTTGCAAATCTTTAAAAAAGTTCAATTGTCAGCCAATCGCTGTGCCCATACCCATCGAAATCGAGAGCAGGAATTCACTGCTAGCAGTATGCATTTAAAACAGCCATCACTAGTTAACGGCCTGCAGTGGTCCAAATAAATGCAGATGAGAGGCTTGCTGGAAATTAAGAGGTATCTGCGGTGGACGTGCTATGGTAGAAACTTTAATTTGCTGACAGATGTTGCATTTAAGGACAGTCTTTAGTCTGTTTGTGTAGGCCTACCCACCATTATTGTTGTTTTAGCAGTGAAACTGTAGCCGCCACGCCTGCGTTTGCAGAACCAACCCCTCATGTGCCACTAAAATTAATTATGGCCTGCAGTCCGAATTTGTTATTACTCTATCTTCCACTCCTGAAAGATGAGCAAACTGAATATTCTGCGCCCTCAGTAGGTAGGAGTATTTTGCGGGATATGACTTGGGTAATGGAGCGCCAATGCGTGAAGCTCTGACAGCTACCATTAGGTCTCCATCTATTCTCTGCAGCGACCTCAGCAGTTTGCACTGCTGACATTGTGCTTCATCAGCAATTGAATTCCCTGAAACATGTAGAACATGCGCCAGTGGCAATTATGCTTTGAGATTTGGCACCTCTCCCCAAAGCATTTTATGCACGATAGTATAACCTTTTGAGTCTCCAAATCCATTTTGGCTCCAATAGTGTAAATACTCATTGTAAGACTGGACACAGTAATCAGAATCACACACTAAGTGTGGGGACCTTGGGATCCGTATGTTAGAGCCATAATTAGAGCTTTAAGTTCAGCCAGCTGTGCCGTGCCATCAACTAATGATTGCGTATATATTATTAGAGGCTGGAATTCTCCATCCCTCATTTTACTCTTTACCGCTGCGCAAGCGGTTAATGCATTGGTGTTTTGTTCCGACTGCAAGTTTGGCAGAACCATCAGTATAAACTATAAGGTCGCACTGATCATCAGGCATTATTTGACTAGGCAGAGGATATTATTGTTCATAATGTAGGTATGCTTCTGTTTGTAGTGTGGAGTTAAATATGTAATCTACATCAGTTATGGACTGTGAATTGGTACTCTGTATTCATCTTGGATGCAAGGCTTTCCCATTAGGAACGCAAGCCTTTGTGACGGCCTCTAAGGGTGGAATGGGAGTCAACATTCTTTCTCCACAGCTGTCTGAACACCAGTCACTATTTCTTTTAGCATGTGCAAAATGCATTTCAGCATGGATTTATATGCTATTGGTCCAGTGTCACCCTCTTTGGAAATGACGTGTATCCTGTGGGCCTCACAATTAAGCTATTACCAAGTTTGTTATGTTTACATGTGTGCAAGTGTTTTGCAACTACCAGATCAGCTGGTAATCCACCCTAAAACGGTACGTGTTCTGGTGTCCAATGTGTGCTTCAAAAGTCTGGATGGATGAGTTCATAAAACGGTTTACATAATCTAGTATGTATGTTCTACCAAAATTTAGAAACATTAAAAGCGATTGTAGCCTTTTTAATGAGGTTGGTGGTTGTAAAAATGCGCACATATCTAAGAAATGTGGCGCTAAGCTTTTGCATTCATTTGACAACTCGAATCCAAAAAACAAGACAGAGAAATTGAATTTGTATCAACTGTGGCATATTGCAGGATTATGCGCTTACTCTGCACAGATGGACGTCTAAGTCATCATTCAAAAGATTTAGGTCGTTGACTTGGGACAATGCTTCACATTCCAATCTTTGTAACAGTTCTATTACATGAGATACAAACCTGGGCTGTTTTTGTACCCTCGTGCCAAAAGGGAGAATTGGTTTTGTGTCCCCAAGGCGGTAAATGCGGTCAAATACCTGCTTTTAGGTGCTATGTTTTGGTAGAAAAGCCATTTGATACGTCTAACGCGGTTTTATATTTTATGCGCACTAGGTTATTTATTAGTGCTGCACAGTGCGCATTTTGTGCTGCAAATGCGAGAGTGTGACTGTTTTATTTTCTATAGTCTGAGACTAATCTGTAGGAGTGATCTGGTTTCACTATGGAAACAAGGGATTGTTCATTGGCGACTTACAAGGCGTCTTGATAATCAAGGTATGTTAACATTTCTCTGACAGTTTTTTTAGCCTTAAGTTTAAGGAGGTATTGAGGTTGTTCTTGCGGGCTAGACCTTATTGGTATTATATGATGAGTAGAATCCTTATCCCAGCCAACATAATTGTGATAGAATGACAGAGCTTGTGCAAGAGCCCACTCCTGGGAATACACGTGTTTAACTGTTTCTGGAACAAAGCAGGAAAAAGCTGGCTGTATCACAGTTTCCCCTCGTGGGGCTTCTGTTAAACTCAGGTGGCCAATCTCTTTCAGCCAAGAGAAGAAATGCGTTACTTACCTGTAACTGCAGTTATCCAGTATTGGTATCCTTCATAGATTCACATGCCTGAATCATTCCCCGTCGTCGGGGTGGGAGTCACTGGTATATAAAAACAGTAATGTCATATAGACATATACATACTAATAGGCCAGAGGCCTCACATTAGTAACCTATCCAAGTCCTTTTGTAAAAAGGACCAAACTTTGGCCGGGAGCCAATCAGCTACTACCACCCTCTAGAACCTTCCTGGAAGGAGCCCTAGTCCCTCAGATTTTCGTAAGCACAGTGCTAAGTAGTACCTACTGAGAGAACTAAGGTGAGCCCTTCCAGACGAGGTGGGTGGGTTGCATGTAAATCTATGAAAGATACCAATACTGGATAACTGCAGTTACAGGTAAGTAACGCATTTCTTATCCAGTATTATGGGTATCTTTCATAGATTCCCATGCCTGAATCAGAGTAGCAAGCAATAGGCAGCACATTTCGCATAATATAGCATGTAAGACACTTGATAACTTATCAATAGTGTGAAGCAATAAACCGCAAACAGTAGCAGGATAAGAAATGTGCAATTAGGTAATAGGAAAGGTGGGATGAAAGGAAAAAGGCTCACCTCTAATGAAATAGATGACGGAGCACCGCCTGACCCACTGCTGCATCCTTCATAAGTTCTGAATCCAAGCAGTAGCGCTTGGTGAACGTATGTGGTGTCTTCCATGTGGCCGCTCTGCAAATGTCGACAATGGGCACCCCAGAAAAGAGTGCCATGGAGGTGGAAACCGCTCTAGTGGAATGAGCCCGAACCTTGGAGGGCAGAGGATGTCCCGCCTGCTGATGGCAGAAGGCATTGGCCGAAGAGATCCATCTTGAAATGCTCTGCTTTGACAGTGGTAGGCCCTTCCTGGGCCTGCTGAAGGCAATAAACAATTGGTTGGACTTGCGAAATTGTTCCGTTCTATGAATGTAGAATTTTAGACATGTTTTCAGATCTAAGGAATGTAGAGATCTCTCCGCTGCTGAAGATGGATTCGGGAAGAAGGATCTCAGGACAATAGGTTCGTTTAGATGAAAAGTAGACGGAACCTTTGGTATGAATTTGGGGTTAGTCCGTAGAATGACCCTGTCCTGTTTGAACTGAAGAAACGGGTCTTGAATAGAGAACGCCTGCAGTTCACTTACTCTCCTTGCCGACGTGAGAGCCAGCAAAAGAGCGGTTTTCCATGACAAGTATTTGAGATCTGCTTTATGCATTGGCTCAAAGGGGTGTTTCATCAATTGAGCCAAGACCACATTGAGTTGCCATGTAGGTGGTAAAGGTTATATTGGAGGTTAAGTCCTGAATAAGCCTTTCAGAAACTGCTTGACCAGTCTATTGGACCATAGGGAAATTCCAGACGAAGAGCGCCTGAACAGAGATATGGCTGCCAGGTGGACTTTGATTGAGGCATGGGCCAATCCAGAGTTGGCCAGGTGAAGCAGGTAAGGCAGAAGTTGAGCCGGAGATGACGAGAATGGGTGCAGGTTGTTAGCTTTACACCACAAACAGAATCTCTTCCACTTAAGGGAATACGTTTTGATGGTACTGTCAGCCCGGGCCCGGGCTAAGACAACTCTGCAGTCCTGAGGAATATCTAAGTCCTGGAACTCTCTGAACTCAGGAGCCAAGCCGATAATCTGAGAGATGTCTGATCTGGATGTTGGACTTGCCCCTGGTTCATAGTGAGGAGATGCGGGTAAGGCCTGAATGGAATCGGAGGCTCCAGTGACAGAATGTGTAGTTCTGTAAACCAGTGTTGGCACGGCCACGCTGGGGCTACCAGGATCAGGGTGCAACGCTCCGCTTTCAGTTTCCGGATGACCCTGGGGATCAGGGGAAATGGAGGAAAAGCGTAAGCAAAGACGTTGCACCATGCCATCGAAAATGCATCCCCGAGAGATCCTTTCTGGGGATGCCAACTTCCATAATGTTGGCATTTTGCGTTGATCTTCATCGCAAATAGATCCAGTTGAGGTCTGCCCCATCGGGAGAACACTGTCGAGAGCATGTTGGTCGAGCTTCCACTCGTGACAAATGGAGCGTTGCCTGCTTAGTGAGTCCGCCAGGGTTTTGTCCGCTCCTGGGACATACTCCGCTCTCAGCGAAATGTTGTGTTGGAGTAGCCACTCCCAAATTCGCTGTGATTCTTGAGATAATGTCATGGATCGAGTTCCTCCTTGCTTGTTTAAATAGTGCATTGTGGTGGTGTTGTCTGTCCTTACAAGCTCTGGGGAGTTCCAGATCCGAGGCAGGAATGCTCAAAGTGCCAGGTATACTGCCCTCAGCTCTAGCAGGTTGATGTGCAGCTGTTTTTCTGCTAGCGACCACGAATTTGAAGTTCCTGCAGGAACGCACCCCATCCTTCCAATGATGCATCCGTTGTTATCACGTGTGGGGAGATTGAAAGTAAGAATGGAAGGCCCTGGTTTAGGTTTTTTGTTTGAAGCCACCAGTGCAGGGCCTTCACCATGAACGGAGTGATCCTGATCAGATCGTCGAAGGATCCCGTACACTGGATCCACTGAGAGGATAACGCCTCCTGTAAGGGACGCATACGGAGGCGGCAGTGTGGTATTAGGAGGATATTGGAGGACATCATTCCTAGTAATGACTTGAAGAGTCGCACCTTGATGGTCTTCTTGACCTGAATGTGGGCTGCAAGAGACCTCAGTTTGACCTGACGCTCTTCTGACGGGAAGGCCTTCTCCTGATACGTGTCTAGAGTTGCTCCCAGAAAAGTGAGGCGTTGAGAGGGCTGCAACACAGACTTTTCCAGGTTGAGCGTAAGCCCCAGGCTCTCGAAGAGCTGAAGACAAGCGTTGGAAGATCCTCTTATGCCTTCTAGAGTAGGAGACATGATGAGCCAATGGTCCAGGTAAGGGAATACCTGGTGATGTGCTGTCGAAGGTACGCTGCCACTGGAGACAGGCATTTTGTAAAGATGCGTGGCGCCGACTTTAGGCCAAATGGTAACACTCTGAATTGGTAGTGTCTGCCCGCCACTACAAACCTTAGGTATTGGCGGTGACTTTTGTGGATGAGTATGTGAAAATAGGCGTCCTGGAGGTCCAAGGACACCATGAAATCTTTGGAATTGAGTAGCTGTAACACCTCCTGAATGGATTACATACGGAACGATTGTTTCTTGAGGTATCCGTTGAGGCTTCTTAGATCCAATATAGGTCTCCATTTCTTCACTTTTTTCCGTATTAGGAAGAATCGGGAATAGAATCCTTTCCCCATCTGACCTCTGGGAACTCTTTCTACGGCTCTTTTCTGGAGCATTAGTGAGAGTTCCGCTTGAAGGAGATGCAGATTCTTGTGCTGCATGGGACCTGGGGGGTTCAAAGGAGGAGTTTCCACGAACTCCAAAGTATGGCCGAACCGAACAAGTTGCAGGAAGCAACGATCCGTCGTTATTTTTTGCCAATTGTGTAGGAAGTTGGAAACCTTTCCTCCAACTACGTAATGTGGAGAAGAAGTGGAGCCCTGTAGGAGAAAGAAGTCATTGTCTTCTGGTATCCTTCTTTCCTCCTCTCCCTCGAAAGGAAGACTTATTGTACGAGGACTGGCCTTGTTGCTGCCTCTGTTGGTATTGAGGCTTGTGTTGCTGGGACGAGCCGTAGGAGGATTTGTATCCCTGATAGCCACCTCTTGTCTGCTGGCCTCTTCCTCTGGAGCCCCGAAAGGAAGTATTTCTGTACTGGAGGGTACCCAAGGCTTTAGCGGTCTCCGTATCTTTCTTGATACCCTGTAGCATCTCATCAATATGCTCCCCAAAGAGCAGGTCTCAGTTAAACGGCATGTCCAGTACTTTGGACTGTACCTCAGGCCGGAAGGATGTAGACTTAAGTCATCCCTGGCGTCTAAGGACCGCTGCCCCCGCTAGTTGCCGAAATCCTGTCGAGGCGATATCCATCGCCACGTCAATCATCTCCGAGGCGGACCGCTCTCCCTCAAGGAGGATGATCTTTACCTCTTCTTTCTGCTCTTATGGCAGTGTGCCTAGATATGGGGCAACATCCGCCCACATCTGGCGATTGTAACGCCCTAGAAGCGCTAGCAAGTTCGCCACCCTGACTGTAAGGGCCGACATTGACGAGAATCTCTTCCCGATGTTATCCAGTTTACGGCCTTCATTGTCCGGAGGCGCAGTCAGCGTAGCAGCTGGGTTGTTGGATTTCCGCTGCACGGCTTGGGTGATAACAGAGTCCGGTTTGGTATGGCCTGTAAGGCATGCCGGAGCTGAGTCTGGGGCCTTATACTTTTTATCAAGCCTAATCGGCACTGGTTGCAAAGATGAGGGGTTTTTCATTATCTTTACTCCCTGGTCCCAGATGTAATCGATAATAGAGATTGACCGAACCGTCTTCTTGAATGGCTCTTTGAAGTCATATAGGAAGCAATCCGGTTGCGTGGGCATCTCTATTTAGAACCTTGCTGCTGCTCTCTCTACGACATTATGAAATCCCCCGATATCTTCTGGGGGTGAATCCGCCTGAGCCTGGTCTGGGGAAGCCAGACGTTCAATGACATCCGTCCCACTCGTCATCCTGTATTTCACCCTCCTCCTGTTGACCTTCTTCATCTTCTCCTACTGCTTCCTCCTCCTCTTCATCAGAAGACGGTAGAGGGGGCAAAGTCACAGGGTCCTGGCGAATGACCAGTGGTGGCGGTCTAGGGCGAGGAAGAGGAGCTGGTGTCACAAGAGTTTGAGGCACCACTGAAGGAGGCAGATTAGGCAGAAAACGCTGCTTATAGTCCGTTATGAGGAATTGAAGGTCCGTGACTATTGAGGCCGGGAGGCACACCATAGGCTGTGGAGGCGGTTGATATTCCTTCTGGCATGGCACTTCTGCCTGACCAAGGTCTTCATAGTCAGAAATCTCTTGGACCTTTACATTGAGTTGTGAAGGACTTGTTGCAGTGTGGAACAAGGCACCATCATCAGAATCCTCAGTCTCCAGAAAGTGGACCGGCAGCAGTGGCTGGATCTTGCTAGGAGATGTAGTCTCTGGCGACAGCGTACGCATTGACATCTTGAAGTGTGTATAAATACACTTCAGCTTAGGAGATCCTTCCGTCGACGGGGTGGTCATCAGCGGTGGGATGCTGTCAGCCACAGCAGACATCTCTGTAGACGGCGTCGACGACGGTAGCGTCGTCGACCATGGCTTCTTCGTCGACGGCTTAGTCGACGCTGGTGCTGCCGTCGACAGCTTCGTCGACGATGGCTTCGTCGACGCTGGAGTCGATGTCGACGGCTTCGTCGCTGGCTTCGTCGATGATGACATCATCGACGAGGTTGTCGTCGACGTCGATGGGACCTTCGGCGATGGTTTCGACTTCGTCGACGCTGAAACTATCGTCGACGGAAGCGTCGTCGACACTTTGACAGGAATTATTGAGGAAGCCGACCTACCCGTCAACGACGATGCTGAGGTAGTTGTCGACAAGGTGGTGAAGGTTGAAGCTGTCGTCGTAGAGATGGTTACTGTCGACGTTGTCACAGGCAAGGCAGAAGACACCAACACAGGCTTCTTAAAGGTTGTTTCCTGAAGAGAAGTCTTAACTGTCATTGCCCTTGAAGGACCCTCTGAAGACTTTGGCGTCTTCTTTTGAGGTGGCACATCAGACGGACCTGGAGATGTCTGTCTTGGCCTTTTGGCAGAGGAGTGTGAGCTCCTGAAGGAACACTCGCTCTCACCTGAGGAGACTGTTGATCCTTGTCCTTTAGTCTCTGAAGCCACAGGAGCAGGCGACCTTCTCTGTCTTTTAAAGTCTTGACAGAGAAAGTGCGGCAGACCTTACAATCCTTGGCCGAATGCTCAGGATAGAAACAGTAGAGGCAGTCTTCATGTTGGTCATCCACGTGCAGTCTCAGCTTACTACACTAGGCACAGGGTCTAAAGAGCCCTTTTTTAGGAGTGGTAGCCATAGCTGCTCTAGCACTCCTCCACAAGAATAATTTTGAAGAGAAAAATATGGAAATAATCCAAAAATACCAGAAAACTGAGCAGAGCGCAGTGGAGACTCCCTTAGCACGACGTGCGGTAGAAAATCTGAGGTACTAGGGCTCCTTCCAGGAAGGTTCTAGAGGGTGGTAGTAGCTGATTGGCTCCTGGCCAAAGTTTGGTCCTTTTTACAAAAGGACTTGGATAGGTTACTAATGTGAGGCCTCTGGCCTATTAGTATGTATATGTCTATATGACATTACTGTTTTTATATACCCGTGACTCCCACCCCGACGACGGGGAATGATTCAGGCATGTGAATCTATGAAAGATACCCATAATACTGGATAATTTAATAGCCAAACACTACCATCACCCAAAATACAACCTTAATGGTACATTGCTTATCACCGTTAATTTGCTGCAAATCAATCTGCTTGGAGTGCAGAGTCTCTGATCTGGTGTTTACACATGAACAAACTCATCAGTTGCTCTCGCCACCAGAAACTCTTCAAGATTCTGGCGAACTATCAACACCTCCACCGTGCTGTCTAGCAGAGTCAGTGCCCCCTCCATGTACAGAAGCAGATTCCTCAGCATTTGTGGCATGCCTAACTGAAATACTTTATCATAGTATCATGCGAAAACGTCTCAATGGGAGTCGATGAGGGGGTACAATTTTAGATAGTTAATTAGTTAAAAACACACCTAGTGTCAGCATTTGGTTTTCACATAGTTATATTAATCGAAAAAACAGACTTAGGCTGTTCAAGGGTTAAAATGCAGCATCACCCATGCTTCATAGGTTGTGTACTAAGAGCAAAGTGAACACATTCTGCTCATGCAAAATTTAAACGGTGCAAGTGGAACACATGAGAAAGGTATAACAGCGTATTCATGGAAGTAATTTGGAAACAATATTATACAGGAACTTTTTCTTTATAACAAATAGTGGGAAATCATGTCAAAATTAACAATCCCAAATTAGTGGATTCAAGTAGACGATGTTTCGACCTTAATGACTTGAGGTCATCATAAGGTAACAGGATGACCGCTGCCTGGATGAATCCCAAGGCACATGAAAACCACCAGAGCATATGTGCTTGGTCCTGGGCCAGTGCAGCTGGTCACCAGGCAAAAGGGCAAAGATCCACAGTTGTCCCTCAAGGCTTGTGTGTGAATAAAGCAGTTCTGTGCACCAGGTGGTGAGTATAGCCTTCAAGGGAAGAGTTGGCGGACTTTACTTGGCCAGTGTGACAAGTATAAGAGCTACAGGGTTTTTTCTTGGTATGGAGGACGTGTCAAATCAGAAGGCCTTATGATGGTCTTCAAATGATCATGAATTAATCAAAAGCAATACTGCTCGGTGTGGGGAGCAGGGTCAAGGAGAATCAGTTTTCCTCAGGTTGCCAGCCATAAATGGAAGACATGCACCAGCAGATTCCAGGGATTACAAGAAAAGAGTCAAGTAAATCAGAGTTTTACAGGGCCACGGGCTTCTGAAACACGACGAGTCCTGAATGAAATACTTGCCACCACTTTTTTTTAATTGAGTGTTTTGTTGTGGATGTGTTTCTTCCCTTTTTTTTTACAATAAAGTCTGAAAAGCATTGTTACTCTGTTTGGTTTCAAGTACTCCTCTGACCTACGCTCTGAACGTCCTCTCTAAGACTGTTTTGGATGACTCCTAAAAGGAACAACAAGGACGTGCATCAGTATACTGATACCTATCAGGCTGTTTTAGTTTTTCATGGTTGCACAAATTATACCACTTTTCAGGGGACTCCTATGGTAGAGAGCCACCCAGTCGTTTAAGTTTTTTTAAAATTATTTATCTTATTAACCAAGGGTTTTTATGTAGTTATCCTTTTCAGAATGACCCTTAATTTGTGATTTATTAAGTTTCGCTCCCAAATTATCTCGACCTATAGATGTATAGGTTTCTGCAATAAATGTTGGTTGTTCCTGCTCCTGATCCACTACTGGAACTTGTGAGACTTTGGCGTACTGCAAGTGCTGCTGCTTTCCCTTTATAACTTAAAATCACTGAGGAGACTCTGGCAAAGTTGTCCAGCAGTTTCCTCCTAAATCCAGGGCCCGGGCAACCCCATATTCATTTTGAATTAGTTTTAGCACTTCAGGCAAAACAGCAATGCACGGTGTACCATATGTCGCGGTATGCACCGCAGCAAACACTGTGCCCCATGTGACAAATCTTCTACCTGAGGAACCATTATTAAAGGTAGGTATATTGTGAGAATTCTATGTTTTTCTTGCGGTCCCATATAGGGAAATACTGCTTCAAGCCGATTTGTTTTTGTGCAACCAAGGACGGAATTTCCTCTTGTTTAGTGAGAATCTTTCCCATTATTGCATTAATAGTTACTGGACTCATTGCTTGAATTGGTAAATGTGGTTGTGCAACTTGAGTATTCCTCGACGGGTTCAATGCCATGGTTTGCATGACATGCTGTATTCTGCTTCTGTATAAAGTAACTAGAAGCTTGGTCGCCCCACACACTGCTGCCGCTCCTGCCTGCCTTTGCCGCCTCCTGCCTGCAGATTCCTTCGCTCGCTGCCCGCTGCTCCTGGGAATTTCCCGCTGCTCCTGGGAATTTCACGCTGCCCGCTGCTTCTTGGAATTTCCTGCCGCTGCCTCCCTGCGGCCCCGCCCCCCTGTGATTCCATTCGCCGTCCCGCTCCCGCCACCCAGCTGCTCCTCCCTCCCGGCTCCTTACTTATGACGCCCCCAGAGCGACCGCGCAGCGGACGCACGCAGCGGGAGCACCGATTGAGCGCCGAAGGTGCGCCAAAGGTAAGCCCGTCTGCGCCCGTCCGCGCCTGGCCCGCGCCCAGCGCCAGGACCCCTGGCCCTCCCCGCCGAGGCAAGACGACCCGACTGACCTAAGACGCCGCCACTCTCAACGCACTCAATGCCAGCCGGACCCACGCCTGCTGCCGAGCCACCCCGAGACGCACCCACGGACCCTTCACCTGCTGCACCTGCATGTTCACCTGCCTCCGAACCTGCCCCGCACCCGCCAAGACAAACACCAGCAGCAATCACCTCAAGTGCATCCTGATCAACACCCGCTCCGTCCACAGACACGCCATGGAACTCTGGAACCTCCTCGACACTACATCACCAGACGTCGCCTTCCTCACGGAAACCTGGATGAACGCCTCCTCTGCACCCGACATCGCCATCCCGGATGGGTACAAGATCATCAGGAGGGACCGCATCAACCAGACCGGAGGTGGCATCGCCATCGTCCACAGGAACACCCTCCGCATCACGACCGACGCCAACGACTCCTTCGCCGCAGCCGAACATCTCCACTTCCAGATTCACACCGACCCTAAGACGACCCTCAGAGGCACCCTCGTCTACAGACCCCCAGGACCACGCACACAATTCAGCGAAGACATCGCAGACTTCATCAGCCCGCACGCCCTCCCCTCCACTGACTACATCCTCCTCGGGGACCTCAACTTCCACCTGGAGAACAACAAGGACCGCAACACAACCGCCCTGCTGGAAAACCTCGCCAACCTCGGACTCAAGCAACTGGTTAACACCCCCACCCACTACGTCGGCCACACGCTTGATCCCGTCTTCTCTTCCAGCAAGTACATCACCTTCAGCCACGCCACCGGACTCCACTGGACCGACCACAGCTGCGTCCACTTCAGCTTCAAAAGATCCACGACCCACCCGCAACAGGTACCTCACAGGAATTGGAGCAAGATCACCGCAGACCAGCTCACCACCTCCCTCAGCCAGAGCCCACCCGCCAACACAACGGACCCAAACGAAGCAGCCCGCAACTTCACACAGTGGCTGACCGCCTGCGCCGACGACCTCGCGCCACTAAAGAACCCTCCCAGCAGACCCAGAAGCAAGAAGGCATCCTGGTTCACCGAGGACCTCAAGGACTCCAAGAAGACCTGCCGCACCCTCGAGAAAGCCTGGCTCCTCGACCGGACCACCGACAACATGACCGCCCTCAAACACGCTACCCGCAAGCACCACCAGCTCATCCGCACCACCAAGAAGAAATCCCTGAAGAAACGACTGGACAACAACGCCCACGACAGAAAGAGATCTTCACTATCGTCAAGGAGTTCTCCAACCCCAGCACCGGCACCAATGACATCACTCCGTCACAAGACCTCTGCGACTCCCTCGCCTCGTTCTTCCACCGCAAGATCACCGACATCCACAACAGCTTCGGCGCCCCACCCACGCACCCAACCGTCAAACCAATGCCCCCACCGCCACCCTTCGCACCTGGACCACGGTGACCACCGAAGACACAGCCCGCACGATGAACACCATCCACTCCGGATCACCGACCGACCCCTGCCCACACCACGTCTTCAACGAGGCCGACTCCACCATCGCACCCCAACTCCGGAACATTATCAACGCCTCCTTCAACACCGCCACCTTCCCGAAAAGCTGGAAGTACGCCGAGATCAACGCCCTCCTGAAGAAACCTACAGCGGACCCCACTGATCTCAAAAACTTCCGACCCATCTCGCTCCTCCCTTTTCCTGCTAAAGTCATCAAGAAGATCGTCAACAGACAGCTGACCGCCTTCCTCGAGACGAACGGATCCCTCGACCCCTCGCAGTCCGGCTTCAGAGCCAACCACAGCACCGAGACCGCCCTCATCGCAGCCACCGACGACATCCGGACCCTGCTCGACAAGGGGGAAACAGTGGCCCTCATCCTCCTGGACCTCTCCGCTGTGTTCGACACGGTCTGCCACCGCACCCTAGTCCAGCGCCTCAGCAACATCGGTATCCAAGAGAAGGCACTGGAGTGGATCATCTCGTTCCTCGCCGGAAGAACACAAAGAGTCCGCCTCCCCCTGTTTCGCTCCGAGGCCACCGAAGTCATCTGCTGGGTCCCGCAAGGATCTTCACTCAGCCCCACCCTCTTCAACATCTACATGAAACCTCTCGCAGCCATCGCACGCCAGCACAACCTCAACATCATCTCTTACGCCGACGACACCCAGCTGATCCTCTCCCTCACCAGAGACCCCGACACCGCCAGAACCTGCCTACACGAAGGGATGAAAGACGTCGCCGAGTGGATGAAGGACAGCCGCCTGAAACTGAACTCGGACAAGACGGAAGTCCTCATCCTGGGATCTTCGCCCTCCGCCTGGGACGACTCTTGGTGGCCCCCAGCCCTGGGCACCGCACCCAAGCCAACCGACCACTCACGCAACCTGGGCTTCATCCTGGACCCCTCCCTCTCGATGACCAGACAAGTCAACGCCGTCTCCTCATCGTGCTTCAACACCCTGCATATGCTTCGCAAGATCTTCCGCTGGATCCCGACCGAGACCAGGAAGACTGTCACCCAGGCACTCGTCACCAGCCGACTGGACTACGGAAACGCCCTCTACGCCGGAACCACAGCCAAGCTACAGAAAAGACTTCAGCGCATCCAGAACGCCTCCGCTCGACTCATCCTGGATGTCCCCCGACGCAGCCACATCTCCAGCCACTTAAGAACCTGTACTGGCTCCCCGTCGACAAGAGGATCACGTTCCGGCTCCTCACCCACGCACACAAGTCTCTCCACGACCTGGGCTCCAAGTACCTCAACGACCGCCTGACCTTCTACACGCCCACCCGCCAGCTACGGTCCACCAGTCTCGCCCTCGCAGCTGTACCACGCATCCGAAGAGCCACCGCCGGAGGAAGATCCTTCTCCTACCTGGCTGCCAAGACTTGGAACTCCCTCCCCATCCACCTTCGGCTGACCCAGGACCATCTCGCCTTCATGAAACAACTCAAGACCTGGCTGTTCGAGCAGTAGCATACCCCTCCCCCCAAGCGCCTTGAGACCCTCCCGGGTGAGTACTAGTGCGCTATACAAATGGCATGATTGATTGATTGTATAGTACATGTAGTACTGTTGCGTTTAGGTTTGTTATGTCTAGATACGATGTGTAGCCGGCCTAGATTGGCCATGTAGCCCCTTCATTGTTGAGGGGACCTAGTCTGACATCTACTGGTGTATGTGGGAGGACATCTTGGAACCACATTGTAGGTTACTGATATGCGAGTGGTATTTCTAGATCCACATAAGCTGCGTAACTGTTGGGAACTTCTTGTACAGTGCACTCACGAAACGGTCTGCGCTGGCCATTAATTGAAGGAAATGTTACCCATGAATTGAATACCTCTGTGGTTTATCTACGTGAGCCCCTACTTAGACGGTAACATCTCCACCTGTAGCTTGGAGCCCATGATGGCCTTGAAACCCTTACGGATGAGGAGCCATGCCCTATAAGCCACCCGATTAATGATGTAGTAAAATTTGATAAACCGCATGACAACTATTTAATGGTTGTGCATTGGCCATGTTGACTTGTGGAATTCAGAGAAAGTAACTATAGTGGGGTGATCAGAGTCAAGCGTGAACAACCTACAGGCAAAAATAGGGGTTTCTTATTCAGCAGAAGAAGCTTTATCCCCAACACCACGGGCGTCTACAGTTAATTGGTAAGCAGGGTCTTTGGGCACACTTAAGAAAACTACTTGTAAGACCTATTAAATAGGTATCCAAACTAGAACAATGGTGGTGCCATGTCGTATGGTTCCTACGCCCAGTGAGACTGTGCATTTGGGCAACATAAGCATCAAAGGGATGAGAACGGATTCCCCACATACCATCGGAATATATTCACCTAATTCCTGGCTAGCTCAGAGCGCACCATCTGGACCCCTAAACTGACAAGGCACCGGATGGTGTCTGCAACCCCCAAACATGACTACCCTAATTCCCCCTACGAAATCGTGGAAACAAACTATACCCTTTTGTTTGTAACTTAAGCATGTCCAATGGGGTACACAAGCAATGCATACATGGAGTTTCAAATATTTATTGTGGCAAGTGAAATCTTGTGTAAATTCTATGCACTGCAACGATAATAGAATTAAGCAAACTAATGTCACCTGCATGACGGCACAGTAAACAGGATGAATAATTCAACCATTGGACAATTGTATTAGATTATATGACTACATATAATGGCACTCCTACCTAGCTTTGCCTATCCTAATGAGCACAGGTTTGCTAATCTGCAGGTCCCTTTGAGTGGTCTAACTCCCCATTTACTTGTGTGCTTGGATCATCAGACAGCCAGGTCTGGTGTACGGCAGGCCGCCATCCATTTCAGGATCGGTTTGGAATCCAGCTGAGCTAGAATTCAGGCACATAGTGACCACAACAATCGTGTTGGAATGCTCCTCTGCCTAAGCAAATGCTCCTGCGGTTTATATATTAAACTAAACCCATGCATTCAGTGCCTGAGCTCCAGACTGATCGCATCTTGTTTGTTCTATCCACCAAAGGCTGTTGTCTAACAGGCAACAATCCATAACATAGTTTGTGCAGAGTACTGGGAACCTTGTACAGAGTGATCTAAGAAATAGATCTACAGCTAGATGCACTGCACATGCACATTCACAGCTGATAGCAAGGGTGAAACAGGACCACAGGCAATTATGATGATGTGGTGGGCAACACAGGTTACAGTCATGCAGCACTGGTTAGATACTTAGTTGACTGGTACAAAGTAACGTTTGCTGCAGAACCACACATTTTAGATGTCATTATGCTTACCAACCAACAAGTGAATTTGATCCCTAGCTATGTTTCAGATTCAGTTTTGAAGAAGGTTGGTGTGGCGTACTTGCTTGCATAACGACAGAAGACAGGCTGGGTATATGTACTATGGCTACTCTATTTTTAATACCCTCTCTACCACCTTTGTTCCTTTATTACTGGTGGAGTTGGTCTCAACTCATGTTGCCCCTGAACAATAACATGCTGGGATATCTTGCTCTTCCCCACCCTTCCTGCCAGATCTGAGGCAAGAAGTGATTAAGTGTCCTGTGGACATGGGAAGTACTGCAGTTTGCTAGGGTCCTTATCCCACCACAGATTGGTCAAAACATTTTTACACTGGAAGGTACAGGTCTGTGATGCAGAGCAATCTGCTTGTGAAATGCTCAACCGGAAGACAGTTTTTTTACAGTTCGGCAGCACAGGTTCCAGTAGAGTTTCATTGACTGGCAGGAGAGGTTTTAGAGCCACAGAATCAACTAAAGGATTGGGCTCTCTAGACAACAACGTAATGTAAATTCCTCCATTGCCTTTGCACAATGGCCATGAATAAACTTCCTCTGATGGAAGGTCCAAAAGACAGAATTCCTCCGTATTAGGCCACAGGCAATTTGAAAGTCTAAGGCAGCATCAGTGTGATAAGGAAGATAACACTATGGGGAAATCAGCTTGTGACAGGGGTTGAACACCCTGCCCCCACCCTCGTATTATAGGGAGTGGCATAGGACCACATCTACTTAATGAGCAAGTTACTTGCCTTTGGTAATGCTCTTTCTGGTGGAGCCAATCTTACTGCAGATTCCTTACCTTCTAAATATTCACTAGGTGTCAGATTGCATCCAGAAATTTTCAGGAGAACCTTCGCATAACGCACGAACATTGTTCACCTATATAGGCACCACTCCTGTGCGTTGACATTAGGAACTTTCGAGGCTGTAAACGCCCCCAAACGCAGGGCCCTGTCAGCAAATCGATTATGCCAGTATTCAGATTCCTAGATTTGGGATCTTATTAATGGCTAGAGTCCAAATCACAGAACAGGGAGGATCAGAGCATTACCAAAGGTAAATAACGTGTTCTTCCTCTCACTGCAGAATCCTCACCCTTCAAATAGGTGGGTTTGTGAATGGACTCAAACCAAATAGTCCTGTCGAACTGAGCAGGCAAACTGCCCCTTTCGGCAGGTCTGGCTGTCCAGACAATAGTGCTTCATGACTGTATGGATAGATAGCCACGTAGCCAGCTGGCAAATGTCCAGGACAGGAACGCCGTGTGACCGCACAGTTGTAGCATATGCAAAAAGAACAATTGATTGACAGAATGCAGAACAATGTCATACATTCACCCCAGTAAAGAGATCTGTGCCTAAATCCATTGTTTACGCACCATGCCATTCCAGTTTGGACCCAGCCATATGCAAATAAGTCTTGGCCCTGCGCCCAATGGTAACAGTCCAGCCCGAACTACCAGGCCAGGTCCTCCCTGGACTGGAAACAAGCATCCTAGGACCGGTTTCGGGCTTTCAGCCCTCATCAGCCAGGATAGCTTGACTCCAGTGGCATGGACAGCACGGGACCCACGTCTGGGCATACCCGTCCCACTTGGGGTGACTAATGCAAAAAGAACAATTGACGGACAAACTGGGGTGGTGTGGTGAGCAAAAGAATGATCGATTTAAACCAGATCCTTGTGACTGGAGGTGAATGTTTGCATTATCCAACATTCCGTCCATCAATTGTTTCTTTTGCATAGGCTTCCCTAAATGGGAAGGGTACGCCCAGACGTGGGTCCCATGCTCACTTCACTGGATTCAAGCTAGCCTGGCTGATGAAGGGTGATGCCCTGAAATTGGTCCCAGAATGCTTGCTTCCGGTCCAGGGAGGACCTGGCTTGGCAGTTCGGGCAGGACTGTTCCCTCAAGGAACAGGGTTAAGGCCGATTTGCATATGGCTTAGTCGAAACTGGGGTGGTGTGGTGAGCAAAAGAATGAAGGATTTAACCCAGATCCTTGTAACTGGGGGTGAATATTTGCATTGTCAAACATTCTGTCCATCAATTGTTTCTTTTGCATACGCACAGCTGTAGCATATTTTGCCCATAGGGAATGAGCACGCAGTCCTTGCTGGTGCGGCATCTTGGCCACCGTTCTACGGATAAAGTTGAAACCAACCTCCGTGGCTTGAAAAATAAATCCTTATTTTGCCCAGAGAGTAAAGGGGGAGGGATAGTCCTATGGGACAGCCCCCTTTATGACAAATAGGACCTCCGGCAGCTTAACAATCTGACACTATAGACAGTTACAGGAGAACTTGACGACTCAAAAGATCACTTTCAGGATTAATGAGCTTAGATCTAGAGCCCTGGAAGAGGGCTGGAGATGTAGAAAGGAATTTGAGGTCCTTAACAAAAAAATAATGCAAGATTCTGAATATATTTGTCTTAACCAAAATACACAAGAATACATCTAATCCCCCTGGGCGTCCCATTATTTCTGACTGTGGATCGATTTTAGAACCACAGGCAAAATACATAGATGTGTTCCTAAAACCGTTTGTTGCGATGACTAAAGCATACATAAGGGTTTCTATGGATGTGATTAACAAAGTGGAAGGCCTTCCATTTGATGAAACCAGACAATATCTTGTGACCTATGACATAGAGGCACCTTCTACAAATATTCCACAAGACGAGGCACTTCTGTTACTAAAAGATATCCTTGATTCAAGACAGAATCCGCAAGAAGACCCTACAGAATTTCTGGTTTCCCTTGCCACCGTTTGTATGAAAAATAATTATATCTACAGATCAAGAGTGTTGCTATGGGGTGTTGCTTCTCTCCAGAAATAGCGAACCTAGTGATGGCTTACTTTTAGAATAATTGGAAATACAGTAACGAGAATCCATATTTTACAGTGGTTCCGTTACACTGATTATATCAAAGGTGACCATACCACGCTAGACTACTTTCAGGGATGGCTTCATGCTAGGAGTCTAGACCTCAAATTTATAATGAGCTGTGACACCCTAAAGTTTGACTTTTTAGATCTTTGGATACACAATCAGACAGGGAACTTTGAAGTAAGTTTATATACAAAGCCCACTGATGACAATACTCTGTTGCATTTAACGAACGGTCACCATAGTAAACTAAAAGAAAACTTGCCCTACAGACAATTACTCCGTATTCGGAGACCTTGCACGAATAAACAATACTATTTTGAAAATGCTGAAACCTTGATGAGCAAATTGATACCCTAAAAATCTGGTAAAAGTGGCGTTGACAAGGGCATGGTACACACCTAGAAAAACATTGCTTACTCCAAAAATACGCCCTGAAACTAATCCTCTCATACACGACCCCAAGGCTAATTAAGTTAAGAACATAATTGAGCAGAATTGTAAAGTATCAAGTCATTTAGACGTTCCTAAAACCGATGTTTTCGATCTGAAAGGGCATCAAACTATGCCAGCAGTTAAATAAAGCTGTATGTCTTCAGGCCCGGCTCCAGGAATTTGTATTTGGGTGGGCCAAGGGTGCATTTGGGTGGGCCACTGCGGGCACGATTTGTCGGATATGTGTCTAGGCAGACCTGCATCAGGGCCCTCCTTTATCTCTTCTTAGTCTACCAAGGCCCAGTAAAACGCACTCTTTTCCAAATCTTTCTAAATATTGTCACTCTCAAAAGTGCTTTTTCCATGTAATGTTCCTTTGAAGGGAAGAGGAGATTTCTGAGGTGGGAGTATCAGGCAAGTGACACTTCACGGGCTTCCTCTGTGGAAGAATCACTCTTCAAACCTACCTCCACCTGACCCTGGACTCTGCAAAGCACTCCCTTACAGGTTTGATTATACCCACTCCTCTCCAATGCACCTTATCTCACAGCTGACCTTGGGCCCCAACCCCATATCAGGCACCATCGGGCTCCACTTTCATTTTTCCTGGTAAAAACATTAGTAAAATCACCTTCAAACTTAAAACATTGAATATAGCAGTAAATATAATTAGCAGGCCCTTTAAAGTATGTTCCACAGTAGCCCTTATAACCCGACTGCTAATTAAATAAACAAAAACAGAAAGGCAATGACCGGGCCAGCTTCAGCGCTGATGCGAAAGTCTTTTTTGGCGCCGCACCAATATCCTTTCTCCGTAAATACCTTTACTACCACCTTCCAACAGTGCACCTCATCCCTCCATGGCCCCCCCTATTGACCTCCTCCTCGGATTCCCTCACTGCCACGCCACATGCCACAAGTGCCCCTCATCTCTCCCTAGCTCCCCCCTCCACCCCATGACTTCTTCCTCGGATTCCCTCACTACCGCCTTCCACCAGTACCCCTCATCACTCTGTAGCCCCTCCCCCTCAATACCTCATCCTCAGACTCCCTCATTACCACCCGCGCTCCTTATCTCTCCCTAGCTCCCCCCTCCACCCCATGACCTCTTCCTCGGATTCTCACTGCCACCCTCCACCAGTGCCCCTCATCTCTCTGTAGCCCCTCCCCCCTCATGACCTCTTCCTCATATTCCCTCACTGCCACCCTCCAACAGTGCCCCTCATTGCTCCATAGCCCCTCCCACTACCTCCTCCTCGGATTCCCTCACTGCCACCCTTCACCAGCGCCCCTCATCTCTCCGTAGCCCCCCCATGGACCACCTCCTCTGATTCCCTCACTGGCACCCTCCTCCAGTGCCCTCATCTCCTCATAGCCACTCTCTCATATGCATTTCATTTGTTGTATAGCGCTACTCATATCAGTGTAGTGTGTGTCAGTACTTTACACCACACACACATTATACAGAGACAATGAATCATAAAAGTATGTAAATCAGTCTACAGGGAATGTCACATTAGCCAATGAGGATTACAAGGTGTAGGAATCACGTCATCCATTTTGGTGGGCAGTATATTATAAAAGGGTTTGGTATGGGGAAACACAACCTTAGGATTTAAAAAGTATTCCATGGGGGTCAGCTTTACTGATAAAAATGTATCTCTGCCCAAACATACTTATAGTAGCAACATTAGAATAATGAAAGACTGAGGAAGTGCTAACTATATCACAAAACAAAAAAAGCAAAGTTCTAACTATACCTTCTGGTTTGTATGTAGCTCTTTGGTGACAGTTCATTGGTCACCGTCCTATGTTAGGAATGCAACTTCTGAACTGCAAGTAACACAAGGATCTCTGACAAAGGCAGTAACCCACTGGGCTTCCACATAAAATACAGTTCATCTGCATTTAAAAACTACTAACAGACAAATAATTGCTCTCCAGCAGGATCATTCATCACCAGCGTTATCTGGGCATTTTGTATGTTATAATTGTTGTCCTGCATCAGGCATGATAATGATAAAAAACTGTTTAAAAGAAGCGCACATGAAGTATGTATTGTGCTGGGCCTGTGCAGATTTTTAAAAGAAAAACAAATAGTAACACATTCGCTTACCTACTACTCCATTAGTCAAACTTGGTGTCACAGGCAGCCTGATGTGATAAGCAGCTGCAGGGGTCAGGAAAGGTGAATGGGAATAAACAAACTTTTTTTCTCCTGTGCTGCATAGAAAAAGAAATATCCAGCAGCAGAACAGTAGGCAAAGGTTACCCATGTCAAAGAAAGGATTTGTTGTATTTCGCCATGTGGAGATGTGAAGGGGTGAAAAAATAAACAAAGCCTCGTTTGTATGTAAATGGTCTTTTAAAGACCTGTGAAGTACTAGGGTGCGGCATCGATTATCTCAACAAAAACTGTCTGTGTGTGTGCGCCCTCGGGAAGCTGTCTCAGCCCGGGCGCACACACACACAGACACCCGTTGAAGTCAATGCCGGCGCGCGCCTGCCTTCAAGCCCTCACTGCGAGGGCCAAGGCTCCTGTTTGGGTGAGCCAGGCTCATGTTTGGGTGAGCCAGGCTCATGTTTGGGTGGGCCTGGCCCACCGGGCCTGTATGTCTTACAGAAAACACAAATGGCTTGAGGAGAATGCTGGGGCTTCCCCTAATAAGTGAACACTATAAATATAACAATTGTGCGATATGCCAATTCATCAAAGACACAAACTAGATTAAAATTCAGGGCAAAGTGCACCATCACACTAAATTCTCGAACGGTAACACTAAAAATGTTATTCATTGTGTCCAGTATCCTTGCGAATTGTTCTACATTGAACAGACTACTCAACCAGTCAAAACAAGGGTTCTACAACACAGATCAAGAATAAGAGGTTCAGTACAGGGTGCCCCACTCGTACAACATTACCAATAACTTAAACATACAGAAAAGGACATCCAGTGGTCGGTACCATTTGTATTCGTAATAGCCAACGAGGATGTAACGAGGATGTAATACCGAGTCAGTCCTAAACAGGACAGAAGATAGAATGATCGAAATATATGGGACAGCCACAAAGGGCCTCAATGAATTTGATGAAATGCGGGATCTTGTCTGAACCAAATTGTTTGGTAATTAACTGTGCTTTCTCTAACTATCACTTCTGCGGTTATAACAATGATTTTGACTGCTATTACAATGATTTTGACTAGAGACCACGTATGGAATGTGTACCAATCCATGATAATTGTTTTTTAACTTGGTATATGATGTATATTGGAATTATTTTTCTTCATCTAGATTGGAAAACACCAAAAAAGATATAATAGTAAACACTCATGAAAATGCTCATTTGTGTGGTTTGCTAGACACCCGACTCTAGGCATGGATAACCCCATCGAATTTATAACGTGTTCTCAAGAGAAAGGAGCATCAGATCAGCCTTTAATCACTTATCTATCTAGTATGGCGGACTTGACAACGCTAGAAGGACGTGGAGTTGTGGTGTTGAAACGGGGCCACACTTACATTAGCACACCCCGTACCTCCCATACTGGCACAATCAATTGTTGATCGAAATACAACCTTGACAGTTTACGATGGTTTTAATCACTCAAGGCTGGCCAAAGCAGTCTCTGTCCTATTGTAACATGTGAAGCAAAAAACCTTCCCCGTTCGAAAGGAGTCCTCACAAACGACGACTTGGAGTCCAGACGGGATTAACGAAGGAAATAGGTTGTCGCATATGAAATAGAATGGCAAAGCATTTATTGCTCAGGTGTCTGACTTCTTGCGGATGTTGCGACAGTGCACATTACGATCTATACTGGAAAAATATGGAATTTAGGATTACCACGGAGCGGCTCGCAGGATAGCAGAGCCAGCATTAACCTTTGAGCAGTAACTGGTTTTACTTGTTGAGCATTTTTACTTATTTGTATCTTTTTGAGCACTATACGAGGTATATAATTGCTGGCGAGACTCGTGCCTGCTATTTCTAGACATGGAAGCATGCATAGATACACCCTCACAAGAGCATATATAATACACTTTGGCTTGCTATACTTATCCTGGAAAAGAAGGTTAGATAAGGGATTTTGCCACAGGTGCAAATTGCGATCACGCACATTCAAAAGAGTTTTAATTGGGCTTTTCCAATATCTGCATATATTATAAGGTCGTGTGGATGTCAGCTCTGACAATCTAAGTGTTTTGGTGTTGACATTGGGTCTCAATGATTAGACTTGCTGGTAAGGTGCACCTTTATAGTAAAAAGGCACCCCTCTGGATGTTCAATATATATTACATTACTTTGCAGGTGTTTTTTCTCTTATGTCTCAATTGATGGGGCTGAAACGTGTTGATTTTCTTTAGTTGAAAAAGTCCCGCTTTTGAAATTTAAATAACTTAAGGATTTTGATGCAAAGTTTGAGGGCTGGACTTTCCCTCATGTGTGTACCCTAAATGGATTACCTTCCATATGGACTGTTGTCGATATAAGAATTACAAACCTATTTTGTTACAACACGCTGGAAGATAGATAAGAATCATATACATTTGGTGTACAGTGAATGTGTGTTTTGTTCTTTTATGTTATGTGTAAATGGTGCATATTTGGTTGTGTTACTGTACAAATGTTTAGTGTATACACCTTTTTAAGAGAAACAAGGAGGAATGGTTTCTGCTTGTGAATAAGTTCAAATAAATGACGGTTTGTAAAGTCATATAAAGTGCCAGGGAGGGATTCATTTGTATTTTCATGTCCATATTTGGGATATAAGTTGTTCCCACAATATACCAGTTTGTTTTCTGTATCCTGAGCCCAGGTTTGGTGGGATTAATAGGGCATACCCCAATATATCTGTATCTCTAAGCCCCATGTAGCAGATTTTAAGCAGAGCTTTATTCAGTGAGACATGGTCCTCTTCTGCATGGCCTTGCCTTTTCTCGCTCCAGCAAACCCCACAAAGAGCTGATCGTCCACCTGGTGTTCTCTGTTGCAATCAATGTAAAAACTCAGTTCCCAAATGGGGTACAAGCAATGGAGTCCCTCTTCTCACTTAGAGCGGTGACGCAGAGTGCAAAATTTCAACAGTGATATTTTGAACCACGTGGAACCGAGTCACAGCTCCGGTAAACAAAAGAAGCTGGGTATGCAAAACCAGGTTGTCGGAGGGTAGTGTAAGGCAGAGGGACAGAGCCCGATGCTTACTTACCCACCACACCGATGTTATGGCGGCAAGAAATACAGTCTTAAGAACGAGAAGCTGTGAAGGGAAGCTATGAAGTGGCTCAAAGAGAGTGCACATCAAACATGTGAGGACCAAGTTAAAGTCCCACTGTGGCATGACAAATGGAGTCGGAGGCACCAAATATTGTAATGCTTTTTAAAATGTATCAAAACAGGTGATTTAAATAACGAGGGCTGGTCCGGCAACAGTAAGAAGGCAGAAAGATCTGAAAGAGGTCCTTTAATTGTGCCCAAAGCAATGCCATGCCAGTAAATGGATAGAACAGTAAATGGATAGAACAAACAAAACATTAGCTAACTTGGCTGGTGAGGGTCTGATGTGTGCCACACCAAACCACAAATTTGTTCCAATAACAGATGTACACAGTTTTTGAGGAGTGACAACTGGCTGCCAAGATTACATCAACCATCTACAGAGGAACATTGAAGGTTTTCCGCCACTGCTGCTCAATCTCCAAGGATGAAGGTGGAGATAGTTAAGGCCTGGATGCAAGAACCTGCTCTGTTGCAGCAACAAGCAGATCTTCCCACTGGGGCACACTGATAGGACAGACACTCATGTCCAGAAGTTCTTGATGCCATACTCTCCATGACCTACTAGGATGACTTGTGGCCTACTTGGCCCTGATCTGGTCCGAACCTGGGTCAGAAGAGGTATTGGTGGGCAGGCGTACAGCAGTCCTGAGTTCCACTCTAGGTAAAAGCGTCTCCTAGAGAAACACCTTGGAAACTCTGTGTTAAACTGTTGACATTGCATGTTCTCAGCAATGGGGAAAAGATCGAGCCAATGTGCTCTTTATGCACATAGAGACAGTGCGTCACCTCCAGGAGTAGCTGTTACTAATGATCTGCGAGGCAAAAACTGCAGCATTAGTCTGCCCTGGTGTTCAAAGACCCCGCCAGGTGGTTGACCACGAAAATGATCCACCCTGATTGTCCAGCCATTTCTAGAGGCACAACGCCTTCTGGCACTGGTTCCATTTCCCTGCCCTGTTTGCTGCAGTACCACATGGAGATGGTGCTGTTCATGAGCATCTAAACCACCCTTCCCTTACTGTACAGCAGTAAGGCTTTCAACAATTGGTGGATTGCCCTCCACTCAAAGAGGTTGATGTGGAGCTGGGCTTCTGCCAGAGATGAAGGCCTCCGATCGCCACCTCTCAAAGGTGGCAGCCCCAACCCACAAGCGATACATCCACTGTTGCTATGGGTGGGGAAAAGAGGGAGATCTGCTGCTGACCCAATCACAATCCAGCAACCACCACAGCAGATCTGTTGCAATTTCCTTTGCAATCAAGACGTGGTCCGAACAGTCCCCTTGATGTTGGGCCAGAGAGACTTAAGATTCCACTGGAGAGCCCACACACGACCCTTGGTGTGCCTGACCAATAGGATGCAGGAGGCCCTCAGTGCCAGGAGACTCCGTCTACCTCACTGAAATCCAGGACAGCGGTTGAAACATTGCAACCATAGCCTGAATTTCCAGGATCTGACTTTCCGGGGAAAAAGGCACAGAAGCAGCCCATGTGGAGAATGGCTAGGACCAAAGGAAACACCTGCAAAGGAGTTGGTGTGTCTTTAGCATGTTGATAGAACCCCAAAGATGTCTGGAGAGGCATCGTAGTCTAAAGGTGGCTTACTACTGCCTAAGGCAAGACTTACTTCATGCAGCCAGTCCTTGAAGTAGGGGAACTGAAACCTCTGACCTCCAAAGATGTGCTACAATCACCACCATCGCTTTCGCAAACACCGAAGGGCGATGGTAAGAGCAAAGGGGAGCACAGAGTACTGGAAATGCTCCTGTCCCACCATGAACCTCCGATATCGCCTCTAGGCCGGCAGGACGGGAAAGTAAAAATAAGCATCTTGCAGGTCCAACACTATCATCCAGTTAGACCAGACCTGCGCTAAGATGACCATCTTGAATTTGTCGTTCTGGAGTAAAGCACTGGGAGGGTGGGGAATTAATATAGGAGAAAAACCTCTGTCTTTCTGTGGTACCAGGAAGTAGCAGAACTAGCAACCACAAACCAATTCTGATGCAGGCACCCTCTCTATAACATCTATGGCCGACAGGGCTTGCATTTCCCGCCATAAACCAGGCGGGATGGTACTCAGTTGTTCCTAGTATGGTGGAAGGTTTAGCATTGCGACCATGAAGGGTAGGACATAACCTTTCTTTACAATGTGCAGGACCCACACTTTTCCGATGAGATAGCATGTCAACCCAGAAAAAATAGTTGGATCCTGCCACCAACCAGGTAGCTGTTCTCCCAAAAAAAAGGTTTTAAATCACACTAAAGAGGTTCTGCAGGAGGGGCCACGGAGGAGGGGGAGAGAGAGATGAAGACATGAAAGGTTGACTAGCACACTGTCCTTGTATGTGGGGCCAATTGGTGCCATGGCCACAAATAGGTTTGGAATCTTGCTGAGGCTGAAATAGCTGTCTGTAGGGGATGGTTTGCAGCTATTATCCCGCATTTTTTATCCCGCGGACTTTCAGGCCGCATACTATGATACCGCAAGGTCATTGACCCCGCATACCATCATCCCGCATTTTTTTTAAACGCATGTGCTTTTATCACGCATGCCTTTACAACGAAATACGTTGTAAAGGCATGTATGGTAAATGCATTTGCGTTGTAAACCACGACGATGAGAGAGGTAAGTGGGTTTGGGTTAAATTTTTAGGGGTGGGGGTCGTGCTGGGGTAGTGATTGTGTAGTGTAGTGTTGTGTTAGTGTAGTGTAGTGTAGTGGTGGTTGTTTAGTGTAGGGTCGTGCTGGGGGAAGTGTTAAAGGGGTTAGGGTAGTGTTGTAGTGTTTGTATACTGTAGGGTCATGCTGGGGTGTAGGGTTTTGGGTAGAGTTGTAGTGTTTGCGTAGTGTAGGGTCATGCTGGGTGTAGTGTTTTAGGGTAGTGTTGTAGTGTTTCCGTAGTGTAGGGTCCTGCTGGGGTGTAGTGTTTTGGGGTGTAGTGTTTTATGGTGTAGGGTAGTGTTGTAGTGTAGGGTCATGCTGGGGTGTAGTGGTTTAGGGTTTTGGGTAGTGTAGTGTAGGGTCATGCTGGGGGTAGTGTTTTAGGGTTTTGGGTAGTGTAGGGTCATGCTGGGGGTAGTGTTTTAGGGTTTTGGGTAGTGTTGTAGTGTCATGCTAGGGGAAGTGTTATAGGGTTTAGGGTAGTGTTGTAGTGTAGGGTCATGCAGGGGGTAGTGTTTTAGGGTAGTGTTTGTGTAGTGTAGGGTCATGCTGCGGTGTAGTGTTTTAGGGTTTAGGGTAGTGTTGTAGTGTTTGCATAGTGTAGGGTCATGCTGGGTGTAGTGTTTTAGGGTTTAGGGAAGCGTTGTAGTGTTTGCGTAGTGTAGGGTCATGCTGGGGTGTAGTGTTTTAGAGTTTAGGGTAGTGTTGTAGTGTTTGTGTAGTGTAGGGTTATGCTGGGGGTAGTGTTGTAGTGTTTGTGTAGAGTAGGGTCCTGATGAGGTGAAATGTTTTAGGGTGTAGGGTAGTGTTGTAGTGTTTGTGTAGTCTAGGGTCATGCTGGGGTGTAGTGGTTTAGGGTAGTATTGTAGTGTTTGTGTAGGGTCATGCTGGTTGTAGTGTATTAAGGTAGTGTTGTAGTGTTTGTGTAGGGAAGTAAAGTGCTTTATGGTAGTGTTGGGGGGTCGTGCTGGGTAGTGTAAATGTAGGTAATGGACTGTGTGTCAAGGGTGGGTGGTGCAGGGGTAATACATTAGAGTGTAGTGTAAGGTAGGGTAGGGTACGGTTACCTACCTTTACTACTTTTACAACAAGTATACCTTTAACATGCATTTGAAAGGCAACAACCTAGGCAACTAATTTCTAAAATACATTAATGGTAAATTAAATAGACAATTGGCTGAGGCTGACTGTAAGACTTGAGTGTTTTTATTTAACAGTTACACAGTTAATAAATCATTACTATAACACAATCATACAAGTTAAAATTCCATACAAGATTATAAAACAAGAACAAATGAAGACATAAGTTAAAAATATATTCTTCAGTGGTAAATCAGTGGCGAAAAAATGCATGCCTTTTCGTTTTAAAGGCATGCGTGCTAAAGGTATATTCGTTTTAAAAGTTTGCGATCTCTTAGTTTGCGGACTAATAGTATTTGCGGGATTATTTTTGCGGGATGATGGTATGCGGGATGTTTTTATGCGGGCTAACGTAATATATTCGTAGGGGATGCCCCTCGCCATGGCCGTGGAAAGAACTAAAGGACTGACGCAACTGACGTGGCGGAGCAGATAAGCCCAAAGAGCCAGGTATGGCCCTGCTTTCCCTAAAGTGCTGCAGAGTGGAATCTACTTTGTCCTCGAACAGGTGAGTCCCTTCAAATGGCATTTTCATAAGTATTGACTGGACATCGCTCAAAAAACCAACAGACGGCAGCCATACGTATTGACAAATATGAATGCTAGCGCCAATGGCCTGCCATATGCAGTCCATGGTATCCACGTCACAACAATCTGAATTAGGCAGCATTGTGGTCCTCCTGTACAGCTTGGGTTATGCAGGGAGAAGTCTTTCAGGACACCTGAGAGGATTTGAACAACAGTTCCAGAGAGCATGGAAGTAATGGCTGAGCAGGTAATTGGCACTGGTGGACCCGATGGTCAAGCTAGTCGAAGAAAATACCCCTTCCCAAAGGTCTCTACCCTTTCAGACTTCCTAACCAGGGGAGTTGTCTGTAAAGTGCTTGGGTTCGCCCAACTGGTAAAAGCCTGCACCACCACACTCTAGGGTAAGTGCTGAGATAAAAAAAAAAAAGGAAAAGAAAAAAAGAAAATCGGGAAGTGGTGGCATTTGCTTTGCGGGGAAGGATTTGGGGAGCCAGAGCACGGTTTGGCTCAGGCCCCTAAAGAAGACTCTCAGCAAGTGCCTCATTAAAAGAAAGGAGGGTCTCGGTATTGGCCTGCCCTGCCTGGAGTACATCAGGTCATTGGTTCTGCCTTCTAAGGTAGGAAGTTGGAGATCGATAACTTCCTCTGCTGTCTTCATTACCCCCACAAATGAAGTAGTTTCTTCAGTGGCAGGACGTGGGGGTGAAAGATGACCAGCATCAGGAGAGGTTTCAAGACCGTTGGTAAATTGTAGATCATACCAGCTGTCGTCGTGACAGCGGAGCAGACTGTTTTGGATAGGAGTGGTTTTGGATAGGAGTGGGGTAGACTGTTTTGGCTAGGAGCGGGGCAGATTGGAGTGGGGTAAGTGTTTTGAATTGGAGTGGGATGGACTGGATTGATCTGGGGTGGATTGGATTGGTCTGGGGTGGTTTGGTGTAGGACGAGGTGACTTGGAGTGGGGTTGCTTGGGGGTATACTGCATGAATATGTGTTAAAGCATCATTTCAGAAATTACACAATGTTTCTTTGCAATAAAATAGTACTCATCTTTTGAGGAACGCGCCCACAAGCAAAAACTAAAGAAAATTAATGCAAAGTGAGAAAAGACTTGGCAAAATTAAAGAAAGTTAACTACAGAAAATTATCTTAGCCATTTTGTTTGTCCTGCTGGGCATGTTTTTGGCAGCCGTACGCCTCCTGTTTGCAGGGCACTAAAAGTTAAGCAGAACAAAATAGAACCTCAATCACATCTGGAGCATCGGAGGGGCACTGATGTGCTTGGTTCCTGATCCACAGAGAGGAACAGTAATGTTAGGCCAGCCCTAACAAATTAAGAGGCTGCAAACAAGGATGCCAGGCAAGCCAACAAACAGTAAGCAACGGGCGGGCTCCAAGCCCTTTTTTTGTTAACTGTTTCGCAAGCGAGACGCATACGCTAGTGCATGCTCTTGCAGGAGAAACCCTAAAAAAAAAAAATTCAAATGGAAGAAAAATACATAAGTACAAGTAAATCCTTCTTCTGAGAAAAGCCAATTTTGTAACTACAAACAATTTACAGTATAACTCCAGGCTATACTGGCCCGATTATTTTTTTTGTCCCAACAGAAACACACTAAAAAGTCAAATGCGTTTTAAAGCTCCAACATTCAATCTTATCTTTTACACACATGCTTCTTTTCAGAGATTTTTAAAATAAAAATGGCATATAATGTTTATGATTATCAAAGAAGCATAACTAATTCCTCCTTTGTTATTTACAGTTATTTATTGGGTAACAAAGAGAACCATGCAAAGCATTTTTGCTTAATGTCATACGTATATTCTTTGCTGGTATGATTTAAAAACAAATGGAAGCCGCGTGATACAATATTGAATTATATTTTGGGACTCGACGGGCTTTAACATCGGACTTAGGTGAATCCTTATACATAACTTTTGAGAAAGACTACAGAATTAATAGTTGCATGCAAATAAAAATAGTTATTAATAGATAAACTCTTTAGAATCAAACAGCAAGATTCATATGTGAGAAACATATGTGGGTTACTTACTATCTGAAGATAAATTCTGATCACGCAGCTTCTTAAGGGTATTTACACTGATATTCAGATACATATTTCTGCTGCCACATCTATCATAAATTCCTTTTTCCTCAGTAAGTGCCTACGTAAAAAAAAAAACACTGATTAGGTATTTTTTTGTTCTAATATCTTTATTAGTTTGAGAGAAGAAATATAAACAATTAAAATACCATAATAAGCAATACAACCAAAAAGAGTTACACAAATAAATAGATAAATAAGCATTCAACAGTATAGATACAAGCAAAAAGAGTTGAACATTGGATTGGATTGGACACCCTAGAATACACTTAAATCCACTGTTCGAACGTATCAATTTCCTTGGAAGACAAAAGGACGCTAAGGTTTCCACCTTACAATGGTGAGAAAGAGCAACTATGGTGTAAGTTATGTATGAGAAATTACCCAGGGTGGCACTACAATCTGCACTGTCCACTCCATGCAAGAATGTGGTGAGAGCAACACAAAAGCTAAAAAGGAAGAGGAATAGGAGGAAACTCTTACCCGTGGTCATATTTCTCCATTGGAAGCATCACATTAAATGTACTGCTTTTGTCCTTAAGACACACGTTATGAAAAAAATAATGTCCTGTAAATAAATACTGTAATTTAAATGGTTTACTGTGCAGGTGCCATCCACCAACACGTTGCTGGCTTTATAAATGGCCATCCAAAATGACGTACAGAATGACGTTATAGCGTTATACTGTCCTTAAACACATTTCCAGTAAGAAAGGCTACTCCATGAACGAAACCCTACTTCCCGCAATGAGAAAAATGAGGGAACATTTTTCCGCATATGTACAATATACTGTGCATAGGTGTCCAGTAACAATAGTTTAGGGTGGGCACCCAAGACGTTTGGATGCTGTACTGGCATTTGAACTCCAATTATGCTGCAGTGTGATTTAATATTACTACGAACACCTTTTTAAAATAAATATTTAAGAGTTTCTCGGCAGAAAACAGAGCACACCTTTCCGACTGAGTCTGCATTGAGACAGTAGATAGAATACACTATCCAGATGACATATTTAATGCAATCTGTATACAAAATGAGAAATGCAACGTTTCCGGAAAATCCAGAGGGCGGGTTGCTTTTACAGTACTTGCAGGGAAAGATGGGATTCTATGGCAACAGGGAAGGTGCCATGGTCTCACGTTAAGCTTTTTATTTTCCAATTGGTGTCTATGACATTGAACCACCTGCTTGACCGCGCTCAGCCACACTGATCTGAAATACTTCCATAATATTGTGCATTTAGGCACCTACCGGTGTATACATCACAAACAGTACAAAAGTGTTTATGTTTAATAAATACCTTTTACTAATTTATCAACATCGATTCGCTTTGAAGAAAAGCAGGTAAGAATGTTTTGAACGATGGTGGGATTAGGAGAACGGTTAAACAAAAAAGATTTCATTGGCTTGAACTTGAAACAGGGTCTCGTCTGCAATGGGTGAGTGTCCTACCACATGAGATGCAATGGCTTACATAAAATTCAAGGATCTGTACCTCCTTACATTGTCTAGTGCACAGACAATGTAAGGAGGCCATTATTTGAAACTTCACCGGACTCCACTTACATGAAATACAACCTACCAACGAGCAGTAAGTACTGCCATGACAGTCCAGTAAACAAGGCTCACATCTCAGGGTTACCTAACCTGTTACTTACAAAAGCATTCGAAACAATTCTTTAGTAAAACTGAAGAACAATTGCTGACTATCCTGTAAGAGCTGTGAGAAACAGCTAAGAGGACAGTAAAACATGTCGAAATGTATCACCACAACAGACCAGTGCTACTATATCCTTGGGGAATGGTGTCCTTTAAGAGAACAGTGTGTGCACAGCTACACTTTCAAATGTGTTCGCAAAACGCTGAACGCACTTGACTGTTAAGCAGTGTTACTGTTTCAGGAAATAAAGTGGACATCAGCTGTCTGACGTGACAGGCCCGCTCAGCCGTAGGCAGTGCTTAATTTGTAAAAATAAAAAAAAAAACAAGTTACTTACCTGTAACTTTGGTTCCCCAGTATTGGTAACTTTCATAGATTCCCATGCTTTGTATCATTCCCCGTCGTCGGAATGGAAGCCTCGGTAGTATAATAACCATAGAAACAAAAGAGAAAAATAGGCCTAGGCCTCATCTCATTTTGTATCCTATCACCCTCTTTTTGTAAAAGAGACCAAACTTTTGCCAGGACCAATCAGAGCAGCCTCACCCCATAGAACCTTCCTGCGAGAGCTCAGAGCCTCAGATTTTCGTAGCCGGTGTGCAAACCGCCACTATCTCTGTCAAAAGACTGAGCTTTCCCAGGGGAGGAGGGTGGGCGCATGGGAATCTATGAAAGTTACCAATACTGGGGAAACAAAGTTACAGGTAAGTAACTTGTTTTCTTGCCCCAGTATTGGAACTTTCATAGATTCCCATGCTTTGTATCAGAGTAGCTAGCAGTAAATCACAAAGAACACATTTTGTAGATACATGGCATCACATAACCATATTAGCAATACATATAGCATAGCCAAACAAACAAAATGTGCTCACCAGGATGGAGGGATCGTGGGGAAAGCTCACCTCTCAATGAAAAAGATTCCGCAGGACTGCTTGACCAACAGCCGCGTCGTCTCGTCCTGCAGACTCCAGGCAGTAGTGCTTCATGAAGGTATGAGTACTGCTCCACGTTGCTGCCCTGCATATGTCCTTAATGGCGACTCCAGAGAAGAGAGCCACCGACGATGCCACAGACCTTGTGGAATGAGCACGGACTTTTCTGTCCAGTGGCTTGCCCGCCTCCTGATGGCAGAATTGAATCGCACTGGAGATCCAGCGGGAAATGCCACTCTTTGCCAAAGGAAACCCCTTCCGGGGAGCACTGTAAGACACAAACAACTGGGATGATTTCCGAAAGGGACGTGTGCGCTCTAAGTAGAATTTCAAGCATCTTTGAACGTCCAAAGAATGTAATGTGCGTTCCGCAGGCTTAGAAGGGCGCGGAAAGAAAGACTTTAAAATTAAAGGTTCATTCAAGTGGAACTCAGACGGCACCTTAGGAATAAACTTCGGATTGGTGCGAAGAATAAGAACATCCTTTTTGAATTGCAGGAATGGATGCACTATGGAGAGGGCTTGGAGCTCACTAACTCTTCTCGCTGATGTTAGAGCTAAGAGGAGGGCAAGTTTCCAAGACAGGAACTTCAAGTCCGCCTTGTGCACAGGCTCAAACGGAGCTTTCATGAGTTGAGCCAGGACAAGATTGAGCTGCCAAACTGGTGGAGGAGGTCGAACTGGAGGATACATCCGGAACAAGCCCTTTAATAATTGTTTAACAATTCTAGAGGACCATAAGGAAGGACCTGTAGAATTGCGCCAAAACCTTGATATGGCTGCAAGATGTACCTTCACAGACGAATGCGCCAACCCAGACTTAGCCAATGATAGTATATATGGCAATAGTTGATGAGGCAGAGACTTGTAAGGATGGAGACCTTGTCGTTGACACCATAGACAGAACCTCTTCCATTTTGCCTTGTAAGTTTTATTGGTGCTCGGTGCTCGAGCCTGTGACAAAACTTCTCTACATTCCTGGGAGAGATTTAGATGACGTAACTGTGTTCAGGAGCCACGCTGTCAAGTGTAGCGATTTCGGATCCGGATGGTAAACCTGCCCCTGATTCCTTGACAACAGGGACGGAATTGGTTGTAAGCGAATTGGAGGAGCTTGGGAGAGCCGCAGGAGTTCTGTGTACCAGAATTGCCGGGGCCATGCTGGAGCAATGAGAATCATCTTACAGGGTTCCGCCTTCATTTTCCTGAGTACTCGAGGAATGAGGGGAATTGGAGGAAAAGCGTAAAAGAATGCGCTGTACCAGGCCATCGAAAGGGTGTTCCCCAGGGATCCCTGATGGTGAACTTTGCTTGCGTAAAAACCGGCATTTGGCGTTCACCGGAGAAGCAAACAGGTCGATGGTTGGTATCCCCCAAACCGAGAACACACTCTCCAGAATGGATTGATTCAATTCCCATTCGTGAGTCACCTCTGTCTGTCGACTCAGGGCATCCGCCTTGACATTGAGCGAGCCTGCCAGGTGTTCGGCTCTCAGAGTGATGCTGTGCAGAATCGCAGAATCCCAGATCCGCTGAGCTTCTGAGGACAGAGTTTGCGACCTCGTACCCCCTTGCTTGTTGACGTAGTGCATGGCCGTCGTATTGTCCGTCCGGACCAGCACTGCATGGTTGCGAACTCTGGGGAGGAAAGCCTGCAAAGCCAACCGAATGGCAGTCAGCTCCAGAAAATTGATATGGCACTGGTGCTGCTCTGGACTCCAGTGCCCGCTGACTTGAAGCTCTCGGAGCACTGCTCCCCAGCCTTCCAAAGAGGCATCCGTGGTCATGATCAGGGGGGAAGGTGAAATTCTGAACGTCAGACCTTGTGCGATATTCTCTTGTACTAGCCACCATTCGCATGCCCTTCTCATTGCAGATGTCACCCACACCTTGTCGTTGAATGATCCCTCTGCTTGGCGCCATTGTTTGTCTAGTTCTTCCTGCAGAGGACGCATCCGTAGCCTGCAATACGGTATTAATGGTATGCAGGATGACATCGACCCGAGAAGGGACTTGTATTGACGGACTGAAAGGCATTTCTTGTGGAACAGTTGGCGAGCTGATACCATCAACTTCTGTTGACGCTCTTCCGAAGGACGAGCCGTACATTGTGTGGTGTCCAGAATGGCCCCCAGGAATCTGGTGGATCTGGAGGGTTGCAGAACCGACTTGTGTTTGTTCAGCTGAAGGCCCAGGTGACGGAACAACTGGATGCAAGTTGAAACGGCTTGAGAAGTTTCTTTGAAAGACGGAGCTTTGACGAGCCAGTCGTCCAAGTAAGGGAAAACTTCCAGGGATTGTTTTCGTAGAAAAGCCGCTACTGGTGCTAACACTTTGGTGAACACCCTTGGTGCCGACCGAAGGCCAAACGGAAGCACCTTGAATTGGAAATGGCTCTTGCCCACTGTGAAGCGCAGATATTGTCTGTGAGCTGGGTGTATAGGAATATGGAAATACGCATCTTCTAAATCCAGAGACGCCAAATAGGGTTCAAAAGAGGAAGAATTTCCTGGAGAGTGACCATTCTGAAAGAGAGCTTGATGAAATAAGTGTTGAGCTCTCGTAGGTCTAGTATGGGGCACTAAGTCTCTGCTGTCTTCCGCACTAGGAAGAACCTGGAATAAAAACCTCTGCCCCTCTGAGAGAGAGGTACCGGTTCTATTGCCCCTTTGAGGAACAATTGATGGGCTTCAAGATGGAGTAGTCCCAGATGTTTTGTGCGGATGGCGTCCGGAGCTCTTGTTGGAGGAAGATCTTGGAATTCCAACGTATGGCCACTCTCTACAATATGCAGGACCCACTGGTCCGATGTTATAGACCTCCAGCTGTTCAGACAAAATGATATCCTGCCCCCCACTGATGTGACTGGGAGGGTAGGAACAGTAGGTAGAGCCAGGAGGCCGCTATTGCCGCTTGGCGATGTCACGTCCCTGACGGTTCTGACGGCCTCGCGGAGGTTGGCGAGAGTAAGACGCCGATTGTCCCTGCCGTTGATTTGAGTATTGGATCTTATAAGACTGCGAAGATTGTGAGGAATATCTCTGTTGGGTGTTGCCTCTATACGAAGAGAATCCTCTGCCACGAGCGCCTTTAAAGGGGACCTTGCGGTAGTTGAGTGATCCCAAGGACTTCGCCGTGTCTGTATCCTTTTTTATATTCTGCAGGGCATCATCAACATGCTTACCGAAAAGCATCTCTCCATCAAATGGGAGATCCAGGATCTTATTTTGGACCTCCTGACGAAACCAGGTGGCTCTCAACCAGCCCTGGCGACGTAGCACCGTTGACCCTGCTAAGGCCCGAAAAGCCGTGGAAGCAATATCCATAGCACACTTCTCTCCCTCCATCAGCACTCTCTTGGCCTCATCCCTTGTGGAGTCTGGTAGTTGTTCCACAAACGGTTCCATGTCGCACCACATCTGGCGGTCGTATCTGTCTAGAATGGCGAGAGCATTTGCCGCTCTAACAAGCAAGCTGGCCATGGAAGAAAACCTCTTCCCCACGTTATCCAGACGCCTATCGTCCTTGTCTGAAGGCGTAGTCAAAGGTGTTGACGGGTTTTTGGACTTGCTTTGGGCGGCCTGTGAGATCACCGAATCAGGCTTCGGCTGACCAAGAAGACAAGCTGGACTGCCTTCTGGGGCCTTATACTTCTTTTCCAGCCTGGGGAGAACCGGAATAACCGTGGCTGGATTTTGCATGATTTTCATACCTTCCTCCCACACATGTTCAATTATGGGAATGGACTTGACAGATCTTCTGTATTGTTCCTTGAAGTCATAGAGGAAACATTCAGACTCCTCTCTCGTAATCGGCAGTCCAAACCTCTTCGCCGCTCTCTCCATCAGGTGATGGAACCCCCCTATATCAACTAGACCACTGTCACCCTGATCCAAGTCTGGATCTTGCAATGGATCAGTCAAGGGATCCACCTGTACAGCCTCGTCCGAAGAGGTATCCTGCTGGACAGTATGGGCGGGAACGGATTATAGGCCTCACCGGTGGTGGCGAGAGGGGCACCACTGGCAACGGAGGCAGACCGATAACTGGCTGCGCTTGTGACAACACCTGGGGTGGAGGTTGCGCAGACTGCATTGAAGGTTCCGAAGGAAACCTGTTTCGATAGTCCTGCAGCATCATCTGTAGATCAGAGATGAGAGAGGCGGGCATGGCCACCATGTCCTGCCCTAAACCAGGCGGACGTTGCTCTTCTGGAACATAGTGATGCAACTGTTGGCCACCTTGATGCTCGTAATATTCCTCCGTGTCCTTCTCCTGCAACTTTACATTCAAGTCTGAGGGACTATAGGCATCCCCATAATGGCCACTCTCATCCTCATCCTCCTCCGACTCATCATCCAGAAGCATTGTTGATGGATGTGAAGAAACTCGTCGCGGAGACGTCATTTCCGGCGTAATTTTCATCTTCTGCAGTGGAAAATGCATTTTTTGACCCGTCGACGGCGCCGTCGTCGACGGCGCAGTGGTCGTCGACGGTATTGCCGATAGATTCGTCGACGGTACAGCAGCCTTCATCGACGCAATCTTGGTCGTCGACGGCTTCGTAGACGAACTCGTCCTCATCACCATCGACGTCGAAGTTGTCGTCGTCGACGTAGTTTTTGTCGTCGACGAGGCAGTCGACAGCACCTTACCGTAGCTCATAGTCGTCGACGTGGAAGCTGCGATCGTCGACGAACCTGGAACCTTGAATGACGACGTGGAGATCGCTACCGACGACGAGCCTGTCGACGGAGCCAAGGAAACAGCGGGAATTTTCACAGAGGCAAACGTCGTCGACGTACCTGGTGTTTTCGTAGTCGACAGACGCTGTTTTTTCTCCGGCCCGGTTCCTGGAGTGACAGAAGTGTTTGTCACCGGATTTTTCCTTTTTGGACGGAGGAGAAGTGATAGTAACCTCCTTTTTGTCCTTTGAGGCTGTAACCAATCCAGCAGCCTGTCCCTGCCTCTCCTTTTCACTTCCGTGAGGAGCTTGAAGGGGACCAGCCCTCTCAGACCTGTCAGACATCTTATGAGCGGCCTTAAGAGGGGGCTTAGCTGCAGAAGAACCAGGGGGGGAGACCTACCCCTCTTCCTGGATCTTTGAGAGGACGCAAAAGATGTGGAATCCTCTTCATCCGATGAGAGCACCTCCTTCCGAGTCTTCATCTTTTGAAGCCAGGTCAACAGCCGACCCTCTCTGTCACGAAGTGTCTTGGTAGAGAAGGTTCTACAAATTTCTCAGTCTCTGGCCTTGTGGTCAGGGTATAAGCAATAAATACAGTTTTCATGGTTATCTTCCACAAAAAGTCGTTTTTTCCCCACATGAGGCACAGGACCTGAATAAGGCCTTCTCCTTGTCAGACATATCTTGATTGTATTAGAAAACTTGAAGAAATAACACTAAAGATTGAGAAAACTGAGCAGAGCCTCAGGAAGGTTCTATGGGGTGAGGCTGCTCTGATTGGTCCTGGCAAAAGTTTGGTCTCTTTTACAAAAAGAGGGTGCTAGGATACAAAATGAGATGAGGCCTAGGCCTATTTTTCTCTTTTGTTTCTATGGTTATTATACTACCGAGGCTCCCATTCCGACGACGGGGAATGATACAAAGCATGGGAATCTATGAAAGTTCCAATACTGGGGCAAGTGCAGGTGCTGAAAATTTTGCCAAGGAGGCCACAGCTCACTTCTTCCTCCGGTGAGCCCCATTTTCAACACTCTCACTGCCTCCGTCTCTATCTTCTAACCTTGTAACCTTGATCTGCCGTCTGTCCCCTAAGTCTTTGCTCTAAGAGTCTATCCTTCCACCTCTCTAATTCTTTTCTATCATCTTTGTCACACCTGGTGTGTTACCTTATTCCCTGTATTTCTGATTTGCCGTCTATTCATTCTAGCCCTGCCCTTTTTCCTCTTCACTTTTATCCATGCTCTGCTCTCTCTCCCCTCGATCTTGGCTCTTTACTATCACTCTTCTAGCAGTGATTGGCTGTGTCTCCGTTTTATCATTTGTCTGTTTTTTTCTCCTCTGTCCTGTCCTCTACATCCTTTCATTATATCTTCTCTCTTCTTAATGCTCTCTTCTTCACATCATGGCTACTTTCTCTTTGTATCTGACTTGCTCTCCTTTTCTTCTACTTAGCTCCATCTTATCTCTCTCCTCTCCTGTTGATCCTTTCTCCTCTTTACTCCTGCTCTATCTCTCATCTATAACCCTGCTGCTGACTGTGACCCCTGTCGTCAGCCTGAACATGTATCTGCTAATTTGAACTTTACGTTTTCCTGTTGTCATTCCTAAATTAGTGGAAGGAAGCGTGTTTTACTTTCGTACCTACACCGAGAGCAAAAACAAAATGTACACCAAATGAAAATGCTTTTTAAGCCTATATATGAATCAGTGCGGTATGACTGGGTTTATTGCGTAACAGACAGCTGCTCAAGCACAGCAGGTGAGGTCACTGCTAGTGCTGCCTGTAATTAGTAGGTACAGGGCTGGCGACTGCATCGGCATCCACTGCTCAGCTTGCGGTGACCCTGTCTGCTACAGCACAGGCATTGTCCCCAGCCGTAATGCTGCCAATGCCGGTAAGTATGGCTGTGGTGCCTACTGGACTCACGCACGGTCAACAATTACTATGCTGCGGTGCAGAGCACAGATTTTACAGGTGACGCCATGGCACCCAAAAGTTGTGTTGGTCGACAGCCGCATCGAGCACGTTGAGATTAGCAGCAATGCAGGGCTGCAGGACATGCTATTCTGGCTACGCAGCAAGTGGAAAGTCCACACTTACTTTTGTTTATTCTTCCACAAGAGCCCTCACTCCCAAGCTCCAAATGTGCTCTCGCAGCTTCCTTGCCTCAACTCAGTCCTGAGCCAGCCCCCAGCTACAATTATCCAATGGGAGGCTTAGGCTCATACAGTGGCAGGGTGCAGCAGACTCTGGGAATAGAATGCAAGCCATGGTTTGTCGATGACTCCTTGGATCTGTGATCGGCGTGATGACATCATCACTAATGTGGTGATACACAATCATGCCTGCCTGGACAGGCGTATGCTGGCCTGTCTAAAAACGTTTACCAGCCAGTCACCATGCAATCTATGTTATTCTTTTTATCTTGAATTGGAACAATTAACATTGAGACCACCACCTGCAGGGTCAGAAATTGTAGCCCTGGCCCTGTGAAAGAAGTGCCGGGGCTGAGCACCTGCTCAAATTAAGCACTGGCCCTAGGGCATAAGGCTACTATGACATAAATGGCAGCATTTTGGCGGAACTTGCATCCCTTAGAAATTATTAAGAATTTCTGCCACCACATTGATTATCTCACTAATGATCCTAAAATCTTAAGAGAAGTTAATGCAGTCGCCTACTCCTGCTTCCACACAATTTGCATGTTCTGCGGAATCTTCAGATGTATCCTAACCAACACCAGAAAGACAGTCACTTAGGCCCTTGTCACCAGCCGCCTCTACTACGGAAACGCCCTCTACGCTGGCATCTCCACCCAGATTCTCAGAAAACTCCAAACCATACAGAATGCTGCAGCCAGATTCATCATGGACCTCCCCAAATGAACCCACATCGCCCCCCACCTGAGAGACCACTGGCTCCCCATCCAGGAAAGATGACACTTCAACTTCCTCATGCCCGCCTACAAAGCCCTTCATGACCTAGGACCTGCCTACATCAACCATTGACTAAACTTCAACCAACCCACTAGACACCCGCGTTCCTGTTCAGACGCCATAGCACACACTGGCCTCATCCGTCGCAGCTACTCCTTCTACATTGCTGCCAAGACCTGAAACGACTTTCTCTCCAGCTCCATACAGTCCCTTCGTTGGCAGACTACAGAAAGCGACTCAAGAACTGGCTCTTTGATGGAGACAGCACACAGATACCCCAGGGGTGACAGTGCTGCACTCCACAAATGTTGATTGATTTTGATAAGATTTTAGCAAACTGCACAACACGAAAAGGGGCACTAAGAAGAGATGGGAGGATAACGTCAGCATACATACATCCAGAACACTGTCGAGCAACTCATACCAACACTCCTATCCCAAGACTCCCAGCTCAGACATATAGGATAGATCACATAGGAACATAAAAAATAACCTGTAACTCCACTTAGTGTATTTCGTAGATTCAAATTTGAATTATTCATTCTTGTAGAGTAGAAATCCATTCTAACAGATTTTGTGATCATATAAACGTATTTAACCTTCCACCACTTACATAAGCTAAACCTCTGCATGCTGGGGGGGAGGGGGGCTAGGTAACAAAAAGAGGTATAATAAGAGGATGGGAGAATTTGGTGCAACACAGCATGGTAAGATGGCAGACTTCTGATCACTGCATGCAAGCAGAAAAAGTGGTCTATTAGGTAAGAAAGTCTGAGGAAGTACAATAAATCTGGGGACTGTGGAGGGATCATCTGGGCTCTAACCAGAGACAACATCTGAACATTTTGGAATGGAAAGTCTTGAATTGGTGGTGGTGGTATGGAGATATGAAGAGGAACAGTGGTGAAAAACAGTGACCGTCTTGCCGGCGTCTTCCCCGAAAGAGCTCCAACCGCTTGGGACCCCCTACTTGGGAATATCCCTGTCAGCGGCATCCATCGACTGTACCCAACCCCTTAAGAGTAATAGGATAAATGCCAGCACCATCGGGAACCAACTGATTATCAAATCACACAAGACATCGACATATTACCAGCACTTACCTGGCCGTGGTCCCGGGACTAGACGTCGGTCTGGCCACCACACGGGAGGCTGACTGTATCAGCGAGCCAGGAAGATGGCAGGACCCTCTTTGTTACATAGTCTCCCACTGCCATCCACACAGAGCGAGGTGGGCTGGCTGTAGATACTCGTTATGGTCCCGGGCGTTCCTCAGGCAGTTACAAGGGGATCCTAAGATCTGCAGCTTCTGCTGTTGGTTTCTCCATGCTTTTGAGGCGGCGTGCCCCCGAAGATAGCAGGACGAGGTCAACCGATCGCTCCCTCGGTTGACGTAGCAGCGGAATACTGCGCAGGGCTGCTAGACCTCTGTATCACTGTCGCAGCCTGCCCCCGGTACATTGGAGCACGCCCTCAGGTCCCCGGGACTGCGGCAGCTGCCGGATTCGATAGCCCACAGAGCGGAGCCGCAAGACTTTGGAAACATGTCAGCGGCGCACCCGGGTTGAGACTGTTGAGCTCCAGAGTCAGAGGAATCGCGGTTCGAGGGTGGGATCATCCTGGTCCTCCGTGTTCCACTGCGGCTAACCTGATGCGGTACCAGTGCCTTCCTGCGCACAACGGGGCTGACGCACACCCCCGTTGCCCCTGGAGGAGGTAGCGAGCTGGTTCCCCGGCGAGGCAGAATCCCCCACAGCAGCGAGACCACCGCGCTGGAGGATCATGTGAGTTCCAGGGGCCAGACAGGAGGTCTCTGGTCGGCCCTCATGGATCGTTGTGCGACCCGCCCCTCCTCCCCCCCCCCCCGAGCAACACACAACAATGCGGATAGTGCGTTTGTTGTGCTACGTTTACCGGATGTCCCAAACTAAAGATTATTAAGCCTCGGAAAGCCTACTCAAAACAGCCACCACGAACACGTGGAAAAAGAACCCTCACGCTTCAAAGGGGCATGACGCTGCCAGTTAAACGGGCTATCCTACACCAGAAAAGACCACAGCCATGTCATCGAGGTCGAGGTATTCGTAAATATGTTCAATTGACTCTATGACTATTATTTTTATTTTTTATCATTTTGACCCTCTTCTACATATTCTCTAGCAGGCCACTGATTCTAACTTTCCCAAAATGGCCGATAGCCTTTAATACAAGGGGCCTCCCTCACTCACCTACTGATCGTTTCTCAGCTTGTTTTCAACAAACACTTTGTGAATTTCGTTGCAACCGAAATAGGACCATAGACTTTTACTTGTTCATGGACAGAAAAATATGACTGCTCCGCTCTCCCATAGCCCCCCCTACAGTGTGATGGACAGTAAAGCAGGACTACATTAGCTTCCCCTCTGTTAATGGAAACTAACAGAGGACTACATATCTGTTTAAGAAAACCTCTGCTTAGGAGTCGGCCATTTTAGCCTGCCATCACCTCAGTAGCATAGCCTTTAAATACCTTAGCCGACTACCGACGCCCCCCCCTCCTTCATATCAGCTCATACTCTTTAGACTTTCATTACAATCTGCCCCCAACCCATCGTATCTCCCTCCTCTCTATCTCTTTGCCCTGTGCCTTGTTCTTTTCTCTGTCTTTTGCTTGCTCTTTTCTTTTCTCCGTGCCCTCGGGGTACCCAGGACCATGCACTCTTGGGGCACACATCAGGACATAAGAAATTAATCACAGTCGCAGTTATTAATATCACCCCACCTACTCACCCTCTTTCCCAAACCCTTCTCACTGGACTCCTCGGAGTCCCCCTGAGTCCCATTCATCCATACACTCTCTTAAGCCCTTTTCTTCGCACCAACTTGTCAGCGCATATCATGGAACTCACAGGCGCATACACACCTACAACATCATTTATCCCCCGGCCTCACTAAAAAATCTGCCAAACGGTTCAAGCACAATTTTAATAAATCACACCCTGAAACTCTCTTCGCTGATCCCTATTTCTCACTACGCAACGGGCACACAACCACTGACATCTTCCACACGAAACGGAGAGCCCAATGGAGGAAAGTAATCCTAGTCTCATTTAAGATATTACACTAGGAAATCCGCGCATGGTCTAGCTATTTCTATTGCCCTTTCCCAACTCTTCCAAGCGACAGCAACCAAAACGCCTCCGCCCGACTCATCGCAAACTTCCCCCACCGCAGCCACATCATCCCCCATCTGAGAGAGCTCCAATGGCTCCCCGTCAACAAGAGGATCACCTTCAAACTCCTCACCCACGCACACAAAGCACTCCACAACGCCGGACCAGCCTACCTAAACAGCAGGCTCAACTTCTACACTCCCACCCGCCAGCTCCGCTCCGCCAGCCTCGCTCTCGCCACCGTTCCCCGCATCCAACGAACCACCTCCGGCTACAGATCCTTCTCCAACCTCGCCGCCAAGACCTGGAACACCCTACCCACCTACCTGCGACAGACCCAAGACCTACTCGCCTTCAGAAGACTCCTCAAGACCTGGCTCTTCGAGCAGTAGCAGCCCCCCCCATGCGCCTTAAAACCCTTACGGGTAAGTAGCGCGCTTTACAAATTTGGTTGATTGATTACCATCTACAATAACGGTACTATCCTCATTAAATCCACGGACCGTAGTTTATATCTACTGGATAACATCTTCCCCATTATTAAAGAACAAGTGTATAATCCCCAAGCTGCTTCCCAAACTACCCCACCTCCAGTACTCGAGGTGCTACCTCTCTAACCCCCTCTCTCTTCCTCCCCCCTCTACTCTCCCGTCCACTACGGGTATCAGATGCAAGCGCTTCTTCAACCCTGACTACCCCTCCCACCAACACATCTCACTTCACTTCATCGAAACCTCGCAAGCTTCCTCCACCTAGCATGACCGAGACTACATCCGCACCCCCAATAGCAACGGAACCCACTCCGGGATCGACCATAGCTCCTCACCCTTATAACATAACCCCTTCCTTAATAATCTCTCCCCCTACCTCATCCCCTCCTCACATTAACACACCCAACACAGACTCCTCCCAGTCCAGCCAATCCCCACCTAGAATGACCGAGACTACATCTGCACCCCCAATAGCAACTGATCCCACTCCGGGAACGACCAGAGCTCCTCACCCCTCTAACATAACCCCTTCCTTAATCATCTCTCCCCCTACCTCATCCCCTCCTCACAATAATACACCTAACACAGACTCCCCACATTCCAGACAATGCCCCACAGCTCAGTCGCTAGCACTTTACAGGACACCCCATGACCTTTTCGAAAACATACCACCCTCAGATCACTCACCGCTCCCAATCACACCTCACACATTCACTCACCATCCAGCCACACCCAATACTCAGCCATCCACAACATCTCTCCCAAACACACACACTTCGCCTACAAACCTACTCACTCCTGCACCAGATCACACCTAACCAGTCCACACCGCAGCCACACACACTCATATCACAGCCTCCCACCCCATTCATAACCGCTCCAGACACCAGACTGGATGAGATTATGTTCACACTTCACCAAATCAAAGAGGATCTCCATGCTTTTAAAGTGATGATAGAGAGAACCAGGGCTCACCAGATCAGACTGGATGAGATTATGTCCACACTTGACCAAATCAAAGAGGATCTCCATGCTTTTAAAGTGATGATATCGAGACAACCAGGGCTCACCAGATCCTCTAGAAATGTTATACCTAGCAAGCCCCCGATTCACCTTCCTATCACCCCTAAACATATTCTACCCAGCTGGAAATCAGTAGCCTCCCGTAATTTATCTCCCCGCCCAATGAGAAGCATCAACCCATTTTCAGAGAACGATCTTCGCTCTCTTCTACACTCCTACGAACCCTCCCTTACGATCCCCATATCTCTCACCCATATGCCCATCCCTACTATCCCCCCCCAACCCTCACAGGTCCTCCACTCACAACAATGGAGGAATCGGCGACAATAATCTTAGAAGAGTCCCAATCATTCAGGACCACACCTCTTCCATCACCACACCCCGGCTTAAATGCACACTCCTGAATTGTAGATCGGCCTATAAACACGCAGCGGACATAGCTGACCTCATTATTTCTATCTACTGATCTGGACCTGATAATTCTTACCAAAACCTGGCTAACAATCCTCCTCGCTTCTCATCAACATCCTAGCACCCCCTAACTACGGCATCATCAGACTGGACAGGAGTGGTAAGACAGGGGGAGGAATTGCATGTATACACCGTAGCAACATCACCATTAACAGAGCCATATCCCCTGTATTCCCCTCTTGCGAATACATATGCCTCGACATCAACAGCAATGGCAAACCAGTATGCTCATTACACATCATCTATTATCCATCTGGTGACAACCTCATCTTCACAGAACACTTCATGGCCATGGTCACAACGAACACCGGGCGACAAAACACCTAAATATTCCTTGGTGATTTCAATCTCCATTGAAACGATCACAACGATACAGTGGTCAACAGTCTCAAAAACTTCCTCAGCGCCCTAGACCTCAACCAAATTTGCAATAGCCAGACACAATAAAGGCTCAATCCTGGATTTAATAATCTCTAAAAGTGATTCCACTCCGCTTGAGTCGATCCAACCCTGTGATTGGTCAGACCATCATATCAAATAACACTATTGAAGGGGGTCAAAGGGGAATATTTACCGACCTAGCATCCCATACCCCTACTTTACAACACAAATTACAAAGAGGGATACTCGGTCAAAAGTGTGTGTAGGCACAGAGACTAAGGAGAAAGAGGCTATGTACTATACATAATGAGTCATATCTGGCTGAGAAATACCCATCCGACCACCCTTATTGGCGGAGTATCGTCATATGGGAGTTGATACATAATCCTGATACCGCCCAATCCATCAAACGACGGTGCGGATATGGATTTGTAACGACACTTTAGCCAAGATAATGCTCAAGGAGTGGAAAGAATAAAAAAAGAAGTGCAGTGCTCTTAGTGAAAGTGAAACTAAAATTGACTACTTATACAAAAAATATGTTTAATGGGAATTGTCTAAGTGTCAAAATTAAAACCATGCCCTGTAGTGGAAATTAAGAGTAATAAATCTCTGTTTCAGGGAGGTTTTATCCTCCACTGAAATACTCACCCAGCTTTATGTGGGGAAAGACCTCACCTCACCCGGCAACCTACTCGGGAAAATAAAAAACCTAATTTAAAAATAATATAAAAACCCCTTTTTTGATCGCTATGTGTGCAATTCGTTTTTCCAATAAATAAACAAACTTTGGCAACATGGCAAGATATATAAAAAGTTTTTCTACATGCACTAGTCCTGCATTCAGTCGGTTTGTGACCTGGGATGTGCGGTCCATTATTTTTAAATTAGGTTTCTTTTGCAAAGCCAGTGAGCCGGACATATTGGGTGATTAAAACTATGTTTTCCCCCTCCCCTTTTTTTGCAAATTAGAGCGGGCCTCCATTTCCCGAGTAGGTTGCCGGGTGAGGTGAGGTCTTTCCCCACATAAAGCTGGGTGAGTATTTCAGTGGAGGATAAAACCTCCCTGAAACAGAGATTTATTACTCTTGTGTTGTTGCTAAGTAAATCACTAATGCTAGTGTGTTGTTTTCACATTTTCTATGTGTGTGAAGTGGCTATATATATACTATACATATACGTATGTTGAAAGTTCTTCTTTTTACAGGAAAAGAAAAACCAGTTCTCCAGGACACATTGGGGCTCCAAGGTCCAGGGAGACTGCTATTTTGTAAAGTATTAAACTCTTCATTTTTTCAATACACGTTGTATATCTGCAGTAGCTGTTACATCGTTGGGTCCTGAAGAAAGCTGGATAATCTTTCCAACTGGCTGAAACATGTTGACCGTCCTGCACAGCGCCACTTTGTAGTTATTAATTTCCACTACAGGGCGTGGTTTTAATTTTGACACTTAGACAATTCCCATTAAACATATTTTTTGTATAAGTAGTCAATTTTAGTTTCACTTTCACTAAGAGCACTGCACTTCTTTTTTATTCTTTCCACTCCTTGAGCATTATCTTGGCTAAAGTGTCGTTACAAATCCATATCCGCACCGTCGTTTGATGGATTGGGCGGTATCAGGATTATGTATCAACTCCCATATGACGATACTCCGCCAATAAGGGTGGTCGGATGGGTATTTCTCAGCCAGATATGACTCATGTATAGTACATAGCCTCTTTCTCCTTAGTCTCTGTGCCTACACACACTTTTGACCGAGTATCCCTCTTTGTAATTTGTGTCAGACCATCATATCATCACCTTTATCAAGGAAACAGTGAAACTTAACTAGGCTCAATCCACAAAACCAAAGTTATGGAAAAGAGACTTGCATAAACTCAACCCTAACACGTTACCCTCTTCCAGCCACAATCTACTTCTGCCCCCTGCTGGCTCTTCCAACGTACGTCTCACCAACCACTACCTCAACTCTATGACCTCGGTAATTAACGAGATTGCTCCCCTTCAACTAAAGTTTCCACGAAAGATTCTAAACCCTGGTTCAATGGTCTTCTTACCCACATGCGCGCGGCGCGTTTTCCCGCTGTGCGCTGAGAATCGCGGAATCCCGCAGTTCATGACGAGCTCAGCTCGTCATGAGCGTACGAGAGGTGTACCTCATGACGAGCTGAGCTAGTCATCAGCGTGGAAGGGGTTAACGAGGATAGACTTTCTCTCAGAACTTCGGAACGCAACTGGAGATCGGTCCCATCCGCCGAGCACCTCAAGATTCTAAGAAAAAGAGAAATGCATACTAGAGAAAGATCAAGCGCACTAAAGCAGACTTCTTCAGCCACCAACTAGACCAAGCAAGAAATCGCCCCCAAAAACTTTTTGAATTAATCAAGATCCAATCCAAGGACCCACCTCAACATCCACAAGACTTAGCCCGTCCACTACCCACTTGTGAAGAATTTTCTACCTTCTTTAATCTAAAGACTGATAACATCAAGAAAGATCTGCTCAACAACCTAATTTCACACTATTTCCCCACTACCCCCAACTGCATCACAAGAAATCCCTTCAAAGTTTGTTCTATAAAACAACGCAGCATGGTCATTCTTGGATACCTATACTGAAGAAGCTATAGGCAAGATTCTTAGTGCCCTGAAGCCTGCCAATCACCTCACGACCCTCTCCCCGCAAACGCGGTTAAATAATTTACCCCCTTGCTTCTACATGTCTGGACCAAAATCATTAACAGTTCACTCCAACAAGGTTGCATCCCTATCACCCTCGAGGTGGGACAGGTATCACCCATCCTAAAGAAACCCACAGCTGACCCTACGGACCTTAACAACTACCGCCCTATTTCCAATATTCCTACCCTGGCCAAACTTCTGGAAAAATGTGTACACCACCAACTGACAAAACATATTGATCACTTCAACCTTCTTAAACACCAATACGTCTTCCGAGCAGGTCACAGCACAGAATCAGCCATGACACACATTGACGATGCACCGCAAATCCTTGATCAGAACGGTACATGCCAACTCATCCTACCAGACCTTTCCTCAGCCTTTGATACGGTCAAACACTAGAACTTGATAGATCTGCTGAACCACAGAATGGGTCCATCAGGGTCAGTGCTTAACTGGTTTACCTCTTTTCTGCAAAACCGGACTAGAAAATTCAAGAACACCTTGTCCAAACCCGTTCCAGTAAAGTTAGGAGTCCCGCAAGGTGCCTCGCTATCCCAAACACTATTTAACTTATTCATACAACCACTCACCAATCTGCTACAAGCGTCCAACGTGCAATTTCACATGTACGCTGATGATACCCAACTATACCTTAAGATCCACACCCTTGAAGACATTAAATTGATTACCACTACGCTTAACAGCACCCAAACATGGCTGGAAGAGAACCACCTCAAATTGAAGGCTCTAAAAACTGAATTCCTCCTAATTGCTCCGCCCGCCAAAGTCCCCATAATGCATGACTGGGTCAAACATCTTACTGCACTCAATGTTCAACCAACCATTGTGGACTCCGCGAAATCAGTGGGTATAACACTTGAATGCAACCTCAATATGCAGAAACACATTAGCAACGCAACTAAGGGGGCAAACTTTCAGATAAATACATTGAGGATGCGAAAACTCTTCCTGTCCGTCAATGACTTCAAGATGGCGGTTCAAGCTCTAGTTATACCTCGGGTGGACTACGGAAGTGTCTCTATGCGGCCTCCCCAAAGCTACTACAGCTCCCCTAAGAGCCTTTACTAATGCTGCAGCGAGACTCATCACTGGCTCGAAAAGAAGGTCCCACATCACCCCGACCTAAAATCCTTAAACTGGCTACCATTTGAAGCCAGAATTCACCTGAAAATAGTGTGCATGACGCATAAGGCCATTCGTCACAATGCACCCAGCTATCTCACACAGAAACGTTCAATATCTGGTGGTATAAGATCTACAAGAAGTGCGGAAAACCTACTACTGAAGCCACAAAGATTCAACAAGAAAAAAAAAACTATCCTTCTCAGTGATGAGACCTAGGATATGGAATGCCCTACCCCCAGAAACAAGACCAAACTCCTCCACTGCATCTTTCAAAAAGAAAGTAAAAGGCATTCCTACGGCAAAATTCACTTAAACACAGACTTAGGAAATTTTAAGAACATTCGTACCCGCTAACCAACTACCCAACCCAATCTTTATATTTACCATAGTCCTGACTTATCAGGACTCTCCTGTTATTGCACCTTATTGCTTTACTTTATGTTGCACAAGAGGTTATGTATTTTTGTCTTACTTGTTTTTTTATGTGTTATATAATTAACCTCACTTACTGTAAAGCGCTCTAATATCCGCAGGGTCTTGTTCGCGCTCTATAAAAGTTTCAAAATAAATGTAAATCAGGGGCCTTGTGCCGTCTTGCTGGATGCAATGTCAACCTATTACATGATGTTGGCCGGAATGTTTATGTGCACTTTATGCTGCCTTTCCATAGCAATATGTGGATCAAACTATGACCAATGAGGATAACAATACAGAGCTTAACTCCCCACCACTAGAGGCTTCTGTACTTAAGATTTTCAAAGCCAAAACTAAAATTAAGAAAATCATTTAAAAAGTAGGAATAGTTGCATGTGAATCTAATAAAGACAAAAGATGTAGAGTTATAGTTAATATAGAACGTTATTCTCCAGCATTGGATCTTTCATAGACCTGAATGCTTGAATTAAGACTACAAAAGCAGTTACAAGGAATAAGTTCGGTGGAAGGCAGGAATAAGGTTCATCTGAATTAAACAGGTTAGGTAGTGAAATATGTCCCAACTTCTGCTTCCAATCTCAACTGGATGTCTAGGCAGTACTGCTTCATGAAGGTATGCATTTACTTCCACATTGCTACCATTCAAATGTCCATCAACAGGACACCTGCAAACAGCAACTGTGCTGACATACTTCTGGTGCAGTGAAACCACAATTGGTATGTCTACCTTGGAATGGCTAAGGTTAAAGCATGCGGCAATTTCAGAGACACATTCATTACTCGCTTTGAGTATGGCTGACTTTATTGGTGGTGCAAAAGAAACACAATTGATGAGAATGCCCAAAGTCTTTAGTCCTATCCATGTAAAATGTCAAACTATGACAGCCACACATTGCAGGGGATAGCGACAGCCAATGAAAAGTGCAGTAAGAAAGTTGGTAGTGAAACATGGTCAGTCAAACAAAAGGAAATTGGTGTTTTGGGAGTAAGGAATAGATAATATAAAACAGTTGTTTTCTATTAAAGTAATTGAATTACTGCCTTTTGTATGAGTTGGAAAGGGTCTCATCACTGTCCACCAGTGTTTAACTCCTAGGGGAAAGTCTTGCTATCAGAGGGAATGTTTGGTACAAGCTTTTCATCAATCTTTTGATGTAGGAAAATGCTTTTTTGCATTATCACTCCCATTTATTTAATGGATGCTGTTGTGTCTTGAGACTGTGCACGTCGTCTTGTGTAGCATTGTTGTAACTCTGAATGTTCTACTCTTACTACCTGTAATGTTGGATGGTGCCTGCTGTATAAACTAAATAAAGGTGATTATAAAAAAAAAAAAACTGTGCCATGTGACTCTGCTAACCAGGCCCTAGTGCATGTGCCCTAATCATTAAAACATGTCGAAATAGGCTAAACTCCTAACTAGCTTTATTTAACTTTCGTATAAGTCCCAACCTAGTATGATGCAAAAGTACTTAGTGTGTGTAAGTTAAATGTCACTAGTAGACTCCAGCACACGTTGAGCCCCCACTAGAACAATGCAAAACGTGACTGCAGGCCTACCACTGTAGCCTGTCTGTGCAGCTTTAAAACTGCTATTATGACCTGCCAAAATAACCAATTTTGACAGGCCTAAACTCTTTTAAATATTAATGTCACCCCTAAGTAGGCCTTACACGTCAAATAAGAGGCTAGATAGATTGTATTTAAAAGTAGGATATGCAAAAGTTTATGGTTAAACAGGACTCTGGAGTGACCAGACCCTAAAAGCTATTTTCACTGTAGCAGGGTTAGCTGTTCCATAGGAAAGCATTGGGATATAATATTAAACTTAATAATGATATATCCACCCATGAAAAAGCTATGAAGAGCATTCTTGGGTTTTACAAATACCTATTACAAGCCAAATTCATTGGTGAAGTCAAATTTGTGCTAAATATTTTACAAAAGGTATAATAAAAAAATTTCACCATTTACCTCCCCAAAGCCTCGAACAGCTTATTTGCACGTACCTAAAACTGTCACCAAGGAGCTGAATAGCTCCTTGATGAGGTGTGAACCTTCTCCCAGGGCTGAGACAATGACCTTGGGTGTGGGGAGGTGTTCTGTTTATCTGATAGAATGTTCATCTGGGCTGTGCCAAGAAACTTAATGTCCTTTAGAGAGGCCTACTATGCCACAGGAAGGCTATATTCTTCTCCGCAACAGCAAATCTACATCAGTGGGTCCATCACCAAATGACAAACTCTACTAAGGTACAGCTTGCTGCTTTGTCCCACAAAGAACATCCAACAGAAAAGAGAATACGTCTGAAGGTAGAGAGCTTCACAGGCCCAAATGTCGATCTATGTGGAGAACTTCCTGGGCACAAACTCCTGACTATTCCCGCCTGCGTCAACAGCTTTAACGAGACCTAGTCCTTCAACCTGTCGACAAGATGGTCTTCAGATTCAGCCAGCAGTCTTGCACTGCTTAAGAGTCTATGTTCTCTTCAGATTTTTGAGTCTGAAGGTAACTTTCCAACTGGGACAAGTGCAGACCTGTGCATCTGACCCATGGTTCATTGCAGTGGGCCTCAGGAACAAAAGTTACTTACATGTAATCTGTGGTGATCCAGTATTGGTATCGTTCATAGATTCACATGCCTGAATCATTCCCAGTCGTCAGAGTGGGAGTCCCACGGTTCATAAAAATAGCAATAATTATGCATAACATAGGTACATCATAGGTAGATTAGAACCAGAAGTGAAATAGCTACTAGTCAATAGGAAAAAATGTCCACTAGCATAACTCGTCCAAGTCATTATAAACTGTCCAAAACTACAGCCAATCAGGCGCCAGCATCCTACAGAATGTTCTCCTCAGAGGCTCAGGCTCTCAGATTTTCTAGCACAAGTGTGATCTAGAGTGACAAAAACAGAGCATAGAAGAGCTTCTGAGGGGAGGTGGGTGGGTGGGTTGCATGTGAATCTATGAAAGATGCCAATACTGGAGAACCACAGATTACAGGTAAGTAAGGAATATGCTACTTACCAGTATGCATCTGTTCTTGGCATGTAGGGCTGCTGACCTTCATATCTGTGCATAGATCGCCGCCTAGTGTTGGGTCCGGATGATTGCACATTGTTGTCCTGGAAGAGTCTTCGAAGTATCACGAGATAGGTGGCTCCTCTTTGGACTACAGTGCGCATGGGCATCCTCTCCATCCTCAGATTGTTTTTCGCCATTGTGGCAGAGATGGAGTATGATACAGTAAGTGATGTCCATGCTATAGATTAATTCTGAGTGCTACAGCTGCGACAGGCACCGGGGAGGAGGGCAGGCGATATGAATGTCAGCAGCCCTACATGCCAAGAACAGATGCATACTGGTAAGTAGCATATTCCGTTTGAGGCATGTGGGCTGCTGAATTCAAATCTGTGCATAGAATGGATAGCAGTCTCCCCCTTAGCGATGGTTGCCCGTGCCAGCTGCAGCAGTCTGAAAAAAAGTTTTGAGAACAGCCTGTCCTACAGCTGCTTGGAGTGTACACCTACACAGTAGTGTTTGGTAAATGTATGTATGGTAGACCATGTGGCTGCTCTACATATTTCCTCTAGAGGAATATTTCCTAGGAAAGCCATGGATGCCCCTAACTTGCGTGTGGAATGCGCTCTTGGGGGAACTGTTAATGTGCGTTTAGCTTTCTGATAACAAATCTGTATGCACTTAACAATTCATCTGGCTATACCTGATTTGGAAATGGGGTTGCCTTTGTGCTGTGGTGAAAAGGCAACAAACAGTTGCTTAGTTTTTCTGAAATGTTTTGTCCTGTCTATATAGTACAGGAGAGCTCTCAACGTCTAGTGTATGTAGAGCTCTTTCTGCCACTGAATCTGGATTTGGGAAGAACACGGGCAGTTCTATTGTTGGATTGATGTGAAACTGGGATACCACCTTTGGCATAAATTTAGGGTTTGTACGTAGCACTACCCTGTTTGCGTGAATTTGAATGAAGGGCTCCTGAATAGTTAGGGCTTGCAGCTCACTAACTCTTCTAAGCGATGTAATCGCCACCAAAAAAGCCACTTTCCACGTTAGAAATTGTATTTCACATGAGTGCAGAGGTTCAAAAGGTGGTCCCATGAGTCTGGTTAGAACTACGTTTAGGTTCCAGACAGGTGAAGGTGGGTGTCTTGGAGGAATCACTCGTTTGAGTCCCTCCATGAAAGCTTTAATAGCAGGTACTCTGAAGAGTGAAAGGTGCTGCCTGTTTTGAAGATGAGCTGCCACCGCAGCTAAATGTGTATGTATGGAACTGTAGGCTAGATTGCATCTGTGTAAATGTAGCATGTAACAGATGTTTTGAGTTGATGCATCTAGCGGATTTATGTCATTATTGTTACAATAGATGACAAATCGTTTCCACTTTGCCGCATAGCATGGTCTGGTGGTAGGTCTTCTTGCCTCCTTGATAATATTCATGCAGTCGGGAAGCAAGTTCAGGTAACCAAACTCTATGACTTCAGGAGCCAGATCGCAAGGTTTAACTGTTGCGGATCTGGGTGCTGAATGTCTCCATGGCTCTGCGTTAAAAGACTGGGTGTTAATTTCAGCCTTTGATGAGGCACCACGGAAAGTTCTAAGAACGTGGTGTACCATGGTTGCCTCGCCCATGTTGGAGCAACTAGGATGAGGGTCATTGAGTGTTGTCGTAGTTTGCGTGCCACTAGTGGTATGAGCGGGGCTGGTGGAAAAGCGTACGCAAATATGCCTGAACAGTTCATCCATATCACATTGCCCTGAGACTGCGGGTGTGGAAACCTGGCGGCGAAGCTTCGGCATTTTGCGTTTTCGTTTGTGACGAACAGGTCTATCTCTGGGTGACCCCGCCGCTGGAAGTACGGTTGTACGACTGAGGGATGTATCTCCCACTCGTGCATCTGGTGGCTGTGTCTGCTGAGCAGATCCGCCATCTGGTTGTCCCTGCCTGGGAGGTGTTCCGCCATGAGGTATATGTTCCTCTGAATAGCCCACTTCCACATGCTTTGCGCTAGATGTGACAACTGGTGAGAGTGTGTCTGTTAGAACTGGCTATTTCTGGTAGGCTAAGGCTGACGCCAAAGCCAGGCAGAAACCACCATTCTAGTCAGGGCAAGGGAGTCACACGCCAAGATAACCCCTGCTCACCCCCTTGGTAGCTTGGCATGAGCAGTAAGGCTAAACTCTGAGGCAATGTGTAAAGCATTTGCGCCAGCACACAACAGCAACAACATCCTAGGCCCACCACAAAAGGAGCTCCACACAAGGTTATATTAAAATAACTTTTGTATTGTCAAAACACCTCAGATAGAAGTCACACATGTACATTGTGCCAACTGGCACGGGCAATATTCACAAGGGATTATGTACAAGACAGGGCCTCATGGGCCACTGTCAGAATCAACACTTTTTAGAAATAGAAATACTAGAACTTAGAATAAGTATAGCACAAAATAACAGTTATAAATCACATCCAGTAACTACTGGGAACAGGTAAGTACCACCTACGCAACCCTAAACACCTTAGGAAATGTCACGCAGGGGACCAGGACCTCGCTAGGACCACCTGTACTGGAAAGAACAACCACCTAAGAATAAAATACATTTAGGGGTATCAGCAAGAACACATTACACATGATGCATCAAACATTCAGAGGTGTAGGGAATGAAAAACACATGATGCATCAACCAACACATTCAGAGGTGTAAAATCAAGGACGACACATGATGCATAAAAACATTCAGAGGTGCCAGACCATAACTCAATAACGCAAAAACACATGATGCCAAACCATTCAGAGGTGTAAGATCAAGGTGCGTAATCATATTAAATGCATCACATTTCCTAGCACCACATCACATTGCGCAAAACTCACATTAGGCAAATACAATCACATAGATAATCACATTGCGCCTAAATAAAAATCACATACCAGCCCCCATCTAATAAAGGACCTAAAGAGCCCTGTGTCCAGAATGTCAGGGCGCGCTGCCATGCAGCGCCAGTCAGGGGTGCGCCTCTGGCGCAAAACCTAAACGGTGCAGCTGCCCACTAATTGCTGGGCAGCTGGGAATCAAAACTGCGACAGGGTCCTCACTGACCCTAGAACAGAACTGTGCCAACTGTGGGAGCCACACAGGCTCTGAAACCACTTGTGTCCCCCAAGAGCCTCACGGGGCTCTAAACATCCATGTGGGCAGGGAGCCTCGGGGCTCTACAACAAAGCATGCCCCCAGAGCCTCTCTCAGGCTCTCAGTAAATAAAAATGCCCATGAGCCTCTCTCAGGCTCTAAATACACAAACTGGCCCCTGGAGCCTCGGGGCTCCAAACAGAATGCAGCCTTGTCGGAGCCTCTCAGGCTCTATCCACCTTTGGAGCGGCCCGCTGCCATCCGGGGCCGCTCTAACCTTCCCCTCTCAGCCTCCAGCCCTCCCGCACTCACCGGCTGCTTCGAGACTCCTCCGGTGGCGGTCCTGGGCAGCGGGGCTCAGAGAGGTGGCGCCTTCCCTCAGCGCGGGGCTTCCCTGGACTCCGGGAGCCCCGCCCGGCCGTTGGCGGCCTCGGCCGCCATTTCAGATTCACCCGGGCCCCCTCCTGGGACCCGGGGCTTTGGGACATCACCGCGGGGCTCTCCTCTCGACATGGGAGCCCCCGCGGAAGCTCGCGCCAACTTCCTCCTCTTTTCCCGGACTTCAGAGTCGTTGCCTGGGGAAGCCCTTCCGGGCAGCCAATCACGGAGCTCCTCTCCAGTGACGCGGGAGGTGTCCCTGCCGGACCAATCCCAGCGCGGCCTTTCAGTGACGTATGAGGCTGCTCCCTCTCGTCCCGGGGCAGCGGCGGTGAACGCACGGGGACAATAACGAGGGGTGGGCACCCTCGAAGCAGAAATTATCGGGGCAATGCCGGGTGGGCACCGGTGCCGTAAATTAAAGAATAAATCCGCACAACACGCAGGGTGGGCACCTGCTATTCCTCACGCAAAATGCGGGGCGGAGGAATGCTCGAAATAAAGCAAAAAGCGCTCCCAAGCGCTATAAAGATAAATCAAGCGCTCCTAAGCGCTAGGGACAGCATGCAAGCGCTTTCAGGAGCTAGAAGCTACAAGTCAAGCGCTCCCAAGCGCTAGCAGGCAAAAAGAAGGTCCAAGTAAAAATAAAGCGCTCCCAGGCGCTAAGGAACAACAAGTCCAGCAAAGTTCTTCAGGAGTCCGGGACCTCAGCAGTCCAGGACATAAGGTGCAGCACAGCAGCTCCCAGAGAAGGAAAGTCCATCAGGTGTCCAGGGGCTGGGCAGGGCCCAGGGATTCCCCTGGGCCCAAGCAGCAGCACGCCCCTGGCAGGATTCAAGTTAGAAAACAAGAACATTTTGGAAGGGGACACAGCCCCTTTTTATAGTATAAAATCCTTAGTCTAAAGGGTGCATGCAGTGTGAGAACCAGCTAGAACTGGTTATAGGGAAGTCCTTTCAGTATCAGGGACAGAGGTGACAGTCGCCCAGCGGGGAGGTGGAGCCAGCATTGTGGTCAGGCAAGCACAGCCCTATTCACTCCCAGGTGCTATCTCATCCCACTTCCCTGGCAGCAGATGCAGCCTTTCACCCACGGGCTGACTCAGACAACCTCCTGGGGCTGCCCAGCCCCTGCCACCCTCAAACCAGACTGTCAATCCACAAGCAGGCCCAGGCACTCCTGGAGCCAGGCTCCAGCCAATCACACGCCAGGCACAAATTACACAAATATGCCAACTTCTAAAAGTGGCACTTCTAGACTAGACACCATAATGCCGCATACACCATTACGCGCAAACACAACAATGATGGACAGAATGTGGATCAATGTCACACATTCACCCCAGTCCAAAGATCTGGGCCCAAATCCATCGTTTTTCCACTCCACACCACCCTGGGTTAGACAATGGCGATATGCAAATCAGCGCTGACCCTGTGCCCCATGGGAACAGTCCTGTCCGAACTACAAAAGCCATGTCCTTCCCATACACCATTACGCAGCATTCAATCTCACGAGTTTGCACATATCAAACTCGACCCTGCACTCCCCACACATCAGGAACTACCATGGGCATACATATTCCCCATTCATTCCTATGGGAGGGCAGGTCACTCACCACACATACACAGAGAGCTCACGCACTTTACACTGTACCACAGTGAAAAAGTGCGCAGAGGCCTAAAATCACCAACCCCAGGTTCCAGAAACAGGCTAGGAAAAAGCAAAAAGTTTCGGGGTGAACCTGCCAAAAGGGCCAGGTCCAACAGTGTCCCTCCCTGCTTCTGTATGTAGTACATGGCAGTCATGTTGTCTGTGCGGATCAACACGACTTTGTTGCACAAATGTACTTTGAACGCCTTCATTGCCAGAAAGATTGCCATCAGTTTCAGGATGTTGATGTGCATTCTCTTTTACTGTGTTGTCCATAGTCCCTGCACTGTGTAATGGAGGACATGCGCTCCCCATCCCAGGAGAGATGCGTCCGTTGTCAGCACTATTTGTGGTACAGGCTCTTGGAACGGTCGTCCCTTGCAAAGGTTTTGTGGGTTCCACCAATGCAGAGTTGTATGCGTGACCGGTCACCAACACTAGGTCTTTTAATTGTCCTTGAGCCTGGTTCCACTGCCGTGCTAAGCACTCCTGAAGCGGACGCATGCCTAGTCTCGCGTGAGGGACTATGAAGATGCAGGAGGCCATCATGCCTATTAACTGCATAAACACCCTCGCTGTGAGCGAGTGTTGGGGTCTGAATTTCCGAATCCGCAATTGAATGCTGTTGATCCTTGGCGAGTTTGGCTGCGCCTTTGCTGCCAGAGTGTCTATTGTTGCTCCCAGGTACTGTTGTACGTGGGCGGGTTGAAGATGAGACTTTGGGTAGTTTAATGAGAACCAGAGGTTGTGTAGGAGGTGAATAGTGCGGGACATGTGGCTGGCACATTGCTGGGCTGACTTTGCTTGGATAAGCCAGTCGTCCAGATATGGGTAGACGTGAATATGGTTCCTCCGTAGGTGTGCAGCTACTGTCGCTAGGCACTTGGTAAACACCCTTGGGGCTGTTGTCACCCCGAAAGGCAGGACCTTGAACTGGTAGTGCTGATTCTGTATGGTAAACCTGAGATATTTCCTGTGTGCTGGATGTATCGGTATCTGGAAATATGCGTCTTTTAGGTCTAGTGTTGCGAGGAAATCTCCCTGACTGAGCAATGGTAGAACCTACTGTAAAGTGAGCATGTGAAAATGTTCTGACAAGATGTATTGGTTTAGGGGCCTGAGGTCCAGTATTGGCCTGAGAGACCCGTCCTTTTTGGGGATTAAGAAGTACAGCGAGTATACCCATGTACCCTGTTGCTGTACAGGAACGAGTTCTATGGCCCCTTTTTGCAGCATGCTGATGACTTCTTGCTGCAATAAGTGTATGTGCTCTGCGGACATAGGACGGTGTCTTGGGGGTATGTTGGGTGGAGTGGAGGTTAGTTCTAGACAATACCCGAACTGGATAAGTTGTCTCACCCACCTGTCTGTGGTAATGCTTTCTCAGACTGGCAGGAACTGTTGTAATCGCCCCCCGACTGGTGTTACATGGTCTGGGGGCAGTGACAAGGCGTCACTGTTTAGTATTGGCAGAGGATCTGGTGTTATTTCCTCGTCCTCTGCCTTTGTTGCTGTTGCCACGGTATCCAACTCTATTGTTTTTATTATAGGTGGTCTGCGTGCTTCCTTTATTGTATGGAGTCTGCTGGGATGCCTGGCCTCGTGTAGCTCCTCTGTTACCGGAGCGACGAAAAGAGCCTCCTCTGAACTGTTGTGACTGCAAGGCACCCATAGACTTGGCTGTCTCTGTGTCCTTTTTAATCTTTTCTAATATTGTGTCCACATCAGGACCAAATAAATAATCAGGGTTCACAGGCTGATTTAATAAAGTGGTTTGAATCTTAGGTTTGAATGCAGAGATGCGTAACCAAGCATGTCTTCTGAGCATGACACTTGTATTGATGGCCCTGGCTGCGGTGTCTGCTGCGTCTAGCGCACATTGAATGGATGCGTTAGATAGGAGTTTCCCCTCCTGTATAAGTGTTTCTGCTCCCTCTTTGTAGGCATCAGGCGAATGTTGTAGCAGTTGCTCTAGTGTGTCATAATGAGCCTGGCTAATAGCGTTTGTGTATTACAAATTCTCCATATATTAGCTGCTTGAGCAGCCACCCTCTTTCCAGAAGCTTCTAATATCTTACACTCCTTGTCTGGAGGAGGCGCATTACCAGTGGTTTGTGAGTTGGCACGCTTACGAGCATTTGATACCACCAAAGAGTCCAATGGCAGCTGTCCCTTAATATATGTAGGGTCCACAGGTGCCGGTCTGTATTTTTTTTCGATTCTGGGGTTAACAACCCTTGCTCTTGTGGTTTCCTTGAAAATGTCTCCTGCGTGTTTAAGGACACCCTTTAACATTGGTAATGTTTTGACTGATTTCTCTGAAGTGGAAAAAGTGTCAAATAGGAAGTCTTCTTCAATTGGGTCAGCATGCATTTCCACATCATGATTGTGTGCTGCCCTTTCTATTAACCCCTTCGACGCTCATGACGAGCTGGGCTCGTCATGAGGTAGCCTCCTGGCACGCTCATGACGAGCCCAGCTCGTCATGAGACATGGGAATGAGTAAATCTCAGCGTATGGGCGGAATTCCGCCCGCACGCATGCGGTTAATGCATTAAAAGCAGCTGTATCCTCTGTTGGCGAAGTTTTGACAGGGTAAGAAGGAGTGTCAGGAATAGTTTGTGACTCCCCCAGGTTGGCAGGGTATGTCCAGGCTTGGGTCTGGTCATCCTGATCCGTGTCCACTGGGTAATTAAATTCTTCATTGTAGTCATACTCAATGTCCTCATCATTGCGTGTGGGTGAGCATGCTGAGGTGTCCTGGCCATGGTAGCTTACAGGCTCAAAAAGGACAGGTGATGTGGAAGAATCCCTTTTCTTTTTGAGTGGAATTTTATATGGTTCAAGAGGAGTTTCTGATCTGATCTTCCTCTGATAAATAGCTAGTTTGCCCATGTCGGAGTCGATATATAGCTTCGACTGTTCGTTATAGGAGGGTTCTTGGTACACAACGTTTTCCTGTAGAGAATGACTCCTTTTCCCCAGTGACACCTGTTTGGACGTTTCGATCCCTGTCTTCGGATCGATTGCCTTGGGCCGTGCAGTTGGGGGCAGTCCGAATTTTATTGGTGCCGTAGCATTTGTAGACTGACTGACCTTTGGGGCTGGGAATGGTCGACCAATGGCTCGTGTGATATATTCTTAGCCGGGCCGAGACGCGGGGCTATAGAATGTTCGTCATGATCTTGGCTAAGGCCTATTGGCGATGCCTCAACCTGAGCCCTTGGAAGTCTTTCCGTGTCTGTTTCGGGCCCCATACTCACTGTCGGGCCTGGTTCATCGCTTGAGTCGTCATCGACGGCTGCGATGGCCGATGCGTCGTCCCTTACCTCGACGACATTTTCATCCTCAACGTTTTCTTCTTCGTCTTAATAGTAGTTGGAGTCATGCTCCGAACCGGGATCCGACTGTTCTGGATCCTCATTCTCGACGACCTCATAGTCTTCCTCATTGAAAATATTCACCGGGTCGGGCGCTGGCCTTGTCATCGTCTGCCTCGCCGCGCGTCAAAGTCGAAGCGTTTTCTTGGACCTGAATTTAGCACAAGCTAGGCAGTTGGCCTCATTGTGCTCCGGAGACAGGCACTTGTTGCACACCGGGTGTACATCGATGTGTGGGTACTTAGAGTTACAAAGGGGGCATCGTTTGAACGGGCTCCGTTCCATCGACGATCGGGCCTCTGGTGTCGAAAAGGCCACGCAGCTCTCTTTGACGTCCTGCTCGACAAGAACTGGAACAAGTACTCGGCACCGATCGAAATGACAATACCGACGACCCCGAAGGCCTTTTGGCCTTTAGAGAAAGTTTCCCAACTGGAGTAAAGAAAAGTACATCCGAACCCAGTGGCGGAAAAAAACAATCTGAGGATGGAGAGGATGCCCATGCGCACTGTAGTCCAAGGGAGGAGCCACCTATCTTGTGATACTTCGAAGAATCTTCCAGGACAATAATGTGCAATCATCCGGACCCAACACTAGGCGGCGATCTATGCACAGATATGAATTCAGCAGCCCACATGCCTCGAACCTTTTGTTCTTCTTCAGTATTGGGGTATCTTTCATAGATTCACATGCCTGAATCCGAGTAGAGAGCAGTAAATCCATACCAAGCAATATATAATCACAGACAGATCTCTCTTTCTATATATATATATATATATATATATATATATACACACATATATAAAAATATATTTACATATATTTATCCATAACAATAATATAAGATATGTATGTAAGAAAATATCAGGAGGGAAGAACAGAGGCTCACCTTATTTAAAAGGTTTACGGAGAACCGCTTGTCCCACAGACGTGTCTGCATTGCTGGCAGCCTCCAGACAGTAGTGCTTAGTAGAGGTCTGCCTGCTGGACCACATAGCAGCTCTGCAGTTTTGATGAAGAGGCACAGCAGCAAAGAGAGCAGTAGAAGAAGAGCTTGGTCTATTAGAGTGCACTCTCAGAGTTGCTTGCAGTGGTCTGCTTCCATGCTGATGGCAGAAACAAATTTCAGCAGAAATCCAACAAGCAATGGATTGTTTGGATATTGGGTGTCCTGTACGCATCTTTCCATAAGCTATAAATAGCTGATAAGATTATCGAATTGATGCTGTCCTCTGTAAACTGAATTTTAGACACCTCTTAACATCAAGAGTATGCAAAGCCTTTTCCGCAGGGGATTGAGGATTAGGAAAGAAAGTCTTTAAAATGACTGGTTCGTTGAGATGGAAGTCCAAAGGTACTTTAGGCATAAAAGTGGGGTTTGTGCAAAGCACTACTGAATCTCTGATGAATTGGAGGTAAGGCGGTTTTATAGTGAAGGCTTGAATGTCACTGACCCGCCTAGCAGATGTGAGAGCTAACAGTATAGATACCTTCCAAGAAAAATTTCAAATCGGTCTTATGAATAGGTTCGAAATGATGGCCTATGAGTTGTGAAAGCACAACGTTAAGATGCCAGGATGGAGGTGGATGGGAGGAAACATGCGAAACAATCCCTTGAAGAACTGCTGAATGATCCTGGAAGAGTAAAGAGAATTGAAACCATCCTGTCAGAATGTAACCTCTGTATTACCCGGGGTCGGGAAAGGCGTGAAAAATGCAAGAGAACCGAGCCCCAACCAACTGTAGTTGACCAATTGTTTTTATTGGTTCAATGTAAATGAAGGGATTGGTACATGCAGGTAACCGATAAGGCAAATCATAAGGCAAAGAAAAGGACAACGTAGCAACAAAGAGATGAGTGTAAGTCAAAGTTAACAATACCCATTAGCAGCATGGGTGCTAATGCCTGTATGTGGCTCTCACCGTCCTCCGCATAAATACCGGTCCCGGTATTTGCCAACGGAGGGCACCGTGCTAAGAAACGGCCAAAAATGCCGTTCGAATGCTGCTAATGGTGTAGATGGTCTCACAGAAAAGCAATGTACATGGGAGGCCCAGCCGGGCTCTCTACCGCGCAAATCCCTGCCAGGTGAAGGGAGCAGCCGCTCGACCTTCTCCACAGTCCAATGGCGCAGCCTCTGTGCTCCTACACAAAGCCACTGGGGAGTATACGCATAGAAGAGCAGAGACGTGGCAAACGCCTCCCCGGCGTGCGTCTCTGCTATGGTCCTACAACGGTGTTGTCTCACTAGTGGTGGGGGCTTAGGCAGAGAGCAGCCGCTCAATCATGCCTCAGTTCCTCCGATCAACTTTGGTGGTCTTGGTGTAGTAACTGAGACGAGTCGTGTCTCACTCGTAGCGTCCGCACTGGTGTCGGGTTGACACTCGGAAACGCTACAATCCGCGAAGCGAGATGCAGCGTAACAGCCCTCGGCCACACCTACCGCACTCGCACTCAGGTCAGCCGCTAGAGAAAGAACGCCACGGTGCGCAGTCCCGGCCAGCCCTCGATGTCGGCTAGGAATCAGAATATCCGACGCCGAGGCTAGGGTGAGTCGGGTATATGTAGGCAGCTTCCTGTCGTCGCCCAAGCCTCGCTAGGCATGCTGGTCCCTGTAGTTCCACTCAGCGGCGGCGGCGCCGATCGCATCATTGTTAGACCGCGGCTGCTCCGGAGCCAACGGCAACAGGGAGAGGGGGGGCATTTCATGACACAGAATCTGGAGATAGCCGCTAAGAATACTTTAAGGGTAGAATGCGAAAGGCCTGATCTTGCCAAATGCAAAAAGAAAGGCAACATTTGTTCTGGTTTTGCCTGAATTGGTTGAATGTTGGCGGATTGGCACCAAAGGCAAAATCATTTCCATTTGGACCTGTATGTCTTTATTTTGGAAGGTGCCCTAGCATTGGCCAAAACTACCCTGCAGTCAGAAGGAATGTCTAAGTGAGGGAATTCAAAGTGCTCAGGTCCCAGGCCGCTAAGTGCAGGGATGCAGGATCCAGGTGACAGATCTGTTTGTTCTGAATGGATAGAAGGTTCGGCATTGGTCGCAACTGAATGGGATCGCATTCGGAGATAAGGAGGAGGTCGGTGAACCAGAACTGGCGAGGCCACCTGGGAGCATTAGACAAGGCTCTCTTCATTTTCCGGAGAACCCTGGGAACCAACGGTATCGGTGGAAAAGCGTAGGCATAGTTCCGCGACCAGTTCATCGAAAACGCATTCACGCACGACTCCTTGTGGGGAAGCCAACTTGCGAAGAATGGGCATTTGCGGTTCAGACTGGTCGCAAACAAGTCCAGATCGGGCTGACCCCACTCCTGAAAAATATGATCCAAAGTTGGTTGATGGAGCTCCCACTCATGATTGGATATTGTCGATCTGCTGAGGGAATCCGCAAGAACGTTAGAAACTCCGGGGACATGGATTGCTGTCGGACTTATTCGATGTTTGATCGCCCAATCCCAATGTTAAGACAATAGCGCAGATCTTGTACCTCCCTGTTTGTTCCAAGTAGTGCATAGTTGTCGTGTTGTCCGTCCAGATCAGCACTGATGCGAAAAGATTTTAGGGCTAGGAAGATCGCCAGCAGTTCCAAGCGGTTGATATGCCAAGTTCTTTGTTGAGCATCCCATCTCCCGCTGACTGAGTACTTGCAGGTGAGCTCTCCATCATTCAAGGGAGGCGTCCGTGGTGACAACAAAGCTTGGAGCTTTTATCAGGAATGAGCAGCCTACTGTTACATTTCTCTTGCGAGTCCACCATCGTAGAGCGTCCCATATGCAAGGAGTGATGTGGATGAGATCAAAGGATCCCGAGACTTGTAGCCACTGTTTGTCGAGTTTCTCTTTCAGGGGTCTTAAACCGAGACAGCAGTTGGGGATCAGGGGAATGCAAGATGAAAGCATCCCCAGAAGCAACTTGAACGGCCGGACTTAAACGCACCTTCTTGATAGCAGTAGCTGCACGAGTTGGCAACGTTTCAGAGGTGAGCTGGAGGTGGTCCTTTTGGAGGAGAATTCGAAGAGAACTTTACAAACTCTAGAACATGGCCTCTGGCTACAATGTCCAAGACCCATTTGTCTGTTGTCATGTGTGACCAGTTTGAGTAGAAACGGGAGATTCTTCCTCCAACTTTTAAAGGGGTAAATGGTAGAGCAGGTGGCACTGCTTCTTGGGCGTATCATGCCCGCGGTAAGTCAACTTCCTTCTGTTTTGTGAGGAGGAGGTAGATGGTTGCTATCTGAAAGATTGTTGGCGCTGGGAAGAGTAACGTTCGTTACTCTGATAGTACTGATATTGTCTTTGTTGGTTATAGCCTCCTCGACTAGAAAAGGATCCGCGGCCTCTAGCCCCACGAAAGGGCAGCTTACGAAACTGAAGCGTTCCGAGAGATCTTGCTGTCTCAGTATCCTTTTTAATCGCGTGTAGGGCCTCGTCAACATGCTGACCAAAAAGAGACTCGCCATCAAAAGGCATATCAATTATTTTAGCTTGAACCTCTTGGCGAAAATGTTGATTTTAACCCTCCCTGCCTCCGCAGGACCGCGGCACCTGGCAGTTGTCTAAAACCTGTAGATGCAACATCCACTGATGAATTAATCTCAGCTGAGATTCGTTCCCCTTCCTAAAGGATCTTAAGCGCCTGTGACTTAAAGGGGTCAGTCAACATGTCGATGTAGGGAGAAATGTCCGACCACATCTGTCTATCACATCGCCCGAAGATAGCCAGTGAGTTAGCTGCATGGACGGTCATTGCTGCCATCGTGGACACCTTCTTTCCAATAGCATAGAAACGTCTCCCATCCCAATCAGGAGGAGCTGACAGCCGAGAGGAGGGATTCCGCGCTCGTCTTTAAGCTGCTTGGACGATAACAGAGTGCCTTTGGTTGACCTATTAGACATGCAGGCGAATTGTCCGGTGCCTGATATTTTTTATCAAGGCGGAGTAGGACCGCAGGAACAGAAGCAGGAGCTTTCATGACTTTTGGTCTTTCCTGCCAAATGAAATCAATAATCGGAATAGATCGTATTTGTTTTTGTGGTTGATCTTTAAAATCGTAAATGAAACAATCATCCTTGGTTTCCATAGGAAGAAGAAACGCTGTGTAGCTCTCTCCATAAGAAGGTGAAAACCTCCAATGTCAACAGGAGGAGAGTCGGCAGGAGCAGGAGTTGAAGGAGACGGAGTTTGTATTTGGTAATCATTCCATTCCGTAAGGAGCGATTTGTCATCCAATTCTCCTTCCGCTCTATCGTCGTCAGAGGTGTGAGCGTCCTGAGAGTGATGCGAAGTTACCGGAGAACGTGGCCTGGGCGACCTCAAAATTGATTAAGATTGAGGAACAGGTGTGGGCGGTATAGAAGAAGCCAATTCAGATGGAGGGAAATGGCGATAGTAATCGTCCAACATGTACTGCAGATTATTTAGAAGAGTCAACATCATCTGGGTCATAGGAATTTGATCTGGAGCTGAAGAAACCGTCTTCGGACAAAAATCTTGATCCACAACTTGATACTTAATGAGGAGCTCACAAGGGCTCCTAGCAGTACGAAACTTATCTCCCTCATCCGATTCTTCATCATCCTCTTCAGAATCCAACAATTGTTCAGGTAACCTAAGAGGAACCTTAGCAGGTGAGATAGTAGTTGGAGAAAGGACCTCTAATGAAGACCCACGTCTGTATAACAAAGAAGGCGTTGCTGTCGACGGAGGCAATTGTATATATGGTGTCGCAAACGATGTAGAAGATACTGTAGGCATAGACGAAGACCAAACCTGAAGAGCCGTATATGAAGACAGTGGTAGCGTCGATGAAGTAGTCGTCGACGAGGCGGGCGTCAATGGAGTCATCGTCGACGAGATGGGCCTCGTCGACAAGACGGTCGTCGACGAGGCAATTGTCGACAACACTCTTTCAATCTTCGAAGGAGCGTCGACTGTAGATTTAATCTTTCGTCGACGGGACTGGTCTTACGGAGACGGATACCAGCGCTGACGGAGAGGATGCTGACGACAATCATCTGTGGCTTCGGCAACGTGATAGTAGCAGTCGACGTTGTCGCAGCAGCGAAGGAAGGCTTCGTCGATAAAGGCGTCTTTGTCGAGCTAGTCGACGAGGGACCTCGTTTCTGAGGTAAATCTTTGTTAGAAACCTGTAGAAGTTTGAGACTTTGCAGTCTCTCAGGGGCTTAGAAGGCATAGTTTTACTCTTAGAAGGGGGAAGAGCCTTTTTTGAAGTAGAAGGCAGCTCAGCACTCTTGGAAGTATACTGTTTCTTTGACACCTTAGCCAGAGGAGAAGATAAGTCTGTGTCAGCAGTCCTCTTCCTAGAGGACATAGTCTGGACAGAGGCAATACTCCCAACTTCAGATAAGGGATTATCCTGATCTTCAATCTTCTGTAACCACAGAAGTAGACGCCCCTCTCTGTCCCTCAGTCTTTTGTGGGAAAGTTCTGCAGATCTTGCAGTCTCTCACCTGGTGGTCAGAACACAAGCAGTAAATGCACTTCTTGTGGGAATCTACTGAAAACAGCCGGAGCTTCCCACAAGATTCACAAGGTCGAAAGAGATTTCATTGAAGAAGACATCCTAAATGAAGAGTTTTCAAAGAAAAAACTGAGAAGAACTGAGCAGAGCTCAGGGAGACACCCTTCACAGGAAGTGCAGTAAAAAATCTGAGTCTCTAACCATTACTTCCACCAAAGATGAATGAATCAATACATATTCAATATTCCACTAAGTTTGAGGGATATGTCTCACAGATCAACCCGATACACTAAATGTGTTTTCAACTTTTTGAGAAAAGGAACAAACATATAACAGCGAGAATTACAATTTCAGAGAAATTTTAATTCATTGCATTTCTAACTGTCTCCATATGAGAAAATTATTTCGGTTGCCCAAAAGTAGAGCGTGCAGAAAATGAAAGGATTCTCAAGTGCTTGATAGAAAGGGAAGAAAAGAGCATAGAAATATATTTACAATGTAATATTCACAATCCATCAGTTAATACAATATACCATTCTTTGATAACCTGGCAGGTAGTGTAAATTCTTATACACAATTTTCATAAATTAGAGACTTTGCTTCTAAAATTGTTGCACCAGAAAATGTGTCACACCATCCAGGAGATAAAGGGAAGAGCGTCGACGTTTCGACTCGTCTTAGGGCCTTTAGGTAAGTTAGACCGTGGCCATGCGAGTCTTTATCAGGACTAAAAGTGTTGGGCAACCTGAAGAGCAGTGTGGGCCCTGAAAGGAAGTAAATATATACATCACGCTGTTATATTAAAAATTGCGATCATATTTACTGTCGCAATAAACTAAGGGAGATTGCTTACCCAGTAGTATTGATGGACCGAGTGGCAGTTTCTTCACTCTTTGTGTCCCATGGGTATTCAATAATACCTAGAAGATATATATACAATAGGGCAATCATTTTACCCATTCCCAATTGATCCACAATTGATAATGCTATGCCAGAACGGAGGTATCGTTATCTTGTCCGCTGGACTTGGCTGCAGTATTAGGCTAAGTTAATGTTGCAGGTTAATAATCTCTGCACACCAGTTTTCTGTTCGACATCATCCTATAATCAAGATAAGATGTGTTGTAAATGGTATTCCTCGATGTGAGGGCTAATTCATTAATTGCACAGTGCCCCATAATTTTCATAAGCGTGCATCTTACCCGTCAATGGATGACACAGCGAGTAATTATACACGCAGGAATGAAACCGCTGTAAACATAATGAATTGCGAGTCAATATGAGTCAAAAAAACGGGACTGCAAAAACTTTTGAATGAGCCATCCTCTTTACTGGGATGCATCTTACCCGTTGATAAAATTAGTTCCAAGTTTAAACGGCTCGACCCATATGTTCAACAGCAGGAATGAATCCCCTGGAAAAGTTACAAAATGCGGGTCAATACCGGGACTCCAGAGCTAGCTTTGCTGAAGAAACCAGGAAAAATTCCCTAAGAACTCACCAAAATGTATTCTGGCTCAGTTCTGAGACATCAGGCGTTCCATGCCGACCGTCAGGGTGCACGACGGTTTGATTGCATGCATGAATATAGAAAGCGGACTTCTACCGAGAAGTCCCTCGAACGTACGCTATCAGAGATTATAGTGGTCCCGACGTTCTTAATTAGTAAAAACATTTTTAAACAAAATTCGAGTCACCTGTATATATCTCGCATGGTTTTGAAATGATATTCGAGCGCAACGATTTACGGTTCTGCCATTTTGGATTGGGAATTTTGCCAATTAGAATCCAAGGACAGATATTCAATTCTCGGGTTCTATCTAGCTGAAAAATACTAAAAAAAGCAATTATTCAATCCCCCATTGATTGTCATGTATAAGAAACATAATGACTGCAATACCATGGCATATTAATCATCATCTATATACAGAGAAATAAAGTAGTGCATTTCAGAAATGTTGGAAAATGTGAAAACCATGTAAATTATGTAAAATCAATGCCACATAATTTATCACAGAAATTACAGGAGATCAATAACAATAGTTACAGAAACAGATACAATAGTAAATACATTATAACCCTTGGTTTTTGTACACAGGGAAACCACGTGTACATGCATGAAACAACAATTGATTCATCAATGCAAGGTCAAATTACCAGAATGACAAGGTTAACAGATTACTAAATCCTCAGGAGAGCCACCTGTCTTGATTTCCTCCTGTTCATTTAGACCTTGATTCACTCTGTTAAAGGAATATATCCATTTACACTCCCTCAAATTTAGTGCATTCCCAAAATCACCTCCTCGTGGATGAGTTGCCACTTTCTCTATTACCCACCATAGGAAGTTGTTACAGTCATGTCCGAAGGTGGTAAAGTGTTCCACCAAAGGTGCGCCTGGTGTTTTGCATCGAATACGACTGCGATGCTGAGGGGCGTGGCCACGGAGCCGCCGAGCATGGACGCCTGAGCCCTGAGCTCCGGGTCGGTCTCGGGGATTATCCTGTAGACAGACCTCCCCCGGCGGCGCCGACACCCGGGCTTGACTGCTGAAAGCCGCGGGTCGCCCTAGCGCCGAACGGGAGTGCGCAGGGTTCCAAGGTAGTGGAGGATCGCGCCCCTTGGTGGGAACTGCGGAGGAGGCTGCCGGCCATCTTGCCTGGGCCTGTGCATTGCGGCCGATCCCCGGCCTAGATTTCTGGAGGGCCGTTGGAGTTTGCTCCGCCGTGGGAGGCTGGAAGACGGCCCTGGCGGGCGCCCTGACCCTGAGAGCGGGTGGCCGCCCCCTGGGAGCCTGACGACCGGGACCTGACGGGCCGGGCACCGGAGTGTAGGACGCCTAGCTGCCGGTACGGTGAGGAGGTTTGGTGCGGCCGCTGAGTGCGGAGGTGCCCGGCGACGGTGGGCGGCGCTGCGGCCGACTGACGCCTTGATCCTGTGGCGGCGTCGGCGAGGCGCCGCCGGCCTGGTGCCCGGGGGCGCAGACTTGGAGGCGGAACTGTTGGGCTCTGGCGGTGTTATACCGGGACTGGCAGACGCAATCACTGGAGAGGCCTTGGATTGCCTGGAGGAGCCCCTCGTGGCCTGCAGTGGTCATTGGCGGCAGCGACCCTGTCACTGCGGATTTCCCGGGACGACCATCTGGCGCTGAGGGGAGCCTGGATCCGTTCTGCCCCCCTCTCGGACCTTTGCGTCGAGAACTGCCAGCGGAGACGGCCTGGGCACAGCGTGGGGTTCCTGGTGGCCTTAGCTGTTGGCTGCTGGGGCCCGGAGCGGAGGGAGCCGCATTAGAGGTAGCGAGAGCCGAGATCTGGCTGTGCCGGCTGGTTGCCCTCCCTTCTTTCTTCTCTCATCACCGTGCTGGACCCTGCTATCCTGCCAGGCTTATCGGCGGGCTATCGACTTTGGCCCTCGTTGAAGAACAAGTTGGGGTGGCCTTGTGGTGTTTGGGGTTGACGCAGTCACCGGCTGGCCTCCATGAGGAAGCCGCGGAAGGGGGCGGGCGCAGCGCCGCCGGACCAGGCGGAGGATTCTCTGGACCCCCTTGACCAGCAGCAGACAGCGGGTGATCGGACGGCGGGGCTGCAGCAGCAACAGATGGACCAGATTCTTAAGGCTATTGGGGACACGAGGGAGGTGCTGCGCCAGGACATCGCCCAGGTATCTACGAGCCTTGGCCTTTTGAAGGCGGACCATGGCAAGCTCGCGGACCATGTCAAAGCCACGGAACTGGCGATAGAGACACTGAAGCCGGCCCAGAAGGCGTCGGACGTCGCACTGGAGGACCTAACCCGTAGGGTGCAGCAGTTGGAACGGAGGGCGGCTGACGCAGAAGGGCGCAACAGACGCAACAATATTCGCGTGGTGGGCCTACCCGAAAATATCGAGGGGGACGACATGGTTGCGTACCTGGAGACCTGGCTGCGGGACGTGGTGGTCCCAGAGGGCTTGACACACTTCTACACTTTGGAAAGGGCTCACAGGGTCCCGGGCTCGTCCCCTGGCCCCGGGACGTCCCCCACGGCCGGTGATAGCTCGGCTGCTCCACTTCAGGGACCGGGACCTTATACTGCGGCAGGCCAGGCTGGCTGGCCCTTACAAGGTGGACAACGCCTCTGTGTCGATCTTCCCAGACTACTCCCAGGAGGTCCAACGCAGCCGCTTTTCCTTTGCCGCCGTCAAGAGAGCACTTCGCGATGAAGGGGTTCAATATTCTCTGTTGTTTCCCGCCCGCCTGAGGGTGCTGGTGGACGGAGTGGCGACGTTCTGTGATTCCCCGGACGACGCCTGGCAGTGGTTGGAGCGATACAGAGCGGGCAAGGATGGCTCGGGTGCCTGGACGGGGAACGCTGAGGCCCGGCCGTGACCGCGCAGGAGCAGGCGCAATCGGAGGAGAGAGCAGGGCAGGAGGTCTCCTTCGGCTTCTCAGACTGCGCAGGAGAGGAGAGATGCCCTACGAGCGGTGTCGGACATTTCCGGAGTGGTGCCTGAAACTCAGGTGGTAGATTCGGGCTCGAGATTGGGCTCGGATGAGGCGGAGCCGGGAGGATCGGATGAGGCTTCGGACAAGGAAACAGGGGGGCGGCCTCGGATCACGCCGCAGACGGCGGATGGCTTACTGGATGAGTGACTACGAGACGCTGAGTAATTGACAGTAAGGGGGTCTGCTGGCCCAGTGGGGTGGACATATTCTGGGCCGCTGGGGCCCTGTACATTGGGCGGATGGAAGGGCGGCTGTGCTCTGCGCCCTATGGGGGGTGCGGGGCCCTGGGCCTTGTTGCTGAGGGGTGGTGCTGCCGGGGGGGGGGGGGGCGGGGGAGGATTGCTCTTAGCCGGGACCGACCTTTCTGGTGGGACGGGTTCTGGCTGTCCGGCGGGCTGGTGGGTGGTCACCTCCTCGACCTCACGTAATTTGTGAGTATTTACCAGAGTTTCCCTCGTATTCGGGGGTAGGGTTTGGATGGGTGACAACTGTTTGATACCTGTTCTGGGGGTGGGTGGGAGGGGAGTTGGTTGGGGATGTTTTGGGATTGTTGAGTTTCTGGGTATTGTCAGTGTGCCGGTGAGACTGTGGGGGCTTGGACTCTGCTATGTGCCCATTGATGGCGGCTAGATTGGAACTGAAGTGCATTACCTGGAATGTGCGGGGGCTCAACTCCATGAGGAAGAGGTATAAAGTACATGCATATTTGGTCCGGATGGGGGTCCAGGTGGCTTTCTTACAGGAGACGCATTTAACTTTGGCAGAAGGTCGGGCGCTGCAGAGGCGTTGGAGAGGGCAACTCTTCTATACTACTTACTCTGCGCATGCTAGGGGGTGTCCCCTTTCAGCCATTGATCACTAGAGTGGATCAGGACGGGAGATTTGTGGCAGTGTTGGGGAGGCTAGATGGCCGGGATGTGGCGTTTTGTAGCGTCTAAGCCCCCAACTTTGATCAGGCTGTGTTTTTCTCCGTCTTGTCAAGCCGACTATCGGATGTGCTCGTGAACACGGTGTACATGGGAGGGGATTTTAACTCGGTGGCAGATGTTGAGATGGACCGATCTCATCCGCCGCTAGCTGGGTCGGTGGTGCGTAGAGTGGCCACGGCCCGGAGGGACTGGCAGGACCGCTGGAGACTCCAGGACGCGTGGCGGACGTGCCACCCCACAGATAGGGATTATTCGTTCAACTCGGTGCCGCATGATTTACATGTGCGTCTCGACACTTTCCTCTGCTCAAGTGGGGCCCAGGAGCTTACGCATGATTGCGAGTACCTAGCGCGGACCATATCGGACCATAACCCCTGCCTGCTTACGGTCCTCTGGACCAGGCAGCGGCAGCCGGTCCCTACATGGCGGCTGAACCCGCTGACGCTGGAGGACCCAGTTTTTCACGCTGAACTGCAGAACTGCATTGAGCGTTACTTCCTTGAGAATTCAGGGACTGCGTCCACTCGAGCAATTGAGTGGGACGCCTTCAAGGTGGTGGTGCGGGGCGCGTGCCTCTCGTCCTCGTCGGGGGTTCGCCGGACGTTGTTGGCTGATGTCACGCGGGAGGAGAATGCACTGCGGCAGGCGGAGAGGAACAGTCACGGTGCGGGCGGCAATAGAGATGTCGTGCTAGAGGCTCGGGAGCGGGTGGCCGCCCAGGTGGAGAGACTCCGCTGTCATGACTACCGGGAATACATGGTCCGAGCACATGCGGAGCGGGATCGGGTCGGCTCGCTGTTGGCATGGTTGGCAGCTCCTGATACTAGGGGCACGCCGATTTTGTCGTTCGCTACATCGGCTGGGGGCGTGGTCCATTCGCAGCTGGAGATTAACACTCAGTTCCGGGATTATTATGCGGAACTCTATCGGAGTCGGATGGCGGCGTGTCCTGCGGAACTAGATGCCTTCCTTGAGGAGGCTCATTTGCCGCAGCTAGATCCAGAGCAGGGAGCCTCGCTTGGGCGGCTATTACACAGGGGGAGATTAGGGCGGCGATTAAGCATATGGCCAGGAAGAAAACTCCGGGGGGGGGATGGCCTCCCCGTAGAGTTTTACGCGGCATATGTGGATTTGCTGGCACCTCGCCTCCACCAGGTCTATGGGGAGGCCTGGGAGCAGGGTAGACTACCGGCGTCGGCGCGTGAGGCGATTGTAATCCCGCTGTTGAAAAAGGGCGGCATCCCCACAGCTAGAACGGCGTACCGCCCACTGTCGATGCTCACGGTGGACTACAAGGTGTTGAGCAGGATCTTAGCGACGAGGCTATCTGCCCATATGTGCTCGTTGGTTCACCCGGACCAGTCGGGCTTTATCCCCACTAGGAACACCTCGACGTGCATACGACGTCTGATAAGAGTCATGGATGTCGAAGGGGAGGGCCCCGCGGGGGCAGCCGTGCTATCGGTGGACATTGAAAAGGCCTTCGACAGTGTGGAATGGCCTTATTTGTTCTGCGTCCTCCTCCGGTTCGGGTTGGGAGATGGCTTTGTCCGTTGGACGAGGTTGCTCTATGAGTCGGCCACTACTAGGGTCCGAACGGGCCGCTCTATATCAGCGGCATGCGTGGTCGGTCGAGGCACCAGACAGAGTTGCTCCTGGTCTCCGCTCCTTTTTGCTTTGGCAATTGAGCCGCTGGCGGCACGGGCCCGACGGGGTCGGTCCTTTGACGGGGTACTGTCCCGAGGCGACATGCATTATATCTCCTTGTATGCCGACGACCTTTTGTTGTTCCTGGCGGATGTAGATACGTCCGTGACGGGGGCACGTGCCTTGCTTCGGGAATTCGGGGACCTTTCGGGCCTTCGGGTTAATTGGTCTAAGACCTGCCTCTTCCCCTTAACTACCAGCTGCGCTCAACCGGCGGTGCTGGACGGTCTGCGCTGGGAACCGGATTGTCTGCAGTACCTCGGAGTCCATATATATCACACCCATTCGCTCCTGTACGAGGGGAATGTGGGAAGGGCCATGAGGGGCATTAGAGGTAGCATGAGGTTTTGGCGCGTCCTCCCGTTGTCTGTAGCAGGGCGGATAGCTTTGTTGAAAATGATGGTCCTACCGCGATTACTTTATTTTTTCCGCACGCTACCGGTGTGGATCCCATCCTTTTTCTTCAGAACCCTGCGGTCCGTGGTGATCGGCTTTATCTGGGGTACTGGCAGGCGCCGCGTAGCCCTGAATACTTTGCTTAGGTCCCGGGAGGAGGGCGGTCTGGCCGTGCCAGACTTTGAATGGTATTACTTGGCTGCTCAACTTCAGTGGCTCACACAAGCGGTGGCGCGGGAATTCAGAGGACCGGACGGCCCGCAGGGTCGGCTCGTACAGCGCCATGTTCTGTCCTTTATTGTGCTCCAACAGGAGCTTAGGCTGGAGCAGCTGACTCTTGAAGAGCGTACCCTTCGCAAGTGTTGGTTGCGTAGCCACAGACGGGTGGGGTGTCGTGCACCGTATGCACCGGAGATACCCCTGGGTATGTGTACTGCCATCCCGCATGGCGGGGATTGGGCGGCGCTTGCCGGCTGGGAGGAACTCTGGGTTCACATGCTAGGGGACTTATATCGGGACGGTGCTTTGATGCCGTTCGGTGCCCTACGGGAGGCCTTCGGGCTGCCGAGGGGTGACTTCCTGTTACATGCGGCTTTGGTTACCGGGATTCAGAGGCGCTGGAGGATGGGGCTGGTGGAACCACCCACGTCGCTGGGCTGCCAGTATGTAGTGATGGCGGCTGGCACCTATAAGGCCATCACATGCCTGTACAGGAGGCTGGCACTAGCTGAACCCCCTCCCCTTGATGGGCTGCGGGAGCGCTGGGAGGCTGACCTTGGTCGGCAGATACCGGAGACGACCTGGCCCCAGCTTGTACGCAGGGCCTGGAAGGGCACCCGTAATGTTCGGTTCCAACTGGTCCAGTATTATACGCTCCATAGGGCGTACTGGACACCTGCCAGGATCCACCGAATCTTTGGAGGTGCGCAATCGCTCTGTCCGCGCTGTGCCGCGGAGGATGCGGAGCATATGTTCTGGTCGTGAACAGGGCTTGGCACGTACTGGATGGATGTTTTCGCTTGCCTGAACGCGGTCACGGGTCGGCAGATTGATGCAGACGCGGGAGCATGCCTGCTACTCTGGTTTCCCCATACTCCTGCCACTAAGATCACTAGTAAATTTTATGATTTGGGGTTCATAATGGCCAAAAGGGAACTTACCCTACACTGGAAATCTAGAGGGGGACCTAACTTCCTGAGGTGGCGGAGGTGCTTCCTGCAATGGGCCTCGTCTGAAGGTTCTCTCCGATTGCAATTAGCTAGGCGCGCAGCAAATGATAAAGCGCTAGAGACTGCTAGGGCTTGGAGCGCACTTGTGACAGATTTGCAATCGCTTCTGGAGGCTGATGATGGTGGGGAGACTGGCGAGCCGGCGACTGGGGAGGGGGATACGGGGCGGGGAGAGGTGGAGGCTGCAGGGGTGGAGGAAGGGAGTTAAACTGAGAGCCCGGAGACGGGGAGGCGGCGGACTGTGTGGGACACCGGGCTCTGGGGATGGAATGGAGGACTTGGGCAATGCTGGACTATACCTGGACCTCTGTGTGGGCGGTGGACGAAGGGGAGTGATACCTGCTGCTGGAATGATAGATCAGACAAGCCGTAACAAGGGCGCTGAGGCACACTGACAAGGGGGGGTGGGGGTAGAGAGGGAGGTGGGATGTCATGATTAGGATCTGTAGATGGGGATTGTGCGGAAGGGACAGGGGGGAACGGAATATGAGCGAGTTGATATGAGAACTGGGATTGTATGTTATGTGCACAAAATTAATAAAAATAGTTAAAAAAAAAAAAAGAATACGACTGCGATGCTGCAGAATTCTACATTTAACTTTTTGTGTAGTCTGTCCTACATACAAGAAACCGCAGGGGCATAAGATGCCTCTGCGGTTTCTTGTATGTAGAATTCTGCAGCATCGCAGTCGTATTCGATGCAAAACACCAGGCGCACCTTTGGTGGAACACTTTACCACCTTCGGACATGACTAACAACTTCCGATGGTGGGTAATAGAGAAAGTGGCAACTCATCCACGAGGAGGTGATTTTGGGAATGCACTAAATTTGAGGGAGTGTAAACGGATATATTCCTTTAACACAGTGAATCAAGGTCTAAATGAACAGGAGGAAATCAATAGACAGGTGGCTCTCCTGAGGATTTAGTAATTTGTTAACCTTGTCATTCTGGTAATTTGACCTTGCATTGATGAATCAATTGTTTCATGCATGTACACGTGGTTTCCCTGTGTACAAAAACCAAGGGTTATAATGTATTTACTATTGTATCTGTTTCTGTAACTACTGTTATTGATCTCCTGTAATTTCTGTGATTAATTATGTGGCATTGATTTTACATAATTTACATGGTTTTCACATTTTCCAACATGTCTGAAATGCACTACTTTATTTCTCTATATATAGATGATAATTAATATGCCATGGTATTGCAGTCATTATGTTTCTTATACATGACAATCAATGGGGGATTGAATAATTGCTTTTTTTAGTATTTTTCAGCCAGATAGAACCCGAGAATTGAATATCTGTCCTTGGATTCTAATTGGCAAAATAACCAATACAAAATGGCGGAACCGTAAATCGTTGCGCTCGACTATCATTTCAAAACCATGCGAGAAATATACAGGTGACTCGAATTTTGTTTAAAAATATGTTTTTACTAATTAAAAACGTCGCGACCACTATAATCTCTGATAGCGTACGTTCGAGGGACTCCTCTGTAAAAGTCCGCTTTCTATATTCATGCATGCAATCAAACCGACGTGCACCCTGACGGTCGGCATGGAACGCCGGATGTCTCAGAACTGAGCCAGAATACATTTTGGTGAGTTCTTAGGGAATTTTTTCCTGGTTTCTTCAGCAAAGCTAGCTCTGGAGTCCCGGTATTGACCCGCATTTTGTAACTTTTCCAGGGGATTCATTCCTGCTGTTGAACATATGGGTCGAGCCGTTTAAACTTGGAACTAATTTTATCAACGGGTAAGATGCATCCCAGTAAAGAGGATGGCTCATTCAAACGTTTTTGCAGTCCCGTTTTTTTGACTCATATTGACTCGCAATTCATTATGTTTACAGCGGTTTCATTCCTGCGTGTATAATTACTCGCTGTGTCATCCATTGACGGGTAAGATGCACGCTTATGAAAATTATGGGGCACTGTGCAATTAATGAATTAGCCCTCACATCGAAGAATACCATTTACAACACATCTTGTATTGATTATAGGATGATGTCGAACAGAAAACTGGTGTGATTAATAACCTGCAACATTAACTTAGCCTAATACTGCAGCCAAGTCCAGCGGACAAGGTAACGATACGTCCGTTCTGGCATAGCATTATCAATTGTGGATCAATTGGGAATGGGTAAAATGATTGCCCTATTGTATATATATCTTCTAGGTATTATTGAATAACAATGGGACACAGAGTGAAGAAACTGCCACTCGGTCCATCAATACTACTGGGTAAGCAATCTCCCTTAGTTTATTGCGACAGTAAATATGATCGCAATTTTTAATATAACTGCGTGATGTATATATTTACTTCCTTTCAGGGCCCACACTGCTCTTCAGGTTGCCCAACACTTAGTCCTGATGAAGACTCGCATGGCCACGGTCTAACTTACCTAAAGGCCTTAAGACGAGTCGAAACGTCGACGTTCTTCCCTTTATCTCCTGGATGGTGTGACACATTTTCTGGTGCAACAATTTTAGAAGCAAAGTCTCTAATTTATGAAAATTGTGTATAAGAATTTACACTACCTGCAGGTTATCAAAGAATGGTATATTGTATTAACTGATGGATTGTGAATATTAAATTGTAAATATATGTCTATGCTCTTTTCTTCCCTTTCTATCAAGCACTTGACAATCCTTTCATTTTCTGCACGCTCTACTTTTGGGCAACAAAAATAATTTTCTCATATGGAGACAGAAATGCAATGAATTAAAATTGCTCTGAAATTGTAATTCTCGCAGTTATATGTTTGTTCCTTTCTCAAAAAGTTGAAAACACATTTAGTGCATCGGGTTGATCTGTGACATATCCCTCAAACTTAGTGGAATATTGAATATGTATTGATTCATTCATCTTTGGTGGAAGTAATGGTTAGAGACCATTGTATTTGAATAGCATAATTACCCAGGTCTTCGACTTTTTTGGATCACCCCATTTCGATAATAGTAAAAAATCTTGAGAGCCTGAGCCTCTAAGGAGAACATTCTGGAGGGTACTGTCGCCTGATTGTCTGTAGTTTGGACTGTATATAATGACTTGGACGAGTCATGCTAGTGGAAATTTTTCCTATTGACTTCTAGCCATTTCACTTCCTGGTTCTAATCTACCTATGATGTATCTATGTTAAGCATAATTATTGCTATTTTTATGTACCGTGGGACTCCCACTCCGAAGACGGGGAATGATTCAGGCATGTGAATCTATGAAAGATACCCCAATACTGGAGAAAACCTACTCCTATCTATCACGACAAGCTGACTGCTGTAGGGTCTATGCAGGGCTATTTTTATTTATAACTTTAAAAATTCAGATTTCTGGTTCTCCTAATTTGTCATTTTGTTAATTTCTTTATTATCTATTTTTTATAAATTGAAGTGGTATTTGTACTGTGTTGGGCTTTCAACTTTAACTGTTTCTAAATGCTTTATACATTTTCTTAAGTTAAGATTGTCTGTTCTGTGCTTTAACTATCGGGTGTTGACCTCTGGTTTAAATTACTGAAACCTTTACTGGACCCAACAGGAATGGTGCCATTACTACTTTTAGTGGATGAGTATCCACTCCTACTATTAATCCACTTTCTCACACTTTTCTACACTATCGGAAAAAAATAATTAATGTATTTACCAGGTCTACTGCAGAATCTGGATACTGTGTTCAGATGTAGGTTTATTGAACTACTCTTCAGACCTGAATGTTCGATCTTTACACAGACCACAAGTGACATGGATAGGGCTCCATATGCAGATTTTATCCATCTGTCATGGTTCTTTCCATGCTTCCTACTAGATGGAAATATTATCAATTATATCCAAGAGCATGCATTCTATTTTTTTTTTTTTAAACCACTAGCTGGCCTCTTGGCATATGCAGCAGAAATCCCTATTCTATTGAGGATGTTAATGCTTGCAGTCATGCGCACTGTAGCATTGTCCTGGTTAGTGAGTCCGAGCCGTACAACTAAAATTTGTAGTCCCGACTTAAACAAGCCTGAAGCAGCTAGACCAGGTGACAAACTGAACTGATTATGTGTGTACCTACAGAACAGGATGGTCTTGTCACTAAGAAAATTGATATGTATTCAAGGGGAAACATCTGTAACAATGAAGGCGGCACATAGGCAGGGCGAATAGGACTGATCGTACCAAGGCATCTCTAATAGATATCATATTAGGATGTACCTTTTTGCTATACTGTAGTTTGCCCATGGTTTATGTACAAAAGCTACAAGCCTACTATTAATTACAAAATAATTTGTTATATTAGGTTATACCTATTGAATATGCTATAGCTATTGATAATGGTGTTAAAAATAAAACCTACCTGAATGAATTAAATTATGCAATATCAAACAAGGAGCAATAAGGAGTTGGTGGAGTCCTTTCGAACAACACCAAATATGAAACCTTTTTTGAGCATACATTTTTCCCCACAATATGCAGGGGTCTTCGTTGACGGTCTTCCACTATAAGAACAATAGTTACTTACCTGTAATCTGTGGTTCTCCAGTATTGGTGTCTTTCATAGATTCACATGCCTGAATCATTCCCCGTCGTCGGAGTAGGAGTCCCACGGTATATAAAAAAGCAGTAATAAGCCATTTGTACATAGCAAATAACAGTTACAATAAACCAGGAAGTGAAGTAGCCTCAGCTACCAATGAAAAAACTTCCACATTAGTGACCATCCAAGTCATTATGTTGGACCAAACTGCAGCCAATCAGGCCACAGCTCCCACCTAGGTATTCTCCCCAGAGACCCAGGCTGTCAGATTTTTGTAGCACTGGAGTGTACCAGAGTATATACAGCTATATCATAACAGTCTGGGTGAGACTCTGAGGGGAGGTGGGTGGGTGCATGTGAATCTATGAAAGACACCAATACTGGAGAACCACAGATTACAGGTAAGTAACTATTGTTCTTCTCCAGTATTTGGGGTGTCTTTCATAGATTCACATGCCTGAATCCGAGTAGTTAGCAGTAATACAATATCTCGCTCTTATACGCCAAAACATAGTGATCATGCATAAACAGAAAGCAATGCAACATCATAAGAAAGCGTAAAGAGTGGAAAGGAGGTGGGAGAGAACACCAGAGGCTCACCTTACTGAAATAGATTTCGCAGGACTGCTCTCCCCACCGAGGCATCGGTGTCGCTTGAAGAATCCAGACAGTAATGCCTCGTGAATGTGTGCCTGCTGGACCATGTTGCTGCTCTGCAAATATGCGGGAGAGGCACACCAGCAAATAACGCAGTTGAAGAGGAGACTGCTCTTGTAGAATGGGCTCTAGGTAAGGTCTGTAAGGGTTTACCTGCTTGTTGATGGCATAACCCTATCGTGGATGAGACCCACCTGGCGATAGTCTGTTTTGAAACAGCACACCCTTGTCTTGGTCTGCCATATGCCACAAATAGCTGATCCGTCTTCCTGATGGCAGCTGTTCTTGAAAGATAAAATTTAAGGCATCTCTTAATGTCTAATGTGTGTAAAGTCCGCTCAGCTGGTGACTGCGGATTGGGAAAAAATGTCTTAAGTATCACAGGCTCATTGAGATGAAAATCCGATGGTACTTTGGGCATGTACTTCGGGTTGGTGCGTAGTATCACAGAGTCAGGTGTGAATTGCAAGAATGGTGGCTTAATGGTGAATGCTTGCATGTCACTCACTCGTCTGGCTGATGTTAGTGCCAGCAGCAATGCAACCTTCCAAGTGATGAACTTGAGATCGACCTTATGAATAGGCTCAAAGGGATGGCGAAGAAGCTGTGCTAGGACTATATTTAAATGCCAAGATGGAGGTGGCCGGCGTACAGGTGGAAACATACGAAATAAGCCTTTAAAGAATTGTTGTATTATCCTTGAGGAGTATAGAGAAGTCTTACCGTCCTGACGGTATCGTGATATGGCGGCCAAGAACACTTTAAGTGTTGAGTGCGCCAAACCTGATTTAGCGAGCTGCAAAAAGAAGGGTAATATCGCTTCTGGCTTCGCAGTCATTGGATGCAAATTCATCGTTTGGCACCAAACACAGAAACGTTTCCACTTTAGTTTGTAAGTTTTGTTTGTGGAAGGCGCCCTAGCATTGGCCAGGACTTCCTGACAGTCTTGTGGAATGTTCAAGTGCGCAAACTCGTGGTGTTGAGGAGCCAAGCCGATAATTTCAGAGATTGAGGGTCTGGATGAAACACCTTGCCTTCTTGGATTGTTAGAAGGTGTGGAATTCTGGGCAGTTGAATTGGCTCGCATTCTGATAGAAGGAGAAGCTGCGTGAACCAATATTGTCGTGGCCACCGTGGAGCAATCAGGATAATTCGACACGGTTGCTTTCTCATTTTCTTGATGACTTTGGGTATGAGTGGAATTGGCGGGAAGGCGTAGGCAAAGATCCGTTCCCAATTGAGTGAGAGAGCGTCCCCGCAAGAGTCCCTGTGGGGAATCCAGCTCGCAAAGTGAGTACATTTCTTGTTCTGAGAAGTTGCAAACAGGTCCAGATCGGGGAGACCCCATCTCTGGAAGATCCGATCCAGCGCCGGCTGATGCAGTTCCCATTCGTGAGTGCTGTTCTTGGATCTGCTCAGCGAATCTGCCAATACATTGGCTACTCCCGGAACATGCACCGCTGACAAGTTGATGTCGTGATCCAGAGCCCAAGTCCAGATCTCTTGAGCCTGTTGAGACAACCGGGCTGATCTTGTGCCCCCCTGCTTGTTCAGGTAATGCATGCTCGTTGTGTTGTCTGTTCGAATCAACACTGTGGAGCCTTGTAGGATTGCCAGAAAGGATTTTAGGGCGAGGAAAATGGCTCGTAACTCCAGCAGATTGATGTGCCATTTCTTCTGTTGAGCGTCCCATTTGCCGCTGATCGTCATCCCTTGAAGGTGAGCGCCCCAACCTTCTAGGGAGGCATCCGTGGTCAAGATGAATCTTGGGACTTCTGCGAGGAAGGCACAGCCGATTTGTAGGTTGCGTGCCTGACTCCACCACAGGATTGTGTCCTTCATTCGAGGCGTCAGTGTAATGAGATCCTCGAAGGACCCCGATACCTGCACCCATTGGTGACTGAGTTCCTCTTGTAATGGTCTCATCCTCAGACGACAGTTTGGAGTGAGAGGGATGCACGAAGAGATCATCCCTAGGAAAGATTTGAATCTCCGGACAGAAACGTACTCTTTTCTGAGGAGTGTGGTTGCCATCGTTCTGATCTTTTGCTGCCTTTCGTTTGAAATGAAGACCTGGGCGAGCTTGGAATCCAGTGTTGCTCCTAAGAAGGACTTTCTTTGAGATGGAATTAGATCTGACTTCTCGAAGTTCACTGAAAACCCCAGGCTTTGAAAGAGGCAAAGGCATTTTTGGACATGGTCGTTTGCTGTGGCGTAGGAATTGGCCTTGATAAGGCAATCGTCCAGATAAGGGTATATTTGAATTCCCTGCAATCGTAGGTGCGCCGCTACGGGTGCTAGCATTTTCGTGAATACTCTCGGGGCTGAACGTAGCCCAAAGGGAAGCACCTTGAATTGGAAATCCCTGCCAGCCACTCTGAACCTTAGGAACTTCCTGTGTCTGGGGAAGATAGGGACGTGGAAGTAGGCATCCTGAAGGTCGAGTGTTGCCAAGTGGTCCCCTTCTGCCAAAAACTGTAGGATCTCCTGGAGTGTTAACATTCTGAACGTTAATTTTTTGATGAATTTGTTCAGGGCACGCAAATCGAGGATTGGGCGCCATTCCCCTGATTTTTTGCGTATCAAGAAAAAACGAGAGTAGAAACCTGTCCCTCTCTGGTGTCGAGGTACTCTCTCGATTGCCCCTTTTCGAATCATGGAATTGATTTGGATGAAGAGTTCCTTGAGATGTGCTGGGGGCGGCCCTTTTGGAGGAGAATTTGGAGGGGTTTTTACAAATTCTAAAATGTGTCCCTTGGATACCACATCCAGCACCCATTTGTCTGTAGTAATCTTGGACCATTTTGAGTAATGTTGGGATATTCTTCCTCCAATTTGTTGTTGGCGGGGACACTTTGGCGGCAGGAAGTGAACTTCACTTCTTGTTGGTGTTATCTCTTCCACGATATGTTGGTTTTCCTCGGGGCTGTGTGTAAGAGTTACGTCTTTGGCCATAAGGCTGTTGCTTGTATGGCTGGTACCTCTGTGTGTTTTGAGAAGTGGTGTAGTTACGCTGTTGGTAATATCCTCCCCTATTGGAGAAATTTCCCCTTCCTCTTGCGCCACGAAAGGAAGATTTACGAAACTGCAGAGTGCCCAAAGATCGTGCAGTTTCAGTATCCTTTTTGATGGCCTGCAAAGCTTCATCCACGTGCGAGCCGAATAGGAACTCGCCATCATAAGGCATATTTAAGACCTTGGACTGTACTTCATGTCTAAAAGATGTAGATTTCAACCATCCCTCTCTCCGAAGGACTGCGGCTCCTGCCAATTGTCTGAAGCCTGTAGCTGCTACATCCACTGCGGCGTCAATGATCTCTGACGATGCACACTCCCCTTCTTGTAGAATTTTGATCGCCTCAGACCGGTCCGGTTCAGGCAGTTTCTTAATATAAGGCGAAATGTCAGACCACATTTGCCTATCGTATCGGCCAAGAATCGCCATAGAATTAGCAACCCTGACTGTGGTTGCTGCAATCGTGGAGACTTTTTTGCCAATGGTATCAAGTCTTCTTCCGTCTCTATCTGTAGGCGTGGAGATTTGAGATGATGGGTTTTTTGCCCTTTTTTGAGCTGCTTGTGCAATGACTGAGTCTGTCTTGGCCTGTCCAATCAGGCAAGCCGGTGAAGAAGCAGGCGCTCTGTATTTTTTATCCACTCGTGGCAAAACTGGAGGTAAAGAGTTTGGAGTGGCCATGATCTTCAGACCTTCTTTCCAAATAAACTCTATGATCGGTATCGACCAGCTCTGTCTTTGGGAGAGATTCTTGAAATCATACAGGAAACAATCATCCTGTTTTGTCTCCATGGTAATGAGAAATCGTTTGGTAGCGTTATCCATAATTCTATGGAAATTTGCAATATCCACCGGTGGTGATTCAGCCTTCGGCTGTTCATCTGGAGCAGGGGAGTCAGCCTGATAATCTTCATACTCCGACGAATCAGAGTCATCCAATTCTCCTTCTTCATGAGCCTCCTCTTCAGAGTTGTCGTCCACCGGTTGAGTAGATGGTACCGGCATGGATGGGGCATGTACCGATTCTTCCCTGTTAGGGGGGACTGAATGCGGAGTACCTCTAGGCGGGGGGGAAGTGATGTGTGATTCGCCCGATTCCGAGGGCGGAAATCGTTGATAATAATCATCCAACATGGACATCAAATTTCTAAATAATTCCATGGGCATTTGTGTCCCTGACGGGGGTGCAGGATCCAACCCTGTGTGTTGCGTCACCTGCTCCTCTTCCTCTTGTTCCTTAACGTGTATGAGCAAGTCAGATGGACTTGTAGCCGCCGGAAACAAGTCTCCACCAGAGTCCTCGTCGGAATCCAAAAGCCTGTCTGGCATCGTGAGTGGTGACATACATGCAGACTGTGATGGGCGTTGTAAAATCGCCGCAGTGGTGGCTGGAGAAGGCAACGATATGGTGCTGCTCTTTGCAGACCATACTTGAAGATCTGTGCAAGTTGACAGTTTTGGCGTCATTGGATTCCCTTGGGCCACCGAGAAGTCCTGTGGCATTGACTTTGCTGTAAGGGACGAACTCGCCGTCGTCGACGACTGTGGCTGGAGAGGTCTCGTCGACGATCCATTTTTCGATGTCGACGACGTCGTCGTCGACGGAACAACTTTCGTCGTTGACGGAACAATTTTCTTCGTCGACGGGGCCGTCGACGGGGCCGTCGACGGGGCCGTCGACGGCGTTATCTTCTTCGTCGACGAGGCCGTCGTCGACGACGACTTCGTCGACGGGGCCGTCGACGGTGTCTTCTTCGTCGACGGTTGGATCGTCGACGGAGTCTTCCTCGTCGACGATGAGTCCGTCGACGGGTGCTTCGGCGACGGTGAAGCCGTCGACGGCAAGGCTTTCTTCGTCGACGGTAGTGTCGTCGTCGACGGGATGGGATTTTTCGACGCTGAGGAGGGCTTTGTCGACGGAGGCTCGTCGACGGTAGGTGAAATTTTCTTCGTCGACGAGATGGGACGAACTTGAACATGCACATAAGTAGGTGAGGACACCGATGACACCACCAAAGAGGGTTTTGGTGAGGAGTAGGTCACAGTAGAAGTCACTGTAGTGGCAGTCTGACAGGAAACCGGCAGAGAAGGTGCTGCCTTGGTCGTAGGCCTCTGAGGTGACAATAAAGGCACAGTCTTTTTAATGACAGGCTGTTTGACAGATTTTTGACAGGCTTTCTTCACTTTAGAAGTGGAAGGTTCCTCAGCAGCGTGCTGGGCCTGTTTCGCCACCTTAGCCTTAGGGGTAGTAACTGTACCCTCAGCTATTCTCTTCCTAGATCCCATAGAAGACAGAGGCCAAACTTCCTACCTCAGAGAGTGGCAAGTCCTTGTCCTTATTCCGTTGTATCCATAGTAGGAGGCGACCCTCTCTGTCCCTGAGGGTTTTAGTAGGAAAAGTGCGACAAATCTTGCATTCCTTAGCCTGATGGTCTGGATACAAGCAGTAAATGCAGAGAGAATGAGGGTCTTCCTTGAAGAGCCTTGCCTTGCCACAAGAGTCACAAGCCCTGAACAGGGACTTAGATGTGGACATGTTGGAAAGAAGAAACTTTCAAAATTTCAAAGTAGTAGAAGAAAACTGAGCAGAGCTCAGAGAGACTCCCTATCACACGACGTGCGGTAAAAAATCTGACAGCCTGGGTCTCTGGGGAGAATACCTAGGTGGGAGCTGTGGCCTGATTGGCTGCAGTTTGGTCCAACATAATGACTTGGATGGTCACTAATGTGGAAGTTTTTTCATTGGTAGCTGAGGCTACTTCACTTCCTGGTTTATTGTAACTGTTATTTGCTATGTACAAATGGCTTATTACTGCTTTTTTATATACCGTGGGACTCCTACTCCGACGACGGGGAATGATTCAGGCATGTGAATCTATGAAAGACACCCCAAATACTGGAGAATCAAAGTTCTATACCATATGTTGTCAGCAACCAGGCTATTAAGTAAAGAGGATAATGAACATAAAAATAAATAGTGTAACCGCTACCAAAATAAGTGGTCTTTTTTAGAAAAGGGAATACTGCAGAGTAGAAAGAGTACCTCAATAGCTAAACTATTAACCCTTCTGAGAAAAAAACAAAAATAAATCAAAGCTTTGATCATACCAGATTTTCATATGAGTCAGTCCCTCAACTTGGCAGAAATGTGAATAAACACCAACTCCCTACCTTTCCTCACTGAGCCCTTTTCACTTTAAGGAAGACAACAAAACATTAAGAGCTTTAGCATAAGGTCTGCTTAGGTCGGGAAGAGGGGATACGTGATCCGATAGAATTCGGACTAGATACAAGCCAAGGGTCAATTGGTGCCTAGAGAGCAACTGGAGGGAAGAATCCCTCACAAGAAGCTATCAGGGCTGTTCTGGATTAGGCGTTCAACTCCCTAAATTAGAAGTACTGATTTGATTTGCTTAAACGCTATGGGCTAGGTGAGTAAACACTGCGAGTGACCAGACTCCTCTATGACGCACCCCAGGTACGCATCCAAACAGGACTGGTATCATCCACACTCACTCTGCCAGGGCTCTAAAGAGGAGTGTTCTCTGTCCCTCCTCCTATTTATGCTTGCAGTGGAACCCGTGGCCAAAGGACTTCGCGAGGAGGGAGCATTGGTGGGATTCCACTCTGGTTGTATTCCAGCCGTCTCATTATGCAGACGACATTCTACTCTGTCAGGGATGTGCGAGCCAATCTATTGACCATCGCGACCACCCTAACCAAGTTCACCCAGGTCTCTGGCCTCCAGGTAAATTAGCAGATTGTCCTGCCTCATCCATCTGCATCTCACTTTGGATGAACTGGAGTAAATGTAAGAAGCAGACAGCAGTCAAGGCAACCTCAAATGTTCTGATATTTTGGAATCCAGATTTATCACGAGGAGGAGGGACTACAGGACAGTTACTTTGGTAGAGCAGTGACCAGTATACGTTGTCAGACAGCTTTCTGGCATGCTTTATTTACCTCTGTGCCCAGCAGAGTGGCACTACTACCTAGCTTACCAAATCTAATGGGTGCGTTGATTATTCGTAAGGCACCATCTGGATGACACTTCTCTGACCGCCCCATCTTGGATTCTAAACCAAGTGCTTCTCCTAATCCATCCTACTCCGATTAGACCCCCTGCCGCTCGCCACCTCCTCCAAGTCACTTTTTTATGCTACAGAATAAGCCTGCAGCCTACTAAATAGATGGTCATACGCCTCAGGTATTCCCCCTACAGAGCTTCCCGCGTAGCTGGTGCCTGTTGTCACTGGCGACACTCAGACTGGCACACAGGGAATTTCGGCCTTGGGCGATCTTTTTGAGGACAGAGCCCTCATACCTAGTCGACTGCTGTGATGTCCCAATTGGACACTTCCTTGCATAATCAATCAAGTATCAATTAAAAAGTATTTGGCTTGTCACCCACAAGGGTATCCAGGGTCTTGGAGCAGGTCTCATTGAAAAAGCCAGGTCTTGAGCCCCTTCCAGAAGTTGGTCGGTAAGGTCGAGGTACGGAGGTGAAGGGTGTGTCAGGCTTTGACGTCAAGGTGGGATAAGGAGTGTTCCCTGGTGCGGCACTGGTGTATGCAAGGAATCGTGGCGAGGTGTGCAGAGCAGAGGTTTCTGGGAGGACCGTGGAAGTGTAGCTGTTGGTTCAAGTAAGTAGGTCCTTGGGCGTGGAGGGCTTTGTAGGCGTGGATCAGTAACTTGAAATGACATCTCTTCTGAACAGGGAGCCAGCGGAGGTCTCTCAGACCCTGGGTGATGTGGGTTCTTTTGGGCAGATTGAGGATCAGTCTGGCAGCTGCATTCTGGATCATCTGGAGTCTTTGCAGGAGTTTGGTGGTGGTGCCTGCATAGAGTGCGTTGCCGTAGTCATGCTGTGCTATGAGCAATGCACACTACGTGCCACATGACTACCACTAAACCCTCATCTCATTCTCTCCACCAATATCTTCACACACTGGGCACCGGCAACCACCTTACCACCTTGATATATGGGTCACTGCAAGACCTCAAACAGGTCACCCTCATGGTCTGGGTTACAAATGGGAGGCTGCCCTGAACAGATCACTCTCTGATAAGGAATAGGACAGAATCTTGGCTTAACCAGCAACAGTATCACATGCTGTATTTAAACTCCACCAATTCTTTACGCTTCACAGGACCGATCTAACCCTGGCAAGAATCAGATACTTTCCTGGTGCTAATGCAGCTTTCCACTGCCTCATAGAGGATGTTGAACTTTGCCACATGTTTTCGACGGGCCCATCGCTAGCATACTTACGGTCATCTGTCTCTTCATGCCTCTCGCAACTAACCAATTTGAACCTGCTATACGTGGAAAGTGTGTGCCTTGGGCAATTTCCCTTGCACTGCATGACTAGTCAAGTCCTGTTTCCTACAACTCACCATACTCCAGGAACAATGCACCGTAGACCATCGCTGGAAAGCTGCACAACCGCCCAGCAGCATGCAGACTCTTGACCTTGGGTTTGGATGAGGCAGAGAATACTGCACTTCGCAGGGAGATGGTAGGGGACTTTGCCAATATCCTATTGTGATGGAGTAAGCCACCCTCCTATTGTGTTTCCTGGAGCAGGATACACTCACTCTGGACTCATCTCAACCTCACACTCTACCGTTCCCTCCCCCCACCTTGTCTCCACAGTACAATAAAGATTCAGCGCCCCTTTAGTACCTATTCCGTGGTCCTTGGAACAGGACCATGGCCAATTACTGGCCCTCATCTGACTAGTTTTGCACACTCTAGGTCCCATCCTTTCTGACTGCGTATAGCATCACCAAGTTACTGGGCTATGCACAGGGCAATCTTGTCGCCTTCTTTTTTTTTCACCCTGACACAGCTTCAATATCTTGCCAGCTTTCCCCTGCCTCGTTTATTTCCCTCCCCTTCATAATCAGGCCTCTAGTGGATTAGCCCACTGACACTTGGCCCTCCCATATTCTCCTCCAATCCCTCCCTCTAATTACCCTTCTTGGGCAGACCTATGATCCGGTTTCATCTTCCATTTTTATTACCTCCCAAAATGCCACATGATTGTGTTGTACAACAAGTTACTTGCCTTCCATAACGCCTCATATTGTAGAGGCTATCTAGCAGCAGATTTCTTAACTTAGAATTATCCCTAGGTGTTGAACTGGACCTGGAAACGTTTTGTGAGAAATAACCCCGGCATGTCAGTAGGTGGAGTAGTCATCAGCGCTGGAAGTGACATGCACAGTGTGCCTGTATAGTCGCCTCCCCAGCACGCTGATGTCAGTTTCTTTTCTCGACTTCCACAGAAAAAGTGTGGAGGCACGAAGAACAACGACCACTGTTGTAGAAAACCAGGGCCCTCAAAGGGAAGCAGCCCTGCTTCTAGAAATCCATTTGCAAAGTAGGGAGGATGGGAGGGTCGGTAAGAAATCTGCAGCTAGATTGAGTGTCTATCAAATAAGGTGTTACCAAAGGTAAGCAACTTGTTCATCTGATAGACTTCTAGCCGCAGATTCCTTACCTTAGAATAGATACCGAAGCAACACCTCCCAGGAGGTGGCTCTGTTAATCAATTTCACACTAAAAAGTCCTGCAGGACTAAACAGGCCCAGTGCCCATCGCTACGGACCTTACTGTCCAGGCAGTAGTGCTTGATTAACTTGTGCAGAGATGCCCACTTTGCTGCCTGGCAGATGTCCAGAACCAAATCTCCCTGTATTAAGCAGTGGTCGCAGCCTTGGCTCTGGTGGAATGAGCGCACAAACACTCAGTGGGTTTCTTTTTTGCTAATGCGTACCAGAGTTTGATACAGAGTATGATCCATCGGGATGTGGTCTGTTTATGTACCGCCTTGCCTTTCTGGGCTCAAACATACACCACTAAGAGTTGTTCATCCACCTGGAACTCTTTTTGTTCAGTCAAGGTAGAATAGCAACGCTCTTTAAGTCAAGCCGGTGGAGCCACTCCACTTCCTTAGAGGGATAATGCAGAGCATAAAAGGGAGTCAGGATGATGGACAGGCCTACATAAAAGGGAGTGACCACCTTTGGTAGGAAGGAAGCTCTAGTGCGAAAGACAAGCTTGTCTGGGAAGATGTTTAGGGACGGGAATTTAGATAAAGCCTGCAGCTCACTGACCCTGCGGGCAGATGTTATTGCTACTAGAAGGGCAATCTTGATAGTTAGAAGCCTGAGATGACAGTTGTTAAGCCGCTCGAAAGGAGCACATTAGGAAAACCTCAACTAAATTGATGTCCCACTGAGGCATGAAGGAGGGAAAAGGCAGGAACAAAGGTTGGAGCCCTTCACAAACCTAAGTAAAATAAGGGACCTGAAAAGGGATGACTGATCAGGAAACCGCAAAAATGGCATGATAGAAAGATAGCCTTTTAAGGTGCCCAGAGCAGTGCAGGGCAAGACAGAATATACAGAACAACCTGAGAAAGAGGGGCAGAAAGGCAGGGGGGGGTCAACCTGTTGGTCTGCACACCATGCCACAAACTTGCCCCAACAGTAGGCCTGCACTTCTTGGTGGAGGGATGCCTAGCTCCTAAGATGACATTACAGATTTCAGCCGAAAGGTCGAAAGCTGCCAACTGTCGCTGCTCAATCTCCCTGCAGGAAGGCGGAGTGTTGGCAGATTTGAGTGGAGAATCCTCCCCTGTTGCTGGGATGGAAGATCCTCCTGAAGGGGCAGCCTGGTAGGAGGACCAATGGCCATGCTCAACATCTTGGGGTACCATACTCTCCTTGCCTAGTCTGGAGCCACAAGGATGACTTGGGCCCAACAGTGAGATGCCCGGACGTTCCAGTCATGTCCAAAGACACAGGGCCTCTTGACAAAGGATCAATGACAACACCCTGCCCTGTTTTTTGCAGTAGCACAAGGCGGTGGTGTTTTTTGTGAACACCTGCACTAGCCTTCCCTTGATGGAGGGAAGAAAGCCGTTCAATGTTAGTGGGATCGCCCGGAGATCCAACAGGTTGATATGGAGCCCGGATTCCGCCAGAGACTCTGATCTCCACGTCTTCCAGATTGCTTACCCATCCCAGAGTGACGCATCTGTCACTACTGTCAGATTTGGTTGGGGAAGGGAGAAGGGTCTGTGGCTGACCGAATTGCAGTTCGTTAACGACCACTGCAGATCTTTTGAGGAGCCTTCCAAGATCTGGACCATGTCAGAGATTCCCTTGATGCCGCGTACACTGGAACTTGAGGTCCCACTGCAGAGCCCGCATATGCCAGCAGGCATGTGTCACAAGCAGGATGCAGAAGGCCACGAGGCCAAGAAGCCTCAGTCTGTCTCAATGAAACCCAGGACAGAGGCTGAAACATCACATCATGAATATCCTGGACTCGCTGTTCAGGAGGATAAGGCTAAACTGGACTGTGTCTAGAACAACTCTGGTGAAAGGGAGCATCTGAGGTGTCGGGTGTGACTTCGGCACGTTGATAGCGAACCCCAGCGAGTGCAGGAAGTTACTCCTGAGGGGCACTGGAAAGGCCAAAGGGAAGCACGGTGAAATGAAAGTAGTTATGACCTACCGTGACTCGCAGGTAACATCTGTGGGTAGACAGGACAGGGATGTGTAAATAACCATCCGGCAAGTCCAACTCCATCACCCAGTCACCCAGGTACAGGGTAGACAGGACTTTTGCGAGTGTGAGCATTTTTAATTTTTCCAGAAGTAATTGAGAGGACACAGCTCTAGGATAGGACAAAGACGTCCATCCTTCTTGGGCACAAGAAAGTAGCAGGATAGCAACCTCAACCTACCTCCGATGCCGGCACTCTCAAATGCTGCCTTGGCCAAGAGAGCCGCAACTTTCTGGCGGTGTAAGCTGAGAAGTTCTTCCGGCAGCCTGCTGTAAGTGGGTGGAACAGGTGGAGGGTTCGTCACAAATTGGAGGGAGTAGCGCCTTCTGACAATCTGGAGAACAATGGGGTCTGTTATTGACCTACAGTGATGCTGGTGAGTGGGTATCCTGCTACTCACTAATCGTCCATGGTGGTTGGAGAACTAACTAAAGAGGCTTGGAGCCTGTGGCTGCTGAGGGAGGGGTGGAGTTGACTGGGCCAAACTCTTGCTGACTGACCCACAGGATCTGTGGGTGGTGTGTCCTCCGCCATGCAGGGGCTGTGAAGCTTGCAGATCATAGTGACTGGGCTGGTAGAGACGCGGCTGGAAGCCCTTTCCGTGGCCACAAAAGGAGGATGATGGGGGAGCCAGGGAAAGGCCCAAAGACCTGGACGTAGCTCTGCTGTCCTTGAAGCACTCCAGTGCCGTATCCAAAGCAACATGAGCCAAAGAGGATGTCCATAAGCGAAGCTTGGACATCCCCTGAAAACCCAGTTGTCTTCAGCCAGGCGTAGCAGCAAAAGGCCACCGATTAAGAAACCATTCTGCCTAGCAATTCTTCGTGGCCTGCCCACATCGGAATGTTAACTTAGCTGTGTCTCTGTGCAACTAAATCCCACTAGGAATGAGAGTAACTACCCAAAAGGCATGCAGCGTTCACAAACCCCAATTCCAGGCTGGCGGAAGAATGAATATGCTACTTACCAGTATGCATCTGTTCTTGGCATGTAGGGCTGCTAACATTCATATCTTAGCATTAGATCGCCGCCTAGTGTTGGGTCCGGATGATCGCACATTGTTGTCCTGGAAGAGTCTTCGAAGTATCCTGAGATAGGTGACTCCTCCCCTGGACTACAGTGCGCATGGGCATCGGCTCCATCCCCAGATTGTTTTTCGCCATTGTGGCAGAAGATGGAGTGAAAAGTGTAAAGGATGTCCATGCTAATGAATAAATACAATAGTATATCTGCAGCTGCGACAGGCACCGGGGAGGAGGGCGGGCGATATGAATGTTAGCAGCCCTACATGCAAAGAACAGATGCATACTGGTAAGTAGCATATTCAGTTCGAGGCATGTGGGCTGCTAAATTCATATCTTAGCATAGAATACATAGCAGTCCCTCCATCAGCGGCGGTTGCCCGTGCCAGCTGCAGAAACCTGAAAAAGTGTTTTGAGAACAGCCTGTCCTACAGCAGCTTGCTGCTTGGAATGCACATCAACACAGTAGTGTTTTGTAAAGGTATGTGGTGTAACCCACGTGGCTGCTCTGCAAATATCCTCCAAAGGAATGTTCCCTAGGAAAGCCATGGATGCCCCCATTTTGCGTGTGGAGTGCGCCCTTGGGGGTATTGTTAAAGTGCGCTTGGCCTTTTGATAACATATCTGGATGCACTTAACAATCCATCTGGCTATCCCTGCTTTGGAAATAGGGTTGCCTTTGTGTTGTGGTGCGAAGGCAACGAAAAGTTGTTTTGTCTTTCTAAAGGGTTGTGTTCTGTCTATGTAGTACATCAACGCCCTCCGTACATCTAAGGTATGGAGCATTCTTTCCGCCACCGTTTGCGGGTTTTGAAAGAATGCTGGTAAGTCAATAGTTTGGTTGAGATGAAACTGTGACACCACCTTCGGAAGGAATTTGGGGTTAGTGCGTAGCACTACCCTATTTGGATGAATTTGAATGAATGGCTCTTGGATCGTGAGCGCTTGCAGCTCACTAACACGCCTCAGAGACGTAATAGCTATTAGGAAAGCTACTTTCCACGTAAGGAACTGGAGTTCACACGAGTGCAGTGGCTCAAATGGTGGTCCCATCAGTCTGGTGAGAACAACATTGAGGTTCCACACCGGAGCTGGCGGTGTTCTTGGGGGAATGACTCGTTTCAGACCTTCAAGGAAAGCTTTAATGGCAGGCACTCTGAAGACAGAGAGATGCTGCCTGTTTTGAAGATAAGCCGCTATGGCGGATAGATGTATCCGAATGGAAGTGTACGCTAGATTGCACTTGTAAAGATGCAACAGATAGCAAATGATGTTGGGGATAGATGCATCTAGCGGGTTGATGTCATTGGCTGTACAGTAGATGACAAAACGCTTCCATTTTGCAGCATTGCATGCTCTGGTAGTTGGCTTCCTTGCCTCCTTGATGATGTCCATGCATTCCGGAGGTAGGTCAAGGTATCCAAACTCTAGGACCTCAGGAGCCAGATCGCCAGGTTGAGCTGTTGCGGATCTGGATGCTGAATTTCTCCATGGTTCTGCGTCAAAAGACTGGGCGTGAGGCGCAGTCTTTGATGCGGCACCACTGAGAGTTCGAGGAACGTGGTGTACCAAGCCTGGCGTGCCCACGTTGGAGCAACTAGGATGAGAGTCATCGCGTGCTGCCTTAGCTTTCTTGCGACCAGCGGTATTAGAGGGGCTGGCGGAAAAGCGTACGCAAATTTGCCTGACCAGTTCATCCATATCGCATTCCCCTGCGACTGTGGGTGAGGGAACCTGGCGGCAAAGTGTTGGCATTTTGCGTTTTCTTTTGTGGCAAACAGGTCTATCTCCGGATGACCCCACTGCTGGAAGTACGGGTGGAGGACAGATGGGTGTATCTCCCACTCGTGCATTTGATGGCTGTACCTGCTGAGCAGATCCGCCATCTGATTGTCCTTTCCTGGGAGGTGTTCTGCCATGAGGAAAATGTTCCTCTGAATGGCCCACTTCCACATGCTCTGAGCCAGATGAGACAGCTGTGGCGAGTGGGTGCCTCCCTGCTTTTGAATGTAGTACATCGCAGTCATGTTGTCCGTCCGGACTAACACTACCTTGTTGCACAGATGTACAATGAAGGACTTGATCGCCATGAAGATTGCCATCAGTTCCAGATAGTTGATGTGCATCTTCTGTTGCTGCGTCGTCCATAGTCCCTGCACTGTGTAAGTGAGCAGATGAGCTCCCCATCCCTGGAGAGATGCGTCCGTTGTCAGGATAATCTGCGGCACTGGCTCTTGGAACAGTCGGCCCTTGCAAAGGTTGTGTGGAGTCCACCAATGCAGAGAGTCGTATGCCCGACTGGTAACCAACACTAGGTCTGTCAATTGCCCCTGAGCCTGTGTCCACTGATTCGCTAAGCACTCCTGGAGCGGGCGCATATGTAACCGTGCGTGAGGGACTATGAAGATGCAGGAGGCCATCATGCCTATCAACTGCATGAACACTCTCGCTGGAAGCGAGTGTTGTGGTCTGAACTTTTGGATTAGAGACTGCATGCTGTCTATCCTGACTTGGTTTGGCTGAGCCATGGCCGTCAGGGTGTAGATCGTCGCACCTAGGAACTGCCGTACATGTGCTGGTCGTAGGTGCGACTTTGGGTAGTTCAGCGAGAAACCTAGATTGTGAAGAAGGTGAATGGTCGTCGACATGTCCGCGGCGCACTGTTGTTCCGACTTGGCTTGAACGAGCCAGTCGTCTAGGTAGGGGTAGACATGGATGTTCTGCCTCCTGAGGTGCGCTGCTACTGTCGCCAGACACTTGGTAAACACCCTTGGGGCTGTGGTGACTCCGAAGGGTAGGACCTTGAACTGGTAATGCTTGCCTTGAATAGTGAACCTGAGGTATTTCCTGTGGGACGGGTGTAGTGGAATGTGGAAATAAGCATCCTTGAGATCTAAGGTTGCTAAGAAGTCTCCTTGGTTTAGCAAGGGAAGAATCTGTTGCAGTGTAAGCATGTGGAAAAGTTCTGATAGTATGTACAGGTTGAGGGGACGTAGATCTAGAATGGGTCTGAGAGATCCGTCCTTCTTTGGAATAAGGAAGTACAGGGAATATACCCCTGTGCCTTCCTCTCCCACCGGCACGAGCTCGATTGCGCCTTTTTGCAGCATCACCACTACTTCCTGCTGCAATAAGAGCAAGTGCTCCGCGGACATAGGCCTTTGCCTTGGCGGGATGTTGGGTGGAGTGGATTTCAACTCTAGGCAATAACCATACTGGACTAGTTGTCGCACCCACCTGTCTGTGGTGATGTTTTTCCAGACGGGCAGGAACTGCTGCAGTCTCCCCCCGACAGGTGTTAAGTGGTCGGGGGGCAGTGACAGAGAGTCACTGTTTGCTTGGGGTAGAGGAGCGGGAGCTGTTGTTTCCTCTGCCGCGACCTCTGTTGCTGTTATTTCTGTAACCTCCCTTGTTCTGTTTTGTGAACGAGGATTGTGCTCCACCTCTTGAGAACTGAGATTGTTGACCCATTTGTCCTCTGGTGACTCCACGTGCACCTGAGCGACGAAAATTGCTGCCACGAAACTGTTGTGACTGTAGGGCCCCCATGGACTTAGCAGTTTCTGTGTCTTTTTATTTTTTCTAGGGTGGTGTCAACATCTGGACCAAACAGACAATCAGGATTGACTGGCTGATTAAGAATGGTTGTCTGAATATCCGGTTTAAACCCTGAGATGCGGAGCCACGCCTGTCGTCTCAGCATAACGCTAGTGTTGATAGCTCTAGCAGCTGTGTCTGCTGCGTCAAGTGCACACTTGATGGCTGCGTTTGAGATTAGCTTCCCTTCCTCAATAAGCAGTAAGGTGCCTTCTTGGAACTGTGGAGGCAGGTGTTGTATAATCTGTTCTAGGGTGTCGTAATGCGCCCTATCGTAACGCGCTAAGAGTGCTTGTGTATTGGCAATGCGCCAAAAGTTTGATGCCTGTGCAGCTACTCTTTTGCCCCCTGCCTCTAGCACTTTGGACTCCTTATCCGGGGGAGGAGCTTCACCCGTCGTCTGGGAGTTGGCACGTTTCCTGGCATTGGCGACCACAAGAGAGTCCAGTGGCAACTGTCCCCGAATGTATGCGGGGTCTGCAGGTGCAGGTCTGTACTTTTTTTCGATACGTGGATTGACCACTCTTGCTCTTGTAGGCTCCTTAAATATGTCCCCAGCATGCTTGAGGACTCCTTTAATCCAATCCAATCCAATCCAAAAATTCTTTATTTCGGCCACATAGGCCATAAAAGAAGCAGTAAGAATACATACAGATAAAACACAATATATACAATAAAACCAATTGGGCTGCAATGTTTAGAAAGTACAAGGTAAAATAAGTTAACCTGACATTTTCTTCCTTATTAGCCATGCTGCCATTAGGAATTTAGAAACCGCAAACACAATGTGGCCCAGGGTGTTAGTTTTCAGGACCCTGTAAGCCTGTAAATAGTTCCTGAAGCCCAGGTTCCGGCATAGTGGAGCTAACCAGCGCCTCCTCGGGCTCCGATAAGCATAACAACAGAACATTATGTGCAGGTCGTCTTCATCCCTAGCTTTGCAGCATGGACAAAGCTTGTCGCCCCCTGACGCCCATTTGTAGGTAAAAACTTTAGTAGGGAGCGTGCCAAACCTCCATTGCAGGAACAATTTCCTCGCGAGAAGCGGGTAAATAAAATCCATAAAAGGTTCAAAGGCATACGAATTTTTGGATGCTAAAAAACGCCCCGTCAGAGTTCCGCTGTCATGTGCATTGGCCATATCAACAAGGCTTTCATTCTTATAGAGTTGAGCGAGGGACTTGCGTGAAATCCTTCTGCAGCCCTGAGCAGGATCGTCCCAAAGGTCAGGCAGTTTCAGGCTAGAGCATTCCGACTTGATGTATGCCAACCAAGGGATCTTATCATTAACGTCCAGCCTCATGATGTGTATAAGGTCCTGCCTATAATGGTGCAGCTCATCGGTGGACCATACCCGGTGCCAGAACTTCATGGGTTTCGACCGTAGGTCCTCTGTGATCGACGGAATGCCCAGGTCGAGTCTTAGAGGGAGGAGTGGTGTGCCCTGCGGGAGAGCAAGTAAGCGTCTAAGGAAACAGTTTTCCACCCCTACCATAGCCTTCCCAGCTTTGTGACCCCATAGCTCACTGCCATACAAGGCAGCTGCCTTCGCCTGGGTCCTGTACATTTCAAGAGCCGGGCTAACAGGTTTAAAAGTAGATCTATTGGACACCCTGAGGAGAGCGCCCGTTAGCTGGGAAAGTTTCAACCTGGATCTTGCTACCTGAGAGTCCCATGTCAGATTTTCTTGTAGGGAAACCCCCAGATATATAAAAGTGGAGACCCTTTCAAGGCTAGTTCCCCCCAATTTTGGATTGGGTCTGGTCTTGGATGGGGGGTTGAAGATCATGAACTTGGTTTTATCCGTGTTCACCTCCAACCCATGTTGTCTACAGAAGTGGCCAAAACCATCCACAATCCTCTGGATCCCCATGGGGGATTTGGAAAGAAGGAGGGTATCATCGGCAAACATTATTGCCGGAACCCTCCTTCCTGCCAAAACCGGGGCATCATTGTCCCCAACAGCGTCAAGGTGTTGTATGACACTGTTGATGTACAGACAGAACAGCGTCGGAGCCAGAACGCAGCCCTGTCTGACACCTCGGCGGACTGGGAATTTACCCGAGGGCTTGCCATCCCTCCCACACCTCACTACCGCAAAGTTGTTCTTATGCAGCCTAATGATGATTCTGAGGAGGTGGGGGGGAACTCCTAGCTTCTGAAGAACCTCCCACAACTTCCCCCTTGGGACCAGGTCGAAGGCTGACCTCAGGTCCACGAAGACCATGTACAGTCGACCTCCCTCTAGCGTGACCGTCTTCCAATACAGGAGAAGGAGGCGAAAGATTTGGTCCATGGTCGACGTGTTCTTCCTGAAGCCAGCCTGAAGGGGGCTCATGATGTCGTTGTCCTCGACCCAGTCCAGGAGATGATCCAAGATGAGGCGCGCAAAGACCTTCTGGGGCACATCTATAAGACTTATAGGCCTGTAGTTGGAAGGGAGCAGAGTAGAACCCTTCTTATGGATGGGCACGATCTCTGCCCCCAACCACGACTCAGGAATCGCCATACCTCCAAGAATAGCATTGAAAAGAATAAGAAGGTAAGGGCCCCAGATGTCCGGATGGTGCCTAAATAGATCCCCGGGTAACCTATCCAAGCCTGGCGCCTTCCCCACTGCTAGACGTTCTAGGGCGAGCTTCACTTCCCCCAGGGATAGATCCATTCCAGCCTCCTGAATACCCAAGGGCAGTTGCAGCTCTGCAGCCGGGCAGGAACTAGTTTCTTGGTAAAGAGCCCCAAAGTGATCCTCCCAGACCGCGGAGGCTATATTAGGCTCAATCGCTTTTCCAAGATCCCTTGAACCATTATTTACTAGGGCCCAGAATTTCCTGGAGTCCCTTACTTTAAGGGCATCATAAAGATCCTGCCAATGGTTCCAGTCCCACTCGGTCCTTGCAGCCGCCAGCACCGATTTATAGTGCTTTCTAAGGTCGCATACTTTAGTCTTATCTGACCCCTCTTTTATTGCTGCAACGAGCTCAGATTTTACGGCCCTGCAATCTGAGGTATACCAGGAGGGAACAGGAGTCCTTTTCTTTCGGATTGGGACTTCCGGATGGAGGACCTCGGCCAAGTCCCTCACTAAATCCTGGTGAATATTTCCCAGTTTCTCATGGAAATCTGGGGTTCTCAGTCCATTCAGGAGAGCATCCACTTCCATGAAGCTGGGGAGGGCCGCCTCATATAGTTTTTTGATGGACTCTTCCGAGTTCACCAATTTTCCCCACTTAACCCGGCGCCTGTTTGTAGTGATGGTCAAGTCCCCTGGATCGTCCCCTAGACCGACTGGGGGTAGATCCGTCTTAGGTAGAGGACACAGGATATTTAGGCACAGGGCATTGTGGTCACTGTCTGACCTCTTAATTACCCTGAAGTCAAGCACTTTGGGCCAAAGAGTAATGTCCACCATGATGTAATCTAGCCTCGACTCATGGCCCCTCCTGTTGAAAGTGCACACTGAGGGGGCATCGGAGGGAGTACGACCATTACACGCCCTCAGTGCGCAATTCAAGGTAAGGGACATAAGTTGTAAGGCTAGGGGGGACCAGACTTTAGGGTGAGGAGAAGCTGAGGGTGGGACCTTTAAGCATAGGCAGTGTCTTTACTGTCCTTTCAGAGACTGAAAATGTGTCGAAAAGGAAGTCTTCCTCAACCGGGTCAGCATGCATGTCCACATCATGATTGGCTGCCGCCCTCTCAAGTAGTGCATGAAAACCTGCTGAATCCTCAGTTGGGGATGCACGTGCATTAAAAAGCTGCGGGTCATGCCCCACACTTTGGGTGCCCTGGTCACCAGTGTCATCATATGAATCCGGTTGTGCATCTGGTTCATTGATAGGGAAATTGTATTGCTCGTCCTCATCATACCCCTCACCCGCAGAGTGTTCTGGTGAGGGAGTAGGGCTCCGTCTCGGAGGAGGCTGGATTGGTTCCATGAGGCCTGAAGCGTCAAGGGGCACCCTCTTCTTCTTCAGTGGGATGACATATGAGTCCACTGACTCTGAAGTGATTTTTCTCTTATAGAGGGTCAGTTTGCCTGTGTCAGCGTCGATGAAATGCTCTGAATCATCCTCTGATTCGAGCACCCGACGTGGAAGTGTGCCAGCCGTCGAAGAAATCGCCTTCTTTGGTGCCGATTAGGTGGAAAAGGCTTTCGGCGCCTCCTTCGGCGGCAAAATAAAGAGAAGTTTTCCAGAAGGCTTTGCTGGATTGTCCTTTTGCGGCTGCGGCGATGATATCGGAGCCGACGCAGCAGAGGCCTTCTCCCTGATTCTCTGTAGTGATTCGGCGATGGGGGACGTCTCACTCACAGTGTGTTTTGGCGCCGACGAGGACGTCTTGACCTTTCCCTCGGATCCGACGTCTCTGTGGGCCTTGTGCGCTTTGGACGCGGATCCCGCTGTCACCGACCCCGATTCCTGGGTCCGGGGCGCAGACGTGCCAGTCTTCGATCCGTGTGCCTGCGTAGCCTCCGTGGAGCCGGCTTTGGCGTGGTTGGACGGCGGCGCAGGTGTTGATCCGTGCCGACCGTCTTTCTTAGAGGACCCTTCCTCTGGCGTCGATTTCGATTTTGCAGCAGCGGAATCGACGGACTTCTTCGACTTCTGCGGACCGGAGGTCGACGGAGTCGATGGAGTAGCGGGTACAGTCGTTTTCGCCGGTACGGCAGCCATCTTAGGGACACTCGGGTCCTTAAGTTTCGGTTTCGTTTTCGGGTCGGCCATCTTAGATGTTGTCGATCCCGACGGTTTCGGTTTCGATACAGTCTGCTCAGCAAGTAAGTCCGTGGCCGGGCCAGAAGGCGGGGCTGTGGCTTGCGGCAACGGGTCTTGGGTAAGGCCAACAGGCGATCCCGTGACCCAGTCGGTATCCTCGTAACCTTCGGGGCAGAGCTCGTCCCCCGAGCTATCTGCCGCGGCCCCATAAATCTCTTCGTCGTCTCCTACCTCGTCGACGTATTCAAGCCTTGACCCACGACTCCGTCGTCGTCTCCCGGATCCGCCTCGACCTCCGTCTCGGGTGGGGAGATTTGAAGATGATGACCTTGGTCCTCTTCGTCTTGGTCGCCGAAGATATTTTCCGGATCCGGGGCCGCTTGTCTAGCTTCCATGCGCACCACGCGCCGAAGCTTGAGAGTCTTCTTAGAGCGGAACTGTGCACAGGCCTTGCACTTGCCGTCGTCGTGGTCAGGCGAAAGGCATTTGTTACAGACGGGGTGTAGATCGATGTGTGGGTACTTGGACCCACAAAGCGGGCAGTACTTAAACGGGCTCCGCTCCATGTCAGAAAAGTTTTGCAGTCGTGTCGCGATGAGAAGGCCTCAAAGTCCGAAGAGCGAAAGAAAACTCCGCCTATTCCGGCTCCAAGAGACGGAAGACTCGAGACCGTACGCAGACAATACCGACGCTAAAAAGCGAGGCCTTTTGGCCGCTAAAAGTTAGTTTTTCTCGGTTTCGACAGAAAGACGTCGAGACCACATCCGAACCCAATGGCGGAAAAAAACAATCTGGGGATGGAGCCGATGCCCATGCGCACTGTAGTCCAGGGGAGGAGCCACCTATCTCAGGATACTTCGAAGACTCTTCCAGGACAACAATGTGCGATCATCCGGACCCAACACTAGGCGGCGATCTAATGCTAAGATATGAATTTAGCAGCCCACATGCCTCGAACAACATGTTCTTACAAAAGGTGCCCAGCCTTTTTGATTCCCTATTTGGTGGGGTGGCAGGAAATGCAGCAGGATTTACTCAGGAAGTGGAGGCTTGGGCCACCAAGCTCTATCAGGTGGGGTGTTGGGTGAAGTATGTTGGGTCCCCTGGGGTGGGGTGATGGCGGTGGGCAATTGTCCTGTTCACAGGAGCCCCTGTGCAGGGCTTGGGCCCGGCCTAGAGCAAGACGTCCGTAAGGGCTTCATTAAATGGGAGAAAGCGGTTCTGAAGGGGTAAATCCCGGTTGAAGCACATTCATCAAGATGTTAGTCTTGACAGCCACAGAGGGCAACTGAAAGTCCAGTACCTCGGCCGCCCTCCTCCCCATCATAGCGAATATAGCTCCCTCCTCCATAGCCACGGTAGGCGGAGATATCAAGTCAGTATCTGGAGAGGAATCCAGTTAATTCCTTATGCCAGTCCATATCTGGGGATGGTATTCTTCAGGGTCCAGTGCCTCTCCCAATCTTCACCTAGTACCACCCCATAAGAATAGGACTCAGGCTTGAGGGAATGGCTTCAGTGGTCGGTCGATGCGCCCTTCGGCACCATGTCAGGGATAAGAATGAGGATGGAGGCGCCAATAGTGGGACCAGCATCAGGGAAGGTCGGGGTGGCACAGCCAGTCCAGATTAATCTTTTAATCCAAGGGCCCAGATTGGCGCAGAGAGTCACTCTAGTAGGCTAGTAGACTAGTAGGGTCCCTTCCTAAACCCATGGTGCTGGATGGCGCACCATGGAGGACGGGCTGCCCAAATATGAGGTGCTTGGCCTTAGGAGTTAGGCAGGGGTCGCTCCGGCTCCTAAACACTCGGGGCATGCAGAGACACCCCAGATGCAGGCTCAACCGAGGTTCCAGGCCTCAAGTGACAACACTCCCTTATCTCTTCCAAGGACTTCGATGGATAGATCTACGGTAGGGAATCTGCAGCTAGAAGTCTATATGGGTTGTTAATATTATTGCGTTCTACAAAAGCAATATAGCATTTTTTTTTAAACAACTCTGTTCTGAATTAATTGTAGTCTGTCTAGAAGTTTGAGAGGTAGGCTGGGATACAAAGGATGGCAACAATTCAAGGAAGATCTAGAGTCTTCCCCAATGACTTATAGTGTTCCATCTGAAGCATATGCAGTACTTTCCGTGACCGCTTTAGAGCATAGAAACTGGTAGATGACAGCATATTTGCAAGGTAAATATGAGACCAGATTAAAAACTAAAGCTTAAATTACCAGCAATAAAAGGAGTAATAGGGCTGTTGCTGTAGGTGAGGTGGGAAAGACAAATCCAGGTAGTGTGCCGTGGCCCTGGTCTCCTTGAACTGCTGAAGAGCAGAGTCTGCCTTGGTGCCAAACAGGAAAGTCCAATCAAACACCACATCTACAAGGGAGGACTGGACATTGCCTGAAAAAACGGTGGACCGAAGTCAAGCATGGCTGCAAATTGAGACCCTGGTGCCAATGGTCTACCTGATAGAATCGGTGATGTCAAAATCACAACAAATTGTGAACTTGGCTACGTCACAACAGCCGGAGATCATCTGGGACACCTGGGAGGACTTGAGCCACTGAGCACCCAAACGGGCAGCTGACATTCACTGACCTGAGTGCCAAGCTGTTGGTGGAGGGTTGGGAGATCACTGGGGCGATGTTGGGATTAGTCTTGCTTGCCAATGGCTGCACCACCAAGCCTTCGGTTGAGGGGTGCTGAGAGCAGTGGAGTCGTGCAATTTGGCAGTTGATCGGGGCTAAAGACAGCTTTGACCCAAGTACTCCACAAAGTATTAGTCAGGGCTTCATCAAATGGTAAGAGGGGCTCAGTAGATGTATGCCCCAGCAGCAGAACCTCCGTTAAGTACATTAGTCTTGATCTCCAAGGTGGGGAGCTGAAGGTCAAGGACTTTGGCACCCTACGTATAACCATGGCATAGGAAGCACTCTCCTCAGTGGAATGCAGGGTCTACTGTTGTCATTGTAGAGGAAGATCACGGAGACAATGGAGCATCAACAGCAAGACTTTGATAGAGGCCAAACCAGCACCGACCGCCAATTAGGAAAATAGGGATCACATCTTCTGGCGTCAATGAAACCAGCATGGACTCTGGCACTAGAGGCGGAGTCTAGCATGGAGTCGGAGGCTGCCCTGTTACTGGTTGAGATAATCCATCTAGCGGTGAGTGGAAACCAGTTAGGGGTAACCCAGGTGGAAAACCTCTCAACTCAGTGGGTCCAGCAGGCACGCCAGAGGAAGCCGGCAAGGAGCCGAAGAGTCAAAGCATTGCCCCACGGAACTCTTGATTTGCTTAGAAGTGGCAGACAGCCCCAGAAACTCTGGAGCGGTTCTTGCAACTTGTTCAGGCACAACCAAATTTGAATGACTTAGGAGTGAAGAGATAAATGGTGCCTCACCACCCTTTCTCAGGGGAGTTTGAGTGATGACAGGTGGCGGAGTCACGCCTACATTTCTATTGCTCTTTCTTCAACTTACCCTGAGATTTAGATTGAGAGGAAGAGGGACCACTGGAACAAGTCATTCAACTTCTGGATCTCAAACGTGACTGGGACTGAATTTCAAATTGGAGCGGTCTTGTTGCAGAGTCCTCCAGTGCTTGGCGATGCAGAGTTTCATCTCAGTTTCGTACGTCCTTCATCGATGCGCAGTCACTTCAGGGCTTACAGTCAAAGCTCAACCCCCAGGCACCACAGACTATTTTGGTGAGGATATGTCACAGACATATGTTTGCAACAGTACTTAAAGGGCTTAGAACCTGTTTTTGGAGGGGACATGTCCCTTGCACACAAACAATTTTTCTATTGAGGTAGGGGTTTCACAGACAAAAGAAAGCTACAGATCCGCATCAAGGAGGTTGGGGGGTCTTTTGCAGCATCGAAGGTAAGTATAGGGCTATTCATTCTAATGATTTTCATTGCCCTGCTTGGACCAGATGCTTTGGTCCCAGTGGATTTCTTCCATAGGGATTCCATCCTTTCACTTGAGGATAAAATTACATATCACATAACGAAGAGGTTTCCTTACTTATAAATTAGGCACTGGGTCCCCCACATGTCTCTGAAGGCAGCTGTTACAAGACCTCTAACGTATCTCAAGAAATTCCTCCAAGGCCTCAACACAAAGTCACTTAGTCTCCCTAATTCACAAAACTCTGCAGGCCAACATTCCCCAGATTGGATTTCCCTACAAAAGGGTGTAAGAGGAGGACTTGGGAGTAGCACTAGAGGATAAACAACAGGAGGCTGCCAATAGCGGTTCAACCAACTTCGCCAGCATACACAGGGGAGGGAAATCCTGTATAAGATTGTCTATATGTGGCACTATACCCTAGCACACCTTTACATAATAGATCATAGTAGATTCAAGCAGGGGCGTAACAAGCCCCCGCAGCCCCTGCAGTGTGGGGGGCCCCCAAGCTCCAGGGGGGCCCCTCAGCACACAACTCTGGTTGGAGAGCTCATGATTGTGCCCGGAGGGGTCCCTCCACGTATCTTGCAGGGACGCCCCCCAAGTTTTGTTACGCCAGTTGTTTTAAGGTCTACTGAGAGGATGTAGAGGGATTGGGACCATCTTCCTTATCATATGGACATGTCTACGAATAGAACAATTCTGGAGGGAAGACACCTGGAGTTAAGCAGCACAGCGTGATGGTGGCAGTACGCTGTATAGTGATCAGCATCAGTGAACAGTACCTTTTTACCCTGTTTCACAGGCTCACTCACCTTTTTAAATGTTCCGCTACTGTGTGAATAACTCACTCGTGACCTACATCAGGTAGATGTGGAATGCTTTACATCACAGGAACAGCGACTGCATTAGTTGTTTGTGTGCCTGGGAAGGATACAGTATAGGTATAGAGCAGCACGGCGTAGTACATGTGAGATTAGTGCATGTTCTGAGTGTATGTATGCCTGTGAGGAATACATGTCATGAAACATGAAGTGCTGTGCAGTGTGCGCACAATGAGAGCATGGGCTGGGTGCATGTGTACTTGCATGGAGTACAATACATGAAGGATGAATTGTGCAGTGTGCACATGGTGAGTGTGTGTGTGGTGGTAGTGTGTTTGTAAATAGTACATCTTAGTAAAATATAGAAAACACTTCGTGCTGAACAGTGCACGCAGACTGAGCGTGTGCTGAATGCATGTGTACATGTAATGGTACAATGCATGGCGGCACTAATGCTAAACAGGAAGTGTGCTATGAAGGTACACTAAGTGTGCCTGCAATGGCAACAGGCATGCCTGATGACTTGGAGGAATCCCATCTCCCCCACAACCACCTACAGATTTGGATGGTGCTGCATTCCTGTGAGCTGGGTGGTACACTGGAGGGAAAAGGAAGAGACTTCCCTTTACACTTCAAACGACTGCTCCTGGATTCAGTGATAGATCACAAGGAAGGGGCCAGGACACATCTCAGTAAGGGAGATGGGGCTAATAAGGGAATCAAAGAGTAGGAATGAAGGTCTGGATGCACATATCACCACGGCTGACATCCAGGTGTGAACTCTGATCACTCCCATGAGTGGTGTTGTGGGCCAATCAGCTTAAGAGTTGTGTCTACTGGGACCAATATCTTTCTGGAGTGTCCACTTAAAAAGAAAGCAGAACCCCAACATAAAACTTCAAAGACTCAGACCCTAAATCAAATTGCAGTCTGGAAAAGGACTACAAGAAGGGGAGGTTGTACATCTAACAAATGGTCATTTGCAAGCAGCCAGACTGGCTGTGTGAGAAAAGAAAGTTCTGCAAGACTTCTGCCTATGACCAGGACTGGGGGCAAAGGCCTGCTAATCTCCCCACTGGGTGAGATGACATCATCCAGGTCGACACAATCACCTGCCCTGGAGCACCATCACCTGTCTGCTACCATGGTCGGTTCCAGTAGCCTCTGGGTGCCCAGTGGCCCTCTGAAAGGGGTTCCAACAGGAATCATGCTTTAGTAACTTGCAAGATGAAGGGAAATGGTTCAGCAGATGGTCTAAGGAGAATTTCTTGAACATCTATGTATTTCCTGCAAACAGCCCTGCCTCTAATGCAGTGGTGAAAGAGGAGATGAAGTAGTACTTGTCCTTTGATGATATAGGAGAATGCCCTATGGATCCCACAGGGGATTCCCTAAAGACAAACGTGGGGGGTCGCTTAATAGTAGAGCAAGCCCAATTGAATGGAATCAAAAGAATCCAGAGTAAAATTTGTAGAAGAACTGGAGAGGGCTGAGGCCCAAAATAAATGGTTGCTATCACAGAAAGCATGGCATGAGTCTCAGACCTCAGAAACCAGCGAAGGCTGTTACATTTAAAGTGATCAAAATATATGTCTTATATATTAACTGAATCACTTTTTTATGCCAAGGGGCGGTAACAAGGCAATGAGACTTGACGTCCATATTACAGACCAAACAATCCAAATCATATTTCGTCCCTCAAGAGTTAGACAAGGAGGAGAATCTAGAAGACACCAGAAAAGTGGAACAGTCCGAAATTTTTTAGCAGTAGCTTTATAGATGGATCTAGTAGGCCTCCAGACTACAGACTATTTTTCAAATCCTAATTTAAGCACAGTTCCCCATTTCAGGTTTACTTATTGGAGCAATCACCAACTAAAGAAAAGATGGGGACAATCAAATCCCACAGAAGTCTCTTTCTAGTGTTCAAACCCACAAAAGATCTGAAGGAGTGCAGAACTTGCCAAGTCTTAGGTGAGCCAAAGCACCAAGAGGTAATGCACTTGATTGAGGTTGCTCATCAACTCAAGGGAGAGACTGTGCTCCTCTCGCTTGATGCTGAAAAGGGGTTGATGTGGATAGGCCTTTTGCAGGGTGTTCTTCCAAAGAAAAAGGACAAGAATTACAGACTTTACATCTTAATACAGGGCTTCCCAGCTCAGATTACCTTTGGGAGGAGGGGCACAGAGTGACTAGTGCATCATAGCCCACACAATGGCAGGATGCCCCATGTGAAACCTTTCCTGGAACAAGAAGAAGGTTTATCTATGACAAAGGGATCCTCTGCACTTGGGCTCATGTTGAAAGTTTAAAAGGTAGCTTGATAATGTTCTTTTTACTCCCGTTTAGGAAATTCAAACTTCCAACTGGCCTTGACCGGGAGCTTTTAAACAATATACGTATTTATATACATATACACACTATGTACGTGAAGGGTTGTATTACTGTGGCATCACCCTGCCATTTTCTGGGACCCCCCCACCTCGTAAAAAATTGCTGAATGCCGTGGCAGATTTCTGCGGTATCGAGGGTCCATTCAGCCCTTTTGACCAGGACTACAACGGAACAACAAGCATGCTGCAGAATAATAAAAGGGGGAAAAAATCATGGTTAGTGCACAGAATGCCCGTAGGAGGGCTACAAGGATTTAACTACCCGGACCAGAATTAATTGTATCCCATTTGGGAGTGTCAATGGGGACCAAAAAACGATATAATATGGAATTTTGTGGTGGGCACAAAGCAGTGGTGGCGGGCATGGATCGGAGGTAGCGGAACCGGGAATGGGGGGCGGGATTGGAGGACGCAGGGGTAAGTAGGTGTTAAAAAAGAAAAGAAAAAGACCGTACTATCACACCGCTTCCCTCCTCTGTATTCCCTCGCTCAGTCTGAGGAGGAAGCACACCCAGATTCCCAGTCAGCCAATCACAACGCTGCCTTAGCAGCATTGTGATTGGTCTGAGCACTGTGGTTCGGCGCTTAGACGCTGACTGGGAGCCTGAGCATGATCTCCACACATGCATGGAGAACATGCAAAACGTGCCTGACTATTTGGCCAGCCCAAGAGGGCCAGCCAAACAGTCACTGCGCACTTAGAAAGGTGCTACCACTCCTCTGTGAGCAGAGAAGCCTGGCAAAGCTGCCAGAAGTAGGACAAAATAAAATAACATGAATTATCATTTTATTTTCCCTTTACTTAACTGCTAAAAAGCAGTGGGGTGATGCTCCTCAGGATTAGAGGAGGAGCCACCACAGGCGCAAACACCAACGATGGATTGCCATACATCAGTGATCAAGGTGAGAATGAACCGAAACGCGCAGAGGCGGCATACATGGTTTGATGTTTTGGCAGCAAGAAAGGATTGAAATGGCTTGTTTGGGAGTGTCTCATCTGCTTCCCAGGGCGCAACAGGATGGTTTGCTGTATTACATAGATATATACACACACATACATACATACATAAACACATACTTTTATCCATATATCTTGCAAGTGGGTGGTTATAGTTAGGACCACGTTCCCATAGGAAAAGAATTTTTGACTTACCTATGTCTCTGGCGCCGGTTGATGTATCTTCAGGACTGTTAAAGTGTGCCGGTAATTTTAGTTGTTAATGTAAAGTTTCAGGACAATCCGCCAAGCGGGGGCCAAAAAAGTGTGCTTCCCATGTTAATTCACATAGGGGCTTTGAACACTACTACAGCCTGAACCGCTGGATGGAATTACACCAATTTTGGCAGAAAAGTAGATTTTGGTTCGTAGATCAAGCTTTCAGTAATCTTGGGGAAAATCCATTCAGGAGCTTGCGATAAATTAAAGGAAAACCAAATTTGGATATCTAGGGACGTGAAGGCTCTGCAAACCCTCCAGATCCTGTGCTGACATCCGACTGAATGCCAACACTTCAACCAGGAAGTCCTGGCAGCCATCTTGGGAATCAGCTTTAGCTCAACAAAAGAAGCTGCCCCCATTGAAGTTCCACTTCTGTAAAGGACAAATGATCCAAACTCCTGGGCTTAGCAAAGCAAGTGTTTTCCTCTGCAATTCCATATTGAAAAACGATCTGAAATCCTTTGTGGAGGGGACTGCATCGTTGATCTATTGGAGCGCAATAAGGAGTACTGACGAGTGGGTTCTTTCTGTCCTCTACTGGTGAGAGCAGAGTCCATGTTTCTCCCTTTAAACTGCTAGGAGTATGTAAATGTGGAAATCACTTGGATGCTTCCTCGTTTGGTCCCGTCCACTTTAGTAGTATCCAAAGATCTTCTTGCCTTTTACCGGGATGGACACCTTTAAAAGCGGTGACCAGTGAGTTTCCCACCGATTTTGGTATCAGTTTAAGGGAGTGAAAAGTGTCTGAGGTCGTGGAATTTATCTGATCCTCGAAGTTCAGTCTATCATCTCCTACAACACCCAGATTATTGGCCTTCCTCGTGGATTTAGGGAAGGGACCTAGTACTGTCAGCCACCAGTCCGGGGTCCAGAAATTGGCATTATTTCCGAACATAAGGATGTGAGTTTTGCATGAGTTAAGTTTCAGGCAGTTCTGTGACATCCAAGTTTTAACTGTTTCCATGCAGTCATGAAACTTCTTGCTCATCCCAGATTCTTGTCCTGGTAGCAGTGACACTACAATTTGTCATCTGCGTATAAGGTAAGGCTGAAGACATAGGATCTAACTAGGGGGGCCAAGGGTGCCTCGGCTTCCTGTTCCAGGACTTCCCTAATTTCTTCCGTAGATTTTATGAGGGCAGACTCAATACTGTGCCCTTCTCTAAACCCATATTGAGTGTGATCCAACAGCTGCTCCTTTAAAAGAAATGCACTCAGCTGGGAGTTCATTACTTTCACAACTACTTTCGCAGGCAGTGGAAGGCGGGAGATTGGCCTAAACTTATTATGGTCCAACGGATCCAGGTTATGCTTTTTCAATAATGGAAGTATTGCTGCTATCTTCCAAATGCTAGGGAAGTCTCCTGATTTTGAAAATTGCGTGGACTACGGATGTGAGTGCGGTAGCAATGGGTTCCAGGGCTAAGTTAACCACTGGTACCAGACAGCGGTCGTAGGGAGACCCTGATCTGATTGAGCCAAGAAGCTTTTTTGTGTCAACTGTAGAAAGGGAGACCAATGTATTGAAAGCGGGATGAGCGCCTCTGGCTTGCTTGACTTCCATCATCGGGTTTCCTGTACCTCCCTGCGGGAGTTGCTTAAAGACTGGGAAAATGGCTTCCACCTTGTTCTGTAAAAACCTTGCAATATCCTGCTTAATTCTTAGCTTGATTTCCTCTTAGTGGAGTTGAAGGCCAGCTTGGATACATGTTTAGAGAGTTCTTTTGAGGAGTTTTTTGCTAGGTTGATTTGGTTTATAAGAAGAAAAAAAAAAGCTTATTTTGCATTAAATACAGACTGTTTATAAACAGTAAGGCTTTGTTTATACATTTCTTTCTCAGCCTCTGTGTATTTTATCCTCCAATTTTGCTCTAGTCGTTTGCAAATTAGTTTTTGCTTTCGAAGTTCCCTGAGAGTACCAGGGCGCAGTCAGTAGGGATTGTTTGGGATGCAGGAGTTTTGCCGGGGATAACTTTTTGCAGGCTGTTTCAACCCAGTGAGTGTACCATCTGGTGGCCTCCTACACTAGTGGAGAAGCGTGGCTCAGTGGTTAGAGGTGGCAGACCCGGAAGCTGAGATCAGCAGTGGACCAGGGTTCGATTCCCGCCTCGGTGGGGTCTCGGGCTCAAATAATTCCACTGACTCGACAATTCTCACTCCGGTGCCTACTCGACTCACGGGGTCACACTCTGCGACTCTGGGCAATAGCTTGCTTAATCTCCACTACGGCCCCTCGCGGCGGGATGCCTGGCTTTCACCTTGTGAATACCCTGCTGGGGTATCTCACAGGGGAATACCAGGACGGGTTCCCTAAGCAAGCGCCTTGAGACCCCTGGGTGATTAGTGCGCTATATAAATCGAAATACATACATACATACATACACTCCGGTCGGCAGCGGACATAGGGTGGTACTGAACAGATCTTTTAGTTTGGTCCCCTTCACGCTATTCCAGGCCCTAGTCTGATTTATAGAGCCCCCAGATTTGAAGTGATCAGCTGGGGTGGTCACTTCGAATTGAATTCCAGCATGGTCTGTCCAAATCAGGGGCATCGTTCCTGTGCATATTAAATGCGGAAAAAATCCCATCCAGAGTGTGTCCTGCCGCGTGGGTGGGCTCATTCATTAGTTGGACCAGATCAGCGCCACCCATCATGCCTAACAGGGCTCTGTTGTCTGGATCCATGAGGGCTTCCAAATGGAAGGTAAAGTTGCCCAAAATGATGAATGAATCAGAACAAAGCCCTTCTTCTAGCAGAGTCCCGATTGGAGTTAAGAAGGAGGTTCTGGACCCAGGTGATCGGTACAATAAGATGCCCTTAAAGCAATGATGGGGAGATAGGGCAACATTAAACGAGAGTGCTTCACAGGTCGAGTTATCGGCTGTCTGAAATGCTATTTTGAGGGTGTTGTGGTATATTATCGCTAACCCCCCTCGTCTCCCGGTTGGCCTGTTTAGGGTGTGACACAGGAAACCATGTGGAGTGGCATTAAATAGGTCAGGACCTGGCGCCTCATCCATCCATGTTTCAGTGATGAACGCCAGTTTTATATCTTGTTCAACCAGGAGCCTGGCGCACTCAAAGCTGTGCTTCACCAGCGATCTGGTACTAACCAGTAGGCACTTTAACACGAGTTCCTTAGGTACGAGTTCCTTAGGTTTTGTATTAGCAATCCCAGTTGATAAGTTAGTGGGTCTAACTCCCTGTTAGAGAACCAGGGGGAGATGTCCAACTACATAATGGCTGCTGCGAACCTGGTCATGTTTGGTATCAAACATTTTGGAATCATGCAGCTACACTGATTCCAGTATTAGTTGCATGATACCATGTGTGGCTCAATGGTTAGAGCGGTAGACCCTGATGCAGAGGTCTAGCCCGGGACCAGGGTTCAATTCCCCGCCTCGGCGGGTCTTGGGCTCAAAATTCCACAGACCTGATCATTCTCGCCTCGGTGCCTATTCCAATCATGGAGTCCCACTCTGCAACTCTGGGCAATAGCACAACGGCCCCCACAACGCTAAGGATGCCTGGCCTCCACCTTGGGGGTGCCCAGGAGTGGACACCTCACAGGGAAAGCCAGGATGGGTTCCACAGCGGTATTCGTACAAGCGCCTTGAGACCCTTGTGGGTGAGTAGTGCGCTATACAAGTATCAATTTACATTTTACATTTACAATTTACATGCACTGTGGGGCTCCTTAGAGTTAGAGGACCCCTCCCCCATATCTACCCGAGAAGTCTTACAGGGTCTGCCTGCCAGGCCACGCTGCTAGACCATAGCTGCCAAGGTTTCAGATTGCTATGTGTGATATTTTCATAATTTCAGTGCAACTATGAGTGACATTTCAACGACTATGTGTGACTTTCTTGCGAGCAAAATCAAGCAATGAAGAAAAGGGAAACATACCAGTAATTACACTCATTTAAGCAATGAGAAACCCGTTTTAAGGCTGCTTTTGTGAGACATTTACAAGCTTGGAGTGTGCCTGTGTGACATTTACATATATGTAACACTTTGAGAGGCGTATCATGAGCAGAAAAGATGTGTAATTAATCTCTCACATTTGATGTACAAAGTACATTCTGCGACGTTCCAAAGTGCCTACGGATGGTACGAAATTGACGGAGCTCAGATGGAGCAGATTATCACTTAAATCTGCACAGTCAGTCTAAACGGCCTGGCACTGTAAGGTACAGGGGATGGGTACATTGGCAAATGCGAACTATAGGCCTTGAGAACTTGGCTTACATGGGGCAAGGAAATGCAGTGTGTGCACCAGCTGAGAGGAGTCTATCTTAATTATTGCAGCTACCCCTCTGGTGTTTACTGCTCCTTTCAGCCTGACACTCAGAGTTAGACTTTGGGAGTGAACTGAGACAGCTAAGAACAGTAGAAATCGGCAGCCTGACTGATGGCGCCATGAAAGAGGATAGCCTGGCAAGGTCACAACGAGAGGCCGTCATCAGTGCAGCTGACCCTCTCTGTTCCTGCTGGCTGCACGTGAGTGTGAGTCTTACCATAGCACACTGAAGGATGCTCAGTAAACTCTGAGCCACATTCATGACATCCTATGATCTACCACCTCAAAAAGGAACAGTGTAACATCCTCTCTTCCCTTCGACTACCATCCTTTGAGCTGTTAATCTGCAATACGTGATCAATCCTATTGTTTTTACTTTGTGTTCTGGTTCGTAAATGCCTATGATGGTTATTAGCCAAAACCACGGGAATAAAAATGAGGATGCGATCATTTAATGATAAACATTACTTTTGTTTTAAATATTTTATCATTCACTCGAGCTGCAGGATAAACAATCTTGCTTGCTGCATTTCTTCTTTACGAAGGGAGACACATGGATACTGTCAATTAGGTCCAATGCGAGCCCTTGATAATATATAAAAAAAGTGCATATTTAATATCCAGGCACCCTCCAGTCAAGCGAACAAAAATATTACAACAAACTTATGTACAACCTTTGCGCAGGTCTACACGGTCTCCAGAGAAGGGCACTTTCAGAGCCCAGTTTAAAGAGGTGGTAGGCCTCTATCCAGTGGTGTGTGTTTTGCAAACACTAAAACAATCTTCTTCAGTGGCTTTACGGGAGTTAGGAAAAGGGCTCATGTTTTCAGAGCGGAGCCCTTGGCTACACTGGCCCATCAGTGACGACAGCTGATCATTGATGCATCTGTTGGAGCCCCGACAGTCACAGATGCTGGTGCCCCATACACAGGTGATCAGGAGGCATAAGCTGTTGGTTAGGATTTGGGCAGCACTGCTGAGCTCATGGGGCACATCACTAGGACTCAGGCAGAGAATGCTAGGGTCTGATGTTTAGGTAGCCAGGTCTGGTGCAGGGATCAGCACGCTTCAGCCCCGCGACATGAGTGTGCTCATGTTACTAAATGGAGACAAAACAACTTAAAGATGAGAACACTCTTGCATCTCCACTTTTAAGCTGAAAAATGTTCTTTCTTTTTGAAAACGCGCTATTGGTTCTCGAAAAGACTCCTATATTTTATAAATTCTCCCAGTAATGCGAGACAGCAGCACACTGCGTTCCTCGATCCTCACACAGCCTGCTATCAAGCCACCCACTGGCTGGTGCTGTGCAGCGTATCTTACCAGCGGTGCTAGCAGATAGGTCAGAGGTTACGTTACTCCCAGTGAAAAGCGCTCCGGCTGTGCACAGGAGACACCGCTCAGTGACCCCACTCTGAAGTCTCACGTAAACAAATGATGGACGGAATTCAGAATAAATCATACATTCACCCCCAGTTAGGAGATCTGGGTTAAATCCATTGTCTTTTGCTCACAATGCCACCCTAGTTTAGACCCAGCCATATGCAAATCAGTCTTGACCCTGTGCCTCATGGGAACAGTCCAAACCGGACTACCAAGCCAGGTTCTCCCTGGACCGTAAACAAGCATCCTGGGACCGGTTTCTGAGTATTACCCATCATCAGCCAGGCTAGCTTGAATCCAGGGTACAGTGAGCAAGGGACCCACGTCTGGGCATATCCATCCCACTTTGGGTGAAAAGTGCTATGCAAACAAATACCCTGAAACCAGTCCCAGGATGCTGGTTTCCGGTCCAGGGAGGACCTGGCCTGGCAGTTCGGTCTGGACTGTTCCCATGAGGCACAGGGTCAATACTGATTTGCATATGGCTGGGTCCAAACTGGTGGCGTAGAGGGCAAACGAACGATGGATTTAACCCAGATCTTTTGACTGGGGGAGAAAGTTTGCAATGTCAGCATTCCATCCATCATTTGTTTGCTGTAACACTCTGAAGTCTCAGCAGCTCTGCCTGCGAGTGCCAGCCCATAGTGCTGTGTTCTGCTGCCTCACAGGAGGAGGATAACAGCAGATCTGTAGTGCGCATCGATAACTGGGTACAAGTTCCAGGACGGAGAAGAATAGTTACGTAGTACAGTAAGTCATGTAGGATATGCTTCCATGCAGCAAGCACCAATCATAGTGCATGACCGGGAGTAGGCCGAATGAGATCAAATTAGGATCGCTCGTGGGCTGAACCGTCATCCTTAAAGAACTCAAAACACCCTCTCCACTTAGGCTGTCCTTAGCAGAAAGGGATGGGAACAGCACAAACTGGAAAAGGTAGAATCATGGGATGGGAAAAATGCCACATCTCCGCAAATTTGCGTGAGCATTCTGGACCCTCGCGGCAATGCAGGGAAATTCACAGAATGTGTTAAACTAACCCCTGATGAGTGCACTTGGCAGGACTGCTAGACAGAGTTCTGCCCTCCTGCTGATGAGCTTAACTCTGGCAGGGGAAGCTGAACAAAGGATTTCCTGCGAAGGAGAGGTGTGGCAATCTCTTCTTTAGAATTAGGTAGGGTGGGGTCACTTCTGAGCACCAGACTGCATTAAAGGGCACATTTGGTGCCCTCCTTTCATAAACCAGGTTTGCCCAGTTCAGGAGCCTTTGGCTCCCGCTCTGGAGTGAAACTACAAAAAGGACAGGGGAGTGTCCACCCCACTCCTGTTCCTACCTAGGGAGGTTTCCAGAGCTCTTCCACATGGCCACTTGATTCTGCCATGTTGAATCTTGGACCCTGGGAGCACCTGACTGGCAAGGACAGCGGAGTAGCGTCTCTGACCCCCCTCTAATAGGTGGGTCACCAGAGAAGAAGTCCTACCCCTTTTTAGGGTTACTTAAGGGCTCCCCTGTAGGTGGGTCCTTAGATCCATCACGACAACAACTTAAAGATAAGACTGCCTGTGGTCTGAAGTTTGTTCAAAGACTCTTCTGCTGGTGGACACTGGAACTCTGCTGTTCAAGCCAGGATCTACAACAAGACTGCTTTTGGTGGGAAGATTCCTGCTGCATCTTCATCCCTGTGCTTCTTCAAGTTCTGCAACTTCGTTGTAGTGAATCCTCCAAGTTCCCATGGACTCAGTCTGCATCAAAGTCACAAGGAATCTACCTTGGAATGAAGGAGTCACTTCCCTGTATCCGCAGGCACCTCTATGTCGTGGACCAGTTTGCTGATCCTTGTAGTAACTCAAATAATTCTTCATGATATGCTGGTTTACCTTCTTTATTAATGTAGTAAAGGAGACAAGTCAATCTGTAAAGTGGTGCTACCAAGAATGACCACGGCATTCCACAACATTACTACAAATACAGAGAACATGGAATGTAGAGTGTTCATAACTCACTATTCCATTAACACCAATAAATACATACACTATCAAACAGGTAATGAAAATACCTTACCAGATTACCTATATACTACACATTCTTCCCCCCTTTAAAAAAGAAAAGAAAAATAACACTTAACAAATAAATTCATTATACCTCTGAGGTTATTTAACAATTCTGCCAAACGAAGTTTTCACTTCAGAGGAAGGCTTAGGAGCATTTAACGTTTCATTAACACAAGTTTCAACATTGTTGTAAGCGTCTTTGCTGACATTAGGTGGAATAACACTATTAGGGAGAACATTGAAATCTTCATTGTCATGAATAGCATAATCAAAACCCCAAAGATTGTAAAAAGACAAAGATTTATCATTCCCACAAAACTGGTGATTATTTGCAGGCAAATCGTCAGTTTCAGAAGAACGAGCTAAAGCTAAACAATCATGTGTCACGTTTTTCCATTTTCTAATGTTACAGTGTTGTGATAAACCTTAGAAATCTTTTTAGGTTCAGTAAATTTGCTATGCCCCTTGGGTATTTTCCTAGCACTTTTTACACATACCCATTGACCAACATGCAAATTTGCAGGTTTAGTTTCATGTTTGATATCATAGTAAACTTTGTTTTTAACCTGAGATCTAGCTAAATTAAATCCAACGTTGTCTAAATTGCAAAATTACATTGTAGCGTTTCATCCAACCAGGATTGGTTTTGGAAAAAGGAATTCTGCGTCTTATTAAAGAAAAAGGGCTTTTACCCAATGAACCATGAGGGGTTACTCTATAAGCCCATAACATCTTCTTTAATTCACTTTCCCAAGAAAGTCTTGCTGTACAACACAATTGTAAAGTACCTTTGATAACTCTATTCAGTCTTTCAACTATGCCATTGCTGGAAGGATGATAAAGGGGAGTGAATTTCTGTTTAATACCGGCAGAATTCAGAAAATTCAATATCTCTTTAGATTTAAACTGCACCCCATTATCAGTTAAAATGGAAGCAGGAAATCCTTCTTGTAAAACAACAGTGTCCAACAAATCAATAACAGTTTTGGCGTCAACTTTATCCACCACTTTTAATTCTAACCATCTGGAAAATAAATCAATCAACACAACGATGTACTTGATTGTACCATCCATCCAATTAATTGTACCCATAATGTCCAACGCTACTTCTTCCCGAGGCAAATTAGGGGAATATACTACACCTTAAGGTGGATTAAAAGTTTTTTGACTTATCAGCAACTTCGCAACTTATACAAGACCTTACCATCTTCTCTACAGCACTGTCAACCCCAAGCCACCAATAATGGTCTTTGACTCTAGATTTGGTGCGAGAAATACCAGAATGACCCTCATGAGATAAATGTACAATTTGCTCTCTCAATAGCACAGGAGGAATAACTTTTTCACCTCTTAAAAGTAAACGATTAGATATAGTGAGTTCATCTCTAACTTCACAAAAACCTCTAAATTATCATGAATATCTTATAGAGATGTTCCATCCATCAATAACTCTGGACTTAAATTCAGTTAAAATGGTATCCTCATTATCAGCTTGGTACCAATCTTCTTGAGATAGATTATTCTGAAGATCACAATTGATGACCATATTAGCAACAGAAAACTCATTCCTAGAGTTACAATCAAATTCTGTTAAAGGTAAAGATAGTCTACTAAGACAATCAGTAATGACATTTTTTGCTCCAGGAACATATTGTATTTCAATTCAAAAATCTTGTAAACGCATAGAAAGTCTAGCAGTGGCTCTGTGAAGAACATCAGTAGTGAGTAACTTAGTAAGAGGTTTGTGATCACTTCTAACATTAAATCTTTTTACCTACAAACATTTTCTAAAGTGTTCTAATGCCCAAACAGCAGCCAAAGTCTCCCTCTCAATAACTGTATATTTCTACTCTGTGGGAGTGAGAGACCTGGATGCAAAAGCAATCACAACTTCTTGTTACATATTCATCAATTGAGTTAAAACTGCACCAAAGCCTTTTGAACATGCATCAGTAGCAACAAGTAGGAGAAAAATGATCAAATCCTTGCAAATTAGGAGTACCGCAAACGGCTTTCTTAATGGAAAGAAACAATAGCTGACATTCTTCAGACCAGGAGAAAACAAACTTGTTCTTGAGTAAATTCCTCATGGAATGTGTTTTTTCAGAAAAGTTATTAATAAACTTTGAATAAAATTCAGCAAATCCCAAAAATGTTCTTAAATCATCCTTGGACTTAGGAGCAACAATGTTGGCTGTAATCAATTGTGTCTTAGGTCAGATGTCATGCTCACTGATCTCATAACTAAATAGATTACATGTTTTTCTGAAAATTTACACTTAGAAATTTCAGCAGTAAAGCCATTACAATTTAACACACATAAAACTTTCCTCAGTCTAGCATCATGTTGATGGGAATCACAACCCATTACGAGAATGTCATCTTGGAAAAATGTAATCCTCGGCATATCACCAAATAACTGACTTAAGTCTGAGAAAGACAGCAGCCGCCGAGGTTTACCCAAAAGGCATAAGGCGAAAGCGAAAACAACCAAAAGGAGTGCAAAAAGCTGTCAAATCCCTACTTGAATGTTGCAAATAAATTTGATGACATGCCGAAGATAGATCAATCGTGGAGAAATATTTGGCACCACGAGTAAGGGATAACATCTCATCTATCCTAGGTAATAGGAAATTGATCCACAATTATATTCTCATTTAGACTCCTCAGATCAACATAAACAGATTTTTCCATTGGCAGGTCTAGCTATGACCAGTGGCGAAATCCATTCTGAGGCTTCAATAGGTTCGATAATGCCACGGTCTTGTAATTTGGTCAGTTCTTTTTTAACTTCCTCTTTAACAATCATGGGAACATTTAGGACTTTATGAATCCTAGGTATAGCATTACTCTTCATTCTAATGCGATGAGAAAATGCCTTGAGTTTGCCAATACTACATGTAAACACATAAGGAAATTCATTGAGAACAAATTTCTACGTGCTTTCACCTTCACAAGCAACAAGAACCTGTTCTGGGCTGTTAAGATAAAAAATAATATGTATAGCCCTTTGATCCTGCCAACCAAAACAGATGGTCCTTCAGTAGCTACATAGAGACTACATATGGCAGTACGATTTTTAAAATAAAAAACTAAAGAACCGTAACCTAACATATCACGTTTGTCACCGGTGAAACTCTCAGGAAGATCAGTAGGTTCTAGGTGTGAACCAATTGCATCTACAAATTTAGTATCCCAAATATTTTTTGAAATAGTAAAAGGAGAACCGGAATCGGCTGCTACCTGCAAAGGAATACCCCCAAACTTTACTATGCCCTAAGGTTTACTTCTGGCCGTACAATTGATATTGAGAACGATATTACACTTCTTGTTCTCTGTGTAAATTTGCTCGGAATTGTGAGATTCAGAATCATAGTCTGAAGAGTTAGAGCCTGTTTCTGTGAGACAAGTAACCTTCAGTTTTTGTCTAGATTTCTTTCTACAGACTTTAGCAAAATGATCTAAAATCCCACATTCCAAACATTTATTAGATCTAGCAGGAAATGTATTGTACCCGGCATTATGTGCGTTACTACCACAACAATAATACACAATAGTTAAATAATCATATTGATTCATTTAAGGTTTATACAATTTTCTAGAATTGAACGTTTTGTTAAAAGTATTCTTGGTCTTCCCCGTTGTTAGACCTGGCATCATTGGCGCGAGTCTCCCTTCCATTTTGACGGATTGCCTCTTTTGTTTTGATATGTTTTTGCTGGTTATATGCTTTGGGCACTGTGCCACTGCTATTCAGTGCCACAGTGCAAGTGCTCCCTATGCTAAATTGATGTACTAATTGGTGATTCAATGATTGGGTTATTTGATTTACCTGTCAGCCACTAGTACAGTGCACCATGTATGCTCAGGGCTTGTAAATCAAATGCTGCTAGTGGGCTTGCAGCACTGGTTGTGCCACCCACAGAAGCAGCTTGTAAAGTGTGTCTCAGGCCTGCAATTACAAGGCCTGTGGGCCTTCTGACTGCCATGTCGACTTGGGAAGTGCACCTACTTGCCAGTCCCTAAACCTTCCCTTTGATTCATATTAGACACCCCTATGGTAAGCCCAAGGGCAGGGTGCACTGTAAGTATAAGGTAGGACATGCTCTGATGTGTGTAGCATGTCCGAATAGTGAACAACAGCCATTTGTGTTAGTTTTTCACTATTGAAGGCTACCTGTTCTCCACAGGCTAGAATGGGCAGTAAGATTATTACATTCTTATAATCCTAAATGACTCAGGGAACATGGTAGAAATTCGAGATAGTATGCCTGAACTCAGAATAATAAAATACATCTTTTAGTAAAGTTGGTTTTAATATTCTGGGTTTGAAAATACCACTTTTAGAAAGTAGGTATTTTCTTGCCCAACTGTCCAGGCCTGCCTCTGCTAGGTTGTGTATTCCTTGTCTTGGTTTGAGAGTGACAGGGCTGGGGGATTCCAGGAGACAGGCTGGGGCAGCCCAGCTGTGAATAGAGATCTGCATCTAGATGGGAGGGAGGAGTTGCACCTGGGACCTGAATAGGGCTGGGCATTCCCTCTACAATGCTGGCTCCACCTCCTGTGGCTTGTCTGATGTCTCTGCTCTGCACTGTGAAAGGAGAGAAGGAATCTTTTCAACAAAGTGCTCCAGAGCGGTTCATTTCCTCCCCTGTGCTGGCTCCACCACCTGTGGGGCACCTGATGTCTCTGCCCTGCACAGTGAATGGAAGGAAGGAGTCATGTAAACAAAGTGCTCAGGAACTGGTTTGGATTAGGGAGAGGCCTCTCTGCCTTCAGAGAGCAAAGGATCTTGGGATATAAATATTGGGACCCTGATACCAAGAAATTAGATCACTTCTGGAACAAGAAACCTTTTTGCCAAGGAGAAGAACCAAGGAAGCTGCAGGAGTTAGACTGCCCCTCTGCCAGTGTGCGGTTTGCTGGGTTGGCCTGCAGTGGTCGCTTCATTGCCAAGGAAAGGAGAAGGAACTTTTTTAGGACTAATCATTTACAGAATATTCTCCAAGTGCTTGAACTGTGCTTGCCACCTGCTGAAGTCTCAGGGACAAAAGACTTCATCTCCATCTCCAGCTCTCCTCTGAATTTCCTTGCTGGGAATTCCTACTCCAGGCATTTGCGTGTCACTGGGAGCTGGAAGTGCGACACATCGAGAGGAACTGTGTCGCCGCCACAGCTGTAATCGACGCATCGCAGGAGAAGCGAGTCTTAGCCGCATCTCCCTGGAAGCGTGTGTTCATCAATGCTGCCTGCCGTCGCATCACCGGAGAAGCGTGAAGCCATCGAGAGAATCACCATCGCATCACCAGAGAAGAATGTAGCAGCGCCTGTCGGGTCTCCAAAGTACAGAGTCGTCTCAAGGCTGCCAGGGTGTCCACGCACCGCAACGGGCCCGCAGGACGAGAATCTGCACATCACCTCCGCAACGGTAAGGATAACGACGCATCCCCTACTCTGTGCAAGCATTGAGGCCCGACTCATCATCTCCCCCGGATCACGGAACCGACGCATTACCCCTTTTGCGAGCCTTTTGTTTACTTTGCTTTACGCATCCAGGTACTTTGCTGAGAACTTTGTCGCATTTATCATCAACTTGAACTAAGAAACTTTTATCATCTTTAAAGCAATCTTAAGTATGGTATTGTGGGTTTTTGTCGATTGTGGTCTTGTGTTAAGGCAATATAAAGAATACTTATTTTTAAAAAACCTGTGTTGTGTCCATCTGTAGTGCTTTCCCTGTATTAGTGTATATTCACACATGCCTACACACTGCCTCTGAGATAAGCCTGTCTGCTAGTGCCAAGCTATCAAGGGGGTGAGCAGGGGTTATTTAGGAGTGTAATCCCCTTATCCTGACTTAGAAGTAAGGGTCCCTATTTGGACAAAGGTGTATACCATTGCCAACTAGAGACCCCCAGATCTAAAATTGGTGGTCAGCGTTGAGGATTTGGACTTTGCATTTGTGTTTCATATACAGTGATTGGTGTACACTACTAGTGAGTGCAGACCAAACGCGACCACATACTTTTTTTTAGAACCTTTTTCCTTGGACTGTTCGTTTTTCCTGAAAACGCCCAATTTCTACTACCATGAGTAACCCAGCATCTGTTGCATCTATGGATCTTGAATTTTGAGTAAGAGAGGTTGGAAACCTACACTTTGAAACAGTTCAAGCATTTCTGCAAGAAATTGAAAGTTGCTACACCAGGCATTTCTAAAAAGGATGACTAACAAAAGGCGCTGAGGGCCTGGGTGGAAGCAAGAAATGCCCCTGATCTTGTGGTGGAGGCAGTTTGGGATGCAAATGGGCCCATTGAGAGGCCAGTGTTTTCAGCCAGGGGAGGGGACTCGCTCCACCTGGCAGCAGTATCTCTTCCAAACACATGTCCCGCAGAGAGTTGGAAGACAGGGAGAGAAATAGGGCACTCAAGCTGGAGTTGGCTAAGCTTAAGATGGAGAGTCAGAGGGAAACCGAGAATAACAGGGTGTCTATGGAAAGAGAGAGAATGAGAATGGAACATGAGGATGTTGAGGGAGTTAGAAATCAAGGCCAAGGGCTTAGAAATCAATCCCTCTGGTGGCAGCGCACCATCTGTGCCTTCAGAAGGCAGGGTACATATTCCCAAGGATGTCAAAGATTCCCACAAAAGTGAAGATATTGGGCAGTGGTTTGCAGCCTATGAGGTAGCAATGTTGGCCCACCGGATCCCTGAGAAGGATTGGGGAGCGGGGTTGTGGGGCCGCTTTTTAACGGAGGGTGGGGATACTTTGTTAGACCTGCCCAGTGATCATAGTAAGTCTTATGCCCACATGAAAGAAGCACTAATGACAAGGTATGGTTTAACTCCAGAACTCTATAGATAGAGGTTCAGGAATTGTAAGAAGTTGGAGGACACCACTTGGGTAGAATATGTGTCTTTCTTTTGCAGAGCTATGGATGGTTGGGTGAGGGGTAGCAATGTGGATAATTTTCAAGGGCTCTATGATTTGATTGCTAGGGAGCAATTGTCTGCTAATTGTTTTCCAGAGCTACGCCAGCACTTTATTGATAGCAAGTTTACTAACCGTAGAAAGCTTGCTGAAGAGGCGGACCGCTGGGTCAGTACCAGGGTCCACAAGGGTCTTGAGGGAGACTCCGCCAAGGGTGGGCAGGGTCCCCAGCAGAGGAGTGGGGGGGACAAGGGTAAACAGAGGGAGTTCCAGAAAGGGCCCCAAAGTAATTTCCAAGGGAACCAAGGGAAGGGTTCCCAGCCTCCCCCGGAGAAGAAGTCAGGACCCCTGACAGGTAAACCTGTTCATAGGGGGCCTGTTACCTGCTTTCAGTGTAAGCAGGTGGGACACCGTTGGTATGATCCCCAGTGTCCTCAGAAAGGACAGTATGTGCCACCCCGTGCACCGACCCGTCAGATGGCCAGTGTAGCCCTGGGTGAGGAGGAGATGGGTGCCCAAGGTGGCTGGGGTCCCGCAGAAATGTCCCATGTCTCATTATGAGACTTTGAGATGGTCCCTAGAACTCAGCTGCCTGATAACACCAAAAAATACAGGCAGTGGGTGACCATCAATGGCCATAGAGTAGAGGCTCTGGGAGACACCAGAGCCAGTGTGACAGCTGTCAAGTGTCACTTGGTGTCTGAAGAGCAGGTGGTCCCTAATGCATTCTTCCCAGGTGTTGCCGCTGACAACACAGAGAGCCATTGCAAAGTGGCTCAAGTTTCCTTTGATTGGGGGGGTCTCTGGTACTCTTCAAGTAGCTCTGAGGCCAGCCATGCCTGTTGATTGTCTGTTAGGCAATGACATGGAAAGCTCCCCTTTGGTTAAGGTGGAGAAGAAGGCTCATTTAGAGATGTTGGGTCTGCCTGAGTGGGCGTGTGTGACTACTCGGTCTATGACAGCTAAGGGTGTTTAAGAGACTCTGGATTCTGAAAGTATGGCCCAGGGACCTGCCTTAAAGAGAAGAGGTAGAGGGCGCAGGAAACCAGCCCCCATTGTTCCTACGGTCCAGGAGGAGGCAGACCTTGAGGGGGATGCCCTGTAACCAACAGGGAGAAGGTGTCTGAACTGGGGATCCTACCCGAGTGACCCATTGGCAGCAAGAAGGGAGTCCCTCTAGGGAGGAATTTTGTGAAGAGCAGCAGAAGTGCCCTTCTCTTGTGGGTTTGAGCCAGCAGGCCACAAACAAGGTAGCAGGTGATCAGTCTGGATCACATTGGATCTACTGGGAGAACAGTCTCCTGCATAGCGAGCCTAAGGTTGCCGAGCCTGGGTCAGCCCGTGTGCTGGTGGTACCCCAGCGCTTCAGGGCCTTCCTACTGAGTTTGGCTCATGGTATTACTTTAGCTGGTCATCTGGAGCAGAAAAAGACCTTTGAAAGGCTTGCACCCACTTTTATTGGCCCCAGATGCGGAATAGTTCAGATACTCATTGTAGGACCTGTCAAACTTGCCAGGCAAGTCGGAAAAGTGAAAGGAGGCACAATGCCCCTCTCCAACCTTTCCCTGTAGTCAGTACCCCCATTGAACCTGTGGGCATTTACATTGTGGGGCCACTGGGCCCCAAGACAGCCATGGGCAACATGTTTATCCTGGTCTTAGTGGACCATGCTACCCGGTACCCGGAAGCCATTCCGCTCAGGACAGTGACGGTGGGACGTGCACTGATGGGGATCTTCTCCCGTGTGGGGTTCCCCAGAGAGGTGGTGTCTGACTGAGGTACAAACTTCATTTCTAATTATATGGAGTCTCTGTGGAAGGAGTGTGGTGTTACCTACAAGTTCACCACTCCTTACCACCCACAAGGTAATGGGCTAGTTGAAAGGTTCAACCGCACCCTCAAAGGCATGATCATGGGTCTTGAGGAACCAATGAGGCGTAAGTGGGACGTCCTCTTGACATGCATTCAGTTTGCCTACCGTGAGGTGCCACAAAAGTCCCTAGGGTTCAGCCCCTTTGAGCTTTTGTATGGACACCCGGTAAGAGAACCTTGGAGTCTGGTCAAGGAAGGCTGGGAGGAATCTCCCAGGAAAACTCCCCAGAATGTATATAGCTACATGCTGGCCTTCAGGAACCAGACTAGGCAATTCAGAGATCTCGCTCAGGCGAAGCTGGAAGCCAGCAAGGAGGAAATGAAGCGGTGGTATGATCAGAATGCCACTCTGAGCTTCAGCCTGGACAGAAAGTTTGGGTCATGGCCCCTGTGGAGTCTTGTGCGCTCCAGGACAGGCGGACCGGTCCTTAAGAGGTGGTGGAGCGCAAGAGTGATGTCACCTATCTGGTGAACTTGCAGTCTTCCAGGAACCCCTTGAGGGTCCTGCATGTTAACCGCCAAAAGCCCCACTTAGAAAGGTCCGAAGTGGGCATGCTCCTAGCGACAGATGATGGAATGGAGGAGGAGACCGAGCCTCTTCCTGACCTCCTGTCTGCACCAGAGCAAGATGGGTCAGTGGATGGGGTCAGCCTCTCTGCCACACTGACCCCTGATCAGCAGCACGATTGTCGCCAACTGTTGGGGCAATTCTCTGATCTATTTTCCTTGGTTCCTGGTGTCACAGAGTGGTGCATCAATGATGTAGACACTGGAGACAGTCCTCCTGTGAAGCACAACGCTTACAGAGTGACTAACAAGGTTAGGGCTTACATTAAGGAGGAAATCTCCAGGATGTTTGCTTTAGGGGTAATTGAGTCCTCAAACAGTCCTTGGGCGAGGTTAGTGGTTTTGGTCCCAAAGGCTGCAGCGCTGGGTGCCACACCTGAACTCCGGTTCTGTGTGGACTACAGAGGGCTCAATTCAGTCACCAGGACTGACGCACACCCCATCCCCAGAGCTGATGAGATTGAGATCATTGATCTGTTAGGGGCAGCACGGTACCTCAGCACGTTTGATTTGACGTCTGGGTACTGGCAGATCGACTTGACTGATTGGGCTAAGGAGAGGTCAGCATTCTCCACATCAGATGGGCACTACCAATTCTGGGTTATGCCCTTTGGGATGAAGAATGCCCCTGCCACATTTGAGAGGTTGGTCAACCAGGTGTTGGCTGGACTGGAGGATTTTAGTGCCGCCAACCTGGATGACATTGCAGTGTTCAGCGCCAGTTGGGAAGAACATCTGCACCACCTCTGGGAAGTGTTGATGGCATTGCGCGAGGCAGGCCTCACGATCAAGGCGACTAAGTTCCAGATCGGGCAGGGTTCCATGGTGTACTTGGGTCACCAGGTAGGAAACTGCCAGGTGGCGCCCCTACAACCCAAGATTGCTACCATCCTGGCATGGGAACCCCCAAATACTCAGACACAGGTGAGAGCCTTTTTAGGACTCACGGGGTACTACAGGAGGTATGTCAAGGGGTATGGCAACGTTTTTGCACCTTTGACTGAGCTGACTTCCAGGAAGCAGCCCAAGAAAGTGAACTGGACTGACCTGTCAGAAGGCTTTTGACACCTTGAAGACTGCCATGTGCACAGCACCCGTGCTTAAGGCGCCCAACTTCTCAAAAGAATTAATTGTACAGACAGACGCTGCAGAGCATGGTGTGGGGGCTGTTCTATCACAGATTAATGAAGAGGGCCTACACCAACCTGTAGCCTTTATCAGTAGGAGGTTACTTCCACTGGAACAGAGGTGGAGTGCAATTGAGCGTTGGGCATTTGCTGTGGTCTGGGCACTGAAGAAGTTGAGACCATACTTGTTTGGGACCCACTTCCTGGTTCAGACCGACCACAGGCCCCTCAGATGGCTAATGCAGATGACGGGTGAGAACCCAAAGTTGTTGAGGTGGTCCATTTCCCTACAGGGTATGGACTTTACGGTGGAACACTGCCCTGGTACAGAACACGCCAACGCTGATGGTCTGTCCAGATTTTTCCGCCTTAGTGAAGAGAACTCCCAAGGGGAAGGGTAGTTCTCCCCAGATTTCAGCTGGAGGGGACACGTGTTAGACCTGCCATCATTGGAATGAGTCTCCCTCCCATTTTGACGGATTGCCTCCTCTATTTTGATATGTTTTTGCTGGATATATGCTTTGGGCACTGTGCCACTGCTATTCAGTGCCACAGTGCAAGTGCTCCCTATGTTAAATTGATGTACTAATTGGTGATTCTATGATTGGATTATTTGATTTACCTGTTTGCGCCTAGTACAGTGCACCATGTGTGCCCAGGGCTTGTAAATCAAATGCTGCTAGTGGGCTTGCAGCACTGGTTGTGCCACCCACAGATGCAGCTTGTAAAGTGTGTCTCAGGCCTGCCATTACAAGGCCTGTGGGCAGTCTGTGACTGCCATGTCGACTTGCAAGTGCACCCACTTGCCAGTCCTGAAACCTTCCCTTTGCTTCATATTAGACACCCCTATGGTAGGCCCGAGGGCAGGGTGCATTGTAAGTAGAAGGCAAGACATGCTTTGATGTGTGTAGCATGTCCTAATAGTAAACAACAGCCATTTTCGTTTTTCACTATTGAAGGCTACCGTTCTCCATAGGCAAGAATGGGCAGTTAGATTATAAGAATGTAATAACTTTATTATAATCCTAACTGACTCAGGGAACATGGTAGAAATTCGACTTTAGTATGCCTCAACTCAGAATAATAAAACACATCTTTTAGTAAAGTTGGTTTTAATATTCTGTGTTTGAAAATACCACTTGTAGAAAGTGGTTATTTTCTTGCCTAACTGTCCAGGCCTGCCTCTGCTAGGTTGTGTATTCCTTGTCTGGGTTTGTGAGTGACAAGGTTGGGGGATTGCAGGAAACAGGCTGTGGCATCCCAGCAGTGAATAGAGGGATCTGCATCTAGATGGGAGGAAGGAGTTGCACCTGGGACCTGAATAGGGCTGGGCCTTCCCTCTACAATGCTGGCTCCACCTCCTGTGGCTTTTCTGATGTCTCTGCCCTGCACTGTGAGAGAAAAGAAGGAATCTTGTCAACAAAGTGCTCCAGAGCTGTACCTCCCCTCCCCTGTGCTGGCTCCACCTCCTGATGTCTCTGCCCTGCAAAGTGAATGGAAGGAAGGAGCCATGTAAACAAAGTGCTCAGGAACTGGTTTGGACTAGGCAGAGGCCTCTCTGCCTTCAGAGAACAAAGTATTTTGGAGTATAATTATTGGAACCCTGATCCCAAGAAATTAGGTCACTTCTGGAACAAGAAACCTTTTGCCAAGGAGAAGAACCAGGGAAGCTGCAGGAGTTTGACTGCCCCTCTGGCAGTGTGCTGTTTGCTGGGTTGGCCTGCAGTGGTTTCTTCATTGCCAAGGAAAGGAGAAGGAACTTTTTAAGGAGTTTCATCATTTACAGAATATTCTCCAGGGGCTTGAACTGTGCTTGCCTCCTGCTGAAGTCTCAGGGAGAAAAGACTTCATCTCCATCTCCCCTCTGAATTTCCTTGCTGGGAATTCTGACTCCAGGCATTTGTGTGTCTCTGGGAGCTGGAAGCGCAGCGCATCGAGAGGAAGCGTGTCGCCCCCGAAGCTGAAAACGTCGCAAATCCGGAGAAGCGAGCCTACGCCGCTTCTCCCTGGAAGCGTGTGTCCATCGAAGCTGCCTGCTGTCGCATCACCGGAGAAGCATGATGCCTTCGAGAGAGTCGCCATCGCATCACCAGAGAAGAATGTAGCAGCGCCTGTCGGGGCTCCAAAGTACAGAGTCGTCGCAAGGCTGCCAGGGTGTCCACGCACCGCAACGGGCCCGCAGGCCGAGAATCTACACATCACCTTCGCACCGGTAAGGATAACGACGCATCCCCTACTCATTAAGCATTGACACCCGACGCATCATCTCCCCCGGATCATGGAACCGACGCATCTCCCCCTTTTACGAGCCTCTTGTTTACTTTGCGTTACGCATCCAGGTACTTTGCCGAGAACTTTGTTGCATTCATCAACTTGAACTAAGTAACTTTTATCATCTTTAAAGTAATCTTAAGTATAGTATTGTGGATTTTTGTCATTTGTGGTCTTGTGTTAAGTCTATATAAAGAATACTCATTTTTAAAAAACTTGTGTTGTGTCCATCTGTAGTGCTTTCACTGTATTAGTTTATATTCACACATACCTACACACTGCCTCTGAGATAAGCCTGTCTGCTCGTGCCAAGTTACCAAGGGGGTGAGCAGGGGTTAAGGAGTGTAATCCCCTTATCCTGACTTAGAAGTAAGGGTCCCTATTTGGAGAAAGGTGTATACCATTGCCAACTAGAGAACCCCAGATCTAACACCCGTAAACTCTTTTCCTTGTTTGTACTCAGAAATTTTGTTGACAGTAGATGGTTCATTTTGTTCTGAGAATGCCTTGAAACTCCTATCAGACAGTTCAGCTTTTTTGACTAAGGCAATAACATCCTTTAAACTGGAATCACCTTCTATCCACAATCTATCTTGGATACCTTTATTTTTAGTGCATACGACTACTTGATCGCAAATCAGTTGGTCATGCAAAACACCAAATTGGCAAGATGCAACTAAAGTTTTTAATGAGGAAACATACTCTTCTGCAGATTCATGTTGTTTTTGTTTTCTTTTAAAGAAAGCATGTCTGGTTACGCCTATGCATACAGTAGGAGAATAATACTCAGAAAGATCTAGTATTGCTGCTTCACAAATGTCAATGTCACCAGGTCAATCAGGTTTCTGCATTTGATTATAAACTCTCAAATCTCTGGCCCTAAGCAATGTAAAAGAATTCTTTTCTTTCTTTCTTTCAGGTGACAAAATTCCAGCGTCGTCTTCTAAAGTAGCTATATAATTTACAAAATATTCCTTCCACTCTACCCATTTAATAATGGGTTCACCAGGTACAGTTAAAAATTCCTTAGGAGTACTTAAATTAATATTGATGTTGGTATTGGCACCACTCGTAGTAGTTTCTCGGTCACTAGCATCCATGACAGACAATGACTTAAAAAAAAAAATTACATGTGAAAATCAAAACAATTGAAAAGATGGCGGCACGCACGCCGCGTAGAGGTTACGTTGCGTGACCTGATGTCATGATTTTTCCCAAGATGCTATGCAAAGAATAGACAGCACGTGAATGCTCAGTGGAAGCTGCAACCAAGCAACGAAGCAACCAGGAAGGCACAGGATCGTTGAAGCAGGTAAGGCTGTAATGATTTAAAGTTGAAAACCACTGTCGGTCAGAACGCGAGGACCCAAAGGTAGTTAGGTCTCACAAAACCTCCAAAAAATTACAATCGCACGGACTTGTATCTAAGTATGGGCGCAAAATCCGTTCTGCTCGCGAAATTTGCAAATTTTCAGCAATTTCGCGATCCGCGAATCTCGAGAAATTGCAATTTTTTTGCAGCATCTTCGTGGATAATGCAGGCAGGATTCATTCTGGCTTGATGCTCCAGTCACAAAAATGAATCCTCAACGGGAAGCACTAACAGAATTATATAGATAAAGAAGGTGCCTGAGTTGGAGCTCAAATTCAGTCACGCATTATAATCAGCCCAAACAACTAGTGAGCACGGTCTAAGCTAGGCAGGTGTGCTTCCTCCCCATATCTCCACCGCCTACAATTAGATGTAATCCTTGGAGGTCTTTGCATCCACGAGTTTCTCTAGCGCAATCCCCGTGTACTTCCTGTGATCAGGATGCTGCTTCCTTCTCATCTCTGCTCTGATCGGTCTCTGACCCTTAAAGAGGCATGTGAACTCGCATGAAAGCCACGCCCGTTTGGCCGCACCCCACACACACACTAGGGTATGCAACGTCTTCGCGCCCTTTCCTCACAATGATGGACAGCTCACTTGAGGGACCTCTGCGCCCAAACAACTAGTGAGCACAGTCGAGGCTAGGCAGGTGTGCTTCCTCCCCATATCTACCGCCTACAATTAGATGTAATCCTTGATGGAGGTCTTTGCATCCACGAGTTTCAAGCGCAATCCCCTTGTACTTCCTGTGAACAGGAGGCTGCTTTCACCTCATCTGGTGCTCTCCTCTGATCGGTCTCTGACCCTTTATAAACAAGAGGCATGTGTACTCGCATAGAAGCCCCGCCCGTTTGGCCCCGCCACACACACACTAGGGTATGCAACGTCTTCCCGCCCTTTCCTCACTATGATGGACAGCTCACTCGAGGGACCTCGGCGCCTTTCGGCGCGGTGGCAAAGTTACAGACACGTGTCACAAATGGCAAAAAAATCCACGAGTTCGCGGGAAAATCGGCAAACTCGCGGATTTGTTTGCCATTTTGCGCAAATTTGCGGACCGCGAATCCGCAAAATTCACCCATACTTACTTGTATCCACAAAACTCACCGCTCCGGTGATTTCAAACACTAGCAAGGCAGTCTTCAGCCGTAGAAATAAACTGATTCTTCTTTTCTTGAATAAAAATCTCCCCCCAAAAAATCAGGAGACAGCGCGTTACCAAAAGCAGTGTAGAAATGCCTCAAATTGAAGAACAGAGATGCCTCTAACTTGACTTGAAAATAAAAATAGAAGATAAACAAAATTAGAGATACTTGCTAGGAAATTCTTGAAGGAAAAAAATAAATTATATCCCAACTCGTAGCCAAATCGATGTAGTAATCCATAAATAATTCTTCATGAAATGCTAGTTTAGCTTCTTTATTAATGTCGCAAAGGAGACAAGTCAATCTGTAAAGTGGTGCTTACAAGAATGACCACAGCATTCCACAACATTACTACAAATACAGAGAACATGGAATGTAGAGTGTTCATAAGTCACTATTCCATTAACAGGTAATCAATATAATTTACCAGATTACCTATATACTACAATCCTCTTGTCCCGCAGACATTACCCGGCTCTGCAATACAGGTGGTGGTTTTTGGTTCTCCAGAGGCTTGACCAGTCTTTCCTGCAACATGGGCGACTATAATCCCTCTCAAGCTGATGTGAACTGCCTCCCTGCTCAAGGTGTCTGTTTGCCATTGCCAAGGCTTGTTGGTTCTCTCCACAAAAGATATTCAAGCTCCAAGAAGCCCCAGCCTCAAGCAATGCACAGCTCCAAGAATGAAGTCTTGCCTGCATCCTCTGCATGGTGGGCCTTAATCTCATGTGTGATGTTGAGGCTTCCCTGCAACTCTCTGTGCTTGCTGCCAGAGGGTCTTCGAGGGAGCTCCATTGATTCCTGCTGGCTATCCTGCATGCGGAGGACCAGCTTTGACTTTCCCTTGTTTGGTTAGTACCACAGACCTTGCTGATCTGCAACACAGCATCATCTTCCACAAACCGCTGTTTGCATTTGACAAATGCTTGTTGGTGGTCCTGCCGGCCAAAGACCTCCCTGCACTCGTCGACAGGTGTAAGATAGCTCGTGGACGACTTGTGCTCCTGCATTGTCTCCTGGTCTCCACAGCTGTTGCTTCAACCTCACCTTGCTATAGCAAGAACCTCAAGGGTTGATATTGTGCTTCTGTGTCTCCTTGTCACCTCTGGGTGGTTTGGACTCTGTCCCCTCTGATTTCAGGTTCTTCTGGTCTGGATTCCACATTCTGTTTCTACCGGCCTTGTCAATGAGACTCTGTTGCTGCTGATCTTCCACGATCCTCCATTGTCTTCTCTGGGCAGTTACCACACCACTTCACCCCAAAGTACCTAGGCTCCCTGATGTAGGTGTCTTGGTTCCTGGGGTATCAACGGGTAGGGTAGCTCTCCAACCTTCCATGATCCGAGTGGTTCCTTCAGGGTCCTTTACGAAGGGTCCTAGAACTGTAAATATCCAACGTCAACTTACCCAGTGCTATCCTATGGATGTTTGACATGGTGTAACCACTCTGCACCCAGGAGCCTGGGGGTCCTGGCTACTCACCTTGGGTGCTTCCGTGCTTCCCTTGGTGTCCTCCATCTTTGGGCATAAGTCCCATTTTGGTACTTAATTCGCATTCCCCGATTTTAGTATATGGTTTGCCTCCCCCTCCCCCGTTGAACCCTACGTCTTTTCCTATGCTACTTACCTATTTTGAAGTATTTCTTGGGTGTATTATATATCGCAAGTAGAAGATATACCAAGTTAGTGTCTAGTGTAAACTAATAAATACAAATTATTTTTATACTCACCTGGTGTGGTTCTTTCCTGTGTGAAAAGGTTACAGACTGACTAGAGTGGTACATGCACCCGCTTTACACCATCCCAAATAAGCTTTAGCTGCCCTCCAAAACTACCCCTTGAGAGCTTTGGTTTTCAGGGAACTAAACACTATCACTAAGGGTTGCCTGATCTCCCCATAGGTGGACACTACATACTGAGCCAGCCTCCTACACAGAGGACAATCTATCTGGACATAGTCCTCTTCAGCAGCGCACGACCTTTCTTTGCCCCAACGGAGCCCACGGAGAGTTGGTCACCCTCCCGGAATTCTTTTGTGCAGTCAAGGTAGAATGACGATGCTCTTTTTAGATCCAGGAGATTGAGTCGCTCCTCTTCCTTCGACACATGCGACAGGGCATAAAAAGTGGGCAAGGTGAGGAATTTCCCCATGTGGAAAGGTGTTACCAGTTTTGGAAGGTAAGAGGCATTGATGCAAAGCACCAATGTGTCAGGGAATATTGTCAGGTAAGGAGGCTTGCATGACAAAGCCTGAAACTCGGTCACCCTCCTAGCAGATGTGATTGTTACTAAAGAGCTGTTTTGATGGTAAGCAGCCACAAGGGACACTTGTGCAGAGGTTCAAATGGAGCGAATACAAGGAAGGTGAGTACTAAATTAAGGTCCCACTGAGGCATAATGAAAGGGGATAGGTGGAAGCATGTGTACAAGGCCATTGAGGAATCTATTTACAATGGGAGATTTACATAATGAGGGTTTGTCTGGCAGCAGCAAAAAGGCAGACAGGGCTGAAAGGTACCCTTTTAGAGTCCCCAGAGCAGAGCCCTGCTAGGCAAGGATTAAAATAAAAAGCAAAACATCAGAAAGGGGAGCTGAAAGAGGCTAGATAGATTTTTCTGTACAATATAATACAAATTTGTCCCATCTGCAGGCATATACCAACTTGGTGGAGGGAAGCCTGTCTGTAAAAATAGCATTACAGACTTTGGGAGAAAGGTTGAATACTGTCAACTGCCACCACTCAATCACCACGCAAGAAATCAGAGTTGACATGTTCCGGTGGTGGTCCCTCCCCTGCTGCTGTGACAGAAGATTCTCCCAAAGGGGCAGCATGATCGGAGGATTGATGCTCTTTTGGAGAAGCTCGGGACACTCGACACTTTGGGGCCCGTTCGGACCCACAAGAATGACTTGGTCCCGGTCGTTCCTGATCTTCGAGAACTCTGGACAGAAGTGGTATGGGTGTAAAGGTATACAGACGGTGTGAGTTCCACTTGAGATGAAAAGTTTCTGAGTAAGAGCCACCTCAGAAACACCAGCGAGCAAAATTGCTGACTTATGTTCTCTGCAGAGGCACAGATCTAACCAAGGCTCTCTCCATTGCTGAAAGAAAGCTTCAGTCACATCCCGATGGAGCCGCCACTCGTTATTTGCTAGGAATAGACTGCTGAGTTTGTCTGCTCTGGTGTTTAGGGAACCTGCCAGGTGTTGAACCACCAGGGATATACCCTGCTGTACCAGCATTGTCCAGAGACTCAGGGCCTCTTGGCAAAGAGTCCACAACCCCATTCAACCCGGTTTGTTGCAGTGACACATGGCTGTGGTGTTGTCTGTTAACACTTGAACTAGCCTTCCTTTGATGGAGGGTAGAAAAGCTTTCAATGCCAATCTGATTGCTCGGAGATCCAGCAAGACGATGTCGAGTCGTGATTTTTCAGAACAGAGTACTCTGATCTCTATCTTTTCCCAGAAGGCCTCCCCATCCTAGAAATGACACCTGTAACTATCGTCCAATCTATTTGGGGAAAGGAGAGGGCTCTGCATCCGACCCAATCATAGTGTGCTAGCCACCACTGCAGATCTTGCAAGCAAGATCTGAACCATGTTGGAGAGATTCCCCTGATACTGCACCCACTGGAACCCCAGGTACCAATCAAATGCCCCCATATGCCATGTGTCACTAGCAGGATGCAGGAGGCCATGAAGACAAGCAGCCTCAGTTATCCACACATCGGTATCAGACATAATATTCTGGACTCATCGTTCGGGGTGATAGGCTCGAAACTGTACTGTGTCCGGAAGAGCTCCAATGAAAGGGAGCGCCAGAGAGTCAGGTGCGACTTCGGCACATTGATGGTGAACCCCAGCAGGAGGTGTGCCATAGTCTGGTGGTGGGAGGCCACCAAGCTCCCTGGGGTACGGTGGTTGGTGAGGAAGTTTGTGTCACCTGGAGCAGGGCAGTGGAGGCGTGCAATTATCCTATTCACAGGAGCCCCTGTGCTGGTTTGGAACAGGTACCCAGTAGGACATCTGTAAGGGCCTCATTAAAGGGTAGCAAGGGTTCCGAAGAGGAGACACCTGGCTGCAAGACCTCCATCAAGGTATTAATCTTGACATCCACCAAAGGGAGCTGAAGGTCAGTACCTCAGCCACCCTTTGGACCACCATAGCAAATGACGTTCTCTCCTCTGTAGCCAGGGTAGAGGGAGAAAGTAATCTATGATCTGGATAGGTGTCCAGTCCATTAGGCTTACCCAACTCCTCACACAAATTCATTTCATGACAAGGCTGGTCTTCTAAAAGATCCAGTGAACCCCTCCCAATCTTCTTCCACTCCTAGTCCTTCGGAATAAGGCTCAGAAAACGGCCTAGTACTTGGAGATTCTGTCGGTGTTTGTATCCGCATCGGCTGATGTACCAGATCTGGGTAATCGGAAATCAGAATGGGGCTGGCACTGTTGGGGGCTATCAGTGGCACCAGGGAAGGGTGCAATGGCACAAATGGCATTGGATCAGACCCATTCCCAGATCTGTGGGGTTTGAGGGACACTGGTGCGGGAGCTGCCGTCACAGAACCAGATGAAGCCCCCTCTGAGCCTACGCAGCCCGAAACTGTGGCAGTTGGGTTAGGCCGCCCAAATATGAGGGCAGAACGAGGCCTAGAACGCAGAGGCTCCTCCATCGCGTTAGCGTACGGAGAAGTGGAAGCCAGCTTCAACTTCTTGTGGGAAGATGAGGACCTGGGACCTTGGAGGGATGCCCGCACCTTCCTCTTGACCAGGACCGTGAACGAGACCTCCTAGGAGTTGTGCAACGTGGTGCCGGGCCACAAGTAGCTTTAGGGACCACTCCCTCAAAGCTTTCATAGCCATGGCCCGGAAGTCAGAGCACAAATTGAGTCATGGTCGTACTCTAGGCACCAGATGCAAACCAGGTGTGGATCCATCACAGACATGGCACAGTGAGAGGCGCCGCATGGCTTTAATTTAGAATTCTTCCTAGACGTGATGGAAAAAAGTCTACCCACCAAAAAAGGGGTCTACTAAACATAGAAAAAAGCCTATCAAAAAGTGACAGAGGGTAGCTCCCTTCACAGATCAGCGCTTGACTAATGCAGAAATAAAAGAACTGATGTCAGCATGCCGAGGTGGCACCTATATAGGTGTCGCGGACATCTCTTCCGGCGCAGATCTCGCACCGAGTCGACTGACACCACCTACCAGTGCACAGGGGTATTGCGTGAAGAAAAATCTTCCAGATCCAGTCTTATGCCTGGGAAATTCTAAGATAAGTAATCTGTGGATAGATGTCAATCCGATACATTTTCTAAGTGTAATTTCCAAATGGGACCAGGTGACCATTTCATGTTTGGGGCTCTGAAATTGTAATTTCAAATCCTAACTTATGGTTAAATTGGATTTTAAATTACAATTTTGAAAATGCCACTTTTAGAAAGTTAAGAAAGGGGGTTACGTCCTATATTGGTGGCCAGGTGGGGGCGTGAATAAACCTTTACAAAAAATAGAACCCGGCAACCATTTTTCTTTTGCTGATTTTTATTTCAGCAGACTAGGTGGCAATTTTTATAATACTTGGTCCTGGTTACATTATTTCTCCATGATTTACACATTTTTTTAAGTAAACATTTCTACAATTTTATAAGTTTGAAAACATGTGGTGATACGCTTTTAAATCAATATTGCTCTGTACTGATTTTCAAATGGTCAAAACAAAAACATTCATAAACAGTACATTTTGTCAAATAAAACAATTGTGCTTAAGTTCAGTACCTGTGTAAATCAAAACAATTCTACTTAAATTCAATGCCTATGTTAATCCTTAATTATAAAATGACACCAGTTTATAATTTATACATCTATTCTATTAAGGAGCCCTCTCCTTGAACCCAACAGGTTTACTCTTTTAGAAAGTAGCTCTCCTTGAGGAGAATATTCGGTATCTGTGAGGATAATTCAATGTTCATGTTCCCTCTAGAGATTCTGAGATTAATTTAATCAGCCTCCATCAAGGTGGAAGAAAAAAAAGTGCTGACGCGTTTCAAATCCCTGTTCTACTCAAGGGATTATCTTCAGGGCAATAATACGGTGTAATCTGAAATTAATGAAGAAAGAAATGAAACTACTCAGTATTTTGTGTCTCTTCTCTCTATTACTGCTTGTTCGGTATAGGAAAGAAACTCTGGTACCTCAGTTGTGCTGGTAATGATGAGCAATCTTCCTGACTTAAAGGTAAGTCTCTTTTCTGGGTTCTGGTTTTTGTCACTTTTTAAACGCTCTTAAATAATGAACAGACAGGGTTGTTTGTTCTTGTATTTGTACTGAATGAAAAGAACATTTCACAAAAAGAAGATTTTTTTCTATGTCAGATAAAGTTTGTGTTGTAGCAGGCCTCTTGGTTGCACTGTGAGCTTGTTAGACCAAAGATGCGGGTTCTTTTTATACTCAAGTTCAATTTAAAGACTTTTGCAATAGTAAGAGGCAACGTTGTATCTTCGTACAAATATTCCACAGTGAGACAAGTTGTTTTAATTGAAAATGCGAGAGAGCGCTTGGAAATTTACTCAGAATTGCAAAATTGTAGTCAAGTTCTGTTTTGTTCTGTCAAGGGCCCTGTAAGCCTGCAGTGACGCTTGTGAATTAAATCTGAGGCAGGAGAAAGGAACATCATTTGTGAAGCCTGTTTATCAAAAGTACGGGGGCTTTTTAGATTGGCCCCTAGTCTGCTGAAATAAATAGCAGCAAAAGAAAAATGGTTGCCGGGTTCTATTTTTTGTAAACTTTTTTAGAAAGTTTGCATTTTCTTGCATTAGCCATTTGGTACCTGCAGCCCCTCTCTGGGTCACATGACTGGGTGTGGATGACAGTTGGGCTTTGTGTATCCCTACTGGACAGCCACACTCAATGGAGAGCTTAGGTGTGACTAGTTGGGCCATCACTGACAGAATGGGAGGGAGGTGCTTGGCCCAGCCCCACTTACACTTGAATAGGTTGTGTACAAAGGGCTGCATTCCCCCTGCAGATAGTCTGGAGACAGAGCCCGGCAGAAAGGGCACCTGTGCACTTCAAAGGTGTGCCTCTAGAAGCTTCTCCACACTTAAAAGCACAACTGGGTATAAATACTAGACTTCAGACACCAATTTAGTACACTACTGGACCTGTGGATTCTCTGCTAGGAATAAGGACTTTTGTGCTGCTACGACTGTCACTCTCATTGACTGCTGCTCTGAAGAACTGTTGTGCTGAACTGCTGCCCTCTTACCGAGTGAGAAAGACTGGAACTGCATCTCTTAAAACCAGAGTGACTCCAAGGGCTAGTTAGCTGGTCCCCTGATTTGAAGCCTCAGGTACACAGGCTTCCAACAACCTTGCATCTACATCTGGACTGTGCAGTCTGAGTCTACCCTGCCAAGTGTTGCCACCCTAGTCCTGGACCCTTGGAAATGGGCTTATGGTGCTCCGCCAGCCTCTATAGCTGATGTATCTCCACTGCTGCGTGGATTGGACCATCTGCAAATACCCGCATCGCCACCACAGCCCTTACCACCCACTACATGGAGCATTCTCTGCGCAGGTCTTTGCATCCCTCGTTGACGCCAGCCTTGATGCTGGGCTCCACATCAGAGACTTTTTATAACAGACATCAACCTGACTGCGCGCCTCAAAGCAGGACTTCGCAAAGCAAGCCCTGTTGACGGGAAACAACAACAAGGCAGGCCCTCACGTCACATCCTCTTCACATCTAGGAAGTGATGTAAATCTTCGGCTGCGTGACGCATCTGTGACGCAAATCCTCAATGCTTGGCAAACCAGGATTTAAGGTACTTTGATCAGAAAGGTCTAAATGGGTCGCTGTAGCCGACCCACGCTAAATCACAGCCAGCTTGAACTTGTGACCAGATATCCACAGTTGGCCCTTTGTACTTTTTGGTGTAATCTCTAAATCTTTCAAATTGCATATCTCCGGATCTACTGATAAGATTCTTGCCATTTTGATCTAGTTTTTCCTTTTTGTGAGGTTCTTTTATATATTACTGTTTGAAGTGTTACACAAATAATTTACACATTGCCTTTAAGTTAAGCCTGACTGTTCTGTACTAAAATACCAGAGGGTTGAGCACAGGTTAATTTGGGGTTGGCTTGTGCCTCACCCAGAAAGGGACTGTGGTTGCCGCTTTAACAGGGCTCACACCAGAGTCAAACAGCCCAACTTCTTAAAATTACAAATACTTCCAGTGGCTAGTGCTTCACACACATGCAACATTCTGAGGCAAGCCTAAAGCTTTTCCCGAGTTGGCATTACACTCAGAAGTTTCATGCCTTGTGCGCCCAAGAATTCAGACTACAATGAAGATTGTAGAGAAAGGGATTCTACATCGCATATTTTGTGGTACTGCACTGTACTGAAGAGGTTTTGAAAGACACTGTACTGAGGTTGTAGAGTCCGCTTCTTGGCTCCAGGTATTTGATTGGGTTGACTAACTGGTATGGAATGAGGCAGAGGAAACGTACTAAAGAGCTGGTCTTCCTTCTGGTGTTAGCCATCTACCAACCTATCTTCAGCAAATGTGGTCCCAGTGTCCCTACCAGGATTAACTGCTATCTCAGGTACAGGCACATTCTGGCCATTGATTTGTTCTATTTCCTGTTGCTTTGATAAAACCTGCAGAACCATTAAAAAGGCAAAGTACTTATGGGCACAAGCCAGGTTAAAAGGTGGATACAGTAGCACATTGATGAAAATTTGCACTGCCCACAATGGGATTTCGAGCAATTTCTTAAAAAGTTCCAAACTGCTCTGAAGGTCTGTTGGGTAAGATCAGGGTCATTAAATCTCTGAAAGTCTGCCAAAGGCCGGATTGACAAAAATATATTCTCAGGAAATAAAACTTACTTCCTTTAACTACCATTAAAACAATCAATACAGTTGACATCTCATGCAAATGGGTTCTACACGAGAAAGTAGAGAACTGGATGCTTGTCACCTACTTAAAAAATTATAAAGGTAAGAAAATATAAATAAGGAAACAGTTTCTCTAGATACTGTAATGGAACGGGGCATTGTCCATAAAAAAACAAGCCCATCTGGACACAAGTCAGGAGGATCCAACACTGAAAAAACAGGAACCAAGCTCTGCCCACAGAGGTGCTTCAGGTACATTTCAAATCAAAATCCTAACAGCCCTGAGGATCTATCAGGATGAGGATAGGCCAACCAAAGACCAAACAGACTGCAGAGAGACTGCTTTTCTATCTCCAGGTGCACTTGGAAATAACGTTGCTGTGGTGTGATAGAAACCCACATAAATAATAAAATCATGTAGCGAGAAGTAATTCTCTACTACAGGCATGAGTTACAAAGGTTAAATAACACATTTGTTTATTTAGTGCGGGAACCAAATTCTTGAAGATGTACGGTGACGTCAACAGGAGCTAGAGCTACCTGGCTCACCAACCTTAGAAGGATGTAAAACAGCGGAGCTGCTAGCATTCAAACCTGTGTCCTACATGTTGAATTAAAGACAACTTACAGTCAGGTAATGCTCTTTCTGATTGGTACTCTAAACACATACCTCACCTTGTGAATAATGCCAGGGGACCAGATTGGATCTGGAGCTTCTCTCAGAAACCCCCTCACAAACATCCGGGTTGTATAGTGCAACTCCACATCAGGTCTGTCCCACACCCGAAAGAGACGTTGGGGCCCCTACATAATTGCCACATCTTCTGGCTGTCACCATCAGAAGGAGCCCTTTGAAATCAGATGGTGCCAGTGTGGAGATCTCTAGAGTAAATCTTATTAATTTGGACCAACTGTCCATTCCACACAACAAGGATGGTGAGTTGGTGAAGAATCTGAGGTAACAGAGTATCCACTATAAAGAGAGTTACTGAAGGTATGCAACTTTTTCTTCTGATGGATACTTTTAACCACAGATTACTCACCTTGTGAATAGATAAAGCCGTCCCATCCTAGGTGGTGGGTCTGTGAAATGACAAACCATGCAGCCTTGCAGAACAGATCCAACAAATTGGCCCTCCCGCCAGGTCTGATCTATCCAGGCAGAAATGCTTTGTGTGTGTGTGATCTGGAGCCCACGTAGCCCCTGCCAGATATCCAACACAGGTACCAGTGCCCCAGCTCAGTGGTTGCAGCTTTCACTCTGCTGGAATGAGCAAGTCTTCCGAAGGCTGTTTCTTTGCCAGTTCATAATAGACCTTGGTGCACAAGACCATCCACCTGGAGATGGTACTCTTCTGCACTGCTTTCCTTTGTTTACCCCAGAGAAGCCCATGAAGTGTTAATAATCCACCCGATCTACTCTAGTACGGTCATTCTAAAAACTCAGGGCCCTTTTGGAGCAAAGCCAATAGTAATTCTTCGTCCTTGGAGGGATGAGGAAAGCGGGTACGACGATGGTCTGCCCTATATATAAGGAAGGGCTTGAAAACCTTCTGGAGAAAATGAGCTTTTATCCAAAGAACCAGTTTGTCCAGAAACAATAGTACAAGTCTGCTTGACTGACAGGGCTTGCAATTCACTCGTGACAAGCTGAAGTTATGCAAATGAGGAATGTTCCTTTCACTGGTTGGAGACGTAGAGAACTGTGCATTGGTTCAAATGAGGCACACATGAAAGGTGAGAAACAAATTTAGGTCAATGAACGGAACATATGAAGGGAACATATGTATCATCATATGTATAAGCCCTTTTAAGAAAAGCATCACATCAAGCGACTTAAGAGATGGCTATAAGGTAGATGCAAGTAAAAGGTGATAGGACCTCCTACCAGGAAATCGTTTACCATAAAGGGAAAATTAAAGTGGTGTTGTTGCAGGGGCTGGGGTTTGAGTAGTTTGCTGCCCCGGGGGGCCAGGTTGCTTATGGCTGGATCCTTGACCTCTGCCTTGAAAGGCTTGGGAGACCTTTAAAGCACTTCAGGCCAGGGATCACTTAGTTTCCAAATAAGTGTGTCATTCAATGGTATATCCATAAGGGACTGTTGGACATCACTTGAAAACCCGGTAGAGCAAATCCAAGCATTGAGCTGAAGTATCACGATAGTCCTGACTGACCTACCCAAACAGTCGTTCTCAAGACTCTTGTGGATAGAGTACTTCACTGTGTCCTGGCCACCTTGGCTTAAGCACTGAAGATTGAGCCTTATGTCATCTGGGGCAGTTGGGAAGATGTTCACCGCCATGTCCCATAACGTATAAAAGTATCTCCGCAGGAAGCAGCTAGTGTTTATAGACTGAGTGTAAGGCTGGATTAGAAGAACAATCACTTAGCAAATGCTTCCATGCGTTTCGACTGTCTACAGGGTGGTATGATCTACATTAGGGTTAAGTAGACTTGTGGAGGCCTGCACCACCAGGCTTCTCTGGAGTAGGGTGTTTAAGAAGGAAGGCAGTATCCCATGAAGCAGGACTGTGCGGCCTTGCAATTTGCCTGATCTGGCCACATCTGGTGGTTACTATGGCCTACATGTGCCCTGACTAAAGTGACAGCCAATGAAAATCAGAAGAGTAAATCCTGCAACACTCCTTGTCAGGATGAGCAGCTTATGGAGTACAAGGGCGGTTGCACAACCAGCAGCTTCAAAAACTTGGTTAAGCTCTCTGTACCAGGGTGTGAAATCCTGCAAGGTCCTCTGGAGGCGGGGCGCTAGAGGGCGCACACGCAGAATGGCCGCACTGTAGTGAGGCTCCTGCTGCCTGACTGCATGATCCTCTCATGATCCTGTGCCACCAGCGACAAACCCCGCAAAACCGCGTTGCACTGGTAACTGGTGCTGCTATTCAGACTCGGTGAAAGTTTGGAGACGATTGAAGGCTTTGTCTGGAAGTTACAGCCGTCGTGGAGTGAGACCGAGGGCTGGGCAGGAGCTTCGCTGGATTCGCTACCTGGGTCCCGCAGTCACAGCAGACCGAGGCTGACCACGAGGCGGGTAGGCCTCGCCGGACACCATGTTGCTTTGACCCCCGAGCTGACTCGCTGCTGGACCTAAGAACACTGAGTGGGCACTGGAGGGGTGCTGTGCCCCGCTGCTGTCATCGGCGGACGACGGGGGCTCTTGTGAGGACAGGTGCTCTGCGCTGAACGGAGAGGCGGGTGCGACAGAGCGGAGGACGGAGTGGAGACCTGCGGGGGAGCGGTAGGACATTACGACACCCTCCCCCCCCCCCCGCGTGCCGCTGCTCGGCGGTGGCCGTACCTGTGTGCTCCGGCCGGCGCTTGGGGGCGGCCTGTGGCGACCTCCTGCGGCCCGCCTAGTCGGAATCTGTTGGCGGAGGAGAGGGGCGCTCGGTCTCCTGGTCCGCACTGCCGCGGGCGGTTAGGGGTGCACCAGCTGCCTGCCGCGTGAGCTGTGAGTGAGCGGCGGGTCGGGTGGAAGATGCGTGCGAGTCCTCATCACCGGCGGAGGAGACTCAGCGGATCCACTCCGCCCCGGCTATAATCCGCGGCCCTACGCCTGGGATAGAGATAGACCTACTGGGCCCACACACAGCATTGTTGCTGCATCTGGAGGCGCCGCGGCTGCGGCGCGGTGACCGGGGGCGGCAGGCTGGTTGTGACACTGCCTCTCCACTGCTGCCGACTGCATAAGCCTCTCCTTGGGCCACATTCCAGTAAATCTGCCTGCACGACGAGACGCCCCAATGGTAAAGCGCCTGCCCTGCTGGACTGTTGTACTTGGCCTGGTGCCGCCTACTGATGCCCCACTCCTGTGCCCGAGTTCTTCTGTAGGGTGCAAACTGGACACTATATACCGGCAGCGGTGGGGGAAGCTTGTTGGTGCTGAGGAGGGGTGCTTCCTGTTGAGGGGTTGTGACTGTATCCTTGGCCCACTGGAGAGGACCCACGTTACTCCCTGGACCGATTGTGCTGTGTGGGTGTGCTTTGAACACCGGGTGACCTCGGCACAGACAGCTGTCCTGGGCCTTTGGCTGCCCCTCTAGGGGACTTGCTGCACACTGGGATCTCGCGGCATAGCCAAAGTGCTGTTCCCCTGTGTTCCACCAACCACGGTTTTTGCTGTGCCTCACGGGAGGCTGTGAGCTCCCTGGACTGCGCGCGAGCTGTTGTACCTCCTTCGGCTCCTACCTACCACGTCGGCCATTACGGGCTGGAATCCTTTTGGGCATAGGGTGTGAGGACGGCCTGGAGCGCTGTGTAAGGGTCCTACATACTCACCTTTCACCTCTTTGGACTAGTCCTGGGCTGAGAGCTCCGTTACCCCTCGTTTACACGCACAGCAGCCCATTATGGGGAAACCGGATAACAGACAATCCAAACTTTCTCTTGACTCTGCAGCCTCCAAAAAAGGACAGCGCAATGCACCTGACACTGGGGACTCCCACGGCTCGGCAAGCTCTGGGGCTGGGTCTGGCTCGGCACCGGCGGATATGCAACAAATGATGCAAGAGATGCGACAAGGGTTCGCCACGATAGTGGACAAGGTCGACCGGATCTCCTCAAGGATGGACGCCATCGTGCAGAAAATAGATGTCCATGAGGAACGCATCACGGAAGCGGAGAGACGGATTTCGGATAGCGACGACACCACGGCCGCTCACACTGCGCAACTCTCCAGGATGGACAACGTCCTCAGAGTTATTGCTGCCAAGAACGAGGAATTGGAAGCGCGAAGCCGACTAAACAACATCCGCGTGGTAGGCGTGCCGGAATCCACCAATACAGGGCGCATGGAGGAGTACGTGGAGAGAATACTTCTGGCTGCTGTCGGCCCTGATGCGTTCTCCAAGCAATTTATCGTAGAACGGGCGCATCGATCACTGGGACCTCAGCCTAAGCCGGGAGCTCCACCACGTCCCATCATTGCGCGGCTCTTGAACTATCGGGATCGAGACACTGCTTTGAGAGCGGCACGCACCAACTGGAATCTGTCATGTGAGGGTGTCGACTTCTCTATCTATCCGGACTTTACACCTGTGGTGCAGGAGCAACGCCGTGAATTTCTAGAGGTCAAGAGGAAATTGAGGGCACTACAAATCGATTATGCATTGCTATACCCGGCCAAGCTGAGGGTGACCCATCAGGCCAAACAACATTTTTTTACGAATCCACAACAAGTACACGACTTCTTGAAAAATCTGCGTCATACTCGCTCTGGACGACGAGGAGATGAAGATGGGGCTCCAGACGATGAACGCTCGGTGAATGGGGATGGCTAAACGAAAGGGCCGGGTGGCGCCACACAGTGTTTGTCTGCTGCTCTTGGCCTAGGACTATTGCTCTGCCTTTGATCTAGAAGTAATGTTACTGATGACCGAGTACGCCATGGATGGGCGTTTGTACTGCTGGTGGTAAAGTATTTCAGGCACCACCCCCTTCCCTAGACTGTGCCCGTCTACGGACTTACGGAACTAAGGGTGAGGTGTAGGGGGTGATTGTGTGTCTCCCCAGATGACCCCCACAGGGAGTACCCCATTGGATATGTTTACTGCATTGCAGGTGTCGGGGTGGTTACTAGTTGTTTGGGGTGGAGGGTGGGACGGGATTGCTGGCAAATTTGGGTTGCTTCAGTGGGAGGTGGGTGGGATGGGGTTCATTACGGTCGAGCTGAGATCTTCTTGCCTCAGACATGTTCTTACTATGGGTCAGACAAGAATATGTGCTTGCTGCTGCTCCCAGGTGAAGGGATGTTATCTGTTAGTATATGCGTGCGATGGACTGTCTTTTCAGGCCTTATTCTTTGTGTTCCCATTTGGCAGATTTGAAGCACCTACTGTAATGTTTTGTGTAGAACCCTTTACAGGCTCAATTGACAAGGCACTTGGACTTTGTTGCTCTACCATGTTGGAATTCCACATGAGGCGGGATGAGTCGGAAGGGCTGTTTGCGAGTTGTAGTAGGATGACTAAGGCGCTTACTATCACAGAGTTCTAGACTGACAGAGTTGGGGAGTGTCAGTGGGGGGGTGGCCGGGACGGGGTGTGGGACGGCGGATGCATGAGGTTACGAGCGAGATTACATAAGACATGGCTACTGTGGTATGGTACGGGAGGGTGGTGGTCTGGACGAGCAGGGGCAGACACTGCAGAGATATTTAACGCAGGTACTGATGGCTACTGTGGCCGATAAGATATCGGTATTATCCTGGAATGTAAGAGGCCTCAACGATGCCAGAAAGGGGAGAAATGTTATTGCTTATTTAGACAGGCATAATGTGCAGATAGCGCTGTTACAGGAGACGCATATACACCCGCGCTCCGAACCAAAGTTTGCGAGTAGGTGGGCTGCAATTAGGAGATTTTCATCATATTCCTCATATGCCAGGGGGACTGCTGTGCTCATACGAAGATCTCTCAAACTGCAGGTGCTGAGGGACATTCTGGATCCGGGGGGGGGTATGTGATACTGTGGGGCAGATTGGGTACAGTTACTGTGGTAATTGTGAATTGTTATGCACCTAATGTTGACACACCGGAATACTTCACAACACTCTGGGGACATGAGCTGAGTATAGATGCTACACATTATATGGGGGGGGATTTTAATGTTGCACTAGTGCCTGGGGTGGATAGGTCTGATGGGTGTGGCCAGTATAATAGAAAGGCGAGGGATGTACTGCTGGGTATAATGGAGGAAGCTGGCTTAGTCGATAGTTGGCGGTTTGCTCACCCTGAACATAGGGAGGGGACCCACTTCACAACACATGCGAACACTTGGGCTAGGCTGGGCTAGGCTGGACTACTGCTTTATATCGTGGGGACTTAGCACGGGATTGGGGAGGGTGACGCATTTACCCAGAACGTACTCAGATCATTGCCCGGTGTTGGTACAGGTAGGCATGCCGGGACATGGTACAGCGAGACCTCCATGGCGGCTGCTCCCCACAATGTTACTAGACACGGTATTCAAGACGGAGCTGGGGGAAGAGATAGAGGCCTTTTTTCCTAGAAATAAGGGATCGGTCGATAGTGTGGAAATTATATGGGAAGCGTTCAAGGTAACAATTCGTGGGTTTAGCATATCTAAGGGATTTGGGGTACTGAGAGACATCCGGAGGACAATAGAGAAGCTAGACAGAGAATTGAAGGAGCTTGAACTCAAAATGGCACGGGGTGGAGGTCCAGAGGTGCATATGGCATTCAGGGATAAGCTCTCCAAATATGAAGAAGAGGCAGCGAGGGAAGTTAAATTCAGGGGTAAATATTGGACAGCACGGAGGTATTGCGAAGGTGAGAGACCGGGCAAGGTACTGGCAGCAATCACTAGGCAGCCGTGGTTTAGTGCAAATATACTGGAGATTGTAACGCCGGAGGGTGTACGATGTCAGGATACGACACAGATCCAAGACGAGTTTCTGACTCACTACCGACAGCTGTACACTTCTCAACGTACGGAGGGTGCTGACTACGGACGTTTTTTAGATGACATTGCGCTGTGTTGGTTGAGTGATGCTCACAGGTCATTTCTAGGAGCACCGCTAGAGGTGGACGAGATAAGGGACGCGATCATGTCACTGGGCAATGGCAAGGCGGCAGGCCCGGATGGGCTCCCCGCCGAATTTTACAAATGCTACATAGATACTATGGCGCCGGTGCTCAAGGAGGTCTTCGAGGAGTCATTGGAGGTAGGGGTGTTACCGGGATCCATGAGAGAGGTGGCAATCACGTCTTTGTTGAAGCCGGGTAAGGATCCGGTGGATGTTGACTCCTACAGGCCGCTATCTTTAATCAATTGTGATGCAAAGATACTTGCTAAAGTCTTTGCAACGAGATTATCGCTGCTGATGACTAAGATAGTGCTGCCGGATCAGGCCAGGTTTGTCCCGGGGCGTTCTACCACGCATAATCTTCGTACCCTGTTTTCTCTGATTCTGACTATAGCCCCGGAAATCCCGGTTGCCGCCATATTTCTTGACGCGACAAAAACGTTCGACTCCGTTGAATGGGAGTACCTTTTTGCTATCTTACATCGGATGGGTTTTCCTAAAATATTTGTTGCATGGGTCGAGCTGCTTTACACCAGGCCAGTGGCTAGAGTGATTATCAACAAAATGATATCTGCCCAAATGCCTATCACGAGAGGTACTAGGCAGGGATGCCCCCTCTCCCCATTATTGTTCGCTATAGCGATAGAGCCGTTGGCATGCCGTATTCGGCAGTTGCATAAGCATAGCGCATTTAACTGTCTCCAGCGTCAAATAGGAGTGTCCTTGTACGCAGATGATATTACACTGTAAGTGAAAGACCCGCAATTCAACCTTAATCCTATCCTGCGGGAATTTATAGTGTTTGGGAGGCTATCGGGGGTTCACATAAACTGGAAAAAAATCACAATTCTTCCCCGCTCACGGGCGCGGTTGCACGGTTCCAGCTCGATTACCCTCTCGAATGGTGTGATGCTGATCTTCGATATCTGGGCATAGTGGTGTCGCTGGACAAGGAAGAGACTATCCGACTTAATTACGGAGTGGCCATCACTAAATTGGCTGATAACGTAACACGCTGGATGTCGCTGCCGCTCTCCATGGCCGGTAGAGCATCGCTCATTAAAATGGTGGTATTGCCGCGATTTTTATACCTATTCCAAAATATTCCTTATTATCCCGGCGCCTATTTCTTTTAACGCTTGAGATCGGAACTCCTGCGCCTGTTCTGGGGGGGTAAACAACCACGCGTACGCTGGGCCACTTTGACACAGCCGTACGAGAAAGGTGGCTGTGATGTGACAGATTTCGAAGTCTACTATTTAAGTGCCCAGGCACAATATGCGTATCACTGGATGAAACCTACCCCATTCATGCCGCAGTTAGCGGCGGAGGACTGGATAGTGCGTCCTCTCCCGCTCAGTGGGATAATACAGGGTAAGATGAAAGTTTTGGACACACCGCCTAACGCGGTGACCTGCACGTTAGACGCGTGGGGAAAAGTGGCGGGGATTCTCCACACCCGGTTCTTATACTCCCCGGCGATGCCGCTAACCTATCATCCTCTCCTTCCGCTACTGCAGGAGACGGGTTTTCACTTTATGTGCAAGCGGCTGAAGGTTGTCACATGGGGCGATCTATTCCTCGATGGTACGCTTCGCACTCGGGATCAGTTCTTTCGAGATGTGAGGCCGACCCCCTTAGAGGTATTTTATTATATCAGACTGAGACAAGGGATGAGGTCTGTTTTAACAAATTTTCCGAATGAACCGGAACTTGTCTTGCCACTGCATGCCATGCTGATGTCGGATGGTCGCCATCTAGTTTCTCCTCTATATAATAATATCAGATTACAACGCGACGGACTGGTGAGTGCGGCGCGCGAGTCGTGGAGTTTGGACATAGGCAGAGAAATAACTGAGGACCAGTGGAAATACTGTTGCTCCGCTACAGCCAATATCTCTGCTAGTTGCAGGCTCAAAATTATACATTATACATTTTTGCAACGCTTCTATTACACGCCAGTTCGGAAGCTGCGCTTCCAATTGGCGACTACTGACAGGTGCGATAGATGTCATGCGGAGGGTGCGGGTTTTTTACACCTGGCATGAGAGTGCACGACTACTGGTCACAGGTGCACGCTGCATTGCAGGTCATGTCGGATGGTGCGATCGCCGAAGACCCACTAGTGATGCTACTGGGGTATACATTGGAAGTGCCTAAATCCATTAGGAGGTTTATAGACGTGGCCCTGTTACTGGCGAAGCGAAGGGTGGCATGTAGGTGGGGCAGAGGCAGGGCCCCGAAGTTTAAGGAATGGCTGGGAGACATGCTCTACTGCCAGGACCAACACAGCCTATATGCCGATCTATTGCCTGTACGCAGCAGGCCTAAAGACATCTGGGGTACACTACAGGCTTATTTGTTGACAACTGCATCGACGAGTGATGGGCCTGCTGCTGACGTCCAGGGAGTTGGGGCGTAGATAGAGTACACGTCTATATTTAGCATAGGATGTTGGGTTGGTTCTGACCTTTCTGCTGATTTGCATGCCCGCGAACCAATCCACTGGTTTAGAAACTGAAATGTCCGTCTCCTGGGAGCGAAGCTGCCTAGACTATAATACTGCGCAGATGGTCCCCTGCGGTGTCTGCATTTACACTTGTATACAGGGTATGTTAGTGCGATGCTATGAAGGCCTAAATGGATAATGTACCTGCTCGGACCACATGATTGAAAAGCTGTACCTATCACATTGCAATACGTTTTTTATCTTGAACGAATGTAACCTAACTGACTGTACTGTTTCGAAAATGATAAAGGTTTAAAAAAAAAAAAAGAAAAAGGTCCTCTGGAGAGGAGGCTTCTAGAGTAGATGTGGCGTGGTTCATCTGCTGAAGCACAGCATTATCACATTCATGGCACTCAACTGGATGGGTGTTATCTTGGGAGTGGAGGCACCAGCAATAGTTGCAAAGGTGGATGTTGTAGAGGCTTTCCTGCAGTAAATTTAGTACAACAGTCAGTCACCATAGAGTGCAGGTATTGGATGCGTTTAATTTTGCTGAATTAAGCATAAGAGGGAGAAAGGTCTACAGGGCAGATATTACAGTGAGCTTGAAACAGTTAAAAAATATCAGTCAGGTGTTTTGTGAATTTATTTTGAGGGTTGACCTGTTTTGAAGGATGCTTAGCCCTCACAGTAACTATGGGTGACATACTTTATCATGGGCCCACTCCGTTTGTTGGGTGAGCTTTAGGTAGGCACAATCACGCTCACCTCAAATACAAGGGAGTTATTTTAATGGCGATTATGTGGAGCTGTGATTAGAACAAGCAAGTGTCCCAAGAAACGCGACTTAATCTTAAAACACACTATTGTACACAGTGCCAAATAGGGAGATGGGAATAAATCAAAAAGATTGGGGAGTTAAAACTACCTCGAGGTTGACCTCCGCCCTCACACCCAGACCCCTTCCAGGATAATTTCATATCTATTGCATAGATCACCGCCTAGTGTTGGGTCCGGATGATTGCACATTGTTGTCCTGGAAGAGTCTTCGAAGTATCACGAGATAGGTGGCTCCTCCCCTGGACTACAGTGCGCATGGGCATCGACTCCATCCCCAGATTGTTTTTAGCCATTGCGGCAAAGATGGAGTATGACAGTGTTAAAGATGTCCATGCTAATGATTGAATGCAAGAAGCAAGCTGCAGCTGCTACAGGCGCCGGGGAGGAGGGTGGGCGATATGAATGTTAGCAGCCCTACATGCCAAGAACAGATGCATACTGGTAAGTAGCATATTCAGTTCGAGGCATGTGGGCTGCTAAATTCATATCTATTGCATAGAATATATAGCAGTCCCTCCATTAACGGCGGCCGCCCGTGCCAGCTGCAGAAGTTTGAAATAGAGTCTTGAGAACAGCTTGTCCTACAGCTGCCTGCTGTTTGGAATGCACGTCTACGCAGTAATGTTTGGTAAACGTGTGTGGTGTGGACCACGTGGCTGCTCTGCAAATGTCTTCTAAAGGAATGTTTCCCAGGAATGCCATGGAGGCTCCTAACTTGCGTGTGGAGTGTGCTCTGGGTGGGATCGATAAAGTGAGTTTAGCTTTCTGATAGCAAATCTGAATACATTTAACGATCCACCTGGCTATTCACGCTTTGGAAATGGGGTTGCCCTTGTGCTGAGCGGAAAAGGCAACGAATAGTTGTTGTGTTTTTCTAAATGGTTGTGTTCTGTCAATATAGTACATCAACGCCCTTTTAACGTCCAAGGTATGGAGCATTCTTTCCGCTACTGTCTCTGGATTTGGAAAGAATGCGGCAGTTCAATTGACGTGAAATTGTGACACCACCTTTGGAAGGAACTTGGGTTAGTGCGGAGCACCACCCTGTTGGAATGAACCTGAATAAATGGCTCTTGTATCGTGAGCGCCTGTAGCTCACTAACACGTCTGAGAGACGTGATGGCAATGAGGAAAGCCACTTTCCATGTCAGGAATTGAATCTCACATGGATGTAGAGGCTCAAAGGGTGGACCCATCAACCTAGTGAAGACCACGTTGAGATTCCAAACTGGAGCGGGTGGGGTTCTGGGAGGAATGACCCGCTTCAGCCCTTCGAGAAAAGCTTTAATGGCAGGCACCCTGAAAACAGAGGTGCTGCCTGTTCTGAAGATAAGCTGCTATGGCTGACAAGTGTATTCGAATGGAAGCGTACGCTAGATTGCATTTGTAAAGATGTAACAAGTAGAAAATGATGTTTGGAATGGATGCATCTAGCGGATTTATGTCATGCTCTGTACAGTAGATGACAAAACGCTTCCATTTCGCTGCATAGCAAGCTCGGGTTGCCTCTCTGATGATGTCCATACATTCAGGAGGCAGATTAAGGTAGCCAAACTCTAGGACTTCAGGAGCCAGATCGCCAGATTGAGCTGTTGCGGGTCTGGATGCTGAATGTCGCCATGGTTCTGCGTCAAGAGCCTGGGTGTGAGGTGCAGCCTTTGATGCGGTACCACGGAGAGTTCTAGAAACGTGGTGTACCATGGTTGGCGTGCCCACGTTGGAGCAACCAGGATGAGTGTTGCTTTAGCTTTCTTGCCACCAGCGGAATGAGAGGTGCTGGGGGAAAAGCGTACGCAAATCTGCCTGACCAGTTCATCCATATCGCATTGCCTTGCGACTGTGGGTGAGGGAACCTGGCGGCAAAGCTTTGGCATTTTGCGTTTTCCCTTGTGGCAAACAGGTCTATCTCCGGATGACCCCACTGCTGGAAGTACGGGCGCAGTACAGATGGATGTATCTCCCACTCGTGCATTTGATGGCTGTACCTGCTGAGCAGATCCGCCATCTGGTTGTCCTTGCCCGGAAGGTGTTCCGCCATGAGGAAGATGTTCCTCTGAATGGCCCACTTCCACATGCTCTGAGCCAGATGAGACAGCTGTGGAGAGTGCGTACCCCCCTGCTTCTGGATGTAGTACATGGCCGTCATGTTGTCCGTCCGGATCAGCACGACCTTGTTGCACAAATGTACTTTGAAGGACTTTAACGCCATAAAGATCGCCATCAACTCCAGGCAGTTGATGTGCATCTTCCTTTGCTGTGTTGTCCATAGTCCCTGCACCGTGTAGTGGAGCACATGAGCCCCCCAACCCTGGAGAGAGGCGTCCGTCGTGAGGATGATCTGTGGTACAGGCTCTTGGAACGGTCGGCCCTTGCAAAGGTTGTGTAGAGTCCACCAATGCAGAGAGTTGAATGCCCGACGGTGACCAACACTAGGTCCTTCAACTGTCCATGAGCCTGTGTCCACTGATGTGCTAGACATTCCTGGAGCGGACGCATATGCAGTCTCGCGTGCGGGACTATGAAGATGCAGGAGGCCATCATGCCTATCAACTGCATGAACACCCTCCCTGGGAGTGAGTGTTGGGGTCTGAACCTCTGGATTAGCGACTGGATGTTGTCGATCCTCGCCGGGTTTGGCTGTGCTGTGGCAGCCAGAGTATTGATGGTCACGCCCAGATACTGCCGCACATGGGCAGGTTGGAGGTGCGACTTTGGATAGTTTAAGGAGAACCCCAGACTGTGAAGGAGGTGAATAGTGTGGGACATGTCCGCGGCGCACTGTTGTTCCGACTTTGCTTGAACGAGCCAGTCGTCTAGGTAAGGGTAGACATGTATGTTCTGTCTCCTGAGGTGCGCCGCCACGGTCGCCAGACACTTCGTGAACACTCTGGGGGCAGTGGTCACTCCGAAGGGTAGGACCTTGAACTGGTAATGCCTGTTCTGTATGGTAAACCTGAGGTATTTTCTGTGGGATGGGTGGAGTGGTATGTGAAAATAAGCATCCTTGAGGTCCAAGGTTGCGAGGAAGTCTCCCTGGTTCAAAAATGGAAGAACCTGTTGTAGCGTTAACATGTGAAAATGTTCCGAGAGTATGTATAGATTGAGGGGGCGTAGGTCTAGAATGGGTCTGAGTGAGCCGTCCTTCTTTGGTATTAAGAAGTACAGGGAATAAACCCCTGTGCCTTCCTCCTCCACTGGCACGAGCTCTATTGCTCCTTTTTGCAGCATTACGAGAACCTCCTGCTGCAACAAGTGCAAGTGCTCTGCTGACATAGGACGTTGTCTTGGGGGTATGTTGGGGGGAGTGGACGTTAACTCCAAACAATACCCGAACTGGATAAGCTTCCTTACCCACCTGTCTGTGGTGATGTTTTTCCAGACTGGCAGGAACTGTTGGAGTCTGCCCCCGACAGGTGATGGATGGTCGGGGGGCAGCGACAGGGAGTCACTGTTTGTTGGCAGCAGAGGAACGGGAAGTATTGTTGCCTCTGCCCTTGGCGCTGTTTCCTCTGTAACCACCTCTATTCTGTTTGGGGTAAGAGGCCTGGGCGCCTCCTTTATGGAAACTTGTCTGCTGTGCCAAGTAAATGTAAATGTACAGGAATTTATATAGCGCAAATCACCGAGCGGTTTCTAAGCGCTTGCTTAGGGAACCCATCCTGGTATTCCCCTGTGAGATAACCCTGGCAGGGTATCCGCAAGGTGAAAGCCAGGCATCCCACCGCGAGGGGCCGTTGTGGAGATTAAGCAAGCTATTGCCCAGAGTCGCAGAGTGTGAACCCGTGATTCGAGTAGGCACCGGAGCGAGAATTGTCGAGTCCATGGACATTTTAGGACTCAAGACCCCGCCGAGCCGGGAATTGAACCCTGGTCCCGGGCTGACCTCTGCTTCCGGGTCTGCCTCCTCTAACCAGTGAGCCACACTTCTCCAAGTGTACTCTGGCAACACCCCTTGCACTTGAGCGACGAAAAGTGTTGCCCCTGTATTGCTGAGACTGAAGTGCACCCATGGACTTAGCCGTCTCAGTGTCTTTTTTAATCTTCTCAAGGGTGGTGTCAACCTCCGGGCCAAACAGTCTGTCTGGATTGACGGGTTGGTTGAGGATAGTTGTTTGGATCTCGGGCTTGAACCCTGAGATGCGGAGCCAAGCCTGACGCCTCAACATAACACTAGTGTTCACCGCCCTTGCAGCTGTGTCTGCAACATCAAGCGCACATTTAATCGCAGCATTAGAAATGAGCTTGCCCTCTTGGATCAACATTTCAGCTCCTTCTTTGAACTCGTCTGGAAGGTGTTGCAAAAGCTGTTCCAAGGTGTCATAATGCGCCCTATCATACCTAGCCAACAGGGCTTGTGTATTGGATATGCGCCATATGTTTGCAGCCTGTGCTGCCACCCTTTTGCCCCCTGCCTCCAGCACTTTTGACTCTTTGTCCGGGGGAGGAGCTTCACCCGTTGTCTGTGAATTAGCCCTCTTGCGGGCATTTGAAACGACCAAAGAGTCCAGAGGCAACTGGCCTCGTATATAAGCAGGGTCCCCAGGTGCCGGCCTGTATTTCTTCTCTATACGTGGGTTGACCACCCGAGCCCTGGTGGGTTCCTTGAAAATGTCATTGGCATGTTTGAGAACCCCTTTAAGCATTGGCAGTGTTTTGACAGTCTTTTCGGACGCAGAGAATGTATCAAACAAAAAGTCAACCTCCACAGGGTCGGCATGCATCTCCACCTTGTGATTTGCAGCCGCCCGTTCAATTAAGGCATTAAATGCCGCCGAGTCTTCAGTAGGAGAAGTCTTTATTCCATAAAGCTGTGGGTCACTAACCACCTGTTGGTCACCAGTGTCTATCCATGAGTCCTGCTGTACATCAGGGTCATTATTGGCAGGGAAGCTATACTCATCATTCTGTTCATTTCCATCCCCATCGGAGTAGGTGGGTGAAGGTGTCGGACTCCTCCTAGGCTGTTGAGGAATGGGTTCCACAAGCTCTGGAGTATCTGGTGCAGGCCTTTTCTTTTTTAGAGGGATTACATAGGAGTCCACTGGCTGGGATGTAATTTTCCTCTTGTAGAGCATTAACTTGCCCGTGTCGGCGTCGATGAAATGCTCCGAATCGTCGTTCTGTGAAAGTTGTCAAGCAGAGCTGCCAGTACGCTGAGTCTGCTGCAGCCCCTCTGAGGCATCGGGCACCGTACGAGGTGCGAAAGCCTTCGGCGCTACCTTCGGTGGCAGAGTATAGAGGATTGGCATCGAGGTCTTCTTCAGCGGGACATCCCCCGTTGGTACCGAGTAAGATATTGGTTCCGACGCCTTGTCCCTTATCCTCTTCAGGGAGTCCGCGACCTGCTTAGTAAAAGAAGCGGACGGCTTCGTCGATCCGACCGAGGCCTTCGATCCACCACCAGGTGAGGATCCGAGCGTTGACGACTTCTGTTTGTGCGCGGACGCACCCTGGACAGCAAGGGTCCGGTCCCCTGTCTTGGCCTTAGGCATGGACGCCGCCGGCTTCGGATCGGCAGGTTTTCCCCTTTGCGTCGTGGTCTCAGAGGTCGGCACGGCAGTCTTGGGTGAAGGTGTATCGACAGTCTTCTTTTTGGACGTCGACTCCACCACCTTACTCGACACATGCTCAACGACTTTCTTGGAGCCTGCCTCCTTGGCCCCTTTGGGTGCCTTGTCGTGTTCGACTGCCTTTTTCGGCTTGGAAGCCTCCGTAGACGACGGGTTTGAAGCCGTCTCTGCCGTCTTTGGTTTCGATGGCGCGTCGGCCATCTTAGAAGAAGTCGAAGCCGATGGTTTGGGTTTCGTTTTCTGTAACGGAGGCTCCGCTGAAATGTCTGTAGCCGGGCCAGAAGGCGGGGCCGAGGACTTAGGTGGAAGGTCTTGGGTAAGGCCGAGTGGCGATCCCGTGACCTGAGCCTTAGTTATGGTACGGACGGGGCATAGCTTTTCCTCTGACCTATCTTCCGCGGCCCCATAAACTTCCTCGTCGTCCCCTACCTCCTCAACGTATTCGTCTAGGTCCAGGCCCTCCACGGCCTCTCCGTAGTCGGCCTCGACCTCCGCCGATGGAGGCGATATCTGAAGCTGAAGCGCTCGCTCGTCTGCTTCGGGGTCGTTGAAGATGTCCACCGGGGCCGGTGCCGATCACTGGGCCTCAAGGCGCGCCACGCGCCGAATCTTGAGCGTCTTCTTCGACCTGAACTTCGAACAGGCCATACCGTCGGCCTCGTTGTGGTCCGGCGACAGGCACTTGTTGCATACAGGATGCACGTCGATGTGTGGGTACTTCGAACCGCACACGGGACACTTTTTGAACGGACTTCGTTCCATTGTAGTTTCGTCGGGGTCTTGCTGCGTCAAAGGGCCTCGATGACCGAAGAGTCACACGACTCCCCAGAAAACCGACTCGAAGAGTTGGAGTATACACGAGAACCGAACGCCAACAATACAGACTAGGTTAGAAAGCCTTTTGGCCTTTAGAGAACTGTTTTTATTGATTCCGACAGGAGACGTCGAAATCACATCCGAACCCAATGGCGGAAAAAAACAATCTGGGGATGGAGTCGATGCCCATGCGCACTGTAGTCCAGGGGAGGAGCCACCTATCTCGTGATACTTCGAAGACTCTTCCAGGACAACAATGTGCAATCATCCGGACCCAACACTAGGTGGCGATCTATGCAATAGATATGAATTTAGCAGCCCACATGCCTCGAACGTTAAGTCAACAGGAGATAATTCAACTTCAAGGATGGTCAACAAATTCACCTTCAGTACTGCTGTTCTCACGCAAATAAGAACTTTGCCCCTTTCAACCAAGGGTAGACTCTCGTGAAGAAAATGTTTTTCCTGTCCCGATGCTGTACATGTTGCAAAATACATTTTGCTCTATTACATATGAAATATTTCGGAGACTAGATAGTCTGATGTGAGAATTGGTGTGGGCTGGAAAATGCAGTCTGCGAAATGGACAAAATGAAGCTCCAATGTGTGGAAGGATATATTTCTATACTAGGCGGCAACACAGTTGCAACATGTGGTACATTGATTTGTGGGGGGCAATAATTGAGAAAAGGCACTGTTTGTGGGCAAGTACGACCATCATATTACACACTGTCAGAGGTGCTCATGCTAGAATTTGGGAGGCCAAAAAGTGCACCATATTTCGTCTAGTAGACCAAGGGGCTGCGCCATAAGGTGCCCACAAAGATCCTGAAGAGATACCAGTTTGCAAAGGAAATGCCCTTATGGTCTTAGACCATATTGTGAGATGGCCAGAGACATCGTTTTGTACCTGGCTGGAGGGTGGCTGTGCTAAAGTTGGAGATTTTTTTTTTTAATAATCGATTTCTCACATATGAGCAGGCTAAAGAGCACTATGGGGTGAGGCCTGGGCAGTTTTCCACTATGCTAGATTAGCCCATACGACCCATACAATCTGAAACAATCCCAGAAGACCAGCTGAACATGCAGTTATGCAAATATAACTGACTTATCTAGGTGCAGGAAACTGATCACACTGCTATACAGTGCCTCACTGCAGTTCAGGGGGGTTGATAGTTGGGAGCCCAGGGAGACAGGCGGTGGGCTGTCCAGATGAACTGACAATCCCACAGTGAAGGCAGGCATGTGAACAAGTCAGATATCCCCGAATGTCCCGTTCAAACAAACACAATTTCACTTTTGCCATACATCGTATTTGACAGACAGAAAGTTGGCATTGATTTACCCAGAAAGGCCCTCCACCCGTGGGTGCTATGGGACAATGGTAGCATATATATATATATTTTTTAAACATGAATATGGTATGCCCAGTGGTGGAATCATTGTGGAGTAAAGTGTCAGAATTTCTGAATGAAAGCATTGGTATCACTATGAAGAAATCTGTTAAGACATGTTTATTTGGGCTATGGCCCAAACAGAAGCATTGTAAAATTAAACTGAGGATGTGGACACTAGAGCTTATTAGCTATTCATGGAGTCCTCTTGGTGCCCCAGGGTTGACGCGCTGGAAACCCTTCCTGTTGGAATGTGGCCTGCAGGAGAAAAGCACATGAAAAAACACTTGTGGGGATACACAAGCAACAGAAAACCTTGTTGAACAGACTATAAGGATTTTAAAATCTCAGACTGGCCTACTGAATGGACACAAAGATCTAATGCTGAAGAAGCAGTGAATTATATAGCAATCTTATTTTTATTCAAAAGAATTGTTTCATTCAGTTTGAGGCAAATAGAAGAATGAAAATAACAGCGGCTTTGCATATTTGTGCTGTACTTTGAGGAGCCCTCAAGGTATAGTCATCTTCCTACTTCATCAATCTCATGGATTCCTAGTAACGATAAGTGACTGGCAGCTACGTGCTGTGTAGCACAGCAACTGAGGTCCATCTACACAGACCTCTGTCGTGCTCCCTGCTGATACTTCTGTCATGGTGGCCTTCTGTTTATAGATGGATCCCAATCACTTTTAGAAACAATAAACAACCAGGGGAGAGGCGTTGGCCTAACGGCTAGGGTGGTTGACTTGGAATATGGGGAACTGGGTTCGAGTCTCGGCAATGACGCTGAACATCCTGTGATTCTGGGCACATCACTTAATCTCCCGATGCCTAACAAAAAAATTGTGTCCTTATGTAATACAACTGGTACTATGTAAAGCGCTCGGATAGCCGATTCAGGTCAAGTTCGCACTATATAAAACTCTGTAAAACAAAAAAAACAGGACTAAGCAACAGTAGTGACTGAATAGTTCTCTTGGTCAGGATCCTCCCCTACACCCCCGCATGACACCATAAATATTACCCAGCCAATGTTGACCCAAGAAATGCCACCATTTTTAGCATATAAGAAACCCCATTTTGACTACTCCAGTTTTGTCTTACTGTGCAGTCGCTTAGGATAAAAAAGCAAAGCCATTAAGAGCAAGACCACCTTTTGCTAGTATAACTATACTTGGTAGCAGCCATCCTATGCAAATGCCTGGCTGCTCCTGGGTTCTAAACCCAAATTGCACAAGCCATTCATCATACCAACTCCTGTCAATTCTTTTCCTTATACAAACGGTACTACAGAAGTCCAGAACAGCAGTCATAATATTAATGATAATAAAAAAAATGCATTTTTTAGAGTGCAGTGTTACCTCAGCAGAGGTGTCCTGGCCAGACACAATATCGCTCTAGAGGAAATAACTTGACAAGCAGCCCGAGACGGTTTACACCAAAATGATTATATAAACCAGGGGTCTCCAACCTTTTTTGACTACGAGTTACTTATGGACAATGAAAATTATCCCAAGCTACTATGATCATCATTGTTGTAATTGTGTCTGATGTGGTCGCTATTACATTAGTGGGCTCCCTATGCAAGATTATCAGCAGTGACGGCCAGCAGTAAAGCAAATAAAAAAAGGCTTAATCAATTTGGAATGCCTCTCCATGGGTAAGACATACCAGCCATAGCTGCAATGCCCACATACCTAGGTAATCATACTAGTAATAAGTATCTTCCATGCTGCATGATTTATCATTCAAATAGCATTAAATATATTTTAGAAAACAAGTATTTTTCTCCAAACATCAGGTTGGGAGTTCTAGAAATGCACACATTTTTGTCTCAAATGTACACTGTTCAGTTTTGGTATACATATATTAATTCAACCACGCAAAAGCTTTTAATTTTCTAATGTAGTAGGCTAAGTTGCACAATGGAGAGCTACTTCGAGGCAGCTGGAGAGCTACCAGTAGTAGCTCACGAGCTAATCTGAGAAGCCTGATATAAACTGAACTCCACAACCACACTATCATCCAGGTAAACAGTGGCCTGTGCCCTATTAGAAAGGAATTGTGGGAAGAATAGCAGCTGCTTTATGAATACATATAGTAGCTATGTGTGGCAAAGACAGAAATAATTGGTTAAAAGCTGGCCTTATGCTGGATCCCTTCCACCCCCTCCATATTCACACACAATGGGAGAAGGTGTGACTAAAGTGGAAGCACCACTTTCTAAATTGTGTGCAAATGTACCAAGACAGTTTTTGCTGCAGGATACAAATCGCAGTGTGTATTATGGTAGATAGGGAGATGTACTACAGTTAGAACACACAAATAAACGTCAAAGCTTGTATGGAGCAAGGGTATGAGAAAAAAGAATGACGAGTGACTAACAGAAGGACTGAGCAGTGAAGACTTGGGGGCTGTAAAGAGGTTTCTTCTTCAGAGGAGTATGGCCGAGATGAGAACAAAAGGTATGCACAAGAGCGCCAGGGGTGGATGTTAGAGACTCAGAGGGTGAAAGGAACAAAAGTCATATGGGGAAGTGGACGATGAAGGTCTACATCATTCAACCCCATATACCATGTAGCTACATACCAGACCATATGAATACTGTATCAATTTAGTTAGAAAACATTTTGCTTTAGTAGTAACCTAAAGGGTAGCTTAATACTAATACCAACCTTGTCAAAAGCATCATGCACAGATGGACACCTTTTCAAATATTCTTCCACAAAAAAGTTAACATAGCGCTGTCTCATTTCGTGTGGCACTTTAGATCCAGGTACAGGAACTATTGAAAGCCTTCTGCGTACTGGAACCTTAAAAGAAATTCAATCAATACTTTTAAACAGAAATTAATGTAACAGTCAAACCTGTCTAACAAATGCAGTGTAGATACGCCACATTAATCCTATTTTTATTTTTTAACTTAAAACTATTTTGAAAAGTGAGGGTGAATCAACCTTACGATGCAAGGATTTACAATACGGTTTCTTAAAGCTGGGGGTAAGGCAATGACAAGTGCTAGGTCATTTTAGCGTGTCTGACCTAAAAGGGAGCTATTAGTTGTCCATACGGAGTCTTGTACTGCATATTTGGTAAAATATTTTGAAAAATATTTTGAAGATGTACATGTTGAAAAGATAGCATCTACAGAAGAAATAATTGACAGTAATTCCTAAAAGCAGGGCATTGTAGTACGAAATACAGTTTTCACTAGAGGTATAGGTAGAGTGAAGACAGTGGGAGAAATAGAAGAGGAAAGAAACAATGCTCTGAAATATTGTTCTGTATCATTTCAGAATGATATTACATTTGTCACATAAGCTATTGTCTTACGTAGCTTGGTCGAATATTTGCTAGGTCAAAGTAGCTCAATTAGCCTTTATTCTGTGTTTGCATAATTATCAAGGCTCAAATCAACATATAAACATCTACAGACAAAGTACAAGATGTTGCACACTGGTTAGAGCGCTGGGGTTTGAGTGACATGGGACTGTGAAGAATATGGCCCAGACATATGCAGCCTTACCTGGTGTCCTAAAGCAAATGGTCATACATTGGTGCGGGGAGTTGGAGTCCCTGGCAGCCTGGTGGTTGGGAGACGCATGTTGCCTGCATCTTGAGCCACTCTTGAAGGATTCTGCTTTACACATGTAGTGGTCATCTTTAAAGCTAGAAAGAGGGCTTTCCTACCTCCACAAACGAATTAAATGTTTTACAATGGCTCTTATGGTGTTCTGTGGAAACACTTCCTCTTAAGCTTTCATTTATGACGTTTTTTATGCAGCATGGATATTTAAGGGCAGCATTGAATTCTGGTCTTGTAACATTACCACTCTTTTGTACCCATTCTTTCAGGGTTGAGCAGCTTTATTTTTTGTCCTTCATTTGGTTCCCTTTCCTCGGTCTGCTATTGCTCAGTCTCCGGTTTCCTTCCTCCTGTAGGGTTTCCCTATGGACCTTAATAATCTTATTCTAGTCCCAGTATGAACAAAAGCAGGGGGAGTCATACCTAGACAACTGCTATAGAGTTTTTGAATACTTTTTCAAAGACCTACTTGGTCTTACTCTTCGATGCTGTATGTAACCACCAACTGCATTCTACTTGAGGGCTCAGTGTTCATTTTCCCACTTACCTTGTATGGCTGCCCTGTCTCCCCTTTCTTCAGGTGTGTTGGTTCAAGTTAGTCTTGGCTAACCGCTACGGGATTGAGGATGTAATGGGTATTGCATCAGGTCAATATCTCCTTTATATGGATTTTTTTGGGGGTGGGAACTGTTACTGCAGCAGCAACTAGGACCAGCAACCAAAGTGGGGGAAGTGTTTTTGCGGAGACAAATGGGGAAACAATAGGTGATAGGATTTTTGTGGATCTCTGAATTTCCGCACGTTTTGGTAAAACATTCAAGGAAAATCCATGATTTTAGGTAAAGTATGGGATTTGCAAGGCATTGGGGGTAAGAAATCCTTTAGAGATCCACTCAAGTCACAAGAACTCTGGATTCTCACGGGTATCTAGTTTTCATAAATGTCTGAGTTTTGTAGGTTTCGTGGGTGGAAGCTTAGGTTTATTTGTTGGCCCTTTCTTGCAGCAGGTACTTGGCCCCTACACACAAGTGGGCTACCACGTGGGAACACTGAGTGGTAGGAAATGTGTGGGTCCCCGCAGATACCGGAGCTTCCCCTCACAGAAACGTGAGGAAAATGTGTTTTAATCTTAGTTTGAGGTTTACAAGGGCTTTTGGGTAAGTAAATCTCATGAAGACCACACAGGTCACATTATCCTGGACCAATAACCAGGCTAGCTTTCAGAAATGTCTGGGTACAGTAGGTTTTGCTTAATGGCGGCCTAGCTAGGACCTAAAATCCGCAGCTACCCAAACTGTAAAAATAAATGTTGATTTTGATGGGAGAAATGTGACATTTCCAAGCCGGGTTCTAGGGAGTTGTTTTGCAGGAGCTAGGACTAGCCACACAAGTGTGGTACTGTTCTCATGGAAGTGTGGTAGCACAGAATAGTAGAACATTGGTTACCACCAACTGGATTTCTCTTTATTTGTGGCTTCCAAATGTAAGACAGAGCGCAACAAAGACAACATTTTACAGCATGCTCTTTGAATCACAAGACAGAATGGGTAACCAAAATTCAGAGGTGGGCAAATAACAATTGTTCCAAAACTCAGGCACTTGTTTACATTTCAAAGATACACAAATTTCCTTCAAACCAAATTTTTATTCTTTATGTTTTACCATATAAATTGCTGTATAGTCGGTACACAATAAAAAAAATACCTTTCAAGGAGCAGCTAAGTTGTTGGCTTTGGGATCCTGTGTTGTAGCCAAATCTACAAACCCTAAGTATCCCTAAAACCACAAGGGTCCGTCGGACATAGTGGTATATTGCTTTTGTCAAACAAACAGTGACAAGCTACAGCTCAAATTTGCCTTGAATTTATCAAGGGAAGACCTTATACAGTATGAAAGATTCACAGTGTTCTGCATGTAGGTAAAAGCACCCAATGCAGACACCTTAAGACTACTATGGAAAAGCATTAAAATGGACAAGTCCAACAGAAATAATTATTTGGAAGAAATAATTCAAAATGTAGAAGCACAACAACTGTGGCAAAGCAGTATCCCTATTAAGCAGGTCTCGAAGCTGCTGGAAGAGCAAATGCTATCAAAGACTATGCAAACTTAGAAGGAAGGATCATGCAAAACTGGCAGGAAATGTATACGATCTTCCCAACTGTTTGGAAATTTAAGTCAATCACTGCAAAAAGATCATTGGTACAGCTACAATTTGGCCTGTATCCCTCTTAACCACCAGCAGACTTAAGTGGAAGTACTGATCATCAGCATTGACTGTGGAGGACCACTCTGGTATTGCATTAATTGGAGTAAGCACCTAATCTTACCTCCTGCTGCATTCTGCCACTGGATGGTTCCAGATTCCTCGGGGTCTGTTTCACTTGGGACCCTAATGAATTCCTGAGCGTGAACCTTTTCCCACAACTTGATAGACTCCATAGGGGCGTAGAACATTGGAGGAATTTACTGTTCTCGGTGATTGGCAGAGATGCTCTATACAAAATGATGACCATCTCACACCTCCTATATGTACTCCAAAAGACACCCATTAAGATTTACCCCAGATTTCTTTTGGGAAATTGACCATGAGGTCAGAGTATTGTCATGGAATGGAAGTAGCTTGCGCACTGCGCTGTGTATCCTCCAAAAGGAGGTATATGATGGAGGACTGGCAGTCCGGACATGCTTAAATACTATTGGGCCACACAACTGGTGGTAGTCAACGACTGGATGTTCGCTGATCACCATGAACCAGCCTGCTGGGTTGAGAGAGAGGCTATGAGTCACAGGGGACACTTAGCAGTTCTTGGTCTATGGAAACTGGAGCAGTATTTACCGATGCATATGCAGAAGGTGGCAAGTGTGCACAGAAGCTACAAACTATTTAGGAGGGGGGGATAAGGTCATAGATCAAACCCCACTCTGGGACAGCAACCTCTTGAAGGATGTGGGTAAATTGAAAGGCTTTTCAAAGTGGGCCCTGATTGGCATAGAGCGACTGGGAGATGTCTGGAGGGGCATGCACTAGTAATGCTGGAGGTTCTGCATCAAGAGTATAAATTGGCCTAGACTGAGCACTACAGATAGCTAAAGGTTGGGCATGCCCTTTGGAGACATTTAGTGGAGGGGAAAAACTTCTGGAAGAGGCGCCTACTCACGGACCGGACCCCCTGCATGATAAGAATATTTATACGGTTTACAAACATATTGTCTCACCTGATGGTGGCACTAAACGTCCCGGGAAGGAGACCCTGGAGCCTTCGAAGATGACAACTGGACAGAGGCCCAACAAAGCCCACGAGAGGTAGTGATTCGTTCAAGTTTTAGATTGGTGCAATTGAGAATCCTGCATAGATCGTTCTACTCTAGAGTGCTCCTTCAGAAGATAGGAGGGGGAGGAGACGTTGCACTCTGCCTGCAGGGTTGTGTACAGGAATGCACATTTTTACTTTGGGGATGCCCGAAAATACAACTCTATTGGGAGAAGGTTGTACTGAAAATGGCTCAGGTCCTTGTTCTCGAGGTTTCCCTCGATGTAAAGTGCCTCCCTTTACCTATAACAGGGGAGGAGTCATGACCAAAATATCAATAGATTTGACTGGTGGTTTTAGTGGCTAAACAAAACATTGCACAGCGAATCTACCCTCCCCGAGTCGAAGACTGGGTGTCGGATTTAGACTGGTGCCAGCAGGTGGAGCAAGAAGTCCATCAAATCAGGGGCTGCCTTAAGAAGCAGGAAAAGGTGTGTGGCAACGGAGGCGCTTAGAGGTTACAGAGTATGGGGGGGTGGTGCTGGGGAGGGGGTGCTACACTTTTGGTCTGTTACCTGCTGTGGACTTTAAAATGTTAAAAGCCATAAAGGCTCCATTTCAAATGTAGAACCATGTCATATTTCTGATGCGGTATGCTCTGATCAAAATGTATACTAAATGACAGCTTAAAGTACTGTATTCACTGTATGCTGAGCGATGTTTAATAAAAAAAAATTAAAAAATGTTGCCTGTGTGGATTGGTTTGGGAGTCACTAACTCACGTGGTAATTACTTACTGGAAACTTAGGGTGAAACATACTGGTTACTGCCAATGTTTCGCCACCTAAATAAACGGACCTGCAATAAAGCAATCAAAACCTCTCTGAAGGAAGGCTCTCGCCAACTGATAGCTAGATTTCAGAAATGTATAAACTGTGCTACAACCGCACTGAAGAAAGCCAAACATTTAAAATGTATTTGTAAGTCCCTAGTAAAGTGGTACTACATGTACTCAGGGAATGTAAATTAAATACTACTAGTGGTGCTGCGCCAACTATTGTGGCATCCACACAAGTTGCCCATCAAAACAGGGCTCAGGCCTGCCATTGCAGCCTGAGTGCAGTTGTAAACTACCATTTCGACCTGGCAAAATAAACCTTTCACCATGCCTAAACCTAAAGAATGCCTTATTAGCATGCACAATCGCCGATATTGTGCATTTGACAGTAGAAAACAGATTTAATAAGGGCTTTCCTCACTGACTGAAGAAGCCCTACATCACACTGGGGTTAAGAGGCCACTAGATATCAACCTAAAATCAACTGCTTAATTCCTCCACTCAGTAATTGAGTGACTGCCCACCCTCTTCACCCCCCCACCTGCTGCCCACCCCTCCCCCTTTTCCGATGCTTGGACATAAGAGCATGAAGTAAACCTCTCACAGGAAGGGCCATATGAACAGCGAGGAGACCTGGCCCACGACTTGGCATTAGAGTGGAGTTCAAGATTCAATTTCTTTTTGTATTCGGTGCCAAAGTTTGGTCTTCCAGGGTTAGATCGCCATGGGGTGCATGAAGGAACACTTGTCACAGGTCTGGAAGCCATAACACCAGAGACTTTTTGTGCAGTTGCTTGCTTCTGCTTCTTGCAGTCTTAGCAGTGCTTGAACCCTGCCTTTTTCCTTTGGATATCATTCACTAGCACACTGAGAACATGTTGTAAGACCAAGAATGTCGGGCTAGAGCTCCAAAACCACGTCAGAAGGGGTGGGAAGAAAGGAATTGATGTCAAAGTGCAGGCTAATGCTTATATGCACCGCTGCTGTGTCTTTTCCAAGACAGTACAGAGTTACCACGGAGCCACACAAAAAACAATGGCCACAGGAGCAAGAAGGAAAAATCCTGGATCCAATCTGTTACCAGCGGATATTCTAAAGGTGAGGAATCTGGAATTGGAAGTTTCAATCAGAAATCAGTTTACAGTGCAACCTGTGCATCTGAAAAACAATGGGAGTGCAGCACAGTCCAGAGAGCACAAGGGCGCTCACTTTGCAACCCCTCATAGATTCCAGCTTGTATTTCCGAGTCACTGGAGACGCTGAGTAGAAAGCGTATACTGTCCATGGTCACTTCCAGCATTTTATGGAGGATGTGTTTCTTGAGGAAATTGCGCAGCAAACAACTTCGCATGTCCAACTGTATTTTCAGAGTACGCTGCTGTTTCATTCTAAGACACAAGTGTGAACTCCTCTCACCTGGGGGGGTTGAAAATATTTGGGGTGAGGCGTACATTGCTCATGGGAATATTGTGCAAACCATCAGTACAGTCTTTCTGCGCCTCTCATCTTTGGGTAACAGCCACATTCCTGTTTGTCACGAGTAAAGTTAATTTTATGATTCAGCAAAGTATTCTATATTTCAATATTAACCAAGCAGTAAAGCCATGGAGCCTTCCAGACAGTTCAAACTGCAGCCTGACGTGGAACATTTCTCTATAAAGATTTATACTGCAGGGCAGAATATAGTGGTCAGTCTTTGTACATATACAGAGTCTTTGAACTTATACAAAGGGCAGTTGCTGTATAGATAATAAATTAAAAGAAAAGGTTAGTTACAGTGTGGAGATGTATATGCTCTGGAATAGTTGCACTGGTTACGCATACAGCAGATTGTATACGGGAAAGGACACTAGACTAAATCCAGATTGCTTGAAATCTTGCTCAATCACTTAAAAATAAAGGTTATGTCCTTTATGTTCACAAATTCAACACAGAAATGCAGCTGTTCAACTATGGTGTGTGGGGCAAAACGAAGTCACCGCAAAGGAGTAACTTGGAAGATTGTTTGTAAAAAGCTACAAGAAGGTCAGTGTAGCGGCTTGCATTTCAATAGACTGCGAGCTGTCAAATTTACTAACAGATGAGAAACACAAGTGTTCACTACAATTTATAATGAGAGCAACTTTTTGTTCAAGGTTTGGCGTCAGCTGACAAATGCATAAGCCGAATTGCATACCTGAATGAAAGAAGCACATGAAGTAGAGTTGATAAAACTGACTGGCTACTTAAACCTTATGGTGTGACTCATAAAACCCACACATGGTGCAAGAAGTTGGCTATCCATTTGGTAATTTACAATGAAAATGTCTAATGTCAGAATACTACTAGAAGACAGATATCCCTCTAGGACTTTGAGTAGCTAATTATTGTTAGTCTCACTGCCGTGGAAGCAGTAGCCTCTACTTCATCTAATGCAGAGGATTCTAAATCGATGTGAATGGATACATACTTTCCATGACACTACCGGATTAGCCAAGAAGCCCTTCAAGTTGTTCCACCTGAGTTGGAAAATCAAAATCGTTCTAATAGTTTTCACCCAAAGAATTACCAAAACCCATACAGGTTTTTCTACTCAATCAGATTTGGGCCACTGTTTCTATTGACTCCAGTAAATGAGTACAATTGGCCATACTTCGGGCCTGCTTGCTAACTTAACGCTTTATTTGTGAAATTGCATTATTTAGATTTGGCAGATAAGGAACTCTCAAAACAATGCAGATGTTCCATTGCTGTGTTACAATTACATTATAGTCAGTCACTGTACATTCAGTAGACTATAAAAAATATGCAATAATTAATGTTAGTCAAAGTTACACCAGGATTATCAGACATTTATGCCCGTTTTCAGATTTTAGGGCTGCCTTTGACAGTATAGTTAAAAACAGTCTTTGGTTGATGCTGAGCTCCTGTGGGAAGATCAGAAATTGCTAAAGCCACTCAGACATTTGAGGCTGCAAGTGAAGCTTGGTGACAACACAGGTCTGTCAAACACAATATATATTAACAGTGGACTCAAATTGGGATGTCTTAGTCGTAATATTATTTAATCTTTACATGTCTGATTCCGCTACAGCTTTCGCCAACATAAAAGGTTGCGCTACGTGACCATACGTGCCACCATTTTTGTTGTTGTATCTTCTGCAATTACTCTAGCAGGAGCATTTCCGTGTAAAGTATGAATTTGAGAGGAGGGGTAGTGGGGGGGAGGGGCGGGGGGAGGTTCTTGTGGCTAATTTTGTCATCTCATGGCCCCATACAGTTATAGGTACGTTTTAACTGTGTACCTAAGATAATCCCTCCACTTCATCATTCCTACCATGGGTACAAGCAGGTCTAATAGTGTTAATTTAGGTATAACCTCTAACACGCCTAAAGAATTCCTCCCAAATCCAGAGAAGCCATGGATTAAATGGGTAGAGTGGAAGGAGCATTTTTTTTTAACTATATCACTACCTTAAAGAAAAGCACACACACACACACACACACACACACACACACACACACACACACAGACACACACACACACACACAACCATTGGTAGTGTCTCATCTCCTGAAACGGAAAAAAGAATTCTCATGCACTCTTGGGCTTACAACCAAATGCAAAAAAATTAAAGCGTTGGATTATGATGTGTTTAAGAATGCTATTCTAGACTTGGGAAAACATTCCCCTAGTGTATGTGTAGTTGACACGAGACGTGCCTTCTTACAAAAGAAAAAGTAAGAAATGCGTTCCTTACCTGTAACTGCAGTTATCCAGTATTGGTATCTTTCATAGATTTACATGCCTGAATCATTCCCCGTCATCGGGATGGGAGCCACCGGTACATAAATAAAGTAATGTCTCATTAGAGATATAGAGTAATAGGCCAAGGGCCTTACATTAGTAACATATCCATGTCCTTTTGTAAGCTATCACCACCCTCTGGAACCTTCCTGGAAGGAGCTCTAGTCCCTCAGATTTTCGTAAGCACAGTGCTAAGTAGGTGTATCACAGAGAACTAGGCGAGCCCTTCCAGGGGAGGCGGGTGATTTGCATGTGAATCTATAAAAGATACCAATACTGGATAACTGCAGTTACAGGTAAGTAACACATTTCTTATCCAGTATTAGGGTATCTTTCATAGATTCAGAGTAGTAAGCAATGAAAAGCACATTTCAGATGGTACAGCATATACGAATTCACCAGATAATAACATATCAATGTGAAACGTAGAAAGTACCAAACTGCAATCAAAGCAACCATTAACGAACACAATAAAGAAATGTGCTAATAAAAGCAAGGATGGTGGGATGAAGAGAAGGCTCACCTCTATTGAAATAGATGACATAGCACTGCTTGTCCCACTGCAGCATTCTTCATAAGTTGCGTATCCAAGCAGTAATGCTTGGAAAATGTATGCGGCGTCTTTCATGTTGCCGCTCTGCAAATGTCTGTCATAGGCACACCTGCAAAGAGTGCCATGGAGGTCGAAATCGCCCTAGTGGAATGGGCTCGTACCTTGGAACGCAAGGGCTGACCTGCTTGCTGGTGACCGAAAGGAATGGCTGCAGAGATCTACCGAGAGATACTTTGTTTAGTCAGTGGAAGAACTTTCCGAGGACGACTGTTAGCTACAAAGAGTTGGTTGCGATTTGCGGAACGACTTTGTCCTGTCAAGGTAGAATTTAAGGCAGCGTTTAAGGTCTAGAGAGTGTAGAGCTCTCTGCAGGCGTCTGAGGGTTTGAAAAAAAGGTCCGTAAGACTATAGGCTCATTAAGGTGAAAGTCTGACAAGACTTTGGGCACAAACTTAGGATTAGTTCGCAGTATAACCCGGTCATGTTTGAACTGAAGAAAAGGGTCCTGAACCGCAAATGCATGAAGCTCGCTTATTCGCCTTGCAGAGGTAAGGGCTAGAAGGAGTGCCGTCTTCCAAGAAAGATATTTAAGATCAGCTCTGTGTATCGGCTCAAAAGGGTGTTTCATAAGCCGAGCAAGAACTGTGTTGAGCTGCCAAGTGGGAGGCAGAGATTTTACGGGAGGAAAAGTCCTGAATAGGCCTTTGAGGAATTGTTTAATCAATCTGTTAGACCAAAGGGAAGGACCTGCAGAAGACCTCCTGAAACGGGATATTGCTGCCAGGGTAACTTTAATAGAGGCATGAGCAAGACCTGAAGACGCCAGTTGGAGCAGGTAAGGCAATATTTGTTCTGGAGACGACAAGAGAGGGTGTATTTTTGCCAACTTACACCAGATGCAGAACCTCTACCATTTTAAGGGATACATTTTGTTAGTACAGTCGGCTCGAGCCCGAGCCCGAACTGCCCTGCAGTCCACAGGAATGTCTAGGCCATGGAACTCTCGGAACTCAGGTGCCTAGCCAATAGTTTGAGCGATGCTGGATCCGGATGTTGGACTTGTTTCCTGTTCATTGGGAGGAGAGAGGGAAACTGTTTCAAACGGATCGGTGGTTCCAGGGAGAGAAGACAGAGCTCCATGAACCAGTGTTGGCGAGGCCACGCTGGAGCTATCACGATTAGCGTGCAGGGTTCTGCTTTCAACTTCCGGAGGACCCTGGGAATCGGGGAAATCAGTGGCAAGGCGTATGCAGAGACGTTGAACCATGCAATTGAAAACGCATTCCCTAGAGATCCTCGTTGGGGATGCCAGCTTGCGAAGTTTTGGCATTTGGCGTTCTGCTTGGTAGCTAATAGGTCCAAGAGAGGAGTGCCCCATTGGGAGAATATGCGGTTGAGAATCCGCTGGTTCAACTCCCATTCGTGACATGTTGTTTGTTGCCTGCTTAGTGAATCGGTCAGTACATTGTCTGTTCCTGGAACGTACTCCGCTCGAAGAGAAATGTTGTGGTGAAGTAGCCAGTTCCAGATCTTTTGAGATTCGTGAGAGTGGCAGTGGACGAGTACCTCCCTGCTTGTTTAGGTAGTGCATGGTCATAGTATTGTCCGTCCGGACAAGCACTAGAGAACCTTTGATCCTGGCGCGGAACGCCAGGAGAGCAAGATGGACAGCTCGCAACTCTAGGAGGTTTATGTGAAGCTTCTGTTCAGACAGAGACCACTATCCGCTTATTCGAAGTTCTTGGAGGAAAGCTCCCCAACCCTCCAGGGACGCATCTGTCGTGATGATCTGTGGGGAAGCTTGGAACAAGAAGGGGAGGCCTTGAGAAAGATTCTGTGGACAAGTCCACCACTGCAGAGCAGTGACCATCTGAGGGGTCACCTGAATGACATAGTCGGAGGATCCTTCAGATTGAATCAATTGAGACGACAGCGCTTCTAGGAGAGGGTGCATGTGGAAGCGACAGTAAGGAACTAGCAGAATACAGGACGACATCTTCCCGAGAAGGGATTTGAAGAGGCATACGGATAGACTTTTGGGATTTTATGTGGTTTGCCAAATGAGGTAGTTTGTTCCGTCGCTCCTGTGACGGAAAAGCTTTCTTCTGGGTTGTGTCGAGAGTAGCACCCAGAAAGGATATCCACCGAGACGGTTGGAGGACGGAGTTGTCCTGTTGAGAGTGAGTCCCAGGCGACTGAAAAGCTGTAGACAGGCGTTGGAAGACCTGGTCGCGCAGTCTCGAGAAGGTGCCTTGACGAGCCAGTCGTCGAGGTAGGGAAAGACCTGATGGTCTTGTTGCCTTAGGTATGCAGCCACTGGAGAAAGGCATTTTGTAAAAATGCGTGGAACTGACTTGAGCCCGAAGGGCAGGACTCGAAATTGGTAATGCCTGCCTGCCACAGCGAACCTCAGAAACGTTTTGTGATTTCTGTGGATCGGGATATGGAAATAGGCATCTTGAAGATCCAAAGACACCATGTAGTTGTTAGCGTTGAGAAGTTGCAGCCCTTCTTGGATGGTAACTATTCGAAACGACTGTTTCTTTAAGAACCTGTTGAGACTTCTTAAGTCCAGGATTGGTCTCCATGTCTTCTCCTTTTTGAGCACCAGGAAAAAGCGGGCGTAAAACCCCTTTCCTCATTGAGGAAGAGGGACCTTTTCTATAACTCCCTTCTGGAGCAGGAGTGAAAGTTCCAGGAGTAAAAGGCGTAGATTTTTGCGAATCATAGGTCGAGGAGTGGTCTGAGGAGGAATTTGAATGAACTCCAGTGAATGCCCAAATTGTACCAGTTTAAGGACCCAACGGTCTGTTATTTTTTTCCAATTGTGTAAGAAATGGGAAATTCTTCCTCCTATTTTGGAGGGTGGAGAGGAAATGGAGACCAGCGGTAGAGAAAAGTCATTGCCATCGAGCAGCGTCCTTCTGTCGTCCTCCCTATCCTCGAAAGGAGGTCTTAGGGTAAGAGGATTGCGATTGTTGACGTTGTTGGTACTGTGGCCAATATTGTTGGTTGGAGGAGGAATGGGAAGACCGATAGTGTTGGTAGTCGCCTCTGGTGGAAGATTGTCCTCTACCCCTTGAGCCACGAAAAGGTTTTTTTTTTAATTGAAGGGTACCCAGAGCCCTAGCCGCCTCGGTATCCTTTTTTATGCCCTGAAGAGCTTCATCAAAATGCGTGCCAAAAAGAAGCTGACCATCGTAGGGCATGTCCAGAACTTTTGTCTAGACTTCCGGCCGGAAAGAGGTCGCCTTCAGCCAACTCTGGACTTCGTAGTACAGCAGCGCCAGCTAGTTGGCGGAAACCAGTAGAGGCGATATCCATCACACAATCAATCGCGGAAGCCGAACGTTCGCCTTCCAGCAAGATTTTCTTTGCTTCCTCCTTCAAATCGTCTGGCAAGGCTCCCAAGTATGGAGCAATGTCCGCCCACATCTGCCTGTTCTAGCGCCCTAATAACGCTAAAGAATTAGACGCACGCACTGGTAATGCAGACATGGATGAGAAGTGTTTCCCAATATTGTTAAGTCATCTGCCTTCCTTGTCAGGAAGAGCGGACAGCGGAGCAGAAGGGTTTTTAGATTTCTGCTAAGCAGCCTGTGTGATGACGGAATCAGGCTTGGGATAGCTGGTAAGGCAGGCTGGAGCAGTGTCCGGAGCCCCGTATATTTTGTCTAGCCGAGGTAACACTGGGGGGACCGAAGATGGATTGTGTATTATTTTAACCCCCTCTTCCCAGATATAGTCTATAATGGGCACAGATCTTAAAGACTTTCTAAAAGGTTCCTTAAAGTCGTAAAGGAATCAATCCTGCTGGTGAGAAGACATAGGGATCTGGAAATGTTGTGCAGCCCTTTCAAGATATTATGAAAACCCCCGATATCCTCAGGAGGCGAATCAGCTTGAGTAGGCACCAGGGACGCTGGACATGGGATATCCCACATATCATGACTCGATTGTGAATCATGGAGTTCTCCTTCCTCTTGTTGTTCATCCTCCTCAATATCCGTGGAAGGTGGAGGTGGTAGTGTGACAGGTACAGACTGTGGAGGCTGTGCCTTGGCGGCGGAGAGACCACTGGAGCAGGAGACGTAGCAGAAGTTGGAAATCTCTGCTTGTAGTCTGAAATCAGAAATTGGGAGGTCAGAAACCAAGGACGCAGGCAGGCAAACCATGGGAGGTTGGGGAGGCTGGCTGTCGTCAGGATAGTATGTCTGGTCTTCTGGTTCCTGTTAGTCATAGTCCGAACTCTCTTGGTACTTGACATGAAGTTCAGATGGACTTGTCGCAGCTCCGAACATACTGCCATCGTCAATCTTCCTCTTCCAAAAGGTGAGTTGGAGGTAATGGCTGGGCTCTGCTAGGAGTAGTCATTTCATTAAGTCTTTATTTCGACAAGTCATAAAAGACTATACAATAAAACAAAGTATTAAAAACAATGTTTCTTACTTAGTACATCCAAATGTCCTTGAGAAATCATGGGTTAGCTATTCAGTAATAATTTGGTACAGGGTAGTCCAGACACAATTGATTTAAAAAAAAAAAAATATATGCTGTTTTCTGAAAGTTTTATAAGACAGTTAAAATAGAATTAATTACAAAATTAAGAACTAATGCCATCTACGAGAGGTCAGATTAAGTCTCTGCAGTCTATATCAACTTCAGTTTATCTCTGCGTATAGTCCACATCCACTTTAAGAACTTTGCAAGTGCAATAACCATACTGTCGGAGCAGTCTGTTCTTAGAATCCTAAGTGCTGCGGTACCACTAAGAATACCTTTTTGTAAACAAATTGATTTGATCCATTTGTGGCGCGGAGCTTTATATAGTGGACATATGAATAGAACATGGGCCAAAGTTTCAGATTGACCTGTACAAAACGGACATTGGTAGTTATTACTTGACCATTTGCTTGTAAATGGGTTGATAGGAAACTTTTTCACCAATACAGGGTAGGAACCCTTCCTATCAGTGGGGATGATAATAAGGTCCCAGTATCTCTCGTATGCAGGAATATGTTTAAGTTCCAAAAAAGCCTTGGTTAGTGATGCATCAGTGTGTGTTTGGAATTCCCTTTGGGTGATGTTAGCCCAATACATCTCCTTTAGGGCTTTCCGTGATGGGAAAATGTTTTCGGTTTGTTTTTCCCATTGCTGCTCCATTCCCAAGGCTTTATACTGCGATTTGACCTGTTTGAACCATGATATTTTACCCCCTTTGTCCATATTCCTGGTTTCTAGGAGCGCTGAAGCGTAGTGGGTTAATTCGGGCGTAACCCAGAGCCTTCTCCAGTATGCAACCGATCGGAAGCTAGCTATGTCCTGACATTTCTGACATCCCAAATCGATGTACAGCGGTGTCAGTGGTGTTCATTTGGGAAGTTTAGTTATGCCCCTCACTTTCTTGTGTCTATGCATTGCCATGAATTTGGTTTTAGACACATTTATGGATAGACCATGGTCTTTGCAGAAAGCCTCAAAACAGCCTATTGCTTTTTGAAGCCCTTCTTGTGTTTTGGAGATTAGTAGGGTGTCGTCTGCAAACATTAACAGGGGTACGGGGATGCCATTTTGTTTCGGTGCATCTGTATAAACCTCCCTGAAATATTCGGTAACCCTGTTTATATATAGCGTAAACAGGGTTGGAGCTAAGACGCACCCTTGTCTAACTCCCCTTTCTGTATCAAATTTGTCAGTAACCTGACCATGGTTACCCCACCTCACCTGTGCATAGTTGTTTTTGTGAAATTTGATCAGGAGAGTGAGGAGTTCTAGTGGCATGCCTTGATCACAAAGCACTGGCCACAGTCTTGAGCGTGGAACTAAGTCGAATGCCGATTTCAAATCGACAAAGGCTGCATAGAGAGTGCCTCCCCAAGGATAACCCATTTCCAACATATGTTGGAAAATCTGAAAACTTGGTCCACGGTACTGGTAAAAGGGCGAAAGCCTGCCTGTAGTGGGGACATGACCCCAGAATCGTCAACCCTGTTCTGGATCCTATGTAATACAAGCCTTGCCACCACCTTCTGGATACATGCAATTAGGCCAATTGGCTTGTAGTTTGCTGGGTATGCTCGATCCCCTTTTTTAAAAATTGGGATAATTTCAGCTCCTCTCCAGACATCTGGTATCGGGGAGCCCCTGGAAATTGCAATAGCCAGCAGCTGTATATACGGCACCCATACGTCTCTAGAATGAAGAAAAAGATCTGCCGGAATCATATCTGGACCCGGGGCTCTTCCTCTCGGGATGGTGTTTAAGGCGTGTTCAATGTCACTCCGACTGAACACTAGCGGAGTAGTGACTACATAGTTTGTAATAGGGTCCAAAGTGTCCCCACTCGCCCGAAAAGGGTTTGCAAATTGAGATTTAAAGTGGGAAACCCATAATTCGGGTGGGACAGAATTAACTGGGTGTGACTTATGGGATCCCTTCCCCCATTTCACTAGATTCCAGAATCTAGTCATGTTTCTAGCCTTACATGCCTCATATAGCTCTTCCCAGTATTTATTGTCCCAACATTTTTTCGCTTCCTGCTGGGTCATTTTGTAGTGACTCCTCGCTTCGCGAATTTGGAGCTTATCCTTTTTATTTCACGGCCCTTGCTAGAGATTTATATGCTGCTCTACAGCTTTTGCCATACCATGATTCCTGTTGCTTCCTATTTTTACGTGGACAGGCACTTTTTTCCTTTATAAAAAATTTGCTAAGGTTTAAAAAGAGGGTTGTGTGAATAGGGACCACCCTGGTCATAAAGTCATTTCTAGACATGCAACACTGTAGCTCGCTGGTTGCACTAGACACCATTTCTTCCATTTCAGGAATGCATTGGTAATTATCAATGCATTCTGCCCATTTTAACCTTCTCATATCATTTGCAAGGACTATTTCATTGGATGTATCTGTATTAAGAACTCCTATTTTAAAAAGCTGAAACTCTAAGCTAAGAGGGTTGTGATCGCTCTCAATTCTTTTAATAATATTCATGTCTAAAATGGTTGGCCATGATTCCAGGTTGACAAAAATATAGTCAATCCTACTTGAGCGAATGCCATTGTTTTTTTTTTTTTTGTTTTTTTTGTTTAAAAACCTTTATTGGAGTAAGCAAGAAAATACAAGGATGGGCCTACAACCACACGGGCTGGCCGCTAAAGAGGAGTCGAAATACAAGATACCTGCCCGCAGAGGCAACAATCGACCAACAATGCAATACTCCCCACGAAATACAGGACAAAACAGATTTTATTTTATATGAAAGAACAAGCACACAACAAGGCGAAAGTATAGTACTGTCAGTCAGCCCAAAGGACGTAAAGGGGGTATAGCAGCAGGAGAACATAAACGGAGCTCCAAGCTCCAAGGAGATCGGGGGGGGGGTTGGGGCAAGGAGATCAGAGGGGAGAACCGGAAACACCAGCACAACCCCTATATAAAGGGTTCCAGGAACGCTCACCTAGGGAGACAGGGTAATCTCAGCAGTGCCTACAAGGGGAGGAGTACAAATGTCGCCACGATAGTCATTCCATTGACCCCAAACCTTCGTCCACGCCCTGGGTCTGCCCCTGGCCACATAGACAGTCTTCTCACGGAACATGGACCAGTCCATATTATCCTCCCATTTCGAGACGTCAGGGGGCCTAGAGGCCCCCCAGAGTTGCGCGATATCCCGCTTCGCAACCATATAACCCAGGGTGGCCCATCTGGTCTGGGCCACCGAATAGTCGGTGGGTTCCCAAACATTCAAAAGACAGCGACGAAGTTCCGGACGCAAGGACACACCTGTCACCACAGCCATCACTTCAAGCACAGCCGTCCAATAAGCAGCCACCATCGGGCACTCCCAAAGAATATGCAAAAAAGTTGCACTCAAACCACAGCCACGCTTGCATAACCCGTCGGAGGAAAAGCCCATCACCACCAGACGCGGTCCCGTAACGTACACCCGATGAAGGATCTTAAGTTGAACCAGACGGAGACTAGCCGGAATAGCCACCTCCTTCGGGGAGGAGAGGGCCGATTGCCAATCCTCATCATCAAGTTCCAACCCATCGCCCACCCACGCTTCCCGAAGTCGGACCAGTAGGTCGGCCCGATTATTAATCAACTTTTTATAGATCAGGGAGATAGTGCTATCAGGAAGATGCCCGTCAAGGATACGGTCTTCAAGGGGGGAAGAATCAGGCGGAATCTCACCAGGAGCAAATACCGAAGCAAGGGCGTGTCTGACCTGTAGATAACGAAAGAACTCCCGACCATTCAGGCCATAGTCAGCCTGGAGGGCCTGAAACGACCGCACAGAACCCTTAGAGTACACATCCCCCACCTTACTAATCCCAATCACATCCCAACGGTCGAAACCCTTGGTAGACCAGAGACCGCCCAGACGTTCCGAAGCATAAAGCGGTGTCGCCAACGTCAAGCGATCTTCCCAGCCCAAGCTCACATTCGCAGCGCGCCACACAGTCAAAGCAGTCAATGTAGGTCCCACAAGATGGCGCCCAGCGGAGCGAGAGTAAAGCACTCTGTTAAAATCACCTCCCGGAAGCTGAAGTTTATCCATCTCGAACGCCGGATTACGACCCGGCGAAAACATAACGTGATTGATAGCAGACAGGTGGGAGGCCCAATAATATCTCTTAATGTCGGGGAGCGCCATGCCCCCGTCATACCACGGGATGGAAAGTTTCGCGAGAGCAATGCGCGGACGCCCATCCCAAATAAGCTGTCTCTGAAGACTCTCAATCTCCCGAAAATAGGTCTTAGGGATAGGATCATAAAAGTTCTGGAGAGCGTAGAGAAATCGCGGCAATGACATCATTTTAAACAGGGCCGCCCGACCCAGAGGAGATAAGGGAAGTTTACGCCAGCGGGCAACGTCCAAACGTAGTCTAAGCAACGGGGGAAGGAGATTACGATCAAAGCGAAGGGACGAGTCCAAAGTAACAAAAATCCCCAAGTATTTGAAGCCATCCTGGGCCACCTGAATGGGAAGTCTACTCGGCAACGGAGGCAAGACACCAGATAAAACATATACACAGGACTTGGTCCAGTTAATTACAAGGCCCGAGTTAGCACCAAAGGACGCGAGAACGTCAAATAAAACGGATAAAGACTTATGAGGGGAGGTAAGATACAAGAGGATATCGTCCGCATAAAGCGAGACACGGTCTTCAAAGTCCGGGGCCCAACGAATCCCTTTAAGGGACGGTTCCCACCGAAGCCAGGCCGCCAATGGTTCAAGAGCGAGTGTAAACAGCAGCGGAGACAAGGGGCAACCCTGGCGGGTGCCCCTGCCCAAGGAGAAGGGAGCCGACACCCTACCATTCACCACAACTTGCGCCAGAGGTTCCGCGTACAACAATTTAATCCAGCTAATAAACTCGCACCCGAATCCGAATTTCTCAAGAGTCGCCCATAAATAGGGCCACTCCACAGTATCGAAGGCCATAGAGGCATCCAAAGACGCCAAAATGGCCGGTTCCGTCAACAGCCCCGCCCTCGCTATCACGCCGTGAAGGCGACGTAGATTCAAAGCAGTGTTGCGATGCGGGATAAAGCCAGATTGATCTGGATGGACCAGGTCACCAAGAACCGACAGTAGACGGGACGCCAAAAGTTTCGCCAAAACCTTGGGTTCAACATTTAACAGGGATATAGGCCTATATGAGGAACAAAGGTCCCGCGGTTTACCATCTTTGGGGATGACGACTATCGTCGCCAGACGCTGATCGTAGGGAAGGATGTTCCGCTCTCGGGATTCTAAAAACATATCGCGGAGATACGGCGCCATCTTATCGGGACGTAACTTGTACAACTCAATAGGCAACCCGTTCGGGCCCAATGCTTTGCCCGAGCGGAGCGAACGGATAGCAGTAGCTATCTCATCAGCCGTAAAAGGGGAGTCCAAAGCAATACGGTCCAAGTCGGAGACACAGGGCAGAGTTATATCACGCAACAGAAGGCGAGAATCAGCCACATCCCTCACAGACACGGGAGCATACACAACACGGAAGTATTCGGCAAAACGGTCAACAATAGCAATCGGGTCAGTCACATTCTCACCACTCGCAGACTGAATCACGGGCACCACACGATTAGCTCTTTCTTTCTTGTCCAACCACGCTAGGAGTTTACCCGCTTTATCACCCACATCATATAACCTGCCTTGTTGTTCTCGAAACATCACCTTTGCAGCGTCCGTGACCAGGGATTTATAGGCAAATTGTTTCAAACCCAGGGCGTGAAGTTTCGCAGGTGTGACACCAGAGTCCAGTTCGTCCTCCAAAGCCGAAATCTCCCCCTCAAGGTCTACCACCTCCCTCTTCCCGGCTTTCTTAGCTTCAACAATCAAGGAAAGGGCCTGTCCACGAATCACCGTTTTAAAAGCTTCCCACAGGGACACAGCCGAAGAGACCGACCCCTCGTTGTCCAGGAAATACGCATCCATGGACTTGAGCAAGAGGCTACGGGTCTCAGGGGAGGAAAGGTACCATGGGTTAATGGGAGCTACTCGGCCCGCTGCCTCCACCCCAACCTCAAAACGAAGCCAGAGCGGCGAGTGGTCAGAGATACCCCTTGGCAAATGCTAAATCTCACTGACCGCCGACGACTGGGCCGCGGGCATCAGGAAATAATCCAGCCGAGACAAACTGCCATGTGCCCCAGAGTGGAATGTGTATTGAAGCTGAGTGGGATGCAACAGTCGCCAGCAGTCCACAAGGCCAAAGGTATCTAGAAACCCACCCAACCACTGCTGAGCAGCCGGAGTATCCCTAGGGGGATGTAAATGTAAATGTAAATGTAGTATACTTGTAAAGCGCACAGCTTGAAGGCCGGAAAGCACCGAATTAAAATCACCGGCCAGGAAGAGAGTACTATTAGGGAGATCTAACAAGACGCGGCCCAAATCAGTGAAAGTAGAAGTCTGCAAACCCGGGGGGACATAAACATTGAAGAGAGATAGGGTGCGGCCCTCATATCTACCCACCAAGACCGCATACCTCCCTCGGTCATCTTGAATCACCTCATCAATTGCCAGGGGGAGGGAGGTTCGAACAAGGATACCCACACCCCTGGAACCAGAGGTAAACCCCGAGTGTGCCACAAGGCGGTAGCCCCACCTATTCATTGCATAACAAACATTTCCAATCAAATGAGTTTCTTGCAGGAAAACAATGTCCGGTGATAAACGTCGTATACATTTCAAAACCACACTGCGCTTAATACGATCTCCCAGACCGTTAACGTTCCAGGAAACGAATTTTAACCCTCTACCCCCCATCCCATCCACCCGATCCAAGACCCCACGTCCATGAGCACGACATCAGAAACAGCAGCAAACACAGGAGCAATCCGCCTTGAAAACAACACACAGAAAAGAAAGAACTTCCCAACCCCCCTCCCCCCAACTGAAAAGGAACACCCCCCACCCTGCACCCCTGCAAAAAGCTAAAGAGCCACCCCAACCTGCAGTGTGCCTGTCGCCCTAGGACCCCTATTCTACACAAAGACCCCGGAGGAGGAAAGGCCCCCGTTCCACCCGCCCCCCGACCACACCACGAACTAAAAGGAACAAACTAAAGACAAAATAATTATGCTGTAGAGGAACGCCGGCCAACACTCCTGAAAACGTGTTCAAAGTAAGACATGAGAGCCGAACAGTCAGATCTCCGCACCACCTTCGGCACCACCAGGGTGAGCGGCGGGCTCAGTCTCAGGAGGACGGTCAGGCAAGGAGTCCAGCCAGTCATTAACAACATCTGGTCGATCAAAGAAAAGGGTACGCTCGTTATACTCGACCCGAAGCCTGGTGGGAAATAGCATAGCATAGCGTAGGCCCCGGTCCCGAAGACGTTTCTTGGCACCACGAAATTCCATCCGTTGTCTCTGAACTTGTTGGGAAAAGTCCGGGTAAAAGTTCACCGTGGCATTTTCAAAGGCCACCGGGCCCTTCACCCGCGAAGCCTGCAGGATAGCGTCCCGGTCTCTATAGTGGAAAAGCTTCGCCACAATAGGTCTCGGCGGGGCTCCCGGCTTACCTTTGCCCCCCGGAACACGATGTGCACGTTCCACTGTGAAAAACTTAGTAAGACCAGAAGGGGCAAGATGGTTCAAGACCAGATCTTCAACCAGGAGATCCACCGAGTGGGGTTCTGGGTTCTCCGGTACACCAACCAGACGGACATTGCAGCGACGTGCCCTATTTTCAAAATCCTCCAGGCGTCGGGTCATGAAGTCGTTCACCCGACGGAGATTCCCAACCTCCGTCTGGAGCTCCGATACGTCCTTCGTGAGGCTGGATGATTTAATATCCAATGATTGTACCCTTTCATTCGTCTTGCCGAGATCAGCACGAATCAGATTCACTTCAATAGCCACAGTGTCAAGTTTATGGGCCAAGGCCTCGTACTGTAGGCCGATGGATTCCCTCACGCCCGAAATGGCGCCCATAATGTCCTGCAGGGAGGGCTCCGCCGACTCCTCCAAAACTCGATCGGACGCTGTAATAGGACCAGGCAGGGCAGCTCCGGGGGACCCCTTAGAATGGGTATAGCGGTCCATAACATTTGATTGAACCGGAGCTCCGCGCAGAGGTGTTTTCGTCTTGCGCGTCTCCCTGTCCCCTCTGCCCGCCATTTTGAAGATGCGTCACAAGGCGAGCCACCAGGGTCAACGGGCCCGACACCCAAATCGCAGGACCAAAGGTTCCAAAAAGGGCACCACACGGGTAGAGGTCGCCAAACCAGCAAATAGTCCACAGGAAGGCCCAACAACCGATCTGCCTCCAAGTATCAGTCCCTGCACGACACGCACACTGTCGGCCCAAGTCGAAACAGAATCGAAACCGAAACTTAGGAGGGGGACCCACAAGGCTAGTTCTCCTGCCGCTGTTGTTCAATTCCAGGACGGCCACAGAACCGCACCCCGTCCCGGGCGCACCTCAAGGGCGGAGCCCAAAAGTTCAGATCACCATATCTCAGGAATCCAATGTCCAAATCGATTTCTGAAAAGTGCCAGGGTCATCAGCCAAACGTCCTCCACATGAATTCTTGCAGGAAATCAGGATTCAGTCAGGATAAAATGCCGGGAGCGGCGAGGGTCCGGAGAGCGCTGTGCTCAAGCGGCCATCTCGGATGCCCGCCAAGCTCCTCCTCCGCGAATGCCATTGTTAAAGGTTGGACTCCCGTCCTTGTCCCCTTTGGTTCTACCATTGAGTGCTCTTAATCCATGCTCAAGACTAAAGGTCTTGAGCTGGATAGCTGCTTGGGTCCACTTCTTTATAGGTGGTATGTTCAGTGGAGGAATTTGCCAGCTATCATCCTCTGCCTCTGTAAGGTCAATATCAAATTGATCCAGCAGCTCGAAGGAGCAATTAAAATCACCTCCTATCATTAATTAGCTTTTCCCCTGTGTAATTTTATGGACTGACCCAGGTGTTTGACAGTCTCGGTGGGTTTGCCCCCCGGGATGCCCCTTGCATATACATTAAATATTAAGAGATCCCCAAACTCAGACGATTGGAGCTTAACAATTAGAATGTCCTTGGAATTAGACTCTAAGTACGCCGTGGTATACCTAGCATCTTGTTTGACCCAAGTGGTCAGGCCCCCCATGGGCCTTCCCCTCTGTGAGTGGGTCGCAGGTATGGAAAAATTTAGATAACCCAGGCGGTGATAAGTTTGCGTTGCCCAAGTTTCCTGCATTAAAATTATGCTGTAGTTGTCAATAAAATTTAGCCAATCAAAAGAAGCTATTTTATTCTTGAGTCCGGCTATGTTCCAGGACACCAGATGGTGGCCAGCCTGGTCGTTTACCAAATCTCTAGGGGCCAGGTCATTCTGTACTTGTGCATCTCTTTGGTAGTCTGAATTCCGAAGTATATTACTGGGTTCAGTGGGGATATTGCTCTGTGAGCTAATTTTTAAACCTATATCTACTTCAACTGGCCGACCCAAAATCTTCATTTTATAATTGAGGGGCGTCGGCCCAGGAGTTGTCCTATCTTCCATCGATGCCCCACTACCAGCTATAGGAGTGTATGTTCTAGTGTTATCTTTTAACAGCACTGAAGTTCCCCCCCAATGCAGACATTTTCGAAGCAGTATTCACACTACTAGGTTTGGCAAGTACTGATTCGTTGTGAATATGTCTAAGTTACTGTCCTTGCGCCAAGGATTGGTGAAATATAAAATGCAAAGTGGTATCTTCTAAAACCCCACGGGCTACATTTTGTAAGTTAGTGGCAGAAGATTGACCACCCATGCCCCACCAGGTCTGTAAACTTCAGTCGCAATCTTCCATTCCATTGAAGACATCAAATCTATTGAATGTCTCCAGGGGAGTAAAGGGCCTCAGATGGTCCATATTTCTATTAAAATTTGTATTTGCTTTGAAGGGAACAGTATTCCACCCCTAAGTATCGGGTGCTGGCATTAGGTATTGTGTGTGTGTCGAATGCCCGGTATTGAATAAGGTTGGAAAAAGAGTATGGATGTTTGTTTGTCTGCTCATATGATTCGGAGCAAACACCTGGGATCTGGGCTAGAAGTAGGTCAAGGGGCGGGGGATAATGACATTGCTACCATTCCCTCCCGACCAGTTCAATATGTAGTTGACCACTCGTGAATCTCTGAAATTAACTACAACTACATCTCCCTCAATATCCTTGCTTCGGCTACCCAGCCATGGTAGTCGGCGAACATGGACTATTTCCCCATTGGCGTTACTCGTAATTGGTCTGTATAATCTGAACCAGTGCATAATTTTGTTTTTGAGCTGTGTAAATCCTTCCCTTTTGCCATCTGCCAATACCGGAACCCCTGTCAAAACGACCACATATGGCACAGCTTCTTGTGGGAGTTCTGCTAGTGGTCCCCTATTCTTTGGAACCCCTGTATGTTTTATACCTCTCCTTTCATCTTGTATTTTCCCCACGAGTACCTTTTCCTGATCTTTCGTGGTGTTGCTCGTAGGTACTGCAGCTGATATTTTAGTCTGTTTTGGAGGGAGTGGCTTATTTTGGATGGTACTTGTTATTTTAGGAGGTATCTGTTTAGCAATGGTAGATTTAAAAGAAACTTTCGGGACGCTTGGCGTAGCTAATGTAACCGGGTTTGGGGGTGGCACTCCCTCTCTCACTGAAGCCTCAGGTAGATTATCTTTCCTCCTTACGCCCAACTCCATTTCCTCTAGACGCTTCTCCAGTAATTTTAATCTTTCTATAATAGGTAGAATAATAGATCTAATTAGATGTTCCATACTGTCTAGTGAAACACTAGTATAGGCTGGTTTCAGTATTGTTTCAGTGGGGGCGTCGGTGGGTATACTAATGCTAATGTCCATCCCAGTGTGTAAGAGTGTATGTTGTGTTGACTGGTTTATCGGTCTATCGTCAGGGGCTACTGGCACCTGTTTAGCTGGGATGCCCGGTTTGTGAGACTTGGCAAAATCTGAGTGACTTATCCGAGATTTTTGGATTGCCCCCTCTTTTCGTCTTCTCTTGCTGGGTGGAGGCCCCTTGATTTTGGGCATAATTGGTCTCTTTTCCTTATTACATTTGATTTTGTCAGATGGATGATTTATTATAACCGTGTCCTGTGTTAGGCTTATAGGGCTAGCAAGGGAAATGGGACTCAGGGTCTGCCCCCATAGAGGCACATGGTACAGGGGTACAGTCACGTAACAAAAGCGGAACACTCTCTGGTAGGGTGAGATCTTCAGTTTTGCTGAGATTGCCTCCATTAAGAAGAGACATTTCGCATGGGATCTGTAACGTTTTTATGTTTCATATTTTCTACAGAACGACTACGCTCCGCCCTTCGTTCTGCTAGCGTAGTCTCCTTCTCTAGGTCAATTAGGACCTTGGTGAAGTAGGTTTCCAGGGTACCCTTAAGCGGCAGCCCCCCCCCCGCCTTGTCATTAGTAATCTTTTCGGGGCTCGTACCTGTGGCACTAGCAGACATTTCGTCGATGAAGAATGTGGAGCTAAGGAGCAAGAGTGGGCCCGGCCCGGCCACGGTCATCCACGGACGGCCACAGATGGCCCGCCCTTTGCCCGGGCTTCGCCCGGCGCTCCCGCACACTCCCGCGCCGCGGGGTCTTGTGTCAATTATGTAGTGAGCGTGGTAGGCGGGTCCGGCCTGGGGAGCGCTGACCAGGTGGTGGATGTCACGCAGGGACTCCTGGGTGTTGGAGTCCCTGCAGCGCTCGCACTCGCCGTCAATGGCTCCTTCCAGCGCCCAGAGACACAGCGCGCCCGCAGTACTGACACAATCCCCGGTGTTTCTACCTCTGAAGCGGCACCCGCGCAGCGGGTGCGGCGAAAAGTAGGTTCAGTCCAGCAAAGACCTTTATCACTCAAGGGTCCACAGCCACGATAGGAGTAGACAGGGCAGGTGTCAACATGCGTTTAGATATTTTAAGATGGACATACGCACTCTCCACTTTAGACTCTGGTGTGGACGTGCCCGTCATCGTGTAGGCGTTGACGATGAAGCACCGACGGACACAATTGAAGGTAACATCGACGAAGCTCCCATCGACGGAGCCGTCATCGACTGTCGCTGTCGTCGGCGAAGCCCTCGTTGTTGACGGGGTAGACGTTGACGGAATATTCTTGGTCGACATAGAGGTCGACGTGCTAGTCTGCGATCGTAGCGTCGACGTTGGTTTGGATGTCAACGATGTTTTCTTAATTTTTATTGTCGACGATGCAGGCTTAACAGTTGTCGACGATAAAGTAGTCGTCATCGAAGTGGACGATGCCGAGGACGCCAAAGACGTAGAAACAGTAGTCGTCGACGAGGTCCCTCCCACAGCTGTAGATGGGGATTTTTTTCGCCGTCAAAGCCACCGTCGACTGAGTAGTCGTCGACTAGGTGGAACTAGGCTTCTTAAAGGTGTGTAGAACCTCCGGAGGGGAAACCTTTGGTGGTAAAGCCTTAAGGTGTGCCTCAGACGACTTGTTGTGCATCTTCTTTTGAGGGGGCTGTGACGAAGGTGCTGAAGAAGTAACTCTGGGCCTTTTTTGAGAGGATCTTGAAGATTTGGAGGCGCCCTCACTCTCTTCAGAAGACAAAGCTTGTTCTTTGTCCTTAAGTCTCTGCAGCCAAATTAAAAGGCGTCCCTCCCAGTCTTTGAAGAAAAGGTACGACATACCTTACAGTCCTTTGAAGAGTGATCCGGGTAAAGGCAGTAGAGGCAGTCTTTGTGTTGGTTGTCAACATAAAGCCTCTTTTCACCACAGGAAGTACAGGACCTAAAAAGGCCTTTTTTAGGAGTATCTGCCATGAAGCTATAGAGAACTTCACACAGAAGGAATGGTGGAGGAAAAATCACTGGAAATCCAGAAAGAAGGAAAAACTGAGCAGAGCTCAGTGGAGACTCCCTTAGCACGACGTGCAGTAGAAAATCTGAGGGACTAGAGCTCCTTCCAGGAGGGTTCCAGAGGGTGGTGATGGCTGATTGGCTCTTCTATAGAGTTTGGTCCTTTTTACAAAAAAAGCCCCCTGCCTGGATAGCAACCAATGTAATTCCTTGGCAGAGTTTTTTACATCAAAAATTGATAACATCTACGCGGGCTTTGATACTTCATCTTCTGTTTCACCTAGGCCACCATTCCAGCAACATGACCAACTCTCCTTACAGGATGATCCTGAACGACCTTCTCCTCCTCGATTAGATAAATGGGAATGTATCTCCATGCCCGTTTTCCTGAAATTGTTGGCAGAGATTAAATCCGGCTCTCCCCTGGATCCCATGCCTCCCCAGATTCTTTGTAATTTAGACTCTGTCCCTCTGGACTGTATCTTGGCTCTTTTGAATGCATCTCTCACTGAGGCAGTGGTTCCTAACATCTGGAAGCATGCGATGGTGGTTCCACTGCTGAAGAAAGTTAATGCGGATATCAGCAACCCAGCCAATTTCCGGCCCATTTCCCTGCTTCCCTGCCTCTCAAAGGTGCTGGAGAAACATGTTAATCGTCACCTCACCACCTACATTGAATCAGCAAACGTTCTCCACCCTTCTCAGTCTGGTTTCCGGGCGGGCTTCTCTACGGAGTCCACCCTTTTGGGAGTCTCGGAGACAGTCAGGCGCCAGGTAGACAAAGGGGAGACAGTGGCACTCATCCTTTTGGATCTGAGTGCCGCTTTTGACACCGTCTCCCATGGCATCCTTTTGTCTGCCTTGAAGTCTGTTGGTATCCGCGGCCCCGCCCTCGCCTGGATCTCTGACTTTCTTTCTCATCGCACTTTCCAGGTTTTCTCCCCTTCTTCTGTGTCCACTGTTCACAACTCCCCGTATGGCGTTCCCCAGGGTTCTATTCTCAGTCCTTTATTTTTTAACCTTTATGTCAGACCTCTTGCTTTTCTTGCTGAACAGGCTGGACTTTCTATTTTTTCTTATGCTGATGATACCCAAATTATTTTCTCTCTCTCCTCTAATCAGCACTCCCCTTCTTCTCTCTGTTCTGGACTCACTGACATCGCCAACTGGATGCTGACTAACAAGCTAAAGCTAAATGGCGATAAAACAGAGCTTCTCCTATTTGGGCCGGATTCCGCTCTCTGGGGCCCGCAACATTGGCCTCAGCAAATGGGACCTCTACCAGTCCCAGCAACTTCAGCACGCAATCTGGGGATCCTCTTTGATAATCAGTTATCCATGAGACAACATGTGGTCAAGGTCTCGGCCACCTGCACCACCATCATCAGGTGGCTGAGGAAGATCACATGGATGCTGCCTCCAGACACCCAGAAGTCAGTGGTCCAGGCCCTAGTGACATCGCGGCTGGACTACGGCAACGTACTCCTTCTGGGTGCCTGTAAGGAGGTCACCCGGAAGCTCCAAGTAGTTCAGAACATGGCTGCCCGTCTACTCTGTAACCTACCGAGAACAACCTCAGTCTCTTCCTCTCTGCGTAGCCTTCACTGGCTGCGCATAGAATCTAGGACCAAATTTAAAGCACTTTGCTTCATGCACCGTATCAAAGCTGGAAAAGCCCCCCAATATCTTTCCACTTTAGTCCAGCAATACGGTCCCTCTCGCACCCTTAGATCTTCCACTCACTGCAGATTCTCTGTTCCCCGCTTTAAGCGGTCCAGAGTCGGTGGACGCTCATTCTCCCACCTGGCACCTGCGCTCTGGAATTCGCTTCCCATCCCTCTGCGATCTGAAACATCCTATATCAAATTCCGCAAAGGTGTGAAAACCTGGTTGTTTTCTCTGTAACCGGTTCCTTAACTTCCGTTGTCCTCTTTTATTTCTATTCCCCTAGCGCCGGGAAACCTACGGGTAGCTGAGCGCTTTACAAAATCAGATATAATAATAATAATAATAATATGTTACTAATTGTAAGGCCCTTGGCCTATTACCCTATATGTCTAATGAGACATTACTTTATGTACCGGGGACTCCCATCCCGACGACGGGGAATGATTCAGGCATGTGAATCTATGAAAGATACCCTAATACTGGATAATAGAATGAATCACTTGAGGATTATGAATCATCTCAAGAAATTAGCAGCAACATACAGATTTGGCAATTTGCATGACCAGTTAATCCGTGACCAGATTGTTATCTGTACAAGAAACAAGGGAATTCAATAAAGGTTGGGGATAGATGGAGATTCCAATTTAAATAGCATTGCCTTAGATTAGAAAGCACAAATACCGGAGAGATGCGAGAGCTGATATTCCCATTTCTGACATTTGTTCTGTAAATAAGATTTATGAAGCAAAAAAGGAAAAAGTTTGGATTTGAGAAGAATTAGGGACTGAGCCAACATTAACAAGGATGCAGCAGGGAAAGAGTTAAACAGCAGTCAAGGAAGGGTACCCAGCTTTCATTGCTTTCGTTGTGGTAGCACCTCGCATACAGCCAGATTTGATAAGTGCCCTGCTAAAACTGCTAAATGCTTAGAATGCAGGGATTTTTGCACGAATTAGCAGAAAAAAGAAAAATAGAGTAGCTTGACGTAAAGAGATTAATTTGGAAATGAGCAATGTGTCTGATGAAACTAGATTACAGAAAAAAGTAGTGCTGAACATTAATATGATCACAGTAAACTATGTGTTATGATTTTTGGTGGGATACCTGTACAGGTGGCAGCGAATTTAGGGTCCCTTTTTACTATTATTGCTCATTCCACATGGGATAAGATTTTTGTGAACGCTATTGGTTTTCATTTAGAATGCATGGATGTGAACCCGGAAAGTATTACCAGGGAAAAAATAGATATGTTGAGATGTACATTGTTAGTATTCAAATTTAAGGGTAGATGTGCCACGTGTAAGCTCTATGTAGCAGCAGATGGTCCTTCTGTTTTAGGTTGGAAAAGGGTGTTAGTTACACATTGACCTAGATGCCTATAGTCCTGTGTAACTGTTAGCTGCTCGTGATGGGGAGGACACAAATGTGGGTCCTGAATGAGTTCCAAAACGTGTTTAGTGGAAAAATTGGACAACTCAAAGGTTTTACTAATCAAATCAGCTATTCCTAGAATACACAAGGGGCATCATTTACAAGCGGCCAGAGCTGCCGGAGCATCACTTTTTTGAAGCTCACATGGCGCAGGCCTCTCAATCATATTTATGAGGTGATGCAAAACCACCCTACGTGGCTTTGCATGGCCTCATAGATCTGGAGTAAGGAAAGGCAGCACAAAGCCATGCGTTGCCTTACTCTGGGTCAAGGAGACGGTCCATGGAAGTTGTGGTGGGTGTTCCCACGCAACACCAATGGAGTTTAACGTTGCAGCAGATTTTACAAAATTACTTAAATCTGGGTCAGCACCAAAACGTTACGCTTCTCTAGAGCAAGCGTAACAAGGAGAAATGTTTTCATTTTTCCTCGTTGTTTCCTCTTTCCATAAGAAGAAAAACACCTCTGTATTGTTTTTGTGCAGGAAGGTGCCCCTTCCTGCATCAAAACAACTATGCCAACAACACAGACACCCTGGTGCAAGGGTGCCTGCTTTGGCGCTAGGCACCAATTTGTGTGCCAGCACAGTGGAAGAGGACAGGAATGTGCCACATCTCAAATACAGCACATTCCTGCCCTTTTTGTTTTTTTACAGATCAGCACAGCAAAGTTACTGGCAGTGCTACCCCACATCAAAAACTCATAAATGAGGCTCAAGGTTCATAATGTGCCCATCGTTGTAAGAGATGAAGTTAAGATGGAGTTCATAAAATTGAAGGATGCTGGTATTACTAGGATTATGCAAGATTTAGAATGGATCTCACCAATGGTCATCGCATGACGGGCCAAGGGTAACATTTGGTTATGTGTGTACCTTAGATGTTTGAATGACAGCATTGTGATGGACTAATTTCCATTGCCCATTATCGATCAGATGCTTTCAATAACCAGGTGTGCGAAATGATTCTCCATGATAGACTTTCATCGGCATACCACCAACTCTTTTAATAGGCCTCTAGTAGGAATTTAACTGCGTTTTGCACCCCATTTGGTTGCTTCCAGTTAAGTCGTATGCCTTTTGGGCTAGCCTCCGCAGTAACAATGTTACAGAGACTTAGAACTGAACTGTTTGGTGATATGCCACGTGTTGTGTTCTTTCAAGATGACATCTTGGTTGTTGGTCGCAGTAAGAAGGAACATGAAAGGGTGAAAAAGAATGAGAATACCGCAAAATAGGGGTTTAACTGCAGAACTCTCAATGTGTAAGTTTGCTGAAAAGACGGTCACATACTTGGGTCATGAGGTCAGTGGTGAAGAAATGAGACCAAAGGAGAAACAGGTGAGACTCAAAGTTAACGCACCCTCGCCCAAAGATGAACTCAGGTCATTTTAGTGTTTGACAGTGTCCAACTCAAAATTTGTGGACATGTTTTATTAAAAGAAACATGCCATAAGAAATATGCTCAGAACAAAGTGAGTTTTGAGTGCTCCAGTGAGTGTCAACAAAACTTCAATGACGTCAGGAACGCTATTAGCAAAGTACCTAATCTACAGGGGTTTGAGCCTACTGCCAAGCCCAATTGTCCCTACTGATGCAAACAGTAGAATATCATGTAGTGTTCTTTCCTAAATTGATGAAGGAGCAAATCCAGTAATAATTGCCTTTGCATCTTGCTCACTCACACCTACTGAAGAAGAGTACTCCGTTATAGAGCACAAAACGTTGCCATGTGTCTGGGCACTGGAACACTTCAGGTAGATTTTATGGGGTTTTGAGGAGTGACCACAAACCATTAAAGAAGCTATAAACTACGGAACAATTAATTCGAGCGATGGCTAGAATAGCCAGATTATCCAGGCAGCTGCAGGATTTTAGGTATGATGTCCAGTATGTTCCAGGTGAAAAAAGTTTTACAGGAGTTTGAATAGGATGGCACTGCCACTTACTTAAATTGATAGAGCTACCTGAAATGAGTATTCGGTTGCCAGTGCTTTTCAAGTGTGTGTACTTCAGGACAGTTTTCCTTAGAATGATTGGTTGGAAGTGGAGCGTAAAGATGTATTGATGGAGGGAAAAGAGAAAGTGTTGAACGGTTGGGGTACACAAGATGAGAAGAGGATTTTGGGAAGTTAGATGAATCCAGTGTGTGTGACATTCCTTTATTCTTCTGGGGGAGAAAGTTATTCCACCCTAAGGGTTATGTGAAAAAACTATTAACCTGTGCCATGATGAGCTCTCCAACATTACATGTACCAAACGGAGGGTGAAAGATCAGTACTGGTGGACCGGAGTGGATATGGAAATAGAAAGATCATGTGTGAAGTGTGAAATGGTAGATAAGACACAGAAAATGTAATCCCCAATAAGTTAATTAGGATGTCCGAAGTTGCCCTGGGAGGATGTAACTTTGGACAACATGGGGCCCATATGTTGGCAAGATGGAAGTTCTAAAAACATAGTTTTAGTAGATATATTTTCAAGGTGGTTTGAATTGAGTATTACTGATCAGGTGGATACTAAAACTAATCAAGTTTCTAGATTAGGTGTTTTTGAGAAATGGATTTCCTGGAGCAATTCTTACTGATAATGGTGTGCAGTTCAAATCTGTTGAGTTGAATGGTTATTTAAAGGCATTTAGTGTTAAGCATAGGTTTACTACCCTTTATCATCCAATCGGTAATAGTGTTGTAAAATTATCAAAAGTATTTGAAAACTCTCCAACAAAAGCAATATGTGTTGGAAAAATGAGCTAAGGAGTATGGTTTGGGTGTATAGGAGAACTTGTCATGGTTCTTTAGACAAGTGTTGATGAGAGGAAGAGTGCTTAATCCCGGATGGATGAAGACAAGTGTTATGGTGGAGTGTGATGTTAATGAAGCTAGAAGGTGTATCATGGATTCTCAAAAGGAAAAAGAAGGCGTATTAGGATTCCAAACGAGGGGCGAAATGAGTGAAATTGTGTCAAGCAGTAGGTACCTGTGAAGAGTGCGAGGAAAGTTGCTAAACAAGAAAGCAAATTTAGTGAATTAAAAAAAGTGGTTAAAGTAAGGAAAACACTGTTGTGTGGAAAAAGTGTGAAGTTTGGAACATGAATCACCATGAACTGGCAGAAGTTGGTACAGATGGGAACAAAGCAAATAGAACTTCTAGTGATTATTGGTGGATTTCTCCTTGTAGGTTGATTTCAGATGTGCAGTCTGGTGCACACTCCATAAGCACTAGCAGTTGTCCCATTTCAAATGGCGATTTTGATTATGTCCAGGAACAAAAATTCTCCTAGTGTGAAACAGGAGAGTACCTTCCATATGGTTGCAGGATGCAAAAATAATTCTCACAATCCAGTTGAAGTAGGAACATCTTGAGGAAGAGTCGTGAAGAAACCAAAAATATACGTACGTTTGAATGTGACTAATAATACATTTAAAAACGTATGCATTTATTTTCTTTTAAAGGGAGAATTGTATAGTACTGGGTTAGTGAGTTTTCTAGGCATTTGTGGGATGAAAAATTAAGTGAAAAATAAATTTATAAAGTGTGTTAAACCCAAGGGTATTTAAGTGCTATGCCCAAAAAAACAGAGCTCCTAAGCACAAAAAATCCAGAGAGCCTATGATGAGAAAAGCCATGGTTTAAACGATTTCTTGAATGAGTCAAAGGAGTAAAGTCTAGCGATACGGGAGGGCAGGGAATTCCATAATTTGGCAGCAGGCCCGGAGATAGACCGATCACCCCATCTGATTTTCCAGAACCTGGGCATAGAGACTTACCTAGCTGAAGAGGACCGGAGTGATGTGCCTGGAGAGTACCCGCGGAGAGAGATGTTTGGACCCTTTGTGATGGAGAGTGAGGAAGGCTAGGCAAACAGCCTTAAAACAATGTGTTTCCTCACAGGAAGTCAATGTAGCGCTCAAATGCCATCTTTGTCAGGCACTTGATTGGGAGTGTTCGCAATATAGTGCACAGCCTCATTTTGCACCACTTGTAGCTTGTTAAGAGAGGAGGCATTCATATTCAGATAGAGCGCATTGCAGTAATCAAGTCTGGAGGAGACTAAAGCAATAGCCACTGAGTGACGCAATTCAACTGGAATAAAAGGAAAGATCTTTCTAAGCGTCCTGATTATAGGAAAGCAGGTACTCGTTACACGATTGACCTGGGAGTCAAAGTTCAGGGAAGTGTCAAAGATTATTCCAAGATTTTTAGTCAGGTTAAGAGGCGTCAGGTTGAGAGGCAAAGGTAAAGGGCCACATTCCACAGGCCATCAACAGCAGGACCAGATAGATTCTTGTGCACCAAACATCAGCACCTCAGTTTGTTTCATTTTCAGTTGAGGAACATTTTCTTTCATCCAAATGTTAATCTTGATCATGCAGAGATTTAACTTATTAGCTACTGAGGGCAAGTTGTCAGAGATGGATACAATAATCTCTCTTGTTGGCATTTGAGAGTGCTTGAAAACCGCATAAAAGTAATAGTTCATCGAGACAAGAGACATACAGTTTAAAAAGAGGCTTGTGGGGACGTGGAGTACAATTTACTGTGTACACAACTTAGTTATAAGATTCTGTATATAAGTAATTGGGGCTGGAATGGCAGGGGATCCTTGGCTAGGATGCACCCTGCAGGTTGAATAACGGAAGCTTCCTGCTCGACATTATGTGCATTCTCATCTTTCTGAGATCATAGGATACCACAACCATTAACAATAACTATGGGTTACATTAATTTAGATGTGAAAAGATATCTACAATATATTTTTTTAAAGTATGTCATTGAAAGCAAGGATGATCCAGATGGTAATTACGGACTGGAACTGCTTATTCAGTATTTAAGAATTGCATTCAGGACAAGTCGATTTTTCAATTTTCAGTTCATCTATTTGTAGGATTCTTTCTACGGTAGGGGTCGAGCATCTACTTTCTTCAAATTAAAACATAGCTTTGTAGTCGCTACCAAATATTTTCAGTTTCTGTCATTTTAGCGTCTTACTTTTTATATCTCTTCTCAAGGAACCAGAGGCAGAAACTGTAGCAGCACAGCTAGCACCAGTGTACTGGTTGTTAAAACCAAGCTGTAACACAGAAGTATTAAAAACATGAAGAAGTGTCATGGCCTTATCTTAGAGACTCCTCAAAAAAGTCCATAACCAAGTGTTGGTGATGAAACGCCATTGTCTTATGTAGTTGGAAATGTCGAAAATTTCAAACATTTTTTTTAAAAGACTAACTGAAGGCGACCCAAGCTCAGGTATATTCTGCTCTCAAAGGGAACAAAAAGGCCAGTGTTCAGGTTCTACTAGAGCACAGCTTTCCAAACTGTGTGGCACGACACGTTACTGTATCGCGCCCCATTGTGGGTGTGTCGCGAGATGCGACGCGATGACGTCGACATCTGCGGCCGATATTAGGGGAATGCGAGCCTCAGTCAGGACGTGATCGTGTTTGCGACGTACAGGCGGAAGGCGAAGTAGTAGCGGAGCAGAGTGGAGCCTCATGGTCCGGAGCTCGATTCCCTGACTGTACCGAGGCTCAGTGGAGGCATTGTCCAAGTCTTAGCGGCAGACTGACGCGAGCAATGATTGCACCAGCCAGAGGCCAGTAGAAGTATTGTATTGACCTCCCCTCCGGTAGTGCTGCAGCGCTGCTCACGGCTGTTACCTGAGCGCGCGGCCTGTTGTGACTCAGTGACCTCGGAGCCACCTCTACCCCCTTCCCAGCCCCTCGGTAAGTAAGTGTTTTTTATTTACTCAACTTTTCATAGGCCCCCTATGCATCTTTCAGGAAAGTACTATCCGTGTGCGTGACCGCTGCATCTGCGGTGATAGTTTGCCCTCCGACCTCCTCTTCCTCATTAAAGAGGTCTTTAGCAACACCAAGCTGCATGCGAATGGCTTCGCATATGGTTGCATTTCCCTCGTTTTTTTCTCTCACAGTGACAGATGCCCCCTAATTTCAGGCAGAACAAAAATCAACTAATGATCAGGGAACTTTTCCGAGCGGTTTCTTTTCACCGTGAAAGTTAATGTCCCACAAAATGAAAAACATGTTGGTTCATAAACCGGAGACACAGTACCTGTTGTCAGAAATGTAGATTGAAGTCCCGTTCTTGCCGGAAGATTTCTCGGCATTAATCCACTTGCATCCACCAAACACACCCAGCCCCTGGCACCCACCCGGAGCCCTAAAACACCCCCAGGCCAAAATTCTACCCTGACCCAGTCCCTTGCCCTCAGTCCTAAAATTGCCCCAAACCCCCAAAAAGTTCAATGACCCCTGCCCCCCACCTTGAGCCTTAAAAGGGCCCCCAAGCCCAAAAAACGACCCCTCCCTCCCTGCCCTGAGACCTAAAACTACCCCGTGTGTCCCTACCGCAAATGATAAAAATTGGGTCAAACAATGGATTCTGCTTCTCTTTTCTCATTCTCTTTTTTCTTAGTATAGAATTTACTGGAAAAAGAAAATTAAGCGTAGTATAATTGTTTTAAAGCCTCCCGTCTCTAAATACTTACCCGTGTGGGATGTGGAGCAGATTTTGACTGTGGTTGAGAGTTGGGGCAACCATTACTTATTAAGTCTGAAATAAATTTCATGGAATTCGACTAGGTTGCTAAGTTTGGTGTCATTTAGAATAACTTAATATGTGAGAACCGTGGATGTCTCTCGTAGAAATTTTCTGTGAGAGGGTGTATCTTTTTAAATTAAAGAAGGACTAAGATCCTTTCACTAAAAATATTCTATTCATATTTTGACAGTGATGAAAGATTGTGTGTGGTTGGATTTGTGAAAGATTATGAAAGAAGAATGACACATTTAGAGGTAATGGAGTGGCACACTTGTTGATCTTTTACAAGTTGCCACATAATCCAGTTTCAATAACTATCCTGACATGGTGGCTGAAGGAAATGATGATAGAGGTGGATACAGATGTTGGTACATATGCTGCACATTCTGTGAGAGGTGCTTCTAAATCAATCAAAATCATCTGTGATGGGTAGAAGCTTGCAGGACACTATGAGAGCAGCAAACTCATCTAATGAGAGTATGTTTAGAAATGGTTATGTATAGCCAATGGTGAATGCAACTGATAATGTACTGGCTGGCAGGGCTTTGAACTTGCATATTAGCGCCCGTGGTCAGACAAAATGTACATTTTTCACAGCCTAGGGGCAAAAATCTGGATTTTGTTAAAGACATGCAGACTAAGAGTATCCCAACACTGTTATAAGTGGGGAAAGATTTGATACTGTTCCAGAAAGAACAATACAAGACAAGAGGAACAATCTTTGACTAGATAACAGAGATGAACTGAGTTTGGATTTGGCTGTGTGACAGGCAGCAGAGCCTGCTGATAAACAGAAAATGTTGAATGCAGAAATTCTATTCCATGTCAGGACATTTGTCGATTGTACAACGCACTGGCACTCGCCGACAGGTTGGAGGGACTGGCGGCGATTCTTCTAGCTGATATCAACAAAGTCTTTGACTCAATGAGCTGAGCGTATTTGTTTATCCTCCTTCAACGCCTACATTTTGGCCCTCGATTTCTTTCCTATCTCAAACTATATTTTGGTGCAGGTGGCTTGTGCCAGGTCAGACTCGTTCCTGATACAGCGGGAACGAAGCAGGGTTGTCCAGTCTCCTCTACTGTTTGCTCCTATGACTGCTCAGTTACTTGCGCACTAAAGTGAGCCTTACTGTATGCTGGATTGAGATGTTTGTGAATATAACTGTAAAACTAGAGTTGTTCAGTTAGCCATTATGATAGTGTTGCACTATGGTTGTTTGTACAGTCCAAAAGTCACGTTTCAAGCACACGCTTTTTTTGTCTTTTAAGGAAATGCTTTGTTAATATTTCTGGCTTTCAAAACTGTTTGTGATTCCAGCTCTGTGTTTACTGCTTACTCTTCTAGTGTACATTCACTGTCATATAGCTGAGTCTGAACTGAGGTGGAGAAGTGAGCTAAAGAATGATGATGGATTCAACTCCGATCTGTGCTTGGGGGGGGAGGGGGTCTGAACATTTTCAATGCTCCGTCCACAATCTCCTTGAGTTTGCTTTGTTTATAGGCCAATCTTAAGTCCTATGATATTATTGACTAGATTAGAACTAGATTCTTGAAAGAAGGCAGCCATTATTTTGAATACAGCTTGGGCAACAGTTTGAATTCCCAACCATTTGAGAGGTTTCAAAAACGTGGTCCTCCAACTTAATTAGCATTACCCATGGGCAATGTTGGCGTGGTGCTTCCACCTTCAATGGCATGTTTTCCGCGTGGCGCACTGCTACCTCATTTAGGTTGCCTGTCTCTGGTCCAGTCAAAAAGGCTTCAGTGTCATAGCAGAGCAATATGTGGTAGTTTATGTGATTATCTCTTGGCTGTTTCCAGTTCAAATAAGTACATTAAAAATGAGACATTGATTTGTTTTTTTAGGAAAGTAAGCAATCTAGTTTGGTGGGGAAGACCATGGCATGGAAATGTAAGGGCCTTCTGATATTGGATGGAAGATAATTTTGGGTTCGGGACAGCTCACTTGGCATTGTGAGTCTGCCAGAGCCAGCGCCTATGCAGTTATCACTTCTGTCACACCTTATGCTCAGAGCTCTGATTTCACATGATTATCTACTACTCAAATCCTGAAATGTTACTGGAGAGAATGAAGACTAAGCAAGGCATAAGATTGTTAAACTTCGTATCTTATGTTCTTCCTATCTCTAGATTTCCATATTTCTTCATTTTCGCGGGAAGGCAAACAAACTCAAAATGAATAGGTTTATAATTCGGAAGCAAAAAAGCTGGTCACAATGACGTTTGCGAAGAACAAAATGTAGCAACTATTGAGCAAAGTACCCAAGAATCAACTGAATGCTCAGCACGTAAGAAGTGTAAAGGGAAAATCGCCAATCCCCGTTTATATAACAAAGCTTATATGGAACTGGGGTTCACATTTTCTGGTAATGAAAACCATCCTTGTCCCCAGTGTTTAGTTTGTGGGGAAATACTTGCAAATGAAAGTATGGTACCAAATAAATTAGGAACACCATTTTACCACAAAACACAGCCATTTGTCAGCAAAACCAGTAGAATACTTTATTGAGCTTGCAAAATCTATAAGGAAGCAGTCTGCAACATTCACAAAGAGAATGAAGACATCAGAGAAAGCTCAAAAGGCAAGAGACTTGGTTGCTCAAATAATTGCCAAAAACAAGGAATCACACACTGTTGCCGAAACCACCATTAGGCAATCTTGCAGTGCTATTGTTCGAACAATGTTTGGGCCAGAATTTGAGATTGAAGTTAATAAAATCCCTTTGGCAGATACACAATTGGAAGACTGATTCAAGATATATCTGCTAACGTTAAGCTGCAAATGAAGGATATTTTTCAAGACGACAATATGATCTTTGCATTGCAACTAGATGAATCAACAGATGTCAGTGGGTTAGCTCAATTACTGGTTTGTATACGTTTATTCATACTGACACAATTATTGAGCAATTCCTGTGTTGCCTAGAACTTCCATTGAGAACTAGAAGCGAGGACATATTTCAAACTTTAGATTGCTTCACGAAGGAAAATAATTTGTGCTGGTTAAATTGTGTTGGGGTATGCACTGATGGCGCACCATCAATGGTTGGCTCAACAAAAGGTTTTATAGCTTTAGTAAAGAAAAAATGAAACTATCATATTTACTCATTGCTTTTTACATCGCGAGGCACTAGTCGCGCAAACCATTGGGAATGAATTAAGGGAAGTTATGGACAAAGTGATTCAAATGGTGAATTACATTAAAAGTCGACCTCTTAAATCAAGAATATTTGCTCATATTTGTGAACAAATGGGTGCAAGGTTTAAAAAGCTCCTACTGCACACAGACGTTCGTTGGCTCTCAAGAGGTCGAGTGCTTTGTCGTGTATACGAATTGCGTGACATGATGCTTAAACTTTTTGAGGACAATAAGCAGCACGAATTCTGTGGCCTAATTCAAAACAAACTTTGGTGCACAAAATTGGCATATCTTGCTGATATATTTGAACATTTGAATAAAATTAACACCAGTATGCAAGGAAAAGGAGAAAATATCTTAACAGCAGTAGATACAATTTGTGGTTTGAGAGTCAAAATAAAAATTTGGGAAAGGAAAGTGAAAGAAGGTAGTTTTGAAATGTTTTCCAAAACAGATGAGTGCCAGATGAAATGCGATATCAGCCCGCTGATTGTTGACCATTTAACATTGCTCGGAGAGAAAGTTTCTCATTACTTTCCAAATATTGCAATCCAAGACTATGATTGGATCAGAAATCCATTCCTTTCAGCTGCACCTGGGAACTTCTCTCTTATTGAAGAAGAAGAAGAAGAAGAATTAGCTGAAATAAAAAATGATCGAAGTATGCTCATGAGGCATTCAGAGGGTGATTTAGACAGCTTTTGGGTTCGTGTTACAAAAATGCACCAAACTTAGGTAAAAAAGCATTAAAAATTCTCTTGCAGTTTTCTACTACATACATTTGTGAAGTATCCTTTTCAACAATGAAAAACTTAAAGACACTGAAACGTGGATGCTTAAAAATGCTTGATGATGAAATTCGAGTGTCTTTATCAAATATTCAACCAAATATTGACCAACTGTGTTCGTCCTCTCAGCCTCATATATATTTCATTGAAGAAGTAAGACAAGTGCTGTTGTTTTTATTCACATGTTGTAATTCTTGTGCTACGAGACACTTTCCAAATGCTGAAATCCAAGACTATGATTGCATCAGTGTCCTTAATATTCCACCAGATATTGAGAAGCTGTGTTAATCTTATCCACCTCATTCATCTCAATAAAATAGTAAGTGCTGTTGTTTTTATTCAAAGTTTTTCATTCTTGCACATATTTTCATATTGTTAGTCATAAAGGACATCATGTTTTGAAAATGTATGTGTGTTATATTACAAATCATACATTTTTTTAAAAAATCAATTAACTGTTTTGTGCGATATGTTGTGCCCCCATACATTGATATTTACAATTTCTATGACATATGTATTTGTCCATCTCTCTTATATGCAGTTAATTTTAGCTCAAAGCGCTCAATGGAAAACATATGACTAGTGTTATTTTCTGTTGCCTTTTGGCGCGCTGCGCAGAGGAAAGCGGTCCCACCCGAGTTCAATGTGCAGAGACCGGTTGATAAGTTGCAGGATTGTTTTATCACTCACAATTCCCGCTTCCAGAACGGACTTTTGTATAACTCATATTCAGCAAGGCAGCAGGTGGACTTTGTGCGTGGTTGAAAAGGGTTGGCAGGGCGTACAAGTCAAGTCAAGTCAGAGAATTTATATAGCGCACTACCTACCCAGAGGGTCTCAAGGCGCTTAGAAATGGGAGGAGTATTACTTGTCAAATATCCATGTTTTAAGTTGCTTTCTGAATGCTAGGTGGTTCTGGGTGAGGCGAAGGTAAGCGGGGAGTGAGTTCCATGTCTTAGCAGCCAGGTAGGAGAATGATCTGCCTCCCATGGTGGTCTTGTTGATGCGAGGTACAGTGGCGAGGGCTTGGCTGGAAGAGCGAAGTTGGCGGGAGGGGGTGTAGAAGGATAGTCGTGAGTTGAGGCATTCTGGTCCGATGTCGTAGAGTGATTTGTGTGCGTGGGTTAGCAGTCGGAAGGTGATTCTCTTATTGACGGGTAGCCAGTGGAGGTCTTTCAGGTGACCAGAGATGTGTTCGTTGCGCGGGATGTCTAATATGATCCTGGCTGAGGCGTTTTGGATTCGTTGGAGTTTCTTCTGGAGTTTAGCGGTAGTACCGGCGTAGAGGGTGTTTCCGTAGTCCAGACGGCTCGTGACTAGAGCATGGGTGACTGTTTTCCTTGTTTCGTTGGGGATCCAGCGAAATGTTTTTCTGAGCATGCGGAGAATGTTGAAGCAGGATGAGGTAACGGCGCTGACTTGTCTGTTCATTGAGAGTGAAGAATCCAGGATAACGCCTAGGTTCCGTGCGTGGTCTGTCGGGATGGGTGCTTTTCCAAGGGCTTCCGGCCACCAAGAGTCGTCCCATGCAGATGGGGATGTACCTAAGATGAGGACTTCTGTTTTGTCTGAGTTCAGTTTCAGACGGCTTTGTTTCATCCATTCGGCAACTTCTTTCATTCCTTCGTGTAGGTTAGTTTTGGCGGTGCTGGGGTCATTGGTGAGAGAAAGGATTAGTTGAGTGTCATCCGCGTAAGAGATGATGTTGAGGTTGTGTTGGCGGGCGATGGTCGCGAGGGGGCTCATGTAGACGTTGAAGAGGGTGGGGCTGAGTGAGGATCCTTGAGGTACGCCGCAGATGACTTCATTGGCCTCGGACTTGACCTGCCCTTTTTTTGCCGTAAATCACTGGGGCATAAGTCAATGTGTGCATCATTATATTCTTGTTTCATGCACAAACCTAACCTTTCTTACACTCAGTTTTGCCAGTCACTGGCTTTGTTAGACCAGATTAACAATTGCTTTATTAACCTTCCGGCTTTCTCAAATTTGCTTGGAAATGCACCATTTGCCCACTACTTTTTCAAAAATTTCTTGGGGGAGAACCCTCCAAACCCCCCTTGGGTGGTTCGTGCTCGCTCGCTGCGCTCGCGTTACCGTGTACCAGGTACTCTTTCACGAAAATGTGTCACCAACATCGAAAGTTTGGAAAGCTGTGTACTAGAGGATTGCACAAAGCTGTCCCTAACAGTGTTTGAGATCAGCTCCTCTAAAGCACACAAACTGATGGCCTGGCACAGGACTATCACAATTGACAAGTTTGCCATGCAGGAAACCAGAGGTGTAGCTTAGTCTCGGGCATTTCAAGGGGTATGCCTCAAGTTTCCCCAACTAAAAAAAGCTGCAAGCCGCAGAGTGAATGGCCAAAATGACCAAGGTGGGGGATGTCGGTACCGGTTTGCATAAGTTGGGCCTCTGGGGCGGATTTAGAGTTTTGCTGACGGGTGCTCCCGTGCAATGGCACCAGAGTACCCTGTTTTTTGTTTAACTTTGTTTTTATTGATTTTACAACAACTTTGAAGCTTACAGTGCATTATTTTCGTTTGCTTTGATCAACATTGTTAATACAAGACAGAGCATGGCTTTACAGACATAGCTCGCTCTGCATCTACATACAAGCCGGCCGATATTAACTGTTATAGTGATCTTTGTCCAGCAATCGGCTTGACATCATAGTGTACTGTTTTCAATTTACTTAATGCTTAGTCAACAACATGACAAAAACCTAAACCAGAGTACCCTGTTTGCATACCTCCATGTTCACTGGCACGATTTTGAGTTGGGTGGACCGTAAATTTTACGCCGACTGAGTAAAATGTACTCAATTGGTGTAAATAATGTACGGGCAGTCCAACGGAGTAGGGGCCTTCAGAGGTAAGCCTTCCGACTGTCTGCCTGATTTAGGGTGGACAATAGTATTTTTATTTTATTCCATCACTGCCAAATATATCCTGGTGGTGAGACGGAGAAAAAAGAAAAATAGAAATGGCCTTCACACTATGGGAGTGAAGGTCATGGAGTAATGGTCATTAGCGCCCCACCCCCCCACCATCACCCCCCTCGGCCCCCTTTTCACGTAAACTTGTGTTTTGGGAGTTTGCTTTTGAAAAAAAACTTTGGAAAAGTATGACGGTCAACCGTCACACTTTTCTTACATTGATAGAAACCACTAGGACGGCAGCTGTTTCCAATATATAAGGAATTAAATAATTTTATAAAGCTCACAATACCAGAGGGCATCTTAGCGCTAAGCAAATCAAGACCCAGGGGGGCCATCAGCCAGCAGGGGATCGAAGGTGTTGCACAGTGGAGTGGGAATAGCCACGTCTTCAGCTGCTTCCTGAACAGCTGCAGGATGGGTTGTGAGAAAAGTACAAGAGGCAGGGAATTCCATATCTTCCCACCGCAGTATGCAAGCGTTCTTCCACCCCATTTTGCTGTTCATTCTTGGGACAATGACCATGTGCGCAGAGCTTGATCTAAGGTTCCTGCTGGGCGAATACCAGGAGAACTGATCTTGAAAAAGACGGACCGGCTCTATTAAGGGCCTTGTGGATTAGACACAGAGCCTTGAAGGAGATCCTCTTCTCCACTGGCAAGCAGTGAAGGCCATGGAGTAGATGAGAAATTGGTTTAAACTTGGGGACCTTCAGTTCTTGCTACATCATTCTGTAAGGACTGCAGTTTTTTTTAATAAAGTATTTATTTGGAGGTACCTAAATAGAGGGCATTACAGTAGTTAATTTGAGGCGATGAGAGCCATCATCACAGTTTTCTGTAGTTCAAATGGAATGATGGGAGAGGTTTTTTTTTTTTAGAACCCTCAGCATAAAGGTGCCAGGAAGACCAGCCGTTCACCCCTATGGCCCAGCTTTTAGGTACTGCCCTACGCAGATGTAGGCCAGAGATTGTGGTACTGTTCTCATCAAACCATACTTTTCACAACTTTATGGCATCTTGGGTTAAGTTATTTATGCAAGTATGTGGCCTTCAAATGCCTTCTCGGATCCTCCTTACTGGTGTAGTACTCTGGAGAGAACATCTTGGACAAGTGGGGTGAACTTTCGATAAGTTGAAGTACCTATGGCTCAGGCATAGTGTTCATCTATGTGTGCTGGGATGCAGAACACCTTATAAAATTTGTCAAGATCCTCCCAATAGTATAGACCCTTCTAACCAGAACTGTGCCTGCCATTGCAAAGATCAGATGAACAGTCCAAACAGAAAGTAAAAACATTGGGAATATCAGTTCAAAGTGATGGCTTATGTTAACAGCTTTTGAAAAGCATTTGCTTAGTATACCAACAGAACACAAGCAATACTGCAAGTTGAACATATACAATATCATTTAAGCACACAAATTGGAAACATGGTAGAGTTGAGAGCCTGACAAAATACCTTAGCAGGAAGAGGATAGAGACCTTTCTTAGGAATTACATTTGGTTTCACAAATGCTAATGGTTTCCTTTGCAATACTCTGTTAATGGGTCTAGTAGTCGACACCGCTGGCTGAACATCCACCAGGTTTACATAAACTGCAAAAAAGCAAATTCATAACAGAGTGTCAACTGCTTTACAAATAATACAATAAGTAGAGTACAAATGGGAAAATAGTACAGCTTTCAATTTCAAGCAATTTTTATTATGAACAAAAAGCTTTTAGAGAATGTAACAAAATTGAAAGTCTATAAGATTTAAGGGAATAGAAGACAAAATGCCCAGGAAAGTGAATAAACTCCAAATGCTAATCAGAGGAATGTGCCTGTGCCAAGTTATTAGAGAAGCCTACATTTGTCAGTCATTGGTTGTTAGAAGTTGGCAAATATGACTTTCCTGTATTCTTATTTTCCGCTTCACAAACATTTCATCGAAAGAGAAAATGTCAAATTTCAAATACGAATGTATTTGATGGCATTGCCGGGGGCATTACACAAGCGAGGCTGCAGCTCCAGCACTATGTTCACTATGCTCATTGTCATCGCGCATCTCTGGTGTCTCCTATTAGTGGTAAAGTTAGGCAATGAGCTACAATGGATCAACAGTGAGCCACTGAAGTTCAGAACTGTAGTGGTACTCTGCTGAGATAGGCATAGCGTGTCTGGCTGTCTTCCTCTATGCCAGACAGAGAAGTACTCCTCTTACCTAATCTGGAGTCATCACTGCTTGGGGCCACTGATGTAAATTGCTGCCTAGGGTTGAGGCCATAGATGATATTTACTACATATGGCCACTGAAGTTGTTGACTGCATGCCTGTGGCAATCGATTCTCAACCTCACGGGGTCCAAAAAAGATGCTTCTACATGTAAGCATCCTATGGCTAATATAGATGCTTGTTAATGCCTGTGGTCAATGATGTATACATTCCTTGATGCCAATGATACTCCTTACTGCCTGGCCCACTGAGGATCATTGCCTGGGATATGTAAGCATGTCATAATGTAGAACTGCATGGGTGCCTATGTCTACTGGGCTATGGTGTACTGGTCTGCGCATGCATGCTCCATTATTCCTCCAACTGCGTAAGTACACAAATGCAGGATCAATGTCATTATGTTTGGTAAATTGTATGCATGTGCATACACTATACAAAAATCAAAACCAAATATTTTGCCAATACTTCATTTTGTTTTTTCTTCCTTACTTTTCCACTTCGATGCATGCTCCCCTTGCAGAATTCTTTTGTGAGGAGTAATAACGATACAAGCAGCATTTGAGAGAGGTACTGAATGAGCATGTGTCCTTCACATTTCCCAATGCAATGCACAATAGTAATGTGCACAATTTATTTTAATATGTAGCAAAATTTGGTGCACAGGGATGAGACGGTGCTAGTGCGTAGGTTAGAGTCACCACTGCAATGTACTTTAATAAGATTGCTTTAAATATAGTTTGTCAATAACGAAAACTACCACAAGTAAAGAAGCATCCATGACAGACCGAAAAATTGCACATTGTGACTCCTATTTAAAACGCTCATGTGTCTTCGGGAAGGTAACTGTTAAGACCATACCCTATTACAATATTTATAATCCATTACAAGTGATAATCAAAAATGCCTCAATTTTTCAGTAGAAATTTAAGAAAATCCTCAACTGGAAGCACTGTCATAGACAGCTGACCAAATTAGTGGCCCAATTATGAAAAAGTCTCAAAAATGCACCAATGGTATATATCTATGCATTAAGTGCATCTAAGCGGCTTCAGGAATTCCCAAGAATTTACAGAAGCAGGACAAGAAATAGTACTCCTAGAAAATATTTGTGATCAGCATTTTAGCATGAACAAATATGCTGTGTAGATTTGCTCATGCGAAAACCTGAGTGTATGCAAGTTCACTTTCCCTCCAACCACTTTTGCCCCCAAACCTGGAAGAAGGTTTACGTTTGCCATTGTAAGAAGTACATTTCCAACATTTCTCAGTATGGGAAAAATTAGAGAAGAGTGGTTGAAAACCGGGGGGGGGCCGCAATTGAAGAAGCGGCGGCCGCCATATTGGGCGCGAGGCAGCGCTAAACTATACCAGTACCACAACAGGATATACGAGGCTTATTATTAGCCATGGAGAAGAGCCTGCAAGGAGGAATAGCCTCACTAGGCACAAAGATGGACGCACTTTCCTATCGAATGGACCGTATGGCGGAAAGACTAGATAAACAGGTGGAGAGGATGGATATGGCGAAGCGCCGCATTACGGAGGTGGAAGAAGCGCAGACTTCCTTGGATACAGACAACAAACAGAGCCATGCAGTCACTATTGGACAAGACAAAGGACTTAGAAGCCCGCTCTCGGCGGTGCAACTTACGTATCACAGGCCTACCCGAGACCACGCAGACAGGAAATATGGAGGTCTTTGTCGAAAATTTGCTTAAGATACTACTCGGCGACTCTGCCTTCTCTGCTATGTTTGTTGTGGAAAGAGTTCACCGCTCTTTGGGCCAGAGACCTAAACCAGGGGCACCACCGAGGCCAATAATAGCCAAGTTACTTAACTACAGAGACCGCGATGTAGCACTGCGGTTAGCAAGAGATAAACAGCCTCTGCAGTTCGAAGGGTCGACCCTTTCGCTGTTTCCGGACTTCACCGCTAAGGTGCAAGAGGCTAGGCGACAATTCACACCGATGAAGACAATTGTGCGAAATGGGAGCGGATTATGCGATGCTATACCCTGCGAAACTCAGGATTAACGGACAGGGGACGTCTTTGATTTTCACGGATCCCAAAGCACTGCAGAGAGCCCTTAAGGAATGGCAGAAAGAAGATAGACCTTCCCCAAATGGAGAGACTGGCACGGCTGGGGGCTCTTTGGACGATCAGGACTAATGTTGCATTACACAGATAAGTCACTGAGTCTGCGCCCCTGGGATGTGGAGACACGAGTGGGGGGGGGGGGTTCTGTTGGCTGTCCTGTTTGGGATGCATCCCTTATTACTGGGTGGCTTGAAGTGGCTCGGAGAGTGGTTTGTAGGTGGGGGCACCTCTGGAAAAAGACTAACTTGGTCAGATTCTGACATTCTCCAGGTGACGGCTCCAAGTAGGCAGGTATATAACACACTGCTTTAGAATAGGGATGTCTCTTTTATATAAACCTGTAGCGCACGGATGTCAGGATTTATGGTTGGGGGGGACGATATTTTGATGGATATGTTCATTCATAGTAAGTTGCTTGAGAGAACCCTAGATATTGCCGAAGGTTACGAACCTTAAGATGCGGGTTAGGGTCACGCACATTTTATTTTGATATTGAGACGGGGGAGGAAGGGGTGGCAATATGAATAAGTTCTATACAAAACTCGAATACTGCTTGCTGCCCACGTGTGATTTCCACTGAATTTGGACTACAGGATCTGTTCCCTTATGTGTTTGGAAATTTTTGGGTTGGGAGGGGAGATCGGGGTGGGTTGGTTGAGGAAAGGGGATGTTCGCGGCCTAGTTGGGGATGGGAAGGAGTGGGTGGGCGTGGGACGGGGGGCAGGAAGACGCGTCTGTGTCTGCCTGGGGGAAGAATGTTCTAATGCAGATGATGTTGTTCGCAAGTTACCACACATGGCAGTAACAGACTACTTTGAGATGATATATGTACAGACCCCATTGACAGGATACGTAGACAGACTATGGCAACTGAGATGACACGGACAGAGGAAACATTGGACACTCGGACGTTGAGGACCTGGAACATACGAGGCCTCTACCACAGGAAGGTTAGAAAGGGCCTACAATACTTTGCCAGATATGGGGTGGATATAGCACTTTTACAGGAGACGCACGTACCCATGGATAGTCATACTGCGCTATAGGGGCTTCTTGGGTAATGTCCACGCAGCGGGATTCACAACGCACGCAAGGGGAGTCCTTACGTGGGTCAATCCGAAAGCACACCTGACTATGACACCATTGGTGACAGACTAGGATGGAAGATATACGATCACGAGATGCTGTGGTAAGGGCATGGATCTCTGCATAGTAAATACATATGGCCCCAATTACGACCACCCAGACTTCTATTCAGAGATAGCTGCCAGGATTATGACACACTCAGGAGTTGAGATACTTTGGGGGGGTAGACTTTAATATGACTAGAAAATCACACAGAGGTCGGACGGCCCTGACCGGCGTCCTTCAGCCTCCGCCAGGTTCTTGGAGACACAAATGATCCGCCTGGACCTGTGTGACGTATGGAGGCACAGACACCCCACAATATGAAGCTCCACACATTACTCGTCACAATATAATATACATACTAGGATAGATTATTGGCTGGCCACACCACACTCAACCTCCGCAATTCCAAGATGTGAGATACTCCCTCGCACATATTCGGACCACTCACCTGTATTGATATCGGTTGCCACACCAGCACGACATATCCCGCCATTTGCTTGCCGTTTTCCCCCATACTTGTTACTGGATGCCTCCTTCAAGGAGGAACTGGCGATTGCCACATTTTTTTACACCAATGAGGGGTCAGTGGCATCGTTTCAGAATATCTGGGAAGCATTTAAGCTGTACGTTAGGGGAATCACCATCTCAAAGCACTCAGGAGTACTCAGATCGATCAGGGGTAGGCTACAGACATTAGAATCTAAGCTTAAAGAGCGGATCACAGCGAAGCTCTCGCCCGGGAGCTGACCACGACACTACAAGAATATCACGAGGAAGCGGACTCTGAAGTTAAACACTTTGGAAAATACGCTATCGCTAGTTCATATGGCGAAGGAGAACGCCCAGGTGCTGTGCTGGCGCAGATGGCCCAACGGAGAAGGAGCAGAGGGGGGGATACCCGAAATGAGATGTGAGACAACGAACGTACCTCTCACGAACGCTCAGGTAGCAGAGAGATTCCGGAAGTACTACTCTACCTTATATGCCTCACGCGGCCCCGCATCAGATGAGCGGATTCTTGATTACCTTTCTCATATTGAGCTGCCCGGGCTTTCCGATATGCACCGTAAATTCTTAGGGTGCCCGATAGAACGGGAGGAAATAATGTTGGCATTGTCAGCTATGAAGCCTGGTGGAGCGCCAGGAAGCGATGGCCTTACTGTGGCTTTTTACAAGGCATTCACGGACCTCCTGCTTCCTAGACTGCTTACCCTATTTGAGGATATGGCAGATACGGGCACTATGCCGCCTACAATGCGTGAGGCAATACTGGTCACTATTCTCAAACGAGGTAAGGACCCGGTGGACTGTGCATCATACCGACCCTTATCGTTACTGAATGTGGATGCGAAGATATTCGCCAAACTGATTGCCAACCGCCTCAGTCCAATGATCACCGCGTTAGTGGCCACGGACAGGCTGGATTCGTACCCACGCGAAATCTTACATACAACCTTAGAACAGTCTTCGCAGCCTTCCAGCACACACGCCCGTAAGTCCCAGCGGTGCCCGTCTTCCTGGACATGGAAAAGGCCTTCGACTCTGTCGAATGGCCTTTTCCAAGACATGTTCTGGGTCGGATGGGTGTGGGACAGCTGTTCTTACAACTCCTAGCTACATTGTATACCTCCCCAGTGGCCCGTGTCCGAATTGGCGCGCTTGTTACAGAAACAATACAGATAGGGAGAGGCACGAGACAAGGCTGCCCCCTCTCCCCTCTTTTATACGCATTAGCAGCAGAACCTCTTTCTTGCGCCCTGCGCGAATACCACAGCCACAGGGGCATCCGATTTCCTACATACAATCTGATTGTCTCCACATATGCGGACGATACCCTTCTATATGTTAGGGACCTAGTGACCCACCTATCGGCGGTTCTGCGCGAGGGGGTCTTATTTGGCTCTCTGTCGGGCATCCATGTCAACTGGAACAAGTCCATCATGTTCCCACTTACCCCATCCACGAGGAAATTCGACCCGGAATACCCCATTCAGTGGACCACGGATGCAGTACGGTATCTGGGGATCCGACTCCACAACGACTCAGAGGTGGTTCTAAGGGAAAACTACGGGACAGCGGTCTCCAAACTGGAGGAGGACATTGACAAATAGATCACCTTGTCATTGTTGGGACGAGTCGCACTCATGAAAATGATTGTGCTGCCACGCTTTCTGTTCCTGTTCTGTAACATCCCTATGGTGCTATCTAATAATTTCTTCAGACAATTACGAGGACTAATGGTCCGGCTGGCATGGGGCTGGGAAACAGCCGAGAGTGGCGTGGAACATACTCACTCGCCCATACACAGCAGGGGGCCTGAATGCCCCTGATCTGGAGCTATACTACTGCGCAGCGCAGGCCGCACCTGCATATCACTGGATACATGGCCCGACGAACATCCCCAACATTTGCATCGAAACGATTATAGCAGACCCGACGCCCCTACCAGCGCTGCTGGCAAAACCCAGAGACCAACAGACTAGCTTCCTGGACTCCTTAAATGCGGTCACGCACTCTTGGCACCACATGATGGATATACAGGCGTGCAGTCTACTTTACGCCCTGACAGCCGCAATTGAGTGGTGCACCTGGCTGACTCCATGCTTGGATAAAGCAGTGTTGACGGCACTGAAAGCGTTGAATATTCATAAGATGGGAGATCTGTTCGCAGAGGGCACCCCACGTACCTGGGACGAGATCAAAGTAGAGGATAACGGCAGCCCACTGTTGTGGCGTTTCCAGTTCCACAGAGTGAGACAAGCACTAAGAAGCCTCTTAGGGGAGGATATGGAGGAACCACAGACAGTCACAGCCTTTAGTTACGTGGTTAACGCCAAGTCCCCTGCTGGATTAATAACCAAGCTGTATAGCATAGCCCTGGAGGAGAGAACAGCGGAATACGCTAAGCCGAGACTGGCGTGGCAGACAGATCTTCAAACCGATCTGAATGAAGAGATTTGGCAGTATTGCTGCACAAGTCCCAAACTAATATCTCTCAACGGTAGGCATAGGTTATGCACTTTAAATACCTGAACAGGACTTATTACACACCTGAAAGGCTGCATACATATAGACTTCGGGACAGTCCTAACAGTGAGAGATGTGGGGCCCAAATTGCGGATTTCCTACGTGTAGCGTGGTCCTGCCCGGAAGTTCAGACATTCTGGTGCGCCGTATATAAGGAGGTTAACGACACTACACAATTAACACGGACCCCTTACTAGCTATATTAGGTTACTCTCAGCCCCTACGACCGACACACAGACTAGTTGACATGGCTTTTCTAATGGCTAAGAGATGTGTAGCACTCAGATGGATGAGGGGCCCGACCCCCACGTTGACGCACTGGTCCAGAGAGATGACATACTGTTGTACTCAAACGGAGCTCTGCAGCGACTTGCTACCCCCTCGTAATAGACCCAAAAACTTTTGGTCCAGTTTTTTAGAGAGGAAACAGGTATGGAATAATTCGGAGGACGAGGACGTAAGCAATCAGTCAGAGGGTGAGACTGGACTAGTGACAGACACCATACCGCGTAATACCCTACCCTCACACACTGTAGACTGATGGCGAGTATACTTACACTGGGACATATAGTAGGAGCCATTAAAAGGAGTGTAACCTATCAGTATATTTGCATGGAGGGACTTTTTGACACGCCCCTGAGTGGGTCATTAGGTTTGTTACATAGAAAAAGACGCACTGCGGCAACAGACACCTGCTTAGGAATGTATGAAATTGCCTGTACCTTAGATGTCATTAACGTATGCCAATGCCTGTGCTGGTTTGTTGTTTCTTTTGTGAAATGCCAATAAAAAATAAAAATAAAAAGTTGTTGAAAACCCTTAAAACATGCAAGTTAGTAGGTTTACACAGACTCAAAAGTGGATTCTACCCCTGGAAATTTTGCTTACCACAAAAGGGGATTGCAAGTATTCAAACACTACTATTGTATGAGCCCTAGTATAATCAGAGAGACTATATCAGAGCTCTTATACAATAAGATTGCTGCCATCATTTGTCACTGCACTACATGGCACCAAAGGGACAAGGACAAGTGGATTTTGTTAAAGGACAAGTAGATTTACGAAGCCCCCTCCCCCCAAGACAAGTAGATATTTTATTAAATTCCACATCCCTGAACCCTCCAACTATTGTGCGACCAACAAATCAAAATTACGATTTTATTAAGGACACCGACATGAGGATGTTTTTCAATTACTTTACAGAACAATAGTGGCCATACAACAAAAAATTTACTTCAATACTCATGGGAGTTCATCTCCAAAAAATAAGTAAAGAAACCAACGGAAAAATCAAATTTTCAGCAACTTTAGCTCTTCGGTCTCTGCCACCATTCAGTGCTGTGTGTCGAAAAGGTCATTAAAAACCACAGACTTAGTCTTCATCGTCTATAGTCTTATTTTGTAATAAAAATACATTTCATCACCAGTCTGATTATAAACACGCAACATTCTTCGTAAACAAATGAATACAACCTATCATTTAAATCAGAGGAATGTTAAGTGCCACACGTGCCAATAGAGTACACAATACCACTGGAAAAAGTACAAGTAACAGTAGTGTGGGGTAATCTTCACCTGCGTGTCCTAAACAAATCAAAACTTTGACGCAAAAAATAGGAAAATGTGTATTTACCACATAAAATGCTACTTCCGAAACAAGTGTGAAATAAAATATCTGGGGACAGACAGTGACTGACTCTTTAAAGCTCTGTACATCACACATCTTTTAGGCCCGGGAGACCACATACAGGTCTACTACTTTGGCTATGTGTCAAGTATACACAATGGTGGCATTTTGAAGGTGGAGAGACCACTACTGTGTGTTGTAGTAAAGCAGGGTTGCAACAATTCCCCCCCTATGGAATAGGACACCGGCATGATGGTGGCAATGGGAGTTCCCTGTGTCTGTGCCAGTGAGAGACAAAAAGGCTTCGAGAGTTTCAGAAAGACATTCTGTGGCACCCTTAAGGTAAAGGATTCTCTCCTGTCTGGACTAGGATCACATTACATATTACAGCGTTTGGCAAAGCAGCGGGAGAGGCAAAGCCCTCCATGTGAACAGCGGCAGATAACAGACCCAAACTGGACATTGCATAGAGCAACAGCAGTACGAGGCAGTGAGTGATGAAATGGTTCAAAGGTGGTAGAGAAGGGAGGGGCAGAATTCCGCCTGCCACAAACAAAGAAAGGGTTGGAGGTGAGCTGGATTTAGTTGTTGGTAAACACACTGATGACCTTAAGGGTGTGATTGCTGTGCAGGACAATAATCTGAGGAAGCTGCACACAGTGCAGAAGGAAGCCATCTCTATAATCATGACTGGGGTGTACTGAAACGAAGGTTACAGGTCATGGCAGACCTCAAGATGTGTTCCGCGGGCCACATGTGGACTCGGCAGATCACGTGCAGGCAGAACTGGATGCTGAATCTTATTTCAGAAGAAGGGAAACTGAGGTACGGCTGATTATGGATAACACTATACACATTGGACCAATGTAGACTCCAAGAGATATGAAAGGGATTACTAAATTAAATAAGTTATCAGAGGCACTAATTTTGAGACATTCTACTACTGGCCTCGTCTCTTGGTCAAACAAGATCTGGCTGCTGGTTACAGGCCAAGAGAAAAATAATTATATCATGTCCTTCCCCCCCCAGAAGCAAAGGACTTTCTAAAAATGGCTAATAACTGGAATGAAAATGGATTTTTTTATATATGTTTGGACCATCTAATCTCCTATTCTTAAAACAGATTTCAAATACTGGATGTCCACCATCTTGAAGTGTATGTACAGAATCCATGAAATGAACTTTCTCCCATTTACACTAAGGATAAGCTACTGTCTTTGTTTAACGAGAAAGACTTATTAAACCTGTGGAGTTCAAAGTTGAAGGGCAAAATGCTCCATTTCTTAGCGAATGGTTGCTTTTAATGCTTACTGCTGTTTCTATGAAGAGAAGAGAATCTTTCTCTAAGAAACCGTTAAAATGATGTTCCAAAAATTAAATCCACTGGATAGTCTGTAACATTCAAGTACTGTGTGCCAGTAGCATTGCATAGGCGGCAGAATATAAGGGTTTGTGCGGCTTAGGGGGCCATCAATAACTTATAAAAAAAAGAGCACAAAGATTTGGCCAATACCTTTCACATTGTATATTAGCTGGAAGCAGTGAAGCTCATGCATCACTACGCACTCACTTTCAGCATTTCCAAAGGTACTGAAGTGGGATATCCAAGACAAACATTAATGCTGCGATTGTAAGCCATCTCATTTGTAGACCGTTTGCACCCAAGCATTACACCGATCAATGTAAAATATTTTCATTAACTGTTGAAACACTGCCCTTTTTAAATGCACCAAACGGCGTACTACCTTTTTAAAGTATAATTTGGACTCATTCATAAGGAAAATTACTTAATGTGTGGAAAATATGCATGCATATTACAAAAAGTAAAATCACATTTCCATTTGGGATAATATAGAATTATTTTTTTATGAAGCACAAACCGTCGGTATGCCTCTTCAAAGCACCAATAAAAACAAAACATGATCCTAAACCTCTGCATGTGGCTCATGAAAATATGCCCTGCAAATTGAATTTACTTGTATGTTTACACGCATTGCTAGGTTTTTATCTCACCCATGACTGTAAAAGGGGGCTAAATAGGTGGGGTTCAAACAATGTTTGTCTTGCAAGAATGTGGCAAGCTGAACGTTCACAATTTTAGCGGGTAGGGGTAGTCCTGAAATGGGCCGATAATTGCTGGTATCTGTAGGATTAAGCAAGGGCTTCTTTAGTAGGCAAGTATAGATGGCACCTTTCAATGGGATGGAAAGATGCCATTGGCAAACATATATTACATGAGGCAATTATTTCTGGTGCCTGTTTGGCCACCAAAGGTGGGGGGCTGGAAGGATCCAGGGAGAACCGGATTTAGTGTACTTGCTTCATAGTAGGATTGGTGAATTTGGAGAAGAAAATGGAGTCTGCATGTGTTAGTGGAAGAAGATGCTGCTGTCCGAACCGGGACATTAATGGAGGATGTTGTAATAATGTTGAGAGACTCCAAGTAGTTCAGATAAGCAAGTATAGTTTATTCAGCCCCAGCCAACAGTCAGCTAACAACTGACAACCCTGGAATTACCAGTAAGGGGAACCTTGGTGACATATGGTTCCAAACACTAGGTTCCAACATGGAACCAGAATATCTAGACAGACAAGTCATCACACTTCTCCCTCTTAAACACTAAATAGGTTTACACGTCCAGCAATGAAGTAGGCAACAGAAAGATAAAGAGATCAAAGAAGAAACTACCTAGACATAATCACGCAAGTGAACAGGAGGCCTGCATGCTCTCACACTCTTGCGAGAATAATTAGCATACAAATCAGGAACAGCAACAACATCATCATATTTCCCTTTGCCCCCAAAATGAGAAACACGACTGTTGTTCCAGATACGACCATCCTCCGTCTTCACAGCATTTTTAAAAATTTTCACAATGGTTCTGGGAACAGAAAACTTTGACCAGTTTTGACAACCAACAGGAGCCCTGATCTTTACTATCTCCCCCACCACAAACTTTGAATCCTTAGCAGAATTTCTCCTATCCACATATATTTTCCTTTTCCTCTGTATTTTATTTAAATATATTTTTATTGCAGAATCAGAAATAAGCTATGCAATAAGCCAACCTATACACTGGCGGCCCCCAGCAATCAATAATATGACAACCCAATACACAGCCAATTAGCCCACATCCCGGAGGCTGGGCGGCGTTTCAATGAGCCAGTACGCCGGAGGTACCTCAGTGCTTGCCCTGATCAGGCCATAAGTCAGGTATAACATTGTCTCTGCTTTTATCCTATAACAACCAACCCAACCCTCTCTCCAACTAGCCCTAGGCCACTCCAATGTCACGTCTCAGAAAGCGCTAGGACGACCTCCCAGGGCCACCCGGGTCCGGGAAGCTACCGCATGGCGGAAGACCCCCCCCTCCTCCGACTCCCCCCATAACCCTCCCCCCCTCCAACTGCTGCTAATGCGGGTCCCAACAATCATTCTTGCTCTGCGGTATGATATCCACCAGGAAGTTCAGACAATCACACAATCCCCATGGAATCCCTCTCTATTCCAGAGCCTCCCCCTCGCCTTCGGTGATGTGGTCCCTTAAAGCCTGTACCACCAGCTCCCAGGAACGCGCCAGTTCCAAGCTTTTCTCGTTACCAGTTCTGGTCGCCTGCCGCATCCTAAGCACACTCTCACATCCCGACCACTTCAGCAATTCATTCCTCCACCTCCGCACAGACGGCCCTTCCCTCGATTTCCAATGCCAAGTGAGTTCACGCTGTGCCAGTATTAAACCCAACCCGATGAATTTGCTCGTCACCTTGGTCTTTTTGGTGTGCGGGAACCAAAGGAGCAGGCACGCAGCCTTATCAAAGTCCACCTCTCTATCCGTGACAGCATTCAGGAGGTCTCCCACCTCCGGCCAATAGTCCCCTAGGTTCGGGCACCCCCATAGCATGTGGTCCAGATCTACCTCTGGTTCCAGACATCTCGGGCACACAGCGTCGAGCACCTGGAAGTGTCGGCGTAGCCTCTCCGGGGTCAGATATGCCCGATGTAGCACGAAGAAATGCACCTGCTGAAACCTAGCATTCCTCGTCCCCTTCCAGGTCCTGTGTAATACTTGCCCCCATACGGTGTCCGGGATTTGTTTACCTATGCTGGTCTCCCAACGCGATTTCAACTCCGCCAGAGGTACCAGCCCTTCATGCAACATTCTGTTGTGAAGGCAAGTCACCGCCTTGATGGTGCCCGCGGCCATCACCACGTACTGGCACACCATCGTCACCTCCGGTTCCTCCAGTCCACCCCCCCCAATGCCGCTGCATCGCTGTTACGACCGCCGCGTGCAACAGGAATGTACCACCCGGCAGGCCGAATTGGTCCTGTAAGGCCTGGAATGGGACCAGCGTCCCGTCCATATAGAGGTCTCCTACCATCTGTAAGCCCAGGTCCTCCCACGTCAGTAATTGAGACCAATCACCCCCGTGAGGCAAGGCCGTCAACATTCCCAACGGTATCTCCGGCGCATACGGCCGGCGTTTTCCAGCCCTCTTCAGGTTCCTATTCCAGCACAATCTAAGCGTTTTTTCCTCCATCGTAAGATCCCGCCCGGCTAGTTTCTGTTGCATAACGATAGATGACAAGACATGTCTCTGGATGCCGATCCCACGGTCGCTATCTGGCCCTCTAAATTCTCTAGCTACTTTCTGTGTTAGGACTTGAAGCTGCGCCGCTAGGTAGTATAATTCGAAGTCGGGGACTGCCATCCCTCCCTCACTCTTGGGTCTCGTCAGGGTAGATAACGCCACCCTCCGGCGGCCCTGGCCCCACAGAAAGCCGGTCACCAACGACCTCAATTCCCGAAAGAGTTTCTGCGGGATCCATATCGGCAACGTTCTAAAATAATAGAGTAGACGCGGGAGCGCCACCATTTTCAGCAGCGCCACTCGACCCAGTACGGAGAGTGGGAGAGAGGCCCAGAAATCCATACTGCCCCTCAACGCCCGGATGCAGCGCCCCACATTCCCCTCAAGGAGGTCTGTTGAGTCATGATAGATGCGCACTCCTAGGTAGACAAAACAAGAGGGTTCCCACACTACCGGTCTGGTGAGCTGCGGGCAGTGCCCGGTCCCCCGCAACGGGAATACACAAGTCTTAGTCCAGTTCACCCTGAGGCCGGAAAGCCTCCCGAACCTGCCCAACATGTCCACCGCGCCTTCCAACGCCCTCCCAGAATCCGCCAAGTACAATAACAGGTCATCGGCATATAGCGATATATAATGCGACTCACGCCATTGCGCAATGCCGTCGTAGGCGACGCCCGATCTCGCCTGCGCCACCAGCGGTTCCATTGCCAGGGCAAATAGTAGAGGGGACAATGAGCAGTCCTGCCTCGTGCCCCTAGAAACCGGATAAGCCGGAGAGACCATAGCCCCTAGCCGCACCCGCGCCTTAGCCGAAGAGTAAAGCACCCTCGTCCACCTCCGGAACCCTTCCCCAACTCCAAACTTCACCAACACGCCATCCAGATAATCCCATTCCAAGCTGTCAAACGCCTTTTCGATGTCTACCGACAACACCACCGGGCCCCGGTCCGCTGTAGCTGCATCATCGATGACCCCAATCAACCGACGGATATTCATCGAGGTGCTCCTGGTCGGGATGAATCCCGCTTGATCCCTATGCACCAATGAGGTCATCTGCGGTAGGAGCCTAGTAGCTAGGATGCGACTCAAGATCTTATAGTCTACGGTCAGCATAGACAATGGCGGTAAGAAGAGACATCCAACGCATCCCTGCCCGGCTTCAACAGCGGCACTACCAGCGCCTCCCTCATAGAGTCCGGCAACCGCCCCAATTGGCACGCTTCCGCATACACAATCTGCAGCCTGGGCGCCAAAACATCTATAAATTTAGAGTAGAACTCGATCGGTAGCCCGTCCACCCCTGGGGTTTTGTTCCGCGCCATATGACCAATCGCTCCTCTGATTTCTCCCAGGGTGATGGGGCCCCCCATGTCCCGGGCATCCTCCACATCCAGCAGCGGTAAATTAATGTGATCTAAATAATCACTTATCTCACTAGTTCCCGCTTCCAGGTGACTGGCATACAGTCCCGTCCAGGTGACTGGCATACAGTCCCGTATAGTAGGACTGGAAGCGCTCCAGGACCGCTGACTGCGAATAAATCACCTCCCCATCCTCGCGTCTGACACTCATTATCGGACTCCCTCTAGGGTTCGGATCAGCCAACTTGGCAAGGAGCGTACCCACTTTATCCCTCTCCTCGTGCCCTCTGACAGCATACAATTTATAGTCATAACACCGCAATCTTTCCGTTTCAGTCGCCACCACCTCTTTAGCTTGCAACAATCGTTCCTTCAACTCCGGCCTCTCTGGTCTCTGCCGTTCCACCCCTCTCAACACTTCCTCCGCAAGGTCATTCAGCACTGTGCCTCTTACGGACATAAACCGACCCATACACACCCCTCTCGCCACCCCTTTCATGGCCTCCCATTCAATCGCTCTAGTCGCCGCCGACCCAGCATTAACCGCAAAGTAGCCATCTATGCCCTGGCGGACCGCGTCACAAAACGCCGGATCCTCCAGCGTTTCCGGACGAAGTCGCCACGAGGGGATCGCCGATCTCGCCAGCTGCCATTGCATAGAGAGCAACAGGGGGTTATGGTCCGAGATGGTCCTGGATAAATATTCAGAGTGAGTTACCACATTCGCCAGAGAATTGCTGCAGAGCATTGAATCTAATCTAACATGTAGATCGTGTAGTGCGGAGAAGTAAGAATAGTCCCTAGCCTTGGGGTGTTGCGCCCTCCACACATCCACCAGGCCCCACTGTTCCTGCCAGTCCCGCCTATGAGTCGCTAAGCGACGCACTGGGGAGTCCACTAGAGGCGGGTGTGACCTGTCTAACAGCACATCAGAAATGGAGTTGAAGTCCCCTGCCAGCAATACAGGGCCCGCTAGATAATACGCCAGTGAGCGCGATAAGCCTTCAAAGAAACGCGCCTGATCAATGTTGGGGGCGTAGATGTTACACAGCACCACCTCCCTGCCATACAGCCGTCCCTCAACTACCACATAACGACCCTCCGGATCTATTTTCTGACTCGTGACCTGAAACGGCGTGCCCGCCCTAATCCATATCAACACCCCCCTGGCGAATGCTGAATATGTCGTGCCAAACACCTGACCCCGCCATCTCTTCTGTAACGCCCCGCATTCCTGCTGCGTCAGGTGAGTCTCTTGAAGCATCGCAATCTGGACGCCTCGCCTCACTAAGTAGGCATGCACCTTGTGGCGCTTCACCATAGTACGAATACCCCGGACATTCCATGTGACACATTTCAAATTAGGTAACGTCCCGATAAAGCATCAAAACCAACAATGGCGCTAGCCAATAAATGTTACCCGCATTGCAGCAATTGAACAGTCCCCGAAAAACATGCCCCCTAACACCCATCAACCCCCCCCCCAGGACAGGGCCTAATAACCCAGCTTCAGCCCCGTTCCAAACCTTAAACACCCAACACATCACACTAACCTGTGGTCGTCACCACATAAGACCTTAAGGGTCTGGCGAGGGCTGTGGAACCCCAAACCAGGACGGCAGAGCAACCACCCCGCGCCCGTAGTCCCGCACAGCTAGAGCAGCCCCATACCTGGCAGTCCAATAGAAGTCAGGAGCGTCCATGCCACCAGGCCTCACAAAATGTCCAGCGGCCACAATCCTCACCCATTAAATATACCATCTGATGTCTGTGGGGTGACCTCCGGCCCCTGCACTCCTCCCACCTCCAAGTCCTCATCACCGGTCTTCTCCCCTTCTCCTTCCGACGCCGAGCCTCTGGAAGCATCCTCCCGCTGCGATCCTGTGATGCTCGCCGTGGCTGCTAACGCACTCTGTCTATCGGCCAGCATTTGTGCTTCGCGTTCGGCCCGCTGGCGCCTATTCCGGGAGCGGATGCGCTGTGACCTCCTGACCTTAGCCGGCTGCTGCCGATCCCTGGCGGGCCTGTGCGCCCGATCCGTCCCCGCACGATACAGTTCTAGCCACGACCATGCTTCATCGGGCGTTTGGAAAAAGTGAGTCCGGTCATCAACGATGATCCGCAGCTTGGCCGGAAAAATCAAGGAGTATTGGATCCCCTCTTCTCTCAGCTCTTTCTTTACCGACAGAAAGGAAGCCCTGCCCCGCTGCACCTCCTGCGTGTAGTCCGGAAAAATTGTCACCTTGCTGTTATCCACCTGGAAGGGCCCTTGGGACCTCGCCCTTTGGATCAGCAGATCCCGATCTTTGTAGTGCAGCAGTTTGACCACCATCGGTCGGGGCGGTCTGCCCTCCAGGGGCGGCTTGGCTGGCACCCTGTGCGCTCTCTCCAGCGAGAAGAAGGGGGAGAGGCCCTCCGGTGCCACCACTGTCCGAAACCAGTCCTCCATGTAGGCCACCGCGTCGCCCTTCTCGATTTTCTCCGGAAGCCCTACCACCCGCACGTTGTTTCTTCGGTTACGTCCTTCCGCGTCCTCCGCTCGACGCTCCAGGACCGCCAGACGGCGAACAACATCCTCAAGTGTATGTTCTGCAGTGACCACGGCTGGCTTCAGTTCCTGGAGCAATTGTTCGTTTGATTTCACTCTATCAGAGAGCTTGGTGTGGTCCGCTCTCAGCAGGCCAAGTCCCGTCGCCACCTGCGCTATGTCCTGGCGCAGCTCGTCCTTCGTGGTAGTGATCGCGGCCAATATCGCATCAAGTCGGAGCGTCAGCCTCTGTTCCTGCGATGAGGGCCCTGTCGCCACACCGTCATCCGCCTCCTCCGATCCCCAGTCGCCCCGCTCCGGCGGCGCGGCGGCACCAGCTCCCTGCGCGGCCATCTTGAGCGCGGAAGCCCCTCCGCTCGAACAGCCCCCTCTGAGGGCAGCAGGCGGCGGCAGCTCCACCGGCCGATCCGAATCCGAGCCTGCCTGGTGTCGCCCAACCAGAGAACCGAGAAAGCGTAGCTCTCCAATCCCCAGGTCAGGCGGGATCATGCAGGGCCAACCGTCCTCCGTCCACTCTCCGCCCGCAGCTTCCAGTCCAGATGTCTCAAGCCCCTCCGAAGAGGCGGGCAGCCGGAAGATCGCGTCCCCGGACAGACCAAGCCCTCCGCTCCCGGCAGCCCCGATCTTTGGGAATCGCTGCTAGGGTGACTAGGCGACCCCGTTGCGCCAGGACGGGCCCCGCGGCAATCTATTGCTGCAGCAGCGACCAAAATAGTCAGTTCATGCCCCCTTATTCGGAGAGGGTCGATCAGCAATGGTGTGAGGTATAGGCTATGCACCACAAATCAGGGATATTCAGCAGTGCCTGCCAGAAATCAAGTTAATCCATCAGCAAAACAAGGTAAAACACGGAGCAGAAACTGGCCGTCTCTGTGTGGTGCAACTGCTTGTCCTGTAAATGCCAGCCAGAGAACACTCCCACCGCCTGCAGTAGAGACGTATCCCCCCTTGTAAGTACGTGAAATGCCCTCAATCGGGCTGGGAAGCACCGGCCACCCTATCAACAGCGCTCCCCAGGGTCGAAAGATGGCTGTGCTGGTCCGGCGCTCTCTCGCCTTCTACCGGGCGGGCTCACCTCCAGGAATCAGCCCTCCAGCCGCCTCCCGGCCTGTCCGCACCCCAGACTGATCAGGCACCGCGGGCAGCCGCCACTCCAGTGCCCAGGCCGCTCGCTGCTCTTCACCGCGCCACAGTGGTTCCCACTGCGGTAAATCAGCGGCCGGGCGGCCCCGCAGCATCGCCGTCCACGCGGCTCGAGTCCCGGGACCAGGTGGGGGAGGGGCCCCGCCGATTCCCGTTCACCGCGCTGCCTTCCGCCGCCGCTCAGGACCAGCAGCCTCCGTCCGTTCTCCGGCTGTCCGCTTCACAGGGGTCCTCCAGGTGCCTCCAAAACGGCCCCGCACCTCTCTCTGTTCAGCTCCCGGAGCCGTTCTCCGCTAGTGCCGCCATCTTGCCTTCTTTGCCGTCGAGGCCGACCCGGTGGTCAGGACCGTCTCCGCTCAGCGCTCCGGGTCCCGACGGGGGCCAGATGTTCTCCTCCAGGTCCGCGACCCACTAGGACCTCGATCTCAGCTGCCGGGCGTCACGGGGCCGGATTTCTCAGGAGAAAGGACGGGACTCGGCGCGGAGCAACTCGCTCACGCAGCCATCCCGGTCGGCGTTGAAACCACGCCCCCCCCTTTCCTCTGTAGTTCCAATTCCCTTTCTCTCCATGCCCCCACCTCATTATTTTTTACACCTTTGTCTGCAATCATCCAGGCAGGACATAAGCAAGTGTTAGGTGCTCTACCCTTGAAAAGTTCAAACGGAGTTTTTCCTGTAGTTGAGTGAGGAGAGAATCGATATGCTGAAATTCTATTCTGTAACTCCTTTCTCCAGTCCAAATTGTTGACCCTTGCTAATTGAATGCTTTCCTTCAAAGTTTTGTTGAGTTTCTCCAAAGCACCATTTGCCTCAGGGTGATACAAAGAAATTCTCTTGTGAACAATGCCACACTGATTGAGGTACTCCTCAACTTTCCCTGAACAAAATTGTGGTCCATTATCAGAAAGAATGGAGTTCGGAAAACTCTCACGTTTAAAGACAGACTCCAAAAAAGAAATAACAGACTCGCTTGTAATCTCCCTTACCAAACTAACCTCAACCCATCTAGAATACAAATCCAGTAGAACCAACATAAATGGAGTCTGGTGCTCACCATGTAAAGGCCCCACAATATCCACTGCAATTTCATCCCAGGGGGACTTAGGCAACCTCCTGCAAACCATTGGAGAAGACCTCGTCCTCAAAACTTTATCACTTGCCGGACAAGAAGAGCAATCTCTAACAGTGCGTTCCACCAACAAATCGATACCTGGCCACCAGAAGTCCATTCTTATGCGTTCTTTCGTCTTTGAAATACCCAAGTGTCCCTCATGAGACATGTCAACCAGAATACTTCTGAGATTAACTGGTGGAACTAACCTAGTACCTCTCATGAGTAAGCCATCCACCACTGCCAACTCATCGGCAACCAAAGACCAAGGTTTCTTTAAAGAACGAGACCTACCACCTTCCAGCAATTTAATGACCTCCTTCAACTCCTCATCCTTACCCAGCTCTTCTCTCCAAGCATCTTCTTTCACCGCCCCCAAGGTAACGTCACACACCTTTAAATCACCCTCAAAATCGTCAGCCAAGGCTTCCTCACCATACTCTACCACATCTACCAACCTTGACAGACAATCTGCCGAGACATTAGTTTTCCCTGGTATATACTCAAACTTGAACACAAACTCCTGCAACGAAATTACCCATCGCCTTATTCTTGCAGAGATGGAGTCTAGCCCCTTTTTTTCGAAGACCTCCTTTAGTGGTTTGTGATCAGACCGGACGGTGAAGGAGGAACCCCACACAAACTTCCTGAATTTATTCACAGCCCAATATATACCTAGTGCCTCTTTCTCTATGACAGAGTAATTCAACTCCACCCCCTTCAGACACCTCGAAGCACAAGCTATCAGGACCTCCTTGTCCTTCCTCACCTGTAACAACAAAGCACCCAGACCCTTGCTGCTAGCATCTGTTACAATAAACGTCGGATCCCCTGGAACAAACGCCTGCAAATTTGGTGCATTCCTCAGATCCATCTTCACCTGATCAAACTCTCTGCTACACTCTTCAGTCCAATTAAACACGGCATTCTTACACATGATTTTCCTCAGATTAACAGTCTTATCTGCAAAATTTCTGACAAACTTATTGTAAAATTCCACCATACCCAAAAAGGATGAAACTTCTTTTGAGCAAGGTTCCTTCAACTTTTCAATTGTTTCTACAAGATCCTTTTTTGGAGATATGCCCTTCCTTGAGATGTGGTGGCCCAAATAATCTAGCTCATTGACACCAAACTTGCACTTGCTCTGACGCAGAGTTAAACCAACTTCCAACATTTTCTTCAACACAAGGCAAACCCTCTCATCATGTTCCTGTTCGTTCTTACCAGAAATGAGAACATCATCCTGATAACATCTTACCCCCGGTATTCCTTTGAACAGATCTTCCATAATTCTCTGGAATACCGAGGCTGCTGAAACCAGCCCAAAAGGCATTCTTAAGAATTTGAATGCACCCATTGGTGTAATGAAACTAGTAAGCTCTTGACAGTCTTCTTTCAGCGGAACTTGGTGATAGGCTGAAGCCATATCTAAGGTGGTAAAATAGCATGACCCATCTAATGTAGAAACCAACTCCTCTATGTTTGGCAAAGGGTACTTGTCAACTATTACCTCTTTATTTAAAGCACGAAGGTCAACACACAGCCGAATCTCATTATTAGGCTTCCTCACGACCACAATTGGTGCGAGCCACTCAGTTGCTTCTACTGGTTGTATAACCCCAGTCGACAACAACTTCTCACTCTCTTTACCCACAGCATCTTTTACACAAATTGGAATGCGCCTTACTTTAGCAGCAACAGGTACCGCACCCAACTTCAGCCTTATGTTGTGATTGTAACCCTTTATGCATCCTAATTTTTCACTGAACAACTCTTTAAAATTCTTTATAAACTTGTTCTCCACATTGTCAACAGCCTGTACTTGAATAACTGGATGAGCATTTGGATTGAGACTCACACCCAACCTTGCTTGATGAGACCAACTCAACAAGTTGTCACCCCTGTTTACCACATAAACTTTTGCTTCTGTATACCTTCCCTTATATTCAATGCAGTCAAAAAAGAAACCCATTATTTTTATGGGATGTTCTTGATAACCTGTTGGTCTTATATCCGGTTTACACAAAGACTTTTTCTTACCGAACGCATTCTCAAACACCTCATTTGAAATAAAGGGGACATGTGAACAAGAATCAAATTTCATCAACACACGTGCTTCTCCTATCAACACATAATCAGAAGGATGTTCTACCACATCATCATTAATCTGAAAGCTAACTAACTTGGTCTCGGTCTTCGTTTCTCTCCCTACTCTTGTTCTGCAATTTCTACCAATGTGTCCCTTTCTTCCACACACATTGCAATTGAATTTAAGGGCAGGACACTCTCTCGCATTTGCCATATGCCCATACCTCCCACATCTGTAACAAGTTCCTTGAAAAGGAGTTGTGAATTTCTTACTCGTCTGTGTTTTAGAAATACTACCATCAACCTCCCGTTTCAAATTTTCCTCCTCACACACCTCTTTTTTCTTCTTCTCATCCACTCTCTTCACAGCCTGACACACCACTTCTTGTGTTGAAGAACTACTTGGCTTATCTTCTTTTTTCTCCTTGCTTAGTTCCCCCACGCATTTTAACATGTGTTCAACCCTTTTTGCAATACCTACCACTTCTTCTAGTGCAGGTTCATCCTTTAGCCACAACTCTTCCCTTATTTTATCACTCACACACCTCAAAACAAACTGATCCCTAATTCGTTCTTCTACCAAAACCCCAAACTTGCAACTTGATGCCAACTTTCTGAGCGCAGTAATGTAGTCCTCAACACTCTCTTCCTTGCCTTCTTCTCGTAACCCGAAATAGTACCTTTCCATGATAGTACTCACTTTAGGAAGATAGTGCAAGTCCAACTGCCTAGCACATACCTCATACTCATTCAATCCCCTTTGATCTGCATGTGAAAGAACTGGAAGTGTCTCCAGAATCTCCTGACCTTCTCCTCCCAAACAATGCATTAATAAAGCATGCTTCCTTTCGCCACTCAAATTCGCACCACACACTCTCGCATAGTTTTCGAATATTTTCTTCCACTTTTTCCACCTAATCAGTGGTTCCCCTGGTTCCATCAGAAAGAAAGGAGGTGCAGTTACATTCTGCATCTTGCTACTCCTATTCAACTTAATAAACCTAGACTTTTCTATTCTTTTAATTCACCATCAAAGTACCACCACCCTTCCCAGATATGGTGTGCCTATCACCGTTGACAGGCTTGAAGTCATACAATCAGTTGCAATTGCTTAGTCTCTTCCACACCTCCAGTCGCTTTTCCCAGCTTATGCCCCTTAGTCTGACCAAAAATGCTCCTTCCAGTTCACTCCTTTTCCACTTTTTTATTAACAGGTCTTTTTTTTTTAAATATAAACTCCTATAATGTCATTTCCCTAAAATACAGTTTTTCCTGTCGAAATGCCGATTTTCTTGCCTTCCTCATTGTCTTCTTCTTTATAAATACGAAAAACGACAAAAAAAAATAATTCAAAATGGCCGCCACCAACTCCAGATATGCACTCTGTCTTTCAAAAGTCGATTGGCCTTGTTTTTTTTTTTTCCCGACCCAAAATGGCCGTCACGCAACGATCAGATTTCTTTCTTCGGCTGATCGGGCTTGTTTTTTTTTCTTTCTAAAACAGTCTTTTTTCTATGGGAATTTACCCACAAAAATCGACGTCACGCTCAAACTCCGTTTTTTCTCCTTTTCCTTATTAAATCAAAGAAAAGAGTCTACCTTTGCCGATTTTCGCCGCGTTTGTCTATTTCTTCAATATTTACAGCGCCTTCGTTTTGCTGTAATCCTCCTCTGAAGATGCCAATCCGCTTTTCTTCTTCAACACAGCAGCCAAGTGAGTGTTTTTTTTCTTCTTTTTGCTTTACACCTGTTGTTGAGGCTGACTTGCACACATGGACCTTTCCTCAAACGTCGCCAGTGTAATAATGTTGAGAGACTCCAAGTAGTTCAGATAAGCAAGTATAGTTTATTCAGCCCCAGCCAACAGTCAGCTAACAACTGACAACCCTGGAATTACCAGTAAGGGGAACCTTGGTGACATATGGTTCCAAACACTAGGTTCCAACATGGAACCAGAATATCTAGACAGACAAGTCATCACAGATGTCCTATTATACACTTCTTAATTTTGTAAGAAGGCAGCCAAGTCATTACATTAGTCTTGATTGCTAAGTTTGTCTGTCTCTGGTACTGTAGTTGTAAGTTTCCTTATCTTAAGAAATAGATCTTTAACTGAATTCTTGGCGGCCTCGATCGTTTGGGTAAAGTTGGCAGACTTCTTTCATTATTAAGGTTTTGTAGGTAACAAGCTTGTGGTTATATCTAATCTTTTCTAAATCAAGATACTCCTTCCTACAGATATGTTCTTGCTTTCTGCATTTTTGTTTTGTTGGTTTCTGAAGGTCTCAGTGTACCAAGGAGCTGCGAAGAAGGGGTGTCTTGCTAACTGAAGCCTTTGCTGTGGCTAACGAGTTGACATCTGCCATTAGCCATGAAACAGTTATCTACCGCAGCACTGAGGTCCTCTGGTATTAAAGGTAGTGAAACTGCTAGTACCTGATTAAGTTGGCCTGGCTGTATCTTATGCCATGGGTAAGGAAGTCATTCCTGGGGGGCCGGGGTCTACCATGTTGAAGGAGTTGAGCTAGACGAAGATTAAATCTTACTGCTAGGTGGTCTGTCCAGAGAAGTGATCAGGTCAAGATATCTAACAAGGACAGATTGTTGATAAAGATACCATAATGATAGTGCCCAGCACACTACCTGGGAACGGCCAAGACTGGCAGTCCTGTAAAGAATAAGCTTTGTGTTGTTAACAGTAAGGTCCTCAAGATGGAAGTTAAAGTCTCCTAGTGCAGTAAAGCTTGAAAAGTGCTAGGAGAAGATTCTAGAATGGTGCTAAGGTCTTGGAAAAAGATGTGCCTATGGCCAAGTAGCCTGTTAAAAAATGAGATGAAGGTTTCTGTTATGTACAAGATGTCTAATGCTTGGAATCAATCAAATCTACAACTTCGAGCTTGTGTTTGATGAGGGATCTTGTGTTATTTAAGGCGGAACACCATTTATTGGAGATAAAAGTCAAAGCAGCAGTAAGGAAGGAAGGAATTGTCCTGAGGGAGGATCTTTCTCCCGCTGCCCTCCTTACCTAAATGAAGCTTACATTTCTTACAGTCAAACAGAGTAAGCAGACCAAATGTTTAGATCTAAATCTAAGCAACCTGTGTCCTTGCCTACCACATTATGGGCTAGGAGTTCATTTCTGGTATAGCAGAGTCTTGGAGTCCAATCTCAACTAAAACCGGCAGGAGGACAGGCTCGGAGCACGATCTGGGCACAGATGGGCTTGCCTTTGGCGCGCCGCTGTACTTTTTCTCTGTTAAAATAACCCGCCTTGGAAGGGGGGCCTGGCTGATTGTGGAGCTAAAGCACAGTTAGCACTGCATCAGCATACAACAGGGGGCTCAAAACAAAACTCACACTGCTATTTTTATCAGTTTCCAAAGGAAGGTCCATTTTAAGAAGCCCTGTAACATGTCTTCTATGCTGGGAAGAGACTCTTCTTGATAAGTGGTTCTATGTAGGATATCTTAAGCTCTGCTAGAAATTCAGGATCTTAACCCCAAGCAGCAGAATTGTTCATGTCAATGGTCTTGATTATTTGTGCTAAATTAAGGATAAAATTGCGAGATGATATGATGGTGGAGATAGGCGTTGATAAAGTTGTCCAACTGGCCCATTTTCTTGAACACTACAAAAGTGGCTGGATATCTATGTAAGTTTTGCAGATATATATTTTTGGACTGAAGAAAGGAGTAGTTTCTGTCCTGTAACTCCAGTTCTGTAGTAGGGGTATCTGTTATAGTCATAATCTAGTGAATAGTCCCGCCCATGTGCGTGGACCCCGGAGCAATCAAAAATAATCTCTTAAACTGTCAAAACATGCAGAACTTCACTGACACTTAGGAGAGAATTTAAAGACAGATAATGCAGCCTATATCCACACAGGCTACACTGTCCAGTACTTCAACTAGAAATTCCACCAAAAATCCACAAACAGCACAGCCTCTCCAGATTTCTCCACAGAGAAAAATCTTGCTTTTAACAGTAAAACCCTCTGGAATGATAGAGAGGAAGAAGTGGACAGACAAGCCCCATAGGCTGCCATTATGTGGCTCAGAACAGGATACTGTGCCTTTAAGATAACTTTCCAGAAGCCTTACCGTATCCCAGCATGCACTGCAGGTCCCTTTTACTTTCAGTTCTTTTTGAAGGCGTAACACGCCAGACCTGTAGCATTTCTTACATGAATATCTCTCTCCACCGGGGAGGAAGGCGGGCGCTTATGACTATAACAGAGATACCCCTACTACAGAACTGGAGTTACAGGACAGAAACTACTCCTTCTGTAGTAGGGGATCTCTGTGTATAGTCATAATCTAGTGAATAGAATGGCAAGCCCATCCCCATCCCCACACCAGAGCGGCGGTGGAGAAAAGAGAAAATAACACCACTACTGTGCGAACAGATTTCGCAGCGAGGCCTGCCCAACCTGAGCATCTGCCCTGGCATCAGAGTCCAGACAGTAATGCTTAGCAAAGGTATGGATCCCGACTTCCAAGTGGCCGCCTTGCAGATTTCTGCAATTGGAACATTACGGAGCAAAGCAGTCGTGGCAGCTTTGCTCGTGGTGGAATGAGCCTTAGGCTTACCCCCAAAGTTCTTATTAGCCTTTTGGTAACACAATTGTATACAGGACACAATCCACCTCGAGATGGACTGTTTAGAGGTAGCAAGACCCGTCCTGACTGATCCATAATTGATAAACAATTGGTCTGACCTACGAATATCCTTGGTTTTATCCAGATACAATTTCAACACCCTCCTAACATCCAGGGAATGCAGGGACCTTTCCGCTGGAGAGGAAGGATTCTGAAAAAACGTAGGTAAAGTTATGGTCTGGTTATCATGAAAATCAGATATAACCTTTGGAAGAAATTTAGGGTGAGTACGTATAACAACCTTAGCAGCATGAAATACAGTATAAGGTTCTTGGCAACACAACACCTGAATTTCACTCACCCTGCGGGCCGATGTGATGGCCACGAGGAACGCCGCCTTCCAGGACAGGTGCTGCAACGAAGTCTTATGAATAGGTTCAAAAGGCTCCTTCATCAATCTGGACAGCACCACATTCAATTCCCATGAAGGCGAAGGAAGCCGGACAGGAGGGAACACTTTCTTCAAGCCTTCCAAAAAATCTTTGTTCACAGGGATCTGAAAGAAGGAAGTCTGTGAAGGGCATTTCCTGTAGGCAGTCAGCGCAGCGAGATGAACCTTAATGGAATGGACATTAAGGCCAGACTGCGCTAGATGTAGAAGATACACAAGGATGACATCTTCCTTACACGTCGTTGGGTCATAGTTCTTGGACTTGCACCAGATGCAAAACCTCTTCCACTTGTAAGCATAAGGAGTCCTAGTGGAAGGTCGCTTAGCCTCCTTCAGTATGTCCATGCAATCTTCAGGTAGATTCAAATGGCCATATTGCACTCTCTCAGGAGCCATGCCGCCAAACTCAAAGACGAGAGGTTGGGGTGCAACATCTGCTCCCCGAACCTCGTGAGAAGGTCCGGCGTGCACGGCAGCCGTATGTGAGGAAGGAGAGACCGGTGAAGCAGGTCCGTGAACCACCACTGCCTGGGCCATTCCGGGGTAATCAGGATCATCCGCACCCTGGACTGGGACAGCTTGATGAGCACCGCCGGAATCAGGAGAATGGGTGGAAAAGCGTACAGAAAGCTGTTCGACCTGTTGATCCATAACGCATTCCCCAGCGTCCCCGGCTGGTAGTACCTGGAAGCGAAGTCTCGGCATTTGCTGTTTTCGTCGGTGGCGAACAGATCTACGTCTGGAGACCCCCACCTTGCGAAGACTTCTCCTAGTACTTCGTTGTTTATGACCCATTCGTGGTTTTCCTAAATCAGTCTGCTCAGTGCGTTTGCCTGAACATTCTGCACGCACGGTAGATGGCCTCTGGTTAGAAGCCAGTGCCAGATCGCCTGCGCCTCCTGCGACAGTGCGTGATCTCGACCCCCCCTGCTTGTTGAGGTAATACATCGTGGTCGTATTGTCCGTCTGTACAAGCAGAGAGTAACTCTGGAAGGACAGATGAAAGGCCTTCAGTGCCAAGTGGACAGCTCTGAGTTCCAGGAAATTGATGCGATACGTGGACTCCATCTGGGACCACGTTCCTTGTATCTGTAAGTCTCTGGAGTACGCCCCCCAGCTGTGGAGAGCCGCATCCGTCACGATAGTCTGTGTGGGAATGACCTTGTGGAAGGGAACCCCTCTGAGGAGATTCTCCGCTGAACACCACCACTTCAGAGACTGAAGAGCATGCAGAGACAGTCGTGTCTTGTCGTCCCAAGATCCTTTCCTCTGATCCCACTGATCCTCCAAGCACTCCTGCAATGGTCTCATGTGCAGCCGTGCGTGTGGTGCGAGGAAGATACAAGAGGCCATCGACCACAGTAGAGAAGACACCGCCCTCACTGTTGTAGATGGAGCGGTCATAAGAGCCTGAGCCTTCCGAAGGAGTGATAATCATCTCTCCCCCGAAGGAGACACGCTTGCTGACACAGTACTTGGGAGCCTCCATCAATACGCTATGTACTGGACCGGAGTCGGGACAGACTTGGACATGTTGATGTGCAACCCCAGCTTGTTCAAGAGAACGCACGTCTTTTGGAAGTGCGCTTGAGCTTCCGAGAAGGAGGCCTTGATCAACCAATCGTCCAGGTACGGGTAGACAAAAACCTTGTTCTTTCTCAGGTGCGCCGCTACCACTGCCATGCACTTCGAGAATGTTCTGGGCGCAGACTTCAGCCCGAATGGCAGTACTGTGTACTGATGATTGGCGCCGACTTGGAATCGCAGGAACTGCCTGTGTTTGTGTGCAATGGGCACATGGAAGTACGCATCCTGTAGGTCTATAGCACATAGCCAGTCTCCCTGTTGCAGCTGAGGATAAATTGATGCAACGACAGCATGCGAAACTTCTCTCTGCGAATCCACTTGTTTGCTTGCCGCAAATCCAGAATGGGTCTGAACTCGTTCTTGTCCTTCTTGCAAACCAGAAAGAACCGGGAATACAGACCTCTTCCTCTTTGAGACAGAGGTACGTCTTATATCGCCCTTTTCCTTAACAGGATATCGGCCTCCGCCTGGAGCTCCCGCAGTTGAAACTGCGAGCCGACCGGTGGAATAGATGGAGGCGGGCTGTTGAACCGAAGACTGTATCCATTGCAAACAATATTCAGCACCCACTTGTCCAGAGTAATTTATCTCCACTCTGCCAGAAAAAAGTTAACGCTTCCCCCCACCGGAGCGGGTAACGGATGTAGGGGAAGTAACCACTCAGGGTCGAGACCTAGCTGGGCCTTTGTTCGCTGTTGCGGACTGCTGGCCGCCTCTACCCTTCTGGCGCTTCTGGAAGGGCTTCCGGAACTGCTGCTGCTGTTGCTGCTGTCCGGAAGTCTGTCCTCGCCCTTGAGCCCCGAACCGCCTCTGGAACGGTCGGTAGGCCTTCTTCTCTTTTGGCTTTTCCAACCCGACCGCCATCAGAGTCTCGGCCTCCGCCTTCATGCGGGCCATTTCGTCATCCGCATGCTTGCCAAACAGGGTTTCACCCGAGAAAGGCAGATTGGCCACCCGCTGCTGAGCTTCCAGCTTGAATAACGTAAGCCGAAGCCACGCGTGGCGCCGCTGGTTGATGCCATGACAGTACCCGTGTGCAGCCAGAAGCGACGTATCCGCAGCCGCGCTGATGACCTGGTTCGACACCAGCATCCCCTCCTTCAGGATTTCTTGAAAGTCCTCTTTATTCTCCCAGGGAAGGAACTCAGCGAATTGCTGTAGGGACTCCCATAGGGCATGATCCAAAGCCGCAGCACTGGCCGCCTTCATCGCAGTAGAGACCGTCCCACAGGCCTTCCTGCCTGCCGAGTCGATCCATCGGCTCTCCTTATCAGGAGGTACAGTAGAGGACGGGGAGGTGGCATGTTGCTTCCTAGCCGCCGTCACTATGACAGAATCCGGAGTAGGATCAATCCGAAGAAAGGCCGGGTCAGAATCCGGGGCCCTGTACTTCTTAAGGAGCCGGGAGGGAGCGGCCTTCGTCACCGCAGGGGTGAGAAACAATTCCTCTTCAGGCTCTACCAGCCCCGGCACTAGAGGCAGTAAAGTTGGAGACAGGTGTTTTTTATGCAGTGTCTCGAAAATTACTGATGTAGTTGGACCCCTCAGGAGAACATCCTGGAATGTGCTGTCGTCGTCCACCGGCGATACTCTTGTCCCCCGGGATTCCGACAAAGTCGGTGAGTAGGTTCTGGTCCCGGAAGAATCCGTGCGGGACCGCGACCGTCGCCTCCTGTGACGCAGTCTCGACCTCGTGGAGGACCTGTGACGACTCCGCGATCTCCCCCTCCGACCGGAGCGAGATCGCGATCTCCTGGGCTTCGGACGCTCAGCCGGTTTCACCGGAGTGGGCGACTTTGGCCCGGCAGGGGCCCTCGGCCGAGGGGTACCCTTAGGTGGCGTCGGGAATCGCGGTAGCAAAGCCGTCCTTGGAGGAACTGGAGGAGGCCTGTCAGCCAGAAGCGGAGGTTGTCGTTGAGGTTGAGGATGAAGTGGAGGCGGGGTGGGAGCCCACGGCGGTGGCCCCCTGGGCAACGGAGGAGGGGGGTAACCGCCTAGAAGGCGTAAACACTTCAGAATACACCGAGCCCGGTGATCCGCCTTCTGTCCTAGGCTGGGGCGTTGGAGAATCTCCCATAGGCACCTGCTGCCTGCTCGACTGACTCCTGACGCCATTACTCCTTCTGCGCCTCAGGCGTCGAAGAACATCGACCCGACGGCGAGCGTCGGCCCCTCGACGGCGAGCGTCTTCGCCTCGACGGCGACCTTCGCCTCGACGGCGACCTTCGCCTCGACGGCGACCTTCGCCTCGACGGCGACCTTCGCCTCGACGGCGACCTTCGCCTCGACGGCAATCTTAGTCTCGACGGCAATCTTAGTCTCGACGGCAATCTTAGTCTCGACGGCAATCTTAGTCTCGACGGCAATCTTAGTCTCGACGGCAATCTTAGTCTCGACGGCAATCTTAGTCTCGACGGCAATCTTAGTCTCGACGGCAATCTTAGTCTCGACGGCAATCTTAGTCTCGACGGCAATCTTAGTCTCGACGGCAATCTTAGTCTCGACGGCAATCTTAGTCTCGACGGCAATCTTAGTCTCGACGGCAATCTTAGTCTCGACGGCAATCTTAGTCTCGACGGCAATCTTAGTCTCGACGGCAATCTTCGTCTCGACGGCAATCTTCGTCTCGACGGCAATCTTCGTCTCGACGGCAATCTTCGTCTCGACGGCAATCTTCGTCTCGACGGCAATCTTCGTCTCGACGGCAATCTTCGTCTCGACGGCAATCTTCGTCTCGACGGCAATCTTCGTCTCGACGGCAATCTTCGTCTCGACGGCAATCTTCGTCTCGACGGCAATCTTCGTCTCGACGGCAATCTTCGTCTCGACGGCAATCTTCGTCTCGACGGCAATCTTCGTCTCGACGGCAATCTTCGTCTCGACGGCAATCTTCGTCTCGACGGCAATCTTCGTCTCGACGGCAATCTTCGTCTCGACGGCAATCTTCGTCTCGACGGCAATCTTCGTCTCGACGGCAATCTTCGTCTCGACGGCAATCTTCGTCTCGACGGCAATCTTAGTCTCGACGGCAATCTTAGTCTCGACGGCAATCTTAGTCTCGACGGCAATCTTAGTCTCGACGGCAATCTTCGTCTCGACGGCGAGCGTCTCATCGACGCCGAACGCCTCCTCTGCGTCGAGGATCCCCTCGACGACGACCTCCTTCTCTTCGCCGACGGCGAATGGCGGTGTCGCTTCGACGGCGAGCGCCTACGCCGGGCCACCTCTCGATGTCGATTACTCGACGACGAAATAGTCACCGGTGATCGACGGCGGCCTATTCAGTTCCCTCGACGCTGAGCATCGACGCCGCTTCAACCCAAAGCCCTGGGTCAACCTGCAGTCATCCCTCTCGACGCCGTAGTCTGTGCAATCGACACAGACGGAGAATATGGACGCTTGCTGGCCTTCCTGCCCCTGGGGAGCCCCCCAAGAGGCCTCAGCATGGGCAGAGGAAGCCCTTCCAGACCCACCTTGTGCCTTCAGTCTTCTGTCTTCCAGGCCTTGGAGCCTGATCTTCAATCTATCCCTCAAGGTTCTGCTAGTGAAGCCCTGGCAGATGTCACACTCCTCTGGGACATGAGATGAGGGAAGGCAGATGATGCACACCTCCTGTGGGTACGACTTGACCTTCTTCCTCGAGCACTCCGGGCATTTGTCAAATAATGCAGGCATATTGACAAATAAAGAGTGCCCCAAGACAAACACAAGGAAGAATAAACAAAGTACTTCAAGAAAAGCACTCAAACAACTTGAAAAAAGTGAAAAATCACCAATTAAACCCTTGAAAAGGGAGAGCTCAATGCTCCAGGGTCCTGCTTGCAGGAGCCGGAAAAAAGAACTGAAAGTAAACGGGACCTGCAGTGCATTCTGGGATACGGTGAGGCTTCTGGAAAGTTATCTTAAAGGCACAGTATCCTGTTCTGAGCCACATAATGGCAGCCTATGGGGCTTGTCTGTCCACTTCTTCCTCTCTATAATTCCAGAGGGTCTTACTGTTGAAAGCAATATTTTTCTCTGTGGAGAAATCTGGACAGGCTGTGGCGTTTGTGGATTTTTGGTGGAAAAACTAGTTGAAGTACTGGACAGTGTAGCCTGTGGATATACGCTGCATTATCTGTCTTTAAATTCTCTCTCAAGTGTCAGTGCAGTTTTGCATGTTTAGACAGATTAAAAGATTATTTTTGATTGCTCCGGGGTCCACGCACATGGGCGGGACTATTCACTAGATTATGACTATACACAGATCCCCTACTACAGAAACTAGAATATCAGCTCAAGCGAAATCAGTTTAAAAACATATATATGTATTAAGCAATGTTTACTTGGTTATCTTCATACCTTAAATTCAACAAGCAACATGACATTGCTACAAAAAAAAATCCTATATAAGCACAATGGAGGTATATAGCTAGAAGCAACTGTTTGATACATATTCTACAGTTCAATGCTGTGCAGTAAAATTACACCTTGCAATCTGGGCCGATGCATTGTGAGAGCATTTTAACTAAACCTCAAAAGATTGAAGGTTACATCTTAGAGCTTACTTGGTGGCTAGAATAAAGAACACTAGCAAACAATACACAACTTGTAGTCCTAAATAGGATATTGAAAAGAGGGCAACTTATTACATTTTCAAATAGACACAATTACCATTACCGATTTTTCCAATTCTGTGAACTTGGGTTGGAAGTCTTGATATTATGTTGTGCCTTGAAGCAGCAGCAACAAAACGTTGCCCACTCTTGACCGCTGCGGTTATCTGAGTTGCCTGTTCTTGAGCCTGGCGTATTCTGGTATGTGTCACTGGTTGTGGCAAAGGTTCTCGGAGGGGCACCAATACCTCTTTATTCGATTTTGCCTAGGCACAACAATTTTTAGTTACTATATTGATTTCAACAATGCACAAGTCCAAATATGATTGGACCACAAACATCTATGCTCTCAATGAACACTTGCGGCACACTGTTCAAATGCAATTCTTAAATTCTAGTTAAAACCAGTTTAGGAAGAGCCAGCAGAGTTGAACAATGGATTGCATCTTAACTGATGAACCAATAAATAAACGTTCAGTATATTTTAAATCCATTATACCATCTCAATGACCATTGAGAAAGAATATGTTCATATAGGAAGGGGTTGAGAAGGCTCACACACTGTAGCTTTCGCCAACGGGTAACAGGTTTCGTTTTTAAGGAGATTCACAAATCTTTAAGAGTAAACACATATCTTTGCAAATCAGATTCATATACATACTACTCCTCCACACTTCATCCAGCAGTTTGTTAGTATAGTGCGTAGTCGACAAGACCAAATATGGCAGAAATTTGCATTAACCCGGGTAATATGTTTTGTCCACCAACAAATGCCAAGGAGGGGATGGGGTTTAGAGGCTGAGAAGAATCCTTCATGGGCACGCAGAAAATATGAGTGTAAGCTGAAACCTTTTGATCCCATGTGCACTTCATTCCACAAGTAAATTTTTGTATGAAATGTGACTGAAAACAATATGGTGAATGATCATGAATAGCCACAATATTCTGACTTCATGAGAGTTCACTACCTTACCAATGGACAACCATCTCTGCACGATTTCTAGAAAACTTATGTTACCATACTTACCCCTAAACCTACGTTCACATAATTTCATTCATACATTTTCAACAACCTTACATTCCATTTATAAGCATAAAACTCTGCAATTTCAGACTGTAAATCAGAGCCACACACTTGCACACAAAGGGCCAGATTCACAAACTGCACTTTGTAGTAACTTAGCTATTGAGTAAGTTTACGGCTTTTCAGTATTTATAAGGTGAACGTTTTAGTAACTTACACTTTTGTAGCAAGTCCCTACTTCTATAATTTTCTATGGGAGGGAGTTGCAGTATCAGTTGTTAGCCATGTGCAGTGCTGGACTTGCTACAAAAGTGTAGGGTGTGGATTTATAGCTGTAGAATCTGAAAGCCCCACACAGTTTGCAACACCCATACACTGGTGATGAGCCCGCACCCTTAATTAAGATGAAGGGGTAAATCTATGGATTCCTTGCGCACTGCTCCCTCTGAAGTTGCCTCTGCAATGATGCTGGCATGGCCATCCTTTGAAAGGATTAAATAAAACCAGAATCTGTCTTTCCTTGTCCATATCGCAAGCTTTGACCCAAGGGGCGGCCTGGGAAGCAAAGCAATTGGTAGACTGGCCCTCGTGAAAACCTTTGGCCCATAATTCTTTGAATAGATGCCTGCGCCTTGTCAAGAGAAGTGAATGTAACTAAAAACATCCCTGGTTCCTTTATAAACGAATTGCCAGACTACCTTACGTACTGCTCATGCCTGTGTGGTAAACAAGGTCCCCAAGCTTGGGTCTTCCTTGATAAGAAGGGACCTACGTTATTCATACAGGATGATGGCCCGTTAGGACCACACTAAGAGGGAAACGATGATACAAGGGACCTGGATTTCCTGGCTTCCTCATCCATGACTAGGGTCATCATTAGGAGCCCTGTAACGTCGAGGAGATTGTCCTGACATGCCAATACCCGTATTTGGGTCGCTGATATATTTGGCTAGGAATGTTGCCATCTTATTTTAGGCAAAAAAGCTACTTTCCTGTCTAGGGATGGACGGGGGCATTCAACCTGCAGGTGGTTGCAAGTTTCTTGGTCCAGCGGCTTTCTCAGACACCCTTTCACATATGAAGCTCCCTTCTGTGCTGGAGGCCATTTGAACAACTGAGGGTGAAGGAAGTCCTCAGTATCCAACATGTTGGCTGTCAGACTACTGATATTAGATTTGGACAGGGCAGGCATTGAGGAATTATCGGGGAAAGGTTGCTCTTTAGATCAATTATGAGGAATGCTTTTTTTTTTTTTGCAGAGTTTTATATAGCTCGAACTAGACCCGAACTGAATCAGATATCAGAGCGCTTTACATAGCACCAGTTACGTTACATGAGGACACACTTTCATTTTAGGCACGGGGAGGTTAAGTGATTTGCCCAGAATCACAGGAGGTTTTTGGCGTCGTTACCGAGGCTCGAACCCAGATCCCAAGGTCCGAGGTCGAACGCCTTAGCCGTTAGGCCAACTCCTCTCCTTTCCTTTCTCATCCTCCTCTGTGATGTTCTCTATGCCAAGAGCTCAGTCAGTCATTGTTTAAATGTGCAAATATATTGGCCTCTTTGAAATAAAGGCTGGTAGAGCCTGATTCACAACATTTTTGCCTGATTCATAAAGGTATATTTTACCCTTTTAAGCAAGTTAACACTTCACAGAGTAAAGAGACAGGCTATACACTTTCCCTGTGTCAGATAAGTCCCAAATCTGCACAAGCAAGATGATAACAGGTGGGCTTGGTAATAGTGACCCCAGTCATGGAGATCTCAAGTTTAGCATCCCGCCCTGATGGAACTTACCTGGGATTCTCCAATTTGCTTATCTCTATTTCAGGATCTCCTTTGCTGTCAATCCAGGAACCCCCAAAGACTGGCATTAGAGGGCACTCTGCGAATTATTGCATGGTGGACTACAGGCAACAATAGAGAATCCCAGGACTCTCAGAATAGGCTCAGATACAAAGCTGGGCAGATTCCCGATCAGCAAATACCAATCAGCCTGGACAAGATGGCTGGGTTTGTTCCTACTGAAAAAACGTTGATCCTGTAGGGTCCAATAGTGTGCAGATTCTGAACTTCCTATCAGAGAAGGCCTACAAGGAATGGTTTACAGGTCAGTAAAATTCCTTCAGATCCGCCATCTCATGGGGTCATTCTTCTATCAAAGCTGGTCCTGTAGGAGAACATCCGTGTGAAGAAACTAATGAGTGGTATTCGACTTTCCGCTCCACCAGAACCACAATACTCTTCTCTATGGGAAGTTAATTGGGTTCTTAATCAATTTCTCTCTTGGCAAAGCAAAAAATACCTCAAGCAAGAATTTATCAGGTAAACGGTCTATGCTTCTTTGTCTAATCTCCTGTTGAAGGGTCTTGGATATCCAGGCTCTGGATGTTACAGGTTTAGTATTTACACCAGAAGGGAGTACTTTACATATCTCTAGACAGAGGCTAATTCCCAAATGATGTCACATCACTCTTTAGAGGATAACCATAAACTGTGTATAATGAGATGCATTGAAGCATATGAGGATATGACTGAAGATCTACATCCTCCAAAAGCGCGACAATTACTCATTTCCCATCAAGAAGCCTTTCAAGGTGGTGTCTTCCCCATTATTGCCAGATTAGTGATGCAAAAGTTGGCACGGATATCGGTATCTTTTGGGTACACTCCCTAAAGGGAGCAATGGCTTCTAAGACTTACTGAAGGATGGAGGGTATAATGAATCCGGCTGGCTGGCCCTCCAACTCTACTTTTAAAAGTTACTACTTCAAGCATGTCATGCATACGGTTTCTCTGGTAATGTATAAGCTTTAAACTAGCATAACCCTTGCCTCCATTCCGGACACAGAATGAAAAAAAGTGCAAGCTATCTTAACAGAAAGTTTCAATTCTATTAAGGACATGGAGGCGAAAATTATCTCACCCTTGGATCAGAGATCTGATTCCACACCACCCCCCTCAAACCACCCCCACCTGCCCCACTTGTACAGCTGTACAGCTGTACAATAGTAGCCACATAACATAATAAATATGCACTGTTGACAAGCTATTTACCTCCGGTTACGCCAGATCTGGTAGAGACCATCTAGCTGCAGATTCCTTACCCTAAAATATTCCCCAGGTGCCAAATTGGATCTGGAACTATGAGCAGTCCCCTTATGCGCCAGTAGGTGGTTTAGTTTGGTATGGCGTCATCCATGGCACCTATATAGGTGCTACCTTAGCACGCTGACCTCAGTTCATTCCTGTTTTTTCCACACCAGAAGCACAGAGCCAAACGGAGGTGGGATGACCATTGTGCCAAGGTGAGGTCCTGAAGGATCTGCTCCTCCGTGCAGGCCGGTCTTTTAAATCCAGGTAAGCGCAGTAGATGTTGCTTGACGATATGTTTTTTTTTTAAAAAGGAGCAAATTATGCGGTATAGCCCGCCTCCCATATATAATCACGCGGTATAGCCCGCCTTGCTCATATAAACCCATAAGATAAAGAATACAACCATGAAATTGATAACAATTGAAAACATAGATAGATCTGAAACTATTAACATTTCGGGGTTCCGAGTGCAAGTCATAGTATAATTCAAGGTACTGATACCATGATTAATAATTTCTATACGAAAATAATGGGTTCTATACCGACAGAGGGTAATACGTGAGTGAATGCCAGATATCCCCTAAGAACAAAGTAAGCCTCTAGGAACAGATATAAGCTACAGGCAGTCGAAATGAAATTTCTCTAGACAACCTAATATATAATTACAAAAATGAAATATGGATTTATCAATTTGCAGATGTTCTAGAGACCGTGAGGACTATACTTAGCTGACGAAGCACATTTAGCACGCAGCTACAGCGATTTTACAAGCAGTACTCTTGGTGAGTTCCATGGATTATAGAGCAAGCGTATGCTATTATAATTAATTCTATATAAGAGTTATTAGAGTCTCTCATATATTTTATTTTTAGTGTATGTATACCAATCGGTGGCCCCACCGACACAGTGAAAAATTGCCAGACCTGATAAAAAGGTATTTTGTGACCGGAGTATATTTAAGTAACAAAAATAAGAAGTAGATGGGCTTTTGTAATATATCATCTCCCCCTATCCTCTTTTTTGATTCTGTAGATAATATCAATTACTACTCTATCCAGACTGAACAAATAGGATATTTGTAGTTCTGAGCGTGGACCCAAAACAGGACACCTCTCCCGTTTTTAATGATTTAGACCTCAGAATGAACACCTGAGTGCGATACTTTTAGATATATCTTGAGGTAAGATACTCTTAGCTTATAGATTGGGTCATACTGAACACTGACCACAAAAAGTACTATAACTTTTGAATATTTGATGCATCAAAAGTTTCCATTTTTTAATTTTTTCACTTCTCACGTGATTATCTGCACAACCACCAGTATAAAGTATTGTCTACCACAACTTCAATATATCAATAAAAACCGGCATGCTTGAGAAATGTTAACTTTAGAAATGTCTGATCTGTAGAAATGTCAATATGGGTAAGGTAGACCAGTAGGAATCAGATGCTGTAGCCCACCGAGAGAATAACTTTTGCCTACATAGTTTGTGACAGCCATATACATTAGATAAATGTTTAAAGATACTGTGTATATGTTTCATTATTATGTGTTTCTTCATGGAAACTGTCCTGAAGAAGGTTTTTCAAACGAAACGCCGCGTCAACTTGTGTTCTCATGAACATTTTTAAACGTATTATGTAATAACTGTATAATATTTGTATAACATGATGTACTCTACAATTGTATGAACATTTTTTTAACTTGCTCAGAATGTGTAATAAACTCATGTTTAATTTTTTAATTTCGTTGTAGTGTCTTAACCTGTCACAAACTTTCATGAAATTGTCACTGAGTGCTTGATATTACTGCATGCGGTTGTCCAATAATAAAATTGATAGATATAGGATTTGTTGTAATTTAGATAACATTATCTGAGATACTTGGTGGTTGTGTCTAGAAATCATATTAGTGCAGTGGGTACCAAATCCCGGGTGATTATTCCTACGGGAATCCTTGATTTCAGGGACATTGTAACTTTTCTTCTCATTCCCCTGGTCCCAGACCACATTTTAGGGGGCCTCCTATACTTTCTTTGTGGTCCAGAATCTCAGCCACCCTCTGGGCCATCGAAGGAAGCCTCTTCCTCCAAAGCCACTGCGGGAACAAAGAAGGCTAGTGTCTGGTGAGGTGTCCAGACCACTGGCATCAGCCAGGTCCTCATACCAGGCATCATTGGCCATGGATTCTGTTAAGGGGTCAGAATAGCCATATGGATCCTCAGAGCACCTCCATTTCGGAATTTTCAAAGTGCTGTTCAGTGAAAGAGGGCTCCATCAGCAATTCAAGCCATGTGGACAAGGTAAGCGCTGGAACAGTCGTCAGGTGACGCCGGTCCAGCTCTGTATCAGAGTTTGGAATCACAATGTATTTGAGTTTGGTGGCACCGGGAACGGTACCACTCAAATGGTCCCAGATGGAAGTCACATAGTCACGACAGGGGCCGTTCCAGATCCACCAACAGATCTTGTGAGCCCAACTGGTGGCTAGAGCAGACTTGCCAGTGGAGCCCCAGTCAGTCTCTTTCTAAAACAAATGGGGCTTGAAGGCACTCCAGAGGGGTTCATTCACCCACAACCAAGGCTCATGGCCTCCAAATTCTCAGATTTGGGCAGAGGTTACTCTGGCTCCAGGAAACTTTGAGCAGAACCAGTGTCAGGCGCAGACATCAGAGGGACAACCTTGGAGCGGGACCTGGATCTGTAGTATCATTCCCACACATCATCCGATGAATGGGTCTGATTAGAAGTCGAAGAGAGCTTCGACTTCTTGTGAGACTTGAGGATGCTTAACATGTATATGTTGTGATGTGGTGTCACTACTGCGATATTCACAGGCCAAGGTACAGCCCCATTGGAAAACAAAACAGCTATGGTACTTTAGTGTTTTTTTGCTTATTTCTATGTTTTGGTAAACACTGCAGTTACGTTAGCCTGGCACCTTATCTGTGGCTACAACTTTGTCTTTAGAAAGAAGGTTTAGCAAAAGCTTACGTTTACTGACCACATGAGTGTGTTGATATGCTGTTTCCTAAGTAATCCTACCCAAAACTGAATGGCCGATATTACAAGTATGCATGAGGGTCTACGACCCTCGAACCGGAAACTATACCAAAAGACGCTAAGCAGGAGCTTTTGCCAATCTTTCCCTTTCTGTGCTTCTGGGTTTGGATTTTCTCCTCTGGAATTCAGGACCTTAAGGTCCATACAGTTTCTCTTCCACGTTCAGTCAAAGGCCTGAGGGATTAACCTTGCTAGTTAGATCTCGCTCTTACATATTAGGCACACACAGACCCAAACCCTGCAGTTTTCACCTATCATAACATCGGGATAGGCTTTCATTACGAGATCAACTGGTGTTATGCATTGGGGAGTTTACGGGGGAAGAATAATTTGGGGAAGCGCTACTGCCAAGATCAATTGGAATAATGTGATTAAATGCTAACGGACGGAGGTTTGAAAGCCAATGGTCAAGGTTGCTAGTAGGTCAAACGTTTTCACTTCTCTCCTTCCTGTGCTTCTAAAGGCCTGAAGATACATTGAAAAGAAATGCTAAAGGTGAGTGTTGCACTCCCTGAAGACATACTTGTTGTAATGAGTGCTCGTTTGAGAAGTGAGCTTCACATTGCTCTGAATAATTAAACTGAAATAATGCCCCTTAGGCTAAATAAAAGCATCCCTACACTCCAAATACAGTTATCTTTAAGAGGTCAGACTCAGTAAAACATTTTTATATAAAAGCATGGCCTTACATCAAATTTTGCTGGGTGTGCAATTCGTTTCTTCTGTCCTTCAACCATATCTGTAGACTTTGAATTTGATGCATCCGATTCAGAATGGTCTTCCAAAATTATCTAGTAAAAAAATCAATGCACATCATATAAATATTACTTTTATAACTCCTGTACTAATTTTAACTAATCTAAAACACAAAATACCAATAAAAGATCTATTTTCACTGGGTTAATAAATATATGAATCAATGGTACTTCTAAAGCGCACGGTCCCTGAGAGTAAAGCATCCTGACACTACCTCAAACACCGAAATTACTCCCCATCTCCAGCAAACCCTAAAAAGCATTTGCAATGCAATAGGTCTCGCAATAATTAAGTTTGAGCTTTTGGCATTGCTAAATATTGCAACACCAATTGCAACAAAAATCTTTAAATTGTAGGCAAAAAAAATGAATTAATTTTTGTAGCAATGGTGGCATGCTGCGTTTTAGATAAATATGTTTAAAAGTAAAGTGCGCCATACTGCGATTGCTACAATAGTTAATTGTGGATGTGTTAACAATTGATGTGTGCACTGATGGCTGGTGGTGTGTGCGCCTGTAGAAATTGTGCACTGCCGGTTGGTGGTGTGTGTGCCTGGTGAAAGCGTGCACTGACGGCTGGTGGTGTGTGTGTGCCTGGTGAAAGCGTGTACTGAAGGCTGGAGGTATGTGTGCCTGGTGAAAGCGTGCACTGATGGCTGGTGGTGTGTGTGTGCCTGGTGAAAGCGTTCACTGACGGCTGGTGGTGTGTGTGTGTGTGTGCCTGGTGAAAGCGTGCACTGACGGCCTGTGGTGTGTGTGTGCCTGGTGAAAGCGTGCACTGACGGCCTGTGGTGTGTGTGGGCCTGGTGAAAGCGTGCACTGACAGCTGGTGGTGTGCGTGTGCCTGGTGAAAGCGTGCACTGAAGGCTGGTGGTGTTTGTGCCCGGTGAAAGTGTGCACCGATGACTGATGGTGTCTGTGTCTGGTGAAAGTGTGCACTGATAGTGTGGTTGTATGTGTGGTTGTGTGCGTGTGTGTGTGTGTGTGTGCGTGTGCGTGTGTGCGTGTGTGGTTGTGTGTGTGGTTGTGTGTGTGGTTGTGTGTATTGTTTATCACTGTGTATGCACTAGGCATGTCGTTTCAAATTGTGCAGGATTTAGAGCATCTATTAATTTCAGTTAAACAATTGGGTACGTAATTTTTTGACCAGATGACGTTGACTAAAAAGTACATTTTGGGCGGGTAAATGAACTGTGTAGTGCAGTGGCATAGTTGTCATTGCGGCAGCAGAAGCAGTGTTAGCTACGTGTAAGAAGCTCACCACACCCCAATTACGGCTGTCTTTAACTATCAAGCGAGGGTCAGGGCATCCTTTGACTTACTTATCTCAGGGCAAATGAAACCTTTGTAAGGCCACAAATGTAGTGTACTTAGATGATGGACGATATTGTGCAGTGTTAAAAAGTCCCCCCGGAGTTTCTTGCCACGAGCCCACTTGTTATTGGAGCACTTTCACGGGACAAAAGAAGACGCAAAAAAGCTTTATGAGGTTCTTTCATTTTTCCTCTCCCAGGTGCCGGAGTTTTTTGTTTTTAACTTAACAGAACCCACCCTCCTTAACTAACGATTTGTGGCACAAAAGGAAAGATTCGAGCCTAACAATCCTCCCCTCTCAGCACCCCCACGAGGAGAGAGCATGCGCGTTACGCCCGCTGTGTTTCGACTGTCACTTCTGCGGGTTACAGCTGCAGCGGACCCAGGTGCGGGGTCACTTTATTAACGCCTGGTCCCAGACACAGTTCTGCCTGTCTGGGAAGGGCTGTGTGTCTCTGCCCCGCTCACCACCCCCAAAGGGACAGAACGGTGAGGTCCTCAAAGGGGGAGCGGCAGGGGGCATTTACCAGGAGGCTGTGTGTCTTTTGCAGGGATGCGTGTGTGTGCGTGTCTCTCAGTGTGATGTCTGTGTCTGTCCATGAGTCAACATGATTGGTATGCATGCCTGTGGCTCTGCGTCGTTGTCTATTTATGTACGTGTGTTTGCCTCATAAAAATTATAGGGATGCATGCGTCTGCCCTTAATATAAGAAAGTGACTATATGGTTATAGGTGCCAGTGTGTTCTTCACTGTATAACTAAACACAACTTATATTTTATTATTAGTGACCGTGTTTTTAAGACCCTGCACATGGGTGCGTGCACGTTTGGTGCATGTTTAGACACGGATCTGCGCCAAGGTACTTGTGTGTTTTCATTCAGTGTGCAGTGTGTGATATGTGTGTGTGTATGATGTGTCTGCAGGTGTACGAAGACCGTCTGTTGAGTCTACGTGGACATGTTGGAAGTGTGTGAGCGCGCTCTGGTGCGCGCCTTTGTCATGCCTGGCTACGTGTGTCTGTACCTGGTGTGTGTGCGTGTTTAGATCCGGCGAGGTGTGCGCCAAATGTTGTTGTGCGTGTTGTTGGTTTGTCTTTGTGATGTATATGTGCACCTGTTGTAGCACTGTGTAATTAAGCAGTTGTCAATGTTTGCGGTGTGTTTCTATGAGGGATGTCTGCATGCGTAGGTGATTCAACACGGTTTGTGATGGTATGTATTTGTCTGTGTGTATGTGTGTGTGTCTTTGTGGTGTAACTGCGTGCACCTGTGTTGTGCGTGGCACTTTAATTTGTTGTCAATGGATGGGGTGTATTTGTGTGCGGTGTGTGTCCGTGTCTGTGCTTGGGTGTTTTATGTTGGGAGCGCCTGTGTATGGGCATGCATGTCTGACTTTATTGCGTGTCTGTGCTCATTCGTATCCGTGTGTCTGTCAATGTTTGGTGCGTGTGTGTTTGTGTGGTATGGGGTATGTCTACCCGGCAGGTTCTGAACTGAAACTACCGTCTCCAAAACGTGTATGAATCGCCCGCCCAGTGAGTACCACCGAGTGACGTACACCCTCATGAGGACAGCTCGGGGGCAACCAAACCCCACTTAACCCAACTGCCTGCTCGCAGATTCCCACAGCCCAAGGAGAGGGGGTGGGGGGCGCTATGGGTGAAAATAAATCCCCAGGTCGTTGACCCTGTCCTCCCATCAAAATAGGCTCGCTCCAGGAAAGAGTGAGAGCGTTCTGTCCAGCGCTTTGAAGAAAGTGCTGCTAACTATTTTCAGAGGCGCTCCCGAAATAGATTGTCCCGCCCAAGCACACAAATTGCCGGGATGGGGTGGTTTCCCGTGGAGGTTACACTGGCAGTACCCTGTGCATTGACCCACCGAGCATCAGCCAAGAGCTGTTGTGCCTGGCAAGGAGTGAAGGCGTTAAATGGGTTTTTGGCAGGGCATCGGTGAAACGGAGTGGCCGAGACCGGGTCTGGCAGGAGAAAGCGCCGCTCCGAGACAGCCTCCAGCTCCGAGACAGCCTCCCGCTCAGATGGCCTTGAATATTTAATGCCCGGCCTATGAGGGGGGCAGGTTTACTGCAAGTTCACCTTTTAACCCGGCGGATTCATATTCCGGTGCCGCCGGGATCAGGTCTGCTGAACAGGATACTTCTGAGACGCTCCTATCCTCCCGTTCCCTGACGACCGGCCAGCGCCACGAAGCCGCTCACTCTAGGCGCTGTCTACGAAGGTACCGGCTAAAAGCAGCACTTAGAACCGCTGTTGTGTACACCTGTGGGAAGAGTGACACCTGTGCCGTCAGAGGCTTGTTTTTCCAAGAAGGCGGCTTTGCCCGCGCACCCCCTTCCAGACGCAAATCCGGAGACCGTTACACTTTGACGCTGTGAGAGCACATTCTGTTTAAAGCGGAAAAAGACGTGGGAGCGGGCTCGGCTTTAAAGTAGCGGTGTGGGGTTAGAAACATTGAAATGAAAGGAGTCTTATAAACGCGCGACTTAGCCAAATGGCATCAAGGCGCCTAACAAAAGGTCAAAAAGCAATAGAACAGTGATTAAACATTGTGAAAAGAAAGTAGTTACTTTACTGTGGAATTGGGTCCGAGGGCTTCTTACGGCAATCCAGCTTGCTCTGAGACACAGTGGTGCGCATGTCACACAGCGCAACAACAAGAAGTGCGCGTGCACTGGCGAAAACGAAACCTGTGGTGGGGCGGGACTTAGTTTCTGCGAGAAGCCCGCGCCCACGGAGTGCCTGGCCAGAGAAGCAGTGGAGACGCGGGGCTCCGATGCCTGAGGGAGAGCCCCACGGAGGCTGAAGAAGTCCGGAATGGCGCCGATGAGGTGAGTGGGGCTTAGTTGTAGGGGGAGGGGGGTGTGTGACTCTGTACGGTTGTGTGTGTGCGCTCGTGTGTGCGCGTGTGTGCGTGCGCGTGTGCGCGGCGGTGGGGGGGGTGTGTGTGTGCGTGGCGGTGGGGGGGGTGTGTGTGTGCGTGGCGGTGGGGGGGGTGTGTGTGTGTCTGTGTGTGCGCTCGTGTGCGTCTGCTTACATGGAGCTAAAAGGGAGACAGGAGATGGTGAACGCGCGCGCGACCTGATCCGGTTCCTGAGGCTGCGCGTGCCCATCTCTTGTCTCCATTTAGCTCCTTGTAAGCAGAACCGCCTACAATAGGCCTCGCTGCGATGAGTCGCAGGTGCGAGACCTAAAAATGACTCATAGGATCAAAGCCTGAGGAATAAATAGATTAGATCAGCTGATGACACTGCTCATCTGAGGCTGAACACAACCATGTATTAAGCAGTTTATTTTCTGCAAATCTGAGAGAACAGGAAATTTGATTCAGGTATTAGCTCCTAATAAGGCAAACGGTTTCCCGTCATTGGATTTGAGTCAACTTGGGAATTTATAGTCAAGTAACAATGGACCATCTAAGGGTTCTTGGAGTTCTCAATGGTTTGCAGCAACCTGAAAGATATTTTGGGAATGTTACTTGTAAAGCTATCTATCTTTTCAGTGTGAGATGCGTAATTTCCATCCAGCAGATTTTACTGATAAAGCAGTTCTTAATAGTTCATCCTGACCAAAAGAATTTCTATCCAGATACAAAATCAATTGGGTGTCATCAGCATAGGAAATAGTCGAAATAGCAAAGGAGTCAAAGAATTAAACTGAGCTATGCAAATGTTCAATAGCTCTGGGGGACCCCATATTTCAAAGATTACTGCCTTGAAGTGAACTGACTGATAGACACCATTAGTCTGGTTGCAAGGAAAGGTAAATCAAACCCAGACCTTGCCATTTATGCCAAATCCCAGAGATGTTAAAGCATGGAGTGAGAGACTATTGAATGCTGCTGATAAGTACAGGAGAATTCACTGCATTGTGAGTGCTATCCACCACATATGTCTGACACTTCAAGGTGAGAGGATTCCATGGAGTGTTTAAACCTAAAACCAGATGAGACAGCTGAAAGGACATGGAATTTTCCAGAAAATCCATTAATTGTTATAACAAGCTTTGCCAGCATTTTAGTAAGACCAGGGAGCAAAGAGATGGGCATGAATAGAAGTGTAAAAAAAAAAAAAAAAGGGTCAGTCGAGCTAGCTGAGTAAATAGATTGGAGAAGGTTATTTTTCACCACTTAAGCATACAAAAATTCCTAGAGTCTGTGGTAGAAATCAGAGAGTCCATGGATATATTAAAAAGAATTAACGACTGGTCTGGCCATGCCTGTACTTCCGGCACCCCCTAAAAACAGCAACAAAATATTGGCAAAAATCAAGAAGGGTCCACTACAATTGAGGAAGATTAAAAGCAGCTAAGTTATCAAATAATCTTTACATCTGATGTAGAGTTGTCTGCAATGTGACCATTACAATCTCCTAATATAGTAAAATTGGAGTATTGAAGTAGGAGAAAGTGCATTTCCTCAAGAGCCGAAGAAATCTGAACCGGGGCATGGAGGGCGGTAGACCAAGTTCCAGCTAAAGTACAAGACTGGCCTAATTTAATATTCAAGACAGGAAAGGGTATCAATAATTTTCAAAATAATCAAGACTGTGCCACAGGGAGGCATTTTACCTATGTTCCCCTTGCAAAACATCGATGGAGAAAAATCTAGTCCCAAACTGGCAGGGGTGCAGACGCTGGCCACGGAATGGATGCAGACCGGCTTGCCTTTGGTGCGCCAGCTACATGCTTCCGCACCGCGAGACTGCTCATATGCCAACTCTTTCAGCCTTCCACAAAGCAAGTGTGTAAATAAGTAGGTCCACCCCCACAGTAGCTATACTCTTCATCTCAGAATGACAAATTAATGATTTATTTTAACATTAACTATTGGGATAAAAACTGACAGCTGGGCTCCCCCGGAAGCCGGTTCATACCACTAGTGCATAACGGAGGTTCAAAAGCAAAGCAATTGCTTTCCATGATGGAGGATTCCATAAACCATTGCTTGACTCCAGGAAGGTATATAAGGTACATATGGTGTCATTAGGTGCTATGTGATGCTGAACTATCATCTTAGAACTCTGTGGCCTTTGAGAGGGGTGGTGAATTTGAGTCACTTAACTATTAACTAGAGCAGTCACTGGTTGTGTCCTACCCCATTAATACTACATGTTACACACTACATGTGGTAGCTCTTCCGTGCGGAGACAACACTTTTGGCAATGAGTGATGGCAATTTCCCTGGTGACATCACAGAGCAGAGTGGTCAATCAGCTGGGTCAATTAGCTGGACATGTATCAATAAGCTGGTACATGCTTTTGTAACAGTTCTAAAAGTACTCTCACTGCATAGTGACTTTGAAGGTTTTGCTTTCCTAATAGACCAGATCTCAATTAGCTTCCACTTGCAATTCTAAAAAGGTACACAAATGACTACCTGCCAAATAAAAAAAAGCCACACTTGGCAAGCCTTCTGATAATTCCAAGCGTGTCGAAATATCTCAAGAAGATGCCTAACAGTTAGAAACCACTGTACCATTTCACAAAAAAGTAGTACCAGCTCACACAAAAGTAGAAGTGCTGTATTTCGGAGCACCAAAACTCAAGGCACCAGAGTTTCTCCCTTTAAACGTCTTCCAGGGCTAGCATCCAGGAGACAGAATACCAGATCAACATTGTTACAAATGTAGTTCAACATTTATCTAATTTTAGGTATTGTCCAGACTTCGGTCAAGTCTGTAGAAAGAGTGGGAAATTGGGTTATTTCAGCAAGGTATGAAGTAGTGGCTAAAAGCAGTGTTCAGTTATGCAGTAGAAGACCATATCAATAGTGAGAAAGATCAAAGTAATGATACATGTCAAAGAACAAATCTGTGTAAGTAGTAAAGTATCAGGAAACAAATGCAGCTAGTATGAGTGAGGATGCATGCATTCTCTAGTCTATAGATGGGAAGGTGATAACTATTACTGAATTCTGGAGCCATGCTCGCCTCCGCATCTATAAACAACTTTAGCAGTAATGAGTCACCATGCTGGCGCTTGAAGGGAGCAGAATCAATCTAGAGGATAGTTTTAGGCATGAAATTAATGAAAAGGTTTATGTAGCAAAGCCCGGGCTGAACATGTGGTTGATGCACCTAGCTGACTTCAAAATGATATGTCTAGCCAGGTCAAAGAGTATTGGCTAAACCGATAAAAAGTTGATTAGTGAAAAGATAGAAAAAAATAAAAATCAAAGGTTACTCATACAATTACAATGAATAAGACCACGTTCCCATGAAAGATGCCACACAATGCTCCAGAAGAACGGGATAAGGAAATGCAACACATGTTAAAACAGGTTATCATTAAACGACTCAATGCAAAACTGTGGCTGTCATCTATTGTTAAGGCTCACAAAAATTTTTTAAAGAAAAAAAATTCATTCTGTTTAAATGTGAGGGGCGTGGCCAAGCAGCATGGCCGACAGGACGTGAGCTCCTCCGGCTCCCGGCATATCGGCCCTGAAATCCTGTTCTCATATCCTGTAAGGGCTCCTGTGGAGTGCAATTGGGCACTGTACAACCCCCTGACACCTGGGGGCACCTCCTGGAGCGATATTAGGCGTCCAAGGAGGTGCCCAGGTGACTCCCTGCGCCGGCCAGCGCAGGGGGAGAGACATCAGCCCTGCGTGATCTGGAGGCCGAGCTGGGCCCGGCTGGAATACCCCGGGTCTGAATGCCACCGGAGCCGGCCATGAGGTGCAGATCCTGACATCGGATGGCGGACGGGTAGGAAACACCCCATGGCGAGTGGACAAGGGCGGAGAGCGGGCGCAGCGGCTCCTCTGGGCCGGTATCATTGCTGAGGTCCTGGGGGCCGGTGTAGGCCCTAGCTGCTATCCCTGGAACCACCTGTGTCAGTCGGACTGAGGGTGCGTTCTGGAGGGATGGCCCAGAGACGAGAAGATTAGCAGGCATGCCCGTAGCTACCCTGAGGTGTGGGACACAACGCTGAGAGCCACGCCGCCTCCGTGGTGGGACCGGTGACGGGGGGGCGGTCGGAGGGCTTCCCGGCAAGGCATAGCAGACAAGGGGGCGTAAGCTGCCTACGGACAATCTGACATTCTGGCCTCCTGAGGACACTTGGCAGTGAGGGTGATCACGCATGTGGATGGGCCCGATACGAATGAGCCACTTTGCAAGGCCCACGGGTTGCGCTGCCTACCTGCGGCCCCGGGGCACCTCTTCCCACAGAAGCAGTGGTGCCTGGAGAGTGAAGTAGCGGCGGGGCACGAGCATTGACCCTCTGATATGGTAGCAAGGGGCACAGAGGGACACCCCTAAGTAGCTGAGCAATCTCTGACAGTCACAGGCCCCCCGGGAGTGGCGTGTTGGCTGATTGACACGTAGGCCTACGAAGGGTTTCCTGGAACTTGGGATCGGAGATTGGCCTCGAGACAGTACGGTCAATAAGCATCAAGGGGCCTGCCGCCCATCAGGGAGTCGTAAAGGTCACAAGGAGCGTCTGCAATGCGGAAGAACAAGATGTCACGCTCCACGCAGCCAAACACAATCACGCAGTATACCACTCAAAGACTACCGTCCCAGCGGATCACACGACAGTCGGGCCAAGATGGGGCGGAGGCGCCCTTGGAGCCCTCCCGGGCAGAGCTGCTTAAGGCAATCCAGGATCACACTCGGCACTGGAGCGCCAAATAGAAACGGTGTCCATAGATGTGAATCTGTTGCGGACGGATCTGCGGAAGGTGTCCGATAAAGTTTGACGCAGAAGGAAACATAGAACAGCTGCAAGGGGAGGTGGAAACCCTAAAAAAAACAGTCGCACAACTCACGGCCACGACTGGAGACCTGGAGAGAAGAACAGAGGACGCGGAAGGGGGAGCACGCCGCAGCAACATTAGAGTCCTTGGAGTGCCCGAGCGGGCAGAGGCGGGAAATGCTGAATGCTTCCTAGAGAACTGGATTCATACACAGTTATGCCTGAGGGGTCTATCGGAGGTCTTTGTGATCGAGCGAGCCCATAGGGCATTGGTACCGCCACCACGGCCTGGAGCACCTCCGCAGGCCCTAATCGCCAAAATTCTTAATTACCGGGACAGACTGCATCCTCAAGGCGGCAAGAGAATCGGCGAACCTCACCTTTGAAAACAGCAGAATCTCCATCTACCCGGATTACACCCAGCAAGTTCAAGAGCAAAGGAAGCCCTTCCTGGGAGTCAAACAGAAGCTCCGGGAGATGCACCTGCAGTACATGCTGCTATATCCGGCCAAACTGAAGGTCCTGGCTCAGGGGAAGGCCCACTTCTTTGATTCCCCGGAAGAAGTCTGGGAATGGTTGGAGATCAGGGGAGACGGCCTTCCGCCAGGCGAACGTGGTGGTCACCGCGGGACATGGGGTACTCGAGCACCGAGAAGGCGTATGAACAGGTGACGACGCCGGTCCGAGGCATCTACAAGTGAGGAGAGACGTAGAGTAATGGTGGGAGCTGATGGTGCCTTGCATCTGGAATCGTCCGAAGCTGGAGAGGACACGACGCCCTCGACATCTTTGGGGCCCGGAGAACTATTGGTCCCAGATGTATGTATTGCGACTTATATAGAGCACGTATCACCCAAAGGCATCAAGGCGCTTGCCTTGGGAACCCGTCCTGGCTTTTTCCCTGTGAGATAACCCCTACTGGGTATCCCCAGGGTGAAAGCCAGGCATCCCGCAGCGGGGTGGGCCGCCATAGTGGAGATTAAGCAACTATTGCCCAGAGTTGCAGCGTGGGACCCCATGATTAGAATAGGCACCGAGGCGAGAATTATCGAGTCCGTGGACATTTTGGGCTCAGGACCCTGCCGCGTCGGGAATTGAACCCTGGTCCCGGGCCAGACATCTGCATCAGAGTCTGCCGCTCTAATCAGTGAGCCACACTCCTCCACTGCAGATACACTGCAGGTCACGGCGGTAGACATACCACTAACTGCCCCAGTGATTCCTGAAACTGCGGAGGTCGGGACTCCTGAGACGGTGGATCCATCTTGAAATAGCTGAGTGGTTGGGGGGGGGGGAGGAGTGTATGCCATAAGACAAGATCCTGGTCCTCTCAGGGATAGATTCAGGAAGGAATGTGGGTGTGGCATGATGTATGAAAGGGGCCTTTCTGCTCTAGGTAAGGTCCCCTTTTTCAGCGGAATTGCTGTTGGCTTACTGCCGACCCTGACTTGTTCCAGCTACTGACCTCTCGATCCTGTGGGGAAGTGACACCTCGCCGGACCCGCTCCGCGGGTCCCGCAGCGCGCCACATATGCCCGGAGCGGTCCTGGGAGCAGAGGCGTGATTTGGGAAGACCACCTTGTGCGCGGAGTTGCCGGCAGGGCTGCGAGCTGAAGGCAGGGACTCAAGCTACCAGGAGTCCCTGCGAGCCCCATTCGACACACCTGCTCTCCCTGCTGGCCCCGCCCCCCCGCCCACGGAGTGATAAGTGGGTCAGGAGCCTGTGTTAGTGGGACCCTTTTTCAGCGGAATTGCTGTTGGCTTACTGCCGACATTGACTTGTTCCAGCTACTGACCTCTCGATCCTGTGGGGAAGCGACTCCTCGCCGGACCCGCTCCGCGCCACATATGACTGACTTAACAAATAACGGTAAAGTTAAAGACTCAGGATCTACTGGGTGGTTTGACCGTAACTGCTCAACATGCAATCGCAAATTGAAGGAGGCACTGAAATGTAAGCCCCCGGATAGGAAACGAGTGGCTTTATTAAGGAAAGCTTACAAAGGAGCAGTAGAACAGAGGAGGCGGGAGATTAGGGAAGATGCTTGGGCAGAATTGACCTCTATAGATGTCATAAAAAATAGTGCAAAATTCTGGAAAGTAATTAACCAACCATACTTCTCAGATTCAAGCAATGACGTTTTGGATTGCGGCATCCAAGAGGACAAGTGGTTTTCACATTTCAAATCAGTTTACGAACACTTGTCCGTAGGAGGCGACAACAGTAGCAGGGGGTCTACCTTTTCTTATTCCTTAGAAGAGAACGAGGTAGAGGTGGCCGAAGCTATCAATAAAATGACTAGTAACAAGGCCCCTGGTCCCGATGGTGTGCCAGCCGACCTTTTTAAGTGTGATATAGAGACATGGTCCAAAGTTCTAACCAATATCTTCAATAGAATCCCAACAACTGGGATCCCTAAGACCTGGTCGCAGTCGGTAATTGTCCCCATTTTCAAAAAAAGTAACAGAGGAGAGCCAAGCAATTACCGCCCAATCTCCCTTATAGATTCTGCAGTAAAGGTACTTGGCAGGGTGGTACTATCCAAATTATCTGATTGGCTAGAGGATACAAACACCCTTGCATCGGCGAACCTCACCTTTGAAAACAGCAGAATCTCCATCTACCCGGATTACACCCAGCAAGTTCAAGAGCAAAGGAAGCCCTTCTTGGGAGTCAAACAGAAGCTCCGGGAGATGCACCTGCAGTACATGCTGCTATGTGGCGGGAAGGAGACGGTGGCAGTGTCCCCGACCCGCTTTGCGAACTGACCTGGGCAGTAAGAGAAATATAGCGCTCGATTTTAAAACTCATTGCATTTTCTGTTGTAATTTGTGATTCTTAATTTGTGCCTTGTAAAATTGTGCTTTTTTAAAACTCACTACCCCCCTGCACCACACGCCATCACTGATTGTTGCTGGAGCCGTCTCCCTGCATCTCCTCGTAGGGGCACTTCGGTCGGCCTGCACGAAGAGCGGTTAGCGCTCTAGTGTTCTACTTCCTCTAGGCTACTTAGTCTGAGCAGGGGCTGCAGCGCGCTGCGGGAAGGAGACAGTGGCAGTGTCCCCGACCCGCTTTGCGAACTGACCTGGGCAGTAAGAGAAATATAGCGCTCGATTTTAAAACTCATTGCATTTTCTGTTGTAATTTGTGATTCTTAATTTGTGCCTTGTAAAATTGTGCTTTTTTAAAACTCACTACCCCCCTGCACCACACGCCATCACTGATTGTTGCTGGAGCCGTCTCCCTGCATCTCCTCGTAGGGGCACTTCCGGTCGGCCTGCACGAAGAGCGGTTAGCGCTCTAGTGTTCTACTTCCTCTAGGCTACTTAGCCCTCGCAGTACCACGAGCGCGCAGCGATCGCGCGCAGCCCCGCCGAAGACCCGCCAAAGAGCTGCCCGTCTTCGCCCGTCCGCGCTAAGGCAGCGCCAGTCATCTTGTTCCTTACCTCTGTTATTAAAGCGGTAAGATGTGTTACTCTAAAGCTGAGTTGTTGGGTCTTCAGCCCTCCACTTGTTCTTGTGCTAGACGCAACACAGCCCATATACCACATCCCCTATTACATCCCTCCCAACTCTGCTCCACTATAAAAACTAAACCCAACCCCCCCCCAGGCCTACACTCTCAGGATAGGTCACCTAAATGTCAGATCCATGCATAAACACTACTCCGAAATCTATGAGCTTTTAACTGACCAATCTCTCGATGCCCTGTTCATGACTGAGACGTGGCTCCTTGATGATATGGACTCGGTCTGCAACCTGGGGACTCCTACGGGATATACCATACACACGGTGAACAGGAGCACGAGAGGGGGGGGGGTTAGCGCTCATAATTAAATCTCATCTTGACTGTCAACTTATCAAAGTGGATATTAAGGGCAGTGAAAGTGCTCGCTTTTCGATCAAAGCTAACTCACAGTTCTGTGCCACTGGCCTTTTGATCTATAGACCCCCTGGCGCAGACGCCCCTTTTACCAATTCACTCTTACAGTATCTGGGAACTAACATTCTCAAAACGGCTAATTTTACGATCTTAGGTGATCTCAATTTACACCTTGACAGGGACACCGAGCCCAAGGTTACCACCTTTCTAGCGGATCTTGCGGCCTTCCAACTAAATCAACTTGTTAGTGGCCCCACCCATAGAGCGGGGCACCTTCTCGATCCCATCTTTTCCAACATCACAAGTGGATCCGCAGGCCTACCTATCCCTATGTCCTGGACAGATCACCATCTAGTAATACTGTCTATCACCTGCAATTTGAGACCTGCAGTGGTGTCGACTCCATTAGTTCAGAAACGGCCATGGAGAAAACTTCGTCTTGAAGACTTACACAACTTCCTGGTACTAAATCCCCCACCCCCTAGTGAAGATCTGGACGTAGGATATGACCAGTTTTGCCTCTGGATCACTCAGGCACTTGACACCTTGATCCCTGCCAGATGGACCAAGGTCCGTACCCATACAGCTAGCCCCTGGTAGAATTCCGAACTAGCAACCCTGAAAAAGGAATGTAAAAAGGCGGAGAGGGGTTGCAGAAAAAATTTCGATGCTAATCTCAAACAGGATTATGTCCTGCTTCAAAAAACCTATCACCGTAAGGTTTGCAGAACAAGAGCGGCATATTATGCCAACGAAATCAGCAACAGCTCCAATACTTCGAAAGCTGTATTTAAAATGTTGAAAGACCTCTCTGCAAAAAAAAACATTAATACTACTACCATTTCTCCTGACCTCTGTAACAATATGGCTAATTTTTTCACCAATAAGATCAAGAAAATCTATGACACCTTCCCAAAATGCCCGCAGTCATCGGCCATCTTCGACTCTACTAGGCCCTCTCTCTCCTCCCTTCCTACACTTGAGCGAGAGAGCTTCCTTAAAATCTGCAGAAAGATTAAATCTGGCTCCCCGGCAGATCCCCTAAAACCGGATACCTTCTGTGAAGCCCATGAATTTATCACAGAACACATCCGAGACATCATCAATCTGTCTCTTTCCACCGCCAGAGTTCCCTCCAAATGGAAGCAGGCTTGGGTTTCCCCATCTTAAAAAAACCCACCTTAGACCCCTCGCTTCCTGAGAACTTCAGGCCCATCTCCTTGCTCCCCTGGCCTGCCAAAATCATCGAGGCTTATGTTAACAACATTCTGTCCGATTTCCTCCGTACCAATAACATCCTGGATGACTCCCAACACGGGTTTAGAGCTGGTCATAGCACCGAGACAGCCTTGCTCAGTGTTTCAGAGGACCTCCGTACCATTCTTGACACCGGCGGAACGGCAGCACTAGTCCTGTTGGACCTCAGTGCTGCCTTCGATACGGTGTCACATGAGGTCCTCTTGACGAGATTGGAGGAAATTGGAGTTACAGGGATAGCCTTGGGATGGTTTAGAGACTTTCTTTCCAACAGGTCTTTCAGAGTCTCTACCCCCCCTTACATCTCTAAGGAGCATAACATTGGACAGGGAGTGCCGCAGGGCTCTTCCCTGAGCCCCACCCTGTTCAATGTTTATGTCCACCCTTTGGCGGAGGTGGCTAGAAGAAACGGACTTGCACTGGTATCCTACGCAGATGATACGCAGTTGGTGGTGGCTCTTAATAACAGTGGTCTGGAGGCTCATCACTTTAAACAGACACTCACTGACATCACCAACTGGATGACGGCGAACTTCCTTCAATTAAACGCTGGGAAAACAGAGGTACTGCTCCTGGGGAAAAACACCTCGTCTTGGGGAGACAACTGGTGGCCTGATGTCTTAGGCCCTCCTCCCATGCCAAAGGAATGCATCAAAAATCTGGGAGTCTGGGTGGACTCTGCTCTAAAGTTCACTCACCACACTAAAAAAGTAGCTGCCACGTGCTTTGGCATTTTACGTAACATCAGACCCATTTTGAAGTTCTTTGATTGCCATACTCGCCAGTTAATTGTCCAGGCGACCATCCTTTCTAGACTGGACTATGCCAGCTCTCTTTTGTTGGGGGCAAATCTGGCGGAAATCACCAGATTGCAGAGAGTTCAGAATGTGGCAGCCAGGGCTCTGGTAGGTCTCCCTCGCCATTCTTCGGTATCTGGAGCCTTGAAAAAACTGCACTGGCTCCCGGTGGGCAAAAGGATCCAGTTTAAGGCACTGTGCTTAGCCTTTAAAATCCTTAAAACCGCCTCTCCCCTATGCTGCGCCCGCTCCTGTCAGAGTACATCCCTAGGAGACCGCTCCGCTCAGAGGGACAACATCTTGCGATCATTCCCCGCACTAGACTGGCCAGAGTAGGCGGCCAATCCTTTAGCTTCCTGGCTGCCAAGTTATGGAATAGTCTGCCCGAAGCTATTCGTGGCATACAGGATCTTTTAGCCTTCAGAAAGGCTGTCAAAACCCATCTCTTTCAATAACTTTCTTTTCTGCGCCTCTATCCCGCTGTAACTGTCTGTTCGCAGCGCCGGGACGCCCCTTGGCTGGGGCAGCCGTGCGCTATATAAATCACCATAACATTAACATTAACATATCCGGCAAAACTGAAGGTTCTGGCTCAGGGGAAGGCCCACTTCTTTGATTCCCCGGAAGAAGTCTGGGAATGGTTGGAGATCAGGGGACGGCCTTCCGCCAGGCGAACGTGGTGGTCACCGCGGGACATGGGGTACTCGAGCACCGAGAAGGCGTATGAACAGGCGACAACGCCGGTCCGAGGCATCTACAAGTGAGGAGAGACGTAGAGTAATGGTGGGAGCTGATGGTGCCTTGCATCTGGAATCGTCCGAAGCTGGAGAGGACACGACGCCCTCGACATCTTTGGGGCCCGGAGAACTATTGGTCCCAGATACACTGCAGGTCACGGCGGTAGACATACCACTAACTGCCCCAGTGATTCCTGAAACTGCGGAGGTCGGGACTCCTGAGACGGTGGATCCATCTTGAAATAGCTGAGTGGTGGGGGGGGGGGGGGGGGGAGGAGTGTATGCCATAAGACAATATCCTGGTCCTCTCAGGGATAGATTCAGGAAGGAATGTGGGTGTGGCATGATGTATAAAAGGGGCCTTTCTGCTCTAGGTAAGGTATGAGGGAGGAGTGAGTGAGCATGGTCAGGGGGAAGGGGACTATATATAGAGTTGTGCTCGACAGTATGAGCCCGGTATAAATGTCTTGAATTGGGTCTTGCGGGGAGTCGGGTGGGGGGGAGGGGAGTTTCTTTCTTCGTTTCTGTGTGTATATTGCCTCGTTGGGCGAATGGGGTGGCTGTGCACGTCCTGGCACCAGCAGGGAAAGGGCATATTGGCATGTTTGGTTGTTGCTGGTATATTGCTCGTGGGAGGGGGGAGGGGGGACTGTTCGAAGGGAAGGTTCAAGGGGAATGTTTTAGGCATCGTTTGTATTACAGGTCGGGCACTGGAGAAGAACTACACTGGGAGCGGGCAGTTGCGGTGGGGTAGATTTTGTTGGAAATCATGGGACACAAGTTTCTGAGCTGGAACGTGAGGGTGTTAGGCACATGCGCTAAGAGAAACCGAGTCCTTTCCTTCCTCCGGAGACAGAGTGTCCATCGCTTGCCTCCAGGAGACCCACCTAGTAGACGAGGGGGCACAGAAGTTACCCAAAAAATGGCGCGGACAGATGTTTCATGCGTCCTTCTCTACATATGCCAGGGGGGGTTCTGATCTGGGTGGCCTCTGGGGTACCGTTTGCTATGCAGTATATGGAGGCGGACATTAATGGTTGATATCTGCTCCTAAGGGCTAAACTGGATGGCAGGGACATTGTCATTTTAAATTCCTATGCACCCAATACGGATGACCCGGCCTTCTTTAAGGCCTTACAAGACTTCTTGATTCACGACCTGGGGGCCCCGAAACTTTGGTTTGGGGACTTTAACTGTATTCTTGACCCAGCACTGGACAGGTCTCCGCCCCGGGAGGGCACAAAACCCCGTATGACTGTACAGCTCAGGGAGGTCATGGGAAACATAGGGGCAGTGGATGTTTGGCGCCAACGGAATCCAACGCAGAAGGTATTTACTTGCTTCTCCCCCACCCAACACCCACAGCCGTTTAGATAGAGTATTAGTGGCTAATGCTGAGCTTACTATCTCTGTGGAGGTTACTAATCAGGCTCGTTTTTTATCGGATCATTCTCCAGTAGCTTGCATGGTTCAGTGGGGGCCTTCAATTGTTCGTCCTCGTACATGGAGGCTCCCGGTGGATGTGCTCAGCGACCAAGTAGGAAAAGCGCACGTGGAAACGGCCATTGGGGACTATGTGGACCTCAATTGGGGAGAGAGGGGCTTATCCGCGGCCATTAAATGGGAGGCCCTGAAGGCAGTAGTGAGGGGCGCTTGTATGGGGCTTACCTATGGAGTTCGGAAACAGCTTCTCCGAGACCTCCAGAAAGAGGAGGATACCCTTCTGCAGGCTCAGCACATAGCGGACCCCAATGCCCCGCAGAAATTAGAGGAACAGGCAGCTCGAGCTAGGCTACAAGACATACTGGATAGACTCGACAAATACACCCTGGGCTAATATAGGCAGCGCCTTCATCGGGAGGGCGATAAGTCAGGGCGGCTCCTGCCTTGGATTCTACGGAGGGAACAGACTACCGAGCATATTGTAGCCTTATGGGACCTGAACGGGCACGTGGTTTACTCGGAGCGGGCCCTCCTTGGGGTTCTCCAATCCCATCTACGACAAGTATACGCGGCAGACCCTGACATATCGGAGGTCTCATACCTCCCCTACTTACAGGACCTGCATATGTCGATCCTTTCGGACTCAGATAGGGAGGAATTAGATGCGGGCCTGACGTTGACCGAGATCCGCGTGGCACTGGCCCGCTTACCGCGTGCAAAATCGTCAGGAAGTGACGGGTTCCCGCCGGAGTTTTATCAAGAATACCGGGATGTATTGGCACCACTCCTCCTACAGGTCTTCTGGGAGGCTTTGAGAGTGGAGTGCTCCCACAGAGCATGGCTCAGGGGGAAATATGCATGATCCTGAAACCAGGGGGGGGGACAAACATGAACCCTCGTCATATCAGCAGATTACCATGATAAATTCCGATATCAAAATTCTGACTAAATTATTGGCCGCACGGCTAGCACCCCTCATGGAGCACTTAGTGCATCAAGATCAATGCGGTTTTATTCCTGGGCGGAACACGGCTATGAATCTACGACGTTTGAACCATATACAGCACAAAGTACGAGGTAGGGAAGAACAGACGATCTTGGTCTCCATAGATTTGGCCAAGGCATTTGATACTGTTGACTGGGGCTACTTGCAGGAGGTCCTCCGGAAGGTAGGCCTGGGGCCCAATTTAGGTCGTTGGATTCGTATACTATATAGCTCCCCTCGAGCCAGGGTGCGTCTAGGAGCAGCGAGATCGGAGGAGTGGCAGCTGGGACGGGGAACGAGACAGGGTTGCCCCCTCTCTCCGCTACTTTTTGCCCTAGCCATCGAGCCGTTTGCTGTTACGATTCGGACTGAGATGAGACAATGGGGTATTCAGGTGGGTGACACGTGCAACAGATTGACGCTGTATGCGGATAACGCCTTGTTTTACCTGAAAACTCCGAGGGAGGCCCTCCCGAGGTAACTATCACCTGGACCGGTTTGGCGAGGTGTCGGTCTTGCGGCTCAACCACAGTAAGTCCCTTATTTTCCCGCTATCAGGTTTTCCAACGGTTCCCCTGGAAGACTTGCCAGAGCTTGGGCTGCGTTGGGAACAGACCAGTTTCCGATACCTAGGTATTCATGTGGCCGCAACAGAGGAGCAGTCCCTCGCCCACAACATAGACCGAGTGATTAAGTCTCTCCAGCAATCCTTGTCCTTCTGGAACACACTACCACTGTCCCTAATGGGGCGGCTGGCTGTCTCCAAGATGGCGATGCTGCCAAGGACATTATATGTCCTCCAGAACACAATGTGCCCTGTACTGCCTAGGATTTTCTGGACCCTTAACACGCAGTTCACATCCCTGCTCTGGGAGGCGCAGCAGAGTTGCCCTCCGTACTGTTGTGCGCTCCTTTGAGGAAGGGGGGATGGAAGCCCCACGCCTTGATTTTTATTATTATGCCGCACAGATACTGCCGGCTGCCAGATGGTTCGCAGACACGGATGTATGGGAGACGCGACTACTTGCGGGAAGAGCGACAGTGCAGGAGCTTCAGCTGGCATTGATGCGTGGGGCCGGGGCTAACGCCGAGTTACCCTATGTGGTACGACATACAGCGGGCATATGGCAACGCTTTATAGAAAGGGTCCTACGCTCGGCCCCTTTTCACAGGGATCTACCGATCTGGATACTGGCCCCCCATGGTAGAAATAGAACTCCACATGTCCTTCCGAGAATGGAGAGACGGGGGCTGTGAGGTGCTAGCAGATCTATACCCCTCGGAGACCTTCATCACGCATGAGCAGGCAGGGGAGTCATTTGGCCTAAGTTGCGGGCAATACCTACATTACCAAGGGTTGCGTGCTATTGTGCGCGCGGTCTGGCCACAGTGTCCGGAGATACCCCCAATGACCCATACTTTACATATCATATTGTCCTGCGGCAGAGGACATAGGTTGATAGCTTTACTGTATGCAGCCATGAGGCGTGATTCTGCCCCTCCGGAGCCACCGGCTTGGGCGGCCTGGGAGGCGGACATGGGAGCGCCTCTGGATCAGGGACAACGGACGCGTGTATGGGCATTGATGCGGCGGGTGTCCTGTAATGCGCGCTTTAAAACGTACACATTTTAACTTTCTGCACCGCACCTACCTTACTCCGAAGCCGGTGAGTCGCTTCTCGGAGGATAGAAGGGATAACTGCCCCAGGTGCAGCGGATGCGGGGTTTTTACATCTGGCCTGGGAATGTCCGTTGGTGGGGAATTTTTGGACAGGGGTTGTTGCTCGTATAACAGCCACCACTGGCCTCAGGATCGAACTAACGCCCTTACACTGTCTGTTGGCATTAGTCCCAAAGCCAAGGAAGCGGAAGCTTTCATACAAATTGTTGCAATTGATGCTAGTGCTGGCCAGGCGCAGGGTCGCTATCACATGGATGGGACAGGGGTCCCGGACTTAGACACATGGCTCCGGGATGTGAGGGAGTGGACACTCGCAGAGGAGACACACATCCAACACACTAGGAGGGATGGGAAGCTCCAGGAGGATCTGCTGGCGTGGCGAACCATGTGTATAACAGGGTTAGCTGCAGATGGGCGCTCGTTATACAGTGACTCTGAAGGGACTAGTGGCGATTTATTTTCTGAGCAAGAATCTGAGGGGGAAGGGGGAGGGGCCACCTGAGGGGCTACTCGAACGGTGCATGGAGCTGGGACTGGCCAGATTTCCTCACGATGTCATATGTTATCTGCTTGTTATACTGCTATTCTGCATGAACTTTTGTGCTTTCAGAGGTTGTCCTAATCCGAGATGTGCCATAATGAGTCCGTCGATCTGTGTACAAATGCTTTTAACGATGCCTTGGAGGGGGGTTTTCTTGCTTTGTAAATTGCAAAACATTGAAAAATAAAGTTTACAAAAAAAAAAAATGATTATGTTTAAATGTTGGCGGGGGCGCTAGGTGGCGCCAAACCAAGATGGCCGCACTGGAGTGAGGCTCTCGCCAGACCGGGCACTCTTTTCTATCCTGCAGCATCCTGATCAATGATATCTGTCCAAAACCCACACCACTGGGTCCATCGAGTTGTCCTGCACACAGCGGTACCAAATTTACCAAGTTTGCCCTCCCGACTGCCTTGCGAATCACCGGAGCTTCTGGAGCGGACAGTGGGGACGGAGATGGCTGCTGAGCGCCGGGGCCGCCCACCAGGAAAGACTGGTGCTCCGAGGCCTGCACGGAACTGCCGGGTGGCGCCAACTCATGACACGATCTGATACTCGCACCCAGCCGGGGTGGCCAACGCCACAAGACCCTCACCACCGTTCAGAAAGGTGAGCGCTGCCTAAATCCTGCTAGCCCCTCCGCCGAGGGAAAAATCGGGCCCCGTTCGCACTCCGGAGGGACATTGGCTGGCACCGGAGGCCCGAGCGTTGGCACGGAGGGCAGAACACTTTCTCAGGGCCGGATTGCGGGCTGATCGTTGTAGTACATGCGGCCTCGCCCCTAAAATAGACGTCCGGTAGCCTCCCTTGCCCGCCCGACTGCTGTGCACGCCTGGTACCCCTCGCCCGACGGAGCGGCGCATCATGCAACCCCGTGGCTGTGCGGCCTGTACGGGCCCGGCCAGACATTTAAGTCGGGAACGGTGTGACAACCCAGCTGCCTGCGAGTTGACGCCCTGAACACTGGAGATTGCCGCGATTGGGCGCTACGATCCCCCCTGGGCTGGGCTGCCGGGAGAGGCCTTTTGATTGCAGCGGCCCACATCGCTCTGAGTCACTAGGGCACCCGTCACCGTGAACTTCACTGGGGGGACTACTCCCCGGTTGGCCGCTGGACTACTCCTGCCACCAGCCCCAATACTAGCTATCTCCTGCATGGCCTGTGGCCCCCAAAACCTGCTGACAAGACGCATGCACAGGCCTGCTGCTGCGGCCTACATGCTTTAGGCTGGATGGTGGGCTGCTGACGCACTTTGCACACTGGATTAGCTGGCACTAACACGGCCACGGGGAGTCCTCCCAGAAAGTACAGTAGTGACCGCACCATACAACCGGGAGCTTTTTATTGGTAGGGCTGACCGGCTGAGCGACCTACCCCTGCCAAGCATTCGCGCCCTGAGAGCTGCAATTACACGACCTTTGTGAAACTACAGAAATCACTCTTCCTCATTGGATTGTGGCCCCCACTGCCCCCCCCTCGTCTGCGCAACACCCCCTCGCCCTGGCGACATCCGTGGGGACCGCCGTTGCTCAAGGACCTAGAGAACTAACTACCCCCACCTCTCGTCCCTGACACTGGGGGCCAGAACTGAGAAGGGACACATACCCTCGCTACAACCAGTGACTCGAGGCCCTCCCGGCGACTGCTGCGGACCCGCTGCTAATGTCAATGCCTGACATGTTGACGTAGGTACACAGCAGACACGGCCCCCCTTGCTTACCTGTGGTTCACGACAGCTAGTGCTCCTCGCCAGCGTCTCTGCCCACGTCAGCCATCGTCATATCTACATCGGACGCCGTCCTGGTGTCCTCTTCCTCTGCGACGTCTCGGACTCCTCGGCGCGAAATGGGCCGCAATGATGCTAGACAGTCCAAAATACCCTTTGAGTCCAAAAAAACTTCCAAAGCGACGCCGGAAAGCCCTAAGGCCTCAGCCCCCCAGGAGAAAGATTTGAAAACCCTCCTGCTGGGCATGAAGCAAAGCCTGTCAACAATTGATTCCAAAATAGACGCCATCAATACACGCATGGATAGCGTTGTGGCAAAACTGGAACATCATGACACCCGCATCAAAGAGACCGAGGACAGAATCTCTGAGCTGGAAGACGGGGCCACCTCGACTAACAAGCAAGTCACACAAATGAACAGGCTGCCTAAAATAATTGCAGACAAAAACGAGGATTTGGAAGCGAGGTCCCGCCGCAATAACATACGCGTCCTGGGCCTTGCGGAGTCCACCAACACAGGGAAAATGGAGGTTTTCATGGAAAAACTTGTTGTGGAGTTATTTGGGAAAGAATCCTTCTCCTCACACCTAATTGTGGAGAGGGCCCACAGATCTCTCGCTGCACGACCTCCTCCTGGAGCTCAGCCGCAACCCATCATCGCTCGCTTCCTAAACTACAGGGACAGGGATGCAGTGTTGCGTCGTGCCAGAGAAATTGGAACTGTGACTTATGGCAACACGACGCTATCCTTTTTTCCCGATTTTACCCCCTCCGTCCAAGACGCCAGGCGCAAATTTGCAGGGGTGAAAAAGAAACTCCAAGCTCAAGAGAATCCCTATGCCATGCTCTATCCAGCGAAGTTGAAAATAACACACCAAGGTACACAACACTTTTTCATAACCCGCAGCAGGTGGAGGACTTTAAGCAGCACAGGAAGGGATAAGGGGGAGAGGCGGCGCTCCGGGTCGCAATCTCCGATGTCCCAACAAGATTAATACACGGCGATGTCATCCTGGTCACAAAGATGTCGGACACTGCTCCTATGTGGGCTGGACGCTGCAAATTCCGGTGAGGTACCAATTCTGATTTATTCTCTCATCGATCTGAGACATAATTGAGTGCTTGATCACCCGCCTCCGTCCCACATATGTCGACTGGGTTTTGACCTGGTTGCCTGTGGGTGCAAGTAAGGAGGTGGAGGGCAGGTCTGGCGCCCCTAGATTCCGTCCCTAATGGGCGATCCCCTAAACACCTCTTCCCCTTCCAGGGCAAGAGCAACTGTAATGACTATCTTGTTTTTGGTTCTATTTGGGTTCAGGGTGGGAGGGTGGGGACTAATTGCCCGGCCAGTTGGGGTTGCCGGTGTGGGTGGGCAGACACTACGCTTCAAAACTGCAACCCTTAATATGCCAGCTTTAATTGATATGTACAGCCGATCTTGGGTTGATGGACGAATGGTGTTCCGGCCAGTTGGGGTTGCCGGCATGGGGGGTATATAGTCTGGTTTCATTCTGTTGGTTTAGCTGCTGCAGATATACCTAGGGCAGGAGGGGATTATGGGAAAGTGCTGAAAAAGGATCAAGTTAGTAAGTTTACTGATGTCTGTCTGAAGCCAATTGCTACATATACATGCCGCAACTATCTTTCACTGTGGGGATGGATGACGTAACAGATGCGCTACCAGCGCTCCAATTTCAGCTGGTGTCGTGGAATGTGCGAGGATTGAATAACCCTAGAAAGAAGCCACAGATACTGGGGTACCTGGACAGACATGGAGTATCTATAGCTATGCTACAAGAAACACACTTAGCGCCAAATGGGTCCCCTTTATTCGCATCTAGATGGGTATCGTGCAAGGTTCTCATCTTACTCAAACTACGCTAGAGGCGTAACAATCCTGATAAAGAAAGGTATGGGATTTACCCCAGCAGGCACTGAAATGGATTCGGGAGGTAGATACTGCATGGTCTGGGGGAAACTACACTCTCATACGGTACTCTTTGCATGTTACTACGGCCCCAACACAGATGATCCGTCTGCACTTCTCACTATGTGGGGCAAAATTCAAACTTTGGGCATAGCTCATGTAGTACTGGGAGGAGACTTCAATACTGCAGTGAAACCTGCAATGGACAGATCACACCCACAGTCGCTGCATTATACGCATACCCAACGCACCTTATTGGGCATCATGGAAGACCATCATTTGACGGATGCATGGAGACATTCGCACCCCTCCCTACAGTAAGGCACACATTCCTCAGCAGTCCACTCCACCTGGGCACGCATTGACTACATTTTTCTATCCGCAGGCCTCACACCCTGGGTGGTTAAAACTCTACACCTAGCTCGTACATTCTCGGATCACTCGCCAGTCCTCCTTTCATTGCGCATTCCCCTTGACGTCTCTCCTTACTTAAACTGGCGCCTCAACCCTGCACACCTCACAGACTCGGCCTTTAGGGCGGACCTTGAGCAAGACATGAGATTTCTTTGACCGTAACATTGACTCTGTCTCAAGCCTCACTACTGTATGGGAAGCCTTTAAGGTCACCGTGAGGGGATGGTGCATTTCCAAAGGGGGGGGGAGGGGAAGGAGGGGGAGGAGGGGGGGGGGGGGGGGGGAGTCCTCAAATCCCTTCGTGGTGAACTGCGTAAGTTAGAAACTGAAATACGCACTCTTGAGCGGGATATCTCTCACAGGACGCAGGGACATGAAGTGCGGGCTCAGCTAAGAGAAAAAATTAATGAGTACACCGAGGCTGCGCTGATAAGGAATGTGAATTTCTGGGGAAACCCTTCACAGCGCGCACATATGGAGAGGGAGACAGGCCGGGTAAAGCGCTGGCTTCGGCTGTTAGGCCCCCCAGACATCGAAATTATGTCACCACCCTGCTCGATGACCGAAAGATGCCACAGAGAGACCTCCCCGGACAGCTTTGTGTACTTACTGACCATTACACGTCACTGTACACCTCCCACAGACAGCTGCCACTTGACCTGCGCACATACCTTGAGGACACTGCATTTGCATGGCTGGGCCCGACACAACAGAAGTTCTTACACCTCGAGCTAGAGCTGGATGAAATAAAAGACGCTATTATGTCCATGAAATCTGGCAAAGCTCCGGGGTCAGATGGCCTACCGATAGACTTCTATAAAACCTACATTCATTTGCTTGCCCCCATACTGAAACAGGTGCACTATTCAGCTCTTGATGAAGGCATCTTGCCAACTAGTATACGTGTAGCCCTGATAACATCACTGCTTAAGCCAGGCAAACCACCGGAGCATTGTGATTCCTACAGACCTCTTTCATTATTAAATACTGACGTTAAAATACTGGCGAAGGTTCTGGCGAAACGCCTGAATCTCCTGATGGACCGGTTGGTCCTTCCGGACCAAGCGGGATTGGTCCCAAACCGCTCGACTTCACACAACCTCCGCACCTTGCAGGCTGTAATACAGGATATTGACCCTAGATGTGAGGCAGCTGCGGTTTTCCTAGATGCCACTAAGGCGTTTGATTCCCTGGAATGGGACTACCTACTGTCATTAATAGAACGGATGGGAACTCCCTTTAGCTTTCTAGATTGGATCAGACTATTATATAATAACCCACACGCTTCAGTCCTACTGAATGGATCCCGTTCAGCCCCCTTCGAAATACATAGAGGAACTCGTCAGGGATGCCCACTATCCCCAGTACTTTTTGCAATAGCTATTGAGCCCCTTGCGGCCAAACTCCGGCAACATCATAATCATCGATCACTGATCTATCCGGAACGGCAGCTGCTCATCTCATTATATGCAGACGACATGACTTTATATATTCACAAACCGCAAGAAAATCTGAACCCCCTACTGCGCGAAATTACCAAATTTGGAGCCATAGCGGGGATACAGATAAACTGGTCTAAATCTGCTCTGTTCCCCCTAACAGACAAAACTCTTCAGTTTCCTCTAGACTACCCACTGTTATGGGAAAATGACGAGATAAAGTACTTGGGAATCAACATAACCAGGAACCGTGAAGCCCTGATTAGGGCGAACTACGGTACTGTCCTTGACAAACTGACGGACAGCGTTACTAAATGGATCCACCTCCCGCTGTCCATGGCTGGACGTATATCCCCGATTAAGATGGTAATCCTTCCTAAGATGCTATACCTTTTCACTAATATTCCATACAGTCAAGGTTCGTACTTCTTCCGTGCCCTTGATTCCCAGTTGTCGAGACTTATATGGGGGGGTCGGGGGGGGGGGAAGCAGGCCAGGGTGAGACTAGGGACGCTCATGTTGCCCTATCACCAGGGTGGATTTGACGTACCAAACTTTCGGCTGTATTCTGCCTGCGCACAAGGCCACGTTGCCGCTTACTGGCTCCATCCACCTCCCTTCATGGCGCACCTGGCCGTGGAAGATGGGTACATGAGGCCTGAAAAGCCGTCGGGTTATCTCTATTCGGAAGCCCGTATTACTGACCGAGACCCCTCCACAGTTGATTGCATGGTGCGCGCCTGGCGTAGAATTGTAGAGCGTATGGATGTCGCCTTTTTATACTCCCCGCGCATGACCCTAGCACACGACCCTAGATTAAGTATCACCCGTGAAGAAATTGGCCGCAAAATGCTCACCAAACTAGCTCTTCATACATGGGGGGATTTGTACATACAGGGACAGTTGTCGCACTGCGGCTCAATTTTTTGGGGAACATACACCCTCTGTCATGGACACGTTCCTTTACACACGATTACGACAGACTATTAAAACTGTTACGCCCAGCTTCCCTGACGAGCCGGAAGTCATGGCGCCCCTGCACGCTCTGCTTCATAATGACACCCCGAAACATGTAGTGTCCATGCTATATAAACATGCGTACGCGGCCTCCACGCCCCCAGATCCCAGAGCGAGACGAGACTGGGATGTAGACCTAGATTCCCCACTCTCGGACGACCAATGGGAGGAAAGCTGCTCACACACGAATTCAGTGACTGGTAATGCCCGCCTTAGACTTGTCCACTTTAAGTTTTTACATCGCCTCTATTATACCCCCGCCAAGCTGTGCCGCTTCGGACTGCGTGACAACGACCGCTGCCTCTGATGCAAGCAGGCAGGAGCGGACTTCATTCACTTAGCATGGTCGTGCCAAGCTGTTGCCTTATACTGGGTACAGGTTTTCGAAGCCATGTCTGCAATGATAGGGGTGGAAGTCGAACCCTGCCCCAAAATTGCCCTACTAGGCCACTCCACCCCTGCGATTAAGAAACACCGGAAATTTTTTGCGCTCGGTTTTCTACTTGCATAACACCACGTAGCCTGTAGATGGGGCCGTGGACGTGCCCCCAAATTCAAAATATGGCTGACTACTATGTCCACTTGGCAGGACCAACTACACAATTATGCGGACTTATTACCCCATAAGTCACGCCCCAAAGACCTCTGGGGCCCACTCTCCGCCTATCTACTTCGGGCCCAAACTGATGACGAGTCCGTACCAGACAATCGAGAGGACATGGGACAAGATGCACAACCCTCCGTGCCCAAAGGCGCGACTGATCCACTACTGACTGACGCTGTTGGACTTCCCTCCCCCACCCTCTAGGTACACTACAGGACAGGGGATTTCGATGCCAATATAGATCCCGTCCGTGGTCCCAGGCACAATAATACAGATATATACAAGCACATTCCACCTGCCCTGAATGACCAGGAGACAGACCAATAACCCTCCCTGCCCCTGCGTTATACTCACCCCACTTTTTGCGAATCGCACAAACCATGGCATTCAAGCACGTGGCGATCCCTCCAGAGCACAGATACGATCACAGACTACGCATATCCCCCCCCCACAACATTCCTGTCGGTCACTAAGCTGCAGAGTACACCCACTTCTAGCACAAATGGATCCCTGGTGTGGGAATCATTGCATCCTTGCTCTGCGCTAAAAGGTCCTCTGAGCCACATACTACGTATGGTGGACACACTGTGGGCGGGGACTGACCACCTGGGTTTTCATAGTCCGCTATGAAAGGTTTAGAGTTCAACAAAAGGAAAAAATGAGACCTCAATTGTTCAATGTTTGTCATTAACTGGTTATTTACCGGCGAAATAACACTTCCTTTACCGGCTTTAGGCACTTTACATCGCGGCCGGCCCAGATGGGTTGTAAGCGACATGCTGTGTTAATTCAATGTTCCATCTTCTATGGTTACTGGGTATGATGACACTACTTGTTACTGCTGCCGGCCTGCTTCCTCAGGTTATAGGCGAAAAAGCTGTGTACTACTCATATGACTACAATAAAGGTCTTCAAAAAAAAGAAATGTTTAAATGTTGGCCCCAGGAGCCTTAATGGTGTTATTTGGATCGCGTTTTTCCTAGTCTATAGTTTTGAATACCTTTTAACGGGCATTAGGTTAGCCTAAATGGCCAAAATTGGATCTCAGGGTCACATTTCATCCTGCATCGAGACTCTAGACATCTCACCGCTTTTGTCACTCCCAGTTGGACTTAACAGTTTTGCTATATGCCATTTGGTCTGGCGTCTGTGGCATCAGCATTCCAGTGAGCCATCGCTGAAATTCTGCAAGGGATCGAAAAGGCTGTTCCAGTTCAAGATGACATCTTTATTTTTGGAAATAATTTACAACAGCATGTAAATACAGTGGAGAGTGCCCTTGATGTGTAGTGAGAACGGCATGTCCATCTTTAGGACTGTTGAGACGGAGGAAGGTGTGTGGACTGACCTAAAACAAGGTTTGGTGCAATGCACTGTGAATGTACCAGTAATGCATTTACCTTGTCCGGTTGTGTAGTCAGGTGGGGAAATTAGTATTTTATTTCTTTGCATGTTTGGTTACTCTAGGTTCTATTTGTTGTTGAGAAATGTGAATGAATAGTGGTTGGTGTAGTGGTCTTTGCTAAGTTTATAGATGTAGTGAGTGGCGTAGTACTTCTTGGACAGAACATATGTAAAAACAGGTGTTTGGTCATGTTGCGAGTATGGGTATTTGCAGCTGTGGATGAACTGGGAAGACTACCTTTATTTCACAAGAGGGAGAACATATTGGTTTGTGAGAATTAAGGTACCACAGAAGGCTAAAATAATTGATGTTCTTGTGCAGAGCAGGCGTGTTATGGCAGTTAGTGCCGACTGTTCCAGCAAAGCTGTGGCCAGTTTTTAAGACTTTAAATGCACTGCTTCCAACAATATATCTCAAACCCAATCCATCACTTGCAGCCTATTTTCCCAAATTTAAAACCTCCTGATTCATCTTAAACAACGATGACTTACTATAATGCTTCTACTGTTGCTCTCATCCCGCAGCAAACGCTTGAAGATCCAACTCAAAACTGCCATTCTCGCTAAAACGTCCTAATGGATTGATCCAATCTTTCCAATTAGATACTGTAGACAATAGTCAGCAAAATGGTCTTGTCGTGCCCACAAACTACTATCCATCAAACTTACATCCTTTTTAGGTCTCGCCTGAGCAGCATGCGCTGCTCTGCAAGACTTATTGTAAGGAAGCTTCAAAAAGCTCACCACAAGCTTGTGCATGTGGCCTATTGCTTGCGGTTACCTGCACGGGCGCCATATGTTTTGAATTATCATGCCCAGACACGGGCGCGATAATTCAAAACATATGGCCTGGTGCTCGCTCTCGCGTGCATAGGCTTATTTAACTTTCAGCACGAGGTTACACATGCTGGCACTTTCACTTTCATTCACGGCCGCTTGCTGTTATTGCGATCTCCCTTTCTCAGTCACTTCATTCCTCTTTAACACTTGTTTCTACATCCACACACCCGGCATCTGCCAGTCCTTCCATCTCTGTTTTTCCTTTAGTTTTGCCCTTTATTTGTGTGTGTATGTGCATTCATACGACTGTACATGCTACTATGCGTTGCTTGCATTAAGGTGTTTTTTTTACGATTCGAGACCCTCCGGCATCTATCCGGGAGATGGTAGTGTTTTCCTTTCTCCTAGTTGCAATTTACTCTTCTTGACAGCAGAAGCGAACAATCCTTTTGATCAAATTAAAGTGTTTCCAACCTAAGTATTGTGATTCTTTGTTTATGGTAACTGCTTTCTACCATTTGTACACATTCTTAATACAGAAGTTCAAAGGCTTGGCAGCGCGTATTTATATTTTGTGGCACATATACCTAACTGCACTAGAAGCTTGTCTTTTAAACATACAACGTTTACCTAGCTCCACCCAAAGTGGCAAGGACAGGGAGGCATGCGTGGTATTGTGCCTTACCCACAGGCAATGCTAGGATTTCCCTCCACGCAGCGCTTAGAAGCCCGTGCCGGCACACACCTTACACAAGGAGCGCTTTAAGACGTGCAGCTTCAGGCTGCGCTCCGTGGAAAAGGCAAAAACACGGTGGAACCACTGTAAAAGGTGCATGCCACCTACCATTCACTCTAGAAAAACTATTCACAGTTCTGTTGCTTTATTCCGCATGTGCTGCCCAACAGTGGTGAAAATAGTTGATAACTAATTGGCACACATCCGAAAGCAAAAAGCTCCACCATTTTTTGTTAAGAATAAGGTTAGTTAGCCAATAGTGCTGCACGCACATAGATGGTAAAAAACAATAAAGGGCGCGTGCGCCACAGAGTTTCTGGCCGTGTGTGAGCAGTTCGCTTTTATTTACATGTGCATTTTATTGGCGTGAAAAGTAACAGTTTACATCAAACCACCCTTAAATTAGAAGCTGTTTGAAATGTGCAGACATGTAATTGCTAAAAAAAAAAAAAATAGGTGTGCGCGCCAAATAGTCAGTGATAGTGGGAGCAGTTTGTGTTTTTGAAAACCTGCATTTTATTGGCGAGAAAATGAACAGTTTCCAACAGTCTACCATTTTAAAGGAAGCTCTTCGAAGGGCACACGCATATAGATACAAAAGTAATACGGATGCATGCTCAAAGAAGTCTGTGGCCATGGAATTAGTTTGTACGGTTTGTTGTTGAGTTTGTAATAGGGTTACTGCGTACATATTTGATTGGTAAAAATAATCACATCGCCAATAGGCTTTGCCTTTAGGACCTTTTTTGTATTTAGTTATGCAGCACAATTTCCTTGGTGCAATAACATCAACTGTTGCATGGCTAAACACTTCTGAGGTCACAAAGCGAGACCTATAGGCTATGCCAATGCTTGTTTAAGTAAACCCTGACTGATACTGACGCAAGATTCATTCTTTTTATGACAATATTTCTTGAAGCAGTGCTATGCTGCTCAAATAAATGTTACAGTGAGAGCCTGAAGCCCAATAATTTACTGGACCCCAAAATCTTGACCACCTCAAAATTATCTCTGGTAATTCAGCTCCAGCATATTTGAGGAAGCATTAAGACACATCATCCTCCACAACATTAGGTGCAACAAAGAGTAAAATCAAAAATAGTGACAGGGTCCAAACAAGAGCAGAGTTCTAGAACAATGGTAAGGGAAGTTTTATTACAAAAATGTTAGAATAGGTAATACAAAGTAGATCAATGGTTGCCATGAAGGAACATACAGAAATACAAAGTCAGAAACCAGAATTGTAAGGTTTGAATAAAAAACGTTACCAGCCTTTCTAAAAGGGTATGTTTAACGGAGTTGCAAGAAAAGTGAAAGTATCGCCCACGAAAATAGAGCAGCATTGGAAAAAATGAAGAGTCATCCAAACTAGGGGCGTGCCCAAACTGCTGACCAAGATGGCCATGTAACTCTGAAGCTCAGCCGAACCACCCCGCAATCCTAGCCTTACTGGAGAGCACAGACTGTAATGGAGTGCTGGAACTGCTGCTGTGAGCCCAGGGTAACCCTGCGCCTGATTTGAGAGTTCAAATTTTGGTCTCGGCGGTAGAAGTGCCGGAGAAGCGGTGTGGCACCCCAAAAAGATTTGCAGTGGCTGGGCGGCGCCGGACTGGCGACGATGTGGAAAGGTGGACTGGCCCTGAGGAACCTACATAAACATCAGCTAAGCCCGGAGGGGCTGTGGCAGATGCGTGTTGCTGAAAGATGCAGGCTCAGCTCGCAGAGACCTGTGCGCCGAGGAAGGCTCTTGGAGTGCAGGTGACGGATCGGAATTAGACAGGACACTTGTACCAGTTAAGCAGCCCGCCACACTCTCAGAGACCCCGCAGCGACAGGGGCCGTGGGCGAGCCTGAGAGACAGTCGCCGGAACACACGTCCCGCCATACCTAACTGAGGCATTTGCCTCTTCCTGTGCTGCTGTCGGGCCTGCGGCGTCTCCGCTTCATGTTTTTGGTGCCTGTAGAGGTGAAGGCGGCTGACGGTGCAGGGGGCCTGGTCGCCCGGCCACGACCTGAAGGAAACACATGCACTCCTCTGGAGGCATCCATGACAAATTGATGGAACTGCTGATGCCCGTGTGGTTGAGTAGACCAAACTAAAGCCATGCAAGGGTAATTAAGCAGAGGCGCATACCCACAATTAACAAACGAAGCACTGCATCTTCTCACTTATAGGCACTCAATATCTGGGCAGTCTAGAGCAGTTGGAAAGCTTGGATACAACTGGTGTTAACAAACCTGGTTTACACCTACCACCAACACTCCCCTCTCCTCTCTCTCCCCCCCCACACCCTGAGGTGGCCAAGGTAGATTTTGAGAGCTACCTGAGTCCTAGTTCCTACCCAGTGAAAATACACACCTATACTCTGATCCTGGATAGGAATTGTCCGGTGTGACCTGAAGCAGCGCAGGCTTACTTTCGAAAAGTCTAAACGCTCTGGGGAAGATCTGAAGTTGGAGGAAGGAGGGACCAGTGCAGGCTGCAGAGTCAGTTGAGGCCAACGCCCTTATTGTAGAACTGCAGGCAGGCTTTCGAGCACTGGACACGGTTTGATTCACTAGATAAATGCCTGAATTCAATGGGGGCACAACTGGACTGACAAGTGACGGCTGGACACAGCAGAGGGCTGGATTTCAGATTTGAAGGATTGACCAAAAGACTAGAACGTATGGAGAAACTTTTGAAATCAGTTGCATTGGAGAAACTTTTGAAATCAGTTGCAACAAAGAACGAGGATATGGAAGCTAGAAGTAGACTGAATAACATCCGCATTTTGGGCTTTCCTGAATCCACGAACACTGGCCGCCTTGATGGTTTTGTGGAACAACTCCTGTCAGACCGGTTTGAACAGGATTCCTTTACTTCAGCATTTGTGGTTGAACGAGCTCATCGCACGTTGGGGCCATGCCCGAATCCGGGCTGCCCACCCCATCCGCTCCTTGCTTGGCTTTTGAACTTTCAGGACAGGAATACAGCATAGCCCTAGCAAGAGAAAAGGGTACCCACAAGTGGCAAGGATCGTCGATCTCAATTTACCCAAACTTTACAGCCATGGTCCAGGATTCACGTTGCAAATATGCTGGAGTCAACGCAACACTCCGCAACTTGGGCCTTAAGTACGGGATGCTGTATCCAGCGCGCCGGAGGTTGGAGGTCCAGGGTAGGCCACGTGTGTTTGATACATCGAGGGCAGTTCAGGAGTTTTGTCGAACATTCTCTACAGGGCAGGGAACAAGCCAGCCTGATTCCCCAGGGTGATCGTCTCCTTATTCCAACTCAGGTTCTAATGTGGATCTATTATCGGCAAGCGAACCCTTACAGGTTCTGAGCGTAGTGGCTGCGATATGGAGAAGCAGTGCACCGGACCACATAGTGAGACGGCGCTCCAAACGTAAGATTAAGATAAATGACCTATGCATGGTAAAAGACACACAGCATTACTAATGTCTATTATCCTTCCAGGAAACGAGGAATCGGGGTGGCATTGCCCGCCCCCAAAGGTGTGTACGCACTCAATAGTCGAAAGTTAGCTTTTGTTTTATAGTTTCTATGAGCAGCACAATTTGCTGGGAATGGGATTTCCCCGATATGTCAGGCTCAGGATGGGTGGGGGAGGAGGGGCATGTTGCTTCATTAGGACTTATTTACTTGTTGATCAGAATACTGTTGGTACCACAATACTGTCAGTCATCATCCAACACATCACTGATGTCCGAATACAAGACACGTTCCTATGCAGATCTCATGCTAGCAACACAAGTAAGGGGAAACTAGTGTTGCCCTATCTACAGAGACACAAGGTAGACATAGCTTATTTACAGGAGACACACCTATCCCCAAAGGCGCACACCACCTTTGCAGCGTCATGAAGCCACATAGGTATTTTGTGGGCTACAGTTCATAAGCGAAGGGGTCTCCATATTGGTTCACAAACGCGTTCCCTTCCAAATGACAGAAATAAGGGCAGACGCAGAGGGCCAATTCCTGTTGGTCAAAGGCTGTCTTTTAGGCCACACTGTGCTCCTACTGAATGTCTATGCCCCTAAAATCGACAGCCCAGAATTTCACATTACCCTTATGTTCCAAATGGACCTAATGGAGGCAGACCAGGTATGCACGGGGGGAGATCTCAACTGTTGCTGAATCTACTGCAAGACAGCACAGCGAACACTTCGGACACTAAACCAAAGTCTAGTTGCGCTCTGCAGAATTGAGACATATATATCGGCTAACGGATGTATGGCGACATCTGTGCAACAGGACAAATGGACCAGACTGGATTATTGGCCAACACCCACTCTAACGCATTGGATTGATGATGTGCAACATTTGCCACAAACACTTCCGATCACTCACCGGTCCTTCTGCAGCTACGTGTTACCGGGTGGGGTAGAGTGGCATTGGAGGTTTCCTGAGGCAGCCCTCCAGGACGATGTATTTCGATCGAAATTATGTATGGGGTATTGTGACATTAACAAATGGACGTAAACTCATGGATCACACTGTGGGAAGCTTTTAAGGCATACATAGGAGGGATTTGTATTTCAAAACCTTAAGTAACTGCAGCGTACATTATCCAAACCAGAAACGCAGAGGTAGATCGGGCCTCAGTAGCTGAGAACCCAGCAAGCTAGCCACAAAACCGCGTTGCATTATTGGCAGAGTTTCATGAGGCAGCAGAATGCGAAAAACACTACCTGGGGAAATACACAGAGGCCTTCAGATACGGGGAAGGTGAGAGGCCAGGCTGAACACTCGCAAGAGTGCTACAGCCCCACAGGGGTCAGGCTGACCTTGCCGCCCTCAAGAGCTCAGACAGCAACTAGATCACCGACACTGTGGGCATTCAGAACTAAATACTAACATACTACACGGATTTGTACTCCACGCGGGCCACCACAGACTAAGGTCCAGCAACAGGTATTTGGACAAGGAGGCCTTGGTAAGGCTTGATCAGGCATACCAACAATTCCTCTGTGAACCCTTTATAGGAGGAGGAGATGGTCCAGCCCATCGAGGCTATGGACAGATCTATGGCGCCTGACCTGGACACTTTCTCAGGTTGTTTCTATAAGGCATATAAACACCTGTTGGCCCCTTACCTTTTAGAGACTTATCAAGAATGGATGAAAAAGGGGTCCTGCCACCCACACTCCACAAAGCAGTCATAATACGGCTCCCCAAGCCTGGGAAAGACCTGATGCAATGCAGTTCATACAGCCCACTATCATTGCTAAACTTGGACAATAAGATACTGGCCAAAATGTCAGCCACCAGAAGTTCACTACTGTTAGACCTAGGGATATTGCCCGCCCAGTCTGGATGTGTCCCCTGTAAATCAACAGCCATGAATCTTCGCATGCTTTCTAAGGTACTCCAATCAATGTCGCCTTCTGTGCCGGCGGTTGCGGCGATGTTGGATGCTGAAAAAGCCTTCAATTCGCTGGAATGGCAATTCCTGCAGGTGACGTTGGGCAACATGGGGTTCCCACTCAGATTCACCGTACTTATTAAGCTACTATACATGGAGCCCTTAGCCTTAATACGCTTAAATGGAACACTGAACGCCTATATTTCCCATTTGCGGGACTCAGCAAGGGTGTCTGCTATTCCCCCTACTATTTGTGCTTATGCTGGACCCATTCGTACACCACTTGCAGGAAAGACATCTTCCCAAGGGCCTGAAGTTTAAAACTGGCCCACTATAATCACCTGCTATGCTGATATAATGTATATGTACGGCACCCGGATGATAACCTGGGACCAGTGCTGAGAGAAATCAAACGTTATGGTGCTTTGTCTGGTTTACAAATAAACTGGGGTAAATGAGTGGTCTTTCCCCTAACCTCTGCCCTCTTTAGCATAGATACTGAGTTCCCACTAGTGAGATGTGACGATTCGACCCAATATTTGGGAATACACATTCATAAAGAATCGGATCAACTACTACGGATTAACTATGGGCCAGCATTAGAAAAACTATCGACCCAGATAGAGCAATGGTTAAAAATGCTGCTGGGCATGGCAGGACGCATAGCCAATATCACAATGGTAATATTGCCTCAATTCTTGCATCTATTTAACAACATCCTGATCCCACAAACTAAGGCATTTTCCCCCCCACTCCGTACATTATTAATCCGCCTGATGTGGGAAGGGAGGAGGGACAACCAAGGGTTAGCTGGGACACCTTGACCCTTCCATAAGGACGTAGGGGGTACTGTACCCAAACACCTCAGGATGAGAATTAAACTGTACAATGGGGAAGCTGAAATCAAAACTGGTATGTGACGTGCATAAGGAGCGGTTGAGGGGGGCAATAAAGAGACCCAACTGCCAGACTTAACACGCATTGGCAAAGCTAACAGACCTTCTGGAGACCTATTGACTTTGTCAATGTTTTTTAGCCATTTTATACAACTGAACTACATCCTCACTATTCCGCTACTACAATAAGTCACTGAACCTATAGCAGCATAGTCTGCCATCATTAAAACAAGGGCCAAATCGGCACCAATAAGCAGAGCAAGTAGAGTCCATCCTGGGTTCTTTTTTTTTTGTATTTCTTTTTATTGAAACTTTTAACATAAACAAAAATAAATAATCAAGGTAGTACAATCAATCGAATGGCGAAGCGTCCTGCGGGGCGGAAAGCATAAGTTCATAATACAATCATTGACATTGCATGATGGGAGGATTGAGGGATGCAGCAAGTCCGGAGACAGTCCGAGCAACATAATAGCAGGAATGTCGGGTCAAGGGGAGGGAGGATCTGCCACAAGTGTGTGAAGGGAGATGTGCATATTTCTCCCCGGTAGGAGTTCCATTGACCCCAAATCTTACCCCACTTGCGAGGCCTGCCACGGGCCACATACACAGTCTTCTCCCTGAACATGCACCAGTCCATATTCTCCTTCCATGCCAGAACTGTGGGTGGCCTCTGAGAGCCCCACAACTGGGTGATATCCCTCTTAGCGATCTTATTGCAGAGGGTCACCCACTGAGTCTGTGTCAAATCATAATCATTTGGTTCCCAAACATTCAACAAGCATCGTCTAGCTTCAGGCAACAACGCAACACCCGTGACCACTTCCATTACTGCATGCACTCGATTCCAGAAACGAACAACCACCGGGCACTCCCAGAGTATGTGAAGAAAGGAGCCCGGAAGGCCACAACCACGCCTGCACAGTCCATCCGAAGCATAACCCATACGGACCAAGCGTGGACCGGTAACATAGATCCTGTGAAGAATCTTAAGCTGTACAAACCAGAGGCGGGCCGGAATTGCAACCTCTTTCGGCGAAGATACGGCCGACTGCCAATCTTCGTCATCTAACTCCAAACCATCACCAGTCCAAGCTTCCCTGAGTCGCTGTAGAAGGTCGGTCCTATCGCTTATCAACTTTTTAGAAATAAGCGAAATCGTACTGTCGGGAACGTGCCCATCCAGCACCCGATCCTCAAGCGGTGACGCCTCCGGGACAGTAGTACCCGGAGGGAAAACCGCCAGCAGCGCGTGTCGGATCTGAGCATATCTAAAAAAACTCCTTGTCACTCAGGTCATACTCCAATCTCAACTCGTCGAAGGTTTTGACCCTACCCTTAGTCCATACATCATTCACCCTGCATATACCAATCACGTCCCATCGATCAAAGCCTTTCGTCTTCCATAAGGAGCCCAGCCTCTCGGAAGCATGAAGAGGAGTGGCACGTGTAAGTCTATTCTTCCATCCCATGGCATCATTCGCACGATGCCATACCTGCACCGCTATCTTGGTAGGGCCAGTGAGCATCCTCCCTGTGGATTTCGTATAAAGCGCCCTGTTGTAGTCACCACCAGGCAGCAACCATCTGTCCATTTCGAACGCGGGGTTCGACGCGGGACCGTACGTGCCGTGGTTAATCGCCCCCAGTTGGGAGGCCCAGTAGTAGCGCTTAATATCCGGGAGAGCGATTCCACCGTCATACCAAGGAAGTATTAACTTGGCAAGGGCTATGCGGGACCGCCCACGCCATATCAGTTGTCGCTGCAAGCTTTCAATCTCCCGAAAATAGCTGGCCGGGATGGTATCGCAAGTATTCTGTAGGGCATATAAAAATCGGGGCAGTGACATCATCTTGAATAGAGCCGCACGTCCGAGCGGGGACAACGGAAGTCTACGCCATGCCACAACATCGGACCGCAAGCGCTGAAGCGGGGGCAGCAGGTTACGTTCATAGCGAACCACAGGATCTAGGGTGATAAACCCCCCCCCCCCCCCCCAAGTATTTGAAACCCACGTGTACCACCTGTATTGGGCACCCACGCAGCAAGAGAGGAGAGTTTCCCGAGAGAACGTACACGCAGGACTTGGACCAATTGATCACAAGGCCAGAATTTTTACCGAAGGAAGTCAATACGTCGAATAGCACTACTAGCGACTTCCGAGGTGACGTGAGGTATAGCAGGATGTCGTCTGCGTAAAGCGATACTCGGTCCTCAAAATCAGGGGTCCAGCGTATACCCTTCATTGACGGCTCCCACCTCAGCCAAGCCGCCAAGGGTTCCAAAGCAAGAGCAAAAAGAAGCGGAGACAACAGGCACCCCTGGCGAGTACCCCTTCCGAGAGGAAATGAGCCAGAAACACGACCATTAACAACCACCTGGGCCAAGGGGTCATGATATAGTAGTTTCACCCAACTGATGAAAACAGGGCCAAAACCAAACTTGGCGCAGGCAGCCCAGAGGTATGGCCATTCCAGCGTATCAAACGCCATTGTGGCGTCCAAAGAAGACAAAATGGCCGATTCACGCAACGAGGACGCTCTCGCGAGGGCGCCATGTAGATGCCGAAGGTTCAGTGCCGTGTTCCGGTGCGGAATAAATCCGGACTGATCCGGATGGATCAGGTCGCAGACAACAGTGATTAAACGGTTCGCGAGCACTTTTGCGAGGATCTTAGGCTCGGCGTTTAAGAGCGAGATGGGCCTGTACCACGCGCAGCAATCCCGCGGCTTCCCTTCCTTGTGAATCACGACGATAGACGCAAGTCTTTGAGCGAATGGGAGGGTATCCGCATCTAGCGATTCTAAAAACATTGAGCGAAGATGTGGTGCTATTTTATCTGGGCGTAGCTTATAAAGTTCGATGGGGAGTCCATTCGGACCCGTGGCCTTTCCCGACCTCACAGAGCGGATTGCGGTCGCGACCTCCTCAACAGAGAGTGTCGCGTCCATCAGTTCCCTATCCAGATCCGACAAGCAGGGCAAAGCAATGTCTCTAAGAAGCAGATGCGAATCCTGTTCCGGTCTGTCTGACACGGTTTGAAAATACTCAGAAAAACACTCCACAATCTCAACCGGGTCAGTCACTCTCACTCCATCCGCTCTCTCAATCGAAGGAACCACACGACTAGCCCTCTCCTTGTCCAACCAAGCTATCAACTTTCCGGCCTTATCACCCACGACATACAAACGGCCTTGCTGCTCTCTACTCAATCACCTTGGCGGCATCAGTGACCAACGCTCTATAGTCAGTTTGTTTGAGGCTGAGAAGGTGCAACCTGTCCTGGGTAACATCAGATTCCAGCTCTCTTTCTATGTCTGATATCTCAGTTTCAAGTCGGACCACTGCCTCGCACTTACGTTTCTTAGCATTATTAATCTACGATAAGGCGTGGCCGCGGATGACGGTCTTATAGGCTTCCCACAGCAAGACAGACGATGACACAGACCCCACATTCTCCACAAAATAATGGTCGAGCGATTTGATCAATTTCGTGCGGATCTTAGGGTCACGGCGATACCAAGGGTTGATCGGGGCTACCCGGCCCTCAGTTGCCGGTCCTATTTCCATTACGAGCCATAAGGGGGAGTGATCTGAAATACCCCTAGCCAAATGTCTGATCTCCCTAACAAGTGGGGCCTGTGTTGCGGGCATCAGGATATAGTCAAGTCTCGAGAGACTACCGTGTGCACCAGAGTGAAAGGTGTATTGTAATTGTCCAGGGTGTAGCAGCCTCCAGCAATCTATTAGTCCCAGAGTGTCAAGGAAGCCACCCAGCCAGGACTGGGACCTCCCAAGATCCCTAGGTGGGTAGCGATCGATATTTCCGGAGACCACAGTTAAAATCGCCGCCCACCACAAGGATACCTTCTGGGAGCCCCAGTATCACCCTCCCCAAGTCTGGAAAGGTCGTAGTCTGAAGGCTAGGTGGAACATAAACGGAGAGCAAAGTGATGACCTTCCCCTCCCATCGTCCAGTAATGGCGGCATATCGCCCCCTATCGTCAAGAATGACAGCATCGATCTCAAGGGGGCGGGAGACTCTGACCAAGATACCCACCCCCCTAGAGCCAGTGGTGAAGCCGGAGTGTGCGAGGAGACGGTAGCCCCTTCGATTCATGGCCGGGAATGTATTGCCTATCAGATGTGTTTCTTGCAACAGCACAACATCAGGGGAGAGACGTCTCAAGAGTTGTAACACCACACCACGTTTTATCCTGTCCCCCAACCCATTAACATTCCAACACAGCAATTTTAGCCCCCTACCCCCATCCCGAACATAGTCGCAGCATCCACCCCACATTAGTCGCAACAGCCAAGTCAAAAAGTCCATCAATATAGTGCCTTGAAGTGAACCAAACAATAACAACTTCCCCCCCCCTCCTCCCCCCAACCTACCCTCGAAACAAGACCCCCACCCCCACCCTGCACCCCTGCATTAGACTCAAAGGTCCAACCAACTTGCAGTATGCCTGTCGCCCTAGCAAATAACTAATCTACGAAAAGAAACCCCAGAGGAGGAAGAGACTCACTCCCTCCGCCACCCCTGGAGAACCACCTCAATTAAAGCAAGTTAAAGGATCCGCAAACCATGCCGAAAGATCGGTGTAGTCCAGCGAACCAAGTCACATTACTATTCCTGTTCCATCAGTCCACCCCCGGCTCCACCGGAATGTTCAGGGTGTTCCTGCTGCCTGGGCAGTGTGTTGAGCCAGTCACTTGCAGCCTCAGGGTGATCAAAGAAGAACGTCCGATCTCCATGTGCCACACGTAGCCGAGCTGGAAATAGCATTGCGTATTTCATGTCCCGGTCTCTCAATCGTCTCTTTACTCCCTGAAACCCCATCCTTTGCTTCTGCACCAACTGAGTGAAGTCGGGGTAGAAACTCAGTCGTATTCTCAAATTTCGTGGGGCCACCCAAGCGCGATGCCTGCAGGATAGCGTCCCGATCACAGAAATGAAATATCCTGGCGATTATGGGCCGCGGGGAAGCACCCAGCTTAGGTTTACCACCCGGCACTCCGTGAGCCCGCTCCACCGCAAAGAATTTACTCAGGCCTTTGGGTGCGAGATGATGGACGATGAGGTCCTCCATCATGAGGTCGACATTTAGGTTGTCCGAATTCTCAGGGACACCCACAATGCGGACGTTCCGCCTAGAACGACTTTCAAAATCTTCCAAACGACGGGAGAAGGAGTCATTAGAGGACCGTAGATCGCGGACCTCCGTTTGTAGATCGGAGACATCCGTCGTGCGGCTAGAAGTCTTCAAGTCCAGGGATTTAACTTTTTCGTTCGTTTTAGCTAAATCCACCCTGATCAAGTGGACATCGATCGCCACTGTATCCAGTTTTTGCGCCAGGGTTTCATACTGCACACCGATTGAGGACTGCATACTCGCAATGGCGCCCATAATATCGTGCAGAGTCGGGTCTTCGTCCGCCGTAGGGTCATCTCCCTTGTCCGCCGAAGGCTTGCCCGTTCCACCGGGGGATCCCTTAGGATGGGTGTATCGGTCCATGACATTAGATTGTATGGAGCCCCCACGGTGAACAGTCTTGGTCTTACGCTTTTCAACCTCGGGCTTGCCGGCCATTTGGAAGCTGGGACCCCGAGATCTGGTGAAAATGGCTCCGTCAAAATCACCCACAGATGCTCAACCAAAGGACAGCGTGTTCCACGTCACACACCGAGCGGTGATATACAGTCCCGGCCCTGAAGTGGGACCGCGAAGTGAAGAAGTCCGTGGGCGGCGGGGTCAAAACCGCTGCGTAGAAGGGTCTGGGCCAAAAGCGAAACCGAAAGCCAAGTCCAGGGTAGAAAGTAGGATCAGGGAAGCCGCTGTTGTTCAATTACCGTCCAGGCAGAACATCAACTCGAGCCTGGGGCAGATCCGTGGAGCAGGCCAGGAAAGTTCAGATAGTCATAAAATCGGTTCCCTCGGACTAAATCAATTTTTGAAAGCGACTATCATATCAGTTGGGTTGCATCTTCAATGATCCGTCGTCATAACCAGGATTATAGTCAGGATAAATGCCGGAGGTGGCGAAAGTCCGGGAGCCCTGTGCTCACGCGACCATCCCGGTTGCGCGCAAAGCTCCTCCCATCCTGGGTTCTTTATGAACAATTACCCATTCTGCTGTCCAATCCCCATATTGACAGTCTTACCCAATCCATTTGCTACCCAATAAATACATAACCAAGGACTCAAACTGTTGACACATGAGATACCTTTTAGTTAAAGGTAGACATTTACACCAAAGTGCTGAAAACAAAAAATAGACTTTCAGTGTACAGGAAGTGTTGGTAAACTAGTGTAGCAGACCCATAGCAAGTGTTCACTTTCCTATAACAGGCAAATAAAAAAAATAAAAAAATAAAGGGCAGAGGACATATAGAAATAGCGCATACAAATAGGTGAAAACCTTTGTCTTTGTTCCAGTAGGATTGTATTAATCCCCGGTAATGTAACATGTCACTCCACACCCCCTTCTAAGCCTCATCCAATTCTACCCACCAGAAGAGCAGTAATAACTATAAAGACATTTCCACAGACAAAGAAGGGAGGGCCTTGGAAATGCAATTTTAAACACCTCCCCCTTCCTTCAACAGCAAAGGAAATTCGCTTAGTGTCTACACCCTCATGACAGAAGCCCTGTTACCAGGTCAGGAAAAGACTTGTATTGAGAGTCATGGGTTGTTAGCTGCCAAGCAGCAGGCCCTCACAGCAGTCTTAAGGGGACTCCCACATGCCAACTGAAATATAACAAGCATTGGCATAGCCAATAGGTCTCGCCTTTGGGACCTTACAAGTATTTAATCATGCAGCACAATATCCTTGGTGCAACATCAACTGTTGCATGGCTAAACACTTCTAATGTCCCAAAGGCGAGACCTATTGGCTATGCCAATGCTGGTCTACTTTTCTAATTGGCTAGTTTAACCGAATTAATTTTCTTTAGAAATTTGTATTTTCCTTAAGCTTATTTGCTGTGTACACTAGTATGATATTTATTGTCATGGGCATTCATATTTTATATACTTATGTATTTTCTTAATTCTAAATTTGTCCATTTTCACTTTTTACTTCGATTAAGGTTATCAAAATTATTAGGATTGCTGTTTATGTATGCACCCGATTGTGTCTCTTGATTGCGATTATTCTAACTTTCTGTAGGGATTTTGCTAACTTTGAATTAAATTATCCATTTTGGAAAAGGGTTCGGTGTCAACTTCTAGAGCATCTTCAGGTACCACACCCTGAGATTGGGTGTAGACTGAGCAAACAGTTATTCAACTTTTCCTTGCACAGGGACCGACACCTGGCAGCATAGAGCTATCAGAGACAGGAAAAGGGGGTGCAGGTTGTACACCAATCCGTCCCTGCAAGGACGCTGCCGCTTAGAGGAAAGGAGGGGACAGACATGGAAAGGGAACTCTGTACCTCCATGAGAGGCCATGGATTGAATGGGATTCAAGAATTCTTACTGTGGGACAGCAAGGCAGAGGCGGGAGTGCAGGTGCTAATGAGCAATGTGGTATCAGCCGCCCTCTTGCAATGCACCTCGAGCTGTGATAAACTGTGCATAGTACTTTCATGCCACCTGAGCATCCACAGTTAGTCGCCGCGCCCATACTGAGCATTTTTCACTTCGTTTAGGCAGAAAGTTTGCTGGGGTTAGACGCCTGATCGGTAGGGATAATCATCGCCTTACAGGAGTGAGCACATGCTCCACATATTTGTAGTTTGGCTCCTACGCCTATTTAGGCTGCAACAAATTGAGTACAGCTTTGCTGAGGGGGCTTGGTACTTTCTTAAAAGAAATTTATTATGTGCACAGTGGGCTGCCCTCCCCCATTACTCCTCCAATACAAATTTATATTGATAATTGTTTTTTATCTTCACCACTTCAGGAAGCTTTAAGATCGATGAGTGGGTGAAATATGAAGATGATGAGATGGATGTCTTATTATGAGCGACAGCAAGAGACTGTCCTTGAGGATAACATTGTGGAGGCTCTGGACGCCTCTGTCCAATCCTCAGTGAATAAGGCAATAAAGCGCACGTACCAAACGCTGTGCACTGGCAGCAGCACTTAAACCAATTACTAAGCAGCTTGAGAGTTTGGCGAAACACCATGGGTTCACTAAAGATAAACCCAAGCTTGTTAACCCCCCAGCTACGGATGCAGCGAAAGTCAATGGCCGCATGCTAGTGCGTTAAGTTCACTACCCCAAGCTCAATTGGGGGATCATGGGTATTCCGCGGGTGGCAAGGTGAAGAGCAAGCAGAAGGTCTATGCGGATTCGGATACCACCAATACAGACACTGACACTACCACAACAGATGAGGAAGCTCCTCCCAAGAAGAAGGCTAAGAGTGTCTTTATCCACTCCAGACATACCATCCAATACTCCCTTCACCTTCAACCCTAGTCGTATCATACACCCCCGATCTTCGGATTGGGCTCCGGACGTTACTGAGTAGCTTCACAAAAACCTTCGCAAAGGTTTCGACAAAGAAGTCCGTAACCAGCTCAGATCAGAGTGTCCGCGGCCTGATTTACCAGACAAGGTGGCGGAAACTACAGAAATAGAAGTTAGTCTCCCCACCTTTCTGAACAAGTTTGCGAAGAATCCCAAGAAGGAGATGGACCGCGCCTGGCGCGGATGTCAAGACAAGTTCCTTGACGTCTTCGGACCTCTAGCAAAGATCCTGGAGATGGCCCTGGTGGCGACTTCAGTGGATCCAGATATCCTGGCAGGATGGACACAAAGAGCAATAAGTCTTTTGGGCAACGCCAACTGTGCCATTTCCACCAAAAGGCGCAAATCCTTGCTTATGTGCATGGATTCCTATCTCACCGATCTTGCGACCGCCGAAGGCAACCTCTTCGCGGACTGTTTTGTAAAATATGTGTCGAAGTATGTGGGGAAATTTACATCACTTGACAAGGCGCAATCGGGCATTAAGCGCGTCTTCCAGCAAGGCCTTTTCAACAAGGGCCGGAAGAGGCAGCCGATGCTAGTCAGGCCGTTTCTATAATCAAGGTCCCCCCCAGAGGCGACTATGGACACGGCAGAGGAGAGTGGGATTCAACTAGAGGGAGAACCTTCTACCCCAAACTCGCCGTCGATTCAACAGACGTCGGTTCCACGGAGGTGGTAACAGAGCTGGCTTCCAAGCGCAAAATTCCTCAGGTAAGCGTAGCAGACTTGTCTCCATTACCATTGGGGGATCGAACGCAGTTCTTTGTTCACAATTGGCGAATCCTGACACAGGATGCGTGGATAATTCAGACCATTCACGGGTTCCATCTAGAATTTTACGGAACACCCTCTCAAGACATTCCCCACAATCCACTCCATTTTTCCCAGCAAGAGTGCATTTTTATAGACAACGAAATAGCCGAATTGCTGCGAAAGCACGCATTAGCACCATGCACGAGCAGGTCTCACTGCTTTCGCAGCAATGTCTTCTTAGTCCAGAAGAAGGGTGGTGGCCAGACTAGTTCTGAATTTGAGTGAGTTCAATCAGTACCTCATTTACAAACAGGGGATCCATCTTTTGACAGATCTGCTAAAACAAGGGGATTGGATGGTCAGGCTAGATCTCAAAGATGCCTACCTGTCCATTCCCATATTTCCACCACATTGCCGTTTACTTCAATTTCAACGGGAAGGTTGGTGGTTCAAGTATTTGGCCCTTCCTTTCGGGCTTTCCTCGGCTCCTTGGTGCTTCACCAAAGTGATGAAGCCCGTGGTAGCTCACCTACGGGAGCAAGGGGTCCACATGATTATTTATCTGGACAACATCCTAATCATGACAGAGTCAAGAATTAGTTTTGCAACATCTTCAAATGAGGATGTCTCTTTTGCAGAGTCTGGGGTTTGTAATCAACCACACCAAGTCAGCGCTGACCCCATCACAGACAACAGACTTTCTGGGTTTTGTGATAGACTCCCAGATTGGTCAATTGAGTCTTTCTAAAACGAAATAAACGGACCTCAAGATGGAAATCACTGCAATCCTCAACATGCAGGTAGTCTCTCACAGAGTCATTGCCAGAGTAGTGGGATTACTAGCATCGTCCATTCAGGCGATTTTCCCGGGCGGCTGCATTACAGAGCATTGCAGAGTCTAAAAATCCAACATTTACAGAAGGGTCTGTCTTACACGGATCTGTTCCTGTGGAAAAGTAAATTTTGCCATGTTCTATGTCCCTACGTGTTCCCCATCTTATGTTATATGTGCATGATTAATATGCATATGTATCCCTTATTATTGATTAAAGACGCAATTCCAGTTGTGTCCAACTCTAGTATGCCAGTTTCCAGTTCTCGTGAAAGCTACGAGTATTAGGCCTATGTAAACCTATGTTGCCATGTTTCACAGTGTGCACGTTAATTCAGAATAAAGTCCCCGTTTCTAGGCCTCAAAAGGGCCCGGACACCAGATTCAGCTCCTGTCTCCTGAACCCTCGTTGAGGAGCGATACAGCCCCCACCTGCATCCCTGACCCTTCACTTACTTCCTGCCTCACAGTGCCCGGCTCGGCCTGGCTCTGCCTCCCGGTCTGCCAAGAGTATGTTATGATTCTAGTTATCAGTCCAGCCCTCCTTCTCTGCATTCCTAAAGCTACTGAATTGCATCAATAGTTTCCGTCATAGTCTAGCCTTTATGTCTCCATGTAAGAGAAATACTGTATTAATGGTCATAGAATATTCCTCAACACGCACTACATGTAGAATAATGCATGCACCAGTCTTAGAGTCTGTTAGCCTTTACCCTGATAATTTTTGGATTCTATCAACATGTTCTCTAAACATCAGATACTAGATAGTGTTTAGGTACATGTCGCTCTGACACTCCAGACTTTAGTCTCCTCTTCTAGCACAGAAGTCATAGCCCCCAGTTCCTCCTAGTAACACGTCATTGCCAGCTTGCGCGCACCACTAGGTTAGAGGTCCCGGCTCCTCAGGTAGCCCCCTCCATGTTTCCGCCCCATTTATGACATATTCTGTTACGTTTACATCACATGTCTATGTATACGCCCTGTACACGCCTCTTGTTACACCTACTTTATGCCTTATCTTTCGCGACTGCTACGAACTCCGCCCACTGCTACGCCTACTGTACCGAATGCAATGTAATTTGTTTTAGTATATATATGTTATGCACTGTTATTAAAGTTAGCGCGCTCATCCCAGATCCTGCCCCGGCAGCTGCCGGGCCCTGCCATCCTTTTCCCGTGCAGGTTGTCCTGTTCCTGTCCTTTATGCCTGATTAAAACCTGCAAACTCCAGCTACCTCGAATCTTGACTCTTATTTATTGAGCTATCTGTTATTTGTATATCTAGTCAAAAATAGAACAGGTATTTAATTATTTATTTACCACATAATGGCGCCCGAATAGGGACTTGCCCTTTCCCCACGCGCCGGAGAAGCCACGCAAGCCCCCTGACCCTCTGCAGTCGTGACGGAACCATCCTGCGCAGTGGCAGATATTTCTGCTTCAAGTATCCCTCAGGCCCACGGAGGAGACGGAGGTTGCGGTCCAGCATCCAGACGAGGCGGTGGAGGAACGCGGCGAGTCCCGACCAGAGCCCAAGCCGAGAGTCCAAGGTCCGAGGTATCCGGAGGCCCACCCGTAACTGAAGTCCGAAGTTCGTAGTCCGTCGTCGTAGCAGTCCAGTCCAGTCCGAGGCCTTCCGTTCTTGCTGCCCGGTGAGTACCGTTGCTGGGGTAGTATCTAGACAGGGTCAATTAATTTGTCTCTGGTCCGTGGGTTTGGGTACGCAAATCCAACACGAAGTGTCCACCTAGGTGGATGCGGGTCCTGACGTGTCTCTTTATGGGACCGGTATGTTTCGTACTGTTTCAGCAGTGCATCTAGTAATTCTAGTAAGTTCTGTTCTCGAGAAATTCATGTGTTCTGTTCTCAAGTATTCCAGGTAATGTTTCTGTCCGAACTGTTATTTTAAAATGTCATTCAATGTGTTTTCAATGTCGTGGTATGAATGATTTGTTTCCTCAGTCATTATTGTGTTCATTGTGTATTGTATTGTGTCTAGATTCCAGTCTAAGTCATGCCTCTGTTCTCTAAGTTACGTTAGTTAAAAACTAGAAAAGGGCTGCTCGAGGAAGCAGTCCCTGTCCCGCCTAGGGACAGTCCAGGTCATTTTATGTATCATAAGCATGGCTTAAGTGCCATAATATATCTAGATTTATGGTCTGATTATACCAGACATCTCGAAGAGAAATATAGATGGCCTGTATCAGGCACATGGGATGCCGAGTGCATCATGCGAGTAGAAGAAGCATTATGGAAAAAGAAATCCAGACAGTCCCAGAAAGATGCCATCGAGTTATGGCGCAAAGAATCTCATAAAAGAACCGAAAAAGAATTCAGAAAAGCAGAATTAAGTAGAGAATCCTCAGAAAGAGCCCAAGAAAGGGAATTAATCGAAATAGGTGAACGAGTTAAAGCCGAACAGTCAGACAGACAGAGGAATGCCCTTATTAAGGGTATGTACCCTCTTCTTGCCGAGGGCTTGCCAAAGGCAACCCCGGAGGCATCCAGTAATTTTCCGCCGCCACTAGTTCCGACTAAGCTACGTCATAAACCGACCGCAGCTGATATTTTTCTCTCGTCCTACTTGGACGACAGTCCCCGAATATGCAAATCCTGCTCCGCCAGCTCCTGTAAATAATGTAATTCCTGTTCCTCCAGCCACCGGGGCACCCGTTACAGCACCTGTTACGGTACCCCCGGTCCAGCATACAGTACAAGTACCCGCTACATCGGTCACTCTGCCAGCACGAAGAGTATCAGTCGACGATTCCAGTTTAGGGGCCGCGGGGGGAGGTCCTCCTGGTACCCCGCCGCCACACAAACGTGTAACGTCAGTCGAGTTACATGAACGTGCGTTACAGCGTACGCCCAAATATCAGTCCGTTGCAGATATCAAGCGAGCTCTTACCGAATGCCGTTATGATTCAGTCCCAGGTGATGATAATATGGTCATATATTCATTGCGCGTAAGACGGGTGACCGAGTATTTGGACACCCTACCGAATATGAAAGAAGATCTAGACAGAATATATCGTTTCATCCGTACAGGAGAGGACCCAGAAAGTATTGGCGAAGCCATGTCTCAAAGGAAAGCTGAGACCCAGCTCATGCTTTTGAAGTTTCTAATTAATTGTTTAATAAGGGAACAAGATTATCCAGATAAAGATCCGACTGAAATGAAAGTCCTGACAAGGTGGAGTGATAATATAGCCGAGGGAAGACACAGGACACTCAGTTGTATAGAGAGTATGTACAAGAAAATTCGTAAGGAAATAATAAGGTTACACGAGAAACGCAAAGCAGCACAAGTAAGCGAGAAAGAAGACGACTCTCCTACCGAAGAGGTAGACGACGAGAATTCTTCCAGAATAGCGTATGTAGGTAGAACTAGACTTTCCGACCGACATTCACGTCTAGAACACAAGAAAGTTTTCTCTCTTCCAGCACCAGAACAAGGTTCTCTTGAGCAAGTATTTCAAGTTACCGATCACATTCTGAAATCACGAATCGGTTATAGTGAACTTAGTACTATGCATGAACAAGAACTAGCCCGATCAGCAGTCCGATGGGCTACTGATTCTACCACTTTTCCAGACGAAATAGTGGCACAAATGTTTCTGAAATTGCCCCCAGCCGAGCAGCGACTGGTGGGTATGTATATGATCCAACACCTCATTACACTGTATGAGGGTCAGCATTCTGATCCAGGTCCGTTACATGATGTTCTGAACGAGCTACTCCAGTATAGATGGAAAGGTCTAGGTACCGATTTAATTAGTATCATTCTAGAACAGCGCCACAAATACCGAACGTTTCTGAATCCGCATTTTGTTCACGTCTCACCTCCAGAAAGTAAACCGTTTTACATAGATAGACAACATCCGTTACGAGAAGTACACCCAGTTAGGACAACGGGTGGTGATCTAGAACGAGTATTTGTTTACACCCCGATTACAAAGATGGAACTCTTAGAGATGAAAAAGTTAATTCCCTGTCACGATAAAGATCCAGCAGGGTTCCACCGAGAATTAAAAGACATGCTCCGTATGGGAGAATACACGTATCCAGATATCATTAAAATGTTAAAGGTCCTGTTGCCTGCGGGCATATATGAAAAGCTCAAGGAAAAAGAATGGGAGGTGGGAGAGAAAAAGATAGATTGGACAGCTCTAGAAGCTGAAGATAAAACACGTGTACCAGGTACCGGTCTAGGAGAGAAATGTAAAGAATTACCTGAACTGTTAATACAAGTTTTGCCAAGATTACTAGCCACGAAAAAGGAAGACTGGGATGCAATCTCAGCCTGTAAACAGAAACAAGACGAAGACACTAGTGATTTTTATTCTAGATTCGAGAAATGCTTTATTATTAACAGTGGTTTGAAGACGAGTAGCGAGTCATACCCTCATCTTTTTGTTACTAAACTAGTCGAGAATTCAAGTCCACAAGTTAAAAATCGAGTTTTTAAAGTCGAAAGTACCTGGCAAGCTAGTACCCCGTCACAGATGCTTCAGATGCTCCAGTATCACCAGAATAGAATCAGGGAAGAGCAAGAACACGAAAGGAGACGTATGAAAGACACGAAAATGAAAGTACTAGTTGCACAATCTGTTCCACAAGACAGTCAGAAGAGGGGTCCGAATCAAGCCAGTCATCCTGCAGTTCCTGTTAAAGGGACCTGCAATTATTGTAAACAGCCAGGTCATTTTATAAATGAGTGTGCAGTTCTGAAACACAACATAGCTACTGGTAAGACTAAAGAAAGACCACGTCCGCCTAGACAAGAACAAGTTTCACAGACTTCTCAGTCACCACAGAATGCACAACAGACAGTTCCAGCACCGCAGCCTATAGCTGCAACACAGCATGTTACACAGCAGATGTACCAGTATGCACAGTCCGAGTATCCAGAGTACCAGCAGTATTCATGAAACAGCCTAGAGAGGGAGGTAGGCTTGCCTCTCATCGAGATACCTGTAGATCAAGAGGGTCCCTATGTTCCCAGTCAAGTATTAGGGAAAGACAAAGTTTCTGATTGATACAGGGGCAAGTAGGACTACTATCAGTCATGACGAGGTTCCAGGGGCTCCGCTCTCAGGCTCTAGAAATGTTTCCCTTGGATTTTCAGGAAAGCCAATTGTAAACGAGATTTCAAAACCAGTTAGTCTAGAAGTAGGTCCATTGTCCCGAACTACTGATTTGTTACTTACGAAATCATGTCCAGAAAATTTGTTAGGCATTAAGACACTGAAAGAATTAGGTGCAGTTATTTGTTGCTCTCCAGAAGGAATACGTCTGTTTTTAAGAGACTTTAAAGGTCACTATGTATTACGAGATTTTGATCCAAGATTACTGAATGTCCCCCAGCATCTATGGGCACAAGGTCCAACTGATGTTGGATGTATGCAAATCACACCCCATCGTGTGACTCTCAAGCAAGGTATAGTGTTACCACGAATCAGACAGTACAGATTACCACCTGAGGCTGTAGCAGCCTTATCCAAAATTATTGACGAGCTTATTGTTCAAGGAGTGGTTGTAGAAACCGACTCCAATGTATGTAATTCTCCTATCATTCCAGTCATGAAACGTACTGATCCAAATGCACCTCCAGTATATCGATTAGTGATTGACCTTCGAGAACTTAATAAATGTATTATTCCCCAGTATCCAGTAGTCCCAGATATTTCTTCCCTATTGACAGCCATTGATTCTGAAGCCACGTTTTTCACTGTCATAGACCTCAAAAATGCATTTTTCAGTGTCCCGATTCATCCAGACAGCCAGTTCCTTTTCGGATTCTGTTTAAATGGAAGGAGCTATAAATTCACACGAGCTCCTCAAGGTTTCACAGAAAGTCCTAGCATTTACAGTCAAGCACTCAAGAGACAACTAGACAATATTCACATGCCAACTGACACTGCCCTGCTCCAGTATGTCGATGATCTACTGATCACAGCCCGTTCTGAACGTGACTGCGAACGAGCGTCACTTACAGTCCTGTATTTTCTGGCCGAGCAGGGGCACAAGGTGTCACCTTCGAAGCTTCAATTCTGTGTCCAGCAAGTGATCTACTTAGGCCACTTGCTGTCCAAGAGGGGTAGGCAGTTGACACCTGACCGTATCCAGTTAATAGCGAGTCTTCCACAGCCCAAGACACAGAAGGAGGTACGAGCTTTTATCGGCCTCACTTCTTATTGCAGACAATGGATTCCTCAGTATGCATTTCTAGCCAAGCCACTGATACAGTTAACGACACAGGAGGCAGCCGTATCGACTGTCCTCCCTTGGACATCTGAACATACACTTGTTTTTAATGAATTAAAGAAAGCCTTATGCCAAGCACCTGTTTTAGCTACACCGAACTACAGTAAGCCTTTTACACTTTTTGTCACAGAACGTGAAGGTACAGCATTATCTGTTCTCACACAAGATCAAGCAGGACAATACAAGCCCTGTGCTTATTTTTCGAGCACATTAGATCCAGTAGCCCAGGCTTTGCCTGCGTGCCTCAAGTCAGTTGCAGCCACAGCACTAGCTATCAGACAAAGTGATTCCATAGTGTTAGGACACTCCCTGACAGTACAAGTTCCACACTCTGTGGAAGTTCTTTTAAACCGAACACAGACTCAGCACTTGACAATCGCACGTTTAACAGGTTATGAACTGACACTGTTCCAGCCACACATAGAAATCAGACGCTGCAACGTTTTAAATCCTGCTACACTGTTACCGTCAGTTACTTCAAATCCTGCCACACATGACTGTGTGGAAGTTGTTAACACTATGACTAAGCCAAGACAAGATCTGACAGACATTCCATTACCTAATCCCGACCTGACACTTTATGTGGATGGTTCATGTATGAGAACAAGTACAGGAGAACTAGTAGCCGCGTATGCAGTGACTACTGACACTGAAGTTATAGAGACACACCGTATTGACACCCTGTCCGCTCAAGCAGCAGAGCTAGTCGCTCTGACCCAAGCCTGCATACGTGCCAAGAACCTGAAAGTTAACATATACACAGATTCACGTTATGCATTCGGAGTCGTACACGACTTTGGAGTGCTCTGGCAAGAAAGAGGTTTTATGACTTCTCATGGAACCAAGATTCAGCATGGTCTTCTCATTCAAGCTCTGTTAGATGCAATACATTTACCGACAGCTATCGCTATCATGAAGTGCAAAGCACATACGAAAGTCACTGACATTATTTCCCAAGGTAACGATCTAGCAGATCGAACAGCCAAGCTCACAGCTCAGACTCCAGACATTCCAGTTAACCCGACACAGACACACACTCCAGATCCGACTACTTGTATGACAGTTAAGGACCCTACTCAAGATGTCATAGATATCCAGTTACATGCTACTCCTGATGAAATCAAGAAATGGTCCGAACAAGGAGGGGTCCAGACAGATCAGGGATGGTTGACGAAGGGAAAAGCCACATGGTTTCTCCCCGACTCAATGGTTCAAGTCATTATCAATACCGCACATAGTCCTGCACATTTAGGAGAAAAAGCCATGTTAGACAGTATCCAGAACATTTGGTTCAACAAGCATTTACGAGCTGCAGCTAAGCAGAAAGTCCGTACCTGTATGATATGTTGCCAGTTCAATCCAGGTAAAAGTGTCCCGGTGGAACAAGGGGGATTCCAGCCTCCTGACCACCCTTTTGAGGTCCTCCAAATGGATTATATTCAGATGGAGCGATGTCGAGGTTTCAAATATGTCCTTGTAGTTGTATGCGCTTTGTCCAGGTGGACAGAAGCATATCCAGTTCCAGATTACACAGCCGCGACCACTGCCAAGCAGTTGTTTCGTGAATTTTTCCCCCGCTATGGACTCCCTAGGGTCGTGTATTCAGACAACGGCCAGCCATTCTCATCTGAACTAATGAAGCATGTTTCCCTTCTGTTAGGGTACCAGTGGAAGTTTCATTGTGTACGCCATCCTGAAGCAGCAGGTCTCGTAGAGAGACATAATCAGACTCTAAAAATCCGCATTGCCAAAGTATGTAAAGAGAAAGGTGTAGACTGGCTAGTTGCCCTGCCAGTTGCTTTATTTTATAAGCGCATGGTCGCACATTCCAGATCAGGTCTGTCCCCTTATGAGGTCGTATTCGGCCGCCCCCCAAATATGTGGGGTACACCTAGACCCCGCAGTATTACAGATGTTTCCAGTAATATGCTGACAGATTACCTAGCTTCCTTGATGTCTGCCCTACACTCTTGTCGTTCACAGGTTGCCGCCGCATTTCCAGACAATACTGAAGTAAAACCGCACGAGGTCATTCCAGGAGATCTAGTACTCGTCAGGAACTTTGATCGTTCAAGTCCGCTGGAGCCTCGTTGGAAGGAACCGAGACTAGTCCTCCTGACCACCCGTACGGCCGTGAAGTTGGAAGGCCGCAAGGGTTGGGTCCACCTGTCGCATATCAAGAAATTTCATGGAATCCGGAAAAAGACTTTTAATGACAATTCCAAAGACTGTTCCATTTCTAAAGACTGCCTAAAACAAGACATTAATCTAAATCCAGATTTGAAAGTTCCTCTGTTAGAGAAAACTCCGCAACAGGAGTATAAGTTAAAGCTCCGGTCTAGTAAAATAAGTCAGCCAGTTTAATTGTCTAAGTCCCCCTCGGGTGAAACGGTTAGACAGGTTTCTGACATGTATGAGATAGACCCCCATAGTGAGAGAGTTAGTCAAAACTCTATCAGATGTATCGTTTTTCTAAGTTTTATATTGTTTCTAAGTCTTATGGTTACCTGCACAAGTTATGCATTACATTTATGTTTTCCACGTTCACATGTAAATATGTTTTCTAATGCTACAGTAGAGCACACATTTAGTGATCTGCCTCCTCACGAGCTATCCTATCGTCTTGCTATGAGAAATAATACATTCATTAGAATGTTACACTATTCACACCAGACCAGCAATGCCACCAATTGTTGGGTGTGTGGTCGACTCCCCCCTTTCCAGACACCGAAGGGAGTTCTGCCACTCTTTCCTTATCCGTTTTCACATAATGGTTCGTGTGGAGCATGGTCCACGTTAACGTCATCCTCAACTGATATGTCCCTTCTGAATAGTACATGTTTTCCAGACAAGCAAGGTCTCACCCTAAGAACAGGGTTAGATCTAGAAAATGAAGTATATGATTTAGGTAATTATTCTTCGAATTTTATGGTCCTGAATGTTCAGTCTGATACTACTCCAGATCTGCCTGCTATTTCAGTACTACCAGTCAAAGGCGAATTATGTGTCCGAAAGAATGGTTCCGCACATGTAGGACATAGTGATTGTACTACTATTGTTAAGTATAGTGACAGTGGGAAATCTCTTTTCAAAGCCTCACGTCATTCTTATTTTGTTTGTGGTCAGACCGCATATGTTCGTCTGCCCCTCGATTGGGATGGAACCTGTTACATTGCCTTCCTACTGCCACCAGTTTTTCTAGCCCCGTCTGATTATCATAGAAACACACATCTAGTACACGTCAGACCTAGAAGGGAGATCGAGTCCCCAATAGTCGATCAAACTGAAACTACTCTAGAACAATATCAAGACTTTAATAAAGGTTTCTTTTTCTTTATAGGACCTGTCCAGAATAGTAAGTTAATCCGTAGGTTAACCAGAACCCTTGAAGCAGTAGTGAATGAGACTACTTCTGCTCTAGGTAACTTAACTGAAGAGCAATCTGCTATGAGATTTGTCGTGCTCCAAAATCGTCTCGTTCTTGACGTCATACTGGCCGATAGAGGAGGAGCATGTAGAGTCATCGGATCTAGTTGCTGCATTTTCATTCCTAATAACGCGCCGTCTGTTTATTCAGCTATAACCAGACTTCATAAAATTGCCCATCAGTTACACCAGAATCCAGGCACCTGGACATGGTCCGGTTGGCTCTGGAGTATTATTTCTGCCTGGGGATGGAAAGTATTGTCATTCCTAGGTATTGCAGTAATGATCATATTCAGTTGCTGCCTCTGTTTACAATGTGGCCCTGCGATTTGCGGCATTTGTGCTACCTCTTGTATTCCTAGTCCTAAGTCCCGTTCCAAGACAATTCGAGACGAGCAAATGATACTGTATGAAATGATAGATGGTATCATGAATATTGATGTTTCCTGATGGAAACGTAGTGACAAGGAGGGAATGTGGAAAAGTAAATTTTGCCATGTTCTATGTCCCTACGTGTTCCCCATCTTATGTTATATGTGCATGATTAATATGCATATGTATCCCTTATTATTGATTAAAGACGCAATTCCAGTTGTGTCCAACTCTAGTATGCCAGTTTCCAGTTCTCGTGAAAGCTACGAGTATTAGGCCTATGTAAACCTATGTTGCCATGTTTCACAGTGTGCACGTTAATTCAGAATAAAGTCCCCGTTTCTAGGCCTCAAAAGGGCCCGGACACCAGATTCAGCTCCTGTCTCCTGAACCCTCGTTGAGGAGCGATACAGCCCCCACCTGCATCCCTGACCCTTCACTTACTTCCTGCCTCACAGTGCCCGGCTCGGCCTGGCTCTGCCTCCCGGTCTGCCAAGAGTATGTTATGATTCTAGTTATCAGTCCAGCCCTCCTTCTCTGCATTCCTAAAGCTACTGAATTGCATCAATAGTTTCCGTCATAGTCTAGCCTTTATGTCTCCATGTAAGAGAAATACTGTATTAATGGTCATAGAATATTCCTCAACACGCACTACATGTAGAATAATGCATGCACCAGTCTTAGAGTCTGTTAGCCTTTACCCTGATAATTTTTGGATTCTATCAACATGTTCTCTAAACATCAGATACTAGATAGTGTTTAGGTACATGTCGCTCTGACACTCCAGACTTTAGTCTCCTCTTCTAGCACAGAAGTCATAGCCCCCCAGTTCCTCCTAGTAACACGTCATTGCCAGCTTGCGCGCACCACTAGGTTAGAGGTCCCGGCTCCTCAGGTAGCCCCCTCCATGTTTCCGCCCCATTTATGACATTCTGTTACGTTTACATCACATGTCTATGTACACGCCCTGTACACGCCTCTTGTTACACCTACTTTATGCCTTATCTTTCGCGACTGCTACGAACTCCGCCCACTGCTACGCCTACTGTACCGAATGCAATGTAATTTGTTTTAGTATATATATGTTATGCACTGTTATTAAAGTTAGCGCGCTCATCCCAGATCCTGCCCCGGCAGCTGCCGGGCCCTGCCATCCTTTTCCCGTGCAGGTTGTCCTGTTCCTGTCCTTTATGCCTGATTAAAACCTGCAAACTCCAGCTACCTCGAATCTTGACTCTTATTTATTGAGCTATCTGTTATTTGTATATCTAGTCAAAAATAGAACAGGTATTTAATTATTTATTTACCACATTCCGGTTGACTCAAGAAGTGAGAAATGGGATGCAGTGGTGGGTGGGTCACGTAGGAGCATGGCACGGCAGAGCGATATTCGGTTCACAGCCTGAGGTTATTGAATCAGACGCCAGCCGTTGGGGCTGGGGAGCGCACTGCGGAGATATTTCCACAGGCGGAAGGTAGTATCCCCAGGAATTATCACTACACATCAATTGTCTGGAAATCCTAGCAGGTTCTTTTGCGATTCGGACTCGATCTCCCAGGCAGACCTCATGTTGTATCCTTCGACGGATGGACAACATTTCAGCTGTGAGGTACATCAACCAGCTGGGAGGCACGAGATTGTCTTTACTAGTAGAGATTGCCAAGGATTTTTGGCACGATTGCCTGAATCGTCGGTAATAGCGGAATACATTCGGGGCCAGTCCAATCTGACAGCAGACTGGAATTCCAGACACCTCAGGGATTACAGAGATTGGAAATTACTTCCGAGCATATTCCAATGGTTGCAGGATCTTTTGAGTCCTTGCCAGACAGACCTGTTTGCTTCCAGGCTGAATCGGCAACTTCCCAATTTTTTCAGCTGGAGGCCAGATCCAGCAGCGAAAGCGATGGATGCTTTTCCTGCAGGATTGGTCGGGAGCAGTGAATTATGCGTTCCCACCTTTCCTTCTAATTCCCAGAGTGACATCACACATTTTCAAACAACGAGCAGAAGTCATTCTAGTAACACCCTGTGGAGGTTGCAGCCCTGGTTCCCGGTGTTGTTGGAGATGAGCTGTGATCTTCCCAGGATGCTTCTGTGGTCGGAGGCTCTACTCCTGGGCCCTCACAAGGAACACCCGTTGATCTTCTCAGACGGCTGTCACTGATGGCATGGCGGCTTTCCGGCAAAAGTGGGAAATGCCGGGATTTCCGGACACAGCTACAGCTTTCAAACAGGCTTGGGCTCCTTCCACTAGGAAACGACACTCTTCAACCTGGAAAGGCTGGGTGGGTTGGTGCCTGCAATGGCACCTGGATTCCGTGGGGGCAGGCTTACCCCATATTGTAAATTTCCTTTTGAAGCAGCCGAAGGCTTGGCTTACCGTTCGGTGAACAACTTTAGATCGCTCATTTATGCAGGCCATTGCCCAGTAGATGGGAAACCAGTCGGTATGCACCCAATGATATGTAAACTTCTTAAGGGCATACGAGTGGCTAATCCTCTTAAACCTAAGTATTCAGGTTTATGGGATGTTTCCTAGGTCATTTCCCTCTTTAATAGTTGGCCAGCAAACAATCTTCTATCTAGGAAACAGTTGTTTGCCCAATTGGCGATGCTTTTATGTTTATGGACTTGTAGGCGCTCATCAGACATGCAGGCCTTGGACATTACAGGTAGAGTATTTCCTTCGGAAGGAGTTTCCTTTACTATCACAGGACGTACAAAGACTTTCAAGACATGCATTATAATGCTTTTCCTAGCAATGACAAGTTATGTGTTTTGCAATGTTTAAAAACATATGAGGAATGTACTCGTTCTTTGAGACCAGAGGGTTCTACTCAGCTTTCAATTGCTTTGCAAAAGCCCTTTAAGCCTGTGTCGGCTGCTACGATAGCCAGATGGCTGGATTATATTATGAAACAATCTGGTATTGACATTCTAATGTTGGTGCACATTCCGTGCGTGGTGCCATGGCATCAAAACCTTATATGTTAGGTCCTAACATTCAGGATATTATGCGTTGTGCTGATTAGTCATCTGAATCAACTTTCAAACAATTTTGTTATAAGCCGGTGGGATATATAACATCTGTTGTTTATGCTAAGCTTTAAACTAGCATAATCCGAAGCATCCGGTCCTGTAATAGAAACAAAAATTTGCTAGCATTCGCGCCAAGAATTTTCAGTTCTATTAAGGACACTGAGGCGAGGATTATCTCACCCGGCTATGTTACAAAACCATTGTTCATGCTTTCCCACCCGTTGATTATGTAATGTTGGAAATTTGCAATAAGCAGTAATTACGGGTTGTTCATTTTTCTCTTCTAGGAGCAGATAAGAAAAGTGAATAAGAAGTTTCTTCACGTTGAAGTCTCTCTATGGACCTTAGTTTCCTGTTAAACTTGCATGTTGGAGGATGTTATTTGATCGTTTGTTGACTTAGTGGACTTTTAAAGTTCGAGCAAAGAAAGAGGATGATGGGACTGCGCTCATGCCTCTTAGTGGCGGCTAAGAGGGCGTGACTGTTGCAAAGCATCATGGACAATGTAGTTTGTGTTAACTAATTGAATGTTTTAATTGGCTGCTGTGATTTACAGTAAAAGAAAGATGGCATAATCCTCGCCTCAGTGTCCTTAATAGAACTGAAAATTCTTGCCGCGAATGCTAGCAAATTTTTGATCCGCCGCAGTGCGCTGGGGATTGCAGTTGTCTCTGGGATGAAAGTGACCTGGCGGCGTGTGAACTTCGTGCTCCCAGGGTCTGTCCTATAATCAGAGCGCGTGGACAAGACTGTGGGCGTAAGTTCTTTCTTTATTAAGGAGGCATAATGAACTGAGAGGCTCCTCCCAGCCAGCCACCCTTTGCACTCAATTTATTGATTCGATTTTATGGTTGATTGGATTTACCAGTCATAGGTGAGATGCAATATGGGCAACTGTATTAACAATAATTTAGACATGTCAAAATTCCTCTCATGTAAAGCATTAAAAATTCGGTTTAATGTAATTACTACACCAGATTTAATTGTGTTTAGTTCGTTTACATTAAAATTCATCGTATAAACACACATTTTTTATCTTTTCTGAGCAGCTTTACAATTTAAAACATTTATGTAAACAATTTTTACAGGTAATTAAAACCGCAATTATACAAATGAATTGATATAAGAGACTAATATTGATAACACTTTAAACATGTAAGATATTCAAAATATTCAATTCAGTCATTAAAGCAACTAGAGCTCAAATCCAAGGAGCCCCCCCTCCCCTCCCCCCCCACTTATTGTATCCCCGCGTCCTATTAAGGCACGCCACCACCAGGAAGTTAGTTGGCCCCGCAAGTTAAAACTATTATCCGAAAATGGTGCTTTAAATACAACGTATTTTAGCTCGTTTCGGGGGGAGGACAACTTATAGTGTAAGTTTAATGTCAAGATGGCTTTAGATCAACTTACCTGTGTGCTCCTAGGAAACTGGTTCTGGGCTCAGGCAGCCTGGAGATGTAGTGTTGCCATTCACTCTGTTATTTATTACAGTGCAGGGCCTGGAGGAGGGCATTGGATTCTAGAATTACAACCCGATTGTAAACAGTGTGCAGAGATCCTATGCAGCTGAACTCTAACTGTAGTGGAGAAGCGTGGCTCAATGGTTAGAGCGGCAGACCCTGATGCAGAGGTCTGGCCCGGGACCAGGGTTCAATTCCCGCCTCGGCGGCTCTTGGACACAATTTCCCCGGACCTGATCATTCTCGCCTCGGTGCCTAGTCTAATCATGGGTCCCACTCTGTGACTCTGGGCAATAGCTTGCTTAATCTCCACAACGCCCCCAGCAGCGCTTGGATGCCTGGCTTCACCTTGGGGGTGCCCAGGAGTGGACATTTCACAGGAAAGCCAGGAAGGGTTCCACAGCGGTATGAATACAGTGCTACGAGACCTCAGGGTAGAAGGCGCTATATAAATACAAACACATTTACTTTAGAGTCCCCACGGCAGATGAACTAAGGAAGTATTACAATGCTGCATCTCTGCTGACGCCACGCCTCCATCTGCTTACGCCACGCCTCCATTTGCTTCTCACAACCAAATATAACGGGTAGTGATATTTTTTTCGTTGCAGCAAAGCTGTGATTTATCGAGGAGAATTCACAGAAACAGCAAACACCACCCGAATGAGGCAGTTTCGGGTGGAGCTATAAAGCACACATCATCAGGACTGCGCAGCACTCTATGCAACGCTCTCAGTAAAGTCAAACTGGGGAAGCCTTCCTGAACATACAGTTGCTCTGGGGCACGCCTTCCACACACGATCTGTAGGGGAGGGGCACAGACATTGTTAGAACAATTGTGCAAATTCTCGCATAAATTGGTAAAAAGCTCTGAAGGGCCGGCGGCAGAGGAAGTGGCATGCGCGGTGTGTGTGTATGTGAGCGGATACCGGCAGCAGCCGTTTTTTTGCAGGCAATAACAAATGTGAGGGGGCATGACTGCACTGAATAAAAGCATAAAGATAGGAAGAAAAACAAGCCCAGGAGTGGTGCGCACGCTTGAGTCCGCCGCTGCACACGAAAAACAGATGGCACGCTGCGCGTAACCGCAAGCCGTAGGCTGCTAACATTCCTGGCAAAGGTAGGACATGCACCCGCTTTTGCCCAATTGTGTACAGCCTTTGCCTGTGAAAACTACAGACTGATTCAAAGAGGTCATTTTCCTAGAGCACCGCATGCGTGCTGTGCTAGGCTTGACCTAAAAAGGGATATTCAGGCCCGAATATAAACAACTACATGCACAATATTTAGCACTCCATACTTCCAATACAATTGTTTGCTGCATTTTTGCAATAAACTGGTGGGTGAGTTGGACTACACCCCGCCAGTTTGCTTACTTTCTCATTCAATATTATTCTGAAGAGTTGAAAGCTGCAACAAGCTACACGGACGCATTGTGGCACTGGTAACAAAGCAACAGGGATGGTGACGTAGAGAATTTCGTGGTGTGTGATGCTAGAGTATCCTGCCTGACTAGATTAAACAGAACCCATGGATTACGGCTACAGAATAAACAATTCCATGTGCAATTTTTTGGGACACATTTTAGTGTGAAGACAGAGGGGCAGGATGAGAAGCGGAGGTTACAGTAGACGTCTACTCAGCAATGAGGTTTAGGAACAGTGTTCTGATGCATTCAGGTGTAGCGTTTCAAGCTTCTACAAAAAGGTTGCAAGCAGGAAAATGTGCCAATTAGGGTTTCGAACATTAGGGGCCAGTGGTGTGGAATTTTATAAAATATCTACTTGTCCATGGGGAAGGTTGCTTTATAAATCTACTTGTCTTGTTACAAACTCCACTTGTCCCTCAGGTGCCATGTAGTGAAGCTACAAATTATGGCAGCAATCTCATTATATAAGAGTTCTGATATAGCCTCTCTGATTATGCCAGGGCTCATACCATAGTAGTGTTTCAATACTTGCAATCCCCTTATGTTGCCACATTTCCGCAGATCTACATACTAGGGCTGAAGGTAGTAGTAAGCAATAGTTCTAGGGTTAGAATGCCCTTTTGAATCTGTGCAAACATACTAGCTTGCATGTTTTAAGGGTCATCAACAACTCTTCTCTAATATTTTCTCATACTGAGAAATGTTGGAAATGTACTCCCAACAATGGCAGACATAAACCTTCTTCCAGAGTTGGGGGAAAAAAGTGGTTGGTGGGAAAGTGAACGTGCAAACAATCAGATTTTCGCATGAGCAAATCTACACATGCATATTTGCCCATGCTAAAATGCAGTTCACATTTTCTAGGCGTATTATTTGTCCTAATTCTGTAAATTATTGTGAATTCATGAAAACCTTATAGTTGAACTCAACTCAAGGACATATACCAGGTGTGCACTTCCGAGACTTTCTTTAATAATTGAGCCCCTAATTTGGTCTGGCGTTAACCATGACCTTTTGCGTTGATTAAAATTCTGTCTGTCTCTCTCTCTCTCTCTCTGTATCGGCTGGCTTTACTGTGAGTGACAGCATTCTGCTCTTTCACAAGGAGCATATAGGCACACAGTAGTTTTGTTCAGTGCCATTAACTACTATGTTAGTGTGTGCTTTTTTAAACCAAAAACACTTTTTGCTTTTACCAATGTTTGTTATAATGGCGAGGGCCCGGCAACACCCACACCAGTAAGGTTTTACAAAAACAATTCCAAAAACTGACCATCAATTTCAGTTGTCCTGGCTTTGCCGATGCTTGTTTATTTTTGTTTCCCATAATCTTATTTCAATTGGTTACACTGATTTTTGGGAAATTCTAGCATGCATCAACACGTTACTAAATGATGCTGGAAAGAAATGGTACCCGAAAATGTATAGTAGTTTTGCTAAACATTTTTTCCTGCTTTCAGTTTTTTATGAACATTGGTTTTTTTTTTTAAAGAAAAGAATCATCAATGTTGCTTTCAAGCTTCTGCAAATGTTTGCTTCCAATTTATAGAGCATTCTGGGAGCATTATACATCGCATCATACTGGTAAACTTTGAAAACGTGTGTATACATTTTTATACTGGAACCCGTGTCAATAGTGCAGTCAGAGCTTACAACATTTACTTAGAGCGTTCACCTAATAATGAAGGCTTTCAATGAATGAACCATAAATATAAGTTTGAACTGCATTAACATATGAATAAACATATTACCATAACCGCAAACAGTACCCTTCCCTGATTCATAATGTGGTACTGCAAACGGGCAGCCAAAGGGTTTGTTCTACAGGGGGTTGGGTCTACTTGTCCCAAGGACAAAATACACATGAAAACCTGTTGCCCTTGACCCCAAACTATATGTCCTGGGCGTAGGGCTATAGGAATTCGACATCTCTGGGGGCAGATGTTTGTACTGCGCTCTGCATCAAGACAGTTTAGCATTGAAATGATACATATTTCTATAGTGCACACTACATAAACCAATTCTAGGCAAAGCAGGGGAAAGGGAGGATGATGTATTATAGAGTGGTGGGAATCGCAAGCACATGCTGACTTTACGGCAAAGGACAAGGTGTGCAAAAAAGGCAACGGCATCAAGCAGGAAACAGACAAAATTGTCCCCAAAAACAAACACAAAAGTGTAAAGATACTAGTAAAGTGGGAAGTGCTCCATGGGAGGAAGTAAAACACAAAGAGTAAGGATTAAACATTAGCAAGCAAGCATGTTTGAAGGACAACTGAAGGGACTGATAAAAAGACAACAGGCAAGCCCACAGAGTGGATACAGAATGTCTCGAAGAGAGAGAATGCGCTGCCTTGGTTCAACCTTAAAAAGAGATTATTAGGGAGGTTTTGAACACATGCTGAGCAGTCTACCTTAGAAATCTGAAAGGTTCCCACAATCATAAGAGCAAGATTATGGGCGTGAGGGGCTATTTTAATATATTGGCTACCGGCAGGATTGAACATAACTCTAGTTAAGAATCCTGCACTGCAAAGGTGGGAACGGTGTAGGCAAATTATTATCAGCCATACAGAAAGCAAACTAAATATTAGGATGAAACTTGGAGGATGGGTTGTGGGAGGGGAATAAGATAAGACAGCACAAATAGTTGTGGGATGCTGGCATCCGTGTGGGAACAAGCTGGGCCAAACAAATGAGTCCGGTATCCGTTCCTCCCTTTCGCCTCCCCCACCCCTCCTTCCCACCATCCCCCCTCCCCCCCCCCACACTTCACTAACAGTCAAGTCGTTTAGACTGCCGCTCCAACCCCTAAGATATGAACTGGGTTATGTCTTACCATTAAATTAATCTTGAGCAAAACTTCATTGGATTGTCAGAAGCTTCTGTTACAAACTATCTCTAAAGTATTTCTTCAGCTATACTGCCTATTCATCAAATGCTGAACCAGATGACTCTTGCTACAAGCTCTGCTATGCAGCCTGGAAGTGAAGTACCAGGAGCAACTGCCATTGCCATTCAGCCCATAATGAAGGGTTAGAGTTGTGGCTGAATAATATTCCATCGGACACTTCTGAATTATTTATTACAATTTTTACAATTTTATAAAAATGCAGCCTAAAGTGCAGGTAGAGCACATACTGGATCGGGACAATCACATTTTGATTGTTTGGCTTGAAGTTTTATAAAGCATGCATTTAAACAGGAAGGGTGTCCTGGCAATGGGTAGCCCCACAACATGAAAATCAGACGACCTGCGAGAAAAAAGGATTCCTCAAATTTATTCCTGAAAAGAACATCATTTTGACTTTAAGACCCATTCTTCTTTGTTAACCCATCCACAGTGTGGTACTGGTGGGAGAGCTATGATGCAGGGTCAACAAGCCCTGATCCTCTGTACCATTGCCAATCTACTCAACGAAGACTCAGGTGGGGCAGACGCCGGGAACCCAACCAGTCAACTAAGTAACAGATGGCGAAAAAACACGAGAGTGGTGGAGGTAGAGGCCTCTATGCGCTCAGGTGGGGAATCCCCACACCTAGATGTCCATTCCCAGTGGGTCTCCACATCAAGCTCAGGAGACTCAGATTCCTGGTTTGGGTGATGTTCTGCAGGGGGTCATCCATGGATCAGTGGATGACATGGTTTGATTATCTGATGTGCCGGTGCTTTTATAAACCATCTGCAGTGGAGCTGGGGTCTTCGCTCCTGCAGTTTTTAGACTACCTGTAGACCCTGTATTTACTGCTGATTCTGGGTCCTGGGCACGAGCAGGGGACTGTTCTTATGTTGCAGGTTTCACAGTTCTATGTGATTTGTCTTTCTTGGCTGGTCTCCGATCCCTCTCAATGTCTCCAAAAGCACTGGATTGGCCACAGATTTGGAGCCATGTTTGTTAGGCCTGTTGCCTCTTTTTAGTTGTTTGGCCAGGATATGCACATCTCAGTCTGGGGAGGGGGATATTTTGTAGTGCTTAAGGAGTTTTGCTTGATGTTTCTGTGAGTGTTGTGCTTTTAACAAGTGTGATGGCTGTGTGGCATGGTACTAGGAGGAGCGGTGGTGCTATCTTACTAAGCACAATAATATGAACGTATATTTGAGGCAAAGAGGGGTGCGAATCGCTTTTTTTTTTTCATTATATTTTTTAGGAAGATTCAATTAATGTTTGCAGAGGGCACAGCATTGCACGGGAGGGGCCAGATACAGAACACAGCTTACCCTGCAAGTGGGGCCCTTATTTTGATTAAGCCGGGTGTACCGTTCTAACTACATTAGGTAAGTCATGGAACCTATACCCGAACAGTAGGTGGCAATTTTAACTGTGTGGCTAACACTTACATGGAGCGGTTTGAACGCTCACTAGGGACTGACTGACTGTTGGAGAGTGAGAAACTCGACAGTTAGGGTCTATTTCTTTCACTCTAGTGTGCATGACTTACAGGTGCGATTGGACAAGGTGCTTGGCTGCCACAAGACATGCAAGAGGGTGTTAGACACTGACTACCTGGCGCAGATGTACACTGATCATTGTCCTCTGTGGTGTTAATACCGGTGGCTTGCACATAGGACCAACTTACTACTATTGCAGGACCAAGTTTTTAGTTCCTCACTACTCAACAGGAGGCAGTCTTGGAGTGGCGCCATGTGGGGCTGGCCAACACACCAAGCAGTAGAGAGTGGCTGCTTGCCGAGTGTGAAAAGCTGTTCAACTCGGTGGAGCATTTGTGCTAATACAATTAAAGAGCGTACATGGCGAGGGCCCCCGCTGACCAGGATAAAGCAGGGAGCAAGTTAGCCTGGCTACTCAGAGGAGGCTGGAGACCATACCATCCTTCAGATTCAGGAGTCTGGTAACCACCCTGCATCTGCGCAAGAGGATATTTATGCAGTTTTTGTGAAATTTTACTGTGCACTAATCGCTGCAGGTGCATAGGTCAATGAGTCAGAGATGTTCGGTTACATTGTGGATGCATCCATGCTCGACCAAGGAGGGGGGTGTTGGCTGCGCCAGATTTTTTGATACACTACTTGGTTGCCCAACTGCAGTGGGCCGCTTGATCTAGATCAGCACACAGGACGCGACAGACTCGTAAGTGTGGGATCCCCACAAGAAAGCTTCCGACCCATATGCTGATGCGTCCCACTCCTGCCTTGTTGACTCGAGGGGAGGACATCCTAATTCGTGCAGCGAGGTTTGCATCGGCTAGGGCTTTACAGAGAACCCACACCAGAACCCCATACTTGTGCGAGTTCCCCTCATAGCTAGCACAGTATTGGCCACTTCCTGGAGGTTGGGCCAGCCTCAGTTATCTTTTATATAGCTGGAAAGACTAAGGCGATTACTCTATTGTACCAGGCTTTAAAGGGAGCACATTCAGACCTCCTACCCCTACGACTCCAATGAGAGGCAGACATGGGACCTGTTCTCAGACTCTGCCTGGAAGTCGCTACAGACATCTACCCCCCAAGATATCTCAGGAATACCAGATTCAAACATATTAGATTCTTTTTACACCAGGAGTACCCCAAACCTGGAGACTGCACACTATGTTCCCCAGGGAGTCAGCAGACTGACCTCGCTGTCGAGCGCTGGAGGCTGGGTTTTTTCATGTGACATGGTCCTGTCCAAATCTCGCCCTGTACTGGGTTTCTCAGTCATCCAGGTATAACAGCAAGCCAGGGATAGGCAATTAAATTGCACTGCACAACTTCGCCTACTGGGCTTACTACATGCACATAGCGTGGCCCGGAAAGCGATGGACCGGTTCACAGACTTGGCCTTACTGCTTGGCCAGAGGCAGCTAACTAGGAGCTGGAAATCCACCTCTGGCCTCTGGTTTGGGTGGCTGGGGTAGAGAATTAACCAATTGGGGGACAGTGAGATAGAATCACTGCGCAAGGAAGAAGCCCAGGGAATGCGGAGAGTCCCATTGTTGCCCTCCTGGAATGCCATTCTAGTGGCTTGCCGCATTTTAATAATCAGGGGAGAATTAGGCACACAGAGGCATTATCCCCCGCACCCTCTCAGTCACCTGCTACATCTGTATGCCATGCTACCATACCTACTGCAGGTAGCACTCCTGCTGCCCCGGAGAACTAACGCCATATGGTTTAACATTGATCTGCCTGGTGGGACCGAATGGCACAACCAACCGGGGCGACAGATGTGATGGTGGCAGTTGCACGAGAGTGGCTTAGAGGTGGCGCAGTGAAGCCCAGCCCCCAGAACATAGTGGCCATCCCTGGTGCAACTTTAACTGTATCACTGACCCATCTGCTCTCTCAAGATGGAGATTCTGTCCTGTTCACTGTTATTTTACTGAGGCCCACCGGTCTTGTTTATTGGGATCGTTTTAGTTCCCATATTTTTTTATCTCATCTGCGTGATTTTGTTTAGTTTGGTATGTTATTTGCGTTGAAAAAATGCTATAAACAGATTTAAAAAAAGAAAAAGCAGAACGGTTACAAGGGAACTCACCAAAGTCCAAGCACTTTAAACATTACAAATAATGAGGCAAAACAACCTCCTCTTAGTTCACATTAATGCGCTGATGGAACCATTCAAAGACGCAACATGCTCTGCCAATGTGTATATGCTTGGTGTACCTGATCTGAATAAGGGGACTTCTCTACACACCATTCAAAGATTTCTTAAACGCAAGTAAAAAGTTTATTTAAGATCAAATACTCAAAGACATTACACAAGTCATAAAAACAGCTACAAAACCACATACGATAAAATCTATCTAAAACATGGCTTATTAAAAAGAAAATATTTAGTCACTGACACCATTAATTTCTTTGCCACCATCAGCAATTTTACAAAGCAGGCACATTTTAGATTGGGTCCTTGGGATTTAGGGAGATAATTTGGGCATGTCAATATGTTCTTATGGGCCTTTGATTAAGCACCTTCCCAAGTAGTTCTCCTTTCTGACAATAGTACTGGGCAAATGCAGAGCACATGAATTAATATTTCTTCTGAGTGTTTATAAAGTCTACATATTTTGCTTCCCTTTGCTGAATCTCTCTTCGTGGCATGGTCAGGGGGAGGGGGTGGCGGAAGACCGACAAAACTGAACAACAAAATGCAAGTTTCATAAAAGTTGATTATCTGGTCAGGAAGTGAGCATGTAAATTGATACAGCTATAAATTACCATTGAAGCATGTGTCTTTTGCAGTATCTGTAAATCCTGATAACGTGATAGTTTCCCAATTGTTATTAAGAAGTTTGTTAAAAGTTGTTAAAGTGACTGGTGCTTTCCATAGGTTTTCTGCTTGGAGATTAGTCCATGGCTTGCAATTTCTTGCTTTAGAATCTCAAAATCCAAGCGAATGTGTGCTGGAGACACAGATTTTGGCAAATGAAAAAGTTTTAGAACATTTTATGACTATTTTGTTAAGAGTATGTGCATCCCACCCACAATGGACTTCACAGCCATAGCTACACGTAGGAATCAACTTGGCAACAGTTTTTGAAGACAAAATTGCATTTTAACTAAAAGCATGTAGTCGGCACATAGTGTGATATTAAATTGCCACCCATCTTAGCCGGGTGGGAATTGGTCTGCTCCAAAACAAACAGATCTGACAAATACAAGTTAAATAATAGCGGGGCAAGCGCACAACCAGGCTTTAGCTCTATGGATGATAACATTTTATGTGATGCGCGTTTTTAGTGTCAAATTTTCACTCTAATCCATGTTTTGCTATATAAAAGAGTTGTGTGGCCCTAAGCAGATCTGGGATTACCCAATTTACCAGCTTCTCACATAGTACATTTCTGGGCACGCTAACAACTACAAATTGGACTGCCACAAAACTTAAATACAGCGAGCCATTTAACAGAAGTGTTTTGTTGACGGGAACATACCAGGGCTGCCGGCTGTCGCCACTGCTTTTTGCCCTGGCCATCGAGCAGCTCACACTCTGGGCACACAGGAACCTCAGGTGCTGAGGCATTGGGGGTGGGCCTGCAGGTGGTCTCGTTATATGCAGATGATGCCCTGTGTTACATCTCCCTTTGTGTACCGACACCTAGGCTACTTCAGCTCCTATAACACTTTGGAGCGTGCTCTGGCAAACTATTAAATAAGCGCAAATCTTTGCTCTTCCCACTGGCTGGCTTGGCTTCTTGCCCACTGGAGCGGCTCCCGGACCTTGGGCAGAGATGGGAAATTGGTTAGTTCAGATATTTGGGGGTGCAGGTGACTCAGGACGACCAGCAGTCCCTCCGCCGCAATGTATCCAGGGTAGTGGAAGCACTCAATAGATCCGTGACATTTTGGTACTCTCTGCCTCGCTCCCTTATGGGCAGGCTGGCGGTCGCTAAGATGGTTGTGTTGCCGCGGTGCCTCTACACGCTCCAGAACTCAATGTATAACATTCCTATGCGATTCCTATGCGTGTTTTTAAGCAACTTGAGGAAATGTGCCTTTTAATGAGCACACCGGTGCAGGGGTCACCCTTCTCGGTCCACGGATCCGTAGACCAACAAAATAGAGATTGCACTGAAGCTGGAATTCAAATAACAAGTTTATTAATCACTCATGAGTGAGAGTACGTCCATACAACACCCTCAAGTGTTCCAGGAGGTAGTACATTGAATACACAGACCATGGTGCTGATATACAGACTTTGTTACAGAGTAAGTATGTAGTTACAAATAGAAGGTACAGGCCTACAAAGGAATCGTTACCGACAATCATGGGCAGATGGAAGATCACTTAGTCAGCAAAGTGGGAGGGGGAACAGAACTGCTTACAGCAGCCAGAAATAGTCGACAGTTACATCTTTAACCAGTTCCATTTGTGCAGCTACAGGCCTTTGCTCAGCACATACATTGCTTTGGCCCAGTACAGAAGGAGTTAACTTAAGTTGATGACTCAAGCAGAATAGAAGGGCAAGCAACAGTGAAGACAGAAGAATTACATAGCTGACAAAATGGATGCCACAAACAAGATGGCTTCAGCTTATGCTAACAGAAATGATTTTTGATTTCCACAGGCAGCCCTTTTACCATATGCTGAAGACATGTTCTTATACTTTCGAAGGAATACGAAAAATATCATTTAGATCAATCTTCATCCTTTCATTGATTTCTTGATCACTTGCTAATCAGGCATTTACATTCTTAGCATTTTGTTTAGTCTGTATACACGAGGTGCAAGTAGAAACACAAACGGAACAAAGCATGGGACCGCATTGGATATATAGACAAAAAGTGAAAAGAATAGCAACAAATATGCATAGAGCGGACAGTAATTTCCAGCCCCATACCGTAAACATCTTCCATAGCCATCCAGTCAAAGTCCATGTCCCTGTATCCTGGTGGATTTTAGTGGCTATTTTGTGCATCTTGCAAATCGCATCAAAAACAGAAAAGGGCTTGGTCAGGGATGTAAATGCAACAGCTACTCCAGATGATGCGACATGCTCCACCACGGTCAGCCAGGATGACATCGAGGACCATTCTATTTTGGAGCGTCACAATTTTTGCAATTTGTAGTTCTTCTGTGATATTGCCAAGCGCCATTGCGGTCTGATTGGTTACAGCCTCTACAACATGTGTCAAACATCTGATCTTTCTGCTGTTTAAGGCCGCACCAACAAAGAAGAATAGTCCCAAGTTAAAGTCAATATACTGCTGCAGTGCAGTATCAATTTGATCAAACTCATTTATTGTCCTCTTGAATCGGCTCCTAGAAATTTCATTATACAGTTTATAGTTTTTATGGTATGATGCAGGTGCCAAAATCACAGGTGGAAGCAAAAAGGACACGTAGCAGCTACTTGAGCAACCAGTAGGTAAATGATAATGACCTTTACTTCCGCAAATCAAATAAGTATTATGTGAGGACAAAAAGCTGCCATTATTCATTCCAGTAATATTCAACATTTAAGTACAGTCACTTTTTCCCACAGGTATACTGTCAATACTGCTCACACAGATCCGCTCGAGCTCTACATACAGCAATAAAAGGAGGCCCATTTCCCTTGGTTGTTCGAGTGTTAGGGAAAACATAGCGCGCAGAGGAATTTCCTCTACGATACTCCTCCATTTCCCGTACAGTTCCGCTTGTGGATCTTCTTCCTCATCAGGGTAACAAACCCTATTCAATTGAGCGTTTAGTCCTCCTAAATCAGCATACGTAATGTTAGCAACTTCGGAAGCCCACAATAATGCAAACCAGGCTCTGCAGGAGCCATTATGTGAAAACGGCAAGGGAATAAAAGGCGGTCCTCCCTTTTTCTGATGAGCTTGCATCTTTCCACATACCCAGCAGTTGGTAGAATTTGAAGCATTGTGTGTATGGTGCAACATCGGAATGAAAATGTTATTGAGGTAGGACATTCTGTGCTTCTGCTCATGATAAGGAAGAGTGAAGTAGTGGTGTTCAATGGGGACAGGAGTAGTAGCAGTCAGATTTCGGACAGGGGCTACTTCCTCTACAATCCAGGTTATTGCAGCAACAATAACAGTCAAAGTGAGTCCAGTAACAATCATTGTTCTTTTGCTACAAACTCTTGCAGCAGCTGGTTTCTTCTCCTTAGGCATATTCATTTAGTTGACAAATAATAAAACAGATGGTGCACTAAGGTCCTGGGCAGACGTTGATTTTTTCACTGGAGTTGAGACGAGCACTCACTAAAAGGCTACCCTCCTTTGTAGTCAGGCTTTAACCACCCAGGACAGTGGCTCAAACAGTCTTTTTAAATGATGAAGTGTCTTTCTTCCTGGGTCGCAGCTGATATCGGGATGTACTCTTTAAATCTATGACACAATGTAGTGGCAGTAGGAGGAACCATAGTAAGAAGTGTTGTGATGTCAGAGACTACCTGGTATTGGGGCTCCACAATTTTGTTAACCTCTCGTAAATCAATAATACATCTGTAAATTTTAGTATCAGTGTCTCTTTCAAAATAGGAAGGATAGAGCTATTACAGGTATTACAAAGGACTTCTTCCACAACCCCCACCATGATCAAATCCTGAACAATGTGCGTCAATGCTTCTTCGCCTTACCCTGATATTTTATATTGGGGCAGTTGAGGCAATGGAGCCCCTTCCTTCACTTGAATATGCACTGCTGGGATAACCATTTGTTCCACATCAGTATCTGATGTAGCCCATAAAGTACTAGGTAAAGATGCCAGAGCAATATCTCCTTTAAGGAGACAAGACCTTCTGGGGAACAATGTATTGTAGCACGAAAATATTGGAGCATATCAATGCCCACAATATTATCCGGTGTGGTAGGGGAAAGCAAAAATGGACATGCTGAAGTGAATTTATCAAGACGAAATGCAAGAGGCTGTGACAGTGGGCTAGATGTGGTGTCCCATCGAATCCTATCGATGTTATCATTGCGCCAGACAGGGGAGCCCTAGGAACCAATTTTTAGACAGAGCCCTACGAGTAGGTCCTGTATCAACCAGAAACTGCTCAGTAGAGCCCAAGCCGATTGCATCAACATAAGGACCGTTCTGATCTACTGGGACCTCAACCTGTTTCTTACCCCATCCTAGGCATTCCTATGCATAATCAGAATCCACAAGACCATCAGCCGAATAATCTGACATTTGATTCAGTCTATCAAAGGTATTAGGATAATTTGGTCCGTGTTCAAATGCCTCAGACCTGGGACGATTTCCTATTCCTCCCCTTTGTCCTGAATTCCCTGGGCGTCCCTCATGCTTCCTTTACCCCCCTGAAACTGCTGACCTCGCAGACGTGAGTCCCTTGCTCACTTTGCCACTGGATTCAAGATAGCCTGGCTGATGAGGGTTATGAACCCAAAACCGGTCCCAGGATGCTTGTTTCTGGTCCAGGGAAGACATGGCTTGGCAGTTCAAGCTCAGTGTATACCCCTAACGAGTGAAAAGAAAAGTTTCTGCACACATCGCTCACAGAAGCGACAGCCACAATAGGATGCAGGATCCTTTTGGTGAGGGAGACTTGAATTTAGTCTTTGACAACAACGCCGACAGATCATGTCAAAGCACCAGTCAGACAGGCGCGTTATGGATGGCAGGTTTAACTCGACTGCACGACTTAGGCCTCAACCACCTGTGGCACTGCTTCCACCCCCATAGCTGCGAATACTCTTATTACTCTAATGTGCATAAAACATACGGTAGACTCAACTACCTGCTGACATGGACACCTTTGCATGCATTAGCAACAGACGTAGAGATAGGTGTAACCTCTCTATCCGACCACGCACCAGTTATCGCAACCCTTACTCTCCCTCCCATGCAGCAACCCTCTCGACTGTGGCGCCTTTGAGATACTGTCTTATACCTCGCAGCAGTAGTAGAACAGATACAGCGCTCCATAAAAGACTACCTCTCCCATAACACTAACAATGATACCTCCCTATCTACACAGTGGGCAGCGCTTAAAGCAGTTATAAACCGGGAATTGGTGGCCGTTTAGGCGGAAGAAAATGCAGAGCGCAAGCGGGACAACCTTACCCAAAAAACAAAGGAGCTTGTACTGATGCATCAACGAACAGGGGCGACTCGCAGCGCTGGACCAAGACAGAGCGGAGTTTGCTGCCCTCTGGCAGCGACATGCCTACTACACCGGGGGAGATAGAGGTGGTCGCCTCCTCTCCCATAAATTGCGAGAGACCAGACAAAAGCAGGGGGTCTGGGAGATTCAACGGGGAGATGGTCGGCGAGTATTCGAGGATTCCGAGATTGCTGAGGCATTCCGAGATTTATACGCCCGCCTTTATGCCAGCTCACCACTGTCTAATTCGGAAGGAGCTGCCTTTCTCGAGTCAGCTGGCCTGCCCGCATTGACTAAAGCCCAAGCCGATCACCTGGACAGAGACACTAGAATAGAAGAGGTTATTGCAGCCATCTCACGTCCCGATGGCTTCTCTGCCACATTTTACAAAACATTTTGTACTTTGGTGGCCCCGGTCCTAACTCCGCTTTTTAATTCATTTGCTGAACCCGGAACAATACCAGGAGTAATGCTCGAAGCTTCCATAGTGGTTATCCCGAAACCGGGAAAGGACAAGACTACATGCGGAGCTTATCACCCCATATCTCTTCTCAACATTTATCTCAAGCTATACACTGGGATATTGACTGCTCGTCTTGCACCCCACATGTCTGGTATGAGTGTTCCGGACCAGGCAGGCTTTATCCCCCCGCGCCAATCAAGCGACAATACAAAGCAGGCCCGTCACCTTATTGAGAAAGCTTAACGGACGCATGGGGAGTATATGATATTCACTATCGACGCCGAGAAGGCCTTCGATAGGGTCCACTGGCCATACCTAGAACAGGTTCTCGAGAGTGGGGATGGGGGAGAAGATTCGCACATACATCTTAAACTGCTATCGGTTCCTAACAGCCACAGTTCAAGTAAATGGCTACACATCAACCCGATCCCCATAGAAAGAGGCACGAGACAAGGGTGCCCCTTGTCACCCCTTCTTTTTGCGTTTTATATGGAGCCTTTGGCCCATCTACTTCGACATAACCCAGCGATCACAGGAATTAAATTTGGAGGCTATACCCACACGATTAGTTTATATGCTGATGAAGTCCTGATCTCGTTGTCGAACCAGACTCTTGCGCTGCCGACGTGCCTCGCAGAACTAGACTTATGCGCAAGCCTCTGGGTTTATGGTGAATATGGATAAATCGGTAGCGCTCAACCTCTCCCTAGCGTCCTCCACCCGCGCACATCTCCAGGGCCTTCTTCCCATTCAATGGGCAACAGACAATTCCCTATCTAAAGATCCAACTAGCTCCCACCTTACTGGGCATAGTAGCCACTAATTACGCACGGTTGCAGCTGACAGTCCACAAGGAGCTGAGTCAAGGGAAGCACTATTCACTTTCCTGGCTCGGTAAAATAGCAGCAGTTAAAATTACCATATTACCTCAGATCTTAGATTTGGTTCAAACCTTGCCACCACCAAAGGGGTGGATACAACAAACCCAGGCCGAGCTTGCACAATTTATATGGAGTGGCCACAAGCCAAGGTTGAAGCAGGCATTGGTGGTGCTTTCACCGGAGAAGGGGGGCCTCGGTATCCCCGATCTCCACCTCTATTTCCAAGCAACTCAATTACGCCATCTGGTCGAATGGAGCCGGTTGGAGTCTGAAAAGCACTGGTTGTTCCAGGACCAGGCAGTAGCTGCCAGACCCCTACAGGGAATCCCCTTCCCTCGGAGGATGCACAGACCACTCAACTTTTACGCGTCCCATATTGCCCGGGTCACCCTGAAACGTGGGACCACACCAACATCAAACACAATCTCACTACCTTCCCATCGCCACTTACTCTGTTGCTTGATAACCCCAACTTCAAGCCAGGCTTGGAAGCAGCAGCCTTTACACGGTGGAGATCCTCAGAGTGCTGCTCTCTGGGCCATCTATTTGATGTAGATGGGATAATCTCATTCCAACAGCTCAGGCTGGACAACGGGCTACCTGAAACTGAAAGGCTCCGATACCTCCAGATTAGGCACTGGACCTTGCATACCCAGGTTAAGCCTACTACCTGTAGACACCTCTCCGCTTATGAGAAGGGGCTTGTCACTCGCACTTGCAAAAAAACTCATCTCGGACTTGTATAAAATGCTACTAGCCAGAAATAAACACATGTATGCCAGCCACGCAAGATGGGAAAGGGAACTGGGCAGAAGGCTCAGCCATAAGGAATGGGAGGGAGTCTACCATAGAGCTCGCCACTCAGCATACCACATGGGGCTGACCGAAACCCTTACCAAATTAGTTACTTATTGGTACTACACTCCTAAGCGCCTTCACTCAATAGATCCCACCGAGGGGGCTAACTGCTGGTGAGGATGTGGGAGCGTAGGCACCCTAGTGTACCTGTTGTGGAAATGCACACATATCCAGACATACTGGACTCAAGTACTTGATGTAGTGGACAAACATTTCGACACACAAATACCGCGATTTCCCGCATACGTCATCCTGGGCCTTCCAAACCCTTTGACCTACCCGCTCAGATCCCGTAGAGGTCGGTTCATGGCAATAGCGCTGGATTCCGATGTGGGGGGTGGAGGGAGGGGTTAGAATAGGTTTCCTTTTGACGTTATGTTTTGATTCTATTTTGATATGTTCTCTATAGGCTCCGATCTCTTAGCTATGACGTATGTCAAACTTGTAACTATAGCTACGATACAGCTCTTGAAATGCCAGACATATTGAATGTTGATATATATCAATAAAAAGATTTAAACCATAAATCCTTATTCTTATCCTTTTTGCCTTTTGCTTCCAATTCCTGACCCTCAATCCTGGGCTTCTGCACTCTTGCTAGTTTAAAAGCAAAGTCTGCTACTGCAGGGTATGACATACAGTAATTAAAAAGAAAAGTTGCGTTACTGACGGCTAGGGCGGAATGTTGACACCCTACCGTCTGCCTGTCTTTTTCTGTAGAGGTGATATCCCTGATGCAACAATAAAAAGAATAAAAAAAAAAAAAATAATATCACAACTCAACCAATGGCAAAAATGTTTTCTCTGCGATTTCTAGTTTCCTTTCCATTTTTTTCCCCAACGTTTTAGACAAAGTGCCATACATTTAAAATGTGTAATTGCGTACAATATGAACCTTGTATAAAAGGCAATTGCTCCTAAAAGCAAAAGAATAAAGACAGTTACTGGCAAAAAAAAAAAAAGAAAAAAAAATTCTTCACCCATTATGGGCTGTAGTCTTTGATTTTGTAATTGAATAAACTGCTACAGCATGATGTTATTTTGGATTCTAAGGCTATTATGCGGGGCCATTCCAAGGAGATACCCCGTAATTTGGTTGAAATGTACTATGTTACAATAACAGTAGCAAGATTGGGCAAGGCACTAGCTATGAAGCGAGTTCCCAGATCTAAGGGCATGATGGGAGGAATTTACTGAATATATAGATATACAATATACAGAATAACCCTAGTAGACGCAAATTGATGAAGCAATGGGCACCTGTTAGGGAGGGGCTCACACATCCGTGCTGCACATGCCTGGTTACTACCTACATGAGTTTTTATGATTCACTTTTATTGATTTCTCTCTCTATTTATAACCATTTTTGGTATTATGATGGCATGACAAATTTTTGCTTATATCAATAAGGTTATGACATTTGCAACTGTATTTATGTTGTTGTTATGGTATCTGTATTTTACCCTTTGATACTTTTCCAATAAAAAAGGAGTAGTAAATGCAAAAAAAAAATAAAAATCCTGGGCCATAGTCAAAAGGGAGACTGGGGTAGACGTAGTCCACAAAGTCTCACTGGCCTTGAGGCGACTATTTCTGGCAACATGTTAGCGACAAATTTGTCGATGAACAAATGCTTACCTGGGTCATCTGTCAATGACTGCCCACTAAAAGCAAGTAATGTCTCTTCAAATTGTGTAAAGAAATCAGAAACGGACTCATCCGCTTTCTGTTCACAAGACGCTAACATTGTCCAATCTATTTTCTTAGGGGGTATGAGAGTTTTTAAACTTAGTCACGATAGCTTTGGGAAGATCTAATATCTCCTGTTGTGGTTTCTGAGCAGGTACCCTTGCCGCATCTATTTCTTCTAAATGTACCCAAGTATCACTATATGCTACATTATCATCTATTTTCCAAATTGTTCTCCACATATCAGGGGCAAAATAAGTCCAAAAAACATCTCAATATCTAGCAGGGTCATAGTGCTAACGGCTCCTTCCACTTCTTCATAGAAAGCGGCAGGATTTTTCCGCGGATTGGGCAAAGCGGCTTTAAGAGCCATAACATCTCTTCTACTCCAAGGAGTATAGACCCAATTATAGACAAAATATCCCTTTAGTCTTATCTGAATCTTTATCAACACTTGTTCCCGCACCCTTGGAGGAACAGACAAAGGCGCAGCTTCACGCATTGGTCTCACAGCAACTTCAGTATCACTAGGGTCATTGTCACCGAAACTACTTCTTTTGGCGCTGGGGTCTGAACTGTTTACGCAGTTTTAACTTTACTAACTGAATATTGCTCCACTTTTAAACGTAGTGCATCATGTCTTAATTTAACTACTAGCCTAATTAGATCAGATATACTTGACTAAAGGAAAGTTCTATCACTTAATTGTTTATAATCAAAATTTATATTCTTGGGCTCTAAGTTTTTAGAAACGTTTCTAAAGCCAAGTATTACTTCCCAGGTAAACTTCTCTGAAAAATAGAACTGCTAAATCTTTCCACTGCCGTAACATTGCTACAAGATCTGGATCAGAAGTAGTCCCACAAGCTTCTTTGTGAGCAGTGGATTGGATATTGGCTTTTTCTTCAACAGTCAAAGTAGAGCGCGTCTGCTGCCCGTATCTGCTTATCTATGTCTTTATCATCTGAAGAAAGTGTTCTTCGTCGGAAAGATCATCCTCAGGGGAGAGGGAAAATTGTACGGTGGCGGAGGTCGATCTAACAAGATGGAATCTCCTGAGGTTTATTAATTATGGTATAAATGGGGCGCCTGATAGGGTACTGGCCAGTTACCTCTAAACAACGGTCCCTTTTCTCTTTTCTTTTATTACATTCATCTCTTTATTTTTTAATTCGAACGCTTTTTTATATATATATTGTTTTACGCTGTTCTTTTTCTGCTATAGCTTCTTTCCTCACACTCTTGTACTTTTTTCTCCCACACTCGCACACAATCAAAATATCTTGTTGACTTTTTCTTTTAAACAAACACTGTTCTACATATTGAATCATTTTAAAGTCAAATGACCCATTTACTGGTCATTCGAGATCAGGATCCTTTGTCATAGATTTGTTCCACAGTGTACTATACATTATGGAAGAAATACTGTATTTAATGTACATATGCCTATTAGGAGTCCCCTCTGGGTGAGCCGGCTGACTTCTGTCTAAATCCATTTTGGTATCTCCAAGACAGCAACACAGCCTACGGAGTGTGCTGGAAACAGGCATGCTACCAATTTTTTGTAAAATAATACTTTTCCCAAATATTTAAAAGTAGAGAAAAATCTCCACATTATCTGCCTTTATCTTTTGCAAAAAAATAAATCAAACAAACAAAACCAGAATGTTGGCCAAGCAAATCAAGAGTGCCGCTTCAGCGACCTTACCAAACAAGAGTCTCCAACTTCCATCATTTGGTCGACCTAATGTTCACTGCAAAAATAACGCCAAATGATACCTCAGTCTGCAACGGCCACCAACTGGACGGTCAAATAGAGAAAACTGGAAAAATCACTTTGGCTGCAAAGACAGGGTCCTCCTCATGCAGGACGTCTTCTCAGCAAAATTCCACTCTTACGTCAAGACCACTCCTTTGGACGGACGCGTCTCCAATGAGGCCCCACGATTCGGACGCCAAACTGTGGAAATGTGCCTTTTAACCCCTTCCACGCTCATGACGAGCTGGGCTCGTCATGAAGTAGTCTGCTGCTACACTGATGACGAGCCCAGCTCGTCATGTAGTATGGCATTTACGATTTCTCAGCACAGCAGGGGAATATGCTGAGCATCCATGGGGTTAATGAGCACACCGGTGCAGGGGTCACCCTTCTCGGTCTACGGGTCAAATAACAGGTTTATTAATCACTCAGGAGTGGGACTACGTCCATACAATGCCCTCAAGTGTTCCAGGAGGTAGAACATTGAATACACAGACCATTTTCTTTATATACAGACTTTGTTGCAGAGTAAGCATGTAGTTACATATAGAAGATACAGACCTACACAGGAATAGTTACCGACAAAAAAGGGCAGATGGGGGATCACTTAGTCAGCAAAGTGGGAGGGGGAACAGAACTACTTACAGCAGCCAGAAATAGTGGACAGTTACATCTTTAACCAGGTGCATTTTAGCAGCTCCAGGCCTTTGCTCAGCACATACATTGCTTTGGCCCTGTACAGAAGGAGTTAACTAAAGTTGATGACTCAAGCAGAATAGAAGGGCAAGCAACAGTGAAGACCAAAGAATTACATAGCTGACAAAATGGATGCCACAAACAAGATGGCTTCAGCTTATGCGAACAGAAATGATTTCAGATTTCCACAAACTGAACTCAGTGTTTATCTCCCTGCTCTGGGTGGGTCCTCACTGCAGAGAGGCATTGCATGTCTTGTCATGGAGGTATGAGGAGGGGGGAGGAGACTTGAAGCCCCCAAGTTGGACCTCTACTACAATGCTGCGCAGCTGCAGCATGCAGCCCGGTGGCTGGATGAGGGAGATAACTGGGGGAAAAAAGGCTACTGAGGGGACGTTTTCAGTCTGATAGACTTCATAGGCTCTGATGGAGGGTGCTGGAGTTGTAAGTGCCATGCCATACGTGGTCAAACAGACTGCAAAAGTGTGGCAATCGTTTGTAGAACACTTACAGAATCGTGCGCTGTTTCACAGGTAATTCCCCATATGGATACTCACCCCAGTGCGGAAAATGAGGAGGGGATGCAGTTTCAGGCATGGAGGGAGGGGGTTGTCGGGTGTTGGCAGGCATGTACCCCAACAAAATGTTTATCTCATGAGCAGGCTCAAGACTGTTTCGGGCTGGCCATAGGCCAGTTTCTACAATATGTTGGCCTTTCGGATCTAGCTAAGGCAATGTGGCTCACATACCCAAACATCCCGCCAAGCAAACTTTGGACATAATGCACACTGGCGGCTCAGGCCATCTGCTTATTTCCCCCCTCTATAGTGCAATGAGACTGGATGTGGTGGGCCCCTTGACAGACAAAGTGGACTGAGACAAAGTGGAAGGCAATAAATTCACTCACACTCTGTGTCCTGCAATGCACGCTTCAAGCTGATACACTATTTACATCGCAAGGAAATGATCCAGATGGGCCTGAGCCGCACTGATCCCTTGCGCTTGGATAAATGCCCATGCTGAAGTGTTGCGGGGGCAAACTTCCTGCACCTGGTCTGGGGCTTTCCCAAGGTACACTGCTTCTTGACCAGGGTAGTGGAGACGATAAGGGGCACTGGCTTTCAGGTGCAGACATCCCGCTGCATTGTCTACTTGCCCATGTTACAAAACCTAAGAAACGCAAATTGGAGCATAAATTACTACATCTACTCTTTGTTCTGGAGAAGCCCAGGGTGGCAATAACCTGGATGGGGACATGCTCCCCCTCCCTGGACGACTGGATGAGGGATGTGTGCGAGTGGTCCTTGACTGAGGCGTTTTACATAAAGGCTAGTAGAAGGGACGAGAAGTTGGAGGATCTCACGTCTTGGAGGGAGTTGTATCATGTGTTTCTGAACCCTGTGGGTCGCGTGAGTGATCAGCATGACTCGGACACTAGCAGATGTACAACCGAGGAGAATGCCTGCTGAGGCGTCGATATTCTTATGGTCAGGCCAATGCGGTCTAATGTCTGGTAAAGTGGATTACAATCAAGTACTGTGTTATGATCTTGCTTGCTGACGATATCACTCAGATGTACTCTTTATTACTGCCTCTATTGATTGTGCTGTTATGAAAAACTAAACTAAAGGTTATTAAAAAAAAACAGAAGTGTTTTTTTGATGAAAAACGAGAGGGCAAACAGATTTGTTACAGTGCCTTAGCAAAAACAGTATGATTCATGAGAATTAATGGCGATGATCTTGCCCACTGGTTTAGTTTGTTTAATAGGCGAGATACAAAATGCTTGGCACCGTTATTCAAAAGCGTGATTAGGTGATCCTTTTCTGGTGATGCCTTAAAAAAAGGGGTACATAATTGCCCCCTCCATGAGTCTAGGATCATCTCATTAGCGAGAACTTGTACAGCTGCCCAAATTTTTCTGACCAGAACTCTAAAGTCTACTTAAATGAGGTGTGGGGGAAGACCATTTGTGTCAGGGTGCAGTCTTTACAACTTTATGAAGAAAGATGGCTATTTGATGGGAAAAGATCAACTAGCTTTTCCGAACACAACTTTTGAGCGGGAAGAGTGAACTTTGCCTTCCTTGTCTGGCTACGTGTTGGCTCAAGGTTCCTAAGGCTGCTGGAGTCATCAGAATCAGCTAAATTTACTGAGCATTTTGCACTAAGAAATTCTGGTCATGAGGACCATGGAATGTTAGTGTTTACGGTCATTCCGACTCTTTGCCTGAATGACCATCTCCCAAAGGGGATCGGAGTTAATTTCTGCTCATGTAAAAGACCTTAGCCCAAAAGTTCTCTTCCGGATGTCTGCTTGCCAACCAGAGTTCTTTTCTGTGACTTTCTTGCTGCTCTTATTTTGGTTACAAATGTGCAGTTTTCTGGGTTCGACTTGAGGCTTCTTAGTGCATGATTCACACTTCTCTTATCCAATTTGATGGCCCTGGTTTGGAAGCATCTTGTAAACCTCTTAGGGCAGAGTTGCTAGCCCTTATTAGGCTGACAATTTGGAAACTGAACCGAAAGGCACTTAATTAAATTTTCCTAGCTTTATATTAAGTTTCCGTCATGCTTATCACAGGATTCTTGCTGCTCCCTGCAGCAAGATTCTATATTATCAATCCTTTGCATTTTAACCTCATGTTGGTTTCTGGATATGAACATGCAGCTGGACAATATGCTACCACGGATCAAATCAATCTGAAAGTATTGACTAAATCTCCATAGCTCGAGATTTAGAATTGTATAATCAATTATTAATTTTGAAGTATTTCTATATTGGGTCCAAACCAGATCTTGATCCTCAGCATGTCCCATTAAGTATTCTAAGAACGGCTTGAGTTAAGGATAAGGCTCAAACTTAATCACACCATTTTTATTTGGAGCCCCCTTTTCTGGTATGTTCCACAAAATCTTGCTACAACAATTGATAGCCATCAATCATATGTATCACACAGATTCATATTTGAATCTCCTGTTAACATAATGTGTAATGTCGTATGATCTTGTTTTATCTCCTTTAAGATCAGAATTAAAGTAAAGTAGACATGGCTTTACGCTTCTCCTTGTGTGATGGATGAATATATATATATGTTAAAAGTTCTGAACAAAAAGTTGCCCTCCACTTTTTGGCCTTCAACCTTAACTGCAAGGAGCCAGGTTTCCTTATGCGGTATGAGTGTGCATTTCTTGAACTATATTGCCCAGAAATATTAGTTGACCACAGCAGGGAGCACAGATATTTCTCCAGCAGTTAATAAGAATCAATATAGTCTTGATTGGAAAAGAAACTACAGTGGGGGCAGTTCTTCGAGTGGCCATATGAGATGGGAGATTTTTGAGATGTGGAGGTCTGCATGCCAGACTTCAGCAGAATCATTGAAAGATTTGTAGAGTTAAATATTTGCAGAAGCTAGAGGCATCCAAAACTGAAATTAGGAGTCTAAACACAATTTGAGGATGCAGAATCATACCTTGATATGGTGCATGACAGGCCCCCCCAGATCAGGAACGGGCAAGCACTTGAGTAATGTTTACTCCATTTATTGACCTCTTGGCATGATGTAACCTACTCGCTCATAGGGGTGAGGCAAAGTGATGGATGCCTGATGCGATGCAATTAATTCTCAGATCAATATACATGCACACATATGGCCTATGTACGTGAATTACTCCTAAGCTAGCTGGAGTGGCTTACACGAGTCGGGAGAGAAAGGGCCTCCTGCAATAGGAGAGCTGTGTGAACATCGTACACTGATGGAGTTCTAGGAGTAAATGGACAGATGAGATCCTAGCTCATAATTTTCTACTACATAGTGCTGTATTGGCTGCAATACAGGGAAGACGGAGGGGGAGACGGGGTGTAACAGAGCCCCAATTACACTGTTTAAAACACATATCCACAATTAACTGTAAACATTGGGTGATGTGTAGGGCAATGTTTACACAATCAAAAGGTAATTGGCACAGTCTGCGTAGTCACTGGGCCGTAGACATGGGGGCACCAATTGAGGACAGGAGGAACATTTTAAAGTCTACTCCTCACACAACCAGAAACATCAGATTCACCCTAAATAAGGTATTTTCCACACCAAGAATGTATATATAACCCCCAGAGAATTAGTCTAAAAAAATCCAGCGGCGCACACAACATGCACACAATGCGGTGCAGTGGGGGCAGATTTTTTCCATATGGTGAGTAACTGCCCTTCTTTGGAAATATACTGGCATATTGTGGTGCAATTTATCAATGATTCCACATACAGGCAAGCCCTTGAAACACCTGCGGCCTGTTTACTTGGGCATTTCCCAAAGACAAAGGAGAACGCTGTAGTGTTTAGGTTCATATTTTGAAGCTAGTAAATGTTAGTCTCCAGCTGGCCTTGAGCTGGAAAGACCATGACGGACCTAGCTTGTGGGGATGGAATCGAGAGCAGATCAAGAGGGCAAGGTGTAATGGAGTGGCCATAAAGCACAACACATTAATCAATCAATCAGGGATTTTTAGAACGCACTACTCACCTGTGAGGGTCTAAAAGGTGCTTGGGGGGAGAGGGGGGTGCAGCTCCGGATCAGTCAAAGAGCCAGGTCTTGAGGCTCTTCCTGAAGGTGTACAGAGTAGGGGAGTGTCTGATGTTGACTGGGAGCTCATTCCAGGTCTTTGCTGCGATGTGGGAGAAGGCCCTTCCGCCTGTGTGGTTCCGCGGATGCATGGGGTCTCTGCCAGGGTGAGGTAGGCCGATTGGAGGTTCCTTTTGGGTGCGTGGAAGGAGACTCATTGAGGTATTTGGGTCAGATGTTGTGGAGGGATTTGTAGGCGTGGGTGAGTAGTTTATGGTTATTTTCTTCTCTGCGAGGAGCCTGGGGAGGTCTCGTAGGTGCTGGGTCCTGTGCTCGTGTCGTGAGGTGCAGAGGACAAGTCTTGCTGCGGTGTTCTGGATGGTTTGGAGCTTGGGTAACAGGATTCCGTTGATTCCGGCGTAGAGGGCGTTGCCGTAGTCCAATCTGCTGGTTATAAGTGCGTGGGTGACGGTCTTTCTGCATTCGGGGGGATCCACTTTAAGGTCTTGCGGAGAGAGTTCAAGCATGGGAGGCAACGGTGTTGATCTGGTCGGTCATGGTGAGGTAAGAGCCTAGGATGATGCCAAGGTTTTAGGCTTGGTCTGATGGGGTGGGTGGGTTTGACGACGAAAGGCCACCAGGTGTTGTCCCAGGCGGTGGCGCAGGGTCCGAGGACGAGGACCTCTGTCTTTTCAGAGTTGAGCTTCAGGCAGCTGTTCATCCAGGCTGCAAAGTCCTTCATTCCTTCCTGGAAGCAGAGTTTGGTGTCTTCGGGGTTCTTCGTGAAGGAGAAGATGAGCTAGGTGTCAGACATAGGATACTATGCTTAACCCATGCTGTCTGACTAGGGCAGTGAGGGGGGCCATGTAGATGTTGAAGACCGTGGGCCTGAGCGAGGTTCCTTTGCATACTCCGCAGTTGATCTCTGTGTTCGGAGAAGAAGGGAGGGAGTCTGATCCTTTGGGTTCTGCCGGGAGGGTGGTTCCTCGTATACCGGTGTCGTGGAGTCTGGCTGCAAGAGTGCGGTGTGAGACGGTGTCGAAGGCTGCGGAGAGGTCTAGTAGGATGAAGGTCGCAGTGTGGCCCTGGTCGAGTAGCATGCGGATGTCATCGGTGGTGGAGAGCAGTTTCGGTGCGGCGGATGCTGCAAAAACCAGACAGAGGAGTCGAGGATGGCGTTCTCTTCGATGAAGGTGGTCAGCTGGGTGTTGACGAATCTCTGTGACTGCAAAGGGAAGGAGAGAGATGGGCCAGTAGTTTTTCAGGTCCGTCGGGTCGGACGAGGGTTTCTTGAGGAGGGGCTTGAAATCTGCCTGCTTCCCGTCATCGGGGAAGATGCTGGATTCGAAGGAAGCGTTAATAGTACGGCCTAGTTTGGGTTCTAAAGCTGCAGCGAATCTGAGGTAGATGTGCAGCGGGAAGGGGTCCGTGGGGGCTCCTGAGTGCGTGTTCTTCATGGTCGTTGCGGTGTCTTCGATGGTACCAAGTTTCCAGGTGGTGATGGTGGGCTAGTTGGTGGTGGTGTCTGGAAACTGTTTGCTGAAATTGTTGTAGACGTCCTTGATTTGAGGTGGAAGTAGGAGCTGAGCTTGTTGCATAGGTCCTTGCCCGTTGCGTCTGTGGCTTTGCTGGGGGGTTTGGTGTACTGCTGTAGGACTTTGAAGAGTTATTTTGCGTTACTTGCGTTGGTGTGGATCTTGTTCTTCATAAAGGTCCGCTTTGTGGTTCTTTAGCTCTGGTGGTATTCAGTCATGGCGTTCCTGTAGGTGTTCAGGTCTTCTATGGTTTTCCTGTTGCTCCAGAGTTATTCCAGGCGTCTGCCGGAGCGCCAGGCTTCTTGGAGGTCAATGGTGAAAAAGGCAGCCTTCAGGGTGCGTCGTTTGACGGGGTGGCAGAGGGGTGCGAGCATGTCTGCACAGCTGGAGATTCAGCGGTGTAGTTCTTTGGCTGCGGAGTTGGCGTCAGTTGTGGCAGGGTAAGAGTCATGGAGGAGAGTGGTGTTGGTGTTCCTCTGTGATCTTACTCCAGTTCCTTTGTGGCGGGCGCTGGGTGGGTTTGGGTGTGGTGGTGGGGTTGAAGGTGAACTGTACACAGTAGTGGTCAGTCCATAGAGGCTGCGTGGTGTGGCTGAAGCGGATGTTTGTCTCTCCTACGAAGATGGGGTCGAGGATGTGTCCAGCTCTGTGGGTGAGGGTGGTGAAGAGCTGCTTCAGTTCGAAGTTGGCGAGGTTGTTAAGGAGGGTGGTGGAGTCTGGGTCGCTGCGGTTGTCGAGGTGGAAGTTCAGGTCTCCAATGAGAATTTAGTCCGTAGAGGCGATGGCATGGGGTACGACAAGTTCAGTAATGGTGGTGGTGTAAGGCGCCATGCCCGGTTCTGTAGATGAGGGTCCTGCGCAGCGTGGTTCTGGGGCTGGTCTGGATCTGGAAGTGGAGGTACTCTGTGTTGGAGAGGGGTATCGTTCGTGCTGGAGGTGGAGAGTCAGAGGGAGCTCAGGTGTGCGATGGAGAGTCCTCCTCCTGAGCGCTGGGGGCGGTCCTTTCTTTGGATCTTGTATCCGTCGGGGATGGCGGTGGCGATGTCAGGCAGAGGTAGCATTGGTCCAAGTTTCCATGAAGAAGGCAACGTCTGGTGAGAGGGTGTCGAGCAGGTCCCAGATCTCCATGGTGTGTGTGTAGGGAGTGCACATTGAGGATAATGCACATCAGGGTTTCGGTGGCGCAGTTATCCGGCGTGGGTTCAGCGGACGAGGGGGGGGCTTCTGATGGTGGAAGATTGTCGGCTATGTCGGCAGGAGAACTGCCCATGGTTGGTGTTTGGCTTTGACCTCTGGCAGTTGTTGTTCCTTCCGGGGTTGAGTGCGAGGAGGTTGGCGGAGTTGTAGCAGTGGGTGGTAGTCGATCCAGGGTTCCTGGTGCTGGCCACGGACGGGTGCGCCTTTGGCACGCCGCATGCTCGCTGGGTGTGGCCAACGTTAAATTGGGGTGGGGGGAAGGGACTTGCAGATGGGAGGCGGGAGCGGGGAATCGGCAGGTGGGAGGGGCCAGGGGGAAGCACCGGCAGGAAGGGAACAGGCATGAAAAAAGGAAGAGGAAAACAGGACAGAAAACTAGTTGAAGGCCTGGGAGAGGATATTGTAGTGCTTTCTTCTTTAGACAGAATGGGGTGACTCCTTTCATCGATGCTGGAGGCAATGGGTGAAGAAGGTTCCGTATCAAGCAGATCAAGCACTAGGCTGGGATTTCTTTCATGAACAGTGGTTTATTAGATTATGGACAAGATTGCACAACTGACCAAAGTACGTTGAAAACCACACAAACACCCTTAAGGATCACAAGTGTGACAATTTCATTGTCTCTTCAGTAATTGTGGTCTGATTTTACTGATGTGTTAACTAGCTGTTTGAGACACTAATTAATTATGTCAGCAACATGATCAGTTTCAACCATATAATGGTTGGTATTATGTAGCTTGCATGGAAACGAATAGTCTCTCCAAGTTATATCCTCCGTTGACTACTGAACAGGTCCTATCTGACAAACGTACAAATATGAATGTCGCTGAATATAGCAAAGTAATGTTTGAATGGTAATAAAATAGGTTTTAAAAAAAATGCTTGCATCAATATACCACTATTCCTGTTCCTGCCCTCTCCTCACTCCTACCCCTTTTACTTGCAGGATTTTAAAAGGGCAGGATGTTGGTTTTCATCCATGAGCTAGTTTGAGGTGGTGCTTAAACTATCCAAGGGGGGGCGTGGCCAAGATGGCGTCGGAGTAAGACGCTTTTTCAGGTCCCTCCGGCGCCGATCCTAACATAGCGGCTTACTGCAGGGTCTCACTGGCGCAGATTGGCCCCAGACCAAGAGCGGAGGTCGGCGAAGTGCCGCGGTGTGGTCCGGTTCCATCGGCGGAGCGCTGAGCCGCTCGTGGCTGTTGCTGGCACGGGGTGTCTGAGAGGCCTGGGGATCCCCGGGCTCGGGTGATCGGAGGGCCGGCCGGAAGCTCGGTGAGGAGCGGCAGAGGAGAGTGGCTCGTCCGGACCCAACCGAGGTCCGCTCCATACGCCGGCTGCCTGAGACGGGGTCTGTGTTCAGCGGAGGGCGGCGCAGCCTGTCGGGCCCCGGGGAGCTTGGTTCGCCCTGCAGGAGGTGTGGAGAGGCCTGCGAGCAGTGGAGACGTGGATCCCGAGGTGCCGGACAGACCCGGACGCTGCAAGCTTCTGCGACGCGCTGTGGGGCCCGGACGCGATTGAAGGTGCTGCACCCTGCATTGGAGGGGGGAGTGGGTGCTGGCAGTGCCCACAGCCCGAGCTTGGTGCTGCACCCTGCATTGAGGTGGGAGTGAGGGTGAGAGGCGCCCGCAGCCCGGCTGGGTGGTCGCGGTTGGGACAGTCCTGACCCCCTGCGGAGCGGAGGAGCCCGGAGTGCGGCGGTCCGCGAGGGCCCGGGGAGACTGAGCGACAGATTACTGTGCATGGGCATCTGGAGGGCCTTATGGGCCACGCGCCCCTACCGTGCATCTAGATAGTGCGGGCCCCGACCACTGGAGGAGATCTGGAGCGGGGCTAGAGGAGAGGCTGGGAGCGCACGCCTGGTGGTCTGGAGGTAACCGGGACGAGGGCGGGACGACGCCATTTTGTCTGGCTTTCTTGGCCGTTTTGAAGCTTCGCGCCGGCTCCTGGTTAGCTGGTATCTGTGTTGCCCCACTGCACCCTTCCCGCTGGGACTTGCCATTGGAGGCTGGGGGCCCCAACTTGCTTTTGAGTGTGGCTTTCGCGTGCTGCCCGGCATCATGTCTAACCAAGCTCGCAAGGGACGTGTGGTGAAGGACGGAGCGTCTAAATCTTCGCAGCAGCCGGCCTCCCCGGGTCCCAGTGGCTCGCCAAGAGTGTCTGATGATGAAGCCCCGGCTACCAAGGCTTTTATGTCCGAACTTTTTGCTTCCATCAAAGAAGACATCTCTGAGCTGCGGGCGCAGCTAGCATCTGACCTCCGGGAAGTACGGCGGGATGTCGACGGGATTGGCGAGAGAGTCGCGACTCTGGAGGACCATGACTTAAGCACGGCCAATGATGTCCATTTGCTCCAACAGGATGTTCTCCGCCTCACGGAACAAAATTTGGACTTGCAGGCGCACGCGGAAGACCTTGAAAACCGTTCCCGCCGGAACAACATCTGCGTCAAGGCGGTGCCGTGGGATGGCGAGGCGGGAGACCTGCGAGGCTATATACAGGCACTGTTCCTGCAGGTCCTGGACGAGGAGGACGTGAAGGACGTCCAAATGGATAGAGTTCATCGAGTTGGTTTGCCCAGGAGGGGGGGGGGCCGCCTCCGGACATCCTTGTCTGCGTCCATGATTTCCAGGTAAAGGAGCGCATCCTTCGTAAAGCCAGAGCTATCGCATCCTTGCAGTTTAGGGGCCATCACCCTCAGCTCTTCCAGGACTTGGCGGCCTCTACGCTTCAGAAACGGCGGGATTTTCGCCCGGTGACTGCCTTCCTGAGGGACAGTAACATCGCATATTCTTGGGGTCACCCCTTCCGGATCATCTTCCGGTGGCAGAATCGACTGGTGCAGCTGCGCTCCCTTCAGGAGGCGAGGGATCTCTTGGGTCTGCCTGACGCTGCGCCGTCCCAGGGTGCGGCTGCTTCCACATCTCGGCGGCGCCACCGCTCATCATCCTGGCACAGAGTGGGGTCCTCCCCAGATCGGGGACGTCCGGACCGCAGTTCCAGTCTGCTAGAAAGGGGGAATGCTGTGGCCTCGGTTGCCTCAGCGACGCAGCCGGAATCGCAGGCCAGCTCGGGAGCGGCATGACAGTGCATTGAGTGAGGAGGATCGGCGCTGGAGGGGACATTGGCCCCCTGGTCTGGGAGAATGGAGGTACTTTTGGAGAAGACTCCCCGGACCGTGACCTTGGGAGGAACCGAGTTGGTCTCCCTATTCTGTCCCTGGAGCGGACTGATCTCCGTGAACTTTGGACTGATGAGTATTATCATTCTTCTTGTTCTGGGTTTTTGGTATTTTGTATGTTGTTATTCCCTTGTGTGGGGGGGAGTTGGGGTGGGGAGGATTGGTGGTGGGGTATGCCTGATGAGTGCGTGACATGTTCCTTCCTCTTGCAGAGATACTCCTTGGCTTCCGTGCTGTTGCCTCCTCTTGGGCTCGGCGGAGGTTCTGATTCTGTATTTACTGTGGGGTTTCTTGGCGTGGATCCCTTGGAGTTGCAGGGGGGGTTGAGGGATGGTTTGCAGGAGGGGTTGTCGATTTGGCCCTTGAAGATGCTGTTTCTGCTCAATTGCCTCTGTCATGATGTGTTTGTTCGCTGATGGGATTTCATGGGCGGACTCTCGGCTGGGCCTCTATCTTGGGGGGGTTCTGGGTGTGGGTGGAGCTCCGGGCACGATGGTTTCAGAGGGCTTGGGGGTTCTTTTTTACAATGCCTGTTAGTATAGGAACTTGGAACGTTAAGGGTCTCAATTCGCCCCAGAAGCGGCAGAAAGTGTGGAAGTATGTGCTGGATCACCAGCTGGATATTGTGGGGCTTCAAGAGACGCACTTGGCACGCAGGGACGAGCTGCGCCTCAAGCATAAGGCGTATCCCCTTATATATAGATCCTCTGCATCAACGAAACATAGGGGGGTGGCCCTTCTCTTTCGAGCTGCTTTGCACTTCCAGCCCCTGGAGGTGCGTACTGATAGGGATGGCCGGTGGCTGATGGTGAAAGGGCTTGTTCAAGGGCAGCTATGTTCATTTGTAGTGGTGTACCTTCCAAATGCCGGTCAGAATAAGTTTCTCCAGGACTTGTTGCAGAAGGTGGGGGACTTTGCTGATGGCCGCTTGTTCCTCCTGGGGGACTTCAACTTGGTGTGGGACAAGACGGTGGATAGCTCGGGGTCTCATAGGACTGGAGCGGGGGTCTTCTCAGCCTCTTCGCGGCAGACGGTGGGGGAGCTGGGACTGATTGATGGCTGGCGCTTTTATCACCCCTCTGCCAGGGATTACACTTACTTCTCTCACGTACATCACTCCTACTCACGCCTGGACCACATTTTTCTTAGTCAGGCCCTTAAGGGAGATGTCCTAGACTCCACCATACTTCCGCTTTCGGTGTCGGACCACAGCTTGTTGGTGCTTAGCCTCCGTTGGTCGTCGGCTGGGGGTGGGCAGAGAAAATGGTACTTCCCGGCTTCGGTGATCCGGGATGATGCTTCCAACAAAGCCCTGCGGATAGCCATTAGGGAATTTTTTGAGCTTAATCCTGCATCTGACACATCGGTCGCTAACACTTGGGATGCCTTTAAGGCCTCCATTCGGGGCACATGCTTGGGCCTCAATGCACGTCTAAATAAGGAGCGGCGTAAGGACCGGGAGGCTCTGGAGGAAGAAGTGTCCCGCCTCGAACGGGCTCACAAGCTTAATCCCTCAAGGATAACCCTCCGACCGTTGACTGCGGTGCGAGGGAAGCTGCGAGCTCATTATAATAACAGGGCTGAGCTGACAATGCTGAGACTGGGGCGGCAATCTTACTCCGGTGGGAATAAGGTTGGGCGGCACTTGGCACGTCAACTTCGAGATAAGAGGGAGCGCGAGTATATTGGGGGAATACGGGATGAGGCGGGGGTGGTGCAACACAAGGACGAGGTGAAGGCGTCTATCTTTGGACGCTTCTATGCGGGCCTGTATAAGGGTGACAGCCTAGCCGTGGAAGAACAGAGGGAGTACCTGGGGCGATTGCCCCTTCCACGAGTTTCCACCGAGTGGAATGAGCTGCTGGACGCACCGATTACCAGGGAGGAGGTCCTCGAGGCCATTAAGGGCCTGAAGTTGCACAAAGCGCCGGGGCCGGATGGCTACACGGCGGTTTTCTATAAGTCTTACGCCTCGGAATTGTGCGACTTCCTCACTTCTCTTTTTAATGATATGGCCGTATCCGGCTCCTCGGTCGGCTCCTTGGCGGAGGCGGTTATCACGGTCTTGCCGAAACCCGGGAAAGATCTTGCCCAGTGTGCGTCGTTCCGCCCCATAGCACTGCTTAATGTTGATGCTAAATTGTATTCCGCGATCCTGGCGCATAGACTGCAGGATCTGTTACCGGCGCTCATACATCCGGATCAATCCGGTTTCATTAAGGGTCGTCAGACCCACGATAATACTCGCAGAGTGGTTCACTTGATAGAAAAGGCCGACAGGTTCCGCATTCCAGCGGTGCTAGTGGGGTTGGACGCCGAAAAGGCTTTCGACAGAGTTGATTGGGGTTTCCTCTTTAACACACTGACTGCCTTTGGGTTTTCTGACAAATTCCTCACTATGGTCCAGGCCAACTTTAGCGGCCCGAGGTCTAGAGTAACAGTGAACGGACATGTGTCGGAGTTTTTCCCGCACTCCAGGGGCACCAGACAGGGGTGCCCCCTTTCCCCGCTCCTGTTTGCGCTCAGTATTGAACCTCTGGCGTTGGCGGTGCGAGAGCATGAGGGGATCCGGGGTATTCCTTTCACAGGAGAGCAACACAAAATCACGCTCTTCGCGGATGATATCTTATTATCAATAACGGAGCCGGAGCGCTCCCTGCCGTGCCTTCGGGAGGCCCTGCTGGCCTATGAGGCGGTAGCGGGCTTCAAAGTCAACTATGGCAAGTCCCATGTCCTGAATCTAACTCTTTCTCAGGAGGAGGTGGAACGAGTGAAGCTCTTGACCCCTTTGGCTTGGGCGGATGGCTCACTGGTCTACTTGGGGGTTCACCTAACCCCGACAATCGGGGGGCTGTTTTCAGCTAATTTTCCGCCGCTGTTTGCGAAGACTCGGATTGAGCTGGAGAAGTGGAAACCCAAATTTATATCTTGGCTGGGCAGAATACATGCTGTTAAGATGGTTCTCCTCCCCAAATACTTATATTTATTTCAAGCTCTACCCATCCCTCTTCATACCGACTTTTTTCGGCGCCTTCGGACCCAGATACTGCGCTTTGTGTGGCAGGGGGGCCGGGCACGATTTGCATTTACGGTGCTGCGGCAGCCCAATTCTGAGGGGGGCTTGGGACTTCCTGATTTGCAGCTTTACTATAAAGCGGCGCAATTGAGAGTGCTGGTGGAGTGGTCGCAGCAATCGTCCGAGAAACATTGGCTGCATATGGACCGGAGTGTGGCAGGCAGATCGGTCTGGGACCTGGCGTGGAAGCCCCGGAAGGACCGTCCGCTGAACGCCTACATTAGTACTCCTACGGGTACCACATTGAAGGTCTGGGACTCCTTGGCTGCAGATGAGAGATGGACTACCTTCCCATCGCCTTGTACGCCCATACACTTCAATCCAGCTTTCCCGCCGGCACTTCGGGAAGGGATCTTTGATGCTTGGAGGGAGGGCGGTTGCCGGGCGCTGACCCATCTGTTTCATGGGCGGGTTCCCCTTACCTTTGCTAACTGTATGAGGGACTACGGGCTTACCGACGCTGAACGGTTCCATCACTTACAATTGCATCACTGGGCCACCACGCCTGGGGTGATGGAGGCGGCGACGCGGCCTCCGTCGCCTTTCGAGGCGTTCCTATTGCGATCGACTGTCATGAGGGGTGCCATCTCCTTCCTATACCAGCTCCTACTTAAATCGGCGGTGACGCCTAGGCATCGCTACATGGGCCTATGGGAGGAATTGTTGGGGAGAGACGTCTCAGATACGGAATGGTCGGCCCTGTGGCGGGACGTGTCGAAGTTTAATCACTCGCTTCACTTGCGGGAGGCTCATCTTAAGACACTTACGCAATGGTATATGTGCCCGTCCCGGCTTCACCGCATTTATCCGTCCACGTCTGACCTATGCTGGAGGGGATGCGGGCTACTTGGGGACTTCCGTCACATCTGGTGGGACTGCCCGGTGATTAGGCCGTTTTGGGAGGAGATCCTTTCGCATATCAGGGACATCCTTCATTATCCTGTAAAGGATGATATTGCCTTTGTTCTGCTGGGACTGCGTGACCCTGGCCTGGAGCATCAGACCCGGGCCGACAAAAAGATTCTGTGGCTATGCCTGGGCGCTGCCAAGCTTACGCTGGCGGCTGCCTGGAAACGGAGGGAGGCTCCGGCAATATCTCTGTGGCATGCCCGACTATGGAAGCTTCTAAGTATGGAAAGGATGGCGGACATCTTCCTAGGTAAATTCGAGAATTTCCAGTTCCAATGGGGCCCGTTGGTTGACTTCCTATCCAAAGGTCTGCCCTCAGCTGTGTGTCCGGCTTCCTTGAGGTCGCTGCATCTCTTTCAGGTATAGGTTGGGGGAGGAGAGTGTTTGTATGTCTGTTTGGGCCACCACCATGTGGGGGGTGGGGGGAAGGGGGGGGGGGGACTTGTTATTTTCTTGTTCTGGTCATTCTGGGAGTTTACTGCTTATTGCTGGGTCCCTAGCTGTATGGATGTGCTGTACGGAGCATTGGATTGGGGATTTCTTCCCTTGGCACCCGCCTCGAACGATTTTGCTGCTGGCTCGCTGGACTGTTGGTGCTGTGGCTATGCTCACGAGGCACGGACTTATTATGCCATCAGCAGAGGTCCTGCTCATGATTTAGTGCCCTTGCAAGGCGGACTATGTAATGCTTAAGATGACCTTTATTTGTGTTCTTGGTTGTACTTAAACTGCAAAATAAAACCTTTTACAAAAAAAAAAAAACTATCCAAGGTACATCATTTATGTGCAGTAGACGCCTCGTGTAGTATGGATTATATGACTTGCCACTGTTACTTTTTCAGCACTTAAAGATTATGGCACTGCCACATGACAATCTCACTAATAAATTGTCAAAAAGTTGTCACTAACATCACTTAAAGGCTCCAAGTTATATACAACCTGTAAGAATAAAAATGTGAACAGTTTTTCCTATTAATCGCACTAGTACATTCTACATTATTAAAACAGTCAGATTTTACCTGGTCAATACTTTCTTTCTTTAGTTCACTTTCATTAAATTCATTAAAGATTCTGAGGCATTCTTCCATTGGGTCATCTGAATCAGAAAGGTCGATATCCTGCTCAGAATTGTCTGATACTTCTGAAGATGAATCCACCACAATTACTTCACTTTCTTTAACCATAATCTTGCCATGCTCGGACTTCACGAACTCTTGTGCATTTGACTTTTTGGTGACAATGGATTGGCTTGATGGAACATTGCCACTTGAAATCATGCTTCCTGATGCGTTAACCTTGTGTGCTTGATGCACAGGGGACAAATTAGGACTGGTAGAGTCCTGCACCAACACTGCGCTCTCTTTATCATACTGAAAATCTGATGTTGAAACGTCTCCACTGTGTATAGGGCGCTCATGATTTATTTCTTTATACTGAGGAAGAGCTTCGGATAACTGACAAAAGCTTTCATTCTTTGATTCTTCTTTCTTGGATTCTTTTTCTATTGTAGTTAATACAACAAGGTCATCTGCTTGTGTTCTATCTAGCAGTACAGAAGAGTTATCTAGCAGTCCAGAAGATTCATCATGTTTTTTTCCCTTTAAAACATGAGGTGGATCCAGATGCTGGCCAAGCTGCTTGTTCACCAACATACACTGGGTTCTGTCGCCAATGTCTACAGAAACAGGAGCCACTTTGGCCTTCTCATTCTCAATCTCAACATATTCACCTGTGTTCTTTGAGACGTTTTCTTCACTGGAGTTAACACACCCATTCATTTCCACAGGTCCCAGTAAATAGCTCTTTTTCATAACACGAGGTTTTTTTAAGACAGGTTGGAAAGGAGGCTCATCAATGACTAGATCATCATCATCGTCCGATACCTGGAGCGTTATTTCAAGTTTTATAGGTGACGCAACTTTTAAAGTATTATTCGTATTATTTTTCATGCTTTCATCAATCAATGCTTTTGAACGCTTTGATCTTGCTGCACCATTTTTAGACACCTTTGCTTTAGAGGAACACAGAAGGCCTGCAGAATAATTTAACAAGGGGTCATATTCAAGATCAGTAGCTGGACACCGACGGTCGACAACATACTTCTTATTGCCCAGTGAACTGTATGCTTTGCTCAGTTTTTTGGTGACTGGAATCTCTTTTTCCTCACCTTTGACAGAGGTAGGCTCCTCTTCTGAGGAGCAGGTGGTCTCATTTTCATTCACATCAATTACTGATGCAGACACAATAGTCTCAGGCAATTTGGGCACTATCTTGTATAGCGACAGTTTCAATTGTTCTTCTTCCACTTCAGTTTTGACATCTTCAATTGCTTTTTTAATTCTTTCTAGCTCTTGAAAATTATTTCCCAAGTCTGTGGATGAGAAAGTATTATTAAATAATACCAAACATGCTAATATAGTTGCAAACATGCATCCATAAATATCAAAACAGTCATGTCTAACCGAACCAAAAGTTTAGCCAAGAAAAGGCTAATGTAGTCAGTAAAAAAGACAGCCCTATAGTCAAGACATAGAAGATCTCCTAAATTAAAATTAAAGCTGTATATAAGGAGGAAGCAATTTTCTCCTCAATAGAGACGGTATGAGGGTATGCAGATATTTTAACAAAGACTGTCTAAACGTTCACTTGGTTAATGGAGGCTTACTTCAAAATTCAAGCATGCAAAAGCAGATGCTGGGACCCAAGACCAAGTGAAGGTGTGTGTTAATGAACCAATAAAGTTGTAGGTGGATACCTTGACGGACAAGCTATCTCCTACTGAACATGCTAAAGTCAGCCTTAGTGGTTGGGAGTAGAAAGAGGAGGGCAGATTTAAAGGATGCCATAAACCAAGGGGTTGGCAGCACAGGGATGTTACAGTACAACAGGTCGGACTACGTTTATCACTGAACTAGGAGAAGCAAGACAACATTGTGTTTATTAGGAGGCAAATACACCTTACTCTAGGATTAATTCTTTGCTCCTCCCCCCCAGTGACTTTTTTCCAATCAGTAAAGTGCAAGTTTTGGGAAGGGGCACCTCAGTTTATTCCACATTTTGAGAACACTCAGAAAATCGGAGTGGTTTTTGCCAAAATCAGGTCGCAATTAATTGAAGACAACTGCTAATTATTTAGCAAAAAATTAAGGCTTCATGGACTCTTGGCTGATATTGGGAAAGCCATACGAGACGGTCCTCTGTAGTTCGACCATAAAGCATTTAGGGGACAAGCTTAAGGTTGACAGGGAGGCTCAGTTGCTTCATAATCCCACTCTTTCGATTAACTGAAATGGGTCCTATGATTAATCCTCTTGGGATCTCTCTAGACTGTGTTGGGCCTTCATCGTACCCTGTACTGCCAACATCAGCAGTCGCCAGTGAATACTGGACCAAATTGGAGAGTGACCGTGCCCTACAGTGGGACTGTGGCCCTCCCCCAGTGAGCAGGTGGCCTAGAAGGAAGGAGAAATACCAAACTCGTAGTAGGCAACGTGAAATGGTAACCTGCAGCTGGTAAGGTCAGAAGTGAATGAGGACAAAAAAAGAAAAGAAAATAAAGAAGAAAAAAAGCTGGAGTGTCTGGCAGCCTTATGCAAGCGCTCCCACGAGTGGTTAATCAAACTCCTCAACCAAGCAGTAGAATTATATCACCTGCACTCATACTATATGAATTAAAGCTTGGCTTGTGGCTCTGACTGCGCGAGCGGAACTGGAGCTCACCTTCCGTCCTGGCACCGCCCAGCCATTCATGACAAAAGCTGCTGCTTATGCGGACAAAGAAAATAATTAATGTTTTATGTATTTGGCCCCAGTTACTGTAGCAACGGAGAATTCTTCAGTAATTGCCAGGCTAAACCCACTAAATCCACTACTGAACATTAAAACTGTCAAATGTCTTCAGAAGGCAGCGATCAAACTGGATGTAAGCAACAGGACTAGTGCTGTGGCAACACACTCTTAAATGCTGTACTCATTTCCCCCCTGTGCTTACCATCCTCAATCGCACACAAGGGGTTGGCAGAACCACCACAACGACATGTTCAGCACGTCGAGCCGGGGACTGATTTTACAGCGGTCTGCACAAGGAGTGGGTCTAGCCACAACTTCAAGTTTTTATGCACACTGCTCTTCACTGTATGCAAATCGCTGCCCATAAGAGTTTTTCAATGATCAATGCTGCTGCATAACTTTCTTAGGCTGGCCATGGCATAGGTTTTTTAAACATTTTTATTAAGAATAATTCTCCTTACTCCTTGCCCTGAGCTGCTTCAAAATGTACAGTCCGGACTGCAACAGGCCTACCACTGAACAAGAGAAATCTTGCTTTTCATTCCAGTCGACTGTTCAGGCCCTTGCTCTGCAAAATTTGCACACAGCTTATAACTCCTTTGCGCAAAGCTAGCTTCCTTTTATGTATTATCTGCTGGCGCTCCTTGCATAGATCCACTCCAAAACGCACTGTCTGGACTGCACCAGGCCAGTCTTTGAGCAATCGAACTTTTGCTACATATTCCAGTTTAGCCGACTGTTCTACACTTAGATCTGTGCTTTGAGAACTTTGCACATTGTTTGAAACTCTCCTGCATAAAGCTGGTCTTAGTTTATGCATTGTAGGCTAGTTTTAATCACTTTTGACTAGAACAGTTTTTCTCCCTGTCCACTTCTTCGGCACTGGGTCTGGGTTCTGTGCCATAGGCCCACTGATCAAACCTATCTATAAAGGTCCATCTCGCTATATGCTCTATGAGTTTCCCAACTACTAGGAAAGCAGGACCCATCTGAATTTCCTCCGTCAATACCTAGCAATATTTTGATCATATGATTTTATCTGCATGCTGTACATTCCCATGCTTTTGTTTGTAAAGGATTTTATTAAACATACAATAAAGCTGACTTACGGCTTATGGGTGGTAAAGCTCAGACCTGAAGGGAAGAGTGGGGATTTGTTGTGAAGGGACAGCTAAGATTAAAATTAAGTGAATACTTCAATACTGATGACTGGCTCGCCTCACTTCCCAACCAGTTTGGTAAAGACTTCAGAGACTTGTCAACTGGGAGGTTGCAACAGCATACACAAAAAAAGGAGTTAAGCAAAAAGATTGTTAATAACCTCCTAGAAAAGAGAAAATCATGTGTGGGAGAAGAATCTAAAGACTAAAATCTGCAGCCTACTAGAATAATCTCAAATTGTAGCAATGCACATTTCCAGTACGGGCAATAGTCTCTAAAATAACTCTGCTACCTCCCATTTACATGCCTAATGTCTTTCCAGAACAGGAAACCTACGAAGACTAACATCAAAACTTGTCAAGAAAACATCCACCTATCAACAGCAACTTTGAAAGCTTACCTGTCAGGGGCTAAAGTATGAAGAGAAAAGTGTCAGCTATTCCTAAAGGGTGAATAGTTTCAATATAGAAACTAATGGCTCTTGCCGCATCAAGACTAAACAATTTCAACACAGCAAGAGAGGAGTTCTGTCCATGCTGAAAAATTTAGCTAATCTTCATCTAAACGAAACACATATCACTTACGAACAGAAAGATGTACAGTTCTGAGTACAAGCGCATTTCTCTTTAAAAAAACATGTTGAAGCTCTTCAGACAAAAAGGTCCAAAGATTACTGCTCCGGATGGCTAATACAACAGACACTAGGAAAGCAGGTTTAAAGGGAAGGAGAAGGCTTCAAAGGATCTAAGCCTGATTAAGGCAGTGAAGGAACACAAGGAATGCATTAAGGAACCTACTTCAATCCCCATACCAGCTCAGTGAGAGAAAAAGGAAACTTTTAGCCCTGACATTCTTGCCCCCCTCCCCCTCTCCCCCCCAGATTAATCATTTTGCCTTTACTCCCCCTGTTTTATTGAATTAGGTTTAGTTGGCCTTCCGAGTCTCACACAACCACTGTTAACCAGTGCTACAGTGCTTGTGCTCTCTCCTTTAAACATGGTAACATTGACTTATACCCAATTGGAACATTTCATTTTAGTAAAGTGGAATTACATGTATTCAGGGCCTATAAATTAAATGTTACAAGTGGGTGTGCAACACTTATTGTGCCACCCACTACAGAAGGCTTTTTAAACATGTCTCCCGCCTACCATTGCAGCTTGTGTGCAGTTTTAAACTGCCATTTTGGCCTGGTAAAATAACCTTTAGCCAGTTCTAAACCTTCCATTATATACATACAAGTCCTGAACAGCCCAAAGTAAAAGGCTGGACATGTACTTTTAAGTTTTACTCTCCCATAGGATAACATTGGATTACTTAATAAGTAACATTTGATTGGGAACGGGTAGAAATGTCAAAATGTCATGTTTACACTTATGTTAATTGTAATTTAAAACCCTTTTTAATGGTAAAGTCCGGACTTAAATCACAAATCTGAATTTTACACTTTTAGAAAGCCGGTAAAAGGAATGTGGAATTTAATAAAAAAAAATACTTGTCCATGGGACAGGTTGCTTTATAAATCTACTTGTCCTGTTAAAAAAAATCCACCTTTACATTTGGTACCACATATTGTGGCAACAAATTATGGCAGCAATCACATCATATTAGAACTCTGATAGCCTCTCGGATTATGCCAGGGCTCAAACTATAATAGGGGTTGAATGCTAGCAACTCACTGATTTTGCCACCATTCTGCACATCTACATACTGGGCTGGCGGCAAGCAATTTTTTCAGTGTTGGAATGCCCCTTTCAGTCCGTGCAAACCTACGTACTGGCATGTTTTTGGGATTTTCATTAGCTCCTCTCTAATATTTTTACATACTGAGAAAGGTTGGAAGTTTACTCCCTACAAGAAAAGTAAGAACTCCTCCAGGGTTGGGAAAAAAAAGGTTGGAGAAAAAGTTAACTTGTAAACGCTCAGCAGATTGTCACATGTACAAACCTAAACGTATATATCTGCTTGTGCTAAAATGCAGTTTACAAATATTTTCTAGGAGTACCATTTCCTGGCCATCTTCCATAAATTCTTGTAAATTTATGACAGCCGTAAATCTATATTAATGCAAGGACAACAAATACCATGAACGCACTTTAAGAATTGGGCCCCTTATTAGGTTTAGCGCAAACCAAGATTTTAGTTTTAATTAAACTTCTATCAGCTGGGGGGGCGTGGCTTAGCAGGCCGACATGGCGGACGTGTGCTAACCAGCTCCGTCCAGCCCATCACTGTTCCGACATTTATCCAGGCTCCCTCCGACCTTAATGAAGTCCTGGAGGGGGCATCTCGGCGCCAGTTACCTGTGGGGGCAGTCAGGTGAGCGGCGGCGGTGTCTGAAGCGGCTGGGCGCTGCAGCCGCCATGTCCACGAGGGGCGGCCTGGTCTATGGTGGCGGAGCTGGGGAGTAGATTTCATTGAGCCCTAGAGGTGGCACGAGCCGCGCGGCTGTCTGTGAGAGCCTGCGGCGGCAGATTGCAATCCCGACAGCTTGGTGGCGGCAGCGATCTTCGTGGGGCGGGTTGGCCCCGGGGTCCAGGCTGTGTGTGCCGGTGAGGAGCTGAGGGGAGGAGGAGGCGCCCCAGCCAGCAGGGAGACTCTGCTGCACCTGCACACCGCGCCCGGGAGAGAGGCCAGATTCTGGGGCCCTGGGCGAGGGAGGGCCCTCCCCCCCTGACATTTGGTGACTGCCGTGCGACAGGGAGGGCGGGGGCCTCCACCCTAAAACACACAAAGCTTCTCCCACCCCCCCCCCCCCACGGACTGGTGCTGGTGTCTGGGGACCGGCGGCTATTATATCAGGCCGACTACGAGAGGCACATGTGGAGGCGATCGCTGACTATTTTTTCGCCAATGTGGAATCGGTTTATAGTGCGGTAACGCTCTGGGAGGCACTGAAGCCCACTCTATGGGGGGGTGGATAGAGCATGGTGTACGGCTGCCCATAGAAAACGTAAGGACGAGTTGGTCAAGGCGGAGGCAGAGGTGAAGGCTCTTGAGCGACGGAGCGGAGCCCCCTCACAGCCATCGCACGCCAGCAGTCTACATGAGCCCCCTCGCAGCCATCGCACGCCAGCACAACCTGAACATCATCTCCTACGCCGACGACACCCAGCTGATCCTCTCCCTCACTAACGACCCCGCCACCGCCAGAGCCAACCTGCACGAAGGGATGACAGACGTAGCCAAATGGATGTCGAACAGCCGCCTGAAACTGAACTCGGACAAGACGGAAGTCCTCATCCTGGGATCCTCACCCTCCGCCTGGGACAACTCCTGGTGGCCCCCCGCCCTGGGCAGCGCACCCAAACCAACTGACCACGCACGCAACCTGGGCTTCATCCTGGACTCCTCCCTCTCCATGACCAGACAAGTCAACGCCGTCTCCTCGTCGTGCTTCAACATCCTGCGCATGCTACGCAAGATCTTCCGATGGATCCCCACCGAGACCAGGAAGACGGTCACCCAGGCCCTCGTCACCAGCCGTCTGGACTACGGCAACTCCCTCTACGCCGGAACCACCGCCAAACTCCAGAAGAGACTCCAGCGGATCCAGAACACCTCAGCACGACTCATCTTGGACATCCCCCGCCGCAGCCACATCTCCAGACACCTGAGAGACCTGCACTGGCTCCCGGTCAACAAGAGAATCACCTTCCGGCTCCTCACCCACGCACACAAAGCCCTACACAACCAAGGACCAGGATACCTCAACAGCCGCCTCAACTTCTACGCTCCCAAACGCCAGCTTCGATCGACCAGCCACGCCCTCGCCGCCGTCCCCCGCATCCGAAGAGCCACCACAGGAGGAAGGTCCTTCTCCTACCTGGCCGCCAAGACTTGGAACTCCCTTCCGACCCAACTCCGCCTGACCCAGGACCACCTCGCCTTCAGGAAGCAGCTCAAGACCTGGCTGTTCGAGCAGTAGCGGACCCCCTCCCCCCATCACCTCGAGACCCTCCGGGTGAGTAGTGCGCTATACAAATGCATTGATTGATTGATTGATTGATGGTCTGGTGGTGCGTCAGCTGCTGCAAGCACAGCGGTCGTACGCCTCTCTCCTACTGGACGAGACCTGTCAGATCTGGCTGGCGACACGTAGAAGAATCTGCCAATGGGGCAACAAGTCTCGAAAAATGCTACATCGGCTCTGCCAGGGCGTTTTTCATCCACAGGCCCTTCCAGGGGTGCTTGATTAGAGAGGGGCGGCGCTAACAGACCCCAGGGCCATAGCGGAGAGCTTCGCCACCGATTACGTCAATCTATATGCTGCGCGGGAGTGCTTTCCCAAGGCTACGGTGGACAAGTTTATTGCGGATCTCCCGCCCAAAGCGGCGTCCGATGATACCCACCAACGGCTTGAGCTCCCCCAATCTGTGGAAGAACTGGGCAAGGCCCTGGGAGAACTCCATACTGGGAAGGCCCTGGGGCCCAATGGGTTCCTGTAGGAAAGTGGGGTCCGCAATCCCATGGCCACCCCAGATTTTTGCGTTTTGCTTCACTAATTTACGACTTTCCCTGGCTGTGGGCCTGCTAATCAGACCCACAGCCTAGCTGTTCTCTCTCTAAATTACAACCATGTACCGTAGGTGCATTTTACCAATTGGTACTGGGCCACCTTATCTGTCCCTGTACAGCATACCTTAGGTATCCAGGGCATAGGTGTACCCAGGGCCTACCAGGGGCTGAAGCATGTATTATGCCACCCCTGGCTGGCCACCCAAACAGACACAACTGGCTGCACGACAGCTGGGGCAAGGTGGTGTAAACACCCTTTGCTTTAGATATAGTATTCCTATATCCAACCCTAAAATGGACACATATATTCCTATCAGTCACTCCTATGGCAGGCCTTATCAATCCTGAAGGCAGAGTGCTTGGAATTATGTGAGATGGTGCTCTAGCATGAGCTGAGCCCGTTTGCAGCTTGCGGAACCAAGTCCAAATAGCTGTTCCATGATAACGCTATACCATATACTCTTAAGTGCATTATAATCCTCGCGGTTAAATGCTAACTTTGGTATAGCATTATCTAAACATGTCGAGTAAGGTGTCATGCGAATTGGAATACTAACCCCTCGCCAATTCTGGCGACGGGGTTAGCATTCCACCCTTCTAGAGGGACACGACATGTATGTAACTGTGAACCCCGGTTAAAGTCAGACACAGCCTCAGCTCCACAAAATGGATGCTGCCACCACAGACACAAGTCTGACCTCCTGCTGCTGGGAGTCCTTCCAGCAACGGAGGCCTGGACAAAGGGTTTCCTGTCAGGGGCGGTGCCAGCACCATCCCAGACAGGATTTTGTGTATCCCAGGTAGGCAGGGCTGAAAGGAAGGTGACGGCAAGTGGCACCCCGGTGCTCACTGTGCATATGCCGGCTCAAACCAGTTCCTGGGGCACACCAGCCCCTGAGCTGGGGAGAGACCGGACAAAGGAGAGGGGTGTAACCACCCCCCTCCTAGTCCCACCCATAGGGCAGGACTTAGTCGCGTGCCAGCCCCTTTCCTTAGGATAAAGGTAGGAGCAGGCCCCCTTCCCAAATTAGATAATCTTGAATCTTGAAACTACTTTCCACGAAAGGAACTCTTGACTCTTCTGAAGACTCTCCCTTGTGGCTAAGGAGTAGCCACCCTGCACCAGCAGGCACCATCGAAGCTCTTGCGGTTTGCTGTAAGTCCATCCTCCGGATCAAGACTGCCCAGCTCGACGAGACCCGGATTCCCTGCCATCTCTGACCTCTACCTACATCATCCTGCCCAGCGGAGATTCGTGGGTGTGACGAGACCCGTGGGACCGGCCATCTTCAAGACCTGCACGACGCTTCACCAGCACGACCCCCGAGAGGCCCTCGAGTAAGTGCATTGGGGTTTGAGAAGCCCTAACCCTAAGCAGCTCCAGCACCGAAGTCCAGCCTCCCAGCATCCACGAGATCTGCGTGGGGCCCTTCTGCTTCTTTGCTGCTTGCCACGTTGTCCGGTCACTTGCCCGTTGGCTAGTGACCCTCTTTACGACGTACCACGACGTTTTCACCGCTGGTTTAGGTCCCCTAAACTGGCCCTTGCTTCTTGTCCAACAGGAAGAGCCCTGGACCCTCCTGGTTTTGAAAAGTGTTAAGTGTGTTCTCCACTTAAAATTACAGCGATTTACCAGGATTAATTTCCATTCTTTCCAGATCGTAGTAGGGAGGACAGAGACATTTTTGTTTTCAGTGAAGTTTCTTTATTTTTATTTTTATTCATAGGACAAGGACAGCCGACACGTGTTTCGCCCCCTCTTGGCGATTTGCGCCGGGGCTTTCTCAAGGCTAGGTTGGTTTAATCACATAAGCAGTTTGTCATTTCCAAATATTTACAGTGTCCAAAATACGAAAATATAATTCTTCATAGGTAAAACATATTTTTCTTAGGCTATTGCCCCTGAGCCTACAGTCCTTCCAACGTGGTGGTTCTTGGGTTGAATCCCCGCGCTATCATAGCGTAAGACGCCAGCTGGCGTCTTACTTTTGGGCAGCGGTGGAGGAGGCCAGGGAGACCGGTCGGCTCCCCCGGACGGGCGACATGCGGAGGTGGTGGTGTTTCATAAGCAGAGTCGGCCTCCGGAGCAACATGCCTCTTAATGCCCCATTTCTCTTCTCAATGTGGAGGCAAAAGTTTTAGCCAAGGCTCTAGCCAACCGCGTTCTGCCGTATATCTCCGCTTTGGTCCACCCAGACCAGGCCGGGTTTATGCCCCAGAGGGCGATGCCGCACAACATACGGCGGGCCCACGTAGCCCTGGCAGCGGTCCGACTGACAGGGGTGCAAGCAGCGCTCCTACTGGCAGACAGACAAGGCGTTCGACTCCCTGAGCTGGGCCTACCTGTTCGCCCTTCGTCGGCTTAATCTTGGCCCATGGTTTTTGTCATATGTGAGGCTACTATACACCGACTTGACAGTGTCGGTTCGTGTGGTGGGTGCCATATCGCCTGGCTTCTCAATCCATCGTGGCACCAGGCAGGGGTGCCCCCTGTCGCCTTATTTGTCCTGGCTATGGAGCCGCTTGCGGCCTGGGTGCGCATTGATGCATAGCTGGAGGGGTTTGAGTGGGCTACTGGTCTCCCAGATAGGATCGCATTATATGCGGACGACGTCCTTTTCTTTTTAACCGCATTGCATAGGTCGGGCCGCGGATCCTGGAGATCATGCGAATCTTTGATGAGGCGTCTGGGCTATACATGAACCCTCGTAATTCTACGCTATGGGTATTGGGGGCTCAGGATGAAGTGGGTGGATGGGCCTCTACATTGCAGGTGGTGGTGGGAGGCCTCAAATATCTGGACGTTTTTCTTTCTGATGTGACAGCGGTGTCATGGGAGCAGAATGTGGTGCCAGTTTGGGAGCGCGTACAGGCGGATATCAAAACCTGGACCCATATGCCACTAACAATCTATGGCAGGTCGGCAATATTCAAAACTGTCGCACTCCCCCACCTGCTGTACCAATTGCAGAACCACCCGCACCTGATCGCACCCAGATGGTTGCGGCTGGTGAACTCTACACTGGGGCAGTATCTCGGGGGGGGGGGGGGGGGGGGGAGTGTCGCATTGCGTACGTGCTTTCTCTCCACTTACTGTGAAGGCCTAGCGACCTCAGATATCCTTTCATATTATCAGTCCTCACACCTGTTGGTGCTCAACGAGTGGTAGTATGGGGACAGGGGGACCCAGCCTATGCTGTGGAGCGGTACATGATGGGGCAGTCCACTCTCCATACGATACTTTATTCAGCTGCATTGCGTGGTACATTGCAGCCAGCGACAAAAGTCTTCCAAATTTGGCGGCAATCTCTAAAGTGCATGGGGTGGTGGGACACACTTACGGAAGAACCCCCCCCTGTGGCATAATGGGTGCCTGCCTGATTTGGCGGCCCTACAGGGCTGTCGGGGTTGGGACGCCATTGGCGTCTGCACCCTGGGCGATGTTGTGCGCGATGACTCCCTCAAATCATTTCACGATCTGCAAGTGGAATGTAGCAAGCCCCAGTCGAAATTGTTCCGGTGCCTTCAGCTCAGACACGCGCTTACCCCTAGTCTGGAGGGCCTCGACTGAGTTTAGCCCGCTCGAAGCAAAAGTTTTCATGGGTGACCTGGAGACCAAAAAGATATCGCAAATATACCAGACCCTGGTCACTCACAGTGAGTCCCAACTGGAGAAATTACAGGGGGCGTGGGAAGAGGATGTGGGGGTCTTGGAGCAAGAAGACTGGAGGAAGGCCTTACCTGCACCTCATGGGGCAGCCATAGCAATGAGTCTCCGCCTCATCCAATTTAAATATCTTCACCGGGTTTATTTTACTCGGGTACGATTGTGGCGGGCGGGGCTGATTGCTTCTCCAGAATACTTCAGGTGCGGTGGGACGGAAGGCACATTTCTGCATACCGTCTGGCAATACTCTCGCTGGACCGCTTTTGAGAGGGGTATTCGCCTGCCTCTCAAGTTCTGGGGTGGTCGCTTCCACGTACACCACAGTTTGCCCTATTGCATGTGATGGAAGGGATCGGGGCAATATCTATAAACAGCATTTGTTACAGTTGGGACTCACATTGGCGAAACGTGATATTGCTAAAGATGTGGAAGCATGTGCGTGTGCCCTCGGTGGCCGCCTGGAAAAACGACTTGGACTTCTGCATGGGGTTGGAGCGGCCAATCTTTGTGGCCCGGGGGTGCCCGTGTAAGCATTACAAAATTTGGAAGAGGTGGGCTGACTATAGGGTCTTGTGGCTGGAGCCGCCGGCTGAAACGGACGATATCTCAGTGGAATGAAGGTAGGGACGGGGTGGTTGTGCCTGGCGCAGGGGGGGTAGTCTGGGGTGTGTGTGTGCTCAGGTGGGTGGGTCTCGGTGGTGGTTGCACAACTCAGGGGTGGGGGGGGGGGGAACAGTTGGGGCACGTGGGGCTGTTATCCTAAACGATGCTCCTTGTCAAATGTGCCATCATATAACTGTGTAATGTGATACTGCAGTGGACTCTGGAGTGCAAAGGCATGCGCCTATAGTGCAACTGACGAATAAAGTTTGTTTTATAAACAAACAAAAAACTTCTATCAGCTAGCTTCACTGTGAATGACAGCATTCCGCTCTTTCACAAGGAGCATATTGCCACTCATTGCCAGGGTTGACCGTGGCAATGTGTGCTTTTTGAGAAAAACATATTTTTGCCAATATTGGTTATAATGGTGAGGGCCTGGCAGGTCTCACAAAGTTTTACAAAATCCATGACTAAATAAGACCCGAATTGACAAAACCAAATGGCTGAATACCAATGTCAGATCGATCCTCTTTGGCAATACAGGTTTATTTTCATATTTTCCATAATCTTGTTGAAACTGGTCACACTGATTATCCATTTACACTAGGTTTGCTAATACTAGCATGTATCATCAACACATTTTACTAAACTGTCCTTGAAAGTAATGGTACCTTAAATGTCACAAGTTGTTTAGCAAAATGTTTTCCCTGGTTGCATTTTTTGTGAACATTTTATTTTGAAAGGAAAGAATCCTCAATCTTGATCTCAAGCTTCTGAAAATATTTGCATTAATCAGAGAGCATTCTGGGATTATTATACATGGCTTCAGATTGTTAAACTCTGCAATCGTATGTACACATTTTTATACTTAAACCACTGTCAGTAGTGAAATGCTGGGAAAACAGAGATCCTCTTTTCCAGTCTGTGATTGGAGGACCTTCTGCCCCAAAGATGCTTATCCCCTATGTACTCACACTAATGCGATTAAAAATCTAGGCATTAAAGGTTGATGCTGAACTTTCAATTCTTTCTCAAACTCAATAGTAGGCACATGTTTTGGCATACTACGAATGCTGAGGAAGTTTTGTTCACTTTGTCTGCCAGATCGCAAACTGGCAGTTCAGGCTCTGATTACAGCTAGACTTGATTATGGGAATGCTCTCTACCTGGGCCTTCCAGGATACCTTATTAAAAGACTAAAGTTGGTCCAGAACACTGCAGCGTGCACGATACTCCTAAAAATCCACCTGTCCCATTTCCTCAGAGAATTGCATTGGCTCCCTGTAAGAAAGAATTATGTTCAAAACTTTACTACTCATCCATAGAGCTGTGCATGAAACAAGTCCTAGTTACCTGAAAGCGAGAATCTGATTCTACATCCCTTCTAGAAGTCAGCGATCAGCAAATCTTCTTTGGCCAAAATCCATCGGATACATAAATCTAGAATGGGAGGCAGGTCCTTTTGCTTTTCTGGGTCCTACCTTATGGAATAATCTGCCGCTGGATCTGAGATTCCTCACTTTCACAGCTCTAATTCGGAAGAAGCTGAAAACCTGGCTCTTCTTGAACAACTAAATTTGTGTCTTGTTTCTCGGTTCCCTACATTGTTAGTGCAGAGCGTCAGGACATTCTAAGGAGTAACAGTTGAGCTTTAGAAGTTACTTTTATATTAGATTACATTCGTGACGTCAGAGCTTACATTGCTTTAGAACGCTAACCATAACAATAAAGGCTTTGAAATATTGAACCATAAATACAAGTTCTAACAACATTAACATATGGACAAATATTACCTTAATTGTAGACAATGCCCTTCCCTGATCCACTATGTACTGTAAACTGGCATCCAAATGGTTTGTGCTGCAGGGGGTGGGCCTACTTAACCCAAAGACAAAGTAAACATGAAAATTTGTTATCCTTGACCCCAAACAACATGTCCTGGGTGTCCGGCTACAAAAACTTCCCACCCCCTATAGTGTAGAAGTTTCTCCCACTTTGAAGCTCTCACCAGGAATACATATTGGACCCTCAGCAAAACTCTTGAGAACTCCTGGACCTGTGTGAGGACTACCCTGCTGTCTGAGAAGGAAGAAAACTGGGCCTCCTCCCTTTATCCCAGGCTTCCTAAAGTGACTCCAAGGGTCAGCTGACAAATCTCCTGTTCAAAGGTATGCATCATAAGCCTCTCTGCAACTGCCCAGCGAACCTGCTGCACATGGCCTGCATAAGCCCTGCTATCCACTGCAAGAGTGAGTCCCTGATCCCCCAAGAGGTGCCTCCCCGGGGGTAAACAGCCTATAGTGCGCGGCTCTTAGTGCGCATACCATTACATCTCAAGCCTTACTATGCTTGCGATGTTACAACGCGTACCATTAGTATGCAAGTTGTTACATCGCAAGCATTGTTACAAGACATGCGATGTAATGGTATGCGCTATCCACATTGTTGTTTGGAAGGCGCTTCCATTTCCAAACAACGACGTGCAGATCTGAAGCCGCTGAAAGCCGGAGAAGAGAGGCCCCACGGAGGAGAGAGAGGTAAGTGTAGTTTTTTTGGGTCATGCAGAGGTAGTCTTTTAGGTTGTACGGTTGTGTTTGAGTAGTGTAGAGTAGTGTATTTGAGTTTAGGGTAGAGTCCGGGGTCGTGAAGGGTAGTGTTGGGGAGTAGTGCTGTGGTGTTTGTGTAGGGTAGTGTTTTAGGGTAGTGTCGGGGGGGGGTCGTGCAGGGTAGTGTTTGGGTGTAGGGACTGGACTGGGGGTCAGGGGAGGGTTGTGCAGGTGGTAGTGGTTTAGGGTAGTGTTGGGGTGTCGTGCAGGGTAGTGTTGTAGTGTAGGGAACGGACGAGGGAATGGTGAGGGTCGTGCAGGGGGTAGTGTTTTAGGGTAGTGTCGGGGGGGTCGTGAAGTGTAGTGTTAAGAGTGTAGGGTCCAGGCAGGGGGAAGGTCGTGTAGGGGGTAGTGTATTAGTGTTTAGGGTAGTGTAGTGATGTTAAGTAGTGTAAGGTAGTGTCCGGTAGTGTAGTGTAAGCATGATTTTAGTGCGATGTTTTTAATTAACAAACAAACATTAGCACAAACCATAGTACATTTATAACCATTTGCGTTATAAATGCATGCGCAGTTAAAACTTGCTAAGTAATAGTTATTGCTATGTAAAAACATCACACTAAAATCATGCAAAGTAATTGCATGCGAAGTATCAACTTCCTCCCCGGGTCCTGGGCCCTTGGCTGGCATAGAGTATACTCTACTCAGAGTCTAATGCCCACAAAGGAGTTATACTTGCGTTTTAGGCTCTTCACAATGCAAACTAGCCCTTGTATCCAGCCCGTGCTCAATTTGTAGTCGGCCTGAACTTGTGTGGCTCTCCCCTCCCCTCCCCCCCTAAATCTAACAACATCAGATGACCCCACCCCCCTAGACGTGTTTTGTGCTTTCAGGTGCTATACTTACCTAAATCTTTAAAACTGCCAGAGAGATGTGTAGTTTTAAAGATTTAGGTAAGTATAGCACCGGAACAAGAGGTTCTACTGATTGGATTTTTATTGTTTTGGTGTCAAATAATTAAATCTTGTTCTATTTTACTAAAATAGTGTGGGATTTCCTTGTGTTTTCACTTGGTTTATGCACTGCATAAATACTTTACACATGGCCACTAAATTAAGCCTGACAGATTTTATGTCAAACTACCACAGGGTTAAGCACAGGTTAATTTAGTGACATTCGTGGTTCAACCTGTCAAGGATTGAGGTTGTTGCTTGAGAAGGATTTCACCCCACTCACTCAACCAACAACCCACATTCAAACTGTTAGAAATTGGGTTGAGGGTTGACTGGGGTATGACCCCATGTCAAGCAACAACCACAATCCTAATCAGGGTAAGAAGCAGGCAAACCCTAAAATAACCTGTGCTCACGGTCTGGTAAATTTGCACAGAGCAGCCAGGCTTAACTTAGAGGCAATGTGTAAAGTATTTGTGCAACAGCTCAAACAGTAAAACAGTAACAAGCATTTGCAATGCAATAGGTCTCGCATTATGAAAGTTTGAGCTATTGGTTTTGTAAATGACAATTTTTTTCTTTATGTGTTGGTTTTGAAAATAGCTAAATTAATAGCTTTGTCATTTACAATGCCAATAGTTATAACTTTCGCAAATGTGACACCTATAGCATTTGCAATGCAACATGTTTTGTATTTACGTGACTTAGATGTATTGATATTACAAATAACGGCTTTTAATTTTTTTTGAATAATTAATACTTAAATAAAAGTGATTGTAATTTATAATGGCAATAGCTTAAACTTTTGTAAATAACTTTTGTGAAGATTATGTTCAGTGTATTTTATTGTGATGAAAATCCAAGAACAGAAGTGAAATATTAACATCTTTTTTGTGACATTTGTAATAAAGCTTGAAACATTGAGAGAACATAATTGAACCAGTTGCTGTTGAATGGTTGCACAGATTGATGGTGTGGTGGCGCTGAGTGATGGTGTGGTGGCGCTGGGTGGTGCGGTGGTGGTGCCGAGTGGTGCGGTGGTGGTGCCGAGTGGTGCGGTGGTGGTGCCGAGTGGTGCGGTGGTGGTGCCGAGTGGTGCGGTGGTGGTGCCGAGTGGTGCGGTGGTGGTGCCGAGTGGTGCGGTGGTGGTGCCGAGTGGTGCGGTGGTGGTGCGGTGGTGGTGCCGAGTGGTGCGGTGGTGGTGCCGAGTGGTGCGGTGGTGGTGCCGAGTGATGCGGTGGTGGTGCCGAGTGATGCGGTGGTGGTGCCGAGTGATGCGGTGGTGGTGCCGAGTGATGCGGTGGTGGTGCCGAGTGATGCTGTGGTGGTGCCGAGTGATGCTGTGGTGGTGCCGAGTGATGCTGTGGTGGTGCCGAGTGATGCTGTGGTGGTGCCGAGTGATGCTGTGGTGGTGCCGAGTGATGCTGTGGTGGTGCCGAGTGATGCTGTGGTGGTGCCGAGTGATGCTGTGGTGGTGCCGAGTGATGCTGTGGTGGTGCCGAGTGATGCTGTGGTGGTGCCGAGTGATGCTGTGGTGGTGCCGAGTGATGCTGTGGTGGTGCCGAGTGATGCGGTGGTGGTGCGGTGGTGGTGGTGCCGAGTGATGCGGTGGTGGTGCGGTGGTGGTGGTGCCGAGTGATGCGGTGGTGGTGCGGTGGTGGTGGTGCCGAGTGATGCGGTGGTGGTGTGGCCGAGTGGTGCGGTGGTGGTGCGGTGGTGGTGCCGAGTGATGCGGTGGTGGTGCGGTGGTGGCGCCGAGTGATGCGGTGGTGGCGCCGAGTGATGCGGTGGTGGCGCCGAGTGGTGCGGTGGTGGCGCCGAGGTGGCGCCGAGTGGTGCGGTGGTGGCGCCGAGTGGTGCGGTGGTGGCGCCGAGTGGTGCGGTGGTGGCGCCGAGTGGTGCGGTGGTGGCGCCGAGTGGTGCGGTGGTGGCGCCGAGTGGTGCGGTGGTGGCGCCGAGTGGTGCGGTGGTGGCGCCGAGTGGTGCGGTGGTGGCGCCGAGTGGTGCGGTGGTGGCGCCGAGTGGTGCGGTGGTGGCGCCGAGTGGTGCGGTGGTGGCGCCGAGTGGTGCGGTGGTGGCGCCGAGTGGTGCGGTGGTGGCGCCGAGTGGTGCGGTGGTGGTGCCGAGTGGTGCTGTGGTGGTGCCGAGTGGTGCTGTGGTGGTGCCGAGTGATGCTGTGGTGGTGCCGAGTGATGCGGTGGTGGTGCCGAGTGATGCGGTGGTGGTGCCGAGTGATGCGGTGGTGGTGCCGAGTGATGCGGTGGTGGTGCGGTGGTGGTGGTGCCGAGTGATGCGGTGGTGGTGCGGTGGTGCCGAGTGATGCGGTGGTGGTGCGGTGGTGGTGGTGCCGAGTGATGCGGTGGTGGTGCGGCCGAGTGGTGCGGTGGTGGTGCGGTGGTGGCGCCGAGTGATGCGGTGGTGGCGCCGAGTGATGCGGTGGTGGCGCCGAGTGGTGCGGTGGTGGCGCCGAGGTGGCGCCGAGTGGTGCGGTGGTGGCGCCGAGTGGTGCGGTGGTGGCGCCGAGTGGTGCGGTGGTGGCGCCGAGTGGTGCGGTGGTGGCGCCGAGTGGTGCGGTGGTGGCGCCGAGTGGTGCGGTGGTGGCGCCGAGTGGTGCGGTGGTGGCGCCGAGTGGTGCGGTGGTGGCGCCGAGTGGTGCGGTGGTGGCGCCGAGTGGTGCGGTGGTGGCGCCGAGTGGTGCGGTGGTGGCGCCGAGTGGTGCGGTGGTGGCGCCGAGTGGTGCGGTGGTGGCGCCGAGTGGTGCGGTGGTGGCGCCGAGTGGTGCGGTGGTGGCGCCGAGTGGTGCGGTGGTGGCGCCGAGTGGTGCGGTGGTGGCGCCGAGTGGTGCGGTGGTGGCGCCGAGTGGTGCGGTGGTGGTGCCGAGTGGTGCGGTGGTGGTGCCGAGTGATGCTGTGGTGGTGCCGAGTGATGCGGTGGTGGTGCCGAGTGATGCGGTGGTGGTGCCGAGTGATGCGGTGGTGGTGCCGAGTGATGCGGTGGTGGTGCCGAGTGATGCTGTGGTGGTGCCGAGTGATGCTGTGGTGGTGCCGAGTGATGCTGTGGTGGTGGTGCCGAGTGATGCGGTGGTGGTGGTGCAGAGTGATGCGGTGGTGGTGGTGCAGAGTGATGCGGTGGTGGTGGTGCAGAGTGATGCGGTGGTGGTGGTGCAGAGTGATGCGGTGGTGGTGCGGTGGTGGTGGTGCCGAGTGATGCGGTGGTGGTGCGGTGGTGGTGGTGCCGAGTGATGCGGTGGTGGTGCGGTGGTGGTGGTGCCGAGTGATGCGGTGGTGGTGCGGCCGAGTGGTGCGGTGGTGGTGCGGTGGTGGTGCCGAGTGATGCGGTGGTGGTGCGGTGGTGGCGCCGAGTGATGCGGTGGTGGCGCCGAGTGGTGCGGTGGTGGCGCCGAGGTGGCGCCGAGTGGTGCGGTGGTGGCGCCGAGTGGTGCGGTGGTGGCGCCGAGTGGTGCGGTGGTGGCGCCGAGTGGTGCGGTGGTGGCGCCGAGTGGTGCGGTGGTGGCGCCGAGTGGTGCGGTGGTGGCGCCGAGTGGTGCGGTGGTGGCGCCGAGTGGTGCGGTGGTGGCGCCGAGTGGTGCGGTGGTGGCGCCGAGTGGTGCGGTGGTGGCGCCGAGTGGTGCGGTGGTGGCGCCGAGTGGTGCGGTGGTGGCGCCGAGTGGTGCGGTGGTGGCGCCGAGTGGTGCGGTGGTGGCGCCGAGTGATGCGGTGGTGGCGCCGAGTGATGCGGTGGTGGCGCAGAGTGATGCGGTGGTGGCGCCGAGTGATGCGGTGGTGGCGCCGAGTGATGTGGTGGTGGCGCCGAGTGATGTGGTGGTGGCGCCGAGTGGTGCTGTGGTGGCGCAGAGTGGTGCTGTGGTGGTGCTGAGTGATGCTGTGGTGGTGCTGAGTGATGCTGTGGTGGTGCTGAGTGATGCTGTGGTGGTGCTGAGTGATTCTGTGGTGGTGCTGAGTGATTCAAAGTCACAAATACTACACCTTGAAGCTACCACAGTGAGACCAGGCTCAGCCCTGCAGACACAAACACCCACTGAGACACAGCAAAGACCCGGTGTGCCCGATGGAAGACAGGCCCGGGTCAGTGTATCTACAGGCAGCGGGGCAAGATCACCCCCCCCACTAACAAGTGAGAATGGCATGTGCACTGCTGCAGCCACACTCACCACACGTGCTACCTGCCGCTGACAATTCACAAAAGCTCTTTCTGGTGCCCTCAGGAGGCAAACCAGGCCAGCCCGCTGATTGAACATGCGGGCATCCTGCATGAGGCGGCCAGGCTGGAGGCGACAGGGTTGTGTCCTGATGTAAATGCAGTCTTTACATCCTACGCAGTTGTGTTCAGTGTGACCAGCCTCACGTGACTCCCAAAGCACCCTATGCCATTACTCCTTAAGGCTCAACACCTGCACTAGCCTGTATACTAGTGTTTACAACCTGTAAAGTTATGACTACGAACATTTTAGAAATGGGCACAAAAGCGCAGGTCCGGTCTGTGCACACTGGGCTCTGAGTATATGGCCCACACAAAGTGTGTAGTATATATGCATCGGTAATAAGTCCAGGGCAGTGCTTACACTAGTCCTTGACTGTACCCGTGCACAAGCGATCCGTGCAGCGCACGCACGCGGATCCATCATTCGCTGCAGTTATTTGTGCAGACAGACAGTGACTGTGTATATTGCGCCCACAGGCAGGACTGCACAGTTTGCCTTTTTGTATTTAGTGTGAAGTGCACACACTGCATTCAGTGTGTGGATACAAACCACACAAAGATGGAACTTAACCCTCGTACCACATACAGTTAAATCCTTGCAGTGCAAATAACCTGTGAATGCATACAGCGCTCACAAAGGCGGTGAGCATGCCCATTGAACTGCATGCTGGTGCGTGTTTGTGCAGTGCACATACACATTCAGCTAATGATTTCAAGATTCAAAATTACTTTATTCGGTTAAAAACAAAATAACCATGAAAGTAGCATGAAAGGTACAATTTACAAGAGGTAGAGTAAACTTTTTTTAAAAATCACAAAAAAGGAAAACAGCAAAATTAGGTTCATATATACAATAAAAACAATTAGTCTGTATAAATTGATTTACGACATTTAAAAACTAATTTTAAAAATTCTGCAATTGAGGCAACCATAAAAACAGTTTCCATTTTCTGGCACTCTGTAAACGCTAGGCGACATCTATATACATTTAAATCCTTGAGGATAGGGATGATAAGTTTCTTTCGAGGAAGGGTATAAAATTTACAAAAAAATAATGTGTATATCGGATTGTTGGGATACATCATCACATGGACAAAGACATAAATCCTTCGACCAACAATTCATCACGGGGAACGATAATGTCCTAAATACAATATTCAATCTAAAACGGGTCAAAAGGTAACGTTCATGATTGGACATGTGCAATGAAAGATATGGCTGCAATTTTTCTCCACATAGAATCCCCTGGTGGACGGAAACAGTCTTTTTTCTCGCCTCTTCAATAAGTCTATTTTCCCTGAGGTACGCCATACACAGATTTTTCAAATCTCTTCTGGAGATATATTCCATTGATTGTGGGTCCTCAAAGTATTGGAGGCAACTTATTTTTTCAAGAAAGTTTCTAACGTAGCCTATCCATTTAAAATCACTGATATTGTCCAATGCCATGATATCCTCTAAAATAGCCCGATTGACAACACATTCATCATTTGTCCAAACCCTATGCCAAAGAAGGACTGGCTGAATTTTAATAATATCGGTAACATAAGGTGTTCCCAATTCAGCATGGCATATCATCGTTGCGGTACTTTGGGGTACGGACAGAATGTGGCATAAAAACTTATTTTCCATGATCTGAATCGCACTAGTATTTGAATACCCCCATAATCCTGCACCATAGGTGACTACAGATATACAGGTCGCATTATAAACAGTTAAAATCTCCTTTATGGGTTTTTTACCTAATTTTTTCATAAAGCATTTTAGGGCCATAATGGTCTTAGAAAATAACAAAGATCTAGCATGGATTGCTGTAGTCCATGAGCCACTTTCATGGAACAATATCCCCAGGTAAGGGAAAATAGGGGTCCTTTCTAAGGGGTTGGAGTTTACAAAGATTGGCTTCAGGTGCTTGTTTGTTCTAGGCCCACAGTACATGGATAATGTTTTAGAACAGTTGATTTTCAAATCTAAACCAAGCATAAAAGTGTTAAAAGCTGTAACCAAAGTTTGTAAGGCCATTGGTGTGCGTGCCATCAGAACAGCATCATCAGCGTACATCAGTGCAGGGACAGGCCTACCTCTCACCATAGGCATGTCTCTGCCCTCCCGCACGAGGTGCTTCTCCATTCCATTTATATATAGTAAAAATAGGAAGGGGGCTAGGACACACCCTTGGCGCACACCCCGACCAATCCCAAATTGTCGGCTGCATTCGCCATTATTCCCGTATCTGACACTAGCAGTGGCCCCGGAATAGAGCTCTCTCAAGAAGCATATAATGGCATTGTCTACCCCCAATTCGGCCATAATTGACCATAATTTAGTGTGTGACACACAGTCGAAAGCTGATGTTAAATCAACAAAGGTGAGGTATAGACGTTGTTTTTTAACCTTTATATACTTCTGTTGCAAGGTGAATAAATTCAGACCTTGCTCTATGGTCCCTAAACCCTTTTGAAACCCAAATTGGAAATCACTTAAAACCCCATTATCCTCAGCCCAGCTTTGCAATTTGGCTAAAATCACTCTCCCCAAAATTTTTATAGAAGAGTCCAATAAGGAAATTGGCCTATAGCAAGTACAACTTAGCCTATCCCCTTTCTTAAAGATTGGGACTATTACCGAAGTAAACCAGGTAGGAATTAGGCTATTTTCCAGAGCGGCATTAAAAAGCTGAACCAACAGTGGCCCCCATAACTCGGTGTTAGCCTTATAGAGGTCGGCTGGTATACCGTCTGGTCCTGCTGCCTTGCCCCCCTTGGTCGCCTTCAAGCTTGCTATAACTTCAGGAAGGGTTACAATTAAAGTTCTCGATGTATCTAAATTTAGCAACCCCACATCCTGGCCTGTTTCAGGGGTTGGTTCCACAACCTTATAAAGGGAGGAAAAATGAGCCACCCACTCATCTTCTGTGATGGCAATTTCCATGCGTGCTTTTTGTTCATGTAGAAGGGGGGTATTAATAACCCTCCAAAAAGCAGCCGGATCCTTTGAATTAGAGGCAGCGCATAGATTGTCCCAAGCCTCTCTTTTTATCGAGGCCTTCCTATCCTTCAATGCTGAATTATAGTTCTTCCTTGCAATTCTAATTAGGATTACGTCCCGTGGTCTTTTATGAATTGCATGTCTGAGCTTTGTTAAGGCTCTGGTGCAATTCCTATCAAACCATTTCCTATTGGACTTTAGGGAATTTTTCCTTTCAACCCACAAAGCTTCCTTAATTATACTAGAGATGATATTAAAATGTGTTATTATATCACGGTTCTCTGCATGTACATCTAGGCAGATCGAGAAACTACTCATGCATTTACTCAATATTTTATACTGGAAATCATCCGGGACCAGTCTGCTCCATTTAAGGTTGTAGCCATTTTGGGCACCCAACCTCACGTCCTGAACCATTTGGTTCGGGCATTCTCTAATGTCCTCTACGACAAATAGGTTCTCCATTTTTAATACTTGTGGCAGATGATCACTCAGTGGTAAGTCCATGATGTTTGCACTAATCAATCTGCTCGCGGAGCTAAGTGTACATAAACTAAAATCAATAATAGATGAGGCACCCCGCCCAACAAAAGTTGGGACAAATGTCGTAGTCTGGTGTGCTAACTCATTAGAAAATCCAAAATTAAAGTTAAAAATCATCTCATTTAATGAATCGCCTAGTAGGGTATGTTCAAAATGCGTCAAATTAACATCTTGTTCCAGCATTAAACCACAAATACCCTTTTGGCCCTTTTTGCAGAGAGTACAATTAAAATCACCCCCCCATAATAACATAACTTCAGCCCTCTTGCTCTTATCGAATTCGTCTTGCATTTCTGAAGTTAGAGTGTCAAGTACGTCCTTAATCATGCTATCTGGACAGTTATTATAAAAATTGAAAAGAACCACCTTAGGATCCTTCCTTGTGTATATCACTATTTTTTGATAGTAACTGGATCCAGGGGAAAAGGAGATTTTATCGTATCCCAGGAGATTAGATATGTATACAATCAACCCCCCCTTAGGTCTCCCGTATACCCCACCCACCGCCGGGGTAAAGTAAGTTTTATAGCCATTAAGATGTATCGGCGTGGTGGCCCAAGTTTCTTGAAGGGCTAATATTCCCACGTCGGTAATGGCCTCACCCCAGGTTGGGTTGGTAATCTTTTGTTTTAACCCGGCCACGTTCCAAAAGAGCACCTTACAGTAATCTTTTCCTACAGGTGAGATATCTACAGTATTCCCTAGTCTTCTGACCAGGCTCCCTTGTATAGACTCATCCCCCACCTGTATTTCTGGGGTTTCCTCAGACCCCAGACAACTTATAGAACCCAAACCCACAGGATTGTTAAGCGGCCGCTCATCTTCCTTGAACTTAGTTTCCTCAGACCCCAGACAACTTATAGAACCCAAACCCACAGGATTGTTAAGCAGCCGGTCATCTTCCTTGAACTTAGGGAGTCAGTCCACTGCTTCCAAGCAGTCAAACCGGTTGTAACACGGGAAAAACGGCGGAAATTGCATTTTGCCTGTCCATCCTGGGTCATAACCTTGTGGATTAAAATAAGGAGCCCTCCCTTTATGTTTCACAGTGTTCCAACCATCTTCATGCCTCCCATTCCACTGTGTGTTGTGGTAGTTATTAGCAGAAGCCTGACCAGTATTACCACCAAGGTGTCGTTTGTCCCTGGTCCAGCTCCACCTATTATCTGGTTGTTCACCCTCAGGGTAAAAGTAGGATAATGACCTAGCCACAATAGACAACCCATAATTTCTTGGGGGCCTCGATGTAATAAATTCTGCAGTGCGGGGATTTTCAAATGTTATCACCACGCAGTCACCAAGCGTCCTTTTTTTATTATTATTATACCCCACCCAAGGAGCCCTTTCGACCATAAGGATGTTGCTTTTAAAGGCTGGTGGGAGAGGGTAGTTATCATTTAACCAATGTATTGTTTTATTTACAAGTCCCCCATTATTTTCATTTGATTTATTGTCAAGTTGGGGGACTCCGGTAAGGACCACAACATATGGTGAGGCTTCTGGCGGTAAATGTATGTTTCTACGTGTCTCCCTTTTTTCAACATTAACTTTATCCTTGGGGGTTTGTGTGGGTGGCACTACTTTATCAGTTGAGGTTGAGTTTTTAGATGATGGTGTAGGTATTGGGGGCGGATTAGTGATGGATTTTGGAGGTGGATTAGTGGTAACATCGCTTTTAGCAGCTATGGGTGGTCTGTTCATAGTTGGGTTTTTTTGTGGAACTTTATTGTTCGGATTGAAGCTAGGTGCACTAATATCTTTATGGATGTTAGACAGTATTCTTTCCAGACAGCGTAGCCTCACCTCGATAGGTTCTAAAAGAGTTTTTAGCATAGCATAGATGTTATTATTACCCATGCTTAGGCTACTACTGTCCTCGTCCCCTCCAGCTTGATTATCAACTACCCCACTTTGTTCCAGGATCTCCTCCAAGCTACTATCCAAGATGGTTTCATCTGGCAGACTTAGTGTTATGCCCACGCTTACCCGTGGCCCACCTACGGTGTCATTAATAATGGGGTGAGCATCTAGGTTGGTGCTCACATTCAAAGGAATTGGAGCCAACTGAATAGGGTCATGGATTTTGCTAGCCTGGGCTTTTTTCCCATTTCGAGTGGTCATTTTAATGGGCTGTTTAATAATCTTTTGTTTAGGGATAGCCCCCTCCTTCCTCCCCCTTTCAATTGGGGTACTAGCTGTATGTTCATTCTCAGTTACAGCCAGTCCGTTTTCCAGCAACAAGGAAAGATTTGGGGTTGCCTCCAAGCCTTCCTGCGATGCTGGTAAGTCACAACCCTGGTCCTTATGTACCATTACGAGTGTTTTTGGAGCGGATACACTGATAGGTGTGCAAGCTTGTGCAATGTGGCCCAGAGAGGAACGCTTTGCCATGGCTAAATCTTGGGACACCCTTCTGTCCATCAGTATGATCCCTTCATCAATAAGCGCATTTGTGCGTACTATAAAATCGTCTAAGGTACCAGTTAGTTTCTTTGCCCCAGCGGCTGCCATGCTTCTGGTCTCTGGATGGTTCATGACAAGCCCACTAAATAACCCACTATACAGCAGATAATGCTTACGGCCAATACCCAGTACTAATCTCGGTGCGAGAAGGGACTCCGGGACTCACAAAGGTATGTTATAGCAAGATTTAGCCAACTTACAGTTATGCAGTCTCGATGTCCTTTGGCTACTTGCAGCCGGGCAAAGTGTCTGGCCCAGGCCAGGCTCCTCGGGCCTCCTCGGGCCTAAGAGGGCCCGCCCTTTGCCCGGGCTTCGCCCCGGGCGTCCCGCGACGCGGGTCTCCTGCTCCCTTTAACGGGCTGTCGCTGCGCCCTGCGCCCTGCTGGCGCGTTCCGCGTCACTCTGTCGCGCCGCCGCGATGCCTGCCGGGAGTTGTGGTTCTCCCGGAGCGGCGGCGCGGTTTGCTGTACCCGGTGTGACTCTCGGCGGTGGGCGACTTCCTTGAGTCGGACTGCTGGCGTGGTGTGACTCTCGGCGGTGGCGGCAGGTAAGTAAAGGTAGTTCCCCCCGCTTTGCCGGACTCCTGCTCCCTTTAACGGGCTGTCGCTGCGCCCTGCGCCCTGCTGGCGCGTTCCGCGTCACTCCGTCGCGCCGCCGCGATGCCTGCCGGGAGTTGTGGTTCTCCCGGAGCGGCGCCGCGGTTTGCTGTACCCGGTGTGACTCTCGGCGGTGGGCGACTTCCTTGAGTCGGACTGCTGGCGTGGTGTGACTCTCGGCGGTGGCGGCAGGTAAGTAAAGGTAGTTCCCCCCATTCAGCTAATGACGGCAGAGGAAAAATGGGCAAGGGGTGGACCATTGGCACGGCACTTCATTTCCTCTTTGAGCATCGCACACGCACATCCAGGGAGTGAATACAGCGCACATGCAGTGAGTGGATACACCCCACATCCAGTGAGTGCACGCAGAGCACTCACGGACATTCAGCGGACCATTTGCATCAATTGCATGTGTTGCTAAAGTGTTCAGTGCACACACATATCCAGTGAGTGCGTGAGGCACAGAGCTAGTGAGTGAATGAATGCATGCAGGGCACATTCGGTGAGTGAATTCAGCGCATTCAGTGAGGCATGTAGCGCACACCCAGTGTGTGCATTCGGAGACACACATACACGTAATGGGCAGTTTGCACTAACTGCACTGACTGCCTGTTTGTTCAGTGCACACACGCATATAGTAAATGCATGTAGCCTATGAGTAGCTAGGGAGTGGACCATTTGCACTAACTGCATCGACTGCCTGTGTGTCATGCGCATGTAGTGAATGCATACAGGGCAGACACGTATCGGACAGTCCAATAACTGCATTGATTGCCTCTTTGTTTAGTGCACATGCACCTGTAGTGAGTGCATACAGGGCACACACCTTCAGGTAACGGATCGTTTGCACTAACTGCACCAATTGCCTGTTTGTTCGGTGCACACGTGAGTGCGTGCAGCCAGGGAGTGGACCCGTTGCACTGACTGCTCCGACTGTTTGTGTTGTGCACACGCACATGCAGCGAGTGCAGGCAGCACACACGCAGCCAGAGAGAAAGCAGACCTTGTACAGCACTGTGAAAAAAAGAAAACAATTTCCGCGTTTACCCCAAGCACCCCTCTAGGCTCCAGCTCATTGGTTCCGGAGGTTTAAGTTGTTGCCCTTTGACATTACATAACACCTATGAATTTAGTGGGGTGACGTCAAAGGGCCAACATGCCACCATTTGAAAACTGTAGGTAATGAAAAAAAAATATATATATACTGAATCTCACATGAATGTAGAGGCTCAAAAGGTGGGCCCATCAACCTGGTGAGGACTACATTGAGGTTCCATACAGGAGCTGGCAGGGTCCTGGGAGGGATGACCCGCTTCAGGCCTTCTAGGAAGGCTTTAATGGCAGGCACTCTGAAGACGGAGAGATGCTGCCTGTTCTGGAGATAAGCCGCTATGGCGGATAAGTGTATCCTGATGGAAGCGTATGCTAGATTGCATTTGTAAAGATGTAACAAATAGCAGATGATGTTGGGAGTGGATGCATCTAGCGGGTTGATGTGTGTAGCACAGTAAATGACAAACCGCTTCCATTTTGCTGCATAGCAGGCTCTGGTGGTGGGCTTTCTTGCCTCCCGTATGATATCCATGCATTGAGGAGGCAAGTCAAGGTAGCCAAACTCTAGGACCTCAGGAGCCAGATCGCCAGGTTGAGCTGTTGCGGATCTGGATGCTGAATGTCGCCATGGCTCTGCGTCAAAAGCTTGGGCGTGAGGTGTAGCCTTTGATGCGGTACCACGGAGAGTTCCAGAGTTCCAGAAACGTGGTGTACCATGGCTGGCGTGCCCACGTTGGAGCAACCAGGATGAGAGTCATCGAGTGTTGCGTTAGCTTTCTTGCCACCAGCGGTATGAGAGGTGCTGGGGGAAAAGCGTACCCAAATCTGCCTGACCAGTTCATCCATATCGCATTGCCTTGCGACTGTGGGTGAGGGAACCTGGCGGCAAAGCTTTGGCATTTTGCGTTTTTCCTTGTGGCGAACAGGTCTATCTGTGGATGACCCCACTTCTGGAAGTACGGGCGGAGTACTGATGGATGTATCTCCCACTCGTGCATCTGGTGGCTGTACATGCTGAGCAGGTCCGCCATCTGATTGTCTGTGCCTGGGAGGTGTTCCGCCATGAGGAAGATGTTCCTCTGAATGGCCCACTTCCACATGCTCTGAGCCAGATGAGACAACTATGGAGAGTGTGTACCTCCCTGCTTCTGGATGTAGTACATGGCTGTCATGTTGTCCGTCCGGATCAACACGACCTTGTTGCACAGATGTACTTTGAATGCTTTCAGTGCCATGAAGATTGCCATCAGTTCTAGGTAGTTGATGTGCATCTACTTTTGCTGTATTGTCCATAGTCCCTGCACTGTGTAGTGGAGTACATGAGCTCCCCATCCCTGGAGAGACGCGTCCGCCGTCAGGATGATCAATCAATCAATCAAAGACATTTATAGAGCGCACTACTTACCCGGCGGGTCTCAAGGCGCTTGGGGGGGGGGGGGGGGGTGCTGCTACTGCTCGAACAGCCAGGTCATGAGCTTCTTCCTGAAGGAGAGGTGGTCTTGGGTCAGGCGCAGGTCGGGAGGGAGGGAGTTCCAGGTCTTGGCGGCCAGGTAGGAGAAGGACCTTCCTCCTGTTGTCGTTCTTCGAATGCGGGGGACGGCGGCGAGGGCGTGTCTGGCTGATCGGAGATGGCGTTTGGGAGCGTAGAAGTTGATGCGGTTGTAGAGGTAGCTCGGGCCTTGATCGTGTAGGGCTTTGTGTGCGTGGGTGAGGAGACGGAAGGTGATTCTTTTGTTGACGGGGAGCCAATGCAGGTCTCTCAGATGTCCGGAGATGTGGCTGTGTCGTGGGATGTCGAGGATGAGTCTGGCTGAGGTGTTCTGGATCCGCTGGAGTCTCTTCTGGAGCTTGGCGGTGGTTCCGGCGTAGAGGGCGTTGCCGTAGTCCAGTCGGCTGGTGACGAGGGCCTGGGTGACCATCTTCCTGGTCTCGGTGGGGATCCACCGGAAGATCTTCCGTAGCATGCGCAGGATGTTGAAGCATGACGAGGAGACGGCGTTGACTTGTCTGGTCATGGAGAGGGAGGAGTCCAGGTTGCGTGCGTGGTCTGTCGGTTTGGGTGCGGTGCCCAGGGCGGGGGGCCACCAGGAGTCGTCCCAGGCGGAGGGCGAGGAGCCCAGGATGAGGACTTCCGTCTTGTCTGAGTTCAGTTTCAGGCGGCTGGTCGTCATCCACTCGGCTACGTCTTTCATCCCTTCGTGAAGGTTGGCTCTGGCGGCGGCGGGGTCGTTGGTCAGGGAGAGGATCAGCTGGGTGTCGTCAGCGTAGGAGATGATGTTGAGGTTGTGTTGGCGTGCGATGGCCGCGAGGGGGCTCATGTAGACGTTGAAGAGGGTGGGGCTCAGCGAGGATCCTTGAGGGACGCCGCAGATGACTTCGGTGGCCTCTGACTTGTACGGTGGTAGACGGACTCTGTGTTCTTCCGTCTAGGAAGGAGATGATCCATTCCAGTGCCTTCTCCTGGATTCCGACGTTGCTGAGGCGCTGCACTAGGGTGCGGTGGCAGACAGTGTCGAATGCCGCGGAGAGGTCTAGGAGGATGAGGGCCGCTGTTTCTCCGTTGTCCATCAGGGCTCGGATGTCATCGGTGGCAGCGATGAGGGCGGTCTCGGTGCTGTGGTTGGCTCGGAAGCCAGACTGTGAGGGGTCGAGGGATCCATTCGTCTCGAGGAAGGCGGCCAGCTGTTTGTTGACGGTCTTCTCGATGACTTTGGCTGGAAACGGGAGGACCGAGATGGGGCGGTAATTCTTGAGTTCGGTGGGGTCCGCTGTAGGTTTCTTTAGTAGGGCGCTGAGTTCGGCGTGCTTCCAGCTCTCCGGGAATGTGGCGGTGTTGATGATGTCCCGTAGGTGGGGTGCGACGACATCGTCGGCCTTGTTGAAGACGTGGTGATGGCAGGGGCCGGTCGGAGATCCGGAGTGGATGGAGTTCATCATGCGGACGGTGTCTTCGGTGCTGATCGGGGTCCAGGCGCGGAGGGTGGTGGTGGGTGGCGGTGGTTCGTTCGTGGCGTGCGTCGGTTGAGTGCTGAAGCTGTTGTGTATGTCCGCGATCTTGTTGTGGAAGTAGGAGGCGAGGGAGTTGCAGAGGTCTTGCGATGGGGTGATGTCGTTGTTTCCGGCGTTGGGGTTGGAGAGCTCTTTCACGATGTTGAAGAGTTCCTTGCAGTTGTGCGCGTTGTTGTCCAGCCGGTCCTTGAATGCAGTTTTCTTGGTGGCGCGGATTAGTTGGTGGTGCTTCCGGGTGGCAAGCTTGAGGGTGGTCATGTTGTCCGGTGTTGGTTCCCTTCTCCAGGCTTTCTCGAGGGCTCGGCAGTTCTTCTTGGAGCTCTTGAGTTCGTCGTTGAACCATGGGGCCTTCTTGCTGCCGGGTCTGCTGGGCGGGGTCCTCAGTGGGGCGAGTTCGTCCGCGCAGTTGCTGATCCACTTCGTGAGGTTGTCGGCGGCCTGGCTTGGGTTCGCTGAGCTGGCGGGAGGGTGCTGGCTCAGGGAAGCGGCGAGCTGGTCGGCTGTGATCTTGTTCCAGCTTCTTCGAGCAACCTGTTGCTGGTGGTGGTGGATCGTCGTTCTTCTGAAGGTGAAGTGGACGCAGCTGTGGTCTGTCCAGTGGAGTCCAGTGGCGTGGCTGAAGGCGATGTCTTCGCTGGATGAGAAGATGGCGTCGAGCGCGTGTCCGGCGAGGTGGGTGGGGATGGACACCAGCTGCTTGAGTCCGAGGTTGGCGAGGTTGTCGAGCAGGGTGATGGTGTTGCGGTCGTTGTTGTTCTCCAGGTGGAAGTTGATGTCCCCCAGGAGGATGTAGTCAGCGGAGGGGAGGGCATGCGGGCTGACGAAGTCGGCGATGTCCTCGCTGAATTGTGTGCGTGGTCCCGGGGGTCGGTAGATCAGGGTGCCTCTGAGGGTGGTCTTCGGGTCGGTGCGGATCTGGAAGTGTAGGTGTTCGGCGGTAGTCAGGGTGTCGTCGGTGTTGGTCGTGATGTGGATGGTGTCCCTGTGGATGATGGCGATGCCTCCTCCAGTCTGGTTGACGCGATCTCTCCGGGTGATCTTGTATCCCTCTGGGATGGCGATGGCGGGCGCTGAGGAGTCGTTCATCCAGGTTTCCGTGAGGAAGGCAACGTCAGGAGCTGTGGTGTCGAGGAGGTTCCAGAGTTCGATGGCGTGTCTGTGGACGGAGCGGGTGTTGAGCAGGATGCACTTGAGGTGGACGCTGCTGGTGTTCGGCTTGACGGGTGCTGGTGCGAGGCAGGTCCGGATGCAGGTGAACTTGCAGGCGTGGCAGCTGAAGGGTCCGTGGGTGCGTCTAGGGGTGGCTCGGTAGCATCCCGGGACTCGGCCGGTGTTGTGCGTTGAGGGTGGCGGCGTCGTAGGTCCGGCGGGTGGGCTGGTGTCTGCGGGGGCCAGGGATTCTGGAGCTGGGCGCGGTCCAGGCGCGGACGGGCGCAGACGGGCTTACCTTTGGCGCACCTTCGGTGCTCAGTCGGTGCTCCCGCTGCGCGCGTCCGCTGCGCGGTCGCTGAAGGGGCGTCATAAGAAGGGAGCAGTGAGGGCGGGTCAGCTGGGAGGCGGGAGCGTCTTAGCCAATCGGCTGGCGGGTCTGCAGGCAGCGGCGGCGGGAAAACCGGGTGCGGGCTTCTCTGGCGGCCCTGCGGCGGCTGGGGCGCCGGGAGCAGGCGACGATGGAGATCGGGCGGCACAGGCAGCAGAAGGGCGCAGGAGCGAGGATCGTGGGGCGACCAGGCCGGTGAGGGCGCAGTGCTTGATCTGTGGGACAGGCTCTTGGAACGGTCGGCCCTTGCAAAGGTTGTGTGGATTCCACCAATGCAGAGAGGTGTATGCCCGACCGGTGACCAACACTAGGTCTTTCAACTGTCTCTGAGCCTGATTCCACTGATGCGCTAAGCATTCCTGGAGCGGACGCATATGTAACCTCGCGTGCGGGACTATGAAAATGCAGGAGGCCATCATGCCCATCAACTGCATGAACACTCTCGCAGGAAGCGAGTGTTGCGGTTGGAACTGTTGGATTAGCGACTGGATGTTGTTGATCCGCGCTGAAGTTGGCTGAGCCGTGGCTGCCAGAGTATTTATTGTTGCACCTAGATATTGCCGCACATGGGCTGGCTGAAGGTGCGACTTTGGATAGTTCAGGGAGAACCCCAGACTGTGAAGAAGGTGAATGGTGTGGGACATGTCGGCGGCGCACTGCTGGGCCGACTTTGCCTGAACCAGCCAGTCGTCCAGATAAGGGTAGACATGGATGTGTTGTCTCCTGAGGTGCGCCGCCACTGTCGCTAGACATTTGGTGAACACTCTGGGGGCCGTGGTCACTCCGAAAGGAAGGACCTTGAATTGATAATGCCGATTTTGAATGGTGAATCTGAGGTATTTTTTGTGTGATGGATGTAGTGGAATGTGGAAGTAAGCATCCTTGAGGTCCAAGGTTGCGAGGAAGTCTCCCTGATTGAGGAGCGGAAGAACCTGCTGTAGCGTTAGCATGTGGAAGTGTTCTGAGAGAATGTACTGGTTTAGGGGCCTGAGGTCCAGAATAGGCCTGAGGGACCAGTCCTTCTTTGGGATTAACAAGTACAGGGAGTACACCCCTGTGCCTTCCTCCTCCACTGGCACGAGCTCTATAGCGCCCTTTTGCAGCATGACGAGAACCTCCTGCTGCAATAAGTGCAAATGCTCTGTGGACATAGGACGGTGTTTTGGCGGTATGTTGGGTGGAGTGGATGTGAGCTCCAAACAATAACCGTACTGGATAAGTTTCCTGACCCACCTGTCTGTGGTGATGGTTTTCCAGACTGGCAGGAACTGCTGGAGTCTCCCCCCCGACAGGTGTGGAATGGTCGGGGGGCAGCAACAGGGCGTCACTGTTTGTTGGAGGCGGAGGAACGGGAGTTGTTGCCCCTGCCTCTGCCCTTGGCGTTGTTGCCCCGATAACCTCCTCTATTTTGTTTGGGGTAAGAGGATTGCGCCCCACCTTTATTGAATGTGTTTGCTGGGACATTTGGCCTCTGGAAACACCCCTATTGCCTGAGCGACGAAAAGTGCTCCCCCGAAACTGTTGGGATTGGAGAGCTCCCATGGACTTGGCAGTCTCGGTATCCTTTTTTATTTTTTCCAAGGTGGTATCCACCTCAGGACCAAATATTCTGTCAGGGTTAACTGGCTGGTTGAGGATGGTAGTTTGGATCTCAGGCTTAAATCCAGAGATTCTGAGCCATGCTTGTCGTCTTAACATCACACTGGTGTTAATTGCCCTGGCTGCAGTATCGGCAACGTCCAGTGCACACTTAATTGAAGCGTTGGAGATGAGCTTCCCTTCCTGGATAAGCATCTCCGCAGCCTCCTTATATTGGTCTGGGAGATGTTGCAACAGGGTCTCTAGTGTGTCGTAGTGTGCCCTGTCGTAGCGTGCCAAGAGCGCCTGCGTGTTAGAGATATGCCATATATTGGCCGCCTGAGCTGCTACTCTCTTTCCCGATGCTTCTAGCACTTTGGACTCTTTGTCCGGGGGAGGAACTTCACCAGTGGTTTGCGAATTCGCCCTCTTGCGGGCATTAGGAACGACCAGGGAGTCCAATGGCAACTGGCCCTTGATGTAGGTGGGATCGCCAGGTGCCGGCCGGTATTTCTTTTCAATTCAGTAAAGCGTCCCTTTTTTCGTTCTGTATAAATTTTATGTTTTTTTGTGTAATTATGAATGTTTTAACGGTACTATGAATTGTAAAATTGCTTTGTTTCGATTATTGTTTTTATGCTGTAATGTTTTGCTTTTATGATATGTTTCTATATCGAAATAAAGCTTTACTTACTTACTTTTCAATTCTAGGGTTGACAACCCTTGCCCGTGTTTGTACTTTGAAAATGTCCGCAGCATGCTTGAGGACCCCTTTCAGCATTGGGAGGGTTTTTACAGTCTTTTCAGCTGTTGAAAAAGTGTCAAAGAGGAAGTCCACCTCCACAGGGTCAGCATGGAGTTCAACGTCGTGGTTCTTAGCCGCCCTTTCAATCAAGGCATTGAATGCCGCAGAATCCTCAGTGGGAGACGTTTTGATATTGTATATCTGAGGGTCGAGGGCGGGTTGCTGATCCCCCTGGTCACCAGTGTCCACCCATTCGTCATGTTGTGCATCAGGATCAGTGTGAGCCGGGAAGCTGTATTCCTCATCTTGATCCCCAGCATCCTCGGCATCGGAATAAGTTGGCGAGGGCGTGGCAACTCTTCGAGTCCGAGGAGTCAGTGGTTCGACCAAGACCGTGATTCAGAAGCAGGCCTTTTGCGCTTCAAAGGAATGGTATACGACTCCAAAGGCGTCGTTGCCGTAATTTTCCGCTTGTAAAGCGTAAGCTTCCCAGTGTCAGCATCGATGAAACGTTCCGACTGTTCCTCCAGTAATGGTGGTCAATGCGTCAAGCCCCCAGCCGGGAGAGTAGGCGTCGACCCTACAGCACTGTGCGTTTCGCTTCGGGCGCTGCCCGTGGTGCGAAGGCCTTCGGTGCCACCTTTGGTAGCAACGTGAAAAGGAGTGGCGTCGATGACTTGGAGGTGGGGACCGACTGCTTCGGTGCGGAAGGCGTTTTGGGGTCTTCCGCCGAGGCCTTGTCCCTGATATGCTTGAGGGAGTCCGAGACTTGCTTCGTGAAGGAAGCGGACGGCTTTGCCGATACGACAGACGACCTCGGTCCAGCAACGGGGGTAGACTCGATCGTCGATGACTTTGGCTGGTCGGTCCGAGGCTTGCCCGTGTTGGTGTCCTGGGCAACCGCTTTAGGGGCACCAACCCTTGGCTCGATGTCCTTGCCGGTCTTCGGCTCGACGCCCTTTGCGGCCTTCGGTGCCGCGCCCTTGCTTGGCTCCGGCTCGACGCCCGATCCGGACTTCGGCTCGACGCCCTTGCTTAACGGAGTCTGGACGGCCTTTTTGGGCTTCAGCTCGACGCCTTTAGTTTGCTTCGGCTGGACGGATTCCACCGACTTTGCTGGGTCGACAGGCTTCTTCGGCTTGGGCTGTCCCGACACCTCGGAGGACGAGGGTGTCGACGGTGGATCAGAAGGTTTCGGTTTCGATTGCGCCTGAACCACTTTAGGTTGTGCGGATACCGAATGTTTCACTTTCGGTTTCGATTTCTTTAATGGCAGCTCCGTCGAAGTGTCCGTAGCCGGGCCGGGAGGCGGGGCCGTGGATTTTGGTAGAAGGTCTTGGGTAAGGCCGATAGGCGATCCCTCGACCTGAGCCTTTGTAAGTGTTCGAACGGGGCATAGCTCGTCCTCAGAGCTATCTTCCATGGCCCCATAGGCCTCACCGTCGTCTCCTACCTCGTCGACGACTTCTTGTACGGGTAGGCCTTCGACATCCACTTGATAGTCGTAGTCGACTTCTTCCGCTGGAGGTGAAATCTGCAGCTGAACGTCGTGTTCGTCTGCTTCTTCGCTGTCGAAGATGTCCACTGATGCCGGGGCCGACTGCCGGGCCTCCAGGCGCGCCACGTGCCGAAGCCGAATCGTTTTCTTCGAACGAAACCGGGAACAAGCCTTCCAGTTGGCTTCATCGTGGTCCGGCGACAGGCACTTGTTGCACACCGGGTGGACGTCGATGTGCGGGTACTTCGATCCACACACGGGACACTTCTTAAACGGGCTCCGTTCCATGTCGCGTCGTCTAGGGTCTTGCTGCGTCGACTGGGCCTCGAGCTCCAAAGAGTCACGCGACTCCCTGGATGTTGAACTCGGAAGACGAGTCCGAACAGAACCGGGCACCGAACGCAAACAATACCAACGATATAGAGACAAAAAGGCCTTTTGGCCTCGAGAATATTGTCGATTCCGAACTGAGAGAACTAAAGTACATCCGAACCCAATGGCGGAAAAAAACAATCTGGGGATTGAGTCGATGCCCATGCGCACTGTAGTCCAGGGGAGGAGCCACCTATCTCGTGATACTTCGAAGACTCTTCCAGGACAACAATGTGCAATCATCCGGACCCAACACTAGGCGGCGATCTATGCTATAGATATGAATTCAGCAGCCCACATGCCTCGAACGTTATAGATTTCTTTTTTTTAAATAGGTATGCCTCTGTGGGTCTGAATACCAGGGCATGGATATGCATCATTAACTGGCAATGTGCATGGATGTTAACCAAGTAGATCTTACCTACAATGATATGATGTAATTGGTATAACAATATGCTACCCTATATGTACAATGCCCCTCTACCATGACTGTGTTCATGATTGTCTTTTTTCTCGAAATGCAAATAAAGAACACAAAAAAAGTAATCCACACCAGGTTAGAAAGCTAGAGCTGAATTTAATCAATAAAACAAGACCAAAACATCAAGAGCACGCTATTGCTGTAAAATAGCAATTAGAAGCAATAGGTGCCTATTTGAGCTATCTGGTCGAGCTAGACCGGGAGAAAATCAAAGGTTCAAGCCAGCCATGATAGAGCGCAGGCTGAAAGCCCATTGAGCAAAAGTACATTTATACTGGTTGCGTAGAAGTAGAGGAAGATGTGGGGTACGGCTGAGGTGATGAATTGTTTCCAATCCAGCAACAGAGAGAGATGAGTCAGTTTTCTCCATGCAAAGTCAGTGATGGGTCAGTTCAGAGGGCGTTGCACTGGTTCCAATTGCGATGCGTCGCCTCTGCTGCTGCAGCAGAGGATGAGTCTATTCGGAGTACAATGCGCCAGGTCTGTTCCATGCAACAGCAGGGAAGCGCCGATTCCCATCACGCAACAGCGAAGATGCACCGGTTCCAATGAGGATGTGGGTTGGCGGAAGCACCGAAAGCCTCACTTCCAAGGGTCCAGGACTGGGGTGGCACCACTTGGCAGGGTAGAATCACAGAAGGCAGAGTCCAGGTACAAATGCAGGTAAGATGAAGTTATTATGTCCCTGAGACTTCAGATCAGGCAGCAAGCCAGCAAGTCCTTGGAGTCAATCTGGGTTCAAGAGAAGCAGATCCAATCCTTCTCACCCAGGCAGGGGAACAGCAGGTAGGAGAGCAGCAAAGCAGGGCAGGAGTTCAGCAAAGGAGCAGTCCAGCACAGTGGCAGTCCTTCAGTAGCATAGCAGTTCTTCACAGCAGGTCCAGAAGTGTAATGAAGTGGTGGTGGTGTCAGAGGTCCAAAACTTACATGCAGATGTGCCTTTGAAGGGGGTGAGGGGGACTTCAAAGAAATGTCCGAAGTGTGCAGAGGTTCTCCCTGGCTACAGATTCACTACAGGGAAGTAGGCAGCCCTTCGAGTAGGGAAAAGACACAGCCTATTCAAGTGTAAGAGTGAAGGTTCCTATCCAGCCCGGCCCATCAGGATGTGGATGGCCCATCAAGTCGCACCTAAGCTCCCTTTGTGTGTGGCTGTCTAAAGGGAATGCACAAGATCAGCCGTCACCCACCCCAGACAGGCAGCAGGCACAAAATGGCTAAAATATAAAAATGGCAACATTCTGAAAGTGGCATTTTCATAACTGCAATTTAAAATCCGACTTCACCATAACTTGTGATTTTAAACAGAGAGTCCAGAGTGAGCAAACTTTAAAAGTCTCTCTCTTCACACTTGGGAATTACAATTGAAAGATGTAATAAGGTACTTCCAATGTTATTCTATGGGAGAGACCGGCCTTGCAGTGGGGAAAAATGAATTTGAGAGTTTTTCACTACCAAGACATGTAAAACTTAAAAGCACATGCCCTGCCTTTTAAATACATTGCACCCTACCCTCTGGGTTGTCCAGGGCCTACCTTGTGAATGACATGTATATAAAAGATTAAGGTTTAGGCATGTCAAGAGGTTAATCTTGCCAGGTAGACATGGCAGAGTGAACTGCACATACAACCTCTGCAACGGCAGGCCTGAGCCATGGTTAGAGGGCTACTTAAGTGGTACCACCAATCAGTACTGCATACCTACTAGTGGCATTTACAGGACCTGGGCAAATGTAGTGCACTTTACTAGGGACTTAAGTAAATTAAATATGCCAACTGGGGGGTGGGTCAATACTACTTTAGTGGAGAGAGCACAAGCACTTTTTGCACTTTACCACTGTGACCAGTGCTAGAGTATTTAAGCTAGCAAAAACAAGGTCACAACAAGTGGAGGAGGAAGGCAAAAGGTTTGGGGTGACCCTTTAGAGGGCACCATTTACCAACACATTGGTGTTCAGTGGTGAGATTCAGTATGTGTGCTTGTGCAGTGCCAATGATTTTAACACTAAAATCCCACCAGGTTCTCCTTGATCAGCCACTTGCTTTTTCCAAATCCAATTCCATTCTACCTGAGTTTGTAAATCTGACTCATCATGGTGCAAGCATGGAGTTTAAGCTCAACAACCTGGAGAACTACAATGGTTGAGGCCCAGGGATTCTGCAGGAAGAGGGGTGCTGCCAGTAACCAAATGCTCAAAGAAGCAGGAGCTCCAGGGGGCCCCCAGGGAGTGTAGGCAGTCATAATCTACACACAGAGGTGGTGAACATTGAAAAGGAGGTGGACTTTAACCGCTTCCGCGCTACCGCGAATTCCCGCCGTGCGCTGAAATTTGAAAAATGGCTTGATTGTGACAAAGCCAGCTCGTCATGCGCGCAGCGCAGGTAACGCCCGTGACGAGCTGGCTTTGTCACCCGCGCTGAAGGGGTTAAGTAGGGGCAAGAGGAGGAGATGGAAGAGGGGTGACAACTCTGTGTGTGCCCCAGGGGAGAGAAGGCCCCTTCCATAACCAGTGCCAGCAACGTCTCAGCCCACAACGTGTCCCCAGAGGAACTGCTGGACAGGAAAGCAGAGAGGGAGTTCAGGCAGCAGACGGCAAAACTGAAAATAGAGGAGCCAGTTGCCCCAAGGGCTACAGAGAAAGGGGAAGCTGCTGCAAAGAGCAAAGAGAGCAGCACAGGAGGCCACCCAGGCCCTAGAGAAGGCACTGGCCCTGGAAGAAAGGGGAGTGTCTCATGAAAGGAGTCCTGAGAAGCTGGACATGAGAGCCAAGCAAGCGGAGTCCAACAGCAATGGTGGCAGCGTACAATTAGTGTCCACCAGATAGGTGAGTGTCCGCAAACAACAAGACCTGGTGCTTAGCTATGTGATGGGGGCGATGTATAAGTAGCTTTCTGCTTAGGAGTTAGCCCTGAGAATGCAAAGGGCCCCAGAGGAGGATTGGGGCTAGCTTGTAGAAACATGTCCACAGTAGGGCGTGACACCCTACTTACCCTGGAGATGGGGAAGTAAAGAGAGTGATTTCAGGGGGCCGTATGATCTGAATGAGAGCATACATGCCCAGTTGACCAGTAGTTGTTTTACAGAGTTATGCCAACCCCTGATTGACAGCAAGCTAACTGACCCCATGAAGCTTACAAAGGAGGTGGACCTCTGAGCCACCAGAAGGTATTTGGAGGGATCACGCTAAAAATAGACAGGAGCCCCAACAGAAGAATGAGAAGGGAAAAAAAAGATTAAAAATAATGAGGTCTCTGCAGGCCCCCAAACAGTTCACAAGGAAAAGGATACCAGTATCAAACGGACCAGAAAAAAAGGGGTTCTTCAATAAGATAGAGGTTCGTCCACCAGTGTAATGAGTGCTACAAGTATGGGCACGTGGAGGAAGAAGCCAAAGGCCTCAAGAAAGAATAGCCCCCCACTGGTGGGCAGACACCGGGTCTGGCCAGAGTAACTTCTGGGGAGGAGGTAGTGCCAGTAAGAGCAGGACAGAACAGAGGTAACATTTGTGTCCCTGGTTGCCAAGGAGACAGTGTTCAAAGTCAACATTCCTTCAAATACTTCCAAGTAAAGGGAGGGGGTCACCATCAATGGCCAGAAGGTGGCGGCTCAAAAGGAAATATGGGTACTGAGAGGTGTCATCTGGTGTCCTAAGAGCAGGTAGCTGGATGGTTCAGTGGGAGGTGTCAATGTCTCCCCTGACCCTAGAGCAGCAGAGAGACTAACAAGTTGTTGGCACAGTTCGCCACTCTGTTCTCGCTCACCTCGAGCTTACACATTGTGTACCTATGACATTAGTCATGGAGATAGAATGCTAGTCAAGAAAACAAGACCCGATGAGTGTAGGAAGTTGGCTCTATACAGTGTGCCAAAATGAGGTACACTGTGCAGAGAGTCCAGACAACCCCAAAAGGAATCACACAGGCACAAATTACATCCCAAATGGTCTCTTTTGTGGTAGTGTGGGTTAGCAGTCAGGCATATCAGAGGGTAGTGCTAAGCATTTATTACAAAACCATTCCACAACAATGGGGAAACCCAGTATACCATAGGACCTGGGTGAGAATTGGTACAAAATGGAAATTATTCAAATTGTGTACTAGTTAGTACCGGATATCAAATTACATAACACCTTAATGAATTGAATTCAAAATTATTTATATAGTCAATACATGAAACATTAAATCATGTGACACAGTGAGTGGAACGCAAGTGTAGATTAGAGTGCTTGTGGGTAGATCAGAAGGGAATAGAAAATTCAAGTGAGATTATATATACACAGTGCATATAAACAATTCAAAAGAGGCCTGTCTGGAAATACTTATTAGGATTTCATTTTCCACAGTAGTCAGAAACAGCATATAAATTCTGTATCCTCTAGATGAGGAAGATATTCTCAGTCCAGGTAGGTAAAGAAATGTTGACACTTCAATCCCTAAAGAGCAGAGAGGCCAATTAAACCTTGCTGGCGAAGGGGGGAGGGGGGGGGGGGGGGGGTTCGGGGTACTTCATTAGGAAAGGAAGGGAGCAACCTCATGGAACCCACCGTTCATTAAACACGTGGGAGAACTCAAAATTGGGCTGGTGTCTCCAATCAAGAGAAAAAGGGGGGGGGCTCATCATGGTCCAAGAACAGAAAGCAGGTTCCTCCCCTAAGCCAATCACAAAGCTGCAATGCAGCGGTGTGATTGGTCTGAGCGCCATGGATTGGCGCTCAGGCAGGGAATGGGGGCCTGGGCATGTTCTCCACGCAGGATGTACTGCAGCCTGCATGGAGAACAAGCAAAGTGTACATGTCTGTTTTGGAGGTCACCCCTGGGTTAGGCCATAAACAGCCCATAGGCAGGGTGCAGTTTATTTAAAAGGCTGGACATGTACTTTTAACTTTTACATATCCTGGCAGTACAAAAGTCTTGTATTTGTATTTCCACTAGTGTAAGGCCTACCTCTCGCTTGGCATAACACTTGATTATCGTATTATATTTAACAAGCAGTTTTTTGTTTTTAAAAAAAATGTTTTTATTGAAAACAAAAAACATGTGCATACATAGCAGTAAATACACCACATACAAATGTCAGAACTGGACAGTTTAGCTACCATCAAGAGACATTACATAGATTCTGCACTTTCTGTACGATTATACATTGCTAATTCTACTGTTGGGGACACCACAGGATCGCCTCAATACTTATTCCAGCTCAACCATTTCCGGTCCCATTTTTTGGGGCACCCCCTAGCCACAAATACTTCCGTTTCCGCCAACATGCATCTGTTGAATTCTTTTGTCCACACATGGATGCTTGGAATACCCGCCCCCCCCCCCCCCCATCCTCTAGCTATCTCCCGCTTTACCAGCGTGTACCCCAGCGTCACAAACTATTTCCACTTCTGTCAAATCAGTTGCCTCCCAGATATTGAACAACCCTAATTGCGGCTTCAGAACAATCTCCTTGTGTAGGGCCCTGCTCATGTGCTCCGAGGCCCCTCCCATAGGACACTCAATCTCGGACAGCTCCATAGTATATGGTAAAACGTGGCCTGTTGGCCACAACCCCTAAGACACACATCGTCTGGTCTAGAACCAATCTTTGCAAGGGTCTGCCCAGTCATGTATGAGCGATGTAATATTCGGAGCTGGATCAATCTAGATTTCAGGGTTATGGCGGCCTCACGGGGGGACATCAGGGCCTCCTGCCATTCTTCATCACTAATACTTCCCAGATCCGTCTGCCACTTCTCCCTAAATCTCGGAAATGGATCCGGGAAATTATTACATAGTTTCCTGTACGTGAGAGAGATCGCTTTCAAATCCAAAGACCCATCTAATAACCTGTCTTCAAGCGGGAAGAGTCCGGAATGTCCGCAAATGACTGGAAAGCAGTCTGAAGCGCATGCCGGATCTGTAGGTACCTATATGTTCCCCCCAGGGTCAGTTTATATTGTTTCTGGAGTTCCTCAAATGTGAGTAATGCCACCTTTGTAACCAAATCTTTGCTAGCAGAGATACCGATAAGGTCCCATGTGTCGAAACCGGGCAGATAACATAACATACCCAATTTCTGAGCGTACCAGTGTGGAGCAGCCTTAGTGAGGATGCCAACCCATCCTAGGCGACAGTTTACTATGCGCCAAATCTCCAACGTATGCCTGGTGGGCCCCAAAAAACTCCTTGTTTTTCCTGTCAGATACCCAGAGCGGTCAGTTTGTATCGGTCAAGAGCGTATGCAGGGTCCTCCGGAGGGCAATAGATCCACCTATTTACGGTCACCAGTTGAGCTGCCCAGTAAAAGCTGCAGGTCGGGGAGCGCTATGCCCCCATCATACCAACCCTTCGTCAACTTCTTCGGAGCCACCCTTGGGGCCTTCCCATCCCATAGCAGCACAAGGACCTCTCCCTCCACCGCTCAAAATACGAGTCCGGGACTGTGGGCAATTTTGGAGGATATATAAAAGGCGAGGAAGGGCCAGCATCTTAAAAAGCGCCGCTCTGCCAGTCAAAGACAACAGAATGGATCGCCAATGTTTCACGTCCGCTCGCAATCTGGCCAGTGGTGGGGTCAAGTTGGAGCTGTAAAACAGATCAGGGTCCAGCGTGACCTAAATCCCCAAGTATCTGAACCCATCTTTCGCCACCACAATTGAGCAGCCCGCTGGGAATCGCGGGACCGACCTTCACAGCATGAACAACACGGACTTGTGCCAGTTAATGGCATATCCTGAGTATTTGCCGAAGTTTGTAAAGATATCGCGTACCAGCAATATTGATTTGTACGGGGAAGCCAGGTATAGCAATATATCATCCGCATATAGAGAGATGCGGTCCTCTACCCACTTCATCCCTCGTACCATAACATCTCGGCATATCCACCCTACAAGGGGTTCCAACAGTAGGGCAAACAGCAGCGGGGACAGAGGGCATCCCTGTCTGGTACCTCAACGCAATCTAAACGTCCTGGAAGGATGTCCATTCACCCGGACTTGACCCAGCACATCCGTGTAGAACAAGCGCACCCACGCTATAAATTTGGGACCTAGGCCCACCCTCTTCAAAACTTCTAACATGTATGGCCATTCTATGGAGTCGAAAGCCATGGAGGCATCGAGAGACAACAACGTGGCGTCCTCCTCACTGTACTGCCTACAGGCCAGCACTTTATCTAAGCACCTGAGGTTGAGGGCTGTATTTCTGCCAGGCATAAACCCAGACTGATCTGGGTGAACTAAAGACTTTAGCCTCAACATTAATCAGCGAGATCGGCCTGTAGGAGCCACATACCTCTGCCGGCTTGCCCGGTTTATGACTCACCTCACCACTATAGTGGCTAACCTCTGATCTATTGGTAGCCGTCCCACCTCTAGGCTCTCCTCATTCATAGCCTTCAGATGTGGTATCGTCCGGGAGGCAGTAGCTTTCAGGAATTCAACCGGGATACCATTGGGTCCCATCGCCTTCCCCGATTTAACCTGTCCCATGGCTTTACCTATTTCCTCACCTGAGAGATCTTCCTCTAAGTGCTCTGTCTATCGCCGAGAAGGTCGGGACATCACTATCTTGTAAAAGCTGGCATGAGTCCTCCTCCGTGTATAGAGTGGAGGGAGAATTGAATATGCTACTTACCAGTATGCATCTGTTCTTGGCATGTAGGGCTGCTAACATTCATATCTTAGCATTAGATCGCCGCCTAGTGTTGGGTCCGGATGATCTCACATTGTTGTCCTGGAAGAGTCTTCGAAGTATCCTGAGATAGGTGGCTCCTCCCCTGGACTACAGTGCGCATGGGCATCGGCTCCATCCCCAGATTGTTTTTCGCCATTGTGGCAGAAGATGGAGTGAAAAGTGTAAAAGATGTCCATGCTAATGACTGAATACAATAGTACATCTGCAGCTGCGACAGGCACCGGGGAGGAGGGTGGGCGATATGAATGTTAGCAGCCCTACATGCCAAGAACAGATGTATACTGGTAAGTAGCATATTCAGTTCGAGGCATGTGGGCTGCTAAATTCATATCTTAGCATAGAATATATAGCAGTCCCTCCATTATCGGCGGTTGCCCGTGCCAGCTGCAGAAACCTGAAAAAGTGTTTTGAGAACAGCCTGTCCCACAGCAGCTTGCTGCTTGGAATGCACATCAACACAGTAGTGTTTTGTAAAGGTATGTGGTGTAACCCACGTGGCTGCTCTGCAAATGTCCTCTAAAGGAATGTTCCCTAGGAAAGCCATGGATGCCCCCAATTTGCGTGTAGAATGCGCCCTTGGGGGTATCGTTAAAGTGCGCTTGGCCTTTTGATAACATATTTGGATGCACTTAACAATCCACCTGGCTATTCCTGCTTTGGATATAGGGTTGCCTTTGTGTTGTGGTGCGAAGGCAACAAAAAGTTGTTTTGTTTTCCTAAAGGGTTGTGTCCTGTCTATGTAGTACATCAACGCCCTCCGTACATCTAAGGTATGGAGCATTCTTTCCGCCACCGTTTGTGGGTTTTGGAAGAATGCCGGCAAGTCAATAGTTTGGTTGAGATGAAACTGTGACACCACCTTCGGAAGGAATTTTGGGTTAGTGCGTAGCACTACCCTATTTGGATGAATCTGAATGAAAGGCTCTTGGATTGTGAGCGCTTGTAGCTCACTAACACGCCTTAGTGACGTAATAGCTATTAGGAAAGCTACTTTCCACGTTAGGAACTGGAGTTCACACGAATGCAGTGGCTCAAATGGTGGTCCCATCAGTCTGGTGAGGACCACATTGAGGTTCCACACCGGAGCTGGTGGTGTTCTTGGGGGAATGACTCGTTTTAGACCTTCAAGGAAAGCTTTAATGGCAGGCACTCTGAAGACGGAGAGATGCTGCCTGTTCTGAAGATAAGCTGCTATGGCGGATAGATGTATCCGAATGGAAGTGTACGCTAGATTGCACTTGTAAAGATGCAACAGATAGCAAATTATGTTAGGGATAGATGCATCTAGCGGGCTGATGTCATTGGCTGTACAATAAATGACAAAGCGCTTCCATTTTGCAGCCTAGCATGCTCTGGTAGTTGGCCTCCTTGCCTCCTTGATGATGTTCATGCATTCTGGAGGCAGGTTAAGGTATCCAAACTCTAGGACTTCAGGAGCCAGATCGCCAGGTTGAGCTGTTGCGGATCTGGATGCTGAATTTCTCCATGGTTCTGCGTTAAAAGTCTGGGCGTGAGGCGCAGTCTTTGATGCGGCACCACTGAGAGTTCGAGTAACGTGGTGTACCATGCTTGGCGCGCCCACGTTGGAGCAACCAGGATGAGAGTCATCGCGTGCTGCCTTAGCTTTCTTGCCACCAGCGGTATCAGAGGGGCTGGCGGAAAAGCGTACGCAAATTTGCCTGACCAGTTCATCCATATCGCATTCCCCTGCGACTGTGGGTGAGGAAACCTGGCGGCAAAGTGTTTGCATTTTGCGTTTTCTTTTGTGGCAAACAGGTCTATCTCCGGATGACCCCACTGCAGGAAGTACGGGTGGAGTACAGATGGGTGTAACTCCCACTCGTGCATTTGATGGCTGTATCTGCTTAGCAGATCCGCCATCTGATTGTCCTTGCCCGGGAGGTGTTCTGCCATGAGGAAGATGTTCCTCTGAATGGCCCACCGCCACATGCCCTGAGCCAGATGAGACAGCTGTGGCGAGTGGGTGCCCCCCTGCTTTTGAATGTAGTACATCGAGGTCATGTTGTCCGTCCGGACTAACACTACCTTGTTGCACAGATGTACAATGAAGGACTTGAGCGCCATGAAGATTGCCATCAGTTCCAGATAGTTGATGTGCATCTTCTGTTGCTGCGTCGTCCATAGTCCCTGCACTGTGTAAGTGAGCAGATGAGCTCCCCATCCCTGGAGAGATGCGTCCGTTGTCAGGATAATCTGAGGCACAGGCTCCTGGAACAGTCGGCCCTTGCAAAGGTTGTGTGGAGTCCACCAATGCAGAGAGTCGTATGCCCGACTGGTAACCAACACTAGGTCTGTTAATTGTCCTTGAGCCTGTGTTCACTGATTTGCTAAGCACTCCTGGAGCGGGCGCATATGTAACCGTGCGTGAGGGACTATGAAGATGCAGGAGGCCATCATGCCTATCAACTGCATGAACACTCTCGCTGGAAGTGAGTGTTGTGGTCTGAATTTCTGGATGAGAGACTGCATGCTGTCTATCCTGACTTGGTTTGGTTGCGCCATGGCCGTCAGGGTATTGATTGTCGCACCTAGAAACTGCCGGACATGTGCCGGCTGAAGATGCGACTTTGGGTAGTTCAACGAGAAACCTAGACTGTGAAGGAGGTGAATGGTAGTCGACATGTCCGCGGCGCACTGTTGTTCCGACTTGGCTTGAACGAGCCAGTCGTCCAGGTAGGGGTAGACATGGATGTTCTGCCTCCTGAGGTGCGCTGCTACTGTCGCCAGACACTTGGTAAACACCCTTGGGGCTGTGGTGACTCCGAAGGGTAGGACCTTGAACTGGTAATGCTTGCCTTGGATAGTGAACCTGAGGTACTTCCTGTGGGACGGGTGTAGTGGAATGTGGAAATAAGCATCCTTGAGATCTAAGGTTGCTAAGAAGTCCCCTTGGTTTAACAAGGGAAGAATCTGTTGGAGTGTAAGCATATGGAAATGTTCTGACAGTATATACAGGTTGAGGGGACGTAGATCTAGAATGGGTCTGAGAGATCCGTCCTTCTTTGGAATAAGGAAGTACAGGGAATATACTCCTGTGCCTTCCTGTCCCACTGGCACGAGCTCGATTGCGCCTTTTTGCAGCATCGCCACTACTTCCTGCTGCAATAAGTGCAAGTGCTCTGCGGACATAGGCCTTTGCCTTGGTGGAATGTTGGGTGGAGTGGATTTCAACTCTAGACAATAACCGTACTGGACTAGTTGTCGCACCCACCTGTCTGTGGTGATGTTTTTCCAGACGGGCAGGAACTGCTGCAGTCTCCCCCCGACAGGTGTCAAGTGGTCGGGGGGTAGTGACAGAGAGTCACTGTTTGCTTGGGGTAGAGGAGCGGGAGTTGTTGTTCCCTCTGCCGCGTCCTCTGGTGCTGTTTCCTCGGTAACCCCCCTTGTTCTGTTTGGTGTACGAGGATTGTGCTCCACCTCTAGAGAATTGCGATTGTTGACCCATCTGTCCTCTGGTGACTCCACGCGCACCTGAGCGACGAAAATTATTGCCTCGAAACTGTTGTGACTGTAGGGCCCCCATTGACTTAGCAGTTTCGGTGTCTTTTTTTATTTTTTCTAGGGTGGTGTCAACATCTGGACCAAACAGTCGATCAGGATTGACTGGCTGATTAAGTATGGTCGTCTGGATATCTGGTTTAAACCCCGATATGCGGAGCCAAGCTTGTCGTCTTAGCATGACGCTAGTGTTGATAGCCCTAGCTGCTGTGTCTGCGGCGTCAAGTGCACACTTGATGGCTGCATTGGAGATCAGTTTTCCCTCCTCTATAAGCAGTTTGGTGCCCTCTTGGAACTGCGGAGGCAGGTGTTGTATAATCTGTTCTAGGGTGTCGTAATGCGCCCTATCGTAACGTGCTAAGAGTGCTTGTGTATTTGCAATACGCCAAAAATTGGCAGCTTGTGCAGCTACTCTTTTGCCTCCTGCCTCTAACACCTTGGACTCTTTGTTCGGGGGAGGAGCTTCACCCGTCGTCTGGGAGTTGGCCCGTTTCCTGGCATTTGCGACCACAAGAGAGTCCAGTGGCAACTGTCCCCGAATGTATGCAGGGTCCGCAGGTGCTGGTCTGTACTTTTTTTCGATACGTGGATTGACCACTCTCACTCTGGTAGGCTCTTTAAAGATGTCCGCAGCATGCTTGAGGACTCCTTTGAGCATAGGCAGCGTCTTCACTGATCTTTCAGAGACTGAAAAAGTGTCAAATAGAAAGTCTTCAACTGGGTCAGCATGCATGTCCACATCATGATTAGCAGCTGCCCTCTCAATGAGTGCATGAAAACCTGCAGAGTCCTCTGTTGGGGATGCACGTGCACTGAAAGGCTGTGGGTCTTGCCCCACACATTGGGTGCCCTGGTCACCAATGTCATCATATGAATCTGGCTGTGCATCTGGTTCATTGATGGGGAAGGTGTATTGGTCATCCTCATCATATCCCTCACCCCCAGAGTGATCTGGTGAGGGTGTAGGGCTCCGTCTTGGAGGAGGCTGAATAGGTTCTATGAGGCTTGAAGTGTCTTGAGGAAGCCTTTTCTTCTTCAGGGGGATGACATAGGAGTCCACTGGCTCTGAAGTGATCCTCCTCTTGTAAAGGGTTAATTTGCCTGTGTCGGCGTCGATAAAACGCTCAGAATCCTCTTCTGAGTCGAGTACCCGACTTGAAAGTGCCCCTGCCGTTGAAGAATCCGACTTCTTTGGCGTCGATTTGGTTGAAAAGGCCTTCGGCGCCTCTTTTGGCGGCAGAAGGAAAAGAAGTTTACCCGCAGGCTTTGCCGGAACGTCCATCGGCTTCTGTGGCGATGGCATCGGAGCCGACGTAGCAGAGGCCTTCTCCCTGGTTCTCTGTAGTGAAGAGGCGATGAGGGACGCTTCACTTGCAGTGGCCTTTGGCGCCGACGAGGATGGCTTGACTTTCCCCTCGGATCCGACGTCTTCTTGGCCCTTCTGAGTCTTGGACGAAGATGCTGCCGCCGCCGACCCAGAGTCCTTGGACCGATGCGCAGACGTGCCAGCCTTCGGTCCGTGTGCTTGTGTCGCCTCCGTGTCCACCACGCGTCCGACTAACGAAGTCCCAGTCGGAACCGGAGCCGTGCCGCTGGCTTTGGCGTGCTTGGACGGTGTCGCAGCAGCGGTTGACCCGTGCCGACCACCCTTTTTAGAGGATCCCTCCTCTGGCGCCGATTTCGACCCTGTGGAATCGACCGATTTCTTCGACTTCTGTGGACCGGAGGCCGACGGAGTCGATGAAGTAGCCGGTGCGGTAGCTTTTATTGGTACGGCAGCCATTTTAGGAACGCTCGAGTCCATAAGTTTCGGTTTCGTTTTCGGGTCGGCCATTTTAGGTGTTGTTGACACCGTAGGTTTCTGTTTCGGTTTCGAAACGGGCTGCGCAGCAAGTGTGTCCGTGGCCGGGCCTGAAGGCGGGGCCGTGGCTTGCGGTACGGGGTCTTGGGTAAGGCCAAGAGGCGATCCCGTGACCCGATCGTGATCTTCGTAACCTTCGGGGCATAGCTCGTCCCCTGAGCTATCTTCCGCGGCCCCATAAATCTCTTCGACGTCCCCTACCTCGTCGACGTATTCAAGGCCTTGACCCACGACTCCGTCGTCGTCTACCGGATCCGCCTCGACCTCCGTCTCGGGCGGGGAGATTTGGAGATGATGACTCTGGTCCTCCTCTTCTTGGTCGCCGAAGATATTATCTGGATCCGGGGCCGCTTGTTTGGCCTCCAGGCGCACCGCGCGCCGAAGCTTGAGAGTCTTCTTAGACCTGAATTGTGCACAGGCCTTGCACTTTCCGTCGTCATGGTCTGGTGAAAGGCATTTGTTACAGACGGGGTGCAAATCTATATGTGGGTATTTGGACCCACAGAGCGGACAGTACTTAAACGGACTCCGCTCCATGCTGGAAAGTTGCAGTCGTGTCGCGCTGAGAAGGCCTCGATGTCCGAAGAGTGACAAAACTCCGCTGAATCCGACTCAAAGAGACGGAAGAACTCGAGACCGTGCGCAAACAATACCGACGCTATGAAAACAAGGCCTTTTGGCCTTAAAAAGTTAGTTTTTCTCGGTTCCGACAGAGAGAGGTCGAGACCGCATCCGAACCCAATGGCGGAAAAAAACAATCTGGGGATGAAGCTGATGCCCATGCGCACTGTAGTCCAGGGGAGGAGCCACCTATCTCAGGATACTTCGAAGACTCTTCCAGGACAACAATGTGCGATCATCCGGACCCAACACTAGGCGGCGATCTAATGCTAAGATATGAATTTAGCAGCCCACATGCCTCGAACATACCTGTTCGAAGTGTCCGCTATATCCCTCGGATGTGTCACTATGCCCCCACCCGATTTTATCAATTTATGCACCCATCTCGACCCGTGTTCTCTCCGCTCTAGCCAGACCAGTGTCTTGCCCGCTCGGTCTCCCATTTCGTATATTCTAGGCTGGGTATGGCGATACTTAGCCAACATGCTTTCTCAGGTGTCAGGTACCCCCCAAGACTCACCTGGGCTTGTGAAGTAATTCTGCAGAGACAACAGAGACCACCGCCCCTGACTCCAACCTACCCCACGGGGAGTAACACCCGACAAGGACAAGATGGATCCAGGGATGGGGGCCAAATAAGGAAACGGAGTGGCCTTTGGTGGTAGGGGCGTTGGTTAGGATTGTGGCACAGCTGGATAGGGTCTTGGCACAGCTGAGGGAACAAGACAAGGACCCAATTAGGACTAGGTATTACTACGCCACCAAACCCCACAAGACGCATACAGGAGGGAGCCCTTGTCTCCGGCACTCACCAAGACACGCTGTTCGCGTTGTTCCTATGAAGAGGCCCACCACGTAGCGTCCAGGAGCTAGATGCCTCGGCGTGAATGGGAAGAAGGCACTCCTGCTTATGAACCACCAAAGCACCAAACAACAAAAAGAGCGCTTCTGTGCGTCGGGATACTAATAGCTGGAACTCCAGGGTAAGCGCTATAGCGCGGCCCAGTGCAAGTCTGTGTAACGCTCCTGCGCCACCTGCATTAGCCTGACAATACCCCCTTTCGTGAACCAAGTTGAAACTAGCAGAAGCGCTCCTGCGCCACTGCTACTAGAAAAGAAATCCAAGAAATGATGTCACTGCGCTTCTGCGCCATGCCCAGAAGGGGAAAAGTAAATAATTGACAGCCAAGGACAGAGTCAGTCCTGTCCCAACAAGGAATCCAAGCGCTCAGCCCAAAACTGCCCACAACAGCGCTCCTGCGCGGCTGTGGAAGGAGAGGCAAAGGAAAACAAAACGGGGTCAAGAATGTCACGTAACGCGGGAAGACCCCGGGCAGCGTTACCGTGACTCACAGAACAATGGACCTTCAGGAAACTCGTAGCGCTGAAAGCCGGTCCGTCGACGTCTGCTGGGCTCCGTGAATGAATCCGAATCAGAAGCACCGACCCGGCGGTGCAACACGCATTTAAGCGTATTCCCCCAGAAGTGCTTGGTCTGAAGGAGGACTAGACCGGGACACCACTTCCGGCCGGAAGTGAGTATTCCGGTCCTGTATGTGTCCCGTGGTGCCCGGAACGGTGGAACAGCCGCCGTGTGACATCAGGTTTTTATCCTATATTCATCTTGCTTCAGAGAAAGTCTATGGGCAGTGTCAGGCAGAGGATTCTTTACATGTTCTCTTTCCAGGTCATGTAAGTCAGTTTCCGCCTGCACCAAGAGTTCCCACTTCTAAGCGATATATCCCATCTTCAGGGACAGAGCCTGCCCCTTCAGAACTACCTTGTACAACTCCCATAGTGTTTGAGCAGACGAGACCGACCCTACATCAGGACCAAATGTGCTCAATAAGAGTACTGTGCAAATTAAGATGTACGTGAGCAGTCTGCCCTGCATAAGGATGTCAGCTCCATGCACCTGTCTGCACTCAAGGAAGGCAGGCTTGGATGAAAGGTCAAATTCAAACGGCAGAATAGCTACCACAGACATTGGCCCTCGGTTGGTGGTGGGGAGTATGAAGGGCAGACTCGCCTATGGCCTCTCAGTACCCAGGGAGAACAACCTGACAAACATCTCTAGTACCTTGTCCCTATTAATCTGGAGGAAAACCACCTGCCTTTCCGGTAATTCCACTGAGTGACAGAGGAGTATATTTGAGCAAATGTATCCACCGTCCTGGAACCCTGGCAGGGCTTCATAAGTTCAATGAGCCCACATCTGGGGTTTCAGGGGAGCCCAGGAAGCTCCCCAGGCAAGCTTGCCCAAGTTTTTGTGGCATCCGGAAGAAGAGCCAGACAACAAACATGTGTTTAGTATCTTGTCCCTAATAATCCAGAGGAAGTACACTTGCCTATCGTGTAATCAGAGCACACCATGTGACAGAGGGGAGCATTGAAGCAAATGTACAGCCTTATGGAGCCCTGGCTGCGCTTGATTTGTCAAACGAGCCCTCAATAGTGATGCTTAAGGCGGAGCTGCCTGGCCCCGATTGACTGACTGACTTACCTGCTGCCTCAGTTCTATAACCAGGCCCAGCAGTTTCAGACCATGCTTATACTGTTACACCAGATTGAGGCCCCCCCTTGCCTTGTTCTGCTCGCACTCGTGTCCTTTACTCCTGCCTTCTTGCCCCCTAGCTCTTTTCATTTCTGCCACTTTGTGCTCTTTATCAACTTTTGCATCGTTGTGCCTATTTTTCCCCAATCCTTTTGCCTCTTTTGCACTTTCTTCTTATGCTGCCAGCTTTTTTCTCACTCTTTGCTCCACACTCCAACATTTTTAACCACTTTCACTCTGCCCACTCAAACTTTGTCCCGCTTTGTCTTGTTGCACTCTACTTTTTTGCCATTTTTTCTCCACCTTGCTTCTTTCCAACTGCCTGTTTTGCTGCTTCTGTCCTCCTTTTAGCCTCTTTTCAGACTAATTGCCTTTTGCTGCCTTTTTGCCCCTAGCTGTGCACATTCTTCTCACACCACCCACTCATGTTTATTCCAGCCCTGCCCACAGGATCTCCTACCCATTTCTAGACCCTCTTAATGGTGCCGCTGAGTAGATGTGTGGCAGCCATTGGCACTCAAAAGGCAAGCCATCTGGACCCGGGACCCTACTCGCACCAGCACAATCCCAGATGCTACTCTAACACAGACCCTAAATCACACACAGCCTTCAAATCGCTGCTCCTGTGTCTCCCCCTCCAACAATGAAGGCGTGTTCTCCTACACTACCTACTGTTCTCCTGCATGCCCTCCCACCCTCAACCGTCACCAACACCTTCTCTTCCCGTGCACACATCTGCACCTGGCAACACCCCAAGCTCAACTTCTAGTCCATCCTAACTTGCCTCCTCCTCAATACTTGCTTAATTGTCAGACATGTCATTGAAGTATAGGACATTGTGCACAACCTCTCCCCGGGCCTTCTCTACACCCAATCACCCCTCCTCCCCAACCCCCATCGCCTTCAAGGTGGCAAGACTAGGCACAACCAGTAAAAATGGAGGACTAGCCATCAATTATAATGAATACATCCACTGTTCAGAGCCCACACCACCTGACATCTCTTCAACCCAATGTTTACCAACTTCCCTGGCATCATGGTGGGCAAGCCCAAATCCCACACCTCAACCGACCTTTGCCTTGTCCGTATCGGCCAGCACCTCCCGCACCAAAGCAGGACCGCAGTTTCCAAAGCCACTCAAAGCACCTGGAATAGAATTACAAGGAACCATGGACCTCCGAGATCCACCAATCTAAACCAAGGCTAAGACTTCTCCTGGTCAATCATCAGCTTCAATGCTTGAATCACCTCCTATGCAGACTCTCTGGCCCCACTCAAAACCATCACCACCCCCAGGACCAGGCCTAGAGCTAGCTGGTAAACAACAAGAACGCTGGAGGAGACATACCCACAAAGACATATCTACAGATCGGCCCTCTGGCACTACCACTAGTATTTTAAATCCAACGACACTCTGCGCAGACCAAATATGTTTGTAATTGCTCTAATGACGCCAAAGAACTTTCGCCGTAGTAAAGGGCTTCACCTCCCCAGCAGCAAGCTCCACATCTGTCACCCCATCACATGATCTCTGTACCCAGCATTCACAGTGCTTCAGAGACCAATCAGCACTATTTACAACTTCAATCCCCAACCAGACCCCATCCACATTTACCTTCTTCCAACCCAACCAGATGAATTCTAGCGCAGAGACCGCCCCCTGCCACCGATGACACCTGCCTGATCAAGGGCAGAGGAGAAATAGCAATACTCATCCTGCTTGACCTCAGCTGCTTTTCATACAGTCTCCCACCATATCCAACATCTCCATAAAACCAGCATATAGGAACTCTCACTCCAATGGAACAGTTCTTCCTCACAGAGAACACCTAGCTCGGTATCACACACATCCACCGCTGCCAACCCGATATGTGGATAACCCAAGGATCCTCACTGAGTCCCATGCTGTTCAACATTCTACATGGCACAGTTTGTCAACATTGACCACACACAGAATGAGAATTGCCTCATACAACGATGGCACCCAGCTCTTCCTTTCCATCTTCAACACGCAAATAAATTTCACCAGCTGCATGTCTTAAGTTGCCAACTAGAGGAAGAACATACACCTAACGCTCAACTTCAAAAAGACAGCTGTGGTGATCTTTGGAAAGAGCATCTCCCTATAGACCCACAACTTGTGGCCTGCAGAACTAGGATCAACACCTAACCCTTCTAATCAAGCCAGGAACTTTGGGATAATAGTGCACATCCAACTCCATGACCAACACATTTGCCTCCTCATGTTTCCTCACCTTCAAGTTCCTCAGAAATAGCTTCAGATGGCTTCTGCTCAACACCAGAAGAACTGTTACCTGGTTGCCAACAAGCTGGTCTACAGACACACTAGGTCGGCATCAACACATCTTACCAAAAACCTCCAGGTCATTGAGAACCCTGCAGCCAAATTTTCACTGATAATCCCACCCGGACTCATACTCCCAACCCCACACTCACATCTTCACATACCTAAAAGACTTCCAGGCAGCACTTATCTGAACATTCACATCAAATTCAACACTGAGCAACTTAACCTGCGTGGAGGTCGTCAGTTGCTGTGGAGCGCAATCCCTTGGCAATGTCTTGGGGTCGCGAGAAAGTGCATCAGGACAAGAAGTGACGTGGAACTTGTGCTGTGCAACAACATTTAGGGCACGCATGTGCCAGGAGCCACCCAGCACGAGTCAGGTCTACATTCCACCATCTTTTATGTCAGTCTGCCAGCCCAGCCTATGTGCTCTTCTTTGCGATGTGTCTTACAGGAAGATTCTTTTCTGGCTAGGCTGGTCCGTAACCATCAAGTTCAGCTGCTTCATCAGTTGTCGGCATGCCGGGTCATATGATCAAGAAGCTGGGGAAGTGGATTTTTCTTGGTGCATTGCTCCACATCAACTTGTCTATGGTAAGGTGAAAGAGTGATGAAAAACGAAGTCGTGATTATGTTTAACGGTACGGTGGATTTCCAGCACTTTAGGCCTATCTATGCGTTATCCACCCCTCTAAAAGGTTAACGTTGCAACGCTAATTTGTGTATTTGCTCACAGTAAGTCTGGTGTCTCAACAGGAAACATGATCCAGTGGTGGCAGGGTATTTTTCCTTGATCAGTTCTGCAGAACATATAGTCTGATCTTGCATGATTACATATTGCTTTGGCTGTCCATCTACATGTTGTGTCATGAAAGTATTCCGTATTGAGAAAACAAAGCTCACAAAATAGTGTCTGGAGTCACATTTGAATGTAGCCGGCATACTCCAAGATATGTTTGCATTGTAGGTGTATATGCCTGACATCAGCCTTTTTCTGGCCAATGATAGTGTTGTAGTGCACGATTTTCACATGTTACACTATGTGGGTAAATTGACATTTTTACACTACATCCTAAGCTACATGGCTATGTTCAATTCTACTTATCCCTTTAAAGCGGGATTGCGTTATGGGCTGGATTTGACTATTTTCTTAGGTTAGCCTTGGTACCCCTTTACATGAGGTAATTCACAGTGTCTCAGTAGGTGGTGGTCACCCATTTATAGGTTGTAGGTTATACTCTCTAAATGAAACGCGTGGGAAACTGCTTCGCGCACTCGTTCACTAATGCAAATAATGCATGAAAGAACTAAGCTGCATTTACATTATGCTTTGAAGGAAACAAGAAATAATGCATGACTAGGCCGCATCTTGCTTTAAAATTATAAATAATGCCTCTTTTACCTAAAGCTTTGCTAGGAAAAAAACATTAACATTGAATAGTACAAAGGTAGGTGGTAAACAGTGAAAAGTGCATTTTGGTGTAATTAATAAGTGCCTGTATTTTATTTGTCATAATGAGATGAGCGGGCCCGAAAAAGCTGAAGTTGGCAAGATAGTTGAGCTGGAGAAAAAACCTGAAATAATAAAGAAAATAGACAGCAAAGGCTGAGCACAGCAGAAGAGGCAAAAATGTCCAAGTTTGATATGCTGAGAAAGACATTGTCTGCCTGCCAAAAGGATGAGACTGGCTGTGGGACCAAGACTTCTTCCGCGGACGTAGCTCAGAGACATATGAGAAAAGGAATGAAATAGATACATGTATTAAATGTATGAACAGGTCAAAGTTGATGCCATGAGAAGGGTAGTGGAACAATAAACTATAGTAATCCAGAATAAAATCACGATTGTGTGACAGACCACCTCCTGGTTTAACCAATGAAAAGTCGAACATTATGAAATGTTTCAACTGATGTAGGACGGACATGCAGGTTTTAGAATATAATTGGGGTACCTTTAGGGGTGTGGTTTGGCGAGTCGTTCTCATCGGGGAGAAAAGAAAGAGTGAGGGGAGAGGGGTGATGCGTCGCTGTCCGTCGGTTTGCACAGAGGCCTAGCTGTGCCTGTCCCGTCCCTGAGTTCTGAAGTCTTTGTTCCCTGACTATTTCAGGGGTCCCCCATTACCTTCTTGGCCAGGTGGGTGGTATTTCACTGATTCTTTGGGTTAGTATATCCTTCTGACTTGTACTTTGCACACTTATTTGCAAACGTATTTTTGTCTCTGAAACATATGTCTCTACCTCTATCCCCTATGTCATAAGTATATTGTTTAATATATTTTGCTGAAACTGAAGTCTCAATCTATCCACTCCTTCATGTGCATATTGTATAATGATGAGTATGACACTGTTTCAGTGGTGGCTGATGAGATTTGAAAGAGGTGAGGCGTAAAAGTCACAGGCAGTGCAATGTGGTGAGCGAGCAAATAGTGCATTTTTAAGCACATTTCGGAAAGCAAGAATGTTATTAAACCATTCTATATATTCACACCTTTCATCTTCTCCCAAGTTATCTTTCATTCTTTCCGTCATCACTCTTACTCCTACCCAGAACCCTGCACTTAATCCTACTTACGCTTAATCATATTTCACATCTCTAATTCCTCTAAGTCCTACAGTAACTTCTACTTACTCATACTTACACAAATGTGCACCTACTCAGTCCTATTTACACCAAATCATACTTCTAATTAGCCCTATACTTTTTACTCCTTTTTTTGCTTATTCCTCTTCTAACTACTATGCCGAAGCTTCACAGCAAATACATAATGTAATAGCACTGAAGGCTCGCAAATGGTAGCAAATGTAAACTGTCCAACTAGATCGGTACGGCCCGACTAACCCGACTGAGGCAGAAGCTAAATTTCTTGAGCAAGGCAGGCACTGCATATCATTTTACTAGAAAAACAATTTTGGTGAACATAATGAACTGTTTTAAAAGAAGCACGCCACTCTTGCTTCCAAAATGGAATGTAAATTAATTACATCCCGTTCTGGAAGCAAGAATGATTGTGCTTCTTTTAAAATAGTTTATTATGTTCACCAAATTTGTTTTTCTGGTAATATGATGCGCAGTGGCAGTGCCAAATTTGGTTAACAAACTGTTTTAAAAGAAGCACAATCCCGGTTTGGTAGCAAGAGTGAGTGTGCTTCTTTTAAAACAGTTTATCAATCAAGGTCAGGCCCAGGGGGGGGGGGGTCGAGGGCTTCTGTAGGGGCCTGGTGCAATCCTGAGCAAGCAAGAGGGGTATTATGCATATTGAGCCGTTTCACATGTGACTCTTCTGCCTCGGTTTTTTGTCACATTCAATTTAATTACAAAAAGGGGATTTGGCATTCACGGTATTTGCTGCTAGAAATCAGAGCTGTAATGTGAAGGGCATCCTAAAATATGACCTAGTGAGGAGGAGAATCGGAAATTCTGAATGCGGACTATGCGTACGGAGTGTTTACTGAGCCCACACTTCACTGCATAAGGATTCCAGTACGTTTCCACAGATTTCTTTTTAGGTTTCGCCTCGCGATCCGCTGTGCAGCAGCGTTCGCGCAGGGCGAAAACTTTTGTTTACCAGTATGGACAAAAGTCCCGCCTCTCTGTTCCATTGGCTAGCTCCATAAATGGAGGCTAGCCATTGGAAGAGCGAGGCGTCCGTCATTCTGCGAGGCGATTCGTGGGTGTTTGTCGAATTTTTCTCATCCCGCCCCTTTGTGACGTCATTCCGGTGGTGGGCGGTTATTTTTAGTTTTTTTCGGTATCGGCATGTTGGTTTCATTTCCAACGTGTGCCTTGCAGGGGTAGGCTGCGCGATTAGAGTTGCTAGCAGGTATCCCGTTCCCATCCCCCCTCCCGCTGTCCGTGTGCCCGTCCCCGCCCCCCCTCCTGCTGTGCGTGTGCCCGTCCCCCCTCCCGCTGTCCGTGTGGACCCATCTGTGCAATGTTGCATTAATGTGTATTAGTTGTCTCCACCTTTAACTTTAGGATGTTCTGAAAGTGGCGAGTGTGGGAGACGCGAGTTTCTAAAAACACACAATAGCCATCTATGAGGACCATGTGGGATCTGTTGGCATATGTTAAGGGTTCGGTCTAATGAATTCCCTTGTTTGTTTATGTGTGGTGATGGAGAACGCTATTGTCAGCGCAGTGGTAACTATTGGAATATCTGTGCTTTGTTGAGAGCGCAGGAAGTACTGTCTCAGTTGCACTGTTGGAAGTTAAAAGGACAGCGAGAAAGATCTCTTGCCTGTTTTTAAGGCAACGGATATAAGGAACTCCACCATTCATTGAGTGCAAGGGCCTAATGTACAGCGTACTCTTTTTGCTATCAGACGATTTTTTTTTTTTTTACTGTGGACCAAGACTTTAGCCTCATGGGATTTCATCCAATAAAATCTTGCAGAAGTTCGGAAGAGAAGCCCATGCATGCAGTTTCTCCTTAAAAAGAAGCAGCTTTTAGCACAAGCTCGGAACAGCTGCAGCATCCCTCCCCCACTGAGTTGAAAACACAACTGGAGCCAGCCCATGGAACAAGTTGAGCATGGCAGTCCTTTGTGGTACAGGCGTTTGCTCACCGCCCGACTGCATCAGACAGCGGGCCTAGAGTAAGCTTTCTCGGGAACACTCACCAGACGAATTGCATCTTGCTTCACATAGCCCGCATTCTTAATCACGATAATCATTAGGCACAAATTAATTTTCTTTGAAATGGACTGCAGGCTTTTGAGCAGGGAAACTGCACGTGAAGTGTCCCAATCACTGCATCAAACCACTGTTCGGTTGCACTAATTGATTACAGCGCTGCCAAAAAAAAAACTTAACACACAAAACAACGGCAACATTTTCAACATAAGATGACAAGATGGCTGCCTTGCTGCCATCAAAGTTCCAGGTGTCCTCCGTGCATTCCTTTAAGTGCGTTGAATGACGCACACGACTCCCACTGTAGTGACGCGCTATAACGGTGTGGACAAACCGCCACCGACAGGGCGCCCTCTCAGAACGCTGAGGCGGCGATTATTCACGCACGGGCCCTGCGCTTAATGTCCGTCATCATTTTCCTACTGCCACTGCTCCTGCCCCCGTTGCCGTCACTCCCAGAGCAAGGTGAGACTTTTCATTAAAAATTGGTCAAAAGGCCGGGGGGATCTCTGAAAGCTGCCTACAATATAGCACTGCAGTAGTCTAACCTTAAAATAAACGTGCACAACTGAATTCCATGTAGTGAATTTATGTATCTCATGCAGTGTAGCAAGTTCTCAGTGCTAAGCGTTTCAGCTGTCAATGTCTGAAATGTCATTATTTTTAGCTTCCTGTAATTTTGCCATTTAATATGAGGTTACAGGAGGGAGCACTAGCTTCTTGGAGTTTCTTGTTGCTCAAATGGCTGTAATTTCTGATATTTTGAAGTTTCCCTCGTCCTCATTGCATGATTTTTGTTCGTGAGAAAGTGTCACTCATAGTCCCTGAAATGGCACTCAAATTCGCTGAAATTATGAAAATGTCACACATGGCAATCTGAAACCTTGGTAGCTATGCGTCCCCCCCTCCCGCTGTCCGTGTCATTATTTTTAGCTTTTTACAACAACAAAAGAGCGCCTACTGCTATGAATTTCTAAACGACAATGTCTTGGTGAGGAAACACAGTGACTAAACTAAATTGAATGTGCGGTCAAAAAACTGGAAAAATGGAAAAAAGAAAATACTATTTTCTAAAAGAACCCTCACTCACCCTAGTGGTGACATGCTTCATCATGGGGTTCGCCACAGGAGAGACCGAATATCCCCCCTGTGTGCTTAGACGCCTGCGATTGCAGCGGAGCAGGTGTTACAAAAGCGTGATGTGTGTGAACAGTGAAAAATGAATAGTGTGGTAAAATATCACAGCTGGACCCCAACAACTTTATTAAAGGGCCAGTTGTTCACATTAAAAACAGTGAGATCACTTGGAGGTTTATTTTAGAACCCCAGTGACCCGGTGTGAGTGGTCAACATTTTTCTGCTGTTTATTGCTTTCTAAGCTCAGCTTTCTTCAGGACCATTATAACAATAGAAAAAACCGTCCTCCGGGTCTCCACGCACGCTAAGGCGTGCCCACTCCGTTAGGACAGAAGAGAAAAGACCAAAAATCAATACTCTCTTCAGTGAACTCATGGTTTTACCTGCAGTCTGTGCTCCTGCTATTTGCCTGGATGCAGTCAGCAAAACAATTGGAAGAAATACATGCATATTAGATGTATCCGTATCAGCTCATCGACCTGTTATTCAAAAACTTGTTTCAAGATAGGGTTACCCGACTCATATTCGGTCTTCTACTAGTATATAAGCAATAATTCAGCTAGATAACTGCACATCTCATTTAGAGGCATGTAGTTCTTTGGAGTTAATTCGCACGTTTAAAAACACCGGATGTCCAACCCATAAAATTCCAGTCCCTGTAACCATCTGTCAGAGGCCACCGAGACTGAAAAACAGACAAAACTAAGGAAAAACTACGGTCAATTACAATGCACTTACTCCGTTTGAAAAGTTAGCGTGCCACATGGACTCTCAGTGTAGCCCTTTCTTCACGTCCTATCTGGCAAAAAACCGACAAAACAAAACGGAGCGGGTTGCCACACATCAGTACATCCATGCTACTGCATGTTTCTCACAGATATACTATTTGAAGCGTGCTAGAAAGAAACACTCGCTTACTTCGTACAGGACGACTCGCCGCCTGGAACCTAAAAATTCGTTCCACTGATGTCCGGATCTTACTCTTAATGGCGTTTGTCTGATTTAAAGCTACGTTGTTGGTACGCGGCCACGTCATCAATCACGTGACCGGAAAGTAAACATTGCCTAAGGAGTAATACTCAGGCTTTTGTGTTGATTTTAATAATTCTCAGTCGTTATACCTCTAATTGTCAGATCGTCCGATCTGTGTACAGTATTTTATCGCGCCATAATCAATGGGAAAAAGCACTACTACAATAACTCTCTACGCGGTAAAGATACACTTCCGGTGGTGTTAGCAGAAAGACTAGACCGCTAACCTTTATTCATATTAGATCGTGATCTCATCTAAATAGTTAATAGATCTGGGACACTGAGTCGATGTGTCGATATAATGGAGTGAGTGACACAGAATTGCGACCAACATTAGAAATTAAATTATGATCGCAATCAGGACTAAAGTCTCCAATTTAAGCGTCCTACGAAGAAAGGTGATAACACAGTTGTGCATGGGTCGAAAAACTCTTCAGGTAGATGTGCATAACTAAGGCAAGAAAAACAAGAAACGCGGGATATATAAGTGGGTATTATTTCAGTACACTACCCCACGGAATGTCGTCATTAGGTTCCACCTGGTGAGACGATAGACGGTATATCCATCTCTGTTCTTGCTCAAATAATATTTGCTCATTGCCATGTTGTAGGTGTTCAATCACTGTCCAGTGAATATTGTCGGGGGAGTGTTTATGTTCTAAAAAATGTGTGGTCATTTTGGTATTACTTTTTCCACACCTTATACTACTCCTATGTTCACATATGCGGAGTTTGACCATCCTTTTCGTCATCCCCACATATTTCAAACCACAGGGGCAGGTTATCAAATAAACAACGTTGTTTGTGTTGCAGTTCGTATGGCTTCTCTGTTCCCAGGTCTTGTTGGGTTCCAATTCTAAAGTTTTTGAACTTGTGGTGAAGGGACACACGCAGCAACTACCACAAGGTTAGTGACCCACTACAGGTGGTAAATCCCAGGCATTCAGGACGCTTCTGACAGATTCCTGTGCCTTCCGGGGGCGGGTGTGGACCAAAGCATCTTTAAGACTTTTCGCTCTCTTGTACGAGAACAAAGGTTTATCCCAGTTACAATTGTTGGATGTGAGGATCCTCCAATGTTTATTAATACTGCGGCTTACTACATTTGATGCTGTATTATATGTAGTGAAGCATGTCAGTGGTGCCTCACTATCCTCATTATGTATGGTCTCTTCTAAAAGGGAATCGCGATTTTGATTGCGAGCCCTTTTATAACTTCTTGTTAGAAGATGTTCAGGATAGCCCCGGTTATGCATTTTGACCGTCAGTTTCTTGGATTGCTCTTTGTAATCTTTTACATCAGAGCAGTTCCTCCAAATGCGGAGGTACTGCCCGAACGGTAGGCTCTCCCTCAGTGGTTGAGGGTGGAAGCTGGTCACGTGATTGATGACGTGGCCGCGTACCAACAACGTAGCTTTAAATCGGACAGAAACGCCATTAAGAGTAAGATGCGGACATCAGTGGAATGAATTTTAAGGTTACAGACGGCGAGATGTCCTGTACGAAGTAAGCGAGTGTTTCTTTCTAGCACGCTTCAAATAGTATAGCTGTGAGAAACATGCAGTAGCATGGATGTACTGATGTGTGGCAACCCGCTCCGTTTTGTTTTGTCTGTTTTTTGCCAGATAAAACGGGACGTGAAGAAAGGGCTACACTGAGTCCATGTGGCACGCTAACTTTTCAAACAGAGTAAGTGCATTGTAATTGACCGTAGTTTTTCCTTAGTTTTGTCTGTTTTTCCGTCTCTGTGGCCTCTGACAGATGGTTACAGGGACTGGAATTTTATGGGTTGGACATCCGGTGTTTTTAAACGTGCGAATTAACTCCAAAGAACTACATGCTACTAAATGAGATGTTCAGCTATCTAGCTGAATTATAGCTTATATACTAGTAGAAGACCGAATATGAGTCAGGTAACCCTATCTTGAAACAAGTTTTTGAATAACAGGTCGATGAGCTGATACGGATACATCTAATATGCATGTATTTCTTCCAATTGTTTTGCAGACTGCATCCAGGCAAATAGCAGGAGCACAGACTGCGGGTAAAACCGTGAGTTAACTGGGGAGAGTATTGATTTTTGGTCTTTTCTCTTCTGTCCTAACGGAGTGGGCACGCCTTAGCGTGCGTGGACCCCCGGAGGACGGTTTTTTCTATTGTTATAATGGTCCTGAAGAAAGCTGAGCGTAGAAAGCAATAAACAGCAGAAACATGTTGACCACTCACACCGGGTCACTGGAGTTCTAAAATAAACCTCCAAGTGATCTCACTGTTTTTAATGTGAACAACTGGCCCTTCAATAAAGTTGTTGGGGTCCAGCTGTGATCTTTTACCACACTATTCATTTTTCACTGTTCACACACATTACGCTTTTGTAACACCTGCTCCGCTGCAATCGCAGGCGTCGAAGCACACAGGGGGGATATTCGGTCACTCCTGTGGCGAACCCCATGATGAAGCATGTCACCACTAGGGTGAGTGAGGGTTCTTTTAGAAAATAGTCTTTTCTTTTTTCCCTTTTTCCAGTTTTTTGACCGCACATTCAATTTAATTTAGTCACTCTGTGTTTCCTCACCAAGACATTATGTCTTTAGAAATTCATAGCAGTAGGCGCTCTTTTGTTATTGTAAATGGTGATCTAGGGGTAGGAGAGTAGCCTGTTATACCCTTCCTCTCTGGTTGTATATATACATTATTTTTAGCTTCCTGTAAGTTTGCCATTTAATATGAGGTTACAGGAGGGAGCACTAACTTCTTGGAGTTTCTTGTTGCTCAAATGGCTGTAATTTCTGATATTTTGAAGTTTCCCTCGTCTTCATTGCATGATTTTTGTTCCTGAGTAATTGCTGTCTGCTGAGCTCGTCCGTAGGGTACAATAGGTCTCACATTTGCAAGAGATTAAGCTAATGGCAATGTAAATGACAATGCCATTTATTTATCTGTTTTCAAAACCAACACATAAATACAAATTGTGTCATTTAAAATGCCAATAGCTCTAACTTTTCCAAAGGCGAAACCATTGCATTGTAAATGCTGGTTTAAACATTTAGCTAAATGTTCTGGCATTCGGTGAAAAAAATCAAAACTTGTTTCAACACCGTCAAAAACTCTGCGCAAAGCCTAGACTTGAAGTGCGCTCTGCTGTTGAATTAACCTGCCATTTTTTCACCTTAAAAAGCTTGTGTGTTTCGATCTAAAGCAGGTTGCATTGGTATTTAAATTCCCTTCACTGCGCTCCTTTCTAGGTGTTGGCCTTCTGCACTGGCTTCATTTAGCAAAAGTCCTTTACTTTAAGTTTAGGACGTGAATTAAAATAGCTTGTGAATCCCATCCATCTTACACAAGAGTCTCGTCAGAGTTGACCCAGGGCCACTCTCAAGATACTCATCTGAATAAATGCATATCCTTACGATCACAAACTGATTATCGAGACCTTTGTTACCTTCGTATGAAAGTTCTAAAAACAAACGGAACTACCTTTTTCAAACGGTTGAGCGAGGACAAACGTGTAGCCAATTTCAGCAACATCACTTAGCATTTACATGAGGTGATGCAGAGAAAACGATTACACGCTGTTGTATGGCGTTTTAGATTCCGAATGGATTTTCCAGATTCATGCCCTTATATAGGTACAATTCACGTTGCCCTTATATAGGCATAGAAATCAAGCCCTTATTTAGGTACAGCCCATGCAACCCAAATACAGGCATGGCTACTTCCATCCGTTCACCAAACGTCAACTATTTCTTGGAAAACTAGCTTAAGCCGTTAGGGACCTCCCCTTGCTTGAATATTGATTTCGCCTAGAACTCAGTTTTACCATGAACATCTATTCCTTAGGGGTTCATTCATGACGTTCATATGCCCGACTTTACGTCAAACATGGCATTCCTAAACACCTTTAAGGTATAAATATACCTTTACTTGCTATGGCAAAGCACGGTGGTTCGGAGCAGTTGAACAACCTACTTGCCTGACGCAGCTCGCTACAGCAAGTGCCGAAGGAAGCCGACTCTCCAGCTGAGGCACTGATCAGGAAGCTGCCCTCCTCTGCTGAGAAATCCAGCTCCAGTGTTTGACTCCCCATGCGAGGTGTTGAGAAATCGAGTCCCGAGAAGAGATACAGACCTTCATTCTAAGGTATGGAGCTGATTAAAACCTAGAGAAACCTTTAGGAGATTCTTGCGAAAACTAAACCTATGCTAAAGACCATACTTACTTCTCCCCTCGTACTAGACCTAGGTTAGGTACAATGGGGCAGGCGTATTTTAGAAGCACGTGTAGAGTATTTTAGCCTATGTTATTTATGTACGTATTTTTATATGGCTTAGAAACCATACAATGCTATTACAGTATTATTTAATAATAATACTATTCTCGCTTTACGCGTTATACTTTGCATTCTGTCTAACGATTGTAGCAGTTCACCTCTCTTGCATGAGAAAGAAGACTGTTCAATAAACCTTTTATTGAAAACGCCTGTCTCACTATTTCTCTGCAAACTCTGTAGAAACGAAGCATGCACGATTGACTGAGTGAAATACTTATCTATTGTTTCCACGACTCTGAAGATAGTTATTCCAGTCCTAGGGAAACAAAGTTTTCATGTTTATGCGATTGTCCGAAACTAATCCCTTCTTGTGAATTCGAGAAAGTTTTTAGTGACCTCTGAGCTAGCTGGCATTCACAATTAAGTTTAGTATATTCGATAGAGACCTACTGACCTTAGTCCTACATCATATCTATAGGATATATTATTCCAATGCATAGATCCTATTGGGAATATAGGAACTACACTACAAAGCCAGAAGCCACAAATGTCACATGGTAGAAACATACATCCATACAGACGCACTTATCTTACGGAAATCGAAATTACCTTTACCTCCGCTCCGAACACAGAGCAGTTGGAGAACAAAAGCCTTAGTGAGTGCTCAGTCATTACTCTCGAAGGCTTTTATTCAAAATCGTCTTTTTTGATTTTTGAAAGTATTACAACTAACTCACCTATGGAACGTTCTCGCACCCTGACTCCTCAAGTCTGCAGACAGCGTGGCAAAGGTGGAAGCCGGAACTGAAAAATGCTGGATTTTTTTACTCATCCCCCAGCCCACCAATCATTAAAAAAATTAGCATCTGGAAGGAAGAGACAGAAGTGAGTGACACTCCCCCACGCCTACATTGTTTTAACGGACTGCCCTGCCCCCAGCCATTGAAATTAATGGATGGCATCTGACTCCTCCCTGGGGTGTGTGAATAACACCCAAAATCAAACCCTATTCTGGCAGTGAAAAATAGACTGGGCCCGGCTGTCTTTCGTCTCTGCCCTGCTTTCTGGCTGAAGGTCGGAGAAATCTTCGCCCAGCCAGAAAAGCATGCGCAGCAGAGCCAAGGGCCATCCTCCCCCGCCCCTCAAAGAAAATACCCAGATTTACACATGTTTATTCACTGAGCAGCCAGCACAATTTATGGTTAGCTGCTCGGTGTACCATTTAGCATTTTTTTAATCCCCCAGGGTGGGAGGGCGACGCCCATCTCGCCCCTGAGCACCAGCCGCCCCTGCACTGTTTGCATTTGCTGATATTTTTCTCTCCCTTTTGTGAATTTCATTGTTTGCTTTTGTATACAATGAGCATTTATTATTCACAATTAATTGAGATAAACTTTATCATACCGAGAGTCTGATTATTTAGCTGAATAAATAGTTAGTAAGATAATACTATTATTACCATCAACTACTCAACCAATTGGTCCATCGACCAGAGGAAAGGGAGTTCATATACAGGTTTAATTATGTATTTAGAAATGTAAAACATGAACTTGTAAGGAAAACGAATTTCTAACGTCATTGTGGAGTGGTGTGGCTCACTGGTTAGAGGCGGCAGACCCGGAAGCAGAGGTTGGCCCGAGACCAGGGTTCGATTCCCAACGCGGCAGGGTCTTGGGCCAAGGTCAGCGGACTCTATAATTCTCGCCTCGGTGCCTACTCTAACCATGGGTCCCACTCAGCAACTCTGGGCAATAGCTTGCTTAATCTCCACTAACGGCCCCATCAGCGCCGGGGATGCTTGTCTTCACCTTGGAGATGCCCAGGAGGGACCATCTTACAGGGAAAGCCAGGATGGGTTCCCCAGCGGTATACAGCGCCGGGACGCCCCTTTGCTGGGGCAGCTGTGCGCTTTACAAGTATACAACATTTAACATTTAACATTACAACTTGACCCCCAGTGCATCAGGGATTTGGGTAAGTGTGTATGGGCCATTTGTATTGTGATGTTATAGAGTATTGATCCCTGATTAATTGTTAGCGCTGGATCACAGAAATGTTTGGTCAGGTGTTTCACACCAATTTCTTCTGTGTTCACGTGTTTGGTCTGCATCAGTTCCTCATATGGAGTTTTTGAGTTTTGCCTAGTCTGCTGTTTATTTACATGTGATGTATAAGACATTGTTTCTACATTTTTATCTGTCTTTATAAAATGATGAGGATGGGTGATATTTCTCTATTTATTTATTCATACTCTCCTTTCTTTATTGCTTAGTTCTTAGAGATATTCTGTTCAATCTTGCATTCATGGGTTTTGAACAAATTTGTATTTACTTGTATATTTATGTAAATTGTTGTTTCCACCTAGTGTCTTAAATTTTAGTTTCTGCTTCAAACGGGGAGGATATGTTCTATCTTGCTTATGTATTCGTGCATATACCGTTACCTTAGTTCCTAGTTGCTCAGCCAGTGTGAGTGTTCTGAGTGGAATGTTGGTGTGATGGAGATGCATGGAATGTTTGGGTGCCTGTGTGGTGAGGTGTGACAGCTGTTGTATGGGCTGAGCAACAGACAGGCTGTTCCTGGTGGGGCTACTGGACTTAGATACCATCCTGCAACTAAGACTAAAACAATCTTCAAAGATATTCCTCGGCTACTGGTCATTCATCACAACAGTATTGTCTCCAGCTCTTCCGTAAATTTGTGCAGGGTAAGGACTATCTTGCTAGATATGGCAAGGTTGTCTAGATATGGAGAGTTTAGCTGTCTGGTTTGCTAAAGACATTGTGAGGACATTCAGAAAGTTGACCTAGGAATGCATTCCGCCCATTGCTTACCATTGGTTTTGTGCTTTGGAACTCACATTTTCTAGCTTTCTATTTGCTTTAGGCCTTCAAGCTTGAGTTTGTCCCTCATTGCTCGAACCTGGTTTACTGTATTCTTCCACAAACTCACTTTCTTCAAACAGGCCTATAAATCTGGTTTATCTCATCATTTTTGTTGTGCATTCAAAGAACGAGGTCAAATGGCAGGCTGTGTCTTCCAGGGAGTTTCGAGTTCATTTTTCTTTCTCAATTCAAAGTAAGAAGATTTATATGAAAATCATGCTGCCATCTTGGGGTCTGCTTGAGGAAGGCTGTACAGTATTTTTTTTCTGGCACACAACTAAATGTAATTGTCTGTAAATAACTGCTGACAATTGAATAAGTACACTGGATGACATTTCAACACACAACTAAATGTAATTGTCTGTAAATAACTGCTGACAATTGAATAAGTACACTGGATGACATTTCAACACATTGTTTGTGCACTGTATACTTTTATCAGCAAAACTGTATGTGAGTGTAAATGTAATGGTCACTTCAATTTTAGATGTGTTATTTGTAATGGCAGTATGCTACCATACCATGCATATTCCAGATTACCCCACTGCACTCTTCGCGGCACCACTCCACTCTATGCCTCTCTTTTCTACCCCACTGCGATCTACTCTATGTCAATGCACTCTATCCCACACTACACTATGCAACACTGCACTCCACACCACTCTGCGCCATCTTACTATGCAACACTGCACTCTACTCTGTACCGCTCCACTGTATGACACTGAACTAACTATATGCCAAGCCCCTCTACGCCACTCTAGTCTACTCTGCACCACTGCACTCCACTTCGCACCTCTGCACTCCACTTCACACCTCTGCACTCGGCGCCACTGGACTCAGCACCACTCCACTCTCCTCAACTCCACTCTATCCACTGTATTCAATGCCAATGCACTCTACACCACCTTAGTCAAAACCAATGCACTCTATGCGAATCTACTAGAGTCTATTCTACTCTGGATCACTGCACTCTATTCTACTCTGCACCACTCTACTCTATCCCACCGCACTCTGTACCCTACACCAATGCACTATACACCACTGCACTCTACGATAGTATGTTATTTTATGTTAAAATCTTTTATACCGCGCACGGTCACCAAACGGTTTCATGGCGCTCACAGACAAATAGCGGGGAAACAGAACAGCAGGATTTACTCATAGGCTAATTGAAAAAGGTGGGTTTTAAGTAATTTACGGAAACAGGTATAATTGGGGCAAAGTCGGAGTGAAATCGGGAGGGAATTCCACAGTGAGGGAACCAAGAAAGAAAAACACAGACCACCATGCTTTTTGCGTTTATACCTAGGGGAGATTAGTAAGTTATGGGCAGTGGAGCAGAGATCTCTTGAGGGGGTGTAACGCTTTAGGCTGGAAGTGATAAAAACAGGGGCAGAGCCGATGAGAGCCTTAAAGACAGTGCAGCCCAATTTAAACATGCAGCGGGAGCCACTGGCAGCCAGTGCAGTCTCCTCAGCAGGGGCGAGACGTGTTGGTGTTTGGGCTGATGGAAGACCAGTCTGGCCGCCTGATTTTGTACCAGCTGCAGCCGGTGAAGATGGTAGGCAGGTATCCCAACATAGAGGGAGTTAGCGTAGTCAATACGGGAGATGACAAGAGCCATGATGACAAGTATGAGGGCTTCAGTAGTCGGGAACCTACGAGTTTTGCAAATCCTGCGTAGATGGAAAAAGCAGGACGATGTAACAGCATTGATTTGAGGCCTCATGGACAAATCACTAGGTATAATTACACCCAGGCTTTTCACCGAGTTGACAGGACGAGGCGGAGGTCCGAGGGAGGGGGGCCAGAAGCTAGAATTCCAAGAGTTAGCTGACCCTCCTATCAATACTAACTCCGTCTTGTTGGGATTGAGCTTCAACTGACTAAAATGCATCCACTTGGAGATAGCAAGCATGGTGGATTGAAAATTGGCACAAGAGGAAGGGGAGGGATCAACGGGGAAAATCAACTGTAAATCATCTGCGTAAGTAAAAATGGTAGCCGGGGTGTGACGGAGAGAAACTATGAGAGGTTGCATATGAAGATTAAATAAAAGAGGCGAAAGAGCAGAACCTTGAGGAACACCACAAGAAAGAGGAGTAGGGGGCAAAGAAAGTGGACAAGTGAACTGACTGGGAGCGCTGGTGCAAAAAAGACCTGATCCAAGTCATGGCCCTGCCCTGGATACCCACATTATTGACACGGTCGATCAAGATAGCATGATCGACTGTGTCAAAAGCAGCTGACAGATCTAATAGAACAAGTGCCTGGGCAGTGTTCTTATCGGCGTCTTGCCTCAGCACATCCGTTACGGCCACGATGACAGCTTCGGTAGAATGCGCTAGTCTAAAGCCAGCTTGCTGGTTGTCAAAGAAGGAAGATCCTTCAATGAAAGCGCTGAGGCAGCGAGTGACATAGGTCTCCAGTATTTTTCCCAAGTAGGGGAGGAGGGAGATCGGCCGATAGTTACTCAGGACAGAAGGATCAGCACCAGGCTTTTTGAGTATAGGAACTACAACTGCTTGTTTAACCCCTTCAGTGCTAATGACAAGGGTAACTCGTCATGGAGTTTCCATTGATTTCAATGGAAATTTAGTGTAAATCATGAGCATGCCTTAGCATCCAAGTGGTTAAAAGAATCAGGGACTGTGCCTGTAGCGAGAGAGTTGTTAAGAAGTTCCAACGGGGGGTCAGGGAAGGCCAAGAAAGCAGCTTTAAGGATTTGAGGGGGACAGCAGTCATTAGGGGAACCCGAGCTCACCGAGTGTAGTAGGGAAATAAAATCGGTCGGAGAAATGGGAGGGAAGGCATCCAAGCGACAGGAATTCATAGGGGGTAGAGAAGGAGTGGGAGAAGGAGGAGGGATATTGTTTTTAATGGTGGTGATTTTGTCAATAAAGAATTAATTGAGGGAATCACAGAGGGCTTGTGTGGGTTGAGGTTGGACAGTAATACGGTCTGGCAAAGTGAGTTCCTCCACAATAGAGAATATGTCATTAGTCTTAGAGGCAGAATCCAAGATTTTCTGAGAGAAGTAAGAGGTTTTGGTCAGTAGGATAGATTTCTTGTATTGTTTTAATAGGTCAACATATGCGGTTTTTAATGAAGGGTCATAGTTGCGCCTCCAACGGCGCTCAGCTTGACGGAGGGCAAGTTTGTCCAATTTCAGTTGATCAGTAAACCACCGCTGAGCATCGTGGGGACGTTTGATTTTAATTGTATTTAACTGGGCCACCATATCGCTAGCATGTACCAGCCACTGCTCAAGGGCAACAGCCTGGGTAGTATACTCTGCAACACTGCACTCTGTCATTCTACTTTATGCCACTCTGCCACTGAACCCTGAATCACTACACTCTACACCACTGCAATCTACACCAATCCACTCTAAGGTACCATAATCTACTCTGCACCACTGCATTCTACATCACTGCATTCTACTCTAAAATCATCTACACTATGCCACTCTATTCCACTCTGTGCCACTCTACTTCACCTTACTCTGCATCACTCCACTTAACTCTGCGCCACTCTACTATACACCAATCTACACCACTCTAATCTACTGTGCATTCTACGCTACTCCAATCTACGTCATCCCAGTGTGCACCACTACTGTATGCCTCTAAACTCCACAACACTGCACTGTACACCAATGCACTCTATACCACTCCACTCAACCCTGCTCCACTCCACACCACTCTACAATAATGTACTCATCCAACCACTGCACTTTACACCACTATGCCACTGAAATCAATGCTGTACCACTACACCACTACTCTATGCCACTGCACCACTATAATTGACCATGCACCAATCCACTCTTCTCTGAAACAATCTACTCTACAGCACTGCACTCTATGCCACTGTACTCTACACTACCCCCCTGAACACTAAGCCACTGAACTCCGCCAGGTCACTCTACACCACTTTACTAAAAACCAATGCTCTCTACTCCACTATATCTACGCCAACTACTTTGAAACACTGCACTTTACACCACTATACTCCACAACACTGTCACTGCAGGATAAGTCACGCTCAGGGATGTGGAATTCCTATAGCCTGACGCCCAGGACATATAATTTGGGGTCAAGAGCAACAGGTTTTCATGTGTAGTTTGTCCTTGCGACAAGTAGGCCCAACCCCCTGCACCACAAACCCTTTGGCTGCCCGTTTGCAGTACCACATTATGGATCAGGTAAGGGCACTGTTTGCAGTTAAGGTAATATTTTTGTTCATATGTTAATGCAGTTCAAGTTGTATTCATGGTACATTAATTGAAAGCCTCCATTCTTAGGTGAGCGCTCTAAGTAAATGTTGTAAGCTCTGACTGCACTACGGACACTGGTTCCAGTATAAAAATGTGTTCACACGTTTTCAAAGTTTAGCAGTATGATGCTATGTTTAATGCTCCCAGAATGCTCTCTAATTTGATGCAAACATTTGCTGAAGCTAGAGAGCAAGATTGATCTTTCTTTTCTTTCAAAAAAACAAAGTTCATAAAAAACTGAAAGCAGGAAAAAAATTATCGCTAAACTACTATAAACTTTTGGGTACTATTTCTTTTCAGCATCATTTAGTAACGTGTTGATGCATGCTAGAATTTCCCAAAAATCAGTGTAACCAATTTAAATAAGATTATGGGAAACAAAAATAAACATGCATTGGCAAAGCCAGAAGGTCTGAAATTGGCGGTCAGCTTTTGTAATCATTTTTGTAAACCTTACTGGTGTGGGAGTTGCCGGGCCCTCACCATTATAACAAACATTGGCAAAAGCAAAAAAAAATTAATTTCAAAAAGCACACACTACCACAGTAGTTAATGGCACTGAACAAAACTACTATGTGTGCTGATATGCTCCTTGTGAAAGAGCAGAAAGCTATCGCTCACAGTGAAGCAGCGAGTGCGAGAGAGCGCGAGCGAGAGAGCGAGCGAGAGAGCGAGCGAGAGAGCGAGCGAGAGAGCGAGCGAGCGAGCGAGAGCGAGAGAGAGAGAGCGAGAGAGAGAGCGAGAGAGAGAGCGAGAGAGAGAGAGCGAGAGCGAGAGCGAGAGCGAGAGCGAGAGAGCGAGAGAGCGAGAGCGAGAGAGCGAGAGCGAGAGAGCGAGAGAGCGAGAGAGAGAGCGAGAGAGAGAGCGAGAGAGCGAGAGAGAGAGCGAGAGAGCGAGAGAGAGAGCGAGAGAGAGAGCGAGAGAGAGAATTTTAATCAACGCAAAAAGGCGAGACCAAATTACGGGCTCAATTATTAAAGAAAGTCCCAAAAGTTCACACACGTGGTATATGTCCTTGAATTGAGTGCAACTATAAGGTTTTCGTTAATTCACAATAATTTACAGAAGTAGGACAAGAAATAATACTCCTAGAAAATATGTGAACTGCATTTTAGCATGAGCAAATGTGCATGTGTAGATTTGCCGATTGTTTGCATGTTCACTTTCCCACCAACCCCTTTTTTCCCCAACTCTGGAAGAAGGTTTACATCTATCATTGTCAAGAGTAAATTTCCAACATTTCTCAGTATGGGAAAACATTAGAGAACAGTTGTTGATAACTCTTAAAACATGCAAGCTAGTAGGTTTGCACAGACTCAAAAGGGCATTCTAACCCTGGAACTATTGCTTACTACTACCTTCAGCCCCAGTATGTAGATCTGCGAAAATGTGGCAACATAAGGGGATGGTATGAGCCCTGGCATAATCAGAGCGGCTATATCAGAGCTCTTATATAATGAGATTGTTGCCATAATTTGTGGCTACACTACATGGCACCAAAGGGACCAGTGAAGTTTATTACAGGACAAGTAGATTTATGAAGCAACCTTCCCCATGGACAAGTAGATATTTTATAAAATTACACACCACTGTACTCTACATTATTGCACCCTACGTCACTGCACTCTATTCAACTCTGCACCACTAAAGTCTACGTCAGTGCACCCAGCGCAACTCTACTCTGCACCACTCTATGCCACTGCTCTCTACCGTGCACCAATTCACTCTATGCCACTTCACTCTACCGCTACTTTGCTTTCTCCACAACTGAACTCTACGACACTACTCTGCATCGTTCCACTCTAAACCACTGTACTCAGCGCAAATCCACTCTAAGCCATTCTCATTTTCACCACACCACTGCACTCTACAACACTATTCTATACCACTGCACTCTATGCCATTTTACTCTGAAACAATCTACTCTATGCCACTGCAATCTATGCTACTCTATTGAACTCCGCGGCCCTAAACTCCGCGGCCCTAAACTCCGCGGCCCTAAACTCCGCGGCCCTAAACTCCGCGGCCCTAAACTCCGCGGCCCTAAACTCCGCGGCCCTAAACTCCGCGGCCCTAAACTCCGCGGCCCTAAACTCCGCGGCCCTAAACTCCGCGGCCCTAAACTCCGCGGCCCTAAACTCCGCGGCCCTAAACTCCGCGGCCCTAAACTCCGCGGCCCTAAACTCCGCGGCCCTAAACTCCGCTCCACTGACACTACTCCACGCCACTACACTCTACAACACTACTCCAATCTATGCCATTCCACAACACTACTCAACTCCCTCTATGCCAGGCCATTTTACTCCACTCTATTCTAACACACTACTGCACTCTATGGCAATCTACTCTGCTCTACTCTAAAACACTCTACTCCAGCCAACACTCTACGCTACTACACTCAACACCACAACATTGTTAATGCAGCACAATTTATAAAAATCATAATACACAACACATTTGTGAACTAAAGCATGAAAAACTGAAAGTACACTTTGCAAACCTGAGACACAGTGACGCGACAGTGAGACAAGTGTAGAAGCACAGAAATAAGCGTGCTTTAAGACGCGAGATGAAGAAAACACATATTGGAGACAATACCAATATATATATATATAAATGAAGTTGCACTAATACATTTTAATTTTGATGTTAAGTGAAGTGGCCGAATGTTTCAAATGCTTTCTGCTGAGAATGCACCAGTTAAAAAAAGTCAGTGCAAAAACGCGTAGAAGTGAAGTACAAGCTTGAAACTTCACATGGTGAAATTAGAGCTTCTATAGTACAATCTAAAAATGTTATAAAAAGAAACATCAAAAGGAGGGATAACAGCATCCGGATTTTAACTACTGGAGATCTGGATAATATGCTGGTCGATTTCTAAATTATCTTTTGCTTTTGTACTGCCTGGTTCTTGCTACAGTCGGTAACCGAGGGACTGAATCTTCTTTGCCGAACCATTTCTACATTTTGTTTCCTAGTTCACGGTAATGGACTCACCCTTTAATGGGCTTTAAATGTGAACACTTTTTCAATCTTCGTAGGGCTTGAGATGTTAGGCAACTATCGTTCCGCCTTAATGGTTGCATGTATGACTTTCACACTATAGTTGATTCTGATTATAACCATCCAAGAAATCCTGCTTAAATGTTTTGCATTGATCTGCAAGCTGTGATATTCTAAACTGCCCTTCAAGAAACTTTTTGGGGCAGTGAATTTTGGACCTTTTATACAATAACCTAATTAATCAATAATCGGTCTGATTCTATTATTGAGTCCCATCAATTCTTCCATACAAACTGCGCTGGGTTCTAATGACTTAGGGCGAGATGTAGGTGGGCCAATACCGGTCGGTAACGGCCGAAATTACCGAATTTCTGCCGTTACCGACCAGCATTGGGCATTTGGGATGTAGGTGGCCTAAATTGCAAATTCGGTAATTTACCGATTCGGTATTTTAAGGAATCGGTAAATTACCGATTCCTTAAAATACCAAATCGGTACATTACCGAATTAGCAATTTAGGGAGCACTCAAATGAGTGCTTTTCCAATTTTAGGATTCGTTCTTTACCACCAACTATAAGTTGGTGGTAAATAAGGAATACCTTTAAAAATGCAAATCTGTGCATTTTCAACTGTGCCAAGTGGCAGACATACAGGCCCAAAGTGACACCCTTGAATATTTCCCCCCATTTTTCCGAATCGGTATTTACCGATTCGGTAATTGCCATTCATTCCTATGGGCCTCCAGGCCCATAGGAATGAATGGCAATTACCGAATCGGTAAATACCGAATCTTACAGATTCCGTAATTTTTAGCGAAAATGTATCTACATCCCATTTACCTATTCTTAAATACTGAATTGGTAAAATTCGGTATTTAAGAATAGGTAAATTGGGATTATCTACATCTGGCCCTAAATGTGTTGTAGGGAGAATCAGTGAGCTTTGACAGAACATCAGGAGTTACTTTTTTTGTTTTGCATAGCTGTTGTACAGCTTTTAGTCTGTATAATCCTAACTCGACTTAACTTCTTTAAGAGGTCTGGTCTTCCTGCTGCTATCCTTTATTTCTATTTCTACAGCATGGTTTTGAGAGTGGGGTATTTTAATTTGATCTCAAATTTGTGAGTTGGCCGTCAATTAATGATCCTCATTGGACAGCTAACCTGGAGTACCACTTCTCCTATCGGCGAACAAAGATTCGTTGGAGAATCATTGCCTCTGTGGTAAATGGAAAAGCTTCAGATTGTCTAAACGTAACAGGCCCAGTATGGTTAGAAGAGTAAGGAGAGAGTGTATGATAAATAATTTTACCACACTTTACGCTGCAACACTGTACTCCACTCTACACCACCAAACTCTACAGCCTTCCACTCTAATCTCTCCACGACACCCCATAACACTTTCGCTACTCCATGACACTCCTTCACTCCTCTACATGCCACTCAACTCTACTGTGTGCCACTCCATCACACTCCACTCTACTCCACTTCACGAAACTCCTCTCCACTCTATGTCGAGACCTATTGGCTTTGTCGAGGTTTGTTTAACATTGTTACTCTTCGAAGCGGAAGTCTGAGACACACATGGGTACACATTTCAAGATTTTAAAACAATACTTTGAGTACAAAAATGGAAGACGTGTATTCAAGTCGTGTAGCTGCAAGGTATTTTCAAGTGAGGGGAATAAAAAAAAAAAAAGACATTTGGACAGCAGAAATCATACTACCCTCTAACAAAAGATTAGGGTTTCTTGCTTTGGACGAAGACTAAATACTACGGCAGGTGCTCGCTCTATCCCTGTAGACTTGTGTGCAAGCCCTGTTCTAGCAGTTGGGCCAGGCCCACCCAAACAGGTCCTCTGGCCCACCCAGTCACTGAGAAAGGACCTGATAAGTGCTTTGTTCAAGTCAAAGTCAGAACACTGATGTTTTTTCACTATGTTTACTATACTCATCAGTCAGGGGTCATTAACGCCTTAACCGCAGCGGCAATTCCGCCGCTGTGCGGGGGTTCTAAAGAGTGGGCGGGCTGCGATGGCAGTTGGCCGTTCGCAGCACCAGGGAGGAAGTGCTCCCGTCGGCAAAAAGGAACTTCTAGAACCAGTGGCGGCTCCTCCGCTAAGGCATAGGAGAGTCACCTCACTGCTTTTTAGCAGTGAAATAAAGAGAAACAAGCATTTACAATGCAATAGGTCTCGCATTATTAAAGTTTGAGCTATTGGCATTGTAAATGACAATGCCTTTTATTCATTTGCAACAAGGGGTGGTGATGGACAGAGTCTCTGAATTAAGCAGAGTACTCTCACCCAGTCAAGAGATCAGGGCTAGATCCAACACCGTTTTTTAGCTCATTGCACCATCCCAGTTTCAGAACCTGGCTGTATGCAAATTAGTCTGTCCCTGGCCCATTGCATCATGGGAACAGGGCAGACCAGACTACAAAAGCCAATTCTTACACTGGGAAGGAAACAAGCTTCCGGGGACCGGTTTCTGCCATTTCAGGCGTCTTCGGCCCGGCTTGCTTGAATCCTGATGGTGCAATGAGCAAGGGACTCACATCTGAGTATACCCTTCCACGCTTAGGGTGGACAAAATTATTTACAACAAGGGGTGGTGATGGACAGAGTCTCTGAATTAAGCAGAGTACTCTCACCCAGTCAAGAGATCAGGGCTAGATCCAACACCGTTTTTTAGCTCATTGCACCATCCCAGTTTCAGAACCTGGCTGTATGCAAATTAGTCTGTCCCTGGCCCATTGCATCATGGGAACAGGGCAGACCAGACTACAAAAGCCAATTCTTACACTGGGAAGGAAACAAGCTTCCGGGGACCGGTTTCTGCCATTTCAGGCGTCTTCGGCCCGGCTTGCTTGAATCCTGATGGTGCAATGAGCAAGGGACTCACATCTGAGTATACCCTTCCACGCTTAGGGTGGACAAAATTATTTACAACAAGGGGTGGTGATGGACAGAGTCTCTGAATTAAGCAGAGTACTCTCACCCAGTCAAGAGATCAGGGCTAGATCCAACACCGTTTTTTAGCTCATTGCACCATCCCAGTTTCAGAACCTGGCTGTATGCAAATTAGTCTGTCCCTGGCCCATTGCATCATGGGAACAGGGCAGACCAGACTACAAAAGCCAATTCTTACACTGGGAAGGAAACAAGCTTGCGGGGACCGGTTTCTGCCATTTCAGGCGTCTTCGGCCCGGCTTGCTTGAATCCTGATGGTGCAATGAGCAAGGGACTCACATCTGAGTATACCCTTCCACGCTTAGGGTGGACAAAATTATTTACAACAAGGGGTGGTGATGGACAGAGTCTCTGAATTAAGCAGAGTACTCTCACCCAGTCAAGAGATCAGGGCTAGATCCAACACCGTTTTTTAGCTCATTGCACCATCCCAGTTTCAGAACCTGGCTGTATGCAAATTAGTCTGTCCCTGGCCCATTGCATCATGGGAACAGGGCAGACCAGACTACAAAAGCCAATTCTTACACTGGGAAGGAAACAAGCTTCCGGGGACCGGTTTCTGCCATTTCAGGCGTCTTCGGCCCGGCTTGCTTGAATCCTGATGGTGCAATGAGCAAGGGACTCACATCTGAGTATACCCTTCCACGCTTAGGGTGGACAAAATTATTTACAACAAGGGGTGGTGATGGACAGAGTCTCTGAATTAAGCAGAGTACTCTCACCCAGTCAAGAGATCAGGGCTAGATCCAACACCGTTTTTTAGCTCATTGCACCATCCCAGTTTCAGAACCTGGCTGTATGCAAATTAGTCTCTCCCTGGCCCATTGCATCATGGGAACAGGGCAGACCAGACTACAAAAGCCAATTCTTACACTGGGAAGTTAACAAGCTTCCGGGGACCGGTTTCTGCCATTTCAGGCGTCTTCGGCCCGGCTTGCTTGAATCCTGATGGTGCAATGAGCAAGGGACTCACATCTGAGTATACCCTTCCACGCTTAGGGTGGACAAAATTATTTACAACAAGGGGTGGTGATGGACAGAGTCTCTGAATTAAGCAGAGTACTCTCACCCAGTCAAGAGATCAGGGCTAGATCCAACACCGTTTTTTAGCTCATTGCACCATCCCAGTTTCAGAACCTGGCTGTATGCAAATTAGTCTGTCCCTGGCCCATTGCATCATGGGCGGAGAATCAGAAATGCCTGTCTTATGCAAGTGTAAATAATTTTGTCCACCCTAAGCGTGGAAGGGTATACTCAGATGTGAGTCCCTTGCTCATTGCACCATCAGGATTCAAGCAAGCCGGGCCGAAGAGGCTGAAATGCCAGAAACCGGTCCCCGGTAGCTTGTCTCCTTTCTGGTGAAGAATTGGCTTGGTAGTTTGGTCTGCCCTGTTCCCATGATGCACTGGGCCAGGGACAGACTAATTTGCATATAGCCAGGTTCTGAGCTGGGATGGGGCAGTGAGATAAATAACGGTGATGGATCAAGCCCTGATCTTTGGACTGGGTAAGAGTGGTCTGCTTAATTCAGACACTCTGTTCATCACCACCCCCTTTTCTGTATCGTTTTTGGCCACTATAGGTGTGGCAGGGTATACTCAGACATGAGTCCCTTTCTCACTGCTCCATCAGGATTCAAGCAAGCCGGGCCGAAGAGGCTGAAATGCCAGAAACCGGTCCCCGGTAGCTTGTCTCCTTTCTGGTGAAGAATTGGCTTGGTAGTTTGGTCTGCCCTGTTCCCATGATGCACTGGGCCAGGGACAGACTAATTTGCATATAGCCAGGTTCTGAGCTGGGATGGGGCAGTGAGATAAATAACGGTGATGGATCAAGCCCTGATCTTTGGACTGGGTAAGAGTGGTCTGCTTAATTCAGACACTCTGTTCATCACCACCCCCTTTTCTGTATCGTTTTTGGCCACTATAGGTGTGGCAGGGTATACTCAGACATGAGTCCCTTTCTCACTGCTCCATCAGGATTCAAGCAAGCCGGGCCGAAGAGGCTGAAATGCCAGAAACCGGTCCCCGGTAGCTTGTCTCCTTTCTGGTGAAGAATTGGCTTGGTAGTTTGGTCTGCCCTGTTCCCATGATGCACTGGGCCAGGGACAGACTAATTCGCATATAGCCAGGTTCTGAGCTGGGATGGGGCAGTGAGATAAATAACGGTGATGGATCAAGCCCTGATCTTTGGACTGGGTAAGAGTGGTCTGCTTAATTCAGACACTCTGTTCATCACCACCCCCTTTTCTGTATCGTTTTTGGCCACTATAGGTGTGGCAGGGTATACTCAGACATGAGTCCCTTTCTCACTGCTCCATCAGGATTCAAGCAAGCCGGGCCGAAGAGGCTGAAATGCCAGAAACCGGTCCCCGGTAGCTTGTCTCCTTTCTGGTGAAGAATTGGCTTGGTAGTTTGGTCTGCCCTGTTCCCATGATGCACTGGGCCAGGGACAGACTAATTTGCATATAGCCAGGTTCTGAGCTGGGATGGGGCAGTGAGATAAATAACGGTGATGGATCAAGCCCTGATCTTTGGACTGGGTAAGAGTGGTCTGCTTAATTCAGACACTCTGTTCATCACCACCCCCTTTTCTGTATCGTTTTTGGCCACTATAGGTGTGGCAGGGTATACTCAGACATGAGTCCCTTTCTCACTGCTCCATCAGGATTCAAGCAAGCCGGGCCGAAGAGGCTGAAATGCCAGAAACCGGTCCCCGGTAGCTTGTCTCCTTTCTGGTGAAGAATTGGCTTGGTAGTTTGGTCTGCCCTGTTCCCATGATGCACTGGGCCAGGGACAGACTAATTTGCATATAGCCAGGTTCTGAGCTGGGATGGGGCAGTGAGATAAATAACGGTGATGGATCATGCCCTGATCTTTGGACTGGGTAAGAGTGGTCTGCTTAATTCAGACACTCTGTTCATCACCACCCCCTTTTCTGTATCGTTTTTGGCCACTATAGGTGTGGCAGGGTATACTCAGACATGAGTCCCTTTCTCACTGCTCCATCAGGATTCAAGCAAGCCGGGCCGAAGAGGCTGAAATGCCAGAAACCGGTCCCCGGTAGCTTGTCTCCTTTCTGGTGAAGAATTGGCTTGGTAGTTTGGTCTGCCCTGTTCCCATGATGCACTGGGCCAGGGACAGACTAATTTGCATATAGCCAGGTTCTGAGCTGGGATGGGGCAGTGAGATAAATAACGGTGATGGATCAAGCCCTGATCTTTGGACTGGGTAAGAGTGGTCTGCTTAATTCAGACACTCTGTTCATCACAACCCCCTTTTCTGTATCGTTTTATTCATTTGCATCAGCGCGTAAACAAGCACTTTGTACTTCTAGTCCATGCTTATGAGAAGCAAGGCTGGCAGTCTCTTTTACTGCCAGCCTTGCTCATAGTAAGTAAGGACTATACCTTCAAAGTGCGTGTTTATGCACCGATTGCAGGTTTTAAAAACAAAATGAATAAAAAGGCATTGTCATTATGTTATTTTGCTGTTATTTTGTAGATGACACGCAGCGTGAAGACTAAGCCTTGCTGCTTATCTATGGTGCATATCCAAATACCGGAATGATGCGAGTACAATATATCACTATATTACGCTATGCATAATACTGCACCATAGTCTAACAGACTGCACAATCTTCCATTAATCTGATCATACGAGTTCACAGTCCCGTCTGGGATTTATTTTGAACAAGGGTAGCATATAGAGTATATTTCTCTCTTTTTGATAATATGAGCATAATGTTTGACTGAGATATGTCTCCTTTTGAATCTAAAGTGAGGCTTGAAACGAAGCATGACTAAAGTTTGGTCTAGTTATAAACCCATTGATAGGGATCCATATGAAAGAATGAGCTCCCAATCAATGGAGGCATCTTTACCCTGACATTTTAGGGATATTGCAGACACTATAGACGAGTGAATAATGAGACTATTGTAATGATGTTGGTGAGAATGAACCGTTGATATTGGTTAAACATATATATTGACTGTATGTTTTTGTCTAATGTTATTTAATTACAGATTGGGCTCCGGTTGAGCTACTAGGAGCTTTTTACGACACGGTATGAAACCGTAAGTTTTTTAATAAGAAAAAAACTTCAAAATTTTTGATTTTCTTTTCACATTTATATCCTCACGGCGCGGACGTGCCTTAGCGAGCATGGACCCCCGGGGGATTACACTTAATTGGTCCTGATGAAAGCTGCGCCGAAAAGGGCATATTGACAGCAGAAACATGTTGACCTCGTTTTTTAGGAAACAGTAATTTTTACATTAAACATCACAGTCTCCCCACCTGTTTTTAACGTGACCAACAGACCTACGAATAAAGTTTTTTTGAGGCACTGTTGGGCTCTTAACTTTTGCACTCAACTCACAGAGCACACACCACCGACATCACAATTAACCTGCTCCGCTGCAATCGCAGGCGTTGAAGAACACGGGGGAGACATTCGGTCTCCCTCGTGGGAACCCCATGATGAAACATGTCATCACTAGGGTGAGTGAGGGTTCTTTTTACAAATAGAATTATTCCTCTTACCAATAGAGTTGTCTTTTTCTGTTTATTTGTTTTCTCACTGGCACACAGTAATTGGACTGATAGTCACTCTTTTGTTGTTGATATATTGTCATTTTAAATGCCAATAGATCGATTTCATGTGAAGCCAGAACACATTTTAAAGTAAACAAACGCTGACAAAATGTGGAAGGGAGTGGCTGCAGTTGTGGTCTTGTCCTAACTCTTCCTAACTAAACTGGGTGGTCCTGTAGACGTTTTTTATTTTCCACTTTCTCTAGCTTACTGACAGCGTCAAATGCATGCGTTGGTAAATGTGACTCGTTGACATCTACAACATTATTGCATCTGCTCACGCTAGCGATTTTTCTAATGTGCAGAAGATCTGATTTACCACCCTTCGTTTGCCATGACGATTGGAAACGGTTTTGAAAACTATTTCTTGGGAACAATTTAAGTTCGTGGGCTCGTCACTTACCTACCTCCCAAGCACAAATATTATCAATGCCTTGTAGCAGCAGGACAGCATGAGGTAATGTCTCCCCAGGTGCAAAAGGAAATGCTCTACAAGGCCAATCGAATATAGGAGCCAGCTAAAGAATGTCTTAATTCTTCGTAATTAGTTTCCCAGCGTGTCTTTCACCTAATGGTTATATACATCACAGGATAAACGCCCAAACTGCAGTCATATCAGTGAAACACAACTCAGATACAGGGCTCGACAAATCTAAAAAATCTTACTTGACCTGCAGGTCGAGTGAGTAGACTTTTCTACTCGACCTAACAGCAATGCACTCGACCCACAAATTGATAGTTGTTACTCAAATTCAGCAGGATTAGGAGGCGCGTCGTGGTGCCCCCTGACGTGGAAGCCTGCAGAAAGGCATGGGTGAGAGGAGACCCTCCCACCCAGCTGCTACATAAAGCTGTCTGCTGTAGCACCTCTAGGCAAGAATGAAGCAGGAACAGGACAGAAACTGACCCTACATTTTAAAGGGTGTAACTGTATCCCTTCCCCTTCTCACAGGAGCCTTGTCCACCTCCAGGGACGCCAGGGATGTGTCTACCTTCCTGAATGACGGGATCTGCTGTCTCCGTACAGCAAAGCACAGTAGACACTCCACCATTCACCCTAATGCACACAAACACCAGGGCTCACACACACTCTGACAGTGCCCCCTTCAACCTGTCCAGCGCACATTAACCACGCTGTACAGGGGAAGCTGACCTTCTGTTAACAGGCGGGCTCTATAGATTGCATATCATAGTTCAATGCAACAGAACTTACAGCGGGCGAGACTCCATGGGGGAGGCTCGGCACAGCAGAGGTCCAAATACCAGAACGTAAAAAAACCTGAGAGTTTTGACTGTTGGTAAATCTAAAAGCAAATGATGGTAATCCTGAAGTCTGAAACCTGCTGCCCAGCCTGAAGGCAAATCTCTATTGAGCATCAAAGCACAGCCTCGCGGCCTCTGCGTGTCAATTTCACTCAAGCTTTTCGTGCTGCCCATCTCTGCCCGCCTATCACAGCGCTTGTCAGTGTCATCCTCTCACTCAGCCCTCCGGTGTCACCCCCTTACAAACTCCTCTGCACACTGCCACAACATGTCAACCTGTGGCCCTGTACACGTGTGCCAGTTCTTCACACTGCCCAGCAGAGTCAGCCTCTCACCAACCCACGAGTGTCAGCTAATCACAAAAGGAGTGACACATTAGAGTTCTCACATTCCCATCCAGACACTGGCTTCTCTGCTGAGATTTGCAACAAAGTTGGTGGTTGCTACAGCAGCATTTGTAGAAAGCAACGTCACACCAAGAACCTATCACGTGGCCCCACAGGTCAATCCCCGTGTACCATTTCATCTTGTGTTTGTGAGATTTTCGCTTTGTTTCTGGGGGCTGCCTGGCTAACAGGGAGTCTCGGAGCTCAGTGAGGATGTGTCAATAGCTAGGCCTCCCCCGCGTGCATCCTCGAGCACCTGCCCTCCAGTTCTCTGTCTCTTTGCCCCCGCCCCCCTCTTCGACTTGATCATCTTGATCTGCAGCTGTCACAGGGCAAGTCTGCAGGATGTCAGGAGTTGACATCCCAGCGCCTCCCCCAGAGGAGGCTGTCACATGTCCACCTCTGAATCTCCTTTGGACTGACCACAGCTGCGTTCACTTTACCTACAACAAGCCCAAACCCAACAACCACCCCCAACCAACTCTGCAAAGAAACTGGAACAAAATCACCATCGACCAGATCTCCTCATCGCTTCTTCTAAACCCCCCAGCCCACTCCTCAAACCCCGACCAAGCCGCCACCAACCTCACCCTATGGCTATCCAACAGCGCCGACATCCTAGCACCACTGAAAAAACAACAAAGCAAACTTGGCAGCAAGAAGGCCTCATGGTTCAACGATGATCTTAAGAAATCCAAGAAACTCTGCCGCTCCCTTGAGAAGGCCTGGAAAAAAGACCCAACCACCAGCACCAAGGACGCCTTCAAAAACGCCACCCGCATACACCATCAACTGATCCGAAAGGCCAAGAAAACCGCCTTCAAGGAACGACTAGATAACAACGCCCACAACAGCAAGGAACTTTTCAACATCGTCAAGGAATTTACCAATCCCTCGGCCAACTCTAACGACATCACCCCCTCTCAAGCCCTCTGCGACTCCCTAGCCTCATTCTTCCACAACAAAATTGCAGACATCCACAACAGCTTCGACAACCAACCCGGAGACCAACCCACCCAACCATCTGCTGGACCTTCACCCCCCTCTAACATCCTTAATGACTGGAACTCAATCTCCACTGAGGACACCATCCGCCTGATGAACTCCATCCACTCAGGATCCCCCACAGACCCATGCCCTCACCACATCTTCAACAAAGCAGACTCCATCATAGCACCGCACCTCCGAGTCGTCATCAACTGCTCCTTCAAATCCGCCACCTTCCCGGAAAGCTGGAAACACGCTGAACTCTGCGCCCTTCTGAAAAAACCCACAGCGGACCCCACCGAACTCAAAAATTACCGCCCCATCTCGCTCCTTCCATTCCCGGCCAAAGTCATCGAGGAAGCTGTCAACAACCAGCTCGCCGCCTTCCTCGAAGCCAACAAATCCCTTGACTCCTCACAGTCCGGCTTCCGAGCAAAACACAGCACTGAGACCGCCCTCATCGCAGCAACAGACGACATTCGAACTCTACTGGACAATGGAGACACAGTCGCCCTCATCCTCCTCGACCTCTCCGCAGCCTTTGACACAGTCTGCCATAGCACCCTTCTACAGCGCCTCAGAAACATCGGAATCCAAGGAAAAGCACTAGAATGGATCACCTCGTTCCTCACCGGAAGAACCCAGAAAGTCCGCCTCCCACCATTCAAGTCAGAGGCCACTGAAGTCATCTGCGGCGTACCACAAGGATCTTCACTCAGCCCCACCCTTTTCAACGTATACATGAGCCCCCTCGCGGCCATCGCCCGTCAACACAACCTCAACATCATCTCCTACGCGGATGACACTCAACTGATCCTATCACTCACCAATGACCCTAGCACCGCCAAAACTAACCTACACGAAGGAATGAAAGAAGTAGCCGAATGGATGAAACACAGCCGTCTGAAACTGAACTCTGATAAAACAGAAGTCCTCATCTTAGGCACCTCCCCCTCCGCATGGGACGACTCCTGGTGGCCAGAAGCCCTTGGAAAAGCACCCATCCCGACAGACCACGCACGGAACCTGGGCGTCATCCTGGATTCCTCACTTTCAATGAACAGACAAGTCAACGCCGTCTCCTCATCCTGCTTCAACATTCTTCGCATGCTCAAAAAAACATTTCGTTGGATCCCCACCGAAACTAGGAAAACGGTCACCCACGCTCTGGTCACGAGCCGACTGGACTATGGAAACACCCTCTACGCCGGGACTACCACTAAACTCCAGAAAAAACTCCAACGAATCCAAAACGCCTCAGCCAGGCTCATATTAGACATCCCGCGTAAAGAACATCTCTGGTCACCTGAAAAACCTCCACTGGCTTCCCGTCAATAAGAGGATCACTTTCCGGCTCCTAACCCACGCACACAAAGCACTCTACGAAACCGGACCAGAATGCCTCAACACACGACTGTCCTTCTACACCCCCTCCCGCCAGCTTCGATCTTCCAACCAAGCCCTTGCCACTGTACCTCGCATCAACAAGACCACCATGGGAGGTAGATCCTTCTCCTACCTTGCAGCTAAAACCTGGAACGCACTTCCCACTTACCTTCGCCTTACCCAGAACCACCTAGCATTCAGAAAGCAACTTAAAACGTGGATATTTGACAAGTAACTCCCCACCCCTCCTTAAGCGCCTTGAGACCCTCTGGGTATGTAGTGCGCTATATAAATCCTTTGACTTGACTTGACTTGACCTCTCACCTGCACTCGCACGCGTGTTCAACAGCGCAGCTCAGACATGCAGACAGCCGGGTGGCTCCCGTTCAGCCTCGCTCCTTTTTCTTATGTTCATGGTCTTCATTCTCATCTTCATTCATCGCGGTTTCGCCCACTTCTCTGTGGCGTACTGCTGCACTTTAAACAGCACAGCGCGGGGGCAGGGCAGTCATTGGTAGCGCTTTCGCGCGCTACGTGATTGACGGCCCTGGGACCCACAGAAACAATAGGCAGCGCACCACACCAGTAAGTTAGGTGGTGCGTGCATGCTGCCCCCTAGAGCCTTCACCGCGCACCGCACCACCACCACTATGCTAGGTGGTGCGTGCAGAATGCCGTCGTTGCCGCCGCCGTGATGCTGCCCCCTAGAGCCTTCACCTGCTACTGCAGTGCCAGATAGCACTCGCCAGGCCGGTCAAGTAGGCTTTGAAACTGACTCGCCCTTCATGAAATTCACTCGCATTTGCGAGCGGTCGAGTACATTTGTCGACCCCTGAGATATCCCCATGGTTGAGCATCTCCGCCCCCTGTACAACAGTACTGAACATAATAAACCTTACAAGAGAAGACAGTCAGGACAATGCACATACATCCAACAGAACTACGAGGCACCCAATAGGGGGACCTCATTGAGGTCACTACAGTGCTTTACTCCTCATAAAACAATACAACTCTCTAAGGTAACATATTAAACAAATATCCCATAGTAAAGGGATACTGTGGACCCCACCGAGGCACCGTAGTCTGTTACCTGATGCGCATACCTCAAGTCGGGCATTGCTTTCCACCGCGCTATACCTTCACACAGCCCTGTCAACGCCTGTTCCCATGTACACACTGCAAATTACACGCAAAATGCCACCTACACACGACGCTGCGCGCACTCTCACCCGCAAACCACTTTCGTAGGCCTACTCTCACCTGTCCACATATGGTAAGTTGTGTATTTTCTTAGTTCCTCAGTGTGGGTACGACTGTGGGAACAAACAAGAGTATACCAATGCAGAGCCTGCTGCATTTTGGACTATATCATGTACAGAAATATCTGGAAATAGGGGTAACTTTCTATTGTGTGGAGATTGCTTTCATGACTTGCCAACTTCTTTACACAATCTGCTTTAGTGTTAGAGAGTTTACTTCAAGACCTACACACAGATGTACTCTGATATGCAAATCCATTGAACCAGTCCATACCATTCAGGCACTCATGGTGACTCTTGGTAACAAGTACATGTATATAGCGCTTGCTGCCCTTGACGAGGCGTTGGAAGCGCTTTATGGAGGATCGCACCGTACTCCGGATCAAGGGTAGTGTTTTTCCAGCGGGTAGTTCTGTACAAAGCCTTCCAGCACCGTTGGAGGAGACAAAGTTTTTATCAATCAGCGTATGATGGTTATGTATATAGATTACAGGTCGCCCTTGTAATACCACTGCCGGGGTAGTACTTAGGAGAGGCTATTAGCGCGTCTCCTGAGAGCACTATCGTGCCACGATAAAACCCTCTTTAAGGGTCTGCTTCTCGGCTTAGACAGGAGCAGGGCTCGTGCGAGCCCAGTCTCCCGTGCTTCGCAGGCCAGGTTCCGTGGTGTACCGTTCGGGTTAGAAGGCTGGGGGTCCCCCATGGGAACCGAGGCCCGCGTGGTGCACATGGCGGTCTATTAAAGCGCTGAAAGTATATGCCTCCGGGGAAGATGCAGATGTGAGGGGCCCACAGCGTCTTCCGCAAGGTTACCGGCAGCTGGAGGCCCCGGGACCATAGCGCTTGTAAAACACGCGCCTTTATAAATAAATCAGGTGCTACACTGGAGAATTGGACCAGGTTCCGCACATGCCGGCCTGGAGGTAACCCTGCAGAACACTGCACATTTCAGACCATGCGTGCAGGCTAGGTGATCCGTTTAATTGTTGAGCATTGCTTACACACTAATACATTTATTTAGAGGTACAGCCTCCTGATATACACCAAAAGGCGTATAGCATTTTAATTATTAAAGATATGTTCTGTATACACAGGAGAGGGTAATTAAAAGATAATCTGTTTATGCACAGAAATAGAAGTACTTTGAAATATGGAAGGTAACACATACACTAATAGCAATCTTTAAAAGTATAATCAATCCACCCATTTCTAGTGCGAGGTATTTAAAAGTATTGTCGACATTTTAACATGCAATACGATTATTATCAATGGATGTTTTTATAAGTCTCTATGCACGTTAAGAAAGTGATTGAAAAGTAGATTTTATTTACACCCAATAGAAGAGTTGTTTAAAAGTAGGATTTCTCTATATATATTTCTCTCTATATAAACAACAGCTTACTATACTCAGTAACAGGGTTCTTCAAAGGTAATGCCTGTTTAAACACATTAATAGAGCTACTCAAATTAAACTGTCTACGCCCACTAATACAGTTATTAAAACAAGGGCAGATGGCACTGTCTGACGGCTCTGACAACGCTTTGCTGGAACGTCAGTCTGAGTTGAAGGCTGCCTGCTTTCCCAACTCTCCCTACTTGCACTTCCCTCCTCTGTGCTCCCAGCCCCTCCCTGGCCTGTGAGTTTCACTGACCTGGCATGGAAGATGGCACGCTCTGTCTGGGGGTCCCGAAAGCGCGTGGAGGAATTTTGTTTGCAGAAAGCTTTCAGCATCGGAGACTTCCTAGTGTACGAGCCAGGTGCGGACCCCTCCCATGGCAGTGAGTGGGCCGAGACAGAGAAGGCGATGGTGGGTCCGCCAGCCGCTGAGCAATAAGCTTCTTAAATTAACTAGGTCAGGCGCAGCACTGAAAGCGATGGCACTATTGTAAAAAACAAACAAAAAAAACACGCCCGCGAATGGCATTGGAAAGGCCATCTCCACAAAAAAACAAGGAAGAAACTGCGCGCTGTAGGAGACATGCGCTGTGAAAGTAAAAGTGTGGGAGAGCGCGAGAAGAGACGCATGCATTCACAGCGCGTGTCGACGCATGCATTCACATCGCGTGTCTTCTAAAGGGCGCGGTCAGACCCATTGTCTGCAATGGGTTTATTAAGCTTGTGCACCTCTCCTGTCCCACTTCGCTCCCTAAACAGCGATAATAAGTATCGCTGGAGACAGCGCTTCGCGCTGCAACACCAAGAACTAACAAGGATTTACAATGCAATAGGTCTCACAGCATTAAAGTTTGAGCTATTGGCATTGTATATTACAATGGGTTGCATTAATTTATTATCAAACTCTGAATTGTTGTATAAAGATGATTTGCAAACTGTCAAATGTTGCTGAATAGTAAGCAACGTTGTGAATAATATTGTTTGCTAGTCATCCTTGGGTACCAGAGTACTTCACTTGAGGCAGAGGTATTATCTTTAGACTACAGGTGCCGGTGCCGCTTGCGCTAGAAACAGGGCCAGCTTTAGCAGTGGTGCTGCCCGGTGCGACATACTTTTTGGACACCCCCGCGTCCCTCTTCCCCCACCTCCTCCTCTGATTCCATCATTACCACCGTGTAAAAAGTGGACCTCAGCTTCCCTTAGGCCCTCTCTCACATACATTTCATTTGTTTTATAGTGCTGGTAAACGCTGGCTTTACGAATCAGCTCAGATATCCACCCAAACACCGATCTGTTCTTTGCAGCAGATTAACCCTCTGCACTACTTTATGGTGAGTCAAACCTGCTACTAGACAAACCTCTGATCTCTCTCTATCAGGAACATTAATCACAAGTTAGCATGACATTTTTATTGCTGCCTGAAACCTGGATTTACAAGGAACTCTGCAGCAGGTGCTTTTAAATTGCATGTTACTGTTTTAGTAAAGTTAGAGCTTCTTTGTAATGAAAAAAATATAAAAAAATCCGCTGAGTTTCATGGAAACAATTTAAAAAATAGAAAGTCAAAATGAATGAAGACCCCTAGAAAACTCCCACATGTTTAATCTCAGAGCACTTACGCCGAAAAAAACAACCACATGCATCAAATGCCAACAACATGCATATGAAATTCAGAAAACCGTTCTCAAGCAGTTAAGGTACTACAAAAACACTTAACATCAGTAGAACATATAAAGATCTAAATACTGAAAAACAGGTTGCCGTGAAATTCATATTCAGCCCTACACAGGCTGCCATGCTTCAGCTACTCGGTACTGATCCGCAGAGGGCCTTGAGCAACATACTGGGTAGTATAAGGATTCTCTCTAGAAATGTCCTAGGGGAGGAGAAGAAACATCTGAATACTGACATACGCTGACACTAATACAGAAATGCCCAGGGGTATGTATGGTTAGCAGATCAATACCATTATCAATGTGAATCAAGTTCAGGCTCTGGCAGTTCTAATTACTAAAACTATTGCAGTTTGTATGCATGAATGAAGTAGATTATATATTCAGATATCAGAACCTCGAGCAGATTTCTGCACGCGCACTCACTACTCTGCACTCACTACTCCGCACTCACTACTCCGCACTCACTACTCCGCACTCACTACTCCGCACTCACTACTCCGCACTCACTACTCCGCACTCACTACTCCGCACTCACTACTCCGCACTCACTACTCCGCACTCACTACTCCGCACTCACTACTCCGCACTCACAGCATTGAAAAACAAGGGTTTGCCATTATTGAAATAGTTCACTGAAATAACCTTTTCTTAGGCTTTGACATGTACTTTACTAAGAACCGGCATGTTAATAAATATATAAATACGTGCGACGGCAAGAAAGCAGCATTGAAAAACAAATCACTCTTACTGCCCCCGGAATTCCGCCGCGGTCGTACCGAAGTCAGGCAAGGTCGCCTGTGACGGGGGCGGAGCCGCGTCCGGACCGGAAGAGGAGGCAGGCGGAGGAAATGCGTTGAGCGGCCCGGGGCTCTTGTGAGCGGTGGAGAGCCCCGGGGCCAACAACAGGAGGTTGCGCACGTGTTGCGGGGCTCCCTTGACCAAGAGGGAGCCCCAGGAAAGGAGCTGCCAAGAGCCGCAGCATCAACTCTGCCTGCCCGTGCTGAGAGCGGAGTCCCCCAGATTGCCACAGTAAGTTTAAAAGGAGGGGGGGGCGGTGCACTCGTGTGTGTGCGCGCGCGCGTGTGTGTATGCGTGGGGGGGGTTCTGTATGTATGTGCATGCGTGTGCGCTTGTGTGTGTTTCTGTGCATGCGTGTGTTGTGTGGGAGCTACGCGCAGTGCTCGTACTTGTGCGCGTGCCAGTTTGGAATCGCCTGCGCGCGGCCAAGATTGTCTCCTGGAAATCAGACACGGCAACAAAAGGTTCTCGGCGGAGACGCGCTTCCGTGCGCTTAGCCGAGACCTAAAAAAGATTTTTATTCTCCTACTTCGCAGCTTTGCGTGATGGGGCAGGGACGGAGTTGTTGCCCCCTCCTAAGTGCGCAATGACTGCTTGGGTGGCCCGAAAACAGTCTGGCGCCCTTCGCATGTTCTCCATGAGGGCTCTCCATGTAAACTGCATTACAGCCTGCATGGAGAACATGTCCAGGCTCCCAGTCAGCATCTGATGGTCGACACAGCGCTCAGACCAATCCCAACGCTGCTAAGGCAGTGTTGTGATTGGCTGACTGGGAGCCTGGATGTGCTTCCTGTTCAGGTCAGTGAGGGAGGACTACGGAGGAGAGACACGGCAAGAAGGTTTGTTTTTATTTTATCTTTTGCTGCCTGCTTCTGCCGCGTCCCCCCTTCCTCTGTGCACAACCTCCCAACCTCCGATCCAGGCTTGCCGCCGCGGTCTAGAACACATTTTAAAGTGCATTGTTTGTATAATTAGTATTTTAGGTATGTACCGATGGATAAGGGGAGAAAATACTAGCTTTAGTTAATTTTCCTTACTTTTTTACTGGCTGAAACATTAAAATAGTCATCACATTGGTAAAATAAAAAAAAAGTCCAGGCGATAACCCTAGCTGGTCGCTCTCAGCAAAATGCGACATGGCGGTGTGTGTTGGGGCTAGAGTTGGGAGAGCCAACAATTTAATTGGGAGAGCCAAGCCAGAGCCAAAAAAAAGGGTCTCGATTGACTCTTAGAGCCCATGCACAAGCCGAACCCTAAACAGGTTTGCTATGTAAATAATACAACAAACATCACATAGAATATGATAAAGTCTCTTCAAAATTCAAAAAAGTGTATTTCTATAACACATGGAATCTGCTTTTTTTTCCCCAAATGTGTTGCTGTTTTTTAAAACATTTTTATCAATGAATGTACATTGCAAAAAAATGACAGTCACAGTGTGCAAAGAAGGTGGTGTTGAGCAAATTGCAAGTAACAAGTAACCAGTCTTCATCGTGCTACATGTCAAGGCTTAGGTGTTGTAACAGGGACCTCATTAAGCGTGAACTACTATTAGTATATGCTTGGAATCGAACCCAGGTACTTCTGTTGAAGCCTGTCCTGCTGGAAATCATAAGGGTTGTGCTACTGAGTATAGACATCAGCTCTTATCCTCAAATAACTCTCTAGACGCTCTATATGCCGGTTTGGAAGAAGATATGAAGTAAATCTGGGGCTTGTAGGCTACCTCCGGAAAATGACAAAAATTGGGCTCACATTGGCACACCCAAACTTACTCTCGGACTACACAGATGAGCATTCCTGAAACAAGTCCTGCTCGTGCGCCATAAATGTATCGAGTGTCTTCCGCCACTTACAGGCTCAAAAGATGAGACTACGTCACAGAAAAGCAGACCCCCGTGTTTGATACCCCTTACCCGGGGGTTCCGCCCCACTGTACTCACCCGCAGCTCTGGGCGCCTCTTCGCGTCTTTCCTCTACGCCACCATGGCCATAGTGGCAGTGCGGCCTCGGGCAGCGTAACGCACCACCTGAGAAGGGGCACTGCAGGCCCCGGAACAAGCCGGAGGAGCGCAGCATTCCTCTTCGCCCTCTCGGAGACGTCACTACGAAGCGCGGGGGCGGAGAAAGAACGCGTGACCCAGCGAAGACACCCAACGCCGGAGGCCTCTTCCTACGCGTCAATTTATCTCCTCGGGGAAAACAGAACCCTTCGGTGTTCCCTCGGTACCGCGCGACGTCCCTCTCCAGCCAATTAAAAAGCAGAACTTGGGACTGAACGTGCATTCCACCGAGGGATCTTTCATGGTGTAAGGGGTACACCAGACGACACTCGTAATATTAACGCTTTATTCTCGAAGTGACTACTTTCGTTGTTTTTTTTGCAAGAGGGACAGTTACAGGTTCATCCTGACCAGGGGTATCTTAATTCGGAGATTCCATTAGCAAGTGTGTTGTTTCAAAACCTACCTGCGTATTGAACAGATGATGAGTGTAGATCCATGAGTCACAGCTGACTTCTTACCAAAAAGAACACGTCGTCTCATGGGACTTGTAGTTTCTCTTTTAATATTATAATTATGGTCTCCATAGTACATGGATGGAAAGTAATGTTGACTAAAATAATATTCAAATTCAAAAGACTTTATTCGGTTGTTTCCTGTTAACCATAAAAGTTTCACATAAATATCATAGCAAATAAAAACAGCCTACACATATCCAAGTTCAGCTTAAAATCATCATAAACATGTTCACATTTCCTTTCATAATTTACATAATAATTGATTTTCATGAATAAAAGACATTAGTTAACAAGCATTTGCAATGCAATAGGTCTCGCAGCATTCAAGTTTGAGTTATTGGCATTGTATATGACAATGTGTTGCATGAATTCTTTTCCAAACTCTGTATTGGCTGGTGGTGTTTGTGCCCGGTGAAAGCGTGCACTGACGGATGGTGGTGTTTGTGCCCGGTGAAAGCGTGCACGAACAACTTATGGCGTCTGTGCCTGGTGAAAGTGTGCACTGACGGATGGTGGTGTTTGTGCCTGGTGAAAGGGTGCACTGGTGGCTGGTGGTGTTTGTGCCCGGTGAAAGCGTGCACTGACGGCTGTTGGTGTTTGTGCCTGGTGAAAGGGTGCACTGGCGGCTGTTGGTGTTTGTGCCCGGTGAAAGCGTGCACTGACGGCTGGTGGTGTTTGTGCCTGGTGAAAGCGTGCACTGATGACTTATGGTGTCTGTGCCTGTTGAAAGTGTGTACTGACGGCCGGTGGTGGGTATGCCTGATGAAACCATGTACTGATGGCTAGTGGTGTGTGTGTGCCTGTTGAAAGTGTGCACTGATGGCTGATGGTGTGTGTGCATGGTGGAAAAGCGTGCACTGACATGTTTAGAAGTAAAGTGCGCCATACTGCGATTGCTACAATAGTTAATTGTGGATGTGCTAACCATTGATGCGTGCACTGATGGCTGGTGGTGTGTGTGTGCTTGTAGAAAATGTGCACTGATGGCTAATGGTGTGTGTGCCTGGTGGAAGTGTGCACTGCCAGCTAGTGGCGTGTGTGCCCGGTGAAAGCGTGCATTGACGGCTGATGGGGTGTGCCTGGTGAAAGTGTGCACTGACGGTTGGTGGTGTGTGTGTGCGCCTGGTGAAAGCGTGCACCGACGTCTGGTTCTGTGTGCGTGTGGTGGAAGCGTGCATTGATCGCTGGTGTTGTTTAAATAGCAACATACTTGGGTCCAGCATATAGAGCACTCTTTTTAAACAGGCATTAAGAGTGAGACAGCACACAATGATCCAATGGTAATTACTAGTTGAAGGCAAATCGCATATAGAACATTAGGAACACTGCAATTCTTTACATTGATTCAGACGGTCCTTGCTGCATTCAGGACATTATCAAAAATCAGTCTGTTTCGTGAGAAGTAATACCTTACATCCTAAACAGCTGTTTTAACAGAATGTTCCCGACTTTAAAAAGAGAGATGACTAAAACATTGGCAGGGAGGCAGCATCCTGAATTTAGGTTGTATGAATGTTACTTTATTGTTTGACTGAAAGAAAAAAGCTCAACTATAATAAACTCCTAGCCAACGCTGCAACACCATTCTGCCAGCTAAGCAAGCCGAGTAAGAAGGGATGTGCGGACTTCACCCGAAGGTGTCAGAGCGAATTCACAATAGAAACAGAACTGATACATGAGAACATTACTAGTGAACAAAATACAAAGGCAAACGTTACATTACATGAGGCAAAAGTGACAATGATAACAAACCGTGCCTTACACAGTGTGTAAGGCACTTTTTGTTATCTTAGTCTAAGCCCGCCTGATTCTATGAAATGGCGGCGGGACGCGGGACAGGCCTTTATCCTTTTCTTTCACTTTCCGTTCCGCACTTCCGCCGCCGCGTATGCGCGTGCCGCGTGCGTGGGGGGCGTGGGCAGCAGGGCTGGCTGCTGCTGAGTGGTGGTGAGCAATGCCAGGCAGCCCCAGGGCACGCACAACATTATGCGGGCCAATAAGCAGTAAGCCCCTGTGCGTGGCATATGGGGCGCGGCAGGCGGCGCGCATAGCCAAAGAAGAAGACAAGAGAAGAACAACGAAAACTACGAACTTAACTGCCTTCCAAGTCCAAGACAAAGCAGCCAGGCGGCCAGGCCCGCCCACGCTGAGCTGCCCTGTCCGATTTCCGAATCCGAGTCCGAAGACCAAAGTAAGTCACTCAGAGTCTGTCACTCCGTCTCCGTCACCGACCGGCGGGGCAGGGCTGCTGCTGGCTGCCTGCCTCCAGGCCTGCTGCGTGCACTAATTAGTTGCTTTCCTGTCGCGCATTTGCCTGCTTCTTATTTATGTCCCAACTTGTCACTCGTGTTTGTCCCTCCTATAGAACATGCTTTCTCGCTTCTGTACTTCTTTGCTCCCGGGGCCGCACTCAGTGTTGCTCTCTGTTCTTGCCTGTGTGCCGCTTCCCTCCATATTGGGTTCGCCCTTGCACTCAACCAGCCCCCCAACCCCTGTTGCTTCCTCGCCTGCTCCATTTGCCCTCGGCTGCTGCTGAAGCAAGCAAGCAGGCAAGCCTATATTATAATAGTTACAGTGCGCAACAGCCGCGCACGCCAGGGACGGATGGTAACGGGCCCCGGCCTATAAACATTAATTATGGTGCCGTGGTGCGCACGCCCTGCCGGCCTGGCCTGAGCCTTTTTAAAATTAATTAAATAGTTGGTAGTGGTACGCACTGGAGCCGGGCCGGGTCTTCATAATTAAAATGGTGCACGGGAGTGGCGGCGCGCAGAGTAGTGCTATTTTTATTTTGTATAGTGGTCATTTTCCTGCAGTTTTGCTCTTTTAGACTACTGTAAATAAAATGCGCTTTTATCAGCCAACGTAACGGTGTTCAATGCATTGGTCTTGTTAAGATGAATAGCTAAAATACTAGATTGTTATTCCATCATGTTTTTAAATGTTCAGCATCACATGCTTACTTTCGTGAGCTTTCTATGTACTTATGACATATGCATCATCGTTATAGTTGCTTCAGTCAAGGAAAAAATGCGTGTCTCTGCATCAGATGTTTGGTGATTAGCAGCTGTCCTAAGCAGGTGTTACAAAAGGAACCTTACATTATTAATCTAGTATGTTTGCACTCCGGAATTTTTCAAGCTAGCTCAGTTGGTTGATGCACCTGTTACAATGATGCAACTCTGAATCTGCACTCTGAATCTCCACTCTGAAGCTCCACTCTGAAGCTCCACTCTGAAGCTCCACTCTGAAGCTCCACTCTGAAGCTCCACTCTGAAGCTCCACTCTGAAGCTCCACTCTGAAGCTCCACTCTCCACTCTGAATCTCCACTCTGAATCTCCACTCTCCACTCTGAAGCTCCACTCTGAAGCTCCACTCTGAAGCTCCACTCCACTCTGAAGCTCCACTCCGAATCTGCACTCTGCACTCCGAAGCTCCACTCTGAAGCTCCACTCTGAAGCTCCACTCTGAAGCTCCACTCTGAAGCTCCACTCTGAATCTCCACTCTGCACTCCGAAGCTCCACTCCGAAGCTCCACTCCGAAGCTCCACTCTGAAGCTCCACTCTGAAGCTCCACTCTGAAGCTCCACTCTGAAGCTCCACTCTGAAGCTCCACTCTGCACTCTGAAGCTCCACTCTGAAGCTCCACTCTGCACTCTGAAGCTCCACTCTGAAGCTCCACTCTGCACTCTGAAGCTCCACTCTGAAGCTCCACTCTGCACTCTGAAGCTCCACTCTGAAGCTCCACTCTGCACTCTGAAGCTCCACTCTGAAGCTCCACTCTGAAGCTCCACTCTGAAGCTCCACTCTGAAGCTCCACTCTGAAGCTCCACTCTGAAGCTCCACTCTGAAGCTCCACTCTGCACTCTGAAGCTCCACTCTGAAGCTCCACTCTGAAGCTCCACTCTGAAGCTCCACTCTGAAGCTCCACTCTGAAGCTCCACTCTGAAGCTCCACTCTGAAGCTCCACTCTGCACTCTGAAGCTCCACTCTGCACTCTGAAGCTCCACTCTGCACTCTGAAGCTCCACTCTGCACTCTGAAGCTCCACTCTGAAGCTCCACTCTGAAGCTCCACTCTGAAGCTCCACTCTGCACTCTGAAGCTCCACTCTGAAGCTCCACTCTGAAGCTCCACTCTGAAGCTCCACTCTGAAGCTCCACTCTGAAGCTCCACTCTGAAGCTCCACTCTGAAGCTCCACTCTGAAGCTCCACTCTGAAGCTCCACTCTGAATCTGCACTCTGAATCTGCACTCTGAAGCTCCACTCTGCACTCTGAAGCTCCACTCTGAATCTGAACTCTGAAGCTCCACTCTGAATCTGCACTCTGCACTCTGAATTTGCACTCTGAATCTCCACTCTGCACTCTGAATCTCCACTCTGCACTCTGAAGCTCCACTCTGCACTCTGAAGCTCCACTCTGAATCTCCACTCTGCAGCTCCACTCTGAATCTCCACTCTGCACTCTGAAGCTCCACTCTGAATCTCCACTCTGCACTCTGAAGCTCCACTCTGCACTCTGAAGCTCCACTCTGCACTCTGAAGCTCCACTCTGAAGCTCCACTCTCCACTCTGAATCTCCACTCTGAAGCTCCACTCTCCACTCTGAATCTCCACTCTGAAGCTCCACTCTCCACTCTGAATCTCCACTCTGAATCTCCACTCTCCACTCTGAAGCTCCACTCTGAAGCTCCACTCTGAAGCTCCACTCCGAAGCTCCACTCCACTCTGAAGCTCCACTCTGAAGCTCCACTCTGAAGCTCCACTCCACTCTGAAGCTCCACTCCGAATCTGCACTCTGAATCTGCACTCTGCACTCCGAAGCTCCACTCTGAAGCTCCACTCTGAAGCTCCACTCTGAAGCTCCACTCTGAAGCTCCACTCTGAAGCTCCACTCTGAAGCTCCACTCTGAAGCTCCACTCTGAAGCTCCACTCTGCACTCTGAAGCTCCACTCTGAAGCTCCACTCTGCACTCTGAAGCTCCACTCTGAAGCTCCACTCTGCACTCTGAAGCTCCACTCTGAAGCTCCACTCCACTCTGAAGCTCCACTCCGAAGCTCCACTCCGAAGCTCCACTCTGAAGCTCCACTCTGAAGCTCCACTCTGAAGCTCCACTCTGAAGCTCCACTCTGAAGCTCCACTCTGAAGCTCCACTCTGAAGCTTCACTCTGAAGCTCCACTCTGAAGCTCCACTCTGAAGCTCCACTCTGAAGCTCCACTCTGAAGCTCCACTCTGCACTCTGAAGCTCCACTCTGAAGCTCCACTCTGCACTCTGAAGCTCCACTCTGAAGCTCCACTCTGCACTCTGAAGCTCCACTCTGAAGCTCCACTCTGCACTCTGAAGCTCCACTCTGAAGCTCAGCTCCACTCCGAAGCTCCACTCCGAATCTGCACTCTGAATCTGCACTCTGAATCTGCACTCTGAATCTCCACTCTGAATCTCCACTCTGAAGCTCCACTCTGAAGCTCCACTCTGAAGCTCCACTCTGAAGCTCCACTCTGAAGCTCCACTCTGAAGCTCCACTCTGAAGCTCCACTCTGAAGCTCCACTCTCCACTCTGAATCTCCACTCTGAATCTCCACTCTCCACTCTGAAGCTCCACTCTGAAGCTCCACTCTGAAGCTCCACTCCACTCTGAAGCTCCACTCTGAAGCTCCACTCTGAAGCTCCACTCCTAATCTGCACTCTGCACTCCGAAGCTCCACTCTGAAGCTCCACTCTGAAGCTCCACTCTGAAGCTCCACTCTGAAGCTCCACTCTGAAGCTCCACTCTGAAGCTCCACTCTGAAGCTCCACTCTGAAGCTCCACTCTGAAGCTCCACTCTGCACTCTGAAGCTCCACTCTGAAGCTCCACTCTGCACTCTGAAGCTCCACTCTGCACTCTGAAGCTGCACTCTGAAGCTCCACTCTGAAGCTCCACTCTGCACTCTGAAGCTCCACTCTGCACTCTGAAGCTCCACTCTGAAGCTCCACTCTGAAGCTCCACTCTGCACTCTGAAGCTCCACTCTGAAGCTCCACTCTGAAGCTCCACTCTGAAGCTCCACTCTGAAGCTCCACTCTGCACTCTGAAGCTCCACTCTGAAGCTCCACTCTGCACTCTGAAGCTCCACTCTGAAGCTCCACTCTGCACTCTGAAGCTCCACTCTGAAGCTCCACTCTGCACTCTGAAGCTCCACTCTGAAGCTCCACTCTGCAGCTCCACTCTGCACTCTGAAGCTCCACTCTGAAGCTCCACTCTGCACTCTGAAGCTCCACTCTGCACTCTGAAGCTCCACTCTGAAGCTCCACTCTGCACTCTGAAGCTCCACTCTGAAGCTCCACTCTGCACTCTGAAGCTCCACTCTGAAGCTCCACTCTGCACTCTGAAGCTCCACTCTGCACTCTGAAGCTCCACTCTGAAGCTCCACTCTGAAGCTCCACTCTGAAGCTCCACTCTGAAGCTCCACTCTGCACTCTGAAGCTCCACTCTGCACTCTGAAGCTCCACTCTGAAGCTCCACTCTGCACTCTGAAGCTCCACTCTGCACTCTGAAGCTCCACTCTGAAGCTCCACTCTGCACTCTGAAGCTCCACTCTGAAGCTCCACTCTGCACTCTGAAGCTCCACTCTGAAGCTCCACTCTGCACTCTGAAGCTCCACTCTGAAGCTCCACTCTGAAGCTCCACTCTGAAGCTCCACTCTGAAGCTCCACTCTGAAGCTCCACTCTGCACTCTGAAGCTCCACTCTGAAGCTCCACTCTGAAGCTCCACTCTGAAGCTCCACTCTGAAGCTCCACTCTGAAGCTCCACTCTGAAGCTCCACTCTGCACTCTGAAGCTCCACTCTGCACTCTGAAGCTCCACTCTGAAGCTCCACTCTGCACTCTGAAGCTCCACTCTGCACTCTGAAGCTCCACTCTGAAGCTCCACTCTGCACTCTGAAGCTCCACTCTGAAGCTCCACTCTGCACTCTGAAGCTCCACTCTGAAGCTCCACTCTCCACTCTGAAGCTCCACTCTCCACTCTGAATCTCCACTCTGAAGCTCCACTCTCCACTCTGAATCTCCACTCTGAAGCTCCACTCTCCACTCTGAATCTCCACTCTGAATCTCCACTCTCCACTCTGAAGCTCCACTCTGAAGCTCCACTCTGAAGCTCCACTCTGAAGCTCCACTCCACTCTGAAGCTCCACTCTGAAGCTCCACTCTGAAGCTCCACTCCACTCTGAAGCTCCACTCTGAAGCTCCACTCCGAATCTGCACTCTGAATCTGCACTCTGCACTCCGAAGCTCCACTCTGAAGCTCCACTCTGAAGCTCCACTCTGAAGCTCCACTCTGAAGCTCCACTCTGCACTCTGAAGCTCCACTCTGAAGCTCCACTCTGCACTCTGAAGCTCCACTCTGAAGCTCCACTCTGCACTCTGAAGCTCCACTCTGAAGCTCCACTCCACTCTGAAGCTCCACTCCGAAGCTCCACTCCGAAGCTCCACTCTGAAGCTCCACTCTGAAGCTCCACTCTGAAGCTCCACTCTGAAGCTCCACTCTGAAGCTCCACTCTGAAGCTCCACTCTGAAGCTCCACTCTGAAGCTCCACTCTGCACTCTGAAGCTCCGCTCTGAAGCTCCACTCTGAAGCTCCACTCTGAAGCTCCACTCTGAAGCTCCACTCTGAAGCTCCACTCTGCACTCTGAAGCTCCACTCTGAAGCTCCACTCTGCACTCTGAAGCTCCACTCTGAAGCTCCACTCTGCACTCTGAAGCTCCACTCTGAAGCTCCACTCTGCACTCTGAAGCTCCACTCTGAAGCTCAGCTCCACTCCGAAGCTCCACTCCGAATCTGCACTCTGAATCTGCACTCTGAATCTGCACTCTGAATCTCCACTCTGAAGCTCCACTCTGAAGCTCCACTCTGAAGCTCCACTCTGAAGCTCCACTCTGAAGCTCCACTCTGAAGCTCCACTCTGAAGCTCCACTCTGAAGCTCCACTCTGAAGCTCCACTCTGAAGCTCCACTCTGAAGCTCCACTCTGAAGCTCCACTCTGAATCTGCACTCTGCACTCCGAAGCTCCACTCTGAATCTGCACTCTGCACTCCGAAGCTCCACTCTGAAGCTCCACTCTGAAGCTCCACTCTGAAGCTCCACTCTGAAGCTCCACTCTGAAGCTCCACTCTGAAGCTCCACTCTGCACTCTGAAGCTCCACTCTGAAGCTCCACTCTGCACTCTGAAGCTCCACTCTGAAGCTCCACTCTGCACTCTGAAGCTCCACTCTGAAGCTCCACTCTGAAGCTCCACTCTGCACTCTGAAGCTCCACTCTGCACTCTGAAGCTCCACTCTGAAGCTCCACTCTGAAGCTCCACTCTGAAGCTCCACTCTGAAGCTCCACTCTGAAGCTCCACTCTGAAGCTCCACTCTGCACTCTGAAGCTCCACTCTGCACTCTGAAGCTCCACTCTGAAGCTCCACTCTGAAGCTCCACTCTGAAGCTCCACTCTGAAGCTCCACTCTGCACTCTGAAGCTCCACTCTGAAGCTCCACTCTGAAGCTCCACTCTGAAGCTCCACTCTGAAGCTCCACTCTGAAGCTCCACTCTGAAGCTCCACTCTGAAGCTCCACTCTGAAGCTCCACTCTGCACTCTGAAGCTCCACTCTGAAGCTCCACTCTGAAGCTCCACTCTGCACTCTGAAGCTCCACTCTGAAGCTCCACTCTGAAGCTCCACTCTGAAGCTCCACTCTGAAGCTCCACTCTGCACTCTGAAGCTCCACTCTGAAGCTCCACTCGGAAGCTCCACTCGGAAGCTCCACTCGGAAGCTCCACTCGGAAGCTCCACTCGGAAGCTCCACTCGGAAGGGGCAAAGATCGGAGCATCACGGAACTAAAACAAATATAAACAAGGGCTGTGAGTTACTCTGCGCATGCGCGGGGGCAAGCCTGTTCATTCCAAGCCAGCCTCAGCCAGCCTCGGGAAAAACGAAAGTAATAAAAAAGCGAAACTGACACTGCCACTGCAGACAATGCTGCGCGCTCCCGAGGTGAAATCCGGCACTGAAAACGCTCGTAACACTTTGGTGTCCACTCTCCTAAAAACGGATCACATTAGTTGTCGAGCTGACAGCATTCATGCTTCGCATGAATGCTAACGTCAGCTCGACCTAAAAAGGCAGAGACTGATGCCACTGAAAATATGTCGTCTAGTTTCAGAATTGCTAAAAAGGCAGGTTGACAATGTCGTAAATTCAGGTATCTTAATATGGGCACAATCCACCTTTTTCTCGGTATTGAGTAATATTTACAAAAAAATAAAATATGTATGTCAGATTGGGTGGATATATTATCGCAAGGGCATTTAATAATACTACTAGTCCAGTCGTTAATGGTGGGGAAACTTAGTACCCTAAAAAAGACGCTGAATCTGAGACGGGTAATCAAAAATCACTTGTGATCCTTCATCTGTAAAGTTAAGTATGGTTGCATAACGTGTGGTGTCAATATAAGTTGATGAGCAATCACTGTAGTCTTAATAGACTCCTTATTTCCCCTACAACTCTCTAGGTAAGTGGTACATAGATTTTTCAACATCTTTCTTGGTATCTGTGTCATGGAGAGGGGATCCTCAAAATAATCAATATGATCAATGTTGGCCAGAAAAGTCTTATTGTAGCTTAGCCATTTTACTCTTCCGGACTGTTTTAATTTGAGGACATCACCCAAAATCAGGCGGTTTAAATGGCATTCATCGGTAGTCCAGACTCTGTGCCAGAGTAGAACTGGTTGAACTTTAATAATGTCCTCCAAATAGGGTATTCCCAGTTCAGCATGACAGTTGTATGTAGACATGCTATCTGGCAAAGATAGTAGGTACCTCAAAAAGCCATTTTCCGTTTTCTGTAAGACTGAAACATTTGTGCTTCCCCAGATACCAGCACCATATGTGGCAATCGCTATACAACTTGCTTTATATATGCGTAGGAGTTCCTTTACCGGTTTTGTCCCCAGTTTTTTACTAAATAGCTTTAGTGCCATAATAGACTTAATATAAAGCAGATTTCTGCTTCTAACGGCATTGCCCCATTGCCCAGTGCTATCAAACAATACACCCAGATACGGAAAAATTTGGGTATACTCCAATGGATTCGAGTCTATAAACATTGTTCTTCTTTTACTGTTGGCCCATTTACCACAATTCATGCAGAACGTTTTTGTGGTGTTAACCCTCAAATCCAAATTCGTCATGAATTTGGTAAATGATGTAATCATGTGTTGCATCGCTAGAGGGGTCCTTGCCATCAATACAGCATCATCTGCATAAATGAGGGCCGGTATTTGACGCGTTGCTGCAATTGGCATATCCCGACATTCTTGTAGCAGTGTTTTCTCTAAGCCATTAATATAAATAGTAAATAAAAATGGGGCAAGGGAGGGAGGAGCTACGTCAGCAAACAAGATGGCTGCTTAGGCTCCCGGCTCCGCTGACCTCCGTATCCCGTCACAATATCCTGTACATTATCCTGATTTTACGCCTAGCCTCTGTGTGCATGAACTGTTCCGCACTCCGATGGTGAAATCCGGGAACTTTTATCGGCTGGTTTGACGAAGTTCCATCGAGTTGAAGATTGTGGCCTACTCCAGCGGTGAAGCCGGGGTCTCGAGTACTTTCACAGCCGGGCTGCAGTGCAATAACATCGGCCGTGAGACCCAGGCTGGGTCCGGTCAATCGGAGTGGAGGCTTTGTTTAAGCCCGAATTTGGCGGCGATCGTTTCTATTGCTCAGCATCGATGGAGGAGTGACTCTGGTTGCTGTTGGCTGCGGGTGGGGGTCCCCATCCCGCGGACCCGGTATTGGGCCCACCGGGGTTCGGTGGGTCGGGGTCTCTGGCCTCTGGCCTTAACCGGGTTGACCGTGGCTGCGAATAAAGACTGGTCACTCTCCACATCTGCACGTTCGTGATCCTGTTTGTCCCCCCTGAGGATGCCAGATTCACCCGGGGAGGTGATTGTGATTGGTGTCGGGCATGAGATTATGGATCGAACGGTGCTTGAGCCATTGCTGAGGTCAATATTGGCAGAAATTAGGGCGTTTCATTCACATGTGGATGTTTTATTGTGCAACTTGGATACGCGCCTATCTGAGATGCTCCTGGTGGTACCGGACCCAGCCTTACTGTTGGAACAGCAATCTGCAGCCATTCAAACCGCGGCCATTTTGACTCCGTGCGAGAACCCCGTTAGGAAGCAAGTATTGAAACCATCGGATGGTGCCCTGGAGGAAGGTGTTCCCGAGGTCGTCAGTGTATTGCCAAACCTTCCACCACTATCGACTTTGGAGGTATCGAAAGGCGTTCCCCTCCCGGAGACTTTTGTTCTTGACTTTCCATTCATTTTGTGGTCGTCTTCTCCTTTCTTGGTGACTTTACGACTCCTTGGCAAGATACATTGGGACTGTCCATTTAGGAGGGAGAGTTCTTCTGCGTCTGAAGTTCTTGTGGACTCACTGCCTCCAAGTCGCCATAGATTGATTCTTGATGACTCCCTTCTCCTCTATTACTCCTTTGTGTGCCTTTGGGTCTCGCGGGGGGGGAGGGGTTCGTGTGCTGGTTCAGAAGGGCCAAGGTTAGGATCAACTAGGTCGGGACGGGTTGGAGTGGCTTTTACGGGTGTTCGACCTGCAACTGTTTGATCTAAAAGGCTAGGCGGTGTATTACGTTGCCCCCTAATTTCTGCTATAAGTGTTGTCATACGTTGGTCTTTTAGTGATAGGGGATGTCTGTTTCTGGCGGGGGGACTAAAGGGGCTGGGAGCCCAAACGGATAAGCCCTGCTCCATTCTTTTTCCTACTTTTAGGGTTTTAGTTATTAGGGGCGACAGGCACGCGGCTAGTGGGGTTAGGCTGTAGCCATTTGCAGGGGTGCAGGGTGGGGGGTTGGAAAGGGTTTTTTATTTTGCCTTTTTTTTATTTCTATGGCCTTTTTCTTGCCTTCCCTTTCTCTTCCTTAAAGGATCAGTATAGCTTGCGAATCGTTCGGATTCTTATCGTGTACTTGTATTTAGTGCTTATGCTTTTTATGATATCCTGGTTCCCGGGTGGGCAGGCCCTGAGAACTGGCGCTCAACATTGAATGTATATTGTATTGTCGTTTGCACCGATCCATATGCTTTGGCGCCAATGCTCCATTATAGCGGTTCTTACGTGCATAACCTGTCTCTTGCCCTGTCCCCCGTATTCTTCTGTTTGATTGTATGGCACCTGATCCTTTCTGAAATAATATAAAATGGAACCTCTGTCTCATCCTGGGACTCAGTTGTGCATTCTAATACAAGTTCTATCCTGAATCGCTGCCGGACCTCAGGGTTGTCGGCTGATGAGCTGTGTCGTACTGTGATATAGGGGGTCTTAAGTTGTTTAGCGGCCAGCCCCTGTGGTTGTAGGCCCATGCTTGTATTTTATTGAATGCTACAATAAAGGTTTTTCAAAAAAAAAAAATGGGGCAAGGACACATCCTTGCCTCACACCCCTAGCAATATTAAACATCCGTGTGCATTCCCCTTTGTTTCCATACCTGACCGTAGCACTCGCACCATTGTACAAATCTTTAAGAAATAAAATTATGTTTTTCTCAACACCCAATTGTTCTAAAATTACCCATAATTTGCTGTGTGTAACACAGTAGAAGGCGGACGTTAAATCCACAAAAGTTAAAAACATCCTGCCTCCTTTAGCCTTAACGTATTTCTCCGAGAGAATATAGAGGTTGAGACACTGATCTATTGTCCCCACTCCTTCTCTAAAGCCATACTGTAGGTCGCTTATGATCTTATGCTCTTCAGCCCATGACTGTAACCTATTAAGAATGACTCTACCTATGATTTTAACCGATGAGTCAAGCAACGAGATCGGGCGGTAGCAGGTACAGTTGGTTCTATCTCCCTTTTTAAAAATAGGGACGATGATTGAGGCATACCATATATGAACAAGACCCCCTGCGCATGCAGCATTAAAAACTCTCCTGAGTAGTGGCGCCCATAACGTCACCTTGCTTTTAAAAATATCAACAGGGACGCCATCGGGTCCTGGTGCTTTACCGCCTAGGCTGGAACCGATACCCCTTATCACCTCATCTAGTGAATAGTTGAGGTTAAGGGAACCCTCCCGACCACTATCCTTGTCATTCCCCGGTGGCACACAGTCACGTTCCATGGTGGGCGACTGTACACTATAAAGTTTTTCAAAATGGCTCACCCACTCATCCTCAGTAATTGCAATTTCTATCCGCGCCTTCAAACTATCCTTAAAATAAGGCGCGTTTACAGCCTTCCAAAAAGCGGTCATATCTCTTGAGTCTGATGCATCCATTAACCTATCCCAGGCTTCCCTCTTCAACATATCCTTCCTGGTTTTTAGTGCTGACTTGTACCCTTTACGGAATTCCCTGATCTCTATTTGAGTCCTCGGCTTTTTATTCATGGCCCCTTTAAGTAATTTAAGTGCCTTTGTGCAAGCAGAGTCAAACCATGTTATACTCTGTTTCCTTGGGCGCTTAGATTCCACCCATAAAGTATTTTTAATGTGGTTAACTATTTGCATAAAGTTGTTAATCGTTTCAGTGTTGTCTGCCTCAACATTCAGACAAACACCGAAACTCTCTTTACAGGCATCGATCAAACTGCGCAAAAACTCCTCTGGTATGACTTTTGTCCATTTCAAGGCATATCCATTTTGTCTTGAAATGTCGATATTCCTTACTTTATGTCTTTGTGTATTATCTGGAGAATGGATGGGGCTTAGAATTTCGACTTTAATTGGGAAGTGGTCACTCACTGGGATTTACAGCGTTTGGAAGTTATGAACATAACCACCATGTCTTGTAGAAATCATAATATAATTTATCGTCGTGGAAGCCGCTCTGCCTATAAAAGTAGCCGAGAAGGGTACTTCAGGAGTACACATTTTGTTTGCAAAACTTAAATCATTCATGAACATAATTTCATTTAACGCTTCCCCAACTACTGTATGATCAAAATGTGTCAATCGGGATTCCTTATCCATCATTAGGCCACAATTCCCCATTTCCTCTCTTTTGCAAATTGCACAATTAAACTCTCCCCCAATACTACAACAAACTCCTTAGCATTTTTACACAATAGACTATTCATTTCAGATCTCAAGGTTTTAAGTACAACCAGGATATCCGAAGATGGAGCATTGTTGTAGAAGTTTACAATCAACCAACAAAATCTGTTGTTCAAATGCAACCCAACAATATGGTAAAAACGATTGTTATAAAAAGTCTCCATGTTCTTATACTTAAAATTATTCGAAATATATGTGCAGAGGCCTCCTTTAGCTCTGCCATGCAGTGAACCTATTGCAGGAGTAAATACAGTTTTAAAACCATTTAAATGGGATGCTTCCATTGTCCACGTTTCCTGTAAACATATAATATCTGAGGTATCTATCATTTTTCCCCAATGCGGGCTATCTAATTTAGTTCTTAGCCCTGCAATGTTCCAGGAAATAATAGACCAAGTATGCTTGTCATTCATTTTTTTCCTATCGATCCTATGGGGGGATTTTTCCGTATTAGAATCGATCATTTCCATATTCAGATTAGGATCCATCATATATAGATTTTTTTCCATGATACTTTCCTCTCTAAGAGCACTAACATTCGTAATTGTGGGTTGATCCTCTAGGATTACTATAGCATTATTATCCTTAACTGGGTGATCTTTCAACCTTACAGGGAAATTATCAGCTACCTGCACATCCATTGGTCAATCAACCCCCCCCAAGCCCAGATAATGGTTCAAAGCTGTTATATGTCGGGACGGTAAAATGTTCCCCTGCGGGGTAATAGCCCCTCTGGTGGCAATTATTAGGAAAAAAGGGAGCTTGACCATCAAAGACCTGTGTGGATTGAGGCGTCATTCCGTATGTGAAGTTGTGACATCCATAATATCGATTATGTTGCCTTAATCTATCAGAGCCACTCTGGGTGGTAGGGAACGGAGGGTAGAAATAGGTTAAGTCAAAGGTAAATATGCCTCCTGGTTTACCATAATTTGGGAAGGCTCTTATGAATTCAACCACTCGTGGGTCTCTGAAGTTGACTATAATACAGTTGCCTTCTATATCCTTTCTATTATATCCCAGCCAATTTACTCTACGTACATGTAGGATATCCCCATTCAAATCAGGTCTCAGAGTTCTGTTTTTCCCTAACCAGAATATAACTTTGTTTTTTAGCTCTCTAAAAGTTTCTGCTCTATCTTGGTTGCACTCAGGCACACCTGCTAGCACAATCACATAGGGAAAAGCACCCGGAGGAAGATTAACCCTTTTCCTATTTACTTTTCTATTTATTTGAACTTCTTTGACTGGTACATTTGTCTTGTCTCGCTTATCTAAGTCTCCTATAGGCTTTTCTACACTGACTTTGTCTGTAAGCTTCCCCTTTGGTGCACTAGTTACAGTGTGTCTTACTCCCTCTGTGGCCTTACAATTTTTATTGACAAGATCTGGTTTCGGGGGGACTAATCCTAGTTTCATTTTAGCAATGCCCTGATCATTTACCCCTGCTGGATTCATGGGGATGTTAGTTGATTTAATCCCTGCCAACTTCTTTAAACATAGCGGAGTTATCCTGGTTAGTTTTTTCGAGCTCCCCCATCTGATCGCTAATCCTCCTTAATCGTTCCAATATAGGCAACACTAGCGATTTGACCAGATGTTCTATGTTTGCTAGAGTACATACTTCGCCAGCCCCCTCATCAATCAACATACAATTGTCTTCAATATCAGTTATATTACTACAATTTGGAGCGTTGTCCCCATCATGCTCTAGTCCAACTTTCCTCGCCTCCCTCATCTTGGCAACGGGTTTGAGAGGTGTGATTTTAGGCTTTTTAGCCCACCCCCCTATATGCTGATTGCCTCCTCGCTTACGTTTTAAATTAATAGCATTTACCACTTTGTTGGTGGATGTGATTGTCCCGCTATTTTGCTTATTGTCCTTCCTAGCCTCATGCATAGGCTCGCTAGGAACAGAATCCACACTAGGATATGGCAAAAAAGAAGCCATACTATCATCCGCAACACTCAAGTCTGAGATAGCCGATAAATCTTGTTGTTGTACGGTTATAACTTCATCTTGGGAACTGGCGATTACAATATGCTCGGGAGAGGGTACTACAGCGATCCCCCCAAGAGAGGATCTTCTCTGAAATATAGGGTCCTGGGACAAACGGCGTTTTCTCAGGGCTATCTCTTTCTCCAGGGCTTATGCAGCCCTGGTAATAAATGCGTCTAGTGTGCCAGTTATGCTACCAGACATACCGCTACTTCCGCCCTTACTTGCCAGCGATTTACCATTATTCTTTTTCTGAGACATTATATATAACTTAAAAACAAGTATTTATACCACAATATTTATGTCAGTTTCAAATCCCTAATGAGGCTGTGTTTGAATAAGTATTAAACAGTAGAATAAAGTCTTGTTCTAAGAAAATCTATAACAAATCCAGTAAAATCAAATAAGGTGGCCCAGCCCAGTCTCTTACTGTCTCTGACGGGCTTAGACGGGCCCGCCCTTGGCCCGGGCTTCGCCCGCGCGCGTCCCGCGATGCGTGGCGTTGGTCACAGATTTAAAGCACCTGTGGAGGGCGTGACAGGGAGGTGCCTCCTGGCCCAGATGTATTGTGAGCGATGAAGTTTACAGCTCCCTCTTGGTCACCAATCCCCCCAACAGGGAAACGCGAGAGGTGACCGTTCAAAATCACAAAGATGCCGGGGACCGTGGTTTTCCTCTTCTCTTGGCCAGTAAAATTGAAAGGAATATCCTCTGCTCCACAGAATACACACCCGGTGCAGATTTACAAAGTTTTCCCGCGATGCGCGGCGTTGGTCACAGATTTAAAGCACCTGTGGAGGGCGTGACGGGGAGGTGCCTCCTGGCCCAGATGTATTGTGGGCGATGAAGTTTACAGCTCCCTCTTGGTCACCAATCACCCCAACAGCGAGCATTTCCCGCGCAGCGGGAAACGTGAGAGGTGACAGTTCAAAATCACAAAGATGCCGGGGACCGTGGTTTTCCTCTTCTCTTGGCCAGTAAAATACAAAGGAATATCCTCTGCTCCACAGAATACACACCTGGTGCAGATTTACAAAGTTTTCAGTGAAGGGGTCACAGGAGCACATGGGAAATCTGTATACACAGAATACCATTTCTAGCTGTGATGTCTGATGTGCTTCCTTCTGTGGTGGGAGTACACACAGAATAATATTTGTAGATTTGTTGGCTGGCCTTCTTCATTCTGTGAGTTCGGAGCCTTTCTTGAAGATACATGAAATTAAAGCGAAAAGCTCTGTACACTACAGAAGATGGTACTAGTCTGGGACAAAAACTAGTCTGAAACACTTTCCTGCGCAATTGAATGGCTTGCAAAGCAGTTGTATTTTCCGTTTGTGATCTAATTTTTTTTTTTAATTGACCATATGTGTTTTGTGGCCTTTTCAATATAATGCATATTTTAAGTTATGCTACATATTCTGTCACAGAGCTATTTGTACGGTATTTCCATACCATTGAAATTTGCGTACCTACATCATATATATGAGTTTTTTTCTTTCATTTTTGGGTCTTCGTTAGTGTGAAAGTGCTTAACATACTGTTTCCATCTACATTTGTGGTTGTATGTGTGTCCATGTTTAGTGTCCGGTGTATGCAACTGGAGGCCTTTACCAATTCGTGCACATGCTTTCAGGGAGGAATGGCATGTGGGGCAGCTGAACCCCAATAATGTTCTGAATCCCAAGATCTTGCACACCATAATTTTTACCTTAGGCAGTTCAGCTCCAGGATATCTCATTGATCTAGGGGCATGAGGCTACTCTACCTGCCCCCATCAGTAATTTAGCAGAGTAGTATCCAAAATTAGAAACTGGGACCTCTTAAGAACTGAGTTCTAGTTCAAAATTAAGCTTAAATGTTTAATACAGCATGATTAATAATATTACATAATCATAATAAAATCCCTATTAAGCAATTGAATATCTCCAGATTCTAAGTGTCAAACTCGTAAAGAGTATTGACAGCATCCAGAGTGAGGTAAAAATGTCTCAAATAATCAGACAGCGTCTCAGAAGGAAATTGATAACTGGCCCTCAATCTTACAAATGCAAAAAGAGCAATTGATGGCCAGAATGCAGACCAATATCATACATTCACCCCAGTACAGAGATCTGGGCCTAAATCCGTAGTTTTTTTGCTCACCATGCCATTCCAGGTTGGACCCAGCCATATGCAAATCAGTCTTGACCCTGTGCCCAATGGGAACAGGCCAGCGAAAGCTGCCATGCCAGGTCTTCCCTGGACTAGCAACAAGCATCCTAGGACCGGTTTCGGGCTTTCAACCCTCATCAGCCAGGATAGCTTGACTCCAGTGGCATGGAGAGCACAGGACTCACGTCTGAGCATACCCGTCCCACTCGGGTTGACAAATGCAAAAAGAACAATTGATGGACAGAATGGAGAACAGTGTCATACATAGTTGGCAGGGTATGCCCAGACGTGGGTCCCTTGCTCACTTTGCCACTGGATTCAAGCTAGCCTGGATGATGATGGCTGATTAGCCTGAAACCGGCCCCAGGATGCTTGTTTCTGGCCCCGGGAAGACATGGCTTGGTAGTTCGGGTTGGACTGTTCCCATGAGGCACAGGGTCAGACTGATTTGCATATGGCCATGTCTGGACTGGATTGGCGGAGTGAGCTAAAGAATGATGGTGGCTTAAACCCAGATCAGTTGATCGGGGGTGAGTGCTTGCAATGTTCAACACTCCGTCCATCATCCCCTTTGGTTTTGCCTCAATCTTACAAAACCATGGGTATTTATACACAATTTATGCATTACAATTAGCAAAACTACAGACTCAGCATTGTACGATCATGGTTAGATCCTATTGGCAAAATAAAAATCGCTTCATATTCATTAAATCATTTCAAGACTAACCCATGTCTTAAGGTAAGAGAAATCATCCACTAGCTTCCTCAGCAACTGCACTCCATAACTGTGCAACATAATATATACCATTTCTGAAACAACACCTCATGGAATTATGTTCTTCTGCACAACTGCATTAGCAATATCATATCATTTGGTCATCTGTTACTACCATATGTATCGTTAAAACCACAACTAAAATTGCACTTAAAAAAAAACTGCCACATGTGCATTACCTGCCTTGCTGGATATGTTTCAGGTAACTGAATGCATGGCATCTTGTTAGGGTCCACAGTAACCCTTGTTAGGATCTACAGTAAGCCAAAATTGTTTAGAGATGTTTGTTTTAATGTGTTATCGTTTGTCATGGAGTGAAAAGGAAATGGCTATTGAGAGCTTGGTGAGGTCCATTTATATGATGCCTCTGACTTGTTTTGGCTATGTGTGTGTTGTTCTATTGAGGATTGTGATCATATATTTATTTTTATGATTGTTACTGTTATGAGCTAGGTGATGTCAAACTACATAAAATATGTTTGTTTTTGGATAGTTATGTGGACTACTATCTAGTGCATTGTGGTGTGTGTTATATTTTGGAGTGTAGTGGTTTTGTGTGATTTTCTTTCTAATATTTCCTCTTGGATGCAGGGGCAAAATGTCTACATATTTTGGCCACCTAGATCCATGCAATAAAGGGCTATGCTTTGGGGGGGAAAACAACAGACTGGCAGTGCAAGCCCCATGCTCCATTAGACACAAGAATCCAGCAGACACCACACAGCTAGATTCTTGACAGCAACAAATACTAAAGTAAAACACATGAGTACAGTTGTGCTCTCCCCCAAACATGCCAAAATGGGTGCAAGGAAAGCATGCAGAACTGGGATCCCGATCCCACCCTGTAATCCTCTCCTTTTTCTTTACCTGACAGGAGTCCTGCTCGGACCCACTTCTTGCTGTTGCTCAGGTGAAATTTCTCAGTGTGGTTGAAGTTGTTCACTTTTCTGTGGTCCAGATGCATGTGTGTGTGCCTGAAAGGCTCCTCTGTATAGCCAATGTCAGATCAGCCTGAATCAGGGCTTTGTTTCGAAGTTGCTCAGCTACTCTCCGATGCTCAAGTCACTCTTACCCTTACTGATCGGAAGGGTGTTTGTTAGACCAGTCAGCCCTAGGGTGGCCTTACCCCATTTTTTTGTCCTTTTCGCCTTATTTTTGCCACCCTCTTTTGTTGGACCTAGGTCTCTGGGCGATTTACCACTGCCAAACAGTGCTGAAGTGCAGGTGCTCTCTCCCAACAACATGGCTGCCACAGGCCCCTGCGAGATGGCCATTGAAGACACGCACTAGTAGTCAGGAGCAGGCTGGGACATCCTGATACAGTATCACCGCCATCCCGCCTTTTTGTTCCATAGCCTAATAAGTGGAAGCTCCTAGAACCTTCCAGCCCTGGGAGGTGTTACGCTTTGCCGCCTTTAGAGGAGGGTCACCTGGCCTAGGGGTATAAGAGTAAAGGAGGGAACCATGATTGTCGGTTGGGGCACCACTGGACCTGGGGGAACCTCTGAAGGAGTATAGGCGGTTGGGCCTAGGGGAGGAACCTACACTACTGGGACTGACTGGGCCTAGGCACTGCTGTTCCTAAGTTAGATGAGGGACTCTACCAGCCTGCTGATCTAGCCCAGCGAGAGGGAATCCAGGGAACCACCACCAGTGTTCTAAAAGGGAACCATCCTGCCTCTGAAGCCCACCAACACAACCCCCCTTCTTCCCCAATAACCTGCACTTGAAACCTGCCATTCATCCCCCCAGAGAGGCACTGTGCCAACAAGCGTTATAAAGAAGAAGTGGACTGCCTGCTGTGAGCACTGCTGGGGGATCAACCAGGTAATCAGTGCTGTACCACCTGGGAGCTTTATTGTTAGAACTGTGCTGCTGGCGCTGTATCCCTGAAGTGCTGTGCTCCTTAAGTTGTGCCTCCTGTGCAGTGCGCCTAAGCGCTGTAATCCCTGAGCGCTATCTGCCGGAACTGTGCCCCCCAGCGCTGAGCTATCGAAGCGCTGTGTGTGCCTGGAAGAACTGGCCTTCAAAGCGCTGTGCTGTGTGACCTAGGTGCTGTATCTCCAAAGCGCTTATTGGCTCAGGACTTTCCCCCCTGCTGCTGGGCACTGTGACCCCGAAGCGCTGGGGCCTCGGAGCGCTACTTGCCGAACTCACCACCACGGCCCCCTGCAAGATTGCAGAGAAAGCGCTGTGTCTGTTGTCACCGCCGCGGCCTCTGGGTCGCCGAAGGAGGAAGGCATCGGCTGCCCGAGTTTCTGTGTGCCATCTGCCCTGCACCGCGCGGCCCCCTAAGCCTGGGGAGGGCCGCCGCAGTATTGCTGTAGGCCGCGCTGGGCCTTGGAAGCTGCCGCGGCCACCATCATGTGACGGGGGCACCGGCCGCGTCATAGGCCGCGACCCCGCCAGCTGCCGCGCAGCCATTGGTTGAGGCTGCCGCGCCCCCGCAAACCGCGCTGCGATTGGCGGCTGCGGGCGCGCCTCTGCCCCGCGGCTCCCTGATCGGTTCCCGGGCCGGAGGAGACATCGGAGGCCCGGGACCGTCCCTGCATGCCGGCAAGGGGGCTCCCAGGAGAGGGAGAGCCGCCGATCTGCCCCAGATCTGCGAGGAGCCCAAGGGAAAACCGAGGAGCTGCTGGGAGCCCGCTTAGCCTGCGTGGGCTCCCGCATCACACTAAGGACCAAAAACCAAGGTAACACCCCCCCGTTGGAGGGCAAAAGCATCCGTGGTTAGCGGGGCTACCGAGGAGCCTGGCCACATCAGAGTGGCAGCCCTGTATCCGCCCTTCCCCCCCAGGAGACTGTGACTGGGCCCGAAGGCCCCAAATTAATCCTACGCCCCGGAAACAAGTTGGTGCTATTATTCTCATATGACTCGCCTGCATAGGACATCTTGCCCTTATTTGGAGGGGGAGCCTAATGGATGTGGGGCCTGTTACTCTGTTGTACCCCCTGAGGTAGAAAATGTTTTAATACTATATTCGCACTTCCCAAAGAGTCGCCTCTGATGAATGTGTGCCTGGCAAGGTGACTGACGCTGACTCCAGGCCTGCAGAGTCCCTACTGTTGCATAATAGGGTTAGAGGGTTATCTGCATCACGTATCTAAATATCTGGACTCTTACTCTGATGTCAACTGTTTTGATGCCATGTTTATGAGTCCTAAAAGTGTCGCCCCTTTGCAGGAGTGTAGAGGGGAACGTTACTGATATCCCTGTTTGGCATAGGAAATGTTGCCTGATGTATGAGAAATGTTAAGTACCTGAATTAATGCCTAGTATATAAGGAAAGTTACTTACCTGCATTGAAGAAAGTCTAGATAAAGAGTCTTGAGTTAAACAACAATCAGGTTTGGTGTCAGCTTATTGCGTGTGCCTCCCTGTCTCAGTTTGAGTGTGTGCTGCACTTCTGTTTTACACATTGCCTTCGGGTGCCTTCCTGCCTCACTCCAAGCTACTGTGGTGGAATTGGTGACCCCAGTTCTAACAGTGTTCAACCAAAATACCATGTCCACAAAGACTATGATATTTGGCATTGCAACATTATTTGTGACATCTGAATGCCTACACAATAGTTACAACCAACTGTTTAGCTTTGGTATTTAATTACCCCTTCCCCAAGCCGCTAGTGTCCAGGTGTGACGGACCAAATCATGTAAGCAGAGACCAATAATGAATAATATTAAGCCCCCCACAGCCCCTCCGACAAAAGTATTAGTGATGACCCAAAAGCCTTCTCCACTTCATGTTACTTTGGAAAACTAGTGCAGGCTTGAAAGAGGCAGAGTTCTCCTGTCAGAACGTCTTCAGAGGGCCGCTGGGCAAGCAGGAGCTACTGTGCCCAAATGTGGTGGATGAGGCCTTTTACTCCTGATGTCCTGGGTCCCAGCCTACTACGGACTATAAGTAACAGGGCCAAGTAACCCTTCCACACTTTACTCTCCGTTTTAGCGCATATCGAGCAGTCCAAGGCTTCTCGGGCAGGAGGTAGGTGTAATGCAAACACAGGCACGCAGCTAGATGTATGTTCAGCAACCACAATAATTAATTGTCCAGTCAAATATATATATATATTTTTTAACTAGCATTTTTATACACACACAAATTGAAATACGGTATACGTGCATCTTACGGTCTGTATTCTAACGCGGTCTCCTCGGTCACCAGCATCCTGCTCTTCTAGCTACGACCAGGTTATTCTCCATTTATTTGAGGCAACATCCAGGCTAACCCCACTAGAGAAAGCAAGTCTTAGAAATGAGCAAGATGGCTATTCAAAGTCAAAAGTGCCCCAGTGCCCTCAGCCCTTCAATCGGACAATCGAAGCAGGTTTCCCTCCAAGGGCTCTGCGATTTGAGGTGCAGTCTTACGTACTCCCTCTGGAGACAAGGTGGAAGGCCTGGGGGCATTCAGTGATCCTGGATCGAAGTCGACTTCTGCTAACACTGGTGATGAGTAGTAGTTTGGGCACAACCAGCATGGGGTCTGGACATCCACTGTGCTCCTCTTTTGATTCGGTAAGAACTGCTTGTCTCGGATGATAGATATGGGGTGCAACGCAAGATCTGATGATACAGTAGCAGCCCTTTACTCTCAGTGGTACATGGCTGTAGGGCAATGTCCCTCAGCTTCATTCGTGGCTCCCACATTGTGTACAGGAGTCGTGCTCCGAGCACTCAAGTTGGCATCCCGCTTTGAGCACTTCTGCACAGGACGACGGCCTTCAAGATTCACCGCAGCTACTCCTGACATACAAGGCTTGCGAGCTATGCACGTAAGGTGTATTTCTCTTCGGGTCTCAACGCAGTACAGGGCAAGAGCCCTATCTTTACCAGAGAGCTGTACCAGGGCAACAGCTCTTAAGATTTCCAGCATCCCCCACCTGGCATATGGGGCTCACAATCCACAGTTGGTATCCCTCTTTGGGTCACAATGCTGTGCAGTTCGGCCCTCTTCCCACAGCACTGCACCAGGGCGACAGCCCTTTACCTTCACTAGTGTCCACAAGCTGTGGTCATGCCCAGCCCTTCAGGATTTCTGGCACGCCGTACGTGTACATGACGCACTCCGGGAGGTCTCCGGGTCTCCGGATATAACCTCTTGGGAGGCATGCTCCTTCAGCATTTTTAAGAGAAGAAAGTCACACAAAGTACAGGCATGGTTTGCCGTCCTTGCATTAATGCTGGCAAAACGCACCATCACACTACACTGGCGCTCACCAGTAATCGCGCAGATAGAGGCCTTGAGGGTTGACTTGCGTAAATGAGCCGCGGCAAAGGAGGACACACTCTGCGATGAGGAAATCCCAGTGGATTCGCCGCAGACCTATCTCCCCACAATGGGCTGGTCTACTCGTACGCTTCCAGGAACTGGGCGTAGGTGATGATTCAACCCGTGAACCCTGGACCCTCAGAGAGAGCTTAATTGGTACCCCTCTCATCACCCAAGCAGGCCTCAGGCCGCTGCGATGACAACAATGCAATACCCCACCGAACCAACCCCCCAACCCATGCACGAGCGAACTTCCCCCTCATCTGCTCCACGCAGATCTTGCGCCATCTCTTGGTACGACACAAAACACCTGCATAATTGCTCATTACCATGTTCCCCCCTCATCACCTCCCTTCTATATCTCTGTTTATGACCCCTGTGCATCCCCGGCCACACCCGAGACAAGAACCACACACTATATCTCTGCTCACTCACACACACAACGCCCATAGCACACTGAAGCCACATGCATTGAGGCTCCTGCAGGAAGTGGTCAGTCATACTCCCTCTACCACAACATATATGTCTTTATTATACAACATAATGGGACCTGTCTGATGTGGTTGGAATGAGGTGTTAAAAAAAAAAAAGAAAATGGTTTATAAATAACATGTAATAAATTAACTAACATGTTTTTTGATTACTAATAATAGCACCACATGACATTTTCTTCATCTAGGGGAAGCTTACCTATGTGCTTTACTAACAAGTAATCTGAGTATCTTAATATGGCTGCCGAACATGCGGGAACTCTTTTGCGCATGCGTCTACTGCATCTACTTAGTGTGACGTCCTATGCTTTTGGTGGGAATGCTTTGCACCTGCGCAGTAGTATTAAAATGGCCGCTTTGGACCTCACATGGTAATGCACATGGCTGTGCTCAAACTATACTTCGCATGGCTTGCTAAACTGCTAATGCAATAGTTAAAATAAATTAAGGGGATTAGAGTAGGAATAAGTGGTATACAGTGCATTCATTTATATTCATATTCTAAGGTGTATTTCTTTGACTTTATTATTATTTCGTATTTGGGCCTGGAGGGTGACTGAAAGCGCCATCTTGTCGTTGGGGACGCAGGCGCATTGAACACTCTAAACTTCATGAAAATGACATTGAACCGCAGCCAAGGACTGTCTAACAAGTGATGCGCTTGAGAACTGCACCTTTTGACCCGAAGAAGGAAAGAAGAAGTGACAATTTTGAATACATTGTTGTTGATTCAATGAAATACAGGTGGGAGAATTCAAGCATGGGTAAGGGGAGGGAACGTAGAACAATGAACCTAAGAAAATTGACATTACATAGTATGGTGTGATGACTTCTCCCCATCCCATTAACCAATTGAATGAAGGGAATACACACATTTTGAAACATTGAGGGGTGGTACATACACTGAGAATAGTATAACTAAGGTATGCTTAGTCAGTTAGTTTGTCCGACTTGTCACTGACCCAACACTGCAGCAGAAGAAGGCGGATGCCACGGAGGTCAGAGGGCTAATCGAGCACTCTTGAGAGAAGAATCGAGAGAGGCGGAGGGAGAAGAATCTAAGATTGCTGAAAAATCAATCCATTCTAGAAGGGGAAATCGATGAGAGTAGCATCAGAGAGGGGTGTGATGCTCGTGTTGCACTTAGAAGAGGTTACCTGTCCTGTCCTTCACCTGATCTGATCCCTGTACTCCTACTAGCCGGAGTCCGACTTTCAACCCTTGGCCAGGGGTTGGTCCTCACACCAACCTAGGTAAATATAAATCTGTGTGGTATGTCCTATACCGTTCTCCATTTCCACCCTTCCCAGGCACCAATGCCTAGAGATTTTAGTAAGTCTTTTAACATTTTCGCTATGATCTTTATTTTCCTCATTGAGAAGTTCGTGATTAACATGTATTGGTATTTGACTCACAAAATATTGCATAGATAACGTTTTAAACAACCCTCCCGAGTCTGTAGTTGTTGGACCTGGCCCTTTTTGGCAGGTTCACCCCGAAACTTTTTGCTTTTTCCTAGCCTGTTTCTGGAACCTGGTGTTAGTGATTTTAGGCCTCTGCGCACTTTTTACTGTGGTACAGTGTAAAGTGTGTGAGCTCTCTGTGTATTTTTGGTGAGTGACCTGCCCTCCCATAGGAATGCATGGGGAATATGTGTGACCATGGTAGTTCCTGATGTGTGGGGAGTGCAGGGTCGAGTTTGGTATGTGCGAACTCGTGAGATTGAATGCTGCTTAATGATGTATGCGGCATGAATGTGTCTAGTGGGGAAGTGCCACTTCTAGACATGGGTGTGCATGTGTAGTGAGTCTGCTGGCACGTGATTGGCTGGAGCCTCGCTCCAGGAGTACCTGGGCCTGCTTGTGGATTGACTGTCTGGTTTGAGGGTGACAGGGGCTGGGGAGCCCCCAGGAGGTTGTCTGAGTCAGCCCTTGGTTGAATGACTGCATCTGCAACTAGGGAAGTGGGAGGAGGTAGCACCTGGGAGTGAATAGGGCTGTGCCTGCCTGCCACAATGCTGGCTCCACCTCCCGCTGGGCGGCTGTCGCCTCTGCCCCTCGCACTGGTTCTCACACTGCCTGCACCCTGCTAGACAAAGGATTTTATAGTATAAAAAGGGGCTGTGTCCCCTTACAAAAGGTTCTTGTTTTTGGACTTGAAACGACCAGGGGCGTGCTGCTGCTGGGGCCCAGGGGAAAGGTTTGCCTCCCTGGGCCCTGCCCAGCCCCTGGATGCTGGAGGACTTTTCCTTGCTGGGAGCTCTGTTGCTCCATCCTTTGATCTCCAGGACTGCTGGTACCTTTTTGGATTGCTTTGGTTTGGCGAAGGCTTAGTTGCAGCCTCCCTGCGCTCTATTTGTAGGCTGAGCGCTTTATTCTATTGAAATTTGCCTGGAACTTTATTGGGCTTATAGCGCCTGGGAGCGCTGTATTTGCTTCCTAGCGCTGAGAGCGCTGTACTTTTAGCCCCTAGCGCTTGGGAGCGCTTTGGTTGCTGAGGCCGGTGCCCACCCGGCATATTCCCTTTCGCGGCTGCCCACGCCGCTTTTTGGCCGATTTTAAAGTCCCCTGGCAGGTGCCCACCCTGCCAGGGACATAGCGCTTTATTTTTTTTCACTAGCGCTTTCGGAGCGCTTTATTGATCTTTACAGCCGGTGCCCACCCGGCATTGCCCCGCGAAATTGTCCCCGACGCCGCCCGGCCGAACCGGAAGTCAGGCAGGCCGGAGCGGGACCTTGGGACACCAGGAAGCAGCTCGCTGGCCAATCCCTGCGCGGCCTGCCGGAAGAGCTCCCGCGTGAGGAGAAGAAGCTGCCGTGCGTGAGAAGGAGCATGGCGGCGCCGGTGTGAGCAGGGCTCCCGTGTTCTGGGGAGAGCCCTGCTGGTGCCCAAAGGAAGCTGAGCGGCATGAGGAGAGGAGCATGGCGGCCGAGGGGGCAGGCGGGGCTCCTATGGTTGAGGAGAGCCCCGCGCCGCCCAAAGGAGACTGGTGATGCGGCCGCCGACGTCGGCGGGGCTCTCATGAGTGAGAGAGCCCCGCTTGCTGAAGCCATGGAGGGAGTTGCCGCCCGGAGGAGCCCCAGCCAGCAAACAGCCCGGTGAGTGAGGGGCTGCGGGGGGGAAGCTCCGGGCGGGTGTTAAGGCCAGCGTGAGGCCCCAGATGCTGGCAGTGGGTCGCCCCAACGTTGTAGAGCCCTGAGAAGGCTCCAGAGGGGCATAGTTGTACCTGAGAGCCCCGAGAGGCTCCCTGCCAGCATTTGTTGTAGAGCCCTGAGAAGGCTCCGGGGGCCATTTTAGTTAGAGGGGGCGTCGGGGCACATTGCCGGTGCCCGCCCCCTCCTGCCTACGAGATGTTTGTTCACGAGCCCCGAGAGGCTCACAGCGCCCCATTTGTCGAGGAGCTCACGAGGGGCTCAGGCGCCACAGTTTCTTGTAGAGAGCCCACGAGGGCTCAGGGGCCATTAGTAGTTCGAGCCCAGAGAGGTTCTTGAGTGCCACATTTGATTAGGAGCCCAGAGAGGCTCGTGGCCGCATTTCTTTGCTTGGAGCCCAGAGAGGCTCAGGGGCGACCAGTTGTTCAGAGCCTGCGTGGCTCCCACGTGGCCCCATCATTATTGATTCCCAGCTGCCCAGCAATTAGTGGGCAGCTGCACCGTTTAGGACCCTGACTTTTGGGACACAGGGCGTCCTAGCCCCAACAAGACCAGTTGGCCTAGGGACTGCCACAGAGGGTGGCTTATGTAAGTTTTGGCGCAATTGTGTGGTTTTTCCTGCACCTCTGAATGTTTTCAGGCATCATGTGTTTTTGCGCTATTGAGTTGTGTTCTGGCACCTCTGAATGTTTTTATGCATCATGTGTCTCCCTTGCTCTTACACCTCTGAATGTTTTATGCATCATGTGTTTTTCCTTGTTCTTACACCGCTGAATGTATGTTTATGCATCATGTGTTTTCTTTCCTTACACCTCTGAATGTTTTAGGCATCATGTGTTTTCCTTCCCTGCACCTCTGAATGTGTTTTGATGCATCATGTGTAATGTGTTCTTGCTTATACCCCTAAATGTATTTTATTCTTAGGTGGTTGTTCTTTCCAGTACAGGTGGTCCTAGTGAGGTCCTGGTCCCCTGCGTGACATTCTCCTAAGGTGGTTAGGGTTGCGTAGGTGGTACTTACCTGTTACCAGTAGTTACTGGTTGTGTGCTATACTTGCTAATTTGTGCCACAGTGATTTTATATCCTATATTCTATGTTCTAGAAGTGCTATTTCTAAAAGTGTTGATTCTGACAGTGGCCCATGTGGCCCTGTCCTGTACATAATCCCTTGTGAATATTGCCCGTGCCAATTGGCACAATGTACTTGTGTGATTACTATCTGATGTGTTTTTGACAATACAGAAGTTATTTCTTTCAAAGTAATTTTTATTGCTTTTTCCAAAACATAGACTCAAGGCACAATCCGCCAATATGCCCTCGCAGGGGCTTCTCGAAATTCAAAGCGCAGTATTCAGACCCACTGTTAAGTAGAGAGACGAAGTTCCCCATCGCCCTAGTATACCCAAGCCTTATCAGCATCATAATAGTGGGTTCAATGTCGAGGGAGATGGGTTGCAGTCGCCATGTCCAGTATGGGGGATAAGTACCAGGAGCATTGCCATCTCATGAGTGTCTCTGCGCTGAATACACCCACTACGCTCCCCCCTCCGATCAATTGCCAGCACATGCAATCAGCAAGCGATGCCCCAGAGGAGCTCGAGGAACTCGAAAGTGGATAATACATAAAGAGTCAAACAATAAAAAAGAAAAGATAAAACCCAACCTACCCACCTCCCCTCACCAACTCCCTCTCCCCCCCTCAGAAGTTATTTTTATATAACCTTGTGTGGAGTTCCTTTTGTGGTGTGCCTAGGATGTTGTTGCTGTTGTGTGCTTGCGCAAATGCTTCACACATTGCCTCCGGGATAAGCCTGTCTGCTCGTGCCAAGCTACCAAGGGGGTGAGCAGGGGTTATCTTGGCGTGTGACTCCCTTGCCCTGACTAGAATGCTGGTTTCTGCCTGGCTTTGGCGTCAGCCTTAGCCTACTAGAAAATCCCAGTTCTAACAGTAGTCATTCAAAGAAATAAAAGTTAATGTTATTTATGCCTATTATGCTAACAACCTGATCTATCGACCAGAGGAAATTAAGAACTAAGGGCCAGATGTAGGTAAAAAATATTTACTGATTCTTAATTACCGAATTTTACCGATTCGGTAAATAAGAATCGGTAAATAAGAAGGGTGGGTATGTAGGAACATCCAGATGTTCCAATTACCGATTCGGTAAGAATCGGTAAATAAGAATCGGTAAATATTGAATCGGTAATTACCGATCGGTATTTACCGATCGGTATGGCCAATGCATTCCTATGGGGCAAAAGTCCCATAGGAAAGCATTGGAAATACCGATCGGTAAATACCGATCGGTAATTACCGATCGGTAAATACCGATCGGTAAATACCGATCGGTATTTCCCGCGTCGGCCAGCAAACAAAAGTGAAACTCAACACAACAGCCAATCAGGTGCAACCACCCTCCCCCTTCCTGGCAGGAAGTGTGCACACAGGCAGCTGCAACTAATTAGAAGGTTCTGGAAAGGCAGTTGGAGCAGAGAGACTGGGAGCAGCAGCAGCAGCAGGCAGAGCTTGTGAATTGAGAACACTTTAAAATGGAAAGCAGCAGGGAAAGTGAGCAGGCAGAAAGGAAAAGGAAACTTAAGTTCAGTAGTACTGAATTACAGGTGCTTGTTGAGGAGGTGGTCAAGGTACACCACAGACTTTTTGGAAAACTGTCCCTCACTGTGGCAGAATCCACAAAAAGGAAAATATGGCTGGACATCCTAGATAAAGTGAATGCTGTGGGAGTGACCACCAGAGTGACAGAAGACTTAAAGAAGAGGTTCTATGACCTAAGGAGCCTCACAAAGAAAAAATTGGCTGATCGCCACAAACAGTCACAGAAAACAGGTGGAGGAAAGAACACTGCACCCCCACTCACCGAGCTTGAGGAGCTGGTAGCCACAACCCTGGAGTCTGAAAGTGTCCATGGACTGGGAGAAGTGGACAGCTCGGCTAAATCTGCAAAAACAAAAGGTAAGATGCATGCACAGCAATCCCCCTCCCATCCCCATCCATCCCTCACCCCTTGCAGCTCAGTTACCCCAGTCCCATGGTGTGTGTGCAAAACTGTAGCAATGCATCATGGTACATGTAGTCAGTCTTTGACAGAACATGTGACATAGCACTGTAACCAACAAGTAATTTAAATGTTTGCAGACAAAATGAAGGGCAGGCAGCATGTTCAAAGTGCAAATTGATATGTTTAATTGTAGTGGCTGTGACACATTTGCACCTAGCTGATATGTGCCCATATGTCCACAGGTCACACATCCAGAAGGCAGTCCGAGGAGGCAGATGGCACGGCACCCCAGAGGGATGACAGTCAGGATCAAGGGCCCAGTGCATCCCAGGACACAGGGGTTCCGAGTGGGCAGCCACCCTCCCAAGAAACAGACATCAGTGAGGAAATGCATGGATCCCCAATTCCATAACAGTCACCACTATTGGTGTCATCACCAGAAATGCCTGCATCCCTTGAATTGGTAACACCTGTTGCACACCCTAGCAGGAGGCATGTTGTTTCCCCACTGCTGCAAATGGAGATAGGTGCTGAGGAAATGGTGGGTGTAGAGTCACATGACTTGTCTGAGGCTGACATCACTGCCACACTGCAGCCCGGCACAGAGCCTGTACCACCTACCACTAGAAGGCGCACAGTCCAAGGAAGGGGTGCAGGTGCACGTGGGGAGGGGTCCAGTGTCTTCCAAGGCCTGGAGGGATCGATGGTCCGGATACAGAGGATGCAGGGCAAGGGCATCATGGCCTGTCAGAGACAAATGAGAAACATGAACATTAACATTCAGGACATTGGCAAGGGCATACAAGAGCTTGTGGAGGTGAACAAGTGCATGGCAACAGGCATACAGCAACTGTGCACTAAACTTGACTCTGAAATTGCTGCAAGGCGCAGGGACAAGCAGCGCGCACAGAGAGCAGAGAAATCCTTACACCGCCTGGCAACAGCCACATCCCTGCTATGCAGGCGTAGCATCAATAGCCAGGAAGTCCTGACTAATAATACCAACCAGTTAACAAGGGGCATAGCTGGAATGACTGGTGCGCTGGAGGCCCTACTCAATGCACAAAGTGCACGAAGCTCTGCTCTTGACGTGCCGGACAGTGAACCTAGCACCAGTAGGAGCAGCACAGCTAGCCCACATGGTGTTGAGCCAAGGAGGAGCAGCAGGCGACAGGGTGAGGCTACAGGCCAAACGCCCAGTGTACAGGCTGAGCCACAAACACCTGGCAGTGCAAAGCGTGGCCGAAAATGAACATTTTTTACTATGGCCTACTGCCTGTGGACATTTGTTTCTTTAGTTGTTAAAGTTTCATTTGCACATTTGTGCCATTTAAACAAGCCTAGTGACAATATGCAACTATGGTGGGTGGGTTCAAGACCTGTCTGAGTGTGTTTGCTCACTGTGAGCATTGATGTCAAATGCTTACTGCTGCTCTTTTTTTCTTTACCATCTGTTTAAGAAATCTAAATAAACAGAAGCTTGTGCTTTGACTATAGCTCAGTGTCTTCACTTACTCAGAAATAGTTGCGTGTAATCTCCTCACGTCTGTATCTGCCATCACTTGGTGTTGACACTCCTGCAGGATGTCTTTCAGGCACAGCATTGTCGTCGTCGTGATCCTCATAGTCAGTTAACTCCACCTCAGTCCCCTTCTTAACAGCCAGATTGTGCAACATGGCACAGGCAGCAATGATCTTACAGCATGTGATGGGGGTATACTGCCTTGCACCTCCACTCTTGTGCAGGCATCTAAACCTGCTCTTCCAAATTCCAAATGTTCTCTCAACAACATTGCGTGTGCGCTTGTGTGCCCGGTTGTATCTCCTTTGGCTGGGTGTTGAGGGGTTGAGGTAGGGGGTTAGTATGAATGAGCGAAGGGCATATGCACTGTCTCCTGGAAAGAAAAGGGAATAATTTACTCACATGCATACATGTACTGCTAATTGCAATAGGTCTAATAGGTGTTGCACACTGTGTCTTACCTAGGAGGTAGCCTTCACCAAATTCCCCTGCAGTCAGCCGTTCATAGATGCCACTGTTCTGAAATATATATGAATCATGGGTACTTCCGGGGAATTTTGCTACAAGGTCTGTGATGTAGTGCTTAGCATTGCAAATCACCTGCACGTTGATGGTGTGGGTTGATTTCCTATTGCGGTAAATGTATTCTGTGGCAGCAGGGGGACAAATGGGGATGTGTGTGCCATCAATGCATCCGATGATATGGGGAAATCCTGCCATCTGGTAGAAGTCCGATTTGGTTTGAACCAGTTCTGCATGGGTGGATGGAAAAGAAATGTAATGGTCCATCCTGTGCAACATGGCGTCAAGGAATCTGTGAAAAAACCTTGAGAGGCTGCTCTGGGTCACCCCTCCCACCGCAGCAACCACGCTCTGGTAGCTCCCTGACGCCAGCAGGTGGATGCTGCACAGCACCTGTACATGTGCTGGTATTGCATGTGCCCTTGGGGTGGGGTGCTCCAACAGAGGTTTGAGGTCCCTGATGAGCTCCATGATGGTGTCTGGAGCCAACCTGTACCTTTGCAAAATCTCTTCCTCTGTGAGCATGAACAGGGTCACCCTCTGCCTGTAGACCTGCTCCTGTCTCAGCCATTCCCTCTCTCCTTCCTCCTGTAGCCGTAGCCGTCTTGCAATTACATAGAATGCCGCCATTTTGCAAACAGAATTGCATTTTGGGTCCTTTTTTATAGGCTGTACCTGGTTTACACCTGATTTGAATCCATGGTAAATACCGACTCTTAAATACCGATTTTGGCCCAAAATCGGTATTTCAGAGCCTCCCTACATCTCAAACTTCAATTTTACCTATTCTTAATTACCGATTCGGTATTTTACCGATCGGTAACTTTACCGATCGGTAACTTTACCGATCGGTAACTTTACCGATCGGTAACTTTACCAAATCGGTATTTTACCGATCGGTAATTTTACCGATTCGGGAAATTTACCGATTTGGCCTATTTTCTGTCACCTACATGCCGATCTCCAAATACCGGTCGGTAACGGCCGAATTCGGCCGTTACCGACCGGTATTTGGCTACCTACATCTGGCCCTAAATGTGTTAAGGTTTGGTAAGAAAAGGTGTTCAGGTAAAATATATTTCAACGTAGACCAAGGGCCATATGTATCATACAAATTCGCATTCGCAAAGTCCGAAATTCGCCGAATTTCGGCCTTTGCGAATGCGAATTTGCTAAATGGGATGTATGAATGAAAATCCCGTGAAAAATAAGGAATTGCAAAATGTGCGATTCCTTATTTTGCAATTGCATTTAAGGAATCGCAAATTTTGCGATTCCTTAAATGCAATGTATGAAGCTAAAAAAAATTGCTAATTGTCCCTAAGGAATCGCAAATTACCACCAACTTCAAGTTGGTGGTAATTTGCGAATTTCTTGAAAATTCGCATTTTTGCATTTTTCAAAGTGCCATGTGACGCACATACATGCCCTTAAGGCATGTATATGCACCACATGTGCACCCATGCTTATTTCAGGGGTGCAACAGGGTGTCCTTTTGACACCCCTGCACCCTTGAAATTATTCTCAAGTTGCGATTAGCAAATTGCGAATCGCAAATTGAGAAAAAATTCCCATTCCTTCCTACAGGCCTCCTGGCCCATAGAAATGAATGGGAAAGTTTTCCTTGATTGCGAATTCGCAATTTGCGAATTCGCAATTAAGGAATATCAAGAAATCGCTAAAAAATTGCGATTTTCTTGATACATACCAATTTGCAATTCTGAAATAGCGATTTCTTAAAAATCGCTATTACAGAATCACAAATTGGTACCTTTATACATATGGCCCTTAGTCCTGATCCCCAGTGGGGGAGTGCCAGCTTATTGTATGAATGTTTTATGGGCCCAGGTGAGTATGGTGTTTTAGAATAACCCAAGCTGGTAATTCCGCTCCATCACTATGACCCATTTTCTTTCCTTAAGTACAATGGAGTTCCCTGCATGGTCACAGTGTTCAACGCTTTGAGGCTCAAAACAGCAGCAGCACTTTCCAGAAAGAGTGTTGGAGATGCGCGCAGCATCAGCAGTGTCGGCGAGCACAAGCGAGTCTCTCAACTGTAGCAGGCAGGTGGGGTGGCCGCCAGGCACGCTTCCCCTCGTCACCAGCTGTCGAGTAGGGAACAACGAGGGCAGCAAGAAATCACACCAACACGGAGGGTTAACTACTTTATTCCTCGTAGCCTCTTACACACTCTCTGTTTCCCCTATACCATTTCCCTTACCCTCTACCGCAGGCCACGCTCCAGCTATGACCTGTTTCCTTTGCCAAGGTACAATGTAGTGCCCTGCTGGGTCCTAGTGCTCAACACTTCAACGATAATCCCACCTTCATAGTGTTCTTGACAACTTTACATATGTGTGATATAGTAGGCTTCCTTTCATTTTGTAAGTGAGGCAGGCTACAGATTTATGAGAGTAGCCTATTGTTTTGTGGGAGTAGTAGATTTAACCACCCTTTTCAAGCAGAAAGAGAGTGGCCAACAAAAAACAGGAGTCTCTGAAAGACAAGGATCTAGTGCAAGAAATGCCTTATTTATTTACTTCACAATTTTATATAGCGCTTAAGCTCTGATGACACGTTTATGCATCTTTTTTTAAATGTGCATTATTAATCAACACAGAAATTCACATGTGTTTAACGTAGTTAATCAAATGACCAGTTAGAGTGTGTTTTCCTGGTTTATGCTAACAAGGCTTTGTAATGATGCAGGTTACCCCAAGGAAAGACAGGACACGGGTAGCAGGTACGTAACTTGTTTATTTCTTAATGCCAGGAGAGCACTGGGACCACATCCGATCAGTGCTTGGATAGGGTGCTCAATCCCCACAAAATGACGGCAGTGCTCCACGTCATCACGCCACCGCGTAATAACTGGAGCGCTACACTACATATCTCCCTTCTCTATATCTGCAAACAAAAGACAGAAAAGTCTCACAGTCTATCTGCTGGCAAGGCCGTTCGCCTCCCCCATCTCATAGTCTCTGTATCTTGCGGGTCTTACCACAGTTCTCCCTGCACGGGTACGTCTCACCGGGGTAGGGGAGTGACTCTCCGAACTTTCTCCAGGCGTGAAGGCTCCCCTTCTTCCGGCCTCCTGGGGAGTTTCTCTCCGCTGAGTTTCGCCAGGGCTGCCACAGGTTCTAAATCAACTGGATTGTCCACGCCTTCCAACTCTTCTTCTCCTTCCGTTGTTCCAGAGTTCACTTCACCTTCCCTTAACGGGACACTGTCCTCGGGTCGGCCCAGATAGTCCTTGGCTTGCGATCCTTCTCGGGCCCACTGCAGTATCTTGTTGCACTTGGACATCCGATCTTGTGACCAAATTTTTCCATCACTAAGCATCGCTGCTCTGTTGTATACTTCCTTTACTTGCAAGGGCGTGCTGAATTTGCTGTCCCCTTTTCTTCTCAACTGAGCCAGTTTGACTCGGACCCACTCTCCTCTCTCTAGGTCTGTCTCTTTCACATTGCGCCTTCTGTTGAAGTGTTCTGTATATATCCTTTGAGCTCTTTCCAAATTGCGATGGACTACTGCAGGGGACCATTTGCTCGTGATGGCGCGTTACTTCCACCCCAGATTGTCTTTCGTGAAAGGGTCACGTCCTGCAGGATTTGGAAGGGACTGTAACCTGTGCAGGTTGGGGTGATTCTGTAGGCCCACAATGTACTCTTCACTTCCTTTTCCCTGTCCTTTCCCGCTCTTATTGCAAATTGTATGGAGCCCATTATGACTGGGTTAAACCTTTCGGCTAATCCGTTGCCGGCCGGGTGATATATGGAAGTGTGTTGAATCTTGATGCCATTCCTTTCCATGTAGTTGTTCCATTTCTCCGACGTTAACTGAGGTCCGTTGTCACTCAAGATGGAGCGGGGAATGCCTTCTTATAGGAAGGTGGCGGTAAGGAACTTCAATACCATCAATGTGTCCTTTTCCTCTTGGATGTCTATTTCTGGCCACTTGGAATACCGGTCTATGAGCACCACCACATATTTCTGTACTCCCTGCGCATCCAGTACTGGACCCAGGATGTCTACTCTTCAAACGGATTTGATGGGTTGTCGAACTTCCCCAATGAAGGGCGCATCAAGGTTTGTGATTTGTCCGCTCTTTGGCACTGTTCACATTCCCGAACATGTTTTTCAATCAGGCTGTCCATCGCCGGAACCAGGACATCAGTTTCGCTCTCAGCTTCGTCTTCACGATGCCTAGGTGCCCTTCATGTAGAATAGCCAGTAAGTGCGGTACTAACGAAGCGGAAAGAACCACTTTGTCACCTCCTGAATAGGAAGATCCCTTGTTCTCTGATGGATAACTCCTCCCTTACTTCAAAGAACTGCCTATGCTCCGATTTCATATGTTTCTTCTCCGGCCATCCTTGCAGTATGAAGCGCTTTACTTCCCCGATGTCTGAGTCGTCCTCGTAGGCCTTCTTCCATTCTTGCCCACTTATCACTTTTTCATGGTCTTCCATGAACGCCACGCTGACATATATAGGATTTGGCGCAGGTGGTGTGTCTTGGTGGCGAAGTGCTGCACACATTTTCTGTAATACTCAGCCATCCCTAAGAACGATCTCACTTCTTCCTTGCTCTACGGAAGGTGTGCCTCGCATATGGCTTTGACATTGGCGTGTTTGGGCGTGATGCCGTGATAACTGATCTCATGGCCCAAGTAGGTAACCGACGACATTCCAAATCGGCACTTTTCCCATTCAGCCGTGAGTCCGTTCCGTTCCAGGACATGCAATACCTCCAACAGCTTTCTGTCATGGTCGGCTTGATTCTTGCCCATCACCAAGATGTCATCCTGGAAGTATTGTACTCAGTCTACATTCTTGAGCAGTCGGTGCATAAGCTTTTGGAAAACAGCTGCTGCAGACGCCAGCCCGAACGGCATCCTGCGGAACCGGTAGCATCCGGAGGGCGTTATGTAGGATGTAAGCTTGCAGCTTGTGTGGTGTAGGGCTATCTGATGGTAGGCCGAGGTGAGGTCGATGGTAGAAAACCATCTTATCCTTTTCGTTTTTGCTAGCATTTCGTCTATCCTCGGTAGTAGGAATTTTTCAACTATTATGTTCTTGTTCAGTTCCCTCAAGTCCATGCACAAACGGACTTTGCCATTGGGTTTCCTCGCCACCACCAGCGGGGCCAGCCATTCCACACTGTTTATCTGCTCGATGATGCCATTGTCTTCCAGTCTCTGTAATTCCTGTTGCACCACCTCTCTGATGGCCAGCGGTACATTTCTCACTTTGTGGGACACCGGTTTGGTGTCGGCCTTGAGATCAATCTTGTGTGTAAATTTCGTAAATTTTCCGACTTTCCCTCCGAACACGATGGGGAATTCTTCCTTCATTCTGGTGACGTCGGGTTGACGTTCCAGGCTGGTCATAACTTGTGTGGTGCCTCCCGGGTTCAGCTGTATGCCTAGGTCGCCCTGATCTACCTATCCAAGCACTGAAGGGCCCTTTTCAGCTACATAAAGCTTACATTCTGCACTGCGATCTTTAAACTCGAATTTCAAGACACAATATCCAATCATGGGGATGGGCTCACCAGTGAAGGTGACCGGTCGAATGTCCGAAGGTTCCAGTTGAGGTCCTAGGCTGTGTCTGAAGTGTTCGTTCCACAGCGTACGTTGTATTATGGTATACGGGGACCCTGAGTCTGCTAACATCTTGATCGGTATCCCCCCTACAACTAGGTCACATTGCGGTTTCATGGAGCGGGTGCAGTCGATACCCAGTATGTGTTCTTCTATGCACAGCATGTTGTCCTCTTCTTCTTCTTCTTCTTCTTCTCCTTCCCCTTCCGCTCCTGACTCTTGTGCCACGTACTTGATTGTCGGTCTCTTCTGCTTGCGGCGGCATACTTTCTCAAAGTGCCCCACAATTCCGCAGAACATGCACTTGGCGCAGAAGGCTGGGCAACGTTTGTCGTATGCTGCATGGGATGGGCTGCCACACCTGTAGCACGTTTTCTTGTTCTTCTTGGCGTGATTCCCTCCCTGCTCTGTCCGTGGTGTCCATTTGGCCTGTGTCTTCCCGTCTGCCGCTGCTGGTCTGCTCCTCTCCTGTGGTTCTGTGTCAGTGATTCTGTTAACCATAGGCCTCGTTGCTGTCTCCCTCTTTGCCGCATCCGTGCACCTTTTGGACAGTTCTGCCTTCTTTACCATGGCTATGACTTCCTTCAGCGTTGCATCTCCATTCACCCACAACTTATCTTGGATAGCCGTGTTTGTAGTGTGCATGACTATTTAGTCTTTGATGAATTTGTCATGTAAGGTACCAAATTTACACGTGATCGCTAATTTCTTTAATGCTGCTACGTATTCGTCTATGGACTCTCCCACAGCCTGCTTCCTCTGTTGGAAGTTGTATCTGTCTATGGATGTGCACACCGCCGGTCTATAGTGATTGTTTAAATCATCTATCGCGTGTTGGAACACATCGTCATCTGCCGCTTGTCGTGGTATGGGGACTAGATTCTAGAAAACTCTGATGCCTTCCTGGCCTAGATTATGGAGTAATATTCTCTTCCTCTCCGTTCTCATCCTCTAATGCTTCCAGATAGTTCATAAAGTATTCCCTCCAGTCCTCCCATTTCATCGAGGGATCGCCTGGCTTGGGTAAAAATGGGACTGGCGTCGTGAGCGAGGAAGCCTGGGCACACATTTCCACTCGCCTCTCAGGTTGTGCTTCCTCCCCTCTGGGGCTGCCTGGTGCACTTAATCTGCTCTGGTGTGCGTGGTTTTGTTGGAGCCTAGACTCGCCCCCCTCGCTGTGCAGCGCATGCTCTGCCGGACCTCAGGCAGACAGGCTGTATTTTCCTAGCCTGGTGGTGTTGCGCCTGACTGGAGGCTTGCTCCCCCTTCTTCCACTTTTCTACCCTTCCGTGGTCTGCGGGTAGCGCTTGATCGGGTGGCCTGTGGAGACCCCTGTCTGTGTCCACGTTCTGGGCTGTGTTCGCCCGGCTGGTGGCGGCTCCAGCGTGCCGTGGGTGCTCTGTTCGCTGCAGTGCTGTCCTCTGCCACACTCTCCTGGTGTTACCTGCCTGGTGCTGGCTCTCTCGTGGTCCCCTTTCCTGTTGGGTGTCTGGGGTACGGTACTTCAGTGCTTCGCGTTTCTCTGTGTTATTTTTTTCGAATCCCGACCTCGTCGCCACTGTAATGATGCAGGTTACCCCTTGAAAGGCAGGACAAGGGTAGCAGCTACGTTACTTATTTATTTCTTAATGCCAGGAGAGCGCTGGGACCACGTCCGATCAGTGCTCGGACAGGGCGCTCAATCCCCACAAAATGGCGGCCACGCTCCACGTCATTGTGCAGCCGCTTAATAACTGGAGCGCTACACTACAGGCTTCAGCTAGTCCTCAACACCATCTTTTCCAAAAAAGATACCACATCATGTTCATGTTACAATTCTACTCCACGTAGCTCAGCAAGACATGCTTTGTTTTTTTTTTTTTTTTTTTTTTTGTTTTTTTTTTGGGGTTCAAAACTGCTTTATTGGAGAAAACAGAGTATTGTACACAGCTCAATCCGCCTACAACCCGGAGGCCAGCAGCAAAAAATCATGAACAGTACACAGCCCAGAAGCCGACATCCCGGAGGCCCGGCGGCGTATAGGAAAAACATACAAGACGCTGGTTCTGCAGCCTGAGGCGTAGGACAAGCAAGGATGAGCAGCAGTTGAACAGGGCGTTGCAGTAGAGAGATGAAATCCCTCTCCTTTTTTTTGTTTTTCATCGTCAAACAGGAACCAAAACTTCCCAACTTAGGTAACAACTATGAGGCTGTATTAGACTGTGTGAAAGGTCCAATGAAGGGTGGTGTAGCAAGGCGGGTCAGGCAGGCCGCAGCCCATGGGGGAGCTAATGTCCAGGACTGCAACCCAGTGAAACAGAGGCCTGTAAAGGTGCATCCCATAGAAGCATGAATTATAACGGGGTGTCACTCAGCAGTAGTGTGAGGCGTGCTGTGGATGTAGAAAAAAAAGGGGGATATGCATGCCCAATCATGAGGGGGGTGTGGGTCAGGCCAAGAGAGAGCGGCCTAGGTCATTCAGGACGCTGCAGGGGTATGAGAGTGCATGGGGGACAAGGAAAGTCAGACGAAGCAGGAGGTATTGACAGGTTGCGTTCCAATAAGGACGTCAGTGCATTGAGGAGGGAGAGGCAGATCATCCGATCGCGCATCGTCATCCGAGCGCGTGAGCAGGTAGAGCATCAGAGGTTCCCAAATATCCCTGGGCCTACAAGAAGGGGGTATCAATTCAGCAAAAGTAGTGTGCTGGTCTTGGCAATAAGTCAAGTCTGTAAGCCAGTCCTTAAATTTGGGCGCCCTTCCTCTGCCCCAGCGACAAGCCACCCGTCTCTTGGCTAAGAGCAAGGCGGTGTCGACAAATTTCCTGCATCCTCTAGGCAAGTGCATTGTGTATCCGAGGATAGCGATCAAGGGGTCAGCGGGCATCGTCTCACCCACCATCTCCGCGATAGCCTCCACAACCAGCTGCCAGTAATGAGCAACCTGGGGACAGTCCCATGCCAGGTGTAGGAAATCAGCATGGTCGGCATGGCAGCGTTCACATCTGTCGCTGTCAGCTAGCCCAAACCTATACTTCCGAGCCGGAGTATAGTATATCCGTTGAAGGAATTTGTAGTGAATAATTTTTAATCTGCTGCTAGCGGAAACGCGAGCGGTGAGCGTGCAACAGTAGTTCCACTGCTCATCGGTGATATCGAGGGCAAGTTCAGCAGCCCATCGCAGCCGAGCATTGGAGACCGGTTCCGGAGCCGCGCTTCGGATTTGGCGGTAAAGACCAGAGACCAAGTGGGTCCCGTCTTGTGATCCCAACAGGAAATGCAGTGGGGCTAGGGTCTCAGGTTCATTGGGATAGTCAGGTAAGATGTCCCGCATCCCCGCACGCAGCCGAATATAGTAAAAGAGTTCGAGGGTGGTGTGTTCCTGTGCCTTAAAGAACAGTTCCTTAGTCTTGAAACTACTCTCATGGAACAGGTCGCCCCAGCGGGCGATGAGTAACCTATCACATAATTGACGGAAACCTCGTTCCGACAAGAGAGATAATTGCGGGTGATAAGCAAGCGGTAATTTGGGAGAGTAGGGCATCGGACACGACAGGTGTCTAGCGATGCGACGCCACGCATCTAATGTGCAGGAGACTGAGGTATGCGCAGTGGTGATGGATGACTCAGGACAGTGTAGCAGTCCGTTGAGTGGTATAGGGTGCACAATCCAGTCCTCCACCGCTATGTGTGGCATGAAAGGAGTTGGAGCCATCCAATGGTAGGCAAAGTGTGCCTGTGCACATTGGTAGTAAGTTTCAAAATTAGGGATGTCAAAACCTCCTCGATCGTAGGGAAGGGTCAGCGTCGACCAGTTTAAGCGGGGGGACTTGCCGCCCCAGAATAGTCTGCGCAGCTCCGCACGGAGCGTCCTGAAGAAAAAGGCACCAGGGTAGTAGGGGATATTGAGGAAAAGATATAGGAAGCGGGGCAATACCACCATTTTTATAAGTGAGGCTCTTCCCGCCATGGAGAGTGGTAGCGTGATCCACCTGTCCACCGAAGCCGTCAATTTGGTCACGGCCACTCCATAATTGGCACGGAGCGTCTCATCTTTATCGCGAGATATGCGAATTCCCAAATACTTAAGATCTTCACTACACCACTCCAGTGGGTAATCGAGAGGGAAGGCATGTACCGCATCCGTGAGGGGGAAAAACTGCGATTTTGCCCAATTGATGTGGACACCCGACACCCCTCCGAACAATATGAATTCCCGAAGCAGGGGATTGAGATGCGTCTCGGGATGTTTAACATAGAGCGTGATATCATCAGCATAAAGTGAGACATCTATTTGCCGCTGTAGGCAGTGCACTGCCCCCGCTCGATGTAACTGCCGTATACGACAGGCGAGTGGTTCGACCGCGATGGCAAATAGCAGGGGAGAGAGCGGGCATCCCTGCCGGGTGCCTCTGGTGAGCGCAATTGGTTGTGACAGGCGGCCATTGATTAGTACCCTCGCCGTCGGGTCCGTATACAAAAGTCGAACCCAAGAGAGAAATAATTTGGGGAAACCCATGCTGGCTAAAACCGAAAACAGGTATGGCCACTCGATCGAGTCGAATGCCTTAGTGGCGTCTAGGAACACGGCAGCGATAGGGATGTCGGGGTGGACCGTGCGAAGCAAGGTAAGAAGGGTGCGAAGATTGTGGGACGTAGATCTCCCTGCCACGAAGCCAGACTGATCAGGCAGGACAATCCGGGTCATGAGCAGCGACAACCGGGTAGCTAAGACTTTGGCCAGTATCTTAACATCGCAGTTCAGAAGGGACAGTGGACGGTACGAGTCACAAGCGGCAGGGTTTTTATCCGGTTTCAGAAGGGAGGTGATCGCCACTTCACGCATAGAGCAGGGAAGTATCCCATCGGCCAAAGATTCCGTGAAGACCTCACTGAGCACCGGTGCCATTATGTCAACATAGGTTTTATAAAATTCGGCCGGTAAGCCATCGAGCCCCGGCGCCTTGCCGTTCTGAAGGGACATGATGGCCTCACGGATCTCATCCAGCTCGAAGGGAGCCGCAAGAAACTCCCTGTCCCCATCGCTGAGCCAGCACAGCGCCACATCATTAAGGTAGGTAGCATATGAAGTGTGCACCTGTGCCGTAGAAGTATAAAGTGAAGAGTAGTGCGCTGTGAAAGTGGATAGTATCTCTGCCGGGTCCCTGACAGTCGTGCCGGTGTCATCAATAAGCTCCAGTATAGTGTTGTGCACCCGTGGTGGTCGTGTGAGTGCAGCAAGCACCCTCCCGGGCCTATCCCCCTCACAATATCTCCGGGCCACCCAGTGTTTGCCCCGGTACTTCACCTCCCTGGCCGCCTCTTCTTCAAATTTGGACAGCGTCTCTCTAAAGGTGGCGTGCAAGTGAGGGTCAGAATCTGTGATCATGCGGTGTTCCAGAGTCCGCAGTTCGCGTTCCAGTGTAGAAATGGATTGAAGGATATCACGCAGCACCCCATGACTCTTGGAGATGCAGAAGCCCCTGATGGTGACCTTAAAAGCTTCCCAGATGTGCTCAACTGACTCTACCGAACCCTTATTTCTAGGGAAGAAATCTGCTATCTCCTCCCCCAGTTCAGTGCAGAAAACATTGTCCAAGAGTATATCAGGACGCAGTCGCCACTGAGGTCGTGGATTGTCCCATCCGGGAATGTTGAATTGCATAGACACAGGACAGTGATCGGAAAAGGTTCTAGGAAGGTGCTCTACTCTCAGCAATTCTGCAGCAGCTTTTCTGTTAACTAGGAAGTAGTCAAGTCGCGCCCATGTCCCTGTGTGAGAGGTAAAGTGTGTCCCTTCCCGCCCCTGAGAATGCAGGTGTCTCCAGGCATCCAAGAGACCACCCTCTTCCATGATTCCCTCTAGCGTCTCCCTGGACCTGGGCTTGTAGGAGCTGACACCATCCGCCCTATCCACGGGGGGCACCAGTGCGAGGTTGAAATCACCACCCCATATAACATGTCTTGCCCCAACAGCAACAATCTTCCCCCACAATGTGGAAAAAAAGGCAGGAGTATCAACATTCGGTGCATACATAGATACAAATACATAGACATCGCGGCCAACCCTTCCCCATAGTAAAGCATATCGCCCCTCCCTGTCCATTGCCTCTCCAAGATGATGAAAAGGCACTCCGCGGGCAATAAGCACCGCAACCCCTCTGGCATAGGTCGAGTACGAGGAAAAAACACGGGTGCTAGCCCATTTCATCGCAAAAGCGGCAGTGCCCTGAGCAGGCAGATGCGTCTCCTGCAACATAACAACTTGTGCATGATGTCTGTTCAGATAGGCAATGACATTTCTGCATTTTTTAGCATCGTTCAGCCCCCTGACATTCCACGATAAGCACGTCAATCTAGTATTCGCATTCGAAACCGCCATGGGTGCAGAAAGTCTATATGTGAAAGTGTCCTAGCAGGCCTAATGACAGTGCCCCGGCCGCCCCGCCCCCACCCCAAGAAACACCAGTCTAGCAGATAAAAATACAGTCCAAGCAACAGAAGCCTCGTAAAACCCAACCTCCCCCCACCCACCCCAGCATCCCAAACATGCCAGAAGCAATGGATCCCACCCTCGCAATCCCGCCCCCACCCCCCTTTCAACCGCAAAAGGAACTCCAAAAGACACGACCAAGGAATGGGCCCCCCTCCACCCTCCCCCCTCCCCCCCCCCAACTGTAGTAGCACGAACAACAAAACCCGTAACAGGACTATGGGGATCACCCAGTAGGGGTAAAACATAGAGTGCGCACAGCCACTTCTCGGTCCGTAGCTCCAGAACTGTACCGCCCTCGGTGGAGACTAGGGCCGAGAAAGTGGTCCTTGGTGTACATTACCACAGGGGTGCAGAGTCCATGTAGGTCCATCGCTCACGAATCATCCCAATGTCCGAAGTCCGAGCCGCTGGGTGAGAGCCAGCTGGCATGGAGAAGACTCCGCTCGTAGTGCACAGGGACAGTCAGTCTTCGTGTGGCGCCGGAGGCAGGTCAGCATCCTCCTGTTCAACTGCAGCAGCATTATCGTCCCTGCGTGCCCTCCGTATCGATTTTAGGAAATCTTCTGCTTTTTGCGGGTTGGTGAAAAACCGTTGCTTACCCTGATGGGTGACTCGAAGCTTCGCAGGGTACAAGAGAGCATAGTCTATCTGGGCTTCCCGCAACTTCTTCTTCACCGGCAGGAACTTGCGTCGTTCATCCTGAACCATCGGCGTGAAATCTGGGTAGACGGAGAAAGTAACCCCGTTATACTGCAGCGATCTTTGGGTCCGGGCCGCTCTGAGGGCAGCGTCGCGGTCACGATAGTTCAAGAGCCGAGCAATGATGGGCCGGGGAGGAAGGCCAGGCTTCGGTACAGGCGCCAGGGAGCGGTGGGCCCTCTCCACAATAAATTGAGGCGAAAAAACCTCCTCTCCGATCGAGCCTCTGAGCAGTTTTTCAACGTACAGTTCCATCCTCCCTGTATCTGTGGACTCCGGCACATTGGTGATGCGTATGTTGTTCCGGCGGCTGCGCGCTTCCAAGTCCTCATTCTTCGCCGCTATAATCCGGAGCAAATTGTCCATCCTGGCCAGTTGCGCCGTATGGGTCGTGGTGACATCAGTGTTATCGGATATTCGCTGCTCCGCGGTCGTGATGCGTTCCTCATGGCGGTCGACCTTGTGTACCAAAGCATCCAGCCGGGCTGTGACCCCGTCCACCTTCTCAACGACAGTGGCGAAGCCCTGGCGCATCTCCTGAATCAGGTTGGTAAGGGCCACATCGTTAGTAGGAGGTGGGATAGGTTGCGGAGAAGACGCGCTAGGTCCCGGAGACATCTGCGTCAATTTGGCGCCCCTTTTCACGCTGTCGAAGCTCAGCTTAGGCTGGCGATTCTCAGTCCGACCCATGGCGACGTCAGGGAACGGCCTCCAGGCCAAGGAGCAAGATGGCAGGGTGGTCTGCACCTGCAAAGTAAATGAGCAAAGTCCACTCGGAGAGGGCACAGCTGGCAGCGGCGAACGCGATGCTGTCCAAGGGACCGCAAGGGGGGCGCAGTCTGTAAATAGCGCCGCACGTCCCCCAAGCGCTATGCCAAGCGTTATAGTAGACACTTTCCTCCTAATACTGGCAGAGAAGCGGCCCGGGTATCAGTGGCCGTAGCAATCAGCAGGATCCCAAGCAGTAGGGCGAGTAATGGCGGTTCCCTACGAGGTAAGGTGCTGCAGTGAATTGCGTCGCTCAGGGGAGCAGTCCAGGGCCTCTCCGCATGGCAGCCACGCACCACAACACAGGCGATAGCTTTCCCCCACTCCGGAGACAATGCAGGGGCCTCAACTCAGCGAGCGCGGCTCGTAATTGCGGCGCCAGGTACAATGAGGCCGATTTTCACCCCCGATCAGCAGGTCCGACAGTCCGCGCCGCCCAGGTCAGGAGCAGCAGTCAGGCGGAGGCCCTACAGTCCTTCCCGCCTTGTGGGAAGCAGATCCCTGCTCAGCGCCAGCGGCGAGAGCAAACAGCAGCAGGGGGTGGGGGGGGGGGCTCACGGCAGAGATACCGGCAGCCGCCTACCTCCGTTACAGTCCCCGCACAACGTCCCAACAGGATAGCAGCAGCAGCGCTGTGATGCGGCCCAGAGCCTCGTGGCAGTCCCCAGGGTCGCGTGAGCAGCAGCGGCCGGCCACCCGCTCACGGCAGCTCCAGAGCAAATACCGGGCAAAGCTCAGCAGCTGGTAGCTCAGCCCTCGGTGCACGCAGAGCCCTCAGAGTTGGGTCGATCGTGGAGAGCGATGTCCTGAAGCAGGAGCCGAGATGTGGGGGCGATACAGCACCCCGTGGCGCAGGATTTATGGAGGATTATTCACCAAGGAACGGGAGCTACGCACCTAGGCGGCCATTCCGTAAGTGCGCCCTCTAGCGCCCCCCTGCTTTGTTAATTTTTGAATATCACTGTTCTTAAAGAATGCTGTGTAGCAGTGGCTCATTAATTTAACATTCTTCAAGGTCCTTTCTCTTGCACGCTGTATAGCATTAGTTCCAAATGGTTCACTGTTAAATAAAATAGTTTGTTCTGACATCACCGAATGACATTAGGTTAGATGCTGTGACTCAATATTCACGTGGTGGGTCCGTGTTAAGGTGGAATGATTATGTGATGTTTTATATTTCTGTGATTTAACTTGTTGAAAATGTATTTCTCTGCTCACATCCTAATGAGTTTGCAGTCCTAATGTTCCCCTATGAAAGAATTGGCTTAATAAACCCTTGAATCTGGGGGTGGGCCATAGAAGTTTCCTATGCTACAAGGGTTGCGCTCCGATTTCTTACTGATTTTGCTGCACATTCGAGACTTTGCATTTCTCAGATTTGTTGTCACTATTTTGTATTCTTCTGCATCGATGGTCTTCATGCCATTTGATTTTATGTAACCAATTGGCTTCTGCATTCCATTATTCTGTATTGTACTCTTTTGAATGTTATAATAAACTTTCATGGTTTTTCTAAATTCCGCTCTAGAACTCACATTTTGAGTTGGTCCTTTCTTATCCACAATGACTGTATTTAGAAATGCTGTTTTGTGCTTTTTCTCTGGGACACTTTGTCTCGTGAAATTGAGGTTAACACCGCTCCTGATCCAACCCACTTTGGGTGTGCCATTGAACTGTAAAATCTAGGGGTACAGCGCGCCCACAGCACCACAATGTATAGGAGCGTTTTACATAGTAACAGCAACAGTGACACAAAAGCCATACTTCAAAAAATAAATTGAGCAAGCAAGGGGAGAAGGCCAGTAAACAGAGGTAAGAGGAGAAGAATGGGGGGGTGGGGAGAAGATAGAACATAGAAGAGGGAACATAAGAGGGTCATACCTTCCACCTGATCCACAGCTGCGCTTTCTCTTTCTCAATAGATAGGTAGTATGGGTCTGAAAGAATAACCTGAGGCCGACATGAACCTGATCGTACAGCGGCTCCACTGGTAAAGAGACAGCTGCTCATTGGTAAACGTTGGCTTTTGGGATGGTACAAAGAAATAGCAATTGTGTATCTACCACAACCATAGAGACCACTGATCCCAAGGCAGTGCTGGTTACTGAGAAAGTATTTCATTTGCTGATGGACAAGTTGAAAGCTCAGACCACAGCAAAATGTGAGATGCCAGAATAAGAAGTTTTTTGGTGGCTATGGGGATGACTGACTTATGGAGGGACACCCACTGAGACATCTCGTTCTACTCAAGGGCCCACGCTACATTCTATGGGCTTCACCTGAACCTATATACTCATGCTCTCTGCAATATTGATTATATGGCCAGTGGAATCTCAGGTCATTCTCCTCTAATGGCAACTCTCTTTTCCCACGCCTTAGGAAAACGGGGTGGTCGAAGGCTGAAACCTGGGATGTAGGGGACAAAGAAGTTATGTCATTCTTGACAGATATAGAAAAGCAGTATTTACAGGAAAACAAAGGATCAGTGGCATCGCTTTACTTGATAGGAGGCATTTAAATCAGTACTCGGGTGCATGCTAAATTCATAATGATGAGGAAGAAAAATGAACTAAACAAAGTTTAGCAGGACCGTGACATAGTGAAAGGGCTTGAAAAAGGTGCGTTGGCAATGTATCATCCAGAAATTGGTGTCTATAACACATGAAACGGGAGGAATAAAAGTAATTTTTAGATAGATTATATGGCACAGTATTTTGATTTAGAACAATGACTGTATGAATCTAGGAATAAGGTAGCAAAATTACTGGTTTTCCTTAGTAAAAGAAGTGTGGCCACAAGGAGCTCAGGGGTAAAAGGGGTAACATGATGAAGAAACAAATTACAACTGTTTGTGCTTTGCCACACATCTCAGGGCCAGATGTAGGTGGCCAAATACCGAGCGGTAATGCAGAAATTAGCAGAATTTCTGCGTTACCGACCAGTATTTGGCTGAGTGCAATATAGGTGAGTTGAAACCTACTTGCAAAATAAGGGATCACCAAATAGCGATTCCTTATTTTGATCTTGCATTTAAGGAATCGGAACTACCGATTCCTTAAATGCAATGTACTTAGCACTAAAAAAAGTGCACTTCAGCCCTAAGGAATCGCTAATTACCACCAACTTCAAGTTGGTTTAAGAAACTGTCCTATATAATACCGGGGCATTTATAGTGTATGCTTAAAACTACTAAAGTAGATGAATTTATACCAGTGAAGTTACACATGCCCACCATTGTTACAACCATATATCAGCTGAACCCCATGTCTTCCTTCTGACTACTGCTCCTAATATAGGCCTACCTTACTTGTAAACATAGAAAATATTCTTTTAGGCCAAGGTTTTGGCAAAGAAATTACCCTTCTGAACACTGCTCTGGTGACTTGACTAGACAAACTCTCCACTGTGTACAAGGTTGTCTGGAACTAGCTCAATCGATGACTAAACTCTCTAAAAAGATGTTTGTTTCCATTGAATAGCCTTTCCTGTTTGCTACCCTGCATAAAAAGGGCTTTGGCTTTACCTTCGCTAGCTAGTATAGACTACTCTCATGGTGGAGATTAATGACACCTGCCTCTCAACTTTTCCCGCTAGGGAGGAGCACCAGAAATGGGTGCCCCTTCTCTCTGAAAATATTTGCCCCAGATCTGGAACCACTTGCTTGTTGGATAAGAGAAGACCCTTTGAGGTATTTATTGCCCTGCGTATTAGGAAGGCTATATTTTGATTTATGCATACAATTTACATGTGGCATCCTCCTTACAAAGATTTTTATATCATATATTGAATGGGAACTATTCAGATTTCCAAATAAATTGGTGAAAGTCGTTAATATTCCCACATGAGAATCCCGGGTTCATTTCAGTTATCCAGTGTAGATATCTAGCCTTCTGTATCTATAACAACCAGAGATGACCAGTCCCCATTGAAGAAAATCTGACATTTGCATTAAGTTCAGAGCAGATGTGGCCCAATGGAGAGTACTGCTAATGTCCTTGCTGAGTAGGGCCAACATTTCCTTTTCAGCCTAGATTTTTGTATATTTTGCACAATATGCGTTGAGAGCCCTAAATATTTTATGGCAGGTCGGGACACAACACTTTGTGCCATGCTCTAGGACGGAATACAGCCAAAGTATCACTGTAAACTGTGCGCCGAGGGGTAAATGACTGCGGCAACAAATGCTTGACAAAATGCTGAATAAATCCAACATTCTCCCCCAGTCAAGAGATCTGGGTTGAATCAATCGTTCTTTTGCTACGCCACCCCAGTTAGGACCCAGCCATATGCAAATCAGTCTTGAGCCTGCTCCTCATGGGTACACTCCAGCCCGAACTGCCAAGCCAGGTCCTCCCTGGACCAGAAACGAGCATCCAGGGACCGATTCCGGGGTTTATCGCAACTCCTCAGCAAGGCTCGCTTCAATCCAGTGGCCCAGTGAGCAAGGGGCCCACGTCTGGGCATACCCATCCCCTTTAGGACGAAAAGTGGTGTGGCAACAATTTATGGACAGGAGGGAGTAAATGACAGCAAAAAAGTACTGACAGATGTCCAAAAGTATTACGAGGCCTCCTATTCAAAGGCTGTAAATGACTGGGCCTTAGCCATTCAGAGAAAACTATCTTTTAATGTAGACAGATAAGCAATGGGATTGTGAAGGATATATTAAATGATTATATGGACAGAGAATATCAGGGCAGTTGCCAGAACTTGCAAAGGCAGTGCTGACTACTTGAGATCAGCCCTCTTCGGTAGGCTGGAAAGGGGTATCACATGAGACACCATTGTGGGGCAGTGCAATTCTTTTTGATGTTAACTGTATTGCCAGATGTAAAAAGTGTGGTATAAATGGAATCTCAAAACCGGGTAATGTATATGGATTAATGTTATGAAGACTTTTGAGAGACTCAGGGAGAAATATGGACTGACAGATAGAAAAACAAGTTTAATTACCTGCAACTTCGAATTGCTTTATTTACATATACCAAAGAAATTATAGATATGCAGAACTATTTGCCGTGGATTACTTCCCACCCATTTGTTGGCGTAGGCGGTGAGGCATGTTGATAGTCTCAAACTGCAGCAATCCAGGGAAGGTTTAGATTGGTCCCAGCTGAAGATGTTTCATCAGATTTACTACACTAGAATACAATTAAATTAGTTGATTATATGCTTATGGGTCTCCGTGTTACTTTATTTTATCTATCACAATGTGTAAATATGATCATAACAACTGTGTCTATAAGTGTTTCTCTATTAAAATATTGGGAAAAATATAAAATTAAAAAATATATAAATAAAACCCAAAGAAAAATGTAAAATAAAAAATTAATACAATTAAATACATTTGCTATAAGGACAGCAACACTTGAAAGTTTTAGTTTCTAAATGTTTATCCATACATGTACATATGGGACATTATGTAAAGCATCTTTACATCTCTTATTATTTTCCATATACATGTATACCCTTTTATGTAGTTGTCTATATATTTACCACTCTACTCCCACAGTAGAAAAAACAACTTCAACTCTCTCCAACACACTACTTTATGTCGCATCCTATGCCTCTTTCAATATATCCTGTACATCCACTCTGACTCATCCCAAACCTCATTCTACTTCTATGATCTCCCAAATAACCATTTTTAGACTATTCCTTCTTCTATCCCTTCTTTGACTCATCCTAAACCTCCTTTTTACCACCATGATCTCCTAATTAAAAGCTTCTAGACTCTTCTCTGCTCTATCCCTCCATTGTCCTAGTCAATCAAGCCAACAAACTCACATGTTCACCGCTCCAATTAACAAATTATATTTCCCATATTAAACCACCACTAAACCACATTAGGCAGGAGTAGCGTGCTATTTGATGAAAAGTGCATTAAAGCCTCATCAGGGGTAGTAAGCGCTGTAGGAAAGTAGTGGGTAGTAAGCGCTGTAGGAAAGTAGTATCTGCTTCTTATGGTTACCCCCCACTTTTTGCTTGATGTCTCATTGTTTTTGACTAGTCTGACTGGGATCCTGCTAATAAGGACCCCAGTCTATCTGCTTTCTCCCTTAAATTGTCATACATGTACTTTGGTATACTCCAGATTGGATACTGGGGTACATTATAAGTCCCTAGTATACGGTACCCATGTATCCAGGGCATAGGTACCCCAGAGGACTCCGTTGGGCCGAAGCATGTATTATGCCACCCATGAGCGGCCATGCACAATGGAACTCAAGGTCTGCTACTGCAGCCTGGGTAAGATGGTGCTTGCACCCCTTACTTTAGATATAGGTTCACTATATCTAATGGTCACTACACTTAAAACTCATCAGTCACCCCTATAGCAAGCCTTATCAATCCTGAAGGCAGGGTGCTGGGTTTTATGTGAGAGGATGCCCCTGCATGAGCAGAGCCCCTCTGCAGCCATCGGAGACCATTCTCCCGGGTTGTCTTGACTCAGTCCGACATATAGGTAGAGGTGAATTATACCCTCGCGGTAAATGCTATCTCGGAAACAGCTGCATAGAAACATATCACATTTGGTATCAAACACCTTGGAATCCTACCACCACACCAGTAACTGGTGTGGGAGGTATGATTCCACCCTTCATAAGCTAGCTTTGTGGGGTCACCGGTCTACCCGGCGCCAGCCTTCTTGACTTGGACTGCACAAAATCGATGCTGCCAGCCAGAGATACATTTCTACCCACCTGCTGCTGAGCCAAGCTCGAGCAGAGGAAGGCAGTACAATAGCCATCCTATCACAGGGAGGTGTGACCACCTCCCAGACAGGGTTTAGTGTATTGGGGCTGGGTGGGTGCACTCTCGGAGTGCCTGAAAGTCTACACTGGGGGCACATTTGGTGTCCATGTGCATAGTCCAGCTCAAACCAGTTCTGGGATCCATTGGCTCCTGCTCTGGCACGAAACTGGACAAATGACATGGGTGTAGCTACTCCTCTGTCCTGTCCCTGCCCTAGGAGGGTCCCCTGAATCTGTGCAACCCTCTCCCGTGGGTACAAAAGGGCCTACCTGGCTGTAAGACTTTAGATTTTACGTTGACAAGATTCTACAAGAAGAAACCACTGAACTTCGACCGTCTGGACACCTTGAACTTCGCTGGACCTCGACTGGGCTCAACTTTGTCCCCCTTTCTGTCCGAAGCTTAGTTTGTGCCTTTGCTCCATACAGGCTCCGTGCAGGACCTGTGGTGCACTTAAGACAACAGAAGAATCTCCCTTGGAGTGAAGGAGCTCCCCTGCTTCGCAAGCACCTAAAGCGCACCTGACCGGTCTGCTGCTCCTGCGAACTCCGAAGATTTCAGCAACACAGGAGGTAGGTTCCTGAAGGGCCTTGTGGTCGATCTGCCTGAGGTCGATCTGCCTGAGGTCGATCTGCCCTCTCACCGAGTTTGAGACCAGTATCCCTCGTGGGGGCTGCATAACCCGAACCCCTGTGCACCGCGTGCATTTGCAAGTGCATATGCTTGTTGGCAATTCCTGAGCTTGTGCATTGGACTGCATGTAATCCTGAACCTGAGCGGTATTTGCACCAAAGAACTTGTGCCTCCTTGCTCCTTGCACCGAGTGATCCGTGGGCAGGCGGTGTGCAATCTTGCTTGAGGCCCCCTTGCGGCTCCTGGTCATTCTGACTGTGAGTCCTCCTGAGGGTCATCTTGATTGTTCTTGGTCTTTCCTGGTTGCCCCAGACATACCCTGAATCCCCATGGCTTGGTGAGTCCCCTGGACCTTGCTGTTCCACACCGTAACCTGTTTGACCTTCATGCGTGGGTTGCTGTTGCCAAGGCTTGTTGGTGATCCCTCTGGACACCGATCCCCCAGCACTCAACATTCTTTGTGGGACAGCTCACCTCTGGCTCCTGGTCATCCTCGACGTCTCCTGGTCCTCGTGGCTGCAGAGTCTAGCATCCCTTCCGCGCACCTGAAGCACTCGACATCGGTGGACATTCGTCTACCGAGCCCCTGGTCACTCTGAAGGTTCCTTCAATCCAGAATCCAGGCTTCGATTCCACCAGACCCTTTCCACCTTCACGGCAGCAGTACTTCTTCACTCCCTTCCATAGAGAATGACAGAGGTTTCTGACACCACTTCAGACCTATGCACCCGGCTCCCCTGGGATAGGTAACTCTGGTACTACGGTATCCAAGGGTGGGGTGGCTCTCTAAACTCTTACGTTCCAAAGGGATTGCTTGAAGTCCTCCTAGAAGGGTCCTTAAACTTTGCAACCGCGACTTTCCCATAGAGTTGTACGGAGCACGCAGTCGTGTTTCCTCACTGCACCCGTCCTCCGTGGGCCCCATGTGTCATCACCTTGGTGGTTCCTTGGGGTCCCAGCAATTCTACGAGCACTATGCACTGTGTCTAGTCAAGTCGTGATTGTTATACCACTATTTTAGTATATGGTTTGGTCTCCCCTTGGAGCCTTCTGTGTATTGTGCTCCTTACAACTGTTCTATTGATCTCATATTGTGTGCTTTGTGTTCTATCCTCGTCTAGAGGATAGCAGAGAGTGTTATATTAATAAATACATATTTTTATATAACTACTGTGTGGTTCTCCATATCTACCACTTAGGATAGCTTTCAATAAGGTCATCTTTGACCTCATATATCATAAGGGTCGTGTTGACTGGTACAGGGTGCCTACTTTATTTAGTGGACAGCATATACCAGGCCTCCTTCTTACAATCCCAATGTGAAAATGCAGAGTGTCACATGGAGGAAGTGTTTGCTTTTGTCAAGGTGGTGGAGAATCTTCGTTATCAGTCATCTGTTTGGTGTCTTTCCAACACACACAGATCAACGCACTTTTCCGTCCAGTATCACGCTACTCTGGTACACAAAGGATTAGTGGTGAATTAGTATAGTGAAATATGAAAGTAATTTGATTGGTGGATATATTAGTCAGTTATTTGGATTGAGAAGGAAGAGGGAAAGGTCTAGAATTGTATTTGATTATTTTTTTTTATAGTGTAGGAGGGGCTTCGGGGTGCGTGAAGGGGAGGTGGAGGGGAATTTGTATGGGGAAATATGAAATTAATTTATTAATTTGAGTGGTGGACATTAGTCTGTGTTTTGGATTGAAAAGGAATAGTGAAAGGATAGAAGAGGGAAGGGTCTGGAATCTTTTTCTTCAGTTCATAGCATTTTGGGATGAGTAAAAGTGGGAAGGAGGGGGAAGAGTCAGAGGGAAGGGTTTAGAAAGGCGTGTTTGGGAGATCTTAATAGTAAAAGAGGTATGAGATGATGCAAGGAGGGGTAGAGGAGGGAAGAGTAGAAAGGGTTATTTTGGGGATCATAGTAGTGGTATGGGGTTTGTGATGAATGAGAGAGTGGAGGTAGAGGATATATTGATAACGATATAGAGTGAGAAATAGTGTAGTGCATTGGAAAGAGTAAAATGTGGTCTGAGATGAGTCATAAAGTTGGGGTAGAGGATACAATGAGAGCAGTGTAGGGTGAGAAATAGGGTAGTGCATTGGATATGCCGAATTAGAAGAAAAGTAATAATTATATAGATACATAAGTACATGGAAGGTATATATATGCATAAGGAAGGTAGTATATGTAGATTAAAGATGCATTTAATAAACTCCGGCTTTCAAGTGTTGTTAACTTTAAATTATTTTTTTTTAAACATTTGTAATTCAATAGTGAAGCAATTATAGATAAATAGTTATGATAAAAGATGTACTTATTTATTATGCAGTCACGTATATACATGTTGAAAACAGAATAATGTAACTATCAGTAATATGTACATTTGTTAAGCAGAATTAACGAATATCTATATTTTAAAACATATAATTATTATACATGTTTATACAAAGCAATACTCATATATAGGTACATATCTATAGTCGAAATAAATGCCTATATACAGAGGGATATGCTGTATATGTCTGTATCGTGGTTATGTGAGGGAAAATCTAATTCTTTAGTAGTTTTCTGAAGATAATGTTGTTATCCGTGGATCTTATTTTGGGGGTAAGAGTTCCATATTTTGGCTGCTTGAACAGAGAAAGATGTGCCATCCATGGTTTTTTTCATGTACGTTGGGATTTTGAGGCAAGGTGCCATTATAGAGCGGAGGTTCCTTTGTTGAATGTGTTGGGTGATTTTATTCCTGATGAAGAACTGTCCTGTTCCATGTATCGTTTTGTGGGTGATACAAAGCAGCTTGAACGTGGATCTTCTGGCAACTGGTAAGCAATGCAGGGCTTTCAAGGCAGGGGAGATGTGGTCATGTGGCTTTATATGTAAGACTAGTCTGACAGCCTAGTTCTGAATCCATTGTAGTCTTTTCTTGGTCGTTAATGGTGATCCGTGCTAGAGGCTATTGGAGTAATCGAGTTTGGATAGAACAAGAGAGATGGTAGCCTGGACCTGGAGTGGAAATCCCAGATAGGGGAAGATTCATCGTAGAGTTGTTACAGTGATCTTGTTAGTTTGTCCACTCGGGCATTCATTGATAGCTTGGAGCCCATTGTCATTCCGAGGTTTCTTACTTCCTTCAATACTTTAGGCGGTGTTCCCAGATCATCAAGCCAGGCGGCGAGGGAGTCAATATTTCCATTCGCCACATGTGAGTATTTACATTTTCGAAGCATTCAATTTCAGATGGCTCCACGTCATCCATTGATCCACGGATCTGAGACAACTTGAAATTGGCTACTTTCCAATGTCTTTGAGTCATTCCAGTTGAAGGAGTATTTGTGTGTCATCTGCATAGTTATATCACATGAGGTGAAATTGATTGCTCAGTGCTGGTAATGAGTTCATGTAGATGTTGAAAAGCAAGAGATGATAGAGCCTTGAGGGACCCCTGCTTTTGTGAAATACATTTTGGATGAGAAAGGGGGTTATGGATGACATTCGTTCTGTTCCGAAGGTAGGATGTGATCTAGTCTAGAGCAGTCCCCACTATGCCAGCTTCTTGGAGTCTTTGTATCAGAGTGTCATTGTCAACCAAGTCAAAGGCAGCCGAGAGGTCCAAGAGAAGTAGTGCAGCAACCCCGTTCCGGTCAACTGTGTTCTTCAGGTCATCCCAGATGGCAACAAGGGCAGATTCTGTGGCTCTTCCTGGATGGAATCTCGTTTGGAAGTCTGAAAGTATGGCATTATCTTCAATGAATTGTGACGTCTGGGTGAATGCTGCTCTTACTATCAGTTTGCCCAGGAAACGTCCATTTGTAATCGGTCTATAGTTGTCAGGGTTCAGCGTGTCCAAGTTTTTTTTCTTCAGTAATGGGCGTCTGTATGACTTGTTTGGAGTTCTTCTGGAAATATTCCGGTAGTAAAGGAATTGTTGATGATTCTTCTTACTGGTGTAGCAGCAGAGGTTGTTAAAAGAATTCTCTTAAAGTTTTGCGATGGACACAGTACAGAAGGGCTGCCGGCAGGTCTGCTTGTTTTGATCAGGTCCATAAATTCATTGTGTGAAACGTGTTGGAAGGAACAGAGAGGCAGGGTTAGAGGGTTCTTGGATTCGTTGTTTTGGAAAAGGGTTGGTGCTGGTGCTTTGTCTTTGTTTCAAATATGAGTCCAACTTGTCTGCTTTGACCGTGTAATGATTTGCCAGTTTGTCTGTGAAATCTTGAGTAATGGGAAGAGCTCCTTTCAGGCAATTTGGTTTATGAAATTCATTGAGAATTTTATAGAATTCTTTATTTGCACATTTAGTATTTTGAATCTATCTGAATAGTAGCTATTCTTAGCTTTTTTGATAGCTGACTTGTATAATCTGTTAAGCTTTTGTAGGCAAAGTTTGTCTTGATTGGTGTTTGTTTTGAACCAGGCATGTTGCAGCGTTCTAATTTGTTGTTTTATCTCTGTATATCTCCAAGGTGCTTGTTTTCTTTTGTTTTCTTTTGTTCTGTTGTGTCATTTTTAGTAGTATTTGGATATCAAAAACTTTCTGTAGCCACTCATATAGTTTTTAAACAGAATTTATTGTGTCTAGATCTGTACTAGATGATAGTTGTGTTTCTAAGTGTTCCAAATTGAGTTTGTACCACGGTAGGTGGATGCATGTTAGTGGTTTTAGGTGAGTCGCTTTGTGTTGTTCTATGTTGGAAAGCAAGCAAATGGAGGTCTGACCATGAAGACTTGAGTCATTGTTTGAAAGGTAACTATTTCTGTATTTGCAAAGAATGACATCTAGGATGTGTACAGCGAAGTGTGTGGTGGGTTTGTGGACGAACTGATGCAGGTTCAGTGCGTCTAGGCAAGCGATGATTGATTATTTTCAGATGGAGCATATTGGGTTTGACAACTCAAATTTGAGGTTAGCCAGAACGCCTGGGTTGGAGTGTAGTGTTATCAGGTTTTGAAACTGTGTCTAGAAGTGTGTCTGGGAATTTTGCATTGCAAGGTGGAGGTATGTATAAGAGCAGGAAGTTACAGGAGGAAGGTGTAGGATTGCATATGGTGAAAAGGGCCTCACAATCTTTTATGGAGACATCCTCAGCTTTAGTGATATGTAATGTTTGTCTAAAAACAACAGGTAGGCCACCTCCTCTTTTGCCTATACGTTTTTGGGTGATAGCATGATAGCCTAGAGGAACTGCTTCATACAGGACTGGAGCCATATCATCTCCCAACCATGATTCAGTTATGAATAGTATGACAGGTTTTGCGTCAGTCAGAATGTCTTAGATGTGATGTTTGTTTTTAGAGAGTGATCGAGTATTTATTATTAGACAGTTTAGAGAACGTGCTTTGGTGATAGTGTGAATTTGTTTTGTAGAAGAGTGAGCAGTATTTTGTGGGCTTGTAGCTGGTGTGTCCTTAGTGTTGGTATTAGTTGTATGAGGCTAGCAATCGTGTAGCTGTTCTGTGTTGTGTTCCTCGTCCAGCAGGCTAAGAAATCATTTTGATGGGTCTGCGTGTGTAGGTGGTGGAGACGGTGGTTGAGAATGAGTTGGTGCGCTGTTTTGTTTTTGTAGTGTATCCTTGTTGTGCAGTAGACATGGAGAAGCAAAGTTGTGCGGTGTGGAATGTTGCTTATTTTGTTTGCGTTTGTTTAGGGCGGAAGGTGTGTGAGTTAGGGGTGGGGTGCAGCAGCATGTGGGTCATGTAGTAAGTTTCTAAATTGGCCAATGGATGAGAGGCGGTTAAAACAGAGTTGCTATATATGTGATAGGTGTGGGAGAAGAGAGAAAGCTTGGCATTGGAGTTTGTTCATTTATGTAGTCTTGTATATCCTGGCAGAGGATGAGGAAGTGCTACACAAATTCTTGATGCACAATGGAATTGCAAAGACCAAAACATGCCCATCGTGCTTAATCAATATGAAAGAAAAATAGGTTGTTTTATTTATTGACACTGAATACTTCTTAATGGCATTAGAACAGTTTAAAACCATTTAACTGACAGCCAAGCTTAAATTCACACAGCTTCACATCTACACTTTTAGTGGGACTCTTTCCTCACTTAAGGAAGCGTTCGTTTGACAAATTTCCTCTAAACCGGTATGTACTGAAGTGAGAGTGTTTGTTTGTCATTGAATTTGGCACCCTTCTGAATTCCATGTAAACTTTCAGCGAATCAGCTGATTAAAGTACAAGAAACTGCAGTTAATTATCAATTTGTCAGAGAAGTCACTTGATAGCAGTGAGCGTTGCTCCTTGTCTGCGTTCTAGCAGTTGCAGAGGCTGAAAAAGATTGAGTCGATAAAAACGAGTGACACCTGGGGTTCCTGCTTTGCAACTTATCTAAAAGACCTAACAGCCCAGTGAGGTAAACATTTCTGTGGCCATGCATCTCACATCTTGCAATCAGATACGAGAGACGCTTGACTCATTATATTGATGAATTAAGGGAAGCCGTCAGTGGATCAGTATGGCGCTCCAAGCTGCACCTGAATGCTGGTTACTGCCGGCTATAGCTTCATGAAGAGCTAGGTACATAAATACATTCTTCACCTATGCTGGCCTCCACAGGCACAGCTGGTTAAGCTTCAAAGTCTAACCTGGGTCCGAAGTCTTAGAAAACACAATCTGAGAGATCCTATTCACCAAGCTGACATCCTAAATGTTAGCTTTGACATTCTTAGTTATACCTGAACCTAGAATGTACAGCATGTGCAACTTTTTGCTACCCAGTAAAGCTCTGGTGGGAGTGCCTACATTGCAGAATAAGAAGTGCACATTCCAAAACCCAGCCTGAAATTATTTAGTTGCATATTCTTAGCAGCATGTGTAATCCCAGATCCTCCCAGAATATGAAAACATCACAAACATGATTGGATCCTGCAGTTTCCTCAGGATATCACATAGCTTAGCCACCAGGACTTAGGGCCTGATTTAGGTCTTGGGGATAGGTTACTCCTTCACAGCAGTGACAGATATCCTTCTGAAATATAAATCCAATAGGATATTATGGGACTTATTATTTCGGCAAATGGAATATCTGTCACCATTGTGGCAGAGTAACTCGTCCACCAACATCTAAATCAGGCCCTTAGGCTTTGAAGGAGCACATACAGCAGCAACAGGAATTGATTGGGAGGGGGAAGGGTGAAAGGTAGAAATAGGCACTTCAGAACAAAAAAAAGATCTTCTGCTTTCTTGTTGAGTCCACCTCAACATATTTTGAGCGATTGATGCCATACCATGTGACTTTGGAATTGTACATCAACTCCAGATCCATGGAGGGACACCTCGTTTAGGACCTATGCCCACCATAAAACAAAGCTACTTGCACATTGATAATAAAACGATTGCCATAATGTGGTGTTGCCACCATTTCCACCTACATATGTTACCCTTTCACTGTGGCTCCTGACCACACAACCCTTGTCCTGCTCTTTCAACTGTGTGCACTCCATCTTCCATCACACTACAAAAAATCTCTCCTTCACCGCTTCACAGTGATATACAAACCTTGTGCTGACAATCAGATTTACTAGTTCTCCGCATTCTCCTTCTGCCAGCTGTCAGGAGCAGAATGAGCTTTGTCACTGCTCTTGATTCTAGCTGGGGGTGGACATTTCCAACTTAAGTCACCTTGGGCCATACACAGCGTGGGAACACCACAGGCTTGACATGAGCAAACTGTGTGACCATCAAAGGTCGGAGAAGGCTGGGCTAGGCTCAGTCTTTAATCTGATTTTTCTGGCTCTGCAAGGTGCTATAGTTTATAATCTATTTAAAAAAAAACACCCTAGTAAGCCTCACTATCTGAAAAGAGAGCATTTTTACTCCTGTAATGTTTGCTTCCACATGTTTTATTTGTTGTGGTTTTTACCTAACCTCTCTGCACAGTTGGTTGGAAAAATCCTTTAAATTATTTGCAAATATGTGAGAGGGAAAAGCAGTCTCATTCACAAGAGTGTCTTGTGTCAATAAGAAAGCAATTATCATGGTTTCTTTTGAACAAACTACCCTTGTTAACCAGATCTGCTCCCCCCTCCAAGAAGTAGAGACCCTCCGTAAGGGTATTTCAAATTCAGTAAATACCGTTCTATAACTAGGTAATGAGAATCCTCATTGTCAACTCCACAGCTCCATAATGGCTTTACTAAAAACTGGGAAGTTTGGTAGCAAACTTCTCAGCACATTAAACACACACTAATGCCAGTGTGGGATTTAATGTAAAAGGCACTCAGAGGGCATCTTGGAGATGCCCCATGAAAATTGACCAGCCATGGTATGGTTCCTGAATGGCTGCCCACCATTTGCCACCACCAGACAGGTTTCTGGAACCCTGGGTAGAGAGCCTCTGATTTCTGTGTCCAGAAACAGAGCCCATCCTGGGCTGAGGTGTCGTGTGTCCTCCCCAAGGATAGACTGGGTCAGTGAAAAGGAAAGCTTCAAAGGCCTGCCGCCATTGGACGCTGTCCCTGCCTTTTGCTGCCTTCCAGCAATTGGTTCCCACTGCTTCTGGGCCCCACTTTGGGCGCGAGAATCAGTGGGAATCCAAGCTAAGTATGCCTACTTTTGCCAAGCCCACCCCTCCGGTGGGGGAGGCGAGGTGAAGCACACATCTCAGTCCCCTCCATCTTGAAGGTGAAGGGACTCAGCCAATTAAGGAGAGGCTCATGCCCCCACCCAGTGGAGGGTGGCATGATAGGGGGTGTACCCACCCCAATGAAGGGACCCATTGGTCCCGACCTGCAGACCCCTTTAGTGCCCCTAAATTTTGTATTATGGGGTGACCCTGAACCTTGCCTCCTCAGATTCAAAGAAGAAGGCCCGAAGAGCCATGCTGACACAGATAGGAGAAGAGGACACCAACTGCCTTGGAACCCAGCCCTACTGGCCTGCCTACGGCAAGAACCCCGGCGAGTGCAACAGCCAGCAATCGCAAGAGCCCCAGGAGGACCTGCCCTGCGATCTTCCCACAGACTCTGTCTCCTGTGAGCACCGGATTTGCTCAACCAAAGACTTACTTCCAGAATCCGGATTCCTGTGACTCCGCGATTCTGCCTCACTCTGCACCTGACGCCCACGGCCCGAGTTCGAGTGGCCCAACACCCCAAGGAGGTCTCCCCAGCAATCCTGTCCTGGGAAGCTTGATTCCGGTCCAGGGAAGACATGGCTTGGCAGTTCGGGCTGGACTGTTCCCATGAGGCACAGGGTGAGACTGATTTGCATATGGCCATGTCTGAACTGGGGTGGCGGAGTGAGCTAAAGAACGGTGATGGATTAAACCCAGATCAGTTGACTGGGGGTGAGTGTGTGTACTGTCAACGCTCCGTCCATCACCACCTTTGGTTTTTCTTTGTTCGCCCTAAGTTGGCAGGGTATGCTCAGACGTGAGTCCCTTGCTCACTTTGCCACTGGAGTCAAGCAAGCCCGGCTGAAGACGGCTGTCATGCCAGAAACCGGTCCTGGGAAGCTTGATTCTGGTCCAGGGAAGACATGACTTGGCAGTTCGGGCTGGACTGTTCCCATGAGGCACTGGGTCAGACTGATTTGCATAAGGCCATGTCTGAACTGGGGTGGCGGAGTGAGCTAAAGAACGGTGATGGATTAAACCCAGATCAGTTGACTAGGGGTGAGTGTTTGTATTGTCAATGCTCCGTCCATCACCACCTTTGGTTTTTCTTTGTTCGCCCTAAGTTGGCAGGGTATGCTCAGACGTGAGTCCCTTGCTCACTTTGCCACTGGAGTCAAGCAAGCCCGGCTGAAGACGGCTGTCATGCCAGAAACCGGTCCTGGGAAGCTTGATTCCGGTCCAGGGAAGACATGGCTTGGCAGTTCGGGCTGGACTGTTCCCATGAGGCACAGGGTCAGACTGATTTGCATATGGCCATGTCTGAACTGGGGTGGCGGAGTGAGCTAAAGAACGGTGATGGATTAAACCCAGATCAGTTGACTGGGGGTGAGTGTTTGTATTGTCAATGCTCCGTCCATCACCACCTTTGGTTTTTCTTTGTTCGCCCTAAGTTGGCAGGGTATGCTCAGACGTGAGTCCCTTGCTCACTTTGCCACTGGAGTCAAGCAAGCCCGGCTGAAGACGGCTGTCATGCCAGAAACCGGTCCTGGGAAGCTTGATTCCGGTCCAGGGAAGACATGGCTTGGCAGTTCGGGCTGGACTGTTCCCATGAGGCACAGGGTCAGACTGATTTGCATATGGCCATGTCTGAACTGGGGTGGCGGAGTGAGCTAAAGAACGGTGATGGATTAAACCCAGATCAGTTGACTGGGGGTGAGTGTTTGTATTGTCAACGCTCCGTCCATCACCACCTTTAGTTTTTCTTTGATCCCAGACCTCCATCAAGTCTCAAGACAATGCCTGCAGCCTCAACGTGAGGGATCCCCCTGACTGCGACCGGAGCTGGTAAGAACAGCCGATGGTAGAAGGCACCCCTGCACCCGACGCCCCACGGCCTTGGGTGGCCCAATTGACGGTGTTCAGGCATCCCCCAAGATCCCAACTTACCTCACCACCGGGGGTCGCCTTCAGGAAGTCTTCCTGCCCGAGCCTGCAGCAAGTTTATGAAACCGAATGTCTCCATTGGGAAACAGGGTCCCCGACGTCTGTTTTGCATCCTGCACCCGTTGGCCCCTGCAGTGCTGACCTTAACCCTAGGAGCTTTGCTCCCACACCCAAGTGGCCTGCTCGTCAGCAGTCCCAAAGGCCCCCTTACCCCATTGGCTAATATTGGGTCCCTGCACTCTGCACCCAGCAGCCCCAGTGCCGCTGGTGGTGCAACTTAAGTGCCCATCTAGACCTTGTGGAACCTTGGTCCTAACCCCCAAAACTCACCCTCGAAAGTTATGTGCTTGCTTAATTGTTAAACCGCGATCACTTTTTCCCCATAGGATCCCATTTAAAGAGATTTTGGGCCTAAAAAATGTGTTGAACTGTGTTGTATGAAGAGAAAAGTAATTCTATTGCAAAGTAGAAAAAAGTTGTACTTACCTTGTATTTAGAAATCCTAAACGGTGGTATTTAGGCATACCACCCTTGTACTCCACATAATCCAAAAGTAACCCAAAAGTAACAAAAGGTCATTGCTGTGTAATTTGAACTGTTTCCAAAGCATTTACAAATATGTAACTATTGCAATTTCAAGCACAACTGCATTTCCTTGAACAGTCTTGCATTTGAAAGTATATTTGACTTACCTTTGCCAAGTCCTGCTTGGTTCTAAAATAAAACATAATTATATATTTTTATACTTACCTAATTTGTCTGGATGATTCTGTCTCTGAGTGTGTTTATCATTTCTAGATTAAGTGAATACAATAAATGTGATCCTCTGGATAAGCCTAACTGCTCTCCTACACTACCAAAAAAAAGTTGTTAGTACTTACCTAATTTAGCCTCTGCTATACCTTTTGGGACTCCTCGGACTCTGTGCACATTATAACCCATTTTGGTATAGTATATACAGAGCCAGCTTCCTTCATTGGTGGATCAGCGGTGGGATGTAAAGCCTTGCATTTATTGGACTAACTTAGTCAAACTCTCTTCATATAACAAGAATCCAAAAATTGTCTTTACTTCAAATCATTTTTTGAATTTACTTTTCCCAAAACTCTAAAAGTCTTGTTAGGGCCTTGTGTTAAGTCCCTGTAGCATTTGTTTGAAAAGTAAAAGGCATTGAAGTTAGGGGCAAAGTATGTAGAACTGTTAGTGTAGGTCTTCCAAAAAGAACCCCACTTTGATTACAATGAGTAATCCATTGAATATGGTTGAGGAGCTCGACCTCACCACTTACTCCAACCTAGAGGTTAGAGAGTTAAAGCTTCTCTCTAAGACTAAACAGATAAGAACTGGGTCCAACCCTACCAGGAGACAACTCCAGGAGTTCCTGGCAGGGCATACAAGGGACCACCCCACAGAAGAAGGTGAAGACCTTAAGGAGAATGGGGAAAGTAGTGAGGAGGATGAAGTCTTAGACCAATCACCTCAACTATTTATGGAGGAAGGGAACGTTGTGTCCTACCCACCACACCATTGAGCTTGCTCCTACAGAGATAGGGCAAACTCTATACCGGATAGTGAGGACAACCTTACTGAGGAGGATTTCCTTTTAGTAAGCATGACCAAAAGACTAGTCCTAGAGACTAGGCTCCTAGCGCCTAGGACCCATCTATGGTGGCCACAATTTACAAAGCTTAGAAAAAAGAAGGATCCTATTATCATAAAATCCCCAAAGGAATTGTCCCTAAATTTGAGGATGGTGAAGACATCACCAAGTGGTTCACAACCTTTGAGAGGGCTTGTGAAGCCAGAAAAGTGAGGAAATCTCACTAGGAGGCACTCCTGTGGGAACTGTTCTATGATAAGTGCAGAGGCAGACTTCTGAGCCTTAGTGAGGCAGAAACAGGGTCCTATAAACTCATGAAGGCCAACCTGATTGAGGGATTTGGACTCACTACTGATGAGTACAGAATTAAATTCAGGGGGGTTCAGAAATCCCAGAGTCAGTCCGGGGTGGAATTTATGGACTACTCAGTAAAGACACTAAGAGACTGGTTGACTGGAAGCAAAGTGCAAGATTATGATGGTCTTATTGTGTTTTTATCTAGAAACCTAAATTCGATATTTCTATTTTATGCCCTTGTCCGGTTATAATCGATAATATCCCTACAACGGCATAGTAATCATATCCATATTCAGTCGTAGCACATGCTGTCACATTAAGCAAGGCTACTTCCCCGGCCTCCTAGAAAGCACAACGAGTTCTCTAAACAAACCAAACCTCCAGCAACCTGGGAAATTCCCCTTGCTTTTGTTTTGATTTCATCCTAGAACTCCTGTAAAGCACTGTAAGAACGGCCAGTACTTAGTGACATCTTTATTGACGTCTTATGTCCAACCGTACGTCAAACCCGGCACCTTTCAGGTATAAATATTCCAACGTTGCCTTAAGCTAAACACACAGTGGTGGTTTTGGAGCAGAGCAGCTATCTACTTGCCCGAGAGCCCAGCTGATGCGAGAGCCCACGGACGCTGCCCCTCCTCTTTTGACGCACTGAGAGAGACGCTGTCTTTTCTCCTGCCAAGAAATCCAGCTCCGGTGTTTCCAGATACTTTCGAGGGTTACTGGGATATCTAGTCCTGAGAGAGAGATACAAGACCTCCTGCTTTCTAATTACCCAGGTACGGAGCTGACTAAACCCTTAAAGAGAATTCTTGAGTCAGATTCTTGGCAAAACCAACTTAACTTAAACTGCTATTTATTTACTCCTTCCCACGTATTAGGCTTAGGTCAGGTACACCGGGGTAGGCGTATTTAGAAGCACCAGTTGAGTACATTAGTCAATGTATATATGTATATATATTTTATCTATTTTAAGGTATCATATGGCTAAGAAACCATATCAATGCTTTTACAGTATTATTTTATAATCCTTCTTTTACTGTACGCACTTTACTTTACTATGAGTATTGCAATTGTGGCAATTCATTTCTCTTGTATGAGGAAGAAGACTGCTCAATAAATAACACCTTTTTATTGAAAACGCCCGTCTTTCTTTTCTCCCTCATTCTGGTGAAACTAAGTACGCACATTTGACTGAGTGAAATAGCTGTCTATTGTTTTCACACGACTCTAGAGATACACTCTTATTCTGAGGGAGCAAAGTTGTCATGTTATATGGTTGTCGGAAGCTAATCCCTTCTTGTATAATCAGGAAAGTTAATTCCTTCTTGAACATTCGAGAACGTTTCTAGTGACCTCTGAGCTAGCTGGTAAACCTTAAGTCTAATATAGTCAGTAGAGACCTAGTCGACCTCAGTCCTACGTCTACACTGCTGAATATATTATTCCAATGCGCAGAGCCTATTGGGAATATAGGAACTACACTACATGGCGCCCAACGTTTTGGTAAGGCGATAAATCTAACGAAAGACGTTAGAGTAACTCAGTCGTGCTTTTTCACACAGACCCTTTTTCCCGTAAATACTCCAAAAGACGTCTGGAGTGGGTAAGATGTTAAAATCCACCGGAACTTAGTAGGAAGAGATTTCTATGTGTAGTTTTTGGTTTAGTCAACGTTGAAGGATACAGTGTTCCAAAAATATTGTGCACCTAATCTTTGTTTCCTTGAAACTTGATCTGCAAACAAAAACCTTTCTGCCAGTAAAATGGGGGAAAGTGAAGAAGAAAGGGAGACAGCTAGAATAGCAGCTCAACTCCTAGAGGATGACACGAGTCTCCTACAGAATGACCCGAATGCTATAATCATTTCGGTCAACATAAGAAAAACTATAACTCTTAAACTTATAGAAAATGGACTAACACCGAGAGGTGGAATAGTCGTATTCGTAATTGAGGCCCATGAATATCGACAGACAGAGGTATTCTACACATGGATAAACTTTCCAGCAGCAAACGCTGTCACACACGACTTCCACTATTACAAAATAGAGAAACCTCTGGATGAATATACTCCTTTCGAGGAGGTTGAAATCCCATTAAAATACCAAGAGCACCTGCTCTGGTTTAAAGGCGCCCTAAAACATAATAATCACATCACCAGGCTCGGTCCACTAGGTAGGCCAGGAGCAACGTGGCCGGTTCTAGCCAGCTACACACCACATCCAGACATCGAAAAAAATGTCGGTACCAGAACTTTTAGTCCAGCTAAAAGTACTAATTAAAATACATAGACAATTAGTCCAATATGTAATGCGGACTTCAACCGTCCAACCAGCTATTAACATTCCACAGCTGACCCCTCATCAGGGGAACACAAACAAAATTACACCACAGAACATACAGTCATGTCTGGGTAAAGTACCCGCAAAACAGGAACAAATTCCATTCTGGTTAGCACAAAAAATCACTCAAATAGTGGCAGTATTTCCGGATACTACCCCTACTGAGAAACACAGAATTCTGACTATCTGTCTTCCAATGGGGATCGCACCACATGTGGAGGACTGTGACACTTGGGGCACAGTCTTTGCTTCCATTTACACAAAAACACATGGTGTTCCGTCTATGGCGATAATACCAGATGTGCTAAGACAGATTCAAAATGAATACGGTGCAGAACCTGCTTTAACACTGGGTATGAAATTACTGAAAGACTTCAGGCAGGTCTCGGCTATATTATTAGCCAACATAAAAGGAGAAGCAGCATCTGTGGCGATCCGCCAGAAATTGAAAGAAACAGATATAGCAGACCAACCAATTGAACTTGCCAGAATCATAGAAAAATCCTAGGAAGAAGTAGGAAGAGATAGTTTGGGTGGGAAACCAGTAAAACCCCAACTAACTGAAAATCGTGAAAAAATATTTATTAAAAATAATCTAAACACTCCAAAAAAGAGCTGGGATGGAAATAAACAATCCACTCCCAAAGAAAAAAAGATTCCAGTCCAGAGGAAGGTCTCCTCGGCGGAGAGAAAGATCTCCGGACCAAGGACACAAGTCTCCCCAGAGGGAGCCCTCTGAGAAAAGATACAGCCTTAGAAATAGGGATAATCTGAAGAAACCTGATAGATATCAAGACATTGATACACGTCCCTCTCTATCTTTTCAGACTTCCTCGCAGAAATCGCAAAGAAGAGGACGGTCAGAACACAGGGAAGAGCACGTCAAGTCCAAAGACAAGGAACCTGCTCATCAAAGTAAAAAGTTACAAATTCCAAGAAAGAAGGTAGCAAGCATTAAAATAGTTAAACATGCTGAGGATACTGAGGACACAACTGAAAAACGGAGAGTGGGCACAGACCATGCTAGACAGCGCAGCAGAAGTGACCATAGCTCGCAAGATCCTGATGAATCATCTGGAGACAGTGGACACGAATGAATTCATTCAGGTGGAAACTGCAGATACCAGAGTTAGCGAACCTCATAAAATATATAAAATAACATTACGTATAGAGGGAGATAAGACTAGGAAAGTAAGGGGTCTATTTTGGGATAACCTTTTCAAAGGCTATGACATCCTTTTAGCTGAGAAAGACTTGCCACCAGAGTTTGTTTGGGAATGCCCTCATGGCGAAGAAATGATTATGCCTGCCTTCACAAATCATATTCCAATTCATAAAAAATATACATATGCAAGAAAATGGGCAGTAGCCCAAGCTCCTGCATTATATAAAAATCATGTAGGATGGGATGAGGACTCTCCTCCTCACAAAATCCAATTAAAAATGTCAGCCAACTGCACAAAGGCAGTACCCAATTAAGCAAGAAGCTAAAAAACAGGTCAGGGAGATCTTAGATCAACTTGAATACCAGGGGGTGATTGAAACATGCACCTCACAAATGAACAATCCTTTGTTTCCTGTCTCCAAACCAGACGATTCATATCGTCTAGTTTTGGACTACAGACACCTTAACTCATGTTGCAAGACATTTGCAGTACAAAACTCACAGTGCAGCACTAATGAATAACATTGTGCGCAAAAAATACAAAACAACATTAGACATCTCTAATGGATTCTTTTGTCAAAACATAGCACCTGAAAGCAGGTATTTGACCGCTTTCTCAATAATGGGGTCGCAGAAAATTTCTGTCGACTCCCACAGGGATTCAAGAATAGCCCAGGATTATTCTCAGCAAGGGTAACAGAGTTACTACAAATGTATGATGATGAGGCATTATCTTATCGCGGCAGTGATTGCAGCGATGCAGAGACACTGGAAGGGGGGGCTGGTGGAACCGGAGACAACTATGACGTGTCAGTACGCAGTTATGGCCGCGGGCACTACCAAGGCGGTGACCTGCCTCCATAATAGACTGCAGCGCGAGGGATTGGTACCGCTGCTGGCACTTAAAGCAAGATGGGAAGATAGCTTAGGTAAGCCCATTCCGGACGTGGTCTGGGGCCATGTTTTAGAGCGAACCTGGAAGGGAACTGGGAATGCCCGATTCCAGCAGGTACATTTCTTCATTATTCATAGAGCTTACCTGACCCCGGAGAGGATAGCGAGATATTTTCGGGTCCAGGAATGCCAGGTGCCCGAGATGCTTGGCACCTGAAGCGGACTTGGATCATTTGCTGTGGGGGTGCCCAAGACTAGGGTCGTACTGGCATGAGGTGGGAGACCTCCTAAACACAGTTACAGACAGAGAGGTGGACTTCGATATGGCTGCATGCTTGCTGCTATGGTTCCCTCACACAAAGAGGACGAAAATCACCAGCAAATTTATTGACCTGGGCCTGATGCTGGCCCAGAGGGAGATTACCTGGCACTGGAAATCTAAGGAAGGGCCGTCAGTGGGGCGGTGGAAGGCTGAGCTGTTGAAATGGGCGGGCTGTGAAAGTATTGTTAGAATGCGGCAGGCTACCAAGAATGACAATGATAAATGCATGGACATGGCGAGAGCGTGGGAAGCGATAGTGCAAGCGCTGCGCGACTATATGGTAGGGGATGAGGCGGATGATGGCGAGTGATAACTGGCAAGGACTCCATGGAGCATTATTATACAGTAGATCTTCCTGAGTGGTGTCGTGATCTGGTTTTACTGCCCTTTAGTTATACTCGCACTAGCAGCAGTTGAGTAATGTAAGGGGGGGAGGGTAAGGGACACTCATTTAGAGATAGATAGGCACACCACACGGGCCGAGGAGTATCTGGGTACTGGGATCTAGTAGGAGATAGTAGCATAAGGGTCTTCGACGACCGTCCTTAGGAGACAGAGAGGCGCACGAACTTTCTCCTACGAGCTGATCGCCATTAGCGCAAATGATAGGTCCACATCATGATAGATCCAGTACTGATACTGGCTCCGGAATTCTCTAATTGTAAATGGGTTGACAGGGGAGTTGTTGTTAGGGGGGTTGAAAAAGCGGAAACTATGCATTGTAGGTGATTGTCCATCTATGCCGGGCGGGCACATTGGCGTTTTCTTATTTGTGTGACATACCACGCCGCCCTACCTCCGGGTTGTGGGCTGAATGGCTGTGTACGATATCCTGCCCAGATTTTATATTCAATGATGCGCCTGGTGTACTGGCTGTCCTGATCTGAGACCTATTTTCTAAATCCGCAATAAAAATTTCTTAAAAAAAAAAAAAAATGAGGCATTATCTTATGTCGATGACATCTATCTCACAGATGATGACTTGGATACTCACTTAAAAAGAGTGAACACCATAATACTTGGGTTCGCAGCAGAGGGTTACAAATTCAACTTTAAAAAGTCATGAATTGCCCATCTAACTGTCCTGTTTTTAGGATATGAATTATCAAGTGAAGGCAAAAGCCTAGCAGACAATTTCTTAGAGAAGTGTGCTGTACTCCAAGCACCTAAAACACTGAATAACTTACAATCGATACTAGGTTTCCTGAATTTCGGAAGAACTTACATTTTAAATTATGCGGAGAGGGTTAAACCAAACTCTCTATGAATTAATAAAACCTGATTTTAAACCAATCAATTGGACTCAAAAACACACAGAAATTTTGAGATCATTGATAACACACGCAACCTTGTAATCCGAGTCATCCCAGGAAGATGCGGATTCACGTACCTGACCTCTAATGAGGGAGAAAAGGTACCAATAGCTTACAAATCACACTTGTACACACAAGCTGAAAAAACATTTAGTCTTGCGGAAAATGTTGTAAATGCGGTTCAAACAGCTGTAGCAAGAGAAAGAGACCAAGCCCAAGGCAGAAGGATAACTGTTTTAACAGCAGAATCAGCCTTTGAGGCATTAACAAGCCCACGTAATTTAACTACCGTGGCATTAGATCCCAAAATATCTAACATATGAAAAAGAATATCCTCTGCCAATCGAAATTCTGCCCATACAACTTTACGCCTGTGTAATATATACAGACGGATCTGCTCAACCCTCAGTTTGGGGAAAGCAAGCTTACAATGCTACGTGCTCGGTTGTTAAAAACCGGTGGCCCGGAGGGAAATTGAGACCACTGGTAACTATGTCTCAATCCGTAAAAGACAATTCAGGTCAACGAACTGATATATTAGCATTAAAAATGGCGCTTGATATTGCCGATTGCGAATTCCCGACACTAATAGTGTGCGATTCGCATTCCTGCGTCAAATCCTACAATAATGATTTGCAGAACTGGGTTCAAAATGGTTACAAAGATGACACAGGTGCCACAATAAAGCATAAAAAGCTTTGGGAACAGGTAGTTCTTTTGCAGAAAGAACTACAAAAGACTCACGTGATACATACACTGAGTCGTCAGCGTGATGGCGTTCACGTTGCAGGGAATTCATTGGCTGACACAGCCACAGCGGAAGCAACTAATCCGGCTTCCGTAGCCACAAAAAAGCATTCAGAAAAATACATAGACGGGGAAACCATGCTGGCGGTGAAAACGTCTTCAAAAGGGGACTGTGCAGCATTACCCGTGAACTATCCACTCAATTATACGTACATAATCGATGCAAACTCCGTTCCTTTTGCTAGAATCCCTGGAGTGGGGGATAGAGTAATTCCAAACACGAACAGGAGAATCTTCTTGATACAAGAAGCACACATGGGTGAGGGTCTAAGACACCAGACGATCAAGGAATCTCTGAAAGAATTGCAATCAGAATACTGGTGGCCGGGAATAAGCCTGCAACAACACAAATTTGCAATGAGCTGTCCAAACTGCAACAGAGATCGCAGTGGCGAACCGGCCGAAGTAGTGCCAGGACCCCTAATAGAAAGCATAAGGTGATCTATACGCATAATCAAACAGGAAAAATGCGTCCCAATGTATATTATTTAAGACTAGATTCACTTAAAATGTAGACCCCAGCTCTCAGCTGACGCCAGAACTGTTATAAAAGATTTGCGAGTCTATATCGGCACATACGCAATTGGCATGCTACATTCTGACCAGGGTCCTGCTTTTAGCTCTCGAGCTTATAAGGAGGCCATGACCAGCATGGGCATTGCATTGCGGTACTCTTGTCCCTTTCATCCTGAGGGAAATGGGATTGTGGAAAGAAAAAACCGGGACATAATCAATCTATAACGGCGAGGGTATTAGGTTCGGGTGATGGGTGGGTCCAACATTTAACAAGTGTCCAACGTAGTCTTAACAATCTGCCAAGAAATTCTCTAAAAGGTTTCAGTCCGTACGAACTATTGTTCGGTACTAGAATGCATATTCAGGACTTAGATAGTCAGACTTCAGTGGTAGAAGAAAAATGCTTTGATATCAAAGAACGTTTGGCTATTATACAGGCCTTAAAAGAAAAAAGAAAAGACCTGAGCAACATAAAGTTAAAACAACAGCCAACAACCACTGAAGATAAACCACCTGTCCCAGCAAGGCCTGTCTGGATTCCAAAGATTGGGGATCTGGTCAGAGAGAAGATCGCGGTGAAGAAGGAATTTGGGCCTTCTTACAGAAAAGCAGTACCTGTCTTAGCTGTCAGCGGAACAAGATCAGTTGTACTACCGCCCCTTGCTGGTAAAAAGGAGAACCGAGTTGTATCAATCGACCTGGTAAAACCACAATCATGTGGCCAATAATAAGTAGTAGGCCCAGTGGACTCCCAAGAAGTAGCAGAACACCAAAACTTGCTACAATACAAGAGGTTCAAACTGAGAGACTAATCACATTCGATAAACCTGCAGTGAATAAAAAGGACTATGCAACAATGCCATGGAACTTGTGCCTCTTGAAACCCAAATTGCAACAGTTCGTCAAGAAACACCTGTCTACAACGATGTAGCCTCAGCCTATGCTAATGAAACAAAGAAAATTCCAAAAGCAAATGAAAAACCAGAAGCGATTCCAACAATTGACAGAACTGCATCTGGCTACTTCATCAATTTCGATGACTTTTCTGAGGATCCAAGCGAGCCTGAAGAACAGCCAACAACAAAAACTTTTAAAGACAAAGCAACAGAACTCTTTCATCAACTCAAAGAAACCTATCTGATTTCTCCATGGATTGAATTTTGGATTGTGTTAGGTGTACTTTTTCTTCTGCTTTGGCTCATCATGGTTCTTTGTTTGAGAAAATTAATTGAGGGAAAATACAGTACAATGGACACAGCAAGTCAGAACATCAACTTGGTCCTAAAGCCGCACAAGTCATCTCACATCGAGAAAAGAGAACTATCATCCGTGAATGTCACAGCCAATCCAATACCCGGTGGGGTAGCTTGGGACAAAACAGATTACGAAATCTATGGCCCGGTCGAGCTCTTGAAGTATCCACACCAGTTTAAGGTTTCATTAAGTGACTTTGTAAAACCGAGTACATTCTCTGATGATTGGGACTTTGAAAGTATTAATGATATGATGTCAGATTTAGTAATGTCAGCAAAATTTACAGAGCATGATTACTTGCAGGGTTCATCTAATTATGAAGAAATGTACTGCTACAACCACTTTGCACATCATTATTTGCATAAATCTGCTCAACCTAGAAATGTTTTTAATTATAATCAATGGGAAAATTGTGCAACTCCACCAAAAGGCAGTTCAAGAAAATTTTACGAGAAATTCCCATACTTCTCAGGGTTTAACACAAGTAATGCTGAAACGTTTTATTTCAAAATGTTAAATAAGACAGGAATGAAAACAATGCTGACAAACACTAAATTAATCTATTCAGAAGCATTTTATGAAAAAATGACTACATTTGGTTTTGATTTTTGGAAAAACAACATTGAAACAAAAACTATCTGGGGTACCAAAGATTGGCAGGTCCAAGGTATAGAATCATTATTTAGAACCTGCATGATCCCAGAACAAATTATATTCTTGAATGACACCATTCAACAGACAACCTGTCTTGGCCTAGCCAAAATTAAAGACTTAAACAAACCGTCTATTCCAAAGCCAACACCTGACAGTAATAGCACTACAGATGTTGAGATAGACATATCCCATATTTTTAACCAAAACAGAACACATCCTGATTGGAAAAATGGTTGATCTGGCCCACAGACACAAATAACTGTCAAGATAGATTCCTGAACAAAATGCAGGGGTTCTAATTGACCAGGCCAGACCCTAGATACTCCCAGAGACAACATCCAGGGATAGTTACAACATACAGTGTAGGAAAAGTCTGCCTCGAATGGCTACAGACATCCACACTTGCAGAAATTAAGCAACACTTGACTTTACTTAAAGACGGTGCTGACTTGCGTGATTTCATAATGGGACCACGCAAACAGCGTCAAAAATGTTTCATAGCGGCCGGTGTATACGCTGCGTACAACGAAGCTTGGAAAGTAATGCAAATTGAAACAGCAGAAAAAATATGGGAAATTGATCGTATTCATTTGGAAAAATCACTTTCTGTTGTGGACAATGGGTTAATGACTCTGTCTTCCAGAATATATTCACTGGACAGTATTGTATCATCTGCTATTGATATAATAGAGCAGGACTTACTAATGTTACAACACGGTCAGTCCCAATTACGTTCTATTGTACAGCTTGGCTGGACGTTGCAAAATCTGCGTTCAGGCTACGTGCCCTGGCGTTTAATCAACACAACGTCATTATTCTCTATCTTTAACCTTACTGATACACAAATCAGTTTGGCACAAAAAGGAGCAGAGTATACAATTCTGAGCATTGAAAAACTTGAGAGATTACCATTGACAATGCCAGAAAGACCTGTCATTGAATGGATAATACACGGAATAATAACAATTCCGATAACAACTTTCCAATTTAAATACTGTCAAGAGTATATACCAGCAGGCCAGTATGAAAGGTTGGGTAAAGGGTACATTAAGTCATTATGGAAATTACCTTACACACACACACATGTTATAGTGAAAAGGAACAGAATGTATTTCTTAGTGGTAACAATTGTAAAAGATCACTGAGCGGTATACTTCTGTGTCAAGGTATTAACTTGCATGGGGCCTGTGAGGGAACTTCAAATAACCTTTCATGTCACCAGCATGGCACACCTGCAACACGAATAGAGCCGTTCTTTAGACGGCTTTCTAACGGGAGTTATATTCTAATAGTGGACCACAGATGTTGTGGCATGGTGCCAGGAAAAGCTTATCTCGTGAGCGTTAGTTCCATGGTCACTTGCTGTATGCAAGACAAGGAGGCGAAAATGTGGCCTTTTTTGAATATCTCTTCTATTCGAATTGATACTTTAAGCAGAATGAAGTCTGTTCTTTTACAGACAACTGTGCCCTTGACGTCATCAAAAGAAACGTATGATCTGCAAGTTGCAAGGACAACGGCAGAGATACATACCCTTTTATCAACAAATTGTCCCGTGCATTTCGCAGAAATGCTAAGCCAAATCCTAAATATGTCTGATACCAGCGGTATCCCACATATATTTAAGACAATTTTTTCGGGACTGTTAACACCCTTCAAAACAGTTCTGGGCATTTTTCCTAATTTTGTCCATTCTGTCTTTGGCGGCCTACCACTTCTATTGGGACTCGTAGCAGGCATTTTATTTTTGATACTTCTGCTTCGATATGGCAAGCCAAATCGCAGACAAGACTCCAGCAACGATGGAAGAAACGATCCTAGCTATACGCTATCGGGACCGCATAACTAAAGTCCTTGGATTAGCCCGGCTAAGAGATCTGAATATGACCTGGTTTCTTTCATTCAGACCCATCTGGCAGAATTGCATCTTACCTGTGCTTCGATGTATGCTATGCGGAGAAGAATGCGTGTTGGACGTCTGTCTTACACTACCATCAGCAGTACCATTGGATACAGATACTTTGCTAAGTCCTGTAACGGCTCATGCATCGTGTTGTCCCTAGCGGCTACCCATTCTGATGACGGCATTCGTTGAGACTTCACCACTAACATTAGAGGGTAGTGAAGTACGAGATGAGAGCAACATCACCCAGGTACGACCTTCTGTGAGCATTGCTGATCCAGACATCGATGATAGCAATCATTCTCACGACTGCACAGTTGCGGCATTTTCCAACTTGATCGAACTTTCACCTGAAGCGGTAAACCACTTTTTTGAAAGTCTGTCTGAAATGATGTTCTCCCCTGAACAAAAAGAATAACTTTTAAGCAAACTAGTACACAGCGTTCCCTGAACTCTGAGGCCTTCGGCTTTGATAAACAAAAGCTACTGAACATATTTGGAACTATAGTTTTTTTCTCTCTCCCCTGAAAGCGAAATTCTTTTTTTCCCCGATTCCAAAATATTTACCTTTTTTTCTGGCACATGTACTCTGCTTAAAGTAGAACTATTCTTAGAGAACAGAGCTTCTATTTTTAGGAACTCTAGAGACTATATATTACCTCAGCCTCTAGCACATTTACAGCAACTGTATTTATATGTGATGGAATGGTCTCGACCTTCTTTTCTGTATTAAGAGCCATTTCATGAGTAAATTTCGCAAATCATTCATGCTGATATATATATGCATCTTTTTTACTGAATGATTATACTGCTTGTATAGCGTACAGTACCTATAATCATTTTCGTGTATATCTATGCACCATTTCAAATGCTACAAATGTATTTTGGGGTGGGTTGAAATACACATGCACTTTTATATGTTTACTATTGCTTAGTTTTAGTAATGATGGACATTAGATCGTGGAGTGGGTATTGTGTTTTTATCTAGGAACCTAAATCGATATTTCTATTTTATGCCCTTGTCCGGTTATAATGAATAATATCCCTACAACGGCATAGGAATCATATCCATATTCAGTCGTAGCACATGCTGTCACATTAAGCAAGGCTACTTCCCCGGCCTCCTAGAAAGCACAACGAGTTCTCTAAACAAACCAAATCTCCAGCAACCTGGGAAATCCCCCTTGATTTTGTTTTGATTTCATCCTAGAACTCCTCTAAAGCACTGTAAGAAAGGCCAGTTCTTAGTGACATCTTTATTGACGTCTTATGTACAACCTTACGTCAAACCAGGCACCTTTCAGGTATAAATATACTAACGTTGCCTTAAGCAAACACACGGTGGTGGTTTTGGAGCAGAGCAGCTATCTACTTGCCCGAGAGCCCAGCTGATGTGAGAGCCCACAGACGCTGCCCCTCCTCTTTTGACGCACTGAGAGAGACGCTGTCTTTTCTCCTGCCGAGAAATCCAGCTCCGGTGTTTCCAGATACCTTCGCGGGTTACTGGGATATTGAGTCCTGAGAGAGAGATACAAGGCCTACTGCTTTCTAATTACCCAGATACGGAGCTGACTAAACCCTTAAAGAGAATTCTTGAGTCAGATTCTTGGCAAAACCAACTTAACTTAAACTGCTACCTATTTACTCCTTCCCACGTATTAGGCTTAGGTCAGGTACACCGGGGTAGGCGTATTTAGAAGCACCAGTTGAGTACGTTAGTCAATGTATATATGTATATATATTTTATCTATTTTAAAGTATCATATGGCTAAGAAACCATATCAATGCTTTTACAGTATTATTTTATAATCCTCCTTTTACTGTACGCACTTTACTTTACTATGAGTATTGCAATTGTGGCAATTCATTTCTCTTGTATGAGGAAGAAGACTGCTCAATAAATTACACCTTTTTATTGAAAACGCCCGTCTTTCTTTTCTCTGCATTCTGGTGAAACTAAGTACGCACATTTGACTGAGTGAAATAGCTGTCTATTGTTTTCACGCGACTCTAGAGATACACTCTTATTCTGAGGGAGCAAAGTTGTCATGTTATATGGTTGTCGGAAGCTAATCCCTTCTTGTCTAATCAGGAAAGTTAATTCCTTCTTGACCATTCGAGGAAGTTTCTAGTGACCTCTGAGCTAGCTGGCAAACCTTAAGTCTAATATAGTCAGTAGAGACCTAGTCGACCTCAGTCCTACGTCTACACTGCTGAATATATTATTCCAATGCGCAGAGCCTATTGGGAATATAGGAACTACACTACAGTCTTTATAATTTGTTTATGAAAGAGCACATTTTAAGTAACTGCATCAATGAAAAGTTGCATCAGCGTCTGGTAAACCTAGGTCCAATTTCCCAAGAATTCGGAAAAAAGGCAGACAACTAGGCCAAGACAAGGGTAACCAAGACAACCACTGGGGTGACCAAACGAAAAGGGTCACAAAGCATCCCCAGGGGAAGGAGGGTGACAAACCCAAAGATAAAACATAAGATTCTTTTAGAAGGCCGCCAAAATCCTGGACAGGGGTTGGGCCCAAAAACTCTTCCCAGCCCTCTAGTGGATACAAAAGGAAAATGTTGATCCTGCAAAGGCATGGTGTTTCCACTGTAACAAACTAGAGATGCTGCCTGCCCCAACAAACCAGCTCCTAGCCCCCCCCCTAACACCTACTGCAGTGGTTCCCAAACGTATTCGACCCACGGCTCCCTTGACATTGGCCACAACCCCCCATTATGTTACCTTTTTTGGCGGGTGAGGGGATTGTTAGCCCAGCCTCGGAAGTACTTATATTTTCCACCCTGAAAATATTTGGGATGAAGGTATTATAATCATAGATGATGTAACAAAGTAAAAATATAACAATTATTTAATAAAAAACTTTAATTGGTTACGTCAGGAACAATACTCTTCAGCAGTGGAGTCTGCATATGGATTTTTTTAAAACAGTTTTTATTTAAAAACAATTGCCTTTAGAGGGAGGGGCTCACTGCTGGAAACCAAGTGGAGAGAGAGATAGGCGGGGACGAAATAAATAATTCTCATTGGCATCTTTCGCGAGGTCACGTTAATGTGCCAATGCATGCCAGCAGGAGTAGTGTGAACAGAGTAGTATAGTTATCCATAAATTAGTCCTGCAGTTCAATGCAAGCACTCAAGTGGACATGGATAGATACACTGAAAAAGCCAAAAGCATTAGTTAGCAATAATATAGAATAGAAGCACCTTATTTACAATGTTTCTTTTTGTCCTGAAAAAGAATAAATGGAAATGATTGTAGCTTTCTAACTTTCTGTATATGTGCCTAAAATTGTTTTTATTAAATACTGGCTAAAAGCATGTAGAAACTGTTTTAATACATTGACAAGCTGTCTAATTATTACAGACATTTGAACCAAATCTTCTTTCCTATTGTGACAACCCAGAATTTACTGAATTTAGAAATGCCACTCTGTTCTCATTTACAAAACCGATTCAATATATTTCGGTCAGGGAATGGAACAATCTCATGCAAAAGCTTTACTACACATCTGTTCCAATTTCCAATACTCCAAAAACTAACTTTTTTACCTTTCTTATTAACTTGTGCAAACTCTGCCCCATCTGCATGTTTAGCACCAAGACACTTCGGTGAAGCTATGGTTACAAATATTACATCCAAAATGCACAGATTTAAATCTTTATCTGTAGATAGCTACCAGGAACTGGAAATGTTGTGGCATACAAAAACCTGCAAGCCCGGGGTCCTGTATGGTATTTAAAGTTTGAAAGGAAATACGAACAGTTCTAAAATAAGGAAATGGCATAGTAACCATATTAAACCTTGTTCGGTGGTGCGCCATAAAAATGTAAAACATCAATCCTAATGATGCAAGCCACCAGTTCTGTCAGTCTCCAGGATAACCTTTAAATATACCGTACGTACAGCAACCGTTTTCACTATTTCCCCACATACAAAATTGTTTGAGTGTTGCATTTCCTGCCAGTCGAGCATTGTGCTTACAAAACTGGTCAATCTGGCAGCCAGCTGGCTTCTAAGAGTCAGTGCTGGAGGATGCAGGCCTTTGATTTATTCTCATGGATTCTTCCAGTGTTCCCAATCTGTGCGCCATGGCACCCTGGTGCACCATAAAATCTAGCTAGGGACGCCGCAAACAGATTGGTCCGTCTATCATCTCCTTGTGTTTGCTTTGTTCGGTCTAAGTTGGCAGGGTATGCCCAGACGTGGGTCCCTTGCTCACTTTGCCACTAGATTCAAGCTAGCCTGGCAGATGAGGGCTGTTAGCCCGAAGCCGGTCCCAGGATGCTTGTTTCCGGTCCAGGGAAGACATGGCTTGGCAGTTCGGCTGGACTGTTCCCATGAGGGACAGGGTCAAGACTGATTTGCATATAGCTGTGTCTGAATTGGGGTGGCGAAGTGAGCTAAATAATGATGATGGATTCAACCCAGATCTGTGAATGGGGGTGAGTGTATGAAGAAAAGTTTCAGCGCTCCATCCATCATCTCCTTGTGTTTGCTTAAAAAGAAAGAAGTCATTGGAACGTGTTCACTGTATCAATTTACTTTTCGCTGGTTGTGTTTCTTGGTTCTGGGGGACCTGATGAGGCTCCAGTTCCTTTCATTTAGTGTTTTGCCACACCAATCCCCTGGCAATGGAGCCACATATTATGCTTGTAAGGGCAGTCTGCTGGAAACAACCTAGACGACCATTTACTTTTGCATTAAAAGGCAACATTCTTTAGCACAGTAATGGCCATATTTAAACATTTTAGCAAGCCAACTAAGCCAGTCTAGTCATCAATGTATACAATTTTCATCCGTTTATAAAACCATAGTTAGTGAACATACCCCTGGCATCTTCAGAAGAAATCACTTTAAATTGAGTCATTTTTTGCCAATGTATTATGCAAAATCTGGCATTAAAACACACAATAGAATAATACCATTGTGGTGGTTGGATTATCCTATTAAACACTGCAGCGCTATGAGCATGCTCCTCGGAAATGTGCTTCAATGTTTTACTACACCGAGTGCTTCTAAAGAGTTGGAACTGGCTTAATTCTTGCTCTGACAGTTATTCGTATGCCGGAACAGGGTTTTGGGTCGGCCCCAATGAATTGCCCCAACTGGTCCCAGTGCAGTGTGCTGACAACAGGACATGTGTAGCATGGCCAACATGCATTCAGTATGTGCTTCATCAGGCAGCCTGCAAAGGAAATGTAGGAATTCAAACATCTTTTCCAGAAAGCATGTTAGCTGCAAAGGCCTCAGTTGAAGGACAATCATTCATTCTTTATGTCTAAATTGTCGCCTGACTGAGGTCAAGTGTCACTGATGTACCTCCATACTCAGCAGCCTATCAGGGAAAGCAAAGACACATATCAAAAACTGACAACGAATATAAACCAAGATATAAGTGTTTCTCAAGCTCTGCTTTCAGACTCTCAGATCTCCCTCCAGTTAGTCATTGGCTGTATTTTTGCCTTTGATCCTGTGCTTCGCTGCCCGCTGGCCATGTTATCTCCAAACAAAACCCACATACATACACACATACATATTACGAAATATTTGTAGGGCTAAATGTGTTCTGTGAGTTTTGTAGAATATTGTTGTGTATGCTGTTACGCTCATAACCAGTTTGTAGCATATAATACAAATTGAATAGTTTTTGCCATTTTGCATGACGTGCTCATAATTACCCTATATAACAAATGTATTAACCTTCAAACTAAAGATTGATTAAAATCCCACAAGAATTATCCCTTGCCGGTTTCATGCAGCTGATTCCAGTAGGTGCATAACTCTTAGAACTATTTTAACTGGATCGCAACTTGTGAAATGAAGGTTAGACAAGCATTTCTGTAACAAATGTCCTAATGACTAATCTACTTTTTTGTAGAATACAAATCTGAGACCTAGAGATTACATCAGATGCTGTGCAGCAGGCACATCAACCCTTTAATATTTAATGAGGAGTCGTACCTCTGACCAGAGATTGCATGCCTACATACAGATATATAATCACTGATAGAACCAAAGATTAATGTGATATTATAGTAAGAAATTATAATCTGTTAATTTACATTTTAAAACAAATCTTGGAAATTCACTGAAAAAAACAAAAATTAAAGAGACGTTATAGTTATTTGAAAACGAACTAAAAAAAATGAAATTCACCAGTTATAGTTATCACAAGTGACTATAACGCGTGCCCCAAAGTAACTATAACTCGAGCCCCTCCACTATGAACAGTGTTCTTATCATTGATGTGGTTTGAGATGTATTTAGTGATGTTATCAATGCAACCATTAAACATGTCATGAGTGATGTAATTTGTGAGACTATACGCAGTGCATGGAGAGGGTGCGAGTTATATTTACTTTAGGGCACAATTTATAGCTACTTGGGATAACTATTGCTAGAGAAATTAGGTGGGTTTGTTAGTTTAAAATGTTACGACTTAACTGACATTTTCAACTAACTATAGCTTTCCCTTAATCTTTTTTTTTTCAGTGACTTTTTATATTTTTGTGTAAATTAAGATATTATTACAATTCCTAACTATGACTTCACTTTAACTTTTGTTTTTTCAGCGAATATCATTGTTTTTATAACATAAAATAAGATATCCATCAGCGACCGCCGCAACCTCCCGCTGGTGGCAAACTTCCCGCCACACAGGGTTGAAGGGTTGGATGCAAAGCCTGGCCACAGCCACCAGCGGGAGCCCACCCCTGGATCCACTGCAATTCTCGAGGGGGGCACGGTGGGACTTGAGGTGGATCCACAGTACCCCAAAAGTTGTTTTTATTTTTATTTTTTGGCCCCAAGATGTTAGGGTTTACCTACCCTAATATATCATTTTGTTTTAATTAGTAGGACATACAGCATATTGGATTGTGGCACTTGTATTTTTGTCTTAACACATTTTCTCTTGGGTTCAACATCCCGGAATGCAAGTGATGTTGGTGAAAATGCTACAATTGGACAAAGATGTTATACATGACACAGCCACTTGTCTGGTATGTTTTAAAATGTTGCAAAGTCTTCTATTCCATTCGAAACCTGCTTGTTTCACATATAAAACTGAAAGTAAACTCTGCTCATTTTTGTGAGGGTTCACTCTTTCATCATGTCTTGCATTAAAATGATAATTGGCAATATGAATTGTTTGTGTAGTGGAATATTTTATTCTGAGCTTCACATTACAACGAAGGTACAGCATAGACAATAACTGTTCAGATTTCCCTAATGCAGAGAATAAGCAAAGTATTGGTGACAAGTAGCTAACGCATTAAAAAGGCAGTGAGATGAGTTAAGATATGTGTATACTTCATGAATACACATAAGCATGCAAGAAGCAAAACACACTTGAAAGAAAAACCCAAAAAGCTAATAGAATCACCTCCATCAGAAATACAAAATTAGCTACACATTCATGGACTTATATAGGATGATAAAACCCTCCTGCCTAGACTGGTATAGTTTATAAGTGGGATCCACAACTAGCACTATAAACATCCAAGAATACTACTGTTCACTAGCTGTACAGTTTCTTAGCTATGGGTTTTCTACTTGCGTTAAGGTTGTGTCCCTTATGTAAACTTTTATGTTCCCCTTTGTTAAACTCTCAGACCAATATTAACATTATGTGTAGGTGAGATTAAATATTTTCACTGATGTCTCCCTGCCACAAGAAAAGTACAAGCATTGGCAATGCCCATAGGCCAGGTCTGGCAATAAATTAATGCGGTATGGTAATGTGAAGCATTAGGAATAAATAGTATGACAATAGATGTGAATTAGTGTGGAAAAAAAGTACTGTAGAATCATATTGGTGTAGGTTAAAAGGTCAGGCGGCAGTTGCATTGCCAAGCCAGACCTAATCATCCCTGTGGGTTAATTACTTCTCCCCTCCTATTTGTGTCGCTGCCAGAGCAATACACCATAAATGATGTAGTCCTATTAAGACACTGTAACAAACTAGAGATGCTGCCTGCCCCAACAAACTAGCTCCTAGCCCCCCCCCAGCACCTACTGCAGTGGTTCCCGAACGTATTCGACCCACACCTCCCTTGACATTGGCCACAACTTCCCTTTATGTTACTTTTTTTGGCGGGTGAGGGGATTGTTAGCCCAGCCTCGGAAGTACTTATATTTTCCACCCTGAAAATATTTGGGATGAAGCAGATGAAGGTGTTATAATCATAGATGATGTAACAAAGTAAAAATATAACAATTATTTAATAAAAAACTTTAATTGGTTATGTCAGGAACAATACTCTTCAGCAGTGAAGTCTGCATGTGGATTTTCTTAAAACAGTTTTGTTTAAAAACAATTGCCTTCTTTTTAAAAAAAAAACAACAATTGCCTTCTCACACAGACTGAGGCCTTCCGCTACCTCTAGATCAAACATGCCCTCCTCTCCGCCATCCCTGATCTTTCCTCCTTGCCTGAATCCTCCCCCTTGGAGGACAGATTGCTTTCAGAACCCCTCCCGACAAAGGCCATTTCCTCCACATACCGTCAGCTTTGCAATAACCTCCCAAATACATTTCAGCCCCTACGAGACAAATGGCAGACAGACCTAGGCAACCTGGAGGAGGACGAGTGGCGGGCGGCCTTGATGTCCCCCAGGGAGGTGGCGATTAATCACCGACTCAGACTGATGCAACTGAAGATCTTACACAGGACCTACATGCCTGCGACTCTGTTAGCCAAAATCGGGAGGAGGGAGGATGATAGGTACCTAAGACGTTGCCGACAAACTGGTACCTTCTACCATATATTATGGGAATGTCGAGAGATACAGCGCTTTTGGGAGGTGGTTGTCCGAAAAATGAGAGACTCACTGGGAAAACCCGTTCCTCTGTCGCCAAGAGAAATTGTCCTCAACATTTGAGGTGCCACGGACCTGAATGATCTAGAGTCACAGTGGGCTGCTTTGAGTTTTCTAATTGCTAAGCGTTCAATTGCATTGAAATGGGGTGCTACCGATAGACCTCTAGTGGTGGGCTGGATGGCTGAACTGGACAGGTGTATGTTGGCTGAAAAAACTGTCTACAAACTTCGTGGCTGCCCTGCGAAGTGGTACAAAAAGTGGGGCCACTGGAACATTTACCAGGGTGAACTTTGTGAATCCCCCTCGGTGGAACTGGCCATGAACCGGACCAGACTACTGGACAGAATTGTACAATGATTCCTTATGTTGTAAATGTACCTTGACATTGCTTGACCGTGTCGAATGTACTTAGATTTTGACTCTGCAATGCTTTCAATAAAAATGTATGTTAAAAAAAAAAACAATTGCCTTCAGAGGGAGGGGCTCACTGCTGGAAACCAAGTGGAGAGAGAGATAGGCGGGGACGAAATAAATGATTCTCATTGGCATCTTTCGCGAGGTCACGTTAATGTGCCAATGCATGCCAGCAGGAGTAGAGTGAACAGAGTAGTATAGTTATCCATAAATTAGTCATGCAGTTCAATGCAAGCATTCAAGTGGAGATGGATCGATACACTGAAAAAGCCAAAAGCATTAGTTAGCAATATTATAGAATAGAAGCATCTTATTTACAATGTTTCTTTTTGTCCTGAAAAAGAATAGATGGAAATGGTTGTAGCTTTCTAACTTTCTGTACATGTGCCTAAAATTGTTTTTATTAAATACTGGCTAAAAGCATGTAGAAACTGTTTTAATAAATTGACAAGCTGTCTAATTATTACAGACATTTGAACCAAATCTTCTTTCCTATTGTGACAACCCAGAATTTACTGAATTTAGAAATGCCACTCTGTTCCCATTTACAAAACCGATTTAATATATTTCGGTCAGGGAATGGAATAATCTCATGCAAAAACTGTGCTCTACTACACATCTGTTCCAATTTCCAATACTCCAAAAACTAACTTTTTTACCTTTCTTATTAACTTGTGCAAACTCTGCCCCATCTGCATGTTAAGCACCAAGACACTTCGGTGAAGCTGTGGTTACAAATATTACATCCAAAATGCACAGATTTAAATCTTTATCTGTAGATAGCTACCAGGAACTGGAAATGTTGTGGCATACAAAAACCTGCAAGCCCGGGGTCCTGTATGGTATTTAAAGTTTGAAAGGAAATACGAACAGTTCTAAAAGAAGGAAATGGCATAGTAACCATATTAAACCTTGTTCGGTGGTGCGCCATAAAAATGTAAAACATCAATCCTTTTTTTTTTAAAACTCTTTATTCATGACTGGGTCAGATATTACATTGTGCATAAAAAAAATTTACATACTGTCAGTCTTTTCCGTTTTCTGAAACGTAACTTCGGCGTAGTGTTTCATACATCAGTCCCAGCATTACAGTTCTTAAAAATCCAGATATCAAATCAGAGTATTACTTATTACATGTCAATAGAGTACTGTATCGCCCCAACCGTTGCCCGTTCCCTCCCAACTCCCCCCACCCTGTTCCCGTCTTCTGGTCATTCCCGTGTACATTAACTAGACCACTCATCTAACAGTTATGTGGCTGTACGAAAGGACGTTACAGTTCATAGGCGTGGTCACCAGGTTGTCTAGGCTAGCCGGCCTTGCATATCGCCACTCCCCATAGCTGGTGTGTGTTCAAGCACCCTCATCCCGGGGCAATTCCAGATTCTCCTCCTCCAGTTCCAATAGCATGCTGTCCCAGTCTTGTGCTACAGGGTATTTCCGGTGGCCCCTCTCCTCCTCCCTACGCAGTTCCGCTGCCTCCGCCTTTCCCCATTTCAGCATATCGGACCTCCACACCTCTATGCCTGTGGGTCTAAGGGACTTCCACCTCATAGTGAGGGTCCGGAGTGCTAACAAGAGAGCTAGGTCTGTAAATTTCAATTGTGCCTTACAGGCCTTGGGTCTCTTCCTATTACCTATCAGGCAGGGTAAGACGCCCTCTGGGACCTGCACACCCGTTATAGCGTGCAATGTGTTTCGGATAGTCTCCCAGTATGAGCGTAGTCTAGGGCACTCCCACAACATGTGGACAATATCAGCGTCATCACCCTGACACCTAGGGCAGCAGTGGGGGGTGGTGGGGAATATTCTATGTAATCTTTGTGGAGTGAGGTAAGCCCTATGTAGCACCATGGCCTGTATAAATTTGAATTTAGCATTTCTGGACACTCTCCTAGGGTGCCCGAGGAAGATCTTCCAGTCCCCGTCTGTAATTTCCTCTCCAGTGTCTGTGCTCCAGGCCTCCCTGAGTGGGGTGAGGGAACTAGCTGCGTGCTCTCTAATGCCCACATATAGCCATTTCACTAAGTGTCCGCCTGACCCCATATAGTGTAGGAGATGGACCAATTCGTGTTGTGCTGGTTTAGTGCGTTGTGTAGCCCAAGTGCGTCTTACGTGTAAAACATCAATCCTAATGATGCAAGCCACCAGTTCTGTCTGTCTCCAGGATAACCTTTAATTATACCGTACGTACAGCAACCGTTTTCACTATTTCCCCACATACAAAATTGTTTGAGTGTTGCATTTCCTGCCAGTCCGAGCATTGTGCTTACAAAACTGGTCAATCTGGCAGCCAGCTGGCTTCTAAGAGTCAGTGCTGGAGGATGCAGGCCTTTGATTTATTCTCATGGTTTCTTCCAGTGTTCCCAATCTGTGCGCCATGGCACCCTGGTGCGCCATAAAATCTAGCTAGGGACGCCGCAAACAGATTGGTCCGTCCATCATCTCCTTGTGTTTGCTTTGTGCGGTCTAAGTTGGCAGGGTATGCCCAGACGTGGGTCCCTTGCTCACTTTGCCACTAGATTCAAGCTAGCCTGACTGATGAGGGCTGTTAGCCCGAAACCGGTCCCAGGATGCTTGTTTCCAGTCCAGTGAATACATGGCTTGGCAGTTCGGGCTGGACTGTTCCCATGAGGCACAGGGTCAAGACTGATTTGCTTATAGCTGTGTCTGAACTGAGGTGGCGAAGTGAGCTAAAGAACAATGATGGATTCAACCCAGATCTCTGACAAGGGGTGAGTGTCTGAAATGTTTCAGCGCTCCGTCCATCATCTCCTTTTGTTTGCTTTGTTCGCCCTAAGTTGGCAGGGTATGCCCAGATGTGGGTCCCTTGTTCACTTTACCACTGGTTTCAAGCTAGCCTGGCAGATGAGGGTTGTTAGCCCGAAACCGGTCCCAGGATGCTTGTTTCCGGTCCAGGGAAGACATGGCTTGGCAGTTCGGGCTGGACTGTTCCCATGAGGGACAGGGTCAAGACTGATTTGCATATAGCTGTGTCTGAATTGGGGTGGCGAAGTGAGCTAAAGAACGATGATGGATTCAACCCAGATCTGTGAATGGGGGTGAGTGTCTGAAAAGTTTCAGCGCTCCATCCATCATCTCCTTGTGTTTGCTTAAAAAGAAAGAAGTCATTGGAACGTGTTGACTGTATCAATTTACTTTTTGCTGGTTGTGTATCTTGGTTCTGGGGGACCTGATGAGGCTCCAGTTCCTTTCATTTAGTGTTTTGCCACACCAATCCCCTGGCAATGGAGCCACATATTATGCTTGTAAGGGCAGTCTGCTGGAAGCAAATCTAGACGACCATTTACTTTTGCATTAAAAGGCAACATTCTTTAGCACAGTAATGGCCATATTTAATCATTTTAACAAGCCAACTAAGCCAGTCTAGTCATCAATGTATACAATTTTCATCCGTTTTTAAAACCATAGTTAGTGAACATACCCCTGGCATCTTCAGAAGAAATTACTTTAAATTGAGTCATTTTTTGCCAATGTATTATGCAAGATCTGCCATTAAAACACACAATAGAATAATACCATTGTAGTGGTTGGATTATCCTATTAAACACTGCAGCGCTATGAGCATGCTCCTCGGAAATGTGCTTCAATGTTTTACTACACCGAGTGCTTCTAAAGAGTTGGAACTGGCTTAATTCGTGCTCTGACAGTTATTCGTATGCCGGAACAGGGTTTTGGGTCGGCCCCAATGAATTGTCCCAACTGGTCCCAGTGCAGTGTGCTGACAACAGGACATGTGTAGCATAGCCAACATGCATTCAGTATGTGCTTCATCAGGCAGCCTGCACAGGAAATGTAGGAATTCAAACATCTTTTCCAGAAAGCATGTCAGCTGCAAATGCCTCAGTTAAAGGACAATCATTCATTCTTTATGTCTAAATTGTCGCCTGACTGAGGTTAAGTGTCACTGATGTACCTCCATACTCAGCAGCCTATCAGGGAAAGCAAAGACACATATCAAAAACTGACAACGAATATAAACCAAGATATAAGTGTTTCTCAAGCTCTGCTTTCAGACTCTCAGATCTCCCTCCAGTTAGTCATTGGCTGTATTTTTGCCTTTGATCCTGTGCTTCGCTGCCCGCTGGCCATGTTATCTCCAAACAAAACCCACATACATACACACATAAATATTATGAAATATTTGTAGGGCTAAATGTGTTCTGTGAGTTTTGTAGAATATTGTTGTGTATGCTGTTACGCTCATAACCAGTTTGTAGCATATAATACAAATTGAATAGTTTTTGCCATTTTGCATGATGTGCTCATAATTACCCTATATAACAAATGTATTAACCTTCAAACTAAAGATTGATTAAAATCCCACAAGAATTATCCCGTGCCGGTTTCATGCAGCTGATTCCAGAAGGTGCATAACTCTTAGAACTATTTTAACTGGATCGCAACTTGTGAAATGAAGGTTAGACAAGCATTTCTGTAACAAATGTCCTAATGACTAATCTACTTTTTTGTAGAATACAAATCTGAGACCTAGAGATTACATCAGATGCTGCGCAGCAGGCACATCAACCCTTTAATATTTAATGAGGAGTCGTACCTCTGACCAGAGATTGCATGCCTACATACAGATATATAATCACTGATAGAACCAAAGATTAATGTGATATTATAGTAAGAAATTATAATCTGTTAATTTACATTTAAAAACAAATCTTGGAAATTCACTGAAAAAAACAAAAATTAAAGAGACGTTATAGTTATCTGAAAACTAACTAAAAAAAAATGAAATTCACCAGTTATAGTTATCACAAGTGACTATAACGCGTGCCCCAAAGTAACTATAACTCGAGCCCCTCCACTATGAACAGTGTTCTTATCATTGATGTGGTTTGAGATGTATTTAGTGATGTTATCAATGCAACCATTAAACATGTCATGAGTGATGTAATTTGTGAGACTATAAGCAGTACATGGAGAGGGTGCGAGTGATATTTACTTTAGGGCACAATTTATAGCTACTTGGGATAACTATTGCTAGAGAAATTAGGTGGGTTAGTTAGTTTAAAATGTTACGACTTAACTGACATTTTCAACTAACTACAGCTTTCCCTTAATCTTTATTTTTTTCAGTAACTTTTTATATTTTTGTGTAAATTAAGATATTATTACAATTCCTAACTATGACTTCACTTTAACTTTTGTTTTTTCAGCGAATTTCATTGTTTTTATAACATAAAATAAGATATCCATCAGCGACCGCCGCAACCTCTCGCTGGTGGCAAACTTCCCGCCACACAGGGTTGAAGGGTTGGATGCAAAGCCTGGCCACAGCCACCAGCGGGAGCCCACCCGTGGATCCACGGCAATTCTCGAGGGGGGCACAGTGGGACTTGAGGTGGATCCACAGTACCCCAAAAGTTGTTTTTTTGGGGGGGGGTTTTGGCCCCAAGATGTTAGGGTTTACCTACCCTAATATATCATTTTGTTTTAATTAGTAGGACATACAGCATATTGGATTGTGGCACTTGTATTTTTGTCTTAACACTTTTTCTCTTGGGCTCAACATCCCAGAATGCAAGTGATGTTGGTGAAAATGCTACAATTGGACAAAGATGTTATACATGACACAGCCACTTGTCTGGTATGTTTTAAAATGTTGCAAAGTCTTCTATTCCATTCGAAACCTGCTTGTTTCACATATAAAACTGAAAGTAAACTCTGCTCATTTTTGTGAGGGTTCACTCTTTCATCATGTCTTGCATTAAAATGATAATTGGCAATCTGAATTGTTTGTGTAGTGGAATATTTTATTCTGAGCTTCACATTACAACGAAGGTACAACATAGAAAATAACTGTTCAGATTTCCCTAATGCAGAGAAAAAGCAAAGTATTGGTGACAAGTAGCTAACGCATTAAAAAGGCAGTGAGATGAGTTAAGATATTTGTATACTTCATGAATACACATAAGCATACAAGAAGCAAAACACACTTGAAAGAAAAACCCAAAAAGCTAATAGAATCACCTCCATCAGAAATACAGAATTAGCTATACATTCATGGACTTATATAGGATGATAAAACCCTCCTGCCTAGCCTGGTATAGTTTATAAGTGGGATCCACAACTAGCACTGTAAACATCCAAGAATACTACTGTTCACTAGCTGTACAGTTTCTTAGCTATGGGTTTTCTACTTTTGTTAAGGTTGTGTCCCTTATGTAAACTTTTATGTTCCCCTTTGTTAAACTCTCAGACCAATATTAACATTATGTGTAGGTGAGGTTAAATATGTTCACTGATGTCTCCCTGCCACAAGAAAAGTACAAGCATTGACAATGCCCATAGGCCTGGTCTGGCAATAAATTAATGCTGTATGGTAATGTGAAGCATTAGGAATAAATAGTATGACAATAGATGTGAATTAGTGTGGAAAGAAAGTACTGTAGAATGATATTGGTGTAGGTTAAAAAGTCAGGCGGTAGTGGCATTGCCAAGCCAGACCTAATCATCCCTGTGGGTTAATGACTTCTTCCCTCCTATTTGTGTCGCTGCCAGAGCAATACACCATAAATGATGTAGTCCTATTAAGACACTTTAACAGTACAGTGTCATGAGTATGCCCCTGAAAGTTCAAACCTCAAGTAGCTGGAGCAATAAAAAAAATTATCACAGCTATATGCAGGGCAAGCACTTTTTTCTGGAAGCACACCACTTCTGCCCAATCAAAACATGAACTCCTGGCTCCCAACATGTGGGTGGAGTCAAAGCCACTCTCAAGTAATGCTCACATGATACCTGGGCGACAGCTGCACTGTCAAGCCAGACCATAAATAGAGGTTAAAGCAATGGAACTTGATTCTTTTTTCTATAAACATATTTTGGTGCTCAAATATTGCCCATTGGCAGTAGTACCTTACTCCGAAATATAGGCATCTTGCATCAAATATTGTGGAAATCTCCCTGTTGATGTGGCATACTATGCAAGTGCATTCCATGCATCCTTTTTTAATTCATAAGCAGTGGAGACCCCTTCATTCAGCAGTGGAAACATCCCTTCTTCATAGAACAGGCACATCTTGAGCAGTGCAAGCTTTCCACCTGCAGCTGACAATTGTAGGTGGGTCAGCAGCAGTGAAAGCATTTCCCAGTGCAAGTTTTGCTTCCTCACAGAATTGATTCTGGGTGGCACTATCAAAGCAATCTTCCTACTCTCACTGAATGTAGCAAGTGCAATCTTCCATTCCCTGCATAAGTGCAGTGCAAATTTTCATCGCTCACAGTACATAAACAGTTAAGGCATGAGTGACATGCAGGTTGCAGACAGGTCTCTGGAGCGGGTAATTCACTCTGAGGAGAATCTATGGGAGAGCGAATTGAGAGTTCTGACACCATTATCACTTCAATATTATTCCACTTCAATATCCTGAAAGTCCCAAGTTTTCCGCATATTGGGAAATTGCCGATATATTGTTAGTCATTGTTATTTGGAACAACCCAGCCGAAGTAAAAATGCTTTATACAGGCACTCGGGTGGCAACGTCTTCAAAAAAATTGTTAATATGCGCTGTGCAATCCTAGCCCTGTTGCTGCACCTGTTCAAAATTTCGAGGGCCTCCAGTGTCGGACCTCTGGCCCAAATTCTTTCCTCACAGTAATCCGCATTTTATCCCAAACGTCCCCGTTAAGGGTTGCGGTTGAGCTCCGTTGCAGTCTCCCCGCCCACCGCTTGGAGGCAGACTTCATAGATGCGGAAGGAGGCGAAGGCGGCAGCCACCATGCACGCCGCCCCCAGGATGTACCACCAGTTGAAGAAGCCGAAGGAGAGCCCTTTCAGGATGCTGTACAAGCCGAACGAGACGATGGCGACGAGGGAGACCAGCTGCACGCAGAGCGGAGGCCCGCCCGCTTTCTCCTGCATTGTTTCAGGGTGACGGTGCTGGAAGCAGTCGCCTCGATTATCCACGAACCCTTGATGGCGTTCTGGGCTTCACGTGCGTTTTTGGTCGCGCGCATCAGATCTAGGGTGTGCCGAGCACGTGCAGCCTAAATTCCCCGGTTGCAATAACAACAACCTTGTGAGCGAGCACCGGTGCAGTATTTACGGGATCGTCGGCCTCCGCTCGTTTTATATCAGAGCAGAGCTAAAAGGAATAAGATTGGATGGATCTGTAATCGCGATGTACAATTACTCTAAGTGGTCGATGGGTTATTTTAAGCCAATTGTAATTCACCAGGTCAGAATGAAAGCTAAACCTCCTGCTGCTAATACCCATGTGCCTTCCAATTCCTGAAGGACTGTAGTGGTCGTGTTATTATGTTTGTTTGTTGTGCATTGTTTACTCTCCAGGCTTGTGTGGAGGGGTAAAAAATGAAAGCTCGCGTTTGTTAGCAGATCCGTATTTTGATCAAATACAATAAAAAATTGTAACAGTGTTACAAAGGACAGGGCCGGCTTTAACACTGGTGCCGCCCTGTGCGACGTTGTTTGCTGGCACCCTCCCCCATGACCATCTCGCCAGCCACGGATTCCCTCACTTCCACCATTTGACAATGCCCCCCCAAGTCTCCATAACCACTGTCTCTCAGAATAATTTAGTTTTATAGCACCACTCTTACCCATTGAACAGAGACAATCATTCGTGTGTAAATCACTGCATGGGGAATGTTACATCAGACAGGACTACAAGTTATAGGAGTCACATGTCATCCATAATGGTAGGCAGTATAGTTTAAGAGTCCTACGTCTAGAAAAGCACACATTCAGAATGTAAAACGTAATACCATTGTTAGGGGGTTCTCTCCAATAAGAATTGATTTCTACCCAGATGAGCCCTTTTTGCAAGATTAGGATAATGAAAGTCTGGCAAAAAAAACATATAACTCTAATATTTAGCTTGCAGTTTGCATGCAGCTCTTTTATGACAGTTAATAGCTCAGTGTTCTATACTAGGATTTGAACTTACAAACCGCAAGTAACAAAAGGATCTCTGTGACAGAGGCAGCAACACACTGACCTATTTTACATGATATGCACTTTTTGAGCTGAATGGTAAACGTTCTTTGCAGCAAGCATATTAACCCTCTGTACTACCTTACAAGCAGTCAAAACTTCCCCTAGACAAAACCTTGGTCTCTAATCACCGGGGTTATCTTGACATTTTAATTGATGTCTGAATATTGCTGGAGGTCAGGAACGCAGCAGCAGGTGCTTTTAAAACGAGAATATACCTAAACTGAGGCCCCCACCCAAAATCACAGCCCAGTGTGGTGTCACCGATCGCACCGCCCTAGAGCCGGCTCTGACAAAGGGGGCCCTTGAGGGTCTGAAGGCAGAAACTATAGGGTAAGTTACATTGGTTTACGCAAAACAAGAGAAGTTGTGGCGTAACGGCTAGAGCTGATGACTCTGGTGCTGGGAACCACGTTCGGACCCCCACCCCTTCCCACCGTTCCTTTCTTTCCCATCAATTATGACATCAAGACCTCTTCGTGGTGTTAGAACAGCTGCAGTTTATTCACATGCTAAGTTGGTACATACTTATTGTTAGAACTGGGGGTCCCTAGTTGGTAATGGTTTGCACCTTTGACCAAGTAGGGGACCCTGCTCCTAGTCATGGAAAGGGGATTCCACTCCTGGATAACCCCTGCTCCCCCCCTTGGTAGCTTGGCACGGGAAGACAGGCCTATCTCAGAGGCAGTATGTTAAGCATTTGTGAACACACACAGTAACACAGTGAATACACTACAGATGACACCACACAGGTTTTATAAAAATAAATATTCTGTATGTAGACTTTTCACAAGACCATAAACGACAAAAATCCACAATACTGTAATCAATAATAATTCTTCAAGATGGTAGGAATAGTTCAAAAATAGGTTATTCACTTAAAAGCAGTCTTTAGCAACAGATAACCCCAACTGGAGTTGTCACGACGTCAAGGTCAAAGAAATCCCAAAGTACGACGCCGTCCGTGAGGGGCGCGGCGTCAGGCCCAGAGTCAAAACAGACCTACAGAGGACAGTACCTTGGAAAAGGGAAAACAAAGACAGCTCACGACGTCGGGGAGGTGCGGCGTCGTTGGCGCATTGCAGTGTTCGTTCCTTGATTCGGGGGAGATGATGCGTCGGTGTCCTGGATGCTGGCACCGGCATGGGAGGCGTTGGTTCCTGACTGGAGAGGAGGTGACGTCACAATGGCGCCAAAACCACGGTTCCGTACGATGTTGATAGCTTCTTGACCACCCACATCGACGATCGGCTCTGCGATGATGTCGGCTTTGGCGTCGATGCGGCACAGCAGCAGGCGTCGGGCCTACGTCGCAAGTTGGAGCAGCGCTCACGGCTATGGCAGGCTTACGATGTTGTTCGCTGGCGTCGATGTGGCACGGCGGCCGGCGTCGGGTCTACGTTGCAAGTCGGAGCAGCGCTCACGGCTCTGATGCAGATAACGTCGTCGCTCGCTGGCGTCTGTGTTGCAGATTTCCTTCTGTGGCAACTAGAGCAGCAAGTTCCAGATGCATGCAAGCAGAAGAGGTGAAGTCTGGTATCCCTGAGACTTTGGTCAGGAGGCAAGGTCAAATCAAGCCCTTGGAGTAGTATTCTGCAAGATGATGAAAGTTCTTTAAAACTTCCTTCTCCTTTCCTTGGCAGTGAAGAGACCACTGCAGGCCAACCCAGCAAACAGCACACTGGCAGAGGGGCAGTCCAAACTCCTGCAGCTTCCTTGGTTCTGCTCCTTGGCAAAGGTTTGTCTTGTTTTCCCAGAAGTGATCTAAAGTCCTGGGGTCTGGGCCCCAATATTTATACTGCAAAATGCTTTGTTCCCTGAAGGCAGAGGGTCCTGTACCTAGTCCAAACCAGTTCTGTGCAGTCCTGGAGCACTTTGTTTTCATGACTCCTTCTTTCCTTTGGCAGGGTGGTCCAGGGTCATTAGACACACCACAGGAGATGGAGCCAGTATTGTGGAAGGCAGGCACAGTCTTTTTCAGGCCCAGGTGCTACTCCTCCCACAGACAGGTCTATTCAGCCCTGTGCTGACTCACCCTCTCTCCTGGAGCCCCCCCAGGCCCTGTCACTCACAAACCAGACATTCAATACACAAGCTAGCAGAGGCAGGCTGGATGGTTAGGTAAGAAAATACCCACTTGCTAAAAGTGGCATTTTCAAACACAGAATGCCAAAACCAACTTTACTAAAATATGTATTTCATCATCCTGAGTTCAGGCATCCTAAATTTGAATTTCTACCATGTTCCGTGGGTCAGTTAGGATTATAAGATGTTATAATCAAACTGCCCATTCTGGCCTATGGGGACAGGTAGCCTTGCAATGGTGAAAAACGAAAATGGATGTAATTCACAATAAGGGCATGCCACACACATCAGGGCATGTCCTACCTCTTACATACAATGCACCCTGCCCGTCGGCCTACCTTAGGGGTCTCTGAAATGTAGAAAAGGGAAGGTTTAGGGACTGACAAGTGGGTGCACTTACCAAGTCGACATGGCAGTACTAGACTGCACACAGGCTCTGCAATGGCAAGCCTGAGACACACTTTACAAGCTGCTTCTGTGGGTGGCACAATCAGTGCTGCAAGCCCACCAGCAGCATTTGATTTACAGGCCCTGGGCACACTTGGTGCACTGTACTAAGGTCTGACAAGTAAATCAAATAAGCCAATCATGGAGTCAATATTCAGTACATCAATTTAACATAGGGAGCACTTGCACTGTGGCACGGAATAGCAGTGGTACAGTGCCCAAAGCATCAAAACCTATAAAAAACAGAGGAGGAAATCGGTGAAAAATGGAAGGGGAAACTCATGCCAATGGTACCAGGCCTAACACTTATCATGAAGGCGTCAGTTATTAGCATGCTTAGTTCTTGCTTATCTTGTACTACAATGTAACACATTTAGCTCAGAACGGTTATACAGTGTACATCTTATCCTTATTGCATATTAATAACTTTAACTTGCCTAATCCTGCGATTGCATCATCCGTACAGTCATAATGTCTCGTCAATTGGTGTCATAAATCACGTTCAACTGCTGTGACAGCTTTACTTGTGTTGACTACTTGACACAGCGGGTCACGGCTTCGAGGTATCCCTTGCTACCGAATGTCTGGCGTTCATGGTCCACCCAGCGCTGATCATTTCTTACTCCTTTGTTGGCCCTCAAGTGACCCTGCCTTGAGACATCCCAAGGATCTTGTTCGGGTAATTTTACGTTCTTGTGTGAAAATATTTATTGTTAAACCTTGTGACTCCTGACCCCTATCTCTCACTGTAGCTGCAATGCCCATGTTATCTGGTGTGGATGGGTGGGAACAAATGCTTCCGCGGCAATGCTGGTGGGGACTGCTTGTCCTGGTCACCCTTTGGCTATGCTTATGGCCACGCTCATCTCTCCTGATTGGGCCCCTTGAATCCAAACTTGTTTTGATCATTCACTGACCCTTTGCCTTGGCCCCTTCTCACGCCCTGCTGCTATTGTGCCCTTTGTTTGCCACCCACGGTGGGGGAATACGGCCATCCCTCTACGGTCACCTGTGACTCTGGGTCAGTGGTACAACCCTCCCCCCCCAGCTGTGTGAGCATCTCATGGGCTCTCCCACTGTTCCTTTCTTTCCCATCAATTATGAACACCAAGACTTTTTCTTGGTGTTAGAATGGCCACAGTTTATTCACATAATAAGATACACACAACCGCAGTGCAGAGCTGATGCTATGCACTGAACTTCCGGAAGGCATCTCTAGGTAATTTCTTAACCACCACTGCAGAGCCCATCTAGATGGGATTGGGAAATACGATGGCAGGGGGGTGCCATAAATAACCGTTCTCCGAAAGGTATGCTTTGCAGGAAAGGGGGGCACCTTTGTCCTGACCGCGCTCACCTTCTCAACCTACACCCGAGACCTCTGTCACCACTCGCCGTGGATTCACAAGCCTTCTCAGTCAGCAACTGACCTTAACAGCCACAACGTTGCTCACCTCAACTTAGTCAATGCGTCTTCCTGAAGCCTCCATTACGTGCTGTCGCCAACTGCTTCTGGGGCACCACCGCCCATGCAGACCCTTTGTGCGGCATGAGTCCTGAAACCGGCCAACCCAGACACCTATGGGAAACTTTCACTTGTGACCCGGCTACCTCATTGACACTAAAGACCCCAGGCATCTGTCACTTTCTCTAGGGCACCACTGTCCTGGCTGCAGGTGGTGTGCAGCAGGACCAGTATGATCCTCCCGCAATTCATGCTGTAATGCTTGCCCTATGTCCTCGTTGCCCCGGAAGGTCCCCAAGCGCCCGCCGCCTTCTTCTGGGCACCGCCGTCCTGGCTGCAGGTGCTGGTATGGCAGGACTGGATGATTCGTTGTTTGTTACCACCCCACGCGATGCCCCAATGGGGCGCGCCTCCACTCTAAGGGTGATCGTTCTGCACCACTGCTCTCCTTGTGCGGCATCTCAGATGGTGGTGACAACAACTCATTTCTTCCAACAACAATCCTGGGCACTGCTTGTCCCGGTCGCTTTATGGCTGTGCTTGTGGCCACGCCCATCTGTCCTGATTCATCCCATTGAATCCACAATTGTTTTGGTAATTCGCTGACCCTATGCCTTAGTGCACTCTCGCTCCCTGCTGCTGCTGTGCCCTTTGTTTCCTGCCCACGTAGGAGGGACTTTTTAGCAGCCGTCCTTTTAGCCGCCGTCCCTCTAGGGTCAGCTGCGCCTCCTGGGCTGCAGTAGGTCTCGGCATTAGCTCAGCGTCCTGTGATTCTGGGCAAATCACTTAATCTCTCTGACCCTAAAAAAAAAAATGAATGTGTTCTTGTCTAATGCAACTTCTGCTGCTTATGTAATGTGCTTCAATACCATTGGGTCAAGTTTGCACTAAATGAAACTGCATACTAAACTGTTGGACAAAGCAATTAATGAACTTGACAAGCGAGTTCAGAGATCTCCTAAAAAATGCTGTAGATAAATACCAGATGAAGGAAGCCATAATAGTGCTAATAACATAGACCGTGCTTTATATTTGTGAAATTTTGAAAGGAATACTACTTTGACGTTAACCCTAGTGGAATTGCATGCCTATTGAGATGTATATTTTTATGAATATTTTCATATTAAATTGGAATCATTATAATGTGATTAGCATTTAGGGCCAGATGTAGGTGGCCCAATACCGGTCGGTAAAGGCCGAAATTACCGAATTTCGGCCGTTACCGACCGATATTTGGTATTTAAGATGTAGGGGGCCTTAAATTCACTGATTCGGTAAATTTACAGATTCAGTAATTTTACCGATTCTGTAAAATACCGAATCGGTAAATTTACCGAATCGGTAAATCTAGATGTAGGTGGCACTGAAAACAGTGCCACAGGCCCTTAATAACGAATTCCTGTATACATGCACATCTGTGCATGTACACCTGTCCTTAGGGCATGTATGTGTGCCACATGGCACACAAGCCTGAATCAGGGGTGCAACAGGGTGTCAAAGTGACACCCTGCCACCCTTGACTATTTGGTAATTTTACGGAATCGGTATTTACCGATTCGGTAATTGCCATTGATTCCTATGGGCCTCAAGGCTCATAGGAATCAATGGCAATTACCGAATCGGTAAATACCGATTCGGTAATTGTTACCGAATATTTACCTACATGGCATTTACCGATTTGTAAATACCGAATCGGTAAAATTCGGTATTTACGTATCGGTAAATGCCATTTAACTACATCTGGCCCTTAGTGGTTCTGTTACCCATGGTATTTTGAGGCAGGATCTCTTTGAGGTGCAGCAATTGTCTGATAACCTGCAAATGGTTATTCCTCTTGCTCTACCTATCTGCTCGGCCAAGATGCAGAGGAATCTTAACCAAAAATGATTGTGGATCAGCCTACTAATCTAGATGGTTTGATCAACCATCATTTCTGGTGAAATAGGATCTGAAAATGACCACCATGGTTAAGAGCTGTATTTCATGAAACGGTGATTAGAGTGTCCATAACCTGTAAAGAATCTCTCCACTCATGTTAGGGAAGCAATATATGTGGGGACTGACTTTGGGTATAATTTACCGTGCCTACAAATACTGGCAGAAAATCAGCCACCACCAGACCTCATAGGGGAAGGAATGTTAAGGGTTAGGTGGAAAATGAAGCACCAAGCACTTTAAGCACGGAGCACTTTAGGCCCATGCTATTAGTAGAGGAAACTGTCTCATGGGGGGCCTGAAACGTCCTAAATTGGAATATTGGTAATGATTCGATGATACAGGTGGCGTGATGATAATGTGCTGTACTGGGATATTGGTACTGATACTAAGGGCCAACAGCGGATGGGGTCATTGGCTAGTCCTCATACTTTTTTCATTTAGTGACTTCTACGTGAGAAAATGGAACCAGAGGAGTTGGGAAGGGAACATGTCAGTGCGGGGTTACCAGGCAAGTAGTGCATTTCAGGCTCCCGTAGAGGAGGGCAAATGAATTATAACTATAGTAAAAATCTGCCTAAATGGCATGAGGACGTAATCAATCAATCAGGAGTTTGTTAAAGCGCGACTACTCACCCGTAAGGGTCTCAAGGCGCTAGGGGTGGGGGGGAGTTGGGGGGGTGCAGGTTCCATTCCATCAAGGAGGGGGTCTGTCGAAGAGCCAGGTTTTGAGGTTTCTTGCGAAGATGGGAGCGATGTTGTCTGTCTGAGGTGGAGCGGAAGGGCGTTCCATGCCTTGGCCGCGAGGAAGGAGAAGGAGCGGCCTCCCGATCTGGTCTTTCTGGTGCGGGGGACCACAGCGTAGGAAAGCTGGGCTGATCGTAGGGTCCTTTGGGGTGCGTGGAATTTGAGTCGGCTGTTCAGGTATGCTGGTCCGGTGCCGTGGAGGGCCTTGTGTGCTTGGGTGAGCATCTTAAAGGTGATTCTCGCCTCGACGGGGAGCCAGTGGAGTGTGCGCAGGTGCTGGGAGATGTGGCAGTGTTTTGGCAGGTTGAGGACCAGTCTTGCGGCGGCGTTCTGGATGTTCTGTAGCTTGCGGATGAGGTTTTTGTTTATTCCGACGTAGAGTGCGTTGCCGTAGTCGAGTCTGCTGGTGACCAGGGCGTGAGTGACTGTCTTTCGGTGTTCGAGGGGGATCCATTTGAAGGTCTTACGAAGGAGGCGGAGGGTGTGTAAGCAGGAAGATGAGACAGAGTTGATCTGGCGGTCCATTTTGAGCTCGGAGTCCAGGATGATTCCCAGGTTGCGTGCGTGGTCTGTGGGGGTTGGCGGGTTTCCGAGGGCGGTGGGCCACCAGGTGTCACTCCAGGCGTCGGGGTTTGGGCCCATGATGAGTACTTCTGTTTTGTTGGTGTTTAGTTGTAGGCAGCTGTTTTTCATCCATTTGGCAACGGCTTCCATGCCTTCTCGAAAGTTGCGTCTGGCGGTGTTGGGCTCGTTGGATAGGGAGAGGATGAGCTGAGTGTCGTCTGCATATGACACGATGTTGAGTCCGTAGGTTCTGACGATGGGGGCAAGTGGAGCCATGTAGACGTTGAAGAGCGTCGGGCTGAGGGAGGAGCCCTGGGGGACTCCGCAGGTGATAGGTGTGGGGTCCGAGAGGAAAGGGGGGAGTCTGACCCGCTGCGTCCTGCTGGAGAGGAAGGAGCAGATCCAGTCGAGGGCCTTGTCCTGGATTCCTGCATCGTAGAGTCTGCGTATTAGGGTGCCGTGGGAGACTGTCTCGAACGCCGCTGATAGGTCGAGGAGGATGAGGGCTACTGTTTCTCCTTTGTCCAGTAAGGTGCGGATGTCATCTGTTGCGGCGAGGAGGGCGGTTTCCGTACTGTGGTTTTTTCTGAAGCCGAATTGGGAGGAGTCGAGGATGTTGTGTTCTTCAATGAATGTGGCGAGTTGGCTGTTGATGGCTTTCTCGATGACTTTAGCTGGGAACGGGAGCAGGGAGATGGGTCTGTAGTTTTTGAGGTCGGTGGGGTCTGCTGAGGGTTTCTTTAGGAGGGGGTTGACCTCGGCGTGTTCCCAGTCGTCGGGGAATGAGGCGGTCGCCAGGGAGCGGTTGATAGTTTGGCGGAGCATGGGTGCGATGGTGTTGGCGGCTCTGTTGAAGATGTGGTGGGGGCAGGGGTCCGTGGGGGCCCCTGAGTGGATTGACTTCATTGTCTTCAGTGTGTCTTCGGTGGTGAGGGCTGTCCAGTCATCAATCGCTGGTTTCCGGGTGTCGGGGGTGGTTGGTGAGGGTTCAGTGTGTTGGTTGTCTTCGTCGAAGTTGTCGTAGATGCTCTTGATTTTGTGGTGAAAAAAGATGCTGAGTTTGTCGCAGAGGTCTTGTGAGGGAGGGATGTTGGTAGACTCGCTGGTGGGTTGGGCGAACTCCTTGATGATGCTGAAGAGTTCCTTGCTGTTGTGTGCGTGGGTGGAGATTCTGTCTTCAATCGCTTTTTTCCTCGTTTCTCTGATGAGTTGATGGTGGGCGTTGGTGGCGGCTCTGAAGTTGTTGTGGGCTTCTGTGGATTTGGTGTTTCTCCAGGCCTTTTCGAGGCGGCGGCATGTGCGCCTGGACTCTCGAAGTTCGGTGGTAAACCATCTGGCTTTCTTGGCACGGGTATTGTTGTTTTTCTTGAGGGGGGCTATGGTGTTGGTGCTGTCCGAGATCCATCTATGCAGGGTTCGGGCTGCGGTGTTGGGGTCGTCGTTTTCCGCGATGGTTGGGGTGGAGTTGTTGAGTGAGGAGGTGAGCTGGTCATCGGTGATTTTGGTCCAGTTTCTTTGTGGAAGCAGGTGCTGGTGTCTGTGGATGGTGGGTGTTCTGAAGGTGAAGTGGACGCAACGATGGTCGGTCCATGGGAGTTCGGTGGTGTGGCTGAAGGTGATGGAGTTTCCTGTAGTGAAGAGGGGGTCGAGGGTGTGTCCTGCTGAGTGCGTGGGCTCGGTCACGATCTGGCGGAGTCCAATGTTGTGGAGGTTGTCCAGGAGGGATGTGGTGTTGGGGTCCAGTTGATTGTCGAGGTGGAAGTTGAGGTCTCCCAGCAGGGTGTAGTTGGTGGATGCGATGGCCTGCGGGGAGATAATGTCCGTGATGGAGTTGGCGAAGGGTCTGCGGGGTCCAGGGGGTCGGTAGATGAGGGTTCCTCGGAGGGCTGCGGTGGGGCTGGCCAGTATCTTGAAGTGAAGGTGTTCCATCAGTTCTGTGGACTCGTCAGGGAGTGTGCCCAGGCGGAGGCTGGATTTGTGGACGATGGCGGAGCATGGTGCTCAGCTTCGAAAACAGACCCAAACGTAGATATTTTTAAGTATTAAATATTATTAAAAATAAACAAAACTCAGGAAAAAGTATGATATAAATGGTGATATATTTCAGTATTCTTTTCAAACTGTTTTTTTGTTGTAAAATTTTTATTTATTGCTTAGTAGACAGAAGAAGGAAACATATAGAGAGAAAAAGAGAGGAAAACAAGCGGCAATGGCTCAGTAGTACAAATGCAGGACTGGGCGAAGACCTCAACCGTCACCCCTGCTACGATAGTGTAGAGCAAGCGGACCGCCCAGGGAGCGAGGAGAACCAACAACAGTGCATGAGCCGATAATCCTACGTTTCCGGAGGCTTCGGTCGCCTCCTCGAGGGAGAAAGTCAATCCAGCCAGTTCATGGGTCTCGGTAGCCCCCGGGGAATCAAAATATCCCCGTATCTATGCAATGCCGCAACAGTACAGAAACCTCCCCCAAACTCCCCCCCCCCATCCCACCACCCCAACCTCTCCCTCCCCCCAAGGTGGTGGCGCCACCAGACACACTCACTCGCAGTCATACATTCACTCAAGTCACTTAAATCTGAAAGAGATGAAGGGCTCGCAGAGCCGATGGGCAAACCGCTGATGGCAACCCTCGCGACAAGAATCGGACCAAAGGCCCCCACCTAAACATAAAGTTCTTAAAATTGCCCAGAAAGACGTCCGCCATTCTCTCCATGCTCATCAGCCTCCACAGCTTCGCGTGCTATAAAGATAGAGCCGGGGCCGTGGGTTTCTTCCAGGCTGCAGCCAAGGTAAGTTTAGCTGCCCCTAGACAAAGCCACAGTATTTGCTTGTCCGCCTTCGTGTGGTGCTCCAACAGTGGGTCCCGGAGGCCCAAGATGACAAAGGCCATGGAATCCGGGATCGGGTACCCCAGTATTTCTTTGATATGTGACAGGATCTCCGTATAGAAGGGCCGTATAACTGGACAATCCCACCATATGTGGCTAAAATCTCCCAGCAGACCACAGCCCCTCCAGCAGCGGTCCGAAGACGCCGGGAAAATGCGATGTAATTTGGAGGGGTACAGGTACCAGTCAAACATAGTTTTATAGTGGGCGTCCCTCAGGTCCACTGAATGATTATGAGTCCTAATGTCACGCCAGAGGCCCTTCCATTCGTCCTCCGCAATGTCCCTACCCAGTAGCCCCTCCCAATGGTCCATGTAACGCGGACAGGGAAAGGTCTCAGTACGAAGCAAGAGTTTATATATAAAGGAAACAGTTCCTTTCATCGTGGCTGTCCGCAAGAGAAAGATCTCAAAAAGCGAGGGCGGTCTAGACGCTGCTTCCCGCATGCCCGCCGAGGTAGCCCAGTGGATCAATTGGGCATACCGAAAATGCTCCGTAGGTGGAAGGCCATAGTCGCGCATGCAGTTAGGGAAGGAGAGTGGCTCCGTGCCGTGAAACAGGTGCGTAAGGGCTCTGCAGCCACCCTCTCTCCAAAGTCGAAACGGCCCCTCCTGTAATGCCGGCGGAAAGGCCGGATTAAAATGCAGAGGAGTAAAGGGGATGGGGAACGTCGTCCAGCGATCATCCCCCGTCACTGAGTCCCACACCTTCAGGACCTTGCTCGTGGGTGTGCTAATATAAGCGTTTCTGGGTCTGTCCACTTTAGGTTTCCAGGCCAGATCCCATATCGACCTTCCCGCCACACTCCTGTCCATATGCAGCCAGTGTTTCTCAGACTCTTGTTGTGACCATTCCACTAGCACCCGCAACTGCGCCGCTTTATAGTACAGGTGCATATCAGGGAGACCCTCCCCCCGCGGGCGCCGCAGAGTCGTATAGGAAAGGCGTGCCCGTCCGCCCTGCCAGATGAATTTTAGCAGTAGAGTCTTAAGGCGTCGGAAAAAGTCCATCTATAGAGATGGGGAGCGCCTGGGAGAGGTAGAGGAGTCTGGGGAGGAGGACCATCTTGATGGCATGGATCCGACCCAGCCAGGAGATGTATTTCGGCTTCCACCGATCCAGTTCCCCTCGCACCGCCGCAAACATGGGAGGGAAATTGGCTGTGAAAAGAGCCCCAATGGACGGCGTCAGCCGCACCCCCAGGTAGAGTAGGGAGGCGGGTGCCCATGCCAGTGGCGTGAGTGGACGGAGTCGTTCCATCTCGGCCGGCGGGAGCGTCAGGTTCAGGATATAAGATTTGCCAAAATTGACTTTGAATCCGGCCACTTCCTCATAGTCAGAAAGTAACGAATGAATTTGCGGCAGGGATTGGGCCGGGTCCCCCAGCGACAGTAGCACATCATCCGCGAAAAGGGAGATTTTATGCTGTTCCCCCGTAAAGGGGATTCCCTGTATTTGCTCCCTCTCCCGCACAGCCAGGGCCAGGGGTTCAATGCTCAAGGCAAAAAGGAGAGGGGATAGAGGACAGCCCTGCCTAGTCCCCCTGGAGTGGGCGAAACTGGCAGAGCGGTGCCCGTTAACGACAACCCTGGAGTTAGGAGTGCTATAGTTTGCACGCAGCATGGTAATGACTTGGTGTGAAAAGCCAAATGCCTCCAGGGTGCGGAATAGGAACCCCCAGTCCATCCGATCAAAGGCCTTTTCTGCGTCCAATCCCACCAAAATCTCCAGGATACGGAACCGAGAAGCCTTCTCCACAAGATGTACGACCCTTCTCAAATTGTCATGTGTCTGGCGGCCCTTAATAAAACCGGATTGGTCCGGGTGTATTATGGCCGGCATCAGATCCTGCAACCTACGCGCTATGATGGTGGAATACAGTTTAGCATCAACATTGAGAAGAGCTATCGGTCGATAGGAGGAGCACTGAGACAAATCTTTACCCGGCTTTGAGAGCACTGTGAGCACTGCCTCCGCCATGGAGCCCGTTGTTCGGCCCGAGGTCGCCATTTCGTTAAAGAGGGGTACAAAGATATCACAGAGCTCTTATAGAACAACGCTGTGTATCCATCGGGTCCCGGTGACTTGTGGAGCTTCAGGTCCCTGATAGCCTCCAACACCTCCGATCTGGCGATGGGGGCAGCAAGATGGTCATTCCACTCCCTCGATACCTGCGGGATGGGGAGGCCTGCTAAGAAGCGTTCCTGAGCCACCGAATCCAAGGAGTCACCCCTATACAGCGTCTCATAGAAACGGCCAAAGACAGCGGCTTTGTCCTCATCTCTATGGTGTAACGTCCCTGCCGGGTCCAGGATGCCTCCAATATAGTCTCTCTCCCTTTTTTCCCGAAGTTGTCGGGCCAAGTGCCTGCCGATTTTATTCCCCTGAGAGTAGGAGGTACGCCGAAGCCGAAGGAGGGTAAGTTCTGCGCGGTTGTTATAATGGGCCTTAAGCTTACCCCTGACAGCAGTCAGTGGTCTAAGGGTCAACCTGGAAGAATTTGCTTTGTGGGCGAGCTCCAGGACCGCGAGTTCCACCTCCAGGTCCTCCCGCTCCTTCCTCCGCAACCGGTTGAGGTTGGCATTAAGACTGAGGCAGGTGCCCCGCAAGGAGGCCTTGCACGCATCCCAGGTATTGAAAAGGGAGGTGTCCGAAGCCGGGTTGAGGGCCAGAAAATCCCCAACCGCTTTGCGCAATGCCCTACAGGAGGTGTCATCCCGGACAAGTGCTGGTGGGAAATACCATCGTCTTGTCCCATCACTACCGGTCGGCCAGTGGAGTCCCAACACCAGTAGGCTATGATCCGATACCGAGAGAGGGAAAACGCTAGCGTCTCGGACGTCTCCCCTGAGGGCCTGGCTCACAAAGATATGATCTAGCCGGGAGTAGGTACGATGCACATGGGAATAGAATGTGTAGTCTCGAGTGTGTGGGTGCAGGAAGCGCCAGCTATCAATCAAACCAAGGTCATCAACCACGCTCTGAGGGTCCCCAGAAAAAATCCAAGTGCCCGCCCTCCGAGTCCCAGAACAGTCCAAGCCCTCGTCCCACACCATATTAAAATCCCCCATAAGGATCACACGCCCCTCAACAAAATCCCCCGCTCTGTCCAGCAGATCACGGAGAAATCCATTCTGCCCCGAGTTAGGGACATACACCACCACAAATGTACAGCTCGCGCCATGAAGTACCCCCTTGACCATCAACCAACGCCCTTCCTTGTCGCAGCTGACCCCCGTAGGTTGGAAGTGAAGGGACGCTCGGAACATCAGTGCGACCCCTCTATGTTTAGTAGCGGCTGACGACCTGTAAATGAGCGGGAAGTGCCTATGGCGTAACCGAAGCTCATCTCTACGCGCCAAGTGAGTCTCTTGGAGCCCCACAATGTCTAGGTGGTGATCAGATATATACTTCCAAACCTTTTGGCGCTTCTGGGGTGAGTTGAGGCCCTTCACATTCCAAGTCCCCACACTAATCAGCATTGGGATTACTCAACCCCCCCCCCCTGCCTGCACAGTTCCATAATCTGCCCACGCTCCCACCCCCACAAAGGAAGCCAAGCAGTTCCCCAAGCCGCACCAAATCTTCAACGATCCCCCCATACCTCCCAAGGCCCAGAACCCCAGGTCCAGTAACAGCACCCAACCCGATAGTAAGTCCACCCTGGAGCCCGACAGACAAGAGCATAAGCAATACAAGTGAAAAAAGACCAAAGTACACTCCGCAAACATTCCAGACGCCACCACCTAGCAACCCAACCCCCCCCCCAGCCCCCCAACCCCCTCACACAGTCGCCCCCCTTCCAGCCCCCCCTGCAAACAGAAGAACAGGAGAAACATGGAGAAAAAACACAGTCCACTGAACCTGAACCTTGCATTCCACAGTACTAGTAGTCCACAGTCCGCAAGGCCCCCCTTAGACTGGAAACGGGGTCGGGGGCCCGAAGCAGAGTCCCCCAGGGCCATGTTCTGGGGTGTCTTCTCCAAATGTACAATCAACCCCAAAGGACCCCAAGACTCGTGCCCCTCCGGCACCAAACCATCCACGGACTAGGGCTCAGGCTGCTCCAGAGCTTTGTTGGGAGTCCGCCAGCGTGGCCGTTGCCAGGCTAGCAGTGCGATCCGGCCGCACACGATTCGGGGACGGGCCCACTCTATGCCATGAGGAGGACCGGCGACGCCTCCGCGATGGTGAAGTATTCGCCTCCTGTGTTGGTGCGACGTCCTCCAGGCCCAGAAGATCCTTCGCCGCCTGAAGAGAGCGAATCTGCTCCAGCCTGTTCTGCCACCGAAAGATGATGCGGAAGGGATGGCCCCATGAGTAGGAGATATTGCGTTCCCGCAGGAAGGAAGTCACAGGACGGAATTCACGTCGCTTCTGAAGGGTCGTCGCCGCCAGGTCCTGGTAGAGCTGAGGACGATGCTCTCTGAATTGTAAAGATGGGATGGCTCTGGCCTTCCGCAGGATGCGTTCCTTCAACTGGAAGTCGTGGACACAAACAAGAATGTCCGGGGGAGGTCCTCCTCCGCGCCTTGGCAGGCCGACCCTATGCACTCTGTCCATCCTAATGTTCTGCACCTCCTCTTCTTCCAAGATCTGTAGGAAGAGCGCCTGGACATATTCACGCAAGTCCCCAGCCTCACCATCCCATGGCACAGCGCGGATGCGGATGTTATTCCGCCGGGAGTGGTTCTCCAAATCTTCCGCGTGGGTCTGAAGGTCTAGGTTTTGTTCCGTGAGCCGGATGATGTCCTGTTGCAACTGGTGGACATCGTTCGCCACACTCAGGTCATGATCCTCCAGCGTTGCGACCCTCTCCCCTATGCCATCGACGTCCCTCCGCACCTCCCGTAGATCCGAAGCAAGTTGGGCCCGAAGCTCGGATATATCTTCTTTAATAGAGGCGAAGAGCTCAGTCATGAAGGCCTTGGTGGCGGGAGCTTCATCATCCGACCGTCCGGATGACCCGCTGGCACCGGGAGATGCCGGTTGCTGAGAAGATTTCAGTGCGCCATCTTTCCCATTCCTCCCCTTGCGCAGTGTGTTGGACATCTTGGGGTACCCGCTGTGGCGGGAAGGCAGGACTGCCCCTCTCGATCCCCCGCGATGCACTCTACCACCACACCCCCTGCGATATCCGGATATGGGGGGACTGGGCGCCTTGGGCCCACCAGACAAGTTCAAGGATGGCCAGAAAAGCGGCAGAGCACAGGCAGGCCACTGTAAAGGCCGCTCCCGGTGGGTCCGGTCGCTCGGAGCAGTGGCCACCGATTGTCCAGGCTGCTCTGCAGTAGTGTCCGCTCTACAGGGGTGCGGACCCCCTGCAGAAGGCAATCCGTGCCGGCAGTGCTCCAAAGGCCGTTGGGGCACAACACCCCCAGCGCTCCCAGCGGGGCCGCCCACCTCACCCGCGATACTCAAGAGGCCTCAACTGGACCCCGGCCAATGGAGGAGTTCGGCCGGAAGACCCGTTTCAGGTGGGAGGTAAGGGCGGTATGGGCGTAGCGCCGCGTCCGCTACGTGCGCCGGTCCAGCTGGCCCAAGCACAGAGTCCTTCTCCTCGCAAATATGGGGCTCAGGGTAGCTGCCTTCGAGTGCCAGAGCCAACCAGTGACCACCCGGGAGCCGCGTGACGATGCTGGTGCGAGCCCTTGCTAATGCCCCGCCAAGGCCGTCTCGGAGCAGAGCCAGGTCATGCTGGAGGTAAGGCAGCGACGGTGCCGAGCACCTGCAGGTCTCCGGGCCTCCTTCGTAGTCCCCACCGGCCGGCCAAGTGACGTGGGCAGCCAGACGGTCGGGACCTCCAGCCCACGTCAGGGTGCGTTCCAGAAGTTCCCACAGGAGGGGGAGGCGCGGCCGCGCCGCGCCGCCAGACCGCCGCTGCGGGACCGGGGGGGAGGGGTAAGCAGCGCGGCCACCGCACTCACCAGGTCCCGCCGATCCCCTCCTTCAGTGCCCCACGCCGATTGCCGCCTCCAGCAAGCGGAGAGGTGATGCGCTGGTCGGCGAGGGCAGGGTCCTCCCCCTCCGTCCGGACTCCGGTGAAGCCTGCTCCGCTCAGTCGCGGACCTGAAGTCCAGCGCCTCCCTCCACGCCAGGCCGGGGATTGCTAGGCCGCAGACTGCCGCTGCTGCAAAGTGCTCACGCCGGATCTCCCGGCTACTCCCGCAACTCCGAGCCAGGCCCGTCAGCTCCAGGGGCCACAGCAGGTCCCAATCCGGCGAAAAGCAAGCCTCCGCTGCCGCTATTACAAAGCTTAGCTGGGTTTGGCGCCGGAGGGACACGAAAGAGCGTCTCACTCCGTCGCCATCTTGGCCACGCCCCTCAAACTGTATTTTTACACAATACTTTGCTATTGCTGTTTCAGATCACTTCTGGGTTTGACACATTGGAGAAATGAGGTACAGGGAGAATTCTGAATTTGCACATGATTACACAATGTGTTTCAATTGTGAGGGTGGCTAATTACCCGGGACCCACATTAGAACATAGCCTGCCAAAGACAATATATATTGAAAAAGAATGCCAGACACGTGTATTTGAAACATGCACTTACTTTTCCTTGTCTTTATGCATAATTTATTAGCTGATTTTAAAGGCAAGTCCCACGATTATTAAACAGAACAGTTTATATTAATTGCATTCACGTGCAGAGCTATACAGTGTAACAAGATACCTTTTGAACCAAAGTCACATCATCAATTACATTTTATTTTTGGGCTTGGATCTCCTCATTTAATTTATAGTGCGGAAAATAAAATATTCACAAACGGATAAATATACAAAAACAGCACAAAGCAAGTGGAAATCTGTTTGGGGAGGCTGCTTGGAACATAATGGGTACTTGTAAGATAGTTATCTGTCAACTGCTGAACGCCAAAATATGTCACTTTTTCAGTGAACTCTTCTTAGCTAGGATTCTGACCTTAATAACAAATGATGGGACTTTTGGCCCACATCTATTATGAATGGCAAATCCCCTTTAATTTAGAGGTGCTGACAGGTGAAAAGTGTAGCTATAATTCTACCATTAAAACTGCCTCTTTGCTGACAAAGGGGACCTGTGAGGTAAAACAGTGGCCCTAGACCAGCTTAAAAACCATGCAGAACACTTTGTTGTATCCATTTAATTTAAAGTTGCAGCATAATACATGAACCGAAATTATCCCACCATGTTGGTTCCGCTTATAATTGAAACTTTCTGCTGAATATTTCTACAACTAAGTGGAGGTGTTTACAAAGAATACATTTTGGCTTAGCGAGATAGTCTGTTTCAGTGTCTGTTTTTGCAGTGCCAGACATCGCTCACCCTCTTTTAACTGTGAGAGGACACCCCCTTGTATTGCATTAGCAGACCACTCAAGAGCAACTCCCAGCTTTAGAGTAATTGAACTTTTATTTACAATAGTAGATGCCCACGTCAAACCACACGTTTCTTGGATCTAAAGCTCTAGGAAGGCTGTGACTCACTGGCAAGGGTCCTGCAAACCTCACAAAATAATGTAGCACAGCATGGAGCCACTAACAACTCAAACATATGGATAGCATCCTTTAATATGAAACGCGTGAGAACAATTATAAAGAGATTTAAAATGAAGTGAGAATTTGACAAACTCCTAAGATCTAAAAAGACACCATTAAGTATTTAACAATCCCCAAAAAAAAAAAAAAAATATTTCAATATGTTCTCCATCTACCTAATGGGCACAGTTTGAATGAGTTATCATAAATTCTCTACTGGATTTGTGAACAGAGCTAAATATGTGGGATAAGGTTACAGATTCATTGTGCATATTCTGAAACCTGTTTTTAAAGAATATCTCTTTGGACGCTGATGTGTACAAAATGGCAGCCACTGATTGGGATTCGAAACAAAGTTCCCTATGTTTCGTAATAAATATAATTCTAGTAAATTCTCTATTCTTTTGAAGAAGATATGATTCTTTATGAGCATAATACCCATGGCCACATGGTACTTGCTTGTGGTTACAAGGATGGGCGAGAAGGTGGGTGGACTATCAACGGGGATAAAAGTGTGACTTATCACTGGTGCTTTATTTTTAATGGTGGGAAGGAGTGACGTATCAAATTGCACAGTTTGGTGCTACTTTTGGAATCATTGTTGCAGTACTAGACTGTGTGTTGCACCAGCTCTCCAATTTACATTATGTTATTGAAAGTGAGAAACAGAGATTACACTGCACAGTGGGATGGGAAAAGATAAGAGTCGGTGTAAGAAGCTCAAGGGGAGACCAGAAGTTAGTACATGGAATATTATAAAAGGAAAAACATGAGGGCGAGGGGAACTTATCACTGGGTGGGGAACAGGTTGAGGTTTGAGGGGTCATTAAGTGGATATTTCGCTTCCTATTTCCTTCTCCTGTCTGGGGTGGATTTGCCTCGTGGTGATGGCCGTAATAAGGACGAGATTTGGAGAGATGATGTGAATGAAAGTTGAGAGTGAAAGATCAAACCAGCATTAAATTCTCTACTGAAGATAGTGTTATTCCATTGATGGGGGCCAGACAACATGAAGCCCTGTGAGGTCTCCAGAGCGTAGCGGGCATATCTTCATTTTGGATCCATTGAGACATAGCAAGTTAATACCAGCTGTTGTTGGACAGGAGTGAAGGATTCATAACAATGAAGGGTTTTTCTGAATCGCTGAGATTGGGATTGAAATGGTTCTCATAGGAGTAAGGCCATGTAGACCTGATGTGAGGGATATTTGTGAAGAAGAGTCTGTTTAACTTTAGAGTAAGGCTTGACAAAAAATTATTTGAACTTTTCTCTTCTCGCCTGCAGATCTTCTCGAGGCGCTCGAGGAGAACGTTGTGTTCTAGCATGTAGAAGACGAAAGAGAGATCAAAGAGGAGCCCCTGCACAGGCCTGGCCCAGGTCACTGCAGCCCAAAAAATCTTGCCTCATGTTCAGAAGGGTGGACTCAATACCGCCATGAGGAAAAAAGCCAGACTGAAAGTGACAGAGGAGGCAGCTGTTTTCCGGATGAGAGGAGCATTGTGAGCTAGCAATGATTGCCAGAGTTGTTGCCGTGCATGCTGAGTCTCAAGGTCTGTGTTACATTGTCCCGAAAGCAGTAGCTTGATTTCCTAAGAACAGTTCAGATGTAATGCTTGTAATATGAAGCATGTTCAGCATCTCAGTTACAAAGCTGCCTGTGACTAGTAGCGTGTCCACACTCTCTCATTTACAGAACACATTGCTTGGCTGGCTGGTCGGTCCTTCTTTAGCTATTGTCTGAAAGCTTTGGTTTAACTTTTTGGGGGGTGATTGTTGGGACTACATGTACAAGCTTATAATGCTCATTGGTTGAGCCCAGCTATGCAGACATGGATTGTACCTTGGCTTGGGGACGCTATAAAGGCTTAGGAAATACTTTGGGGTTCGCCAAGCTGAGCATGGCTTCAAAGGAATTGCAGGCTTGGAATTTACACTTGGCGGAGTACAGCTATACGGGTCTGGGATTTTGAATAATCCAAACCCAGCTGGGACGGCTTGGCATGTGGAATGTGTTAGCTAAAATTTTCAACGAGGAGAAGTAAACTAAAGGATACAGGCTACATACTTATGATGCACAGCTGAGTAGACCATTGATATATATAAACTAGGTAGAGCTGAGGCGGCATTCTTGGGATGTCCACAGCTATGTAGCTAACGCTGTTAAAAAGCACCTGGTAATACTTTGGTCGCTTAATTAGTCCAGCAAAAGGCTAGCTGATCTACTGTCTCACCTCTGGTAGATCCTCTTGGGTTAAGAAGTGGGAGAACTCTGTACTATCAAATAGGCAATTAACTCTGCTGGTCAACCCGTAGGATGTTGGTACCTTCATTCCGCAAATGTTGGGGCAAGGCCCCAGGCAGGTTAGAACAGCAACAAAAGTTCTCCTTTTTTCTTAGGGCACCTTGCTCAGCAATCTGGCTTATGAAATTGCCATTGTGTTGGTTTAGGTTTGGAATATGGATATCTCTGCTGCGAAACACAGGCCTTTGGGTTTTCAAAATTAATTCAATTTCTTGGCTTCAGGCCTATACTATTTATATCTGTAGAGGGCAATAGTTCTTCTAAACTGTCAGTGAGACTCAGTTGAGCCCTTTCTTTATATCCTGTTCTTATTCTCCTAAGTTGCATTTTTGGTTTCAGACGCGGGGCGTGTTTGCATACTCTGGAGATCATGTCAAGCTAATGTGAATCTTCCAAATCAAACTCTAGCATTCATGTCTTGCTGGCCTTGGTGTGAATACGTGATCAAATTATGGTTTTTGCACAGGGATCTGTGATTTCTGTTGTGTGTGAAGTCTGAGTTGCATTGGTTTGCAACTGTTGCATTGCAAGATGTGTGTTGAACAATGCATGTGGTCCAGATTGTGGCCTTTGCTGATTGGTTTTGCAGTATGTTGTTGTGGTAAATTTGTATTCTGATGGGAAAGGGGGCACTAAGAAAGGTTAACTAGACTTGCCCCTCCAGGAGTACAGGGCAATCCATGAATCGGGGGGCCCTACTCCTGGAGGGGCAAGTAAAACATAAAAGGCAGACAAAGCTGCAGAGAAAGGACTTTCTGCCTGACATCTGTAATGGTGATTATACTGGTTATACAGGTTAATTTGATCGCCTTTATTCCCATTGAAATTGAACTGTACAGAACAATCAGATTTCTTTTCAGCCCATTTGTCAGCCTGGCCCAAGCTAGTCTGATATCTGCTTTGCCACAGTAATCATCCTGCATGCATCAATTAGAGGCTCCATCCTTTTACTGTAGTTATTATTATTATTATTATTTGTTTTTATAAAGCGCGTAGTCACCCGTGAGTATCCCAGCGCTAAGATCCATACAACTGCGGGTCAGAGGGGGCAGGGGAGAAAGGTCAGAAGTTAAGGAAAGAGATAGGTTTTCAACCGCTTCCTAAAACGGAGATAGTCTGGTTCTGTTCTCAGGTCGCGGGGTAACGAGTTCCAAAGGCGTGCAGTGTGGACCGAGAAGCTCCTTCCACCCGTGCGTGCCTTCTTGACTCTGGGGATAATGATGAGATATTCCTGATCGGATCGGAGGGATCTTGGGGCTTTGTATGGTCTGATGAATTTCCTTAAGATAGGGGGCCCTTTGTTTTGGAGCAGTATGTGGGCTAAGCAAAGGGCTTTGAACTTCACTCGCTCTCTCACTGGGAGCCAGTGAAGAAGCTTCAAGGCTGGTTTGGCCGAAGCTCTAGCAGGGGTATTGGTGAGGATCCGGGCAGCGGAATTTTGAATCCTTTGTAGCTTTTTCAGTGTTGCCTCGGGGGCACCTGGGTAGATAGAGTTGCTGTAATCGAGCCTTGATAGTATCAGGCCTTGGATTAACAGTTTTTGGGAGGTGGGAGGAAGTAGAGGCAAGATCTTTCTGATCGACTTGAGAAGCCCAAAGCACGTCCCGGCTACTTTTTTGGCTTGTGTTGCAAACGACAGATCTTTTTCGAGCCACACACCCAGGCTTTTAATCTCGAGTTTCGGGTCTGGAGGCAAACCCAGACAGGGGGGCCAAATGTTCTGTGAAAGGGACAGCCCCTTCTGACCAAGGAGGAGAATGTCAGTCTTTGAACCGTTAAGTTTTAAAGATGAACTGTTCATCCATCCTTGTATCTGCGTCAGACAGTTGTATAAGTCCGCAGGTTCTTGACTTGGGTGGGATAAGGACACCACTAATTGTGTGTCATCAGCATAGCTGACGATACTCACTCCGAATGGGTTGACAACCTCCTCCAATGGGGACATGTAGATATTGAATAATGTGGGGCTCAGGGAAGAACCCTGAGGCACGCCACATTGGAGGGGTGTTTCGGAGGAGCGGGTGTCATTCTCCCAGATCTGAAAGGAGCGTTGGCCCAGAAAGGACGAGAGCCAAGTCAATGCGGTTCCTTCCACGCCGGCATTCCTGAGTCGGTGGATAAGGAGCTGTTGGTTGACGGTGTCGAAGGCCGCACTGAGGTCCAGGAGGATCACTGCCACTGATCCTCCCGCTTCCAAAAGTGCTCTGGCCTCCTCCACCGCTGCAAGGAGGGCGATGTCGGTACCTTGCCCTGGGCGGAATCCTGTCTGCGAGCTTTTAAGCCGATTATTGATTTCCAAAAATTGTGACAGTTTTCTATTCACAAGCTTTTCGGCAATCTTATTAGTTCCGGGGAGAAGGGAGATTGGCCTGTAGTTGGCCAGGTCGGCCGGGTCCAGGGATGTTTTTTTTAGAAGAGCCTTGACGACTGCAGCCTTCCAACTGGAGGGGACGGCTCCCTGTTGCAGTGAGGCGTTGATAAGATGGGTAAGGGGGGGAACGATGATGGGTGCTACTTTCTTGAGGATGCGTAGTGGCGCAGGATCCCTGGGAGATCCGCTTTTGATGATATTTAGCATGCTTTCGACCTCCTCGACAGTCACTAGTCCCCAAGAGGTTAGACGGGGGGAGGTGGGACTATTATTGGTCTCTTTTTCCTCGCTCGGGTTTGTTGTAGGAATAGAGTCCAAGATTTTCTGGATCTTCTCCTTAAAGAAGTTAGCTAATTTATGACATTTTTCCTCATCCGCCTTGGGGTCTGGTGGGTTTCTAGTTCCGGAATCTGGGACCTTAAGGAGTTCTTTTAGAATAACAAAAGATTCCTTGCTGGAGCAGGCGGAGTTTTCTATTCTTTCTTGAAAAAAAGTACTTTTTGTCTTGCGAAGGGCGGACTTATAAGTTTGTAATGAGGTGTAGTAGGCATCCTTCTTTACATTGGACTTATCCTTCCTCCAGGAGCGTTCCGTTCTTTTACATTCCTGTCGCAGAAGCTTGAGCTCCGGAGTGTACCAAGGAGCGGGGCTCACTCGTTTGGTGTGTGTAAGAGTGGTAGTTTTGGGGAGGAGTTTGTCCAGTGAGGATGTGACCCAAGAATTGAACTGTTCATCGGCAATGACTGGATCAGTGGAGAGGGCAGGGATAGAGTCCGTGAGAATGGTGGCCCAATCATCTGGTACAAGCTTATGCCATCGTCGGTCAGTAGTCCGAGTTTTGGAGGGTTGGGAGGGTGCTATGAATAAGTGCCAGGAGATAGGGATTAGGAAGGGATGTATGACGTTACAACGCATACTTTTACAACGCATACCGTTACAACGAATTTTTTACAACGCAAAAACTTTTACAACGCATACCATTACAACGCATGTTTTTACAACGCAAGTACTTTTACAACGCATGCCATTACAACGTAAGTATTGGTAAGTATATAATATTTTTTTTTTAAATTAATTGTAATTAATATAATTTAATTTAATTTAATTAAAAAAATTTTTTACCCTGTACCCCTGTACCCCAAAAACCCAAATTAACCCAGAACCCTAAAAATACCCCTGTACCCCAAAAACCCCAAACTGTCCCTGAACCCTAAAAATACCCCTGTACCCCAAAAACTGAAAACTGTCCCTGAACCCTAAAAATACCCCTGTACCCCAAAAACCCAAAACTGACCCTGAACCCTAAAAATACCCCTGTACCTAAAAACTGAAAACTGTCCCTGAACCCTAAAAATACCCCTTTACCCAAAAACTGAAAACTGACCCTGAACCCTAAAAATACCCCTTTACCCAAAAACTGAAAACTGACCCTAAACCCTAAAAATACCCCTTTACCCAAAAACTGAAAACTGACCCTGAACCCTAAAAATACCCCTTTACCCAAAAACTGAAAACTGACCCTGAACCCTAAAAATACCCCTTTACCCAAAAACTGAAAACTGACCCTAAACCCTAAAAATACCCCTTTACCCAAAAACTGAAAACGTAAAAAAAAAAACCATATAAAATATTAAATATAATTATATACTTACCAATACTTACGTTGTAATGGCATGCGTTGTAAAAGTACTTGCGTTGTAAAAACATGCGTTGTAATGGTATGCGTTGTAAAAGTTTTTGCGTTGTAAAAGTTTTGTTGTAATGGTAGTGCGTTGTAAAAGTTGCGTTGTAAAGGTTGTTTCCCATTAGGAAGTGATCTGTCCATGGAAGAGAAAGGGGGGGACCAGTGGTGATGTCCGTGATGTTAGTGAGAACGGGATCCAAAAGGTGTCCCTTGTCGTGGGTGGGTCCGTTATTGACCAGCCGGATGTTAAATGACATAAGGTCCAGAAGGAGATCAGATGCTGTCCGGTCTGTGGGGTCTCTAAGGTGGAGATTAAGGTCACCCACGAGAAGGAAGTTGGGGGCGGAAGAAGCTAATTGTGACACCGTGTCAATGAGAGCGTTGAGGAATTTCCCTGGTGTTCCCGGAGGACGGTAAATCAACAGTCCTGAGAGGGAGTGTGTCGGGGAAGTTTGAAGGGCGAAGTGGCAGCTTTCGCAATCTTCAATGCTGGCATTGCTAGTTCGACAGACAAGGTGTTCTCTATGGATTATTGCCAGCCCCCCTCCTCTCCCTCTAGGTCTATGAAGAGTTTGAATAAGATAGCCTGGGGGAAGGGCGTTGACAATATCCGAGTCTGAGCAAACAGAGAGCCAGGTTTCTGTAGGAAACAGTACGTCCAAACCTTGATCCTGTATCAGCAGGTTGGTTTCATGAGCATGTTTGGAAAGGGAGCGGCAGTTAAGGAGGCCCATCTGTAGTCCAGGCTTGCCCAAGATCTGAGCGAGTGGGTTACAGCGTGCACAGTTGATATAGGGTTTACCTTCTACGTGGACGTAGCGACACTCATGATTTTTTTCCGGGTGGAAAGCCCGGAGCATGTCACTTGTGTATACCAAGCGGTCTTGAGGCAAATCCGGCCGAGTCCCTGGGCCTGGGTCCGGCTGGGCCCGGACGAGCCCAGACGGGCTTGCCTTAGGCGCGCCCACTGCGCCCGTCCACTGCGCGTACGTGAAATGCACATGTTTTGTAGGCGGAGGGGCGTGGCCTCGAGCGAGTGGGCGTGGCCACAGGACCGGCTCACTCGCTGATGTCGGCGAAGATTTGGGCGTTCCCGCTGCAGCTTTTGGCTCTGCTGCGAGGCGGTGAAAGGAAGGAATTAAGCCCCCAGTAGTGGTGCAGTCGAGGTGAGAAGGTGGAATTACAGTGGCAATTTATAACACACAAATAGTAAAATCAGCGCAACTTTTGTTAAAAGAATGCTCCTGGCTGTGCCTCAGGAGTAGAATCTAACCAGAGCTTCCAATCAGCTCGGTTTTTGTAGGCGGAGGGGGCGTGGCCTCGAGCGAGTGGGCGTGGCCACAGGACCGGCTCACTCGATGATGTCGGCGAAGATTTGGGCGTTCCCGCTGCAGCTTTTGGCTCTGCTGCGAGGCGGTGAAAGGAAGGAATTAAGCCCCCAGTAGTGGTGCAGTCGAGGTGAGAAGGTGGAATTACAGTGGCAATTTATAACACACAAATAGTAAAATCAGCGCAACTTTTGTTAAAAGAATGCTCCTGGCTGTGCCTCAGGAGTAGAATCTAACCAGAGCTTCCAATCAGCTCGGTTTTTGTAGGCGGAGGGGGCGTGGCCTCGAGCGAGTGGGCGTGGCCACAGGACCGGCTCACTCGCTGATGTCGGCGAAGATTTGGGCGTTCCCGCTGCAGCTTTTGGCTCTGCTGCGAGGCGGTGAAAGGAAGGAATTAAGCCCCCAGTAGTGGTGCAGTCGAGGTGAGAAGGTGGAATTACAGTGGCAATTTATAACACACAAATAGTAAAATCAGCGCAACTTTTGTTAAAAGAATGCTCCCGGCTGTGCCTCAGGAGTAGAATCTAACCTGAGCTTCCAATCAGCTCGGTTTTTGTAGGCAGAGGGGGCGTGGCCTCGAGCGAGTGGGCGTGGCCACAGGACCGGCTCACTCGCTGATGTCGGCGAAGATTTGGGCGTTCCCGCTGCAGCTTTTGGCTCTGCTGCGAGGCGGTGAAAGGAAGGAATTAAGCCCCCAGTAGTGGTGCAGTCGAGGTGAGAAGGTGGAATTACAGTGGCAATTTATAACACACAAATAGTAAAATCAGCGCAACTTTTGTTAAAAGAATGCTCCCGGCTGTGCCTCAGGAGTAGAATCTAACCAGAGCTTCCGATCAGCTCGGTTTTTGTAGGCGGAGGGGGCGTGGCCTCGAGCGAGTGGGCGTGGCCACAGGACCGGCTCACTCGATGATGTCGGCGAAGATTTGGGCGTTCCCGCTGCAGCTTTTGGCTCTGCTGCGAGGCGGTGAAAGGAAGGAATTAAGCCCCCGGTAGTGGTGCAGTCGAGGTGAGAAGGTGGAATTACAGTGGCAATTTATAACACACAAATAGTAAAATCAGCGCAACTTTTGTTAAAAGAATGCTCCCGGCTGTGCCTCAGGAGTAGAATCTAACCAGAGCTTCCAATCAGCTCAGTTTTTGTAGGTGGAGGGGGCGTGGCCTCGAGCGAGTGGGCGTGGCCACAGGACCGGCTCACTCGCTGATGTCGGCGAAGATTTGGGCGTTCCCGCTGCAGCTTTTGGCTCTGCTGCGAGGCGGTGAAAGGAAGGAATTAAGCCCCCAGTAGTGGTGCAGTCGAGGTGAGAAGGTGGAATTACAGTGGCAATTTATAACACACAAATAGTAAAATCAGCGCAACTTTTGTTAAAAGAATGCTCCCGGCTGTGCCTCAGGAGTAGAAGTTATATTGTATGGGTAATTGGATAATCCTATAGGTCCTAGGATGTTGCAGGAGTGAGTGACACTACTATTTCTGCATAGCTACGCACACGTTATTGCTCTTTCTGCATTTTGTTCTTCGTACTTGTTACCATGTGGAGTTCCTCAGGTTTCTGGTCTTAGGCCTGCTGTCTTCAACATATGTTTGTCCAAACTTGCTGTCTAATCAGAAACCATGGATTTGCCTTTTATTGTTTGGCTGATAAATGCTATTATTTATCATAACACATTTTTACCATCCTCTATCCAAGGAAGCTTGTAACATTGTCCTGTGCCCCATTTGAAAGGGAAAAATCATCATGAGTTCAATGATGACAATACTGAAATAATCCTCTTTGGGGGACTTGCATCCCTGATGTCCAGTCCATGTTCCATGGGACACTCCACAAGTACAATTTGCAAAGACTCACAACCTGGGTATCCAATTTGAACTTGAGCTTATACTTCAATCCGTTTTCTAGTTCATTTTCTTATGCTGTTTTATTCTAAAGACTCTGTTAAGTGTTGCTGTGCTTTTGTGTTGCTTTATGGAAATGGATCATTTTTGCCCTGCTATCCTCATGACTCAACTGCTGTTACGCCACATATTTGGAACTTCTCAGTATATGATCCATATGTTGCATATTGTACATAATTTGGCAGACTGTCTTGTCCTAGGCATTCCAAGAAGGTCTAGCACTTCAGTCCATCTTCTCTCACTTCACTGGTTGCTGGCACAAGAATATATTGCCTATAACTTTGTTCTTCTATAAATCTTTACACAACAGTGACCCATAGATCCTTTTTTCACCTGACATTCTCCATTTCATACTTGGCACATAACTATGGAACTCTCATTCCTTACATCTCGAAGCTTACTCTTAACATCATCCCTTCCAAGATGCCATCAAAGCTTGGCTTTCTTGTCATTCAATTCTTCATAGTCATGCAGGTCTGGCTCAGTCTGGTCGTCGTTGCATTCTGTCAAGTTTCTTTCTTTCATTTGTTTACTCCTGGGCCTGGTTTGTAGTTGCCTTAGTCTGACGCCTTGAGTCCTCTGACCGACCGTACTCCAGCTCTGCCAGAAAATCTTGTCAGTGGTCAACTGCATCTATCGCTGTGTGTGGCGAGGGCTCGCAGGGACTCCTGGGAGGTTGAGTCCCTGCTTCCTAGCTCGCAGCCCTGCCGTCAGCTCCACAGCCCCGAAGTTACAGCTCCTCCTGGATAATGCACGCACTGGAAATGCGGCGCTGCGGGACCCGCGAAGCGGGTCCGGCGAGGTCTGTCCCACACCACAAACCCGGTCGGCAGGTGAAGAGTCGGTGAAAGTTGCAGCGAAATCAGGCAGCAAAACAATTAAAAGGGACACCAGGGTCCCGATCCTGATGTTCGCTGACGACACTCTTATTTTGTCAAAGACTCCTATGGGGCTACAACGTGCATTAAGCATTTTTGATGCTTTTTGCTTGGAGCATGGGCTAGAGGTAAATGTAGGAAAAACTAAACTAATGGCCTTCTCTGCTGGACGCAGAAGCTATCCTAAAATTACCCTAAATAACAGCAGGCTCGATATAGTCAAGGAATTTACATATTTGGGAGTGCAGATTGCGGGGGGGACTGGCTGGACGCATCACGTGAACAAAGTAGTCCTAAAGCACCAGCAGCTAACGGGGGCCCTAAGGGGGGAACACCGTAAATCAAAAACAAAACCTATAAAACCCGCACTGACGGTGTATGACGCGAAGGTTTTGGGTGCTACCTTATACGGCGCTGAACTATGGGCTTGGAATGGTCTGACGGCTCTTCAGACTTCCGAGAACAAGTTCATGCGTGGAATTACAGGACTTCCTCAGAGCACCCCCCTAATCCCATTGTTCCTGGAGCTTGGTAGACGCACGATTATCGACAGAGCTCGATTGCGGCCAGTTCTTTACTGAAGACGCCTCTGGACGACTCCGGAAATAAGACAGTACGCTGAGAGCTTTCTGTGGATCATCAGGGAAGACATCTTCCATAAAATAAAATGGTTAAAACATCTGAAGACCATGTTGGAAAATCTAGGGTTTTCAAATCTTTGGAATAACCCCGAGGGAGAAACCTTCCCAAGTAAAGAAGCTCTTAAAAAGCAATATTGGGATTGGGTGGGCGGCAAGATGCTGAATGACAATAGGGCAGATTCTATGTCTGGCCGTTTCCTGGAGACTAAAATTTCACCTGTCTTGGAAAACTATTGGGATAATGTTACGGTACCAATGGACAGGAAACTTGTCTTCCAGCTGAGGTCAGGATCTATCCCTCTTAAGAAATTGACATCTGGCTGGCACAGACCCACTAACAGTCTATGTCCTGCCTGCGAAAACGCCGAGGAGAGCCTTGGCCATTTTCTCTTTTCATGCGAAGCCTATGTGAATCCGAGGAGGAAATGGCTCTCGCCGGTATGTAAAAACTTGGGGACACGCGAAAGTTCAGTGGCTCTAAGAATCCTATGCACAACACAGCAGGATTCGATAGTTATGGGTGTCGCCAAATACATGGGTTGGGCGTGGGCGATAAGACGACGGTTCTTGGGGGGTCGTATGTAATCAGGAATTCCTTTTTAAGTTTTTTATGTATTAGGCATATATTGTTTTATCTGTAATGTTGTATGAGCGCACTGTGTTTAATGAATTTTTTATTCTGCATTATGTATTTTGTGTAAATATTCTGATTTAATGTGCTTTTATGAGAATTGTCTCGAATAAAGCTTATACAAACAAGTATATACACAATGGGATTTATATTTTTCGCCCCTATGTGCCGCATAGCAACCTCTACTATTAGGACATGGACATAGTTTTTGACCTAGCTATGATTCTATTTGTAGGATTACTACATTTGCTTGTTTTCTCCCCTGTACTCCATGCCACTTCGAATCCGGAAACATCTAGCTTTAGCGCCCTGAAGAAGGTGCTACCCATAGCTGGGTGGCCACCGAAACGCGCATGGGCGCTGGTTGCAGCAGGAACACCAGGACATTATGCCTGGATGGAGAGGATTATCTGAAATGTATACAATTTTCGGAGCAATCAATGAAGATATTTATTAATCAATTCTTTCTGTGCATATTTAAAAGAAGTTGTGTCCAATAGCACATGCATTGTGAAATTGTATTGTTGTATTTTGAAGTTCAGTTTGTTGATTTTTGGTTTTTGTTCCTGTGCATATAACCTTCCGCATTTGCAGGGTGTATTTGAAGGAAGATATACTATATATGGTGTGTTAGATGACAGTAGTATGTGTATGATTTGAGTGATATCGGATATGAGTAAGTATGGATAATGTGAGGCTCACCTGGAGTTTCTGCAGAGGTGAAGTAGAAGGAACAGATGCTAAATCCCAATGTCCCTCACCCATCTCCTTCGTCCAACAATGTCAAAGCATCAAGAGGAGAAGGTGGGGAAGAGGGGAAAACAAAACAAGGAAAGGGAGAAGGAGTAGAATCCAATAGTCCATTGAGAGTGGTGTTGCATGCATTTCCTAATAGGCAAAAGTACAAAAAGATAAGTATGACCTGAGGTAATTCAGTTTCGACTCCATTTTGTATTCCGTCGCCATTTTGTGTTGCCCTTACTCAGGCAGCTTGGCAAACCAAGTGTTTTTGCCCTTTGTACTGCTACGTGTCAAATAACCCCCCCTTCCTTGTTGTGAAGCCAATTCCAGGAACTAGCCAAACTAACTAATCCTTGTCTAGACTGACTAATCCTTGTCCCAACTATCTGTTGGCCTTCAGTATTCTTTCCCTGCCCTATCTTATCTGTTGGCCTTCGGTATTCTTTCCCTCCATTATCCTATTTCTCAAGTTGTCCTTTGAAGCACACAAACACGTTCCGCCATTATTGATTGGCCTATAGGTGCTGTCATTGATTGACTTACGGGGTTGGGCAAGAACACGACTCAAGGGGGACGTTCTGGTCACATGGTGTCTTGTTTTGAATGTTTTCCTATTGGCTAATATTTGGTGCATGGGGAGTATTTTTTTTGTGGGTGTATATGGTTATAAAAGACTGTGAGCCACGGACTGAAGGGGCAGTCTCCTGAGAACCTACTATTGGTGTACTTCTGAGACAACTGTGCATAGCTGCAGCTAATAAATTTGGTTTTCTACACTAACAGAGTATTCTGTGTCTCTGTACAACAAGGCAGGTGAACTCGGAGATTTCAGGTGTGCCCTGCGCCGCCAGGCCCTTCTAGGCCTGGTTCTTCAACTGGCAGCCCAGCGTGGGGCGGCTTCAGAGGTAGCGGTCGAGCCCGAGGGTCGTGAGGAGCCCCGCAAGGAAATTCTGGAGGAAGCGCACCACATGACTGACCCCTGCATGTCGAAAGTGGACCGAAGGTCTTTGCAGCGTGGCTTCTCCTTTCCAACGGCTGCTGGTGACTGCTGCTCTGACTGCCGCCCTGCCTTGGTCCCTTTGGTGATGACTGGTATTGCGAGACGTTAGTCGGGCCTCTGTTGGCGTAAGAGAACATTTGGTTAAGTAATAGTGGGTAGCTCCCACTTCTTTGTTTTTGATTTTTGATTCGGCTCTTGCAAAAGCCGAAGCCGAGGGGTGAGTACATTTGTGCTGTGTTGATTGATTAACCCCTTGATGTTTTTAAAGGAGCCAGTGAAATAAGGATGCCAGGTTTCAGTAAGTTTACAAAATGGTGTTGTTATTGTTGTGATAGGGATTCCCGACTGGAGGACTCTTGTCCAATTCCTCCGGCTGGAACTCCCACCTATGAGCTTTATTCTAAACATGGTGTAGGCCCCATCACCTTTAATGAAGTGTGGGTCTGTTATACGAGAAAAGATGGTGTTTTGCAGTGGCCACAGAATGGTAGTTTTGAGTCTGATATATTAGATAATTTGGAAGCTACATTGTTTAAGAGAAAAGCCCGGCCGGCTATGTTTGACTCCTTTCGCCTTTGGCGCAAGAAAGCCAAACAGAAAGAAATTAAACAAATGAAAAGAGATAGGAAGGAAAAGGGCATGACTGTTAAACAGGCTGCCCAGCAGTTCAAAGACAATGAGACTGATTATGTGATTGAGGTCTCAGATAGACAACATCGTATGGCAATAGATAAGTGTTATCCGGTGTTGCCAACTTCCCCTGCAGGCAAAGATGGTGACCCCGAAAAGGATCCTTTAATGTCCCACCTCTTGAGATTACCCCCGCCCTATGCACTGGGTGCTAATGCACCTACACTATTGCTACCATCTCAGCCACTTGTTGTTACCCAGCCGGTCCCTGCACCTCTGCCACTGCCTCTTCCGGTAATGCCAATCCCGCCACCTCCTTTGCCTCAGACTCCCTTTATTCCTGTCACCCCCTCTTCTACTCCCTCTTCTGCCCCGCCTAATACCTTGTCCCCTGTCCTGATGTCGAATTCCCCCACAGTTCGTAAGCGGATGGTTGACACCGTTTCTGGCTTTTTGTCCCCTTTCTTTGGGTCATCAACATGACTCCTGTTCTTCCTCGTAGGCAGACCCGTAGTCAGCTCCCAGGTCCCGAAGAGCGAAATGCGTTAGATCTCCTTGCCCGCAAGTGGATCGTGAATGGTCCCCAGTATGGTATACAAGATATCACGGACACTTTCCAGCAGTGGGATGCGCCAACGCAAAGACATGTTTTTGATATTATGTGTGTCATTCTTGGACAAGAGTGGGAGGACATGGGATTGGGATTAGCTCGCCAGGGTCTGCTAGATGTTCAGACTGACTTTAACAAAGGGATAATTGTGGGCGCTGAGGTTGAGGATGCTGTAAGGACACTTGTCACCTTTAGAACAATGTTTACCTACCGGTCTCTGTCTGAACCCGATCTTTCTGTTAAAAGGAAACTGAAGCACTATCCTATGAGAGAGGTTCCCCCGGTGTGGAGAGAAGCGGTTGCACCCCAGGGCAATAATCTTGGTATACCCGCTCACTTTCAACGTGTATGGGTACATATTCCTTGGAAAAGATCTGAGGTTCTGGCCCTCAAACAATCCTTACCAGACCCCGTAAAAATCCTGCTGGTTATTACAAAGAGCTGTCCCAGACTGTTGATGCATGCATTATCAATTTAGCCAATATAGACATGTTGATGGGAAATGTGGTCCCACAACCATTATGGGCTAGGATTTGGAAAGAAGACCATGCTCAAGAATTGGGGGGTGATTGGGCTGCTATCCTTGCCGCAGATGGACTCCAAGTGGGTGGTGCTAAACCTGATGCTTTAATTGCAGACCTTCCCGCTAGGATCATTGCTTTGATGAAAACTATGATGCCACCCCTGCGAGTTAATTGGGATAAGTTAGCTGCCTGTAAGCAAAAGAAAGATGAAAGTGTTTCCGACTTCTCTACTCGATTTGAGGAGACGTTTCTTGATCACAGTGTTCAGGATATGAGCACGGAAGGTGGCCAACGATTGTTTGTAGATACATTTGTGTTTAATTTGCTCCCCGAACTTTCTAATAAACGAAAGGATTCTGAAAGTTCATGGGCCGTTTCTTCTTCTACTCAGATATTGGCTACTGCTGAGTATTATGAAAATAGGGATAAAGAGGAAAAGGACAAACTTGATAAAAAAAACTAAGGAATTAAAACGAAAGTTCTTTTGCAACAGGCTTACTCTCCTCATCCTGCTCAGCGCCAGTTCCAGCCGCTTCCCCAATTCCAGAAGCTGTTACAAAAACCTGAGCCCTTTGTTCCCCGGCCCCCACTGGGTCCAAATCAATGCGCTTATTGTAAGGAGGAAGGTCATTTCAAGAATAGTTCCCCGGTTTTGTTGCAGCGTGCTGGTGGTATGCCTGGGCCGCGAGGCCGAGGTGGCTACCAGTCAACACCCAGGGGTAGGGGTAAAGGTACATCATCTCAAGACCAGCGTTCCTTTCCCCCTCAAAACTCCATGAATTATTTTGATCAGCAGAATGCTCAGTCTGCCCATTATTACAATGATGATTATTATACCGAGGATGAGATTCAAGGTTTTCATACTAGCTAGGACAGCCATAGACAAAGTGAGGGAGTCATATCGGTTCCAGTGGACCAAAATGGGCCTTATATTGAAGTCATTGCACTAGGTGTTTCAGAGCTGTTTCTATTGGACACTAGTGTAACGAAGAGTTCTATCATCCACTCTAAACTCCCTGGGGCACCTTTTTCCAGCTTAACAAATGTTTCTGTAGGATTTTCTGGCGCCCCAGTTCATAACCCAGTGTCTTGTCCTCTGCCCATCTCAATAGGTCCTTATGATTTGGAGGCTCCACTTATTTTAACAACTGGTTGTGGTGAAAATTTGTTCGGTTTGGACCTATTAAAAAGACTGTACGCAACATTGCATTGTTCCCCTTCTGGTGTACACCTCACTTTAGGTAAGAAATTGATTTCCCCGGCGTATTTGTCTAAAGACCAACTCTCCCCTGAATTGCGCTCTCTTCCTGCCACCCTCTGGGTTACAGGCCCCAATGATGTAGGTCTCCTGCAGATTCCACCCTACATCGTCACTCTCAAATCCAATGTTAAGTGACCTCGCATTCCCCAGTATAAGATTTCCAGTGATGGCGAAAGAGCTCTCTTGGCTATTATTTATTATTTGGTTCAGAAAGACGTGGTTGAGGAGACAAGGGGAAATGTATGCAATAGTCCTGTTTTACCTGTTCTTAAATGTACTGACTCTTCTCAGCCACCCGTTTATCATTTTGTGATTGACCTCCGGGAGGTTAACAAGATTGTTGTACCCCAATTCCCTGTTGTCCCAGATATCACTGCCCTATTGACAATGATACCTGCGTCGGCTGCTTGGTTTTCTGTTATTGACCTCAAGAATGCTTTCTTCAGCATTCCCATTGCTGAGGAAAGTAGGGATATTTTCGGCTTCTCTTTAGGAGGCCGAAGCTTCCGGTTCAAGCGTGCTCCTCAAGGCTATTGTGAGAGTCCCTCCGTTTATAGTCAAGCTCTGAAAACTCAGCTCGATGCTTTCACTTTGCCCCTAGGTGCCACCCTTATTCCATACGTAGATGATCTGTTGGCTGCTGCTGATTCTGTGGACATTTGTAAACAGGTTACTATTTCACTGTTACGTCACTTGTCTGACCTTCATCACAAGGTTTCACCCTCTAAATTGCAATATTTTCGCCAAGAGGTTACCTACTTAGGTCATCTCTTGTCAAAGGAGGGACGGCGATTGACCCCAGAACGTATCCAAGCAATTGCTCAAATGTCTGTACCATGTACACAAAGGGAAGTGCGGGCCTTTTTGGGCATTATCTCTTATTGTAGACAGTGGATTCCAAATTCTTCTTTGCTAGCGAAACCTCTGTTGGCACTCACTCTCAAAGAAACACCCCAACTTCTCCCTTGGACTGCGGAATGTCAGAAAAGTTTCACTGACTTACGTACTTCTTTATGCTCTGCTCCTGTGTTAGGTACTCCTGATTACAGTAAGCCTTTCACACTCTACGTTCACGAGAGAGAAGGTTGCGAATTGTCAGTTATAACGCAACAATTTGGAGACAAGCAGCGCCCATGTGCCTATTTTTCGGCCACATTAGACCCAGTGGCCAAGGCGTTACCTAGTTGTCTGAAAGCCACAGCAGCAGCAGCAGTTTCCATTCGCCAGTCTGCTGGATTGGTATTGGATAATACTCTTATTGTCATGGTACCACATGCAGTAGATACCCTCCTAAATAGAACAAAGACTCAGCACCTTACGAGTGCCCGCTTGTCAGGGTACGAGCTGACGCTCTTGGCCAGCAACGTACATATCAAACCATGCAATACCCTAAACACAGCCACGCTGTTACCGATCCCAGTAGAAACAGGTACTCAGGAACAGCATGATTGTTTCCTCTGTACAGAGGAGGAGACAAAAGGTGGAGTTGATCTAAAGGACACTCCACTCCTGGACTCGGATGGGATCCTATGGGTGGATGGTTCCTGTTTCAAGCTCCCAAATGGTGAGACGACTTCGGCCTATGCAGTCACTACTTTGTACACAATTGTGGAAACAGCACACATTAGGCATAATTCAGCCCAGGCAGCTGAATTGATAGCTCTGACTAGAGCTTGTGTATTGGCTGAAGGAAAAAGAGTGAATGTGTACACTGATAGCCAGTATGCATTTGGAGTGGCCCACAGTTTTGGCCGTCTGTGGAAGGAAAGAGGGGTGTTCACCTCCCACGGCACTAAGATACAGCACGGCCAGTTGGTAAATGACCTTCTCGAATCACTTACCTTGCCCACTCAGATAGCAATTGTTAAATGTAGTGCGCATAAGAGGATTACTGATGATGTGGGTCGAGGAAATGCTTTTGCGGATCAGATAGCGAAAGAGACAGAGACGTTACAAGCCGCATGTGTGTTGCGGGCCCTGCTAGATGGGTCAGACAAGGAGGGATGTGTGAGGACACAATAGAAAGTGTAAAAATGATCCAGGGAGAGGCTACAGAGAAAGAACTGAGTAAGTGGTGAGATGGTACAGGAATGTTGGACGCGACAGTGTGTTGGACAGAATTGTCGGAACATCAGCGCTGGCTGTTACCAGACGCCTATGTGCTTCCAGTAGTTACCATGGCACATGGTCCAGCCCACATTAGTGCTAAAGGGATATGCAAACTTCTGGCCCCTGTATGGCAGAATGTGGGGATCGCTCAATGCACAGATAATCTGGTTAAGCACTGAATTGTTTGCTTGATGCACAATCCAGGGAAGGGAACACCAACCCCAGCAGGCCATTTTGCTCCTCCAACGTACCCTTTTGAGGTGTTGCAAATAGATTACATTCACATGGAGCGATGTAACAATCTGAAGTATGTCCTTGTGGTGGTGTGTGCCTTTCCTAGATGGATAGAGGCCTACCCCCTAAAGGATAATACTGCTCTGTCTATGGCTAAAGTCCTTTTGAAGGAGTTTTTCCCGAGGTTTGGTTTACCTCGAATTGTTTGGAGTGACAACGGAAGCGAATTCGTGGGTCAGATAATGCAGAAAGTGTGTGCAGGTCTCGGTGTCAGACAGAAATTTCAGGCGGCAAACCACCCTCAGTCAGCAGGTTTGGTGGAATGCTATAATGGTACTCTTAAGCTCAAGCTCACAAAGATACAGGCCAGCACGGGTCTTGCCTGGCCCGATGCTTTACCCTTGGCTCTTTTGTCTACTCGAACAACTGTCCATTCCCGTATGGGACTCAGTCCCTACGAGGTTGTGTTTGGACGTCCAGCAAATGTCTGGGGAGTCCCAAGGCCAAAGAAGTATTCCGAGATAGAGCATCCGTTGTTGATTGATTATTTGCATGACCTCACCACTAAATTGCGTGTCCTTCACCAATAGGTACAAGACGCCTTGCCTCAGGATTCCACTGATCCTGGCCATACCATACAACCCGGCGATTGGGTGTGCGTGAAGAACTTCCAGAGATCAAAGAATTTGGAACCTCGCTGGAGAGAGCCCCGTCAAGTATTGTTGACAATACGCACAGCTGTGAAGGTGGTCGTAAAGAAAAATTGGATCCACGGTGTGCATTGTAAGAAGGCACCCTTGCCTTTGCCTTATGACCAGTGGGTCCATGAAGGTATTGGCGATTTTGAAGGTGAAAGGGTCCCCTGATTCGTACCTTTTAGCAATGCACGCCTAGATTGGACTCAATCTGAGAAAGAGGATGATGACGTTTTACAGGAAGCTGTACCACCACATCTCAGGTTGAACACAACCAATCCAGAGACACTTTTTCAGGACCAGACTGTGCCAAATAAGACGAGATACAATTTGAGGCCTAGAGTGGCTAGAGACAATTGAGAATTTTTTTCTTTTGAATGCACTTTTCAGTGACACTGACCATCCAATTAGGTTGCAGGGTCGTTGTAAGGGTCTTAGTTTGTGACCCGAGTAGTGGCAATAGGCCTGCGGGACTTGCAGTCTCATAGGACGGCTGATAATCACAGCTGAGTGAAGAAGGAAGACTGCCACGAGCAACATTTAGAGGATGGATTCTACTATACTAAAGGAAAATGATAAGAAGGATAAAATGAAGAAGAAATATTGCAAATTATTATATAATAGATGTGGTATAACATTGTGTATTTTAATCTTTTTATGTATTATATTAGCTTGTGTGGGTTGGGTTACTTATACTATGCAGCAGACACCTACACCTACCTCCCATTCCGTGCCTTTTCGCACCACTGCCTCCCCGCACCAGTTACATACATTACCAGAACATGAGCAAAGTAGGAGAATGGAATATTTTAATAATTCATTCATTCAATTGTTGCACCAACATCAATTGGTAGTCAAACCCACCAATTGTTGGGTTTGTGGACTCTTGCCCCATACTACGGATAAAGGGATGCCATATTTAGTTTTCCCTTTTTCCCTGAAGGGGTCTGCTTGGGCCTATACATCTATGTTCTCTAATGCTTACGAGAACCAACCCCGGCACCCTGTTGGTCCTTATGGGGGTGGGGTTGACGTTAGTCATGACCCTCTGGCGAAGGGAATGGTGGCTATGTCTAAGCATTATAGTAAAATTAATGAGTTCCCCGCCGACGAACGACGGGCATACATTGGCTGGAACGTGACCCGTTACGTTACCAGCCTTACAGATAGGGCCAGGCGAAAAAGATCCCCGCCCAGGCCACCTGTGTCTCCAAGGAAATGGTCAGAATGCTAAGGCCCAATTGGGAAAGAGCTCTTGTGCACATACCTATACCTATGCATCCCAGACTTCTCCACCGTTAGTGGCATCTCAGGGAATATATTTTGTTTGCCATGACAGGGCCTATACATGGTTACCAACTAATTTCTCAGGGTCATGTTACGTGGCTTTTCTCCTCCCTCCGACATATACCGCCCCTTCAGGACATCACAGAAATAGGTACAGGAGAGGCGTCAATGATCCAGAAGATACAGCAGGACAAGAGGGAGGCGACTTTTTCAAAGGGTTCCTCCCATTCTGGGGTCCTATGGCCAATAGCAGAAACATGAGGCATCTTGTTCGAGTTGTTGAGGCAACGATAGATGAAACTGTGGGGACACTGAGTAACCTCACAGCCGAGCTTCAGGCGGACCGCCTTATGACATTACAGAACAAAATGGTTTTAGATATAATTCTTGCGGACCGTGGTGGGGTATGTAAATTGATTGGATCCAGCTGTTGCATTTACATACCTGACCACGCCCCTACAGTATACCAGGCCATCTCTAAATTGCACCTGATCGCTGAGTCCATTCACCAGGACGAAGGAAACTGGTCTTTGACAGGATGGTTCTGGGGATTATTGTCCACATGGGGATGGAAGGTACTGTGACTTTCATTGAAGTGACTTTGGCTATAATCTTTTCATGTTGCCTCTGTCTAAGATGTGGTCCCGCTATCTGCGGCCTTTGTTGCACCCTGTGTGTCCCAAGACCTGTCTCACAGAAGGCAGAAAATATGAAAATGATGTTGCAGTAACAGCTTGACGACCTCATGGCTATTAACATTGACTCAGATTAACGTGAGTCTGTGTTTTGCCTGCGTAATGGCAAAAGGAGGGTCTGAGTTAATTCAGTTTCGACTCCATTTTGTATTCCGTCGCCATTTTGTCTTGCCCTCACTCAGCTTGGCAAAGCAAGTGTTTTTGCCCTTTGTACTGCTACGTGTCAAATAACCCCCCTTCCTTGTTGTGAAGCCAATTCCAGGAACTAGCCAAACTAACTAATCCTTGTCTAGACTGACTAATCCTTGTCCCAACTATCTGTTGGCCTTCAGTATTCTTTCCCTGCCCTATCTTATCTGTTGGCCTTCGGTATTCTTTCCCTCCATTATCCTATTTCTCAAGTTGTCCTTTGAAGCACACAAACACGTTCTGCCATTACTGATTGACCTATAGGTGCTGTCATTGATTGACTTATGGGGTTGGGCAAGAACACGACTCAAGGGGGACGTTCTGGTCACATGGTGTCTTGTTTTGAATGTTTTCCTATTGGCTAATAATTGGTGCATGGGGAGTATTTTTTTTGTGGGTGTATATGGTTATAAAAGACTGTGAGCCACGGACTGAAGGGGCAGCCACCTGAGAACCTACTATTGGTGTACTTCTGGGACCACTGTGCATAGCTGCAGCTAATAAATTTGGTTTTCTACGCTAACAGAGTATTCCGTGTCTCTGTACAACAAGGCAGGTGAACTCGGAGATTTCAGGCGTGCCCTGCGCCGCCAGGCCCTTCTAGGCCCGGTTCTTCAGACCCTAGAATCATAAGAGGGCAATAGAAAATGGGAAACTAAAGGTAGGAATATACCTGTTGAATGTTCTGCTGGTGGGAAATGGAAAACATGAATAACTAGAACTTGGAACTGAGACAGTGATATCTAAAAGGTAAAAATATGTACATCTTACTCTTTTGGACTGCAGAAGTTAAGCATTAAACAATGTGTGAAACATACCAACCTTAACAGAGACAACCATCAGAATTCATTAGACCCATAAAGATTTAATTATCCTGAAGAACTGGGAAAAAAACTAAAGAATATATTTTCCCAGTCAGTACAAAAAAGAGGGAAAAAACAAAGGAATTGGTGCACAAAAAATGGTGCTTGATCAGGCTAGGTAAATTAACTAAGCCATGCAAATTTAAGGAACTAATATCTTTCTATTATTTTACAGCATTAGAGAAGAAGCATGAATCCATACCGCTGTAAAGAGGCAGAATCAGATAAGTATCTTATTTCTACACTAAGCGATATAATACGTTTAGTATTTAGAGAAGAAAACAATGGTTCTTTATATACGTCTCTTTGTTTTTTATCTCCTTCCCAGGTAAAGGAAAAACAGCGTAGAGGAATGATGGATGAAATGCGAAACAACATAGCTGATCAGCAAGGGAACACCGACACTGCAGCAAGCTTCAGAAGAGGAGCGGTAACCCGGAAGTCAAGGCACAGAAGACCTCGGTAGGAGAATGTCAAGTACGTTTCAACTCTCCGACGCTGATGCAGTAATTCAGGTAAGTGCAGGCAAAAACTACTGGGATACTGAAGGTGGCTAGGCGGGGGTCCAAGACGGATTGCGAAGTGCGTTCCCGTCGTACACCACCCCCATTTGTAGTTCTCATGCGCCGCCTTCGCCAGATCTCATGTCAGCCAGGGGGATGTGCGCTCGAGGCTGCAGGCGGGGTAATCAGCAAGGCCACAGGCGGGGCGGCCCGACAGACGATGAGTTTGAATATACCCTGATACGGGGGTGGTAAATACAGCTGAGTCTTTTACCTAATATTCTCTTGCAATTTCTTTGTCTGTATTTAAAATCATAGCGATACAAAATGTGAAATGTAATTTTGAATAGTTTTCTATACTCAATGACTCACTTAGGGTATCCCGACAGTGGTTAGACCAGACTTAACTCCCTCCCCCTTCCCTAATTGAGTTGTTGAGTTGGACTCCTGTAGCTTCTGGACCTCTGGTTCTCACATACTCACCTATCCCTCTTTCGCACTGCCTCTATTGCCAGTCCAGCTGTTTCCTGCTGGTTGTGGTGGCCCTGTTGCTGAAGGTCTGATGGCTCATACAAAACCCAAGACACAGGGAGTGCTGTTTTTTAATGTAAACTGACTTACCCATTTTGTCGAACGTACAAAGGTTCCGGTTTATTTGGCCACAAAATTTCCTGACATTGCGCTTGTGCAGGAGACTCACCTCTCCCATTTGGAATTGGACAAACTGTCACAGGATTGGGTAGGGAGGATCAACAGTGCCAGCTACAGGGATAGGGCACCGGACCCCGCTGGTATACATGGTTTGTCCAAGCATTTTAAAAATCGTGGAGTGGCTATACAATGCACGCTCCAAAAAACCCTGGGTGAACACAGAAGGGCAGTATGTATTTGCAAAACTTAAGACCATGGGGATGACGATGGTGGTGGGATCGATATATGCACCAAATGCCAACGACCGACTTCCTGTCTTCTCTGAATCAATTTTTTGTGGAATTTAGACACTCCAGAATGGTAGTGCAATGGCATTGGAACCTGGCTTTGGACACATACATAGATAGGACGGGAGGCTATGATAAAGCAAATGCATGAGCCATCAGACCTGACGGAAGTCATGACTGAGTATGGCCTCACAGACCCTTGGTGTCTTATACACCCCTGAGACAGGGAATACACTTTTGTACCCAGGGTTCATGGGATCTGCTCAATGTTTGACTATTTCTTTATGAACCATCCTAATCTGATGGCCCTACAGGATTGCACTATTCCAGAGGGAGAATTCCCGCTCATGCTCCTCGGTCTTGGATTTAGATCTTGGACATGTCGCCCCAGAGGAAAAGCGATGGCGCCTCAATGTGTCTTTCTATAAACCACCTCTAGAAAAGCAGAGGCTTGCAGACCATCCACATAGGTAACTAGCTGAGAACGAAGGTACAGTTTGCTCCACACAAACGCTTTGGGGTGCGTGAAAATCGCTTGACTCTGCGATCGGCAAATGAGAACTGACCTATCCACAGCAGCATCTAGAGCAGACTGTGTGAACGCTAACGGCCCAATATACGCAACACCCACCTCCCCCCACTTCTCCGCCCTTTACATCTGAGGGGCATATGGTCTCTTGTGCTTGAAAATATGGCATAACGAGCAGGGCGGGAAGGCAGGCAGGCTTTTTGCTGTGCAGCTCTGCCAGCGCGAGGCCTAACTTAACATACTGGAAATAAGGAATACGGAGAGCCAGCTGCTCACACACCCAATGCAGATAGCAGAATCTTCTGCCCAATATCTGAGTGCCTTTTATAGAGCTGAGGTACTGTCTGACCTTTGGTACGAGAATGCATTATAGCCAATTTACATCTACTGACCTTGCCACAGGCAGGCAGACATCAGCTTGATGGGGCATCACGGAGGAAGAGATTTTGACGGCTATCTCAGAGATGTCATACAGCAAGACTCCGGTGGATTATGGTGTTCCCACTGAGTTTACAAGCAAAATACACAAATAGTAGTCCCACTCCTATGTCAAATCTTCCCCACTGAATACTGGCAAGACCAGGTAGGTTTACAAATCAAGACAGGACTGGAGAGAGCTCATGAACTCCCACGTTCGGTGTCTGAGCGAAGCTAGGCTGAAATGTACTTATTTCAAATATTTCTTAGCTGGTACTGGACCGCATACAAACTAAAGAGAGCTAGAGTTGCCCAAGATGACAAGTGTTGAAGATGTGTGCAAAACGATGGAGATCTAAATCATATCCTATGGTTTTGCCCACATATTGCCACCTACTGGGCGGGCATTTCGTGTGCCTTCCACAATACCAGCCTCTTCCCCTTCAATGACTCAGCGAAACTAGTCCCCTTGCACGATATGTCAAATGTGGAAGAGGCAACTCACTCGTGGAGGAGGTGAAGGTCACCAACTCTTAATTAATGTGTAGATCAATATTCTAAGCGATTGGTGATCTTCTAGGGTGCCCGCTCACCTGGAATGGACATCAGAACTGTTTAAATTGGCACATATGAGAAAAGTATATATAAATTACAGGATCAACTCATAAAGTTTGAGGATGTGTGGGGACCGTTTATTGACCTAATATACCCTTGAATTGAAGAAGCGGAAGGGCGGACAGATAAGAGGATGCAGGGGGAGTTCTGGTGGGGGGGATGCTGGCAGGACTCGGACTGGACAACTCGCAGTTGAGTGTATCGCAGGGATTTTGTGAGTTTCACTGTGTATGCTTATGGGTCAGCCGTTTGTTTCCGAGATGTTGACACTCTGGACTATGCTCATATTTTTGTATGTTTTTGTTTTATTCTTCTAAATGCCTGTAAGAACTTTAATGGGATGCACTGCTTGTATTTCTTTGTCAAAATTTCAATAAAAAACTTGGAAAAATAACAGTTTGTGAGTGGGTGTGTAAGTCCTTGTGTTTGTGAGTGGTGCTATGGATTATAGGCATTACTTAGGGCATTTAAAATGGAGAACAATAGACTTTACTTTCAGCAGAAGATGACAAGAAAGAATCCCCTCTTCACAGTCACTACGTGAGATATTGCGCTTGAAAAAAGCAAGGATGCAAACACCTCCATCACGGATTACAGATAACTTTTCGCAGTGTAAATTTAGAGAAAACACACTTTCTTTGCCTTGGCCATGCGTGCGAAGTTAGGATGCTTAGTACTTCAAAGAAATGGAGCTTCAACTCGGGCATCTGTATTGTTTATATCTGTAAGTGCTTCCCATTGAGGTTTCATTTCTGTGAAATGAGCATCGTGCCAGAATGAATCCTGCCCTGAGTTTTTATCCAAGAAGAGGCCACAGTTTTGTGCAACACCTCTACCCAAGTGGAGTACTTTCTACTTGCTAATTAGTACGTGCTACCTCGTTGTGTTGATGTAAAGTGTGTCTCCTTCACTACAGCTGTGTAAAGAACTCTGAGGAAATGTCTCCAGTGATCTTGTGTGTCTGTAACTTTGCCAATGTGATTGTTCCTCGAGCATCTTCATCAGATAACATTACAAGATGAAACTGCAGAGAAAACACACTTGAATGATTTGTACTTTACAGAAGTAAGTGTTTGTTTGTTTGATGGAGATGCTATCTTATTCCTAGGCATCAAGACACCATCTCCAAATTTGGCGGGAAACTCACTCGGGGGGCCTTTCAGTAAGCTGTCCATCAGCCTAGGAAAAGGGCGGGCAGATTTTACATACTGGTAATGTATATGGGGCGGGACCAAACAAGCAGGGTTCCTAGGCAAGTTTACATACTTCTGGCTTTAGTTTAGAATACGATCCCTGCTCTCAGCAGCAGATGACAAAAAAGAACCTTCTTGACACAGACACTATGTGAGATATTGCTCTCGAGAAAAGCGAGGATGCAAAAACCTTCTGTTTTGGAATGCGGTAGGAAGCGCATCAGCCCCCGCAACATTAACTAAAACACAGTAAGGATACTGGGTCATTAAATCCATGACTCTTGGTAGAACTTACCATATTTTTAAAGCATTCCAAGCTGTAGATGTATGCTCTTTAGCTGGAGTGCAGGGAGTCCTTGTGGTTGGATCTAAGCCTGCACTTTCCGGCGTGACACATTTTATAAAAAAGCCAATTTTAATGTTTTTTTAAAAATAATGTTTTATTGAAAATGTTTTAGGACAATCACTATCTTTAAACAATGCAATGTGTACGTTTATGAAATATACGTTTCATATTTGTTAATGTGCTGACTCATTCATAAAGACAATAGTCCTGCCTCTTTTAAAGTTTTGGTATTCTGACACTTTGACCAAGGCTGTAGGTCTGCCTTAGTCAAAATGGAACTTTATTTATTGTTACATGACATAGCTGTGCATAGCAGAGGAGGGGGGCACCCATGGGGGTTTGAGAGCTGGGCCACAACTTGTGCCCTAAAGTAACTATGACTCTCGCCCTCACAATGCACTGCTAAATGCTTCAGATATGACATCACTGTTAGAACTGCAGGTCTCCAGTTGGCAATGGTATACACCTTTCACCAAATAGAGACCCTTGCCTCTAAGTCAGGGAAAGGGGATTACACTACTGGATAACCCCTGCTCACCCCCTTGGTAGCTTGGCACAAGCAGACAGGTTTATCTCAGAGGCAGTGTGTTAAGCATTTGTGAACACGTACAGTAATACAGTGAAAACACTACAGATGGACAGAACACCGGTTTTATAAAAATAAGTATTCTTTATGTAGACTTAACACAAGACCACAAACGTCAAAAATCCACAATACTGTACTCAAAATAGACTTAAAGATGGTAGAAGTCACTTAGTTCAAGTTGATGATAAGTGCGACACTGTTCTCACAAAAGTACCTGGATGCATAATGCAAAACAAACAAAAGGTTCGGAGGTATGGAGATGTGTCGGTTCCTTGCTTCGGGGGAGAAAATGCGTTGTGCCTCTATGCTTTCGCAGAGTAGGGGATGTGTCTTGGTCCCTACCGGAGAGGAGGTGATGCGTCGATTCTCGTACTGCGTTCCTGTTACGAGGCGGCAAGATGACGCCTCGATGCTATGTGACAATCCAGTGCGACGCAATAAGATGGCGCCCTTGATGCGACAACGTGAAGACGATACGTGCACGCCCGGCGGCTGTGCGGCGAACTCTGTAACTTTGGAGCTGCGACAGGCCCTGCGACACACTTCTCCGATGATGCGATGGCGACCTCTGTGGCGGCAACACTCTTCTCTGGTGATGCGTCGGGTAACAGCTTTGATGAACGCACACTTCTCTGGTGATGCGGCAGCGACCTTTGCTACGGCGACATGGTTCTCCGGCGATGTGATGGTAACAGCTGCGACAAGCTTTTTCTCGATGAGGCACTCTTCCAGCTCCCAGCAACACTCAGGCTTCTGCAAACAGAATTCCCAACAAGGAAATTTAGAGGGGATCTAGTGGTGAAGTCTTTTGTCCCTGAGACTTCAGCAGGAGGCAAGCACAAGTTCAAGCCCTTGGAGAAATATTCTGCAAGATGATGAAGGGTCTTTGAAAGTTCCTTCTCCTCTCCTTGGCACTGAAGATACCACTGTAGGCCAACTGATTGAGCAAGAATTCGCACGTAAAGCGACTTGCTTGAACTCATGAACCTCAAATAACCCTAATAGTGTTAATCAACTTGTTTGTGTTTCTAATTTTCCCTTTATTCTGACATTTGGGGTGTCCCAGAGACGCTTGCCTATGTGTTTACTAATCCTAATACGCTTGCTATTAAGATGGCTGCTGCTACGCGGGAATTTCTTCTGCGCATGCGTCGGGCATACCCATGTTATGTGACGTACTCGCAGTTCTGGTGGTAAACCTTTTGCACTTGCGCAGTAGATATAAGATGGCTGCTTTGTGTTCTCACATGCCTGAAGCTTGCAGCGATGCTTATGCTATGCGGTTTGTTCTGCATTAATCACTAAAGCTATAGTTATTATGAAAGTAATGGGAGTAGTATAGTGATTCATGGTATACAGTGCATTTATTTTTTCCATGTTCTAAAACTGTTCTTTTCCATTTCATGGTACATTACGAAATATGGCCTGATGTTCCCGTGCTGTATTCCATTTTGCTCGAAACTGAGTCTGCGCGAGATCTGCGCGTCTCCACAGCAATGACCTTTGGAACCATACCAAGTGGCAGTCCCAGCCAAGATGCGCCTGGGAAGAGGCATCTTTCCCTAGTAGAAGAAGCTGATTTGTACTAAATGTATCACAATGTATAAATTGTTAAATTCACCATTGTTATGTGTAAGGAACATGTCATGGGAACCTGAAATTCAAGGGGCGGTCTGGAAAATGCAAATAGGTGGCTTGAGAAAGTCAAATCCTAGGAGGTGTGATGACCTGTCCTTTCTTTTGTCCAATCGAAATTGGGGATCCTTACACTTGCAACATTTGGGGGGTGGTGCACTGACCCGAAAACAGTATAACTAGCCTAGGTTGGTTAGAGAAATTGTCCGACTTGTCCGAATAGCTGACCTGTCACTGACCCTACGCACTCAATAGCTGATTGAGAAATAGAGGTGCTGCGGAGCACTCTGTCAGACAGACTCACAGACCCAATCGGGGTTTTGACTGATAGCTGCAGATAGGGTGTAGCGCAGGCGTTGCAACTGAACTGCGGGTGCTGGTCTTACCTTGGTGGTCCTGTCTTGATCCTAATCTGGTTTTCCTGTCCTGTGTTTCCATTCTGCACCTGCTGGCCTACTGGCGACTGCATTTCCTTGGGGTTTCACCTGTCCTTAACTGACCCATGGCCAGGGTTGGTCTCCACACTATTCTAGGTAAATATAAATATGTGTGGGAAATACGCTTACGTCCTTTCTTGCTTCCTGAAACTGCTAAAGTCTTATTTGCAATTTGCTCCTTTCTTACCTTCCCTGTGCTGACCAATAATAAAGTTTTACACTTTATGCTGTTTTATTAGCATGTTCCATTTTTCCCCATCCTTTAAACAAGTTGTGAAATACTGTTCATGAACTATAGATGTTCCCTTTCTTTACCCTCCTTTTAGCCGAATTTAAGTGATTGCTCTGAATCATTAGCGTGTTCCATGTTTCCTTCCCTATAGACAAATTAAAGTTCTTTTGCCCTACCCACCTTCGAGGGGTATTTCAACTGTGATATTCTAGCATGTTCCTTATCTTTCCAGTCCTTTAGACACGCCACACCGAGTCTAAATTCCTGAAAATGTCATACTAGCATGTTCCCTGTTCATACCTTCCCTTTACAGTTCTAAATGGTTGGCATAATCTACTTTCTACACGGTTACACGATTTTCATGATTTTGGTCATTGATAGTTTACTCACTGTGAATTTCATGCTTTCTACTTTTGATGAGGACTAGATAAAGGTTTTCAAAACTTCCTGAGTCTGTGGTTATTATAAAGAGTGCAAATATAATAAATGTTATTGTATTTTGATGACTGCTTATCTTTTACAGCTAGCTCCCTGACCCATTGTGATCATAGGTACCTGTGACAAGGATTGGTAAGTCAGGTACATTGGAAATAAATAGGAATGAACAAGGGTTACTGGCAGTAGAGTGTAGGTTACCCGATTAATAAATATGGTAAATTGAATTTATGGGCCCAAGAGTGCATATGGTGAAAATTATAGTCGGGTGACCTGCGCGCTCTATCACAACCCAGCAACACAGCACACTGGCAGGGGGCAGTCCAACTCCTACAGCTTCCTTGGTTCTTCTCCTTGGCAGAGGATTGTCTTGTTGTTCCAGAAGTGATCTAAAGTCTTGGGGTCTGTGTCTCCATATTTATACTGCAAAATCCTTTGTCCTCTGAAGGCAGAGGGGCCTGTACCTATTCCAAACCAGTTCTGTGCAGTCCTGGAGCACTTTGTTCACAGGACTCATTCTTTCCTTTGGCAGTATGGGCCAGGGTCATCAGACACACCACAGGAGGTGGAGCCAGCATTGTGGAAGACAGGCACAGACTTAGTAAGACCCAGGTGCTACTCCTCCCACCCATCTACAGGCACATAGGTCTATTTAGCCTTGCGCTGACTCACCCTGTCTCCTGGAGCCACCCCAGCCCCTGTCATTCACAAACCAGACATACAATACACAAGCTAGCAGAGGCAGGCTGGATGGTTAGGCAAAAAAATACCTACTTTCTAAAAGTGGTATTTCCAAACACTGAATGTTAAAACCAATTTCCCTAAAATATGTATTTTATCATTCTGAGTTCAGGCATACTAAATTCGAATTTCTACCATGTTCCCTGGATCAGTTAGGATTAGAAGATGTTATCATCAAACTGCCCATTCTGGCCTATGGGGATAGGTAGCCTTGAAATAGTGAACAACGAAATAGGCTGCAATTCACTATTAGGTCATGTCACACACACCAGGGCATGACCTACCTTTTACATACAATGCACCCTGCCCTAGGGCCTACCTTAGGGGAGACTACAATTTAGAAAAGGGAAGGTTTATGGATTGGCAAGTGGGTGCACTTGCCAAGTTGACGTGGTAGTACTAGACTGCACCCAGGCTCTACAATGGCAGGCCTGAGACACACTGTACAAGCTGCTTCTGTGGGAGGCACAACCAGTGCTGAAAGCTCACCACCAGCATTTGATTTAGAGGCCCTGGGCACACATGGTGCACTGTACTAGGGTCTGACAAGTAAATCAAATAACCCAATCATGGAGTAACTAATCAATACATCAATTTAACATAGGGAGCACTTGCACTGTGACACAGTGCCCAAAGCATCTAACCAGCAAAACATATGAAAAATAGAGGAGGCAGTCAGTGAAAAATGGAAGGGAGTCTCACGCCAATGGTATCAGATCTAACAATCACTGATGACATGTTTTATGATATCATTGAATATATCACTGCAACATTTGAAATTACATTGTTGATTTGAAAACTGCGCAGAGTGAGGGTGCAAATTATAGTTACTTTAAAGCATAAAGTTATTGTTACTTGAAATAACTGTGGTGATTTTCACTGCTTTTGTTAGTTTAAAATGGTATGTTTTAACTGACATTTTGACCTAACTATAGAACGTCCCTTTAACCTTTGGTTTCTTCAGTGAAGTTCTAAGATCTTTTAATGTAAAGTAAGATATTACTACAATTCCAAACATTAAAGTTGCTTTAAGCTTTGTTTTTTTCAGTGAATATACACACTGTAGCAGTGAGAGCAAGGGTGGTCCAATAACACTTTATTTAGAGCAACTGTACTAATAAATACATTAACTTTTGCAGTCCAGAGGTCGAATTCCAGTTTATTACCACCAGACAGCAAAACTGACAGGATAAACCAGTTTACTGCCTTACAAATTGCATGTAGCAATTACATCAAATAGGGAAACAATTCTCCTTGTCATTAATCCTCTTCATTGAGGTTTACCTTACTGCACAGACTTAAGCACTTATGTCCTGGTTTTCGTTAATACTTTTTGGTAAAACAAATACACATGATCATATGTCATAGCATAAACCTTATATGCAGATGCGCAAAATATAATATGCTATTTATTACCATTTTTGAGCGAGGGGAGTGGCCTCATGACCCACTAGAAGCTTCGCCTCCAGAGAGCCATGGCCCTCCATACAGTCAACAATGGTAATAAATATGACACTGAATATGCAACAGCAAAAAAGTGGGTGGTTTATTTGTGCGTGTATGTGTGTGTGAGTGTATATATATATATATATATATATATATATATATATATATATATATATATATATATATATATATATATCCTCAACACGTCTTCTTCAAAATAATACAAGATGGTCAGGGCTGAATTTAATTCAGCGTGATTTAATTTAAGGCAACACAAAGTAAAACGCCCTGCGCGTCGATCACACTGAATGAAATTGAGCCCTCACCATCTTGTATTATTTTGAGGAAGACGTGTGTTGAGGATTGAAGGGGTTTGCCACCCCGTCAGGGCCGCCAACATGAATAGCGAGGGACATGGCATTCAGGAGTGAGGATATATATATGTATATATATATACACCCACCGTTAAATGTTGGGGTTTAGGAAAAAGCAAACCCATAAAATCACTGATATTTGCCTGTTATGGTATGCAACTCACACTGCTTGCCCTTTTGTGGTCTTTGTAGATAGCTTTTTTCTGTGCCACTGAAAAAGTGCTATAATGAGCAAGGCCTATGGCGTGACGTATAGTGTGTGCTGCATACCATTACTGACACATTTCAGAGGTGTTTGCTACCGGGGGTGTCTTTCTGACAGAAGGATTTAAGGATGATGAAAATACCCAGAAAAAAATAAGGAAGCACTGGAAATTGTTAAGTTGGTTGTACGCAAACAGGAGCATCCCTAAATTCTGAGGGCCCTTGTATCATAAGATGAAACGCAAGTGCTTCTTGCAGGCTTTACCCGTCTAATACTGCAGCAAATCCCAGGCTGCTTCTTGTACACAGCTTATCTACCTTAATTCAAGCTACTTACCGAAAAGAGACTGTCGGAAATGTTTTTATCTCTTGCTCTGATAATTAAACGGATTCAAACGTTGCCAAGGTCAACAGAAAAAACATTAGTTGATTAGATTTAGATTACATCTGAGGAGAACATAGCTTTCACTCTTGGGGATTGTGTACATTTTATTTTATTTCCTGGTCCGTTGGGTGGTCAATCACCACTACACACTATTATATTTTCTTTCACTTTGTTCATATTGCTCTGTAGCTTTCTTTTTCTCAGTGGTATACTTTCTTGTTTGTTTTCTTAATTTTACATGCACTCAAGTACATGAGTGCAGCAAACATCACTAGCACAGCAGGAAAAGACAATGAGGAGGCCAAGGGAATGGCTAACAAGCAAACATATATTCATTATTTTGGCTTGTGTAAAATGTTTATCTATTAATTTTTTGAGCCAATTTTATTTAGTAATATGCGTTTCCTTTCAGTTACTTCAGAATGCAATAGGTCTCACATTAATAAACTTTGAGCTATTGGCATTGCAAATGCTAATGTTTGTTTATTTTTTTGGGTAAAAAAATCTCAACAGTAGCATAAGTACTAAAACATATTCCACAAAGCAAGGACAAAGTGCAGTACCACAGGTTGTTACTAGGTGTCCCTGTGGAGTTGTAAAGAGACCTGTATTAACCACATAAGATACTGCACCCTTAATGCAATTTTAAAGAGAAAAATTGCCACTGAGCATATGTTTCTTGCGTTTTAAAAAAAGCGCCATTTAAATAATCAATGGTGCATTTGGTAAACGCAAGCTAACAAAAATCTCACTTTCAATAAAATAAATGGAAACCTATGCTGAGCTGCAATATTTCTCTTTATATTTCCATTAAGGGTGCAGTACCGTATGTGGCTAATAAAGGGACCTTTACAACTCCACAGGGACACCTAGTAACAGCCTGTGGAACTGCACCCTTTCCTTGCATAGTGGATTTTTTTCTATTACTTATGCTACTGCCTCCTCTCTGCCATTCTTGAAAGAAGCATGGGTTTCTCATTAGAGACAGGGCCATCGTTGGAGTAATTGGTGTTTATTAGGGACAATGATATGTGAGCAAAAAGCACTCACACAAACACACATAAAATGGGACCAGGCAAGGGCCAGCACAGCCTGACGCTCAGCTGACCTCAATGTGTTTCTCAACTCGTTTTTTGGGCACGCAGTTAATTAACATTTTAATCAGAGGGAATGTAAATGTACAGCTTCGTCGACAGTCCTTTCATCAGCACAGTTTTTGCATAAAACCCGATTTTCTGTATCTGTTCTTTGTGAGGGTAAAGCTGTTCGGCATTTTTCTTCCTGCTCGCCTGTGCTATAAAGGAGCCTGAAATTATGGGCCCTATTACAATGCGCCGCCGTTACGGTGAACGGGACCGTCCGCCAGAGGTGCGGCGGTCCCGCTGTGGCCATTAGGATGGCACCACCACCATGGCGGTGGCATCCCCCATTCACAACATTTTGGTGGGTGGTGCTCACAGCACCGCCCGCCACAATGCTGTGAAGGCACGTTGTGCATTGGCATGCAGAAGGTGACAGGCACCGCGCGGTGCCTTTCACCTTGTCCATGCCAATGAGTGCACCCCCAACACGCTGGGGGCCCGCAATGGGCCCCCTAAGGCAGAAACCGCACGTCTCCGCATTCATCCTAATATGGATGGCGGTGTCTTGCAGACACCGCAACCATATTGGACCCCTTTTCCGCCCGGTCGCCTGTCCGACCCGCGGAAAACCGGCATACGGTCTTTCCGTCCGCTGGGGTCCCCACCGCCATAGTAATATGGCAGAGGGGAATGGTATGTGGGCGGTGGGAAATGGCGGGCGGTTCGGCCCGCAATACTAATGACCTCCTAAGATTGGTTTCCCGAATCATTGATTTAGCCCCCGCTGAAGATAAAAGAGAAACCATCCACAAAGGAAAGGCGCCGGCAGAGAAACCATCCACGAAGAAAAGGCGCCGGCAGAGAAACCATCCACAAAGAAAAGGCTCCGGCTCTTAGTGCCTGCCACCTACTGTAAATACATCTCGAGTCAAACGTAGCTTCAAAGCTTGAATGACGCTGCACTTTCTGTTCAAACCCTGCCAAAATATTGCGTATTCCACTGATGAAAAATAAGCGATATAAAGCCAAAACACTACTATTTATCAAAATCTCCGTTGTGACTGTTTTTTCAGATCTGTTTTTACAGCATATTTTTACTGATCACAGCATATACAGCATGCATTTATTCCTGGCAACCATTGAAGTACAATGTTCAAGCAAAAAATGTAGACAACAGTGTGAGATGTGGGCAAAATATTTAAATTGTCAGTAACCTGGGGCGTAACAGACATCCCTTCAGCCACCGCTGTGTGGGAGGGAACATTCTTTTGTACATAAAGGGAAGCTTCAATAAAGATAAAAAAGTTCTCTGAAACCGGAGATAACAAGGCAAGCGAAAGTACACTGTACTTTACAGGTGCTCCAGAGCTTTGGAAGGAAGTGAACTCTCTGCTGCGGGAACAAGACAGGAGGCAGGAAAGAGGAACAACGCTGGAATAGACCAATCCTAAGCAGGAGGGGGGAATAAAGTTGTTTTATCCATTACAGCAGGTCAGCGCTGCGTGCTGATGCTGAACCTAAAAAACAAAGGAGGAAGGCACCCTCATTAGATGTTCGCAATTGCGTTTCTCGATTTGTGTGTTTTTTTAGAAAGAAAGTCTAAATAGTCCCGTTTTTAAGAGTCTCCTGAACCATAAAAAATTACAGCCCTGCACTAACAAGGGTCTACCGGCCCATATTTCAAATTCTTAAGTGAGCATTGATGGCTATGGGGCCGGTGTGTCGAGGGAGATGGGAGGATCCTGGCTGGGAGTATTAGGAAGGGTGGTCAGATTGTGCTGAAAACCCTGGATCTTTGACCAATTACTCCTTGTAGACTATACAATGAATCTTGAAAGAAGCCAGGAAAGACCATTAGGGTGGGCTTGATTTGCTCTCTTTTGTGAAGATTCAGATAACATTTAGCTATGCAGTTATGTTTACTGTCCATAGTGTGCGTGGATGATATTGCAGTAGTCCAAACCAGCTATCACAAGATGAGCTCCGCTTGGTGATATTACTTTTGAGCAGTGGGAGGATTTTACGGATAACTGGAGATTGATAGCTTTGATTATGACGTTGACTTGGGTAGCAAACAAGCATTCAGAAACAAAAGGTACCCCAAGGTACCTGACTTTTACTGTGGTTAAAACAGCATTCATAGAACTTGACACTTTAAAAGATGGAAGCTGGGTTTGTTTCATTCCACTACAAGCATATCAGTTTTTGTCACCATTCATGCAAAGGATGCTCTTCTTCCTCAGCGAGGGTCTATGGCAACAAATGAGATAATGTTGTTGGGATTAGCAGAATGGTTGCCTAGCCAGCATACCTTAGGAAGTTGACAACATTTTTTTAAATTTTTTTAGTAACTTTGCAAGTGAATGAACTTAAATGTGGGTGCGCTGGCAAAAAAGTGATTTGCCTTGCAGAACTCCACAGGTCATCTGGCACTTCAAAAACCCAGTCAATGCTGGGTTTCTGGGCTTAGTCCAAGAGCCAGGTCTTGAGTCTCCACATGAAGTCGTCAGTGAGTGGGATGTTATGAGGTGTAGGAAGCTGGCTTTGTATATACCGTACCAAAGTAAGGTATAGTGTGCTCAGAATCCAGTGGATCTCCAGAGGCTTAAGTAGATAATACTAAATGCTCTATTTGTGTTAGTGTGGTAAGCAGTTGGGCTTATCAGAGGGCTGTTTTAAGCATTTATTGTACACACTCAGGCACAAAATGATTGCACACACTAAAATACTGAATCCAGACCAATTGTTTTGTATAAAAAGTTATTATTTGGTTGTTTTATTTTTTGAGCCAAGAAGTACTTAGTTGCGGGTGACTAACAGTTTTCAAAGTAGTAATACTTTTAAAATGTAGTCACAATTTTTTTGCAAGGTAATAGGAATGCTTTACAGTATTAGAAATACTTTTTTTGTTTATCAAAAACAGTAGCACTTAGCAATGGTAAGAAATAGACAGTTGTTTACAATAGATAGAATGCAATGTAATCCTATGGAAGGAAAACAAGGTTATGAATTAGCAGGACCTACAATTCCATTCTTCAGGGGTTTAGATTGACACTGGGCAAGGTTCAGTTTCAGGTAACTACTGCACCACCAGCCGCACTGGGGCGACTGGGTGCAGAGGTCACTGGCCCAGTGGAAATCAATGGAGGTTGGGGGCATCTCGAAGAGGCAAGGTTTGCAGGAAAGTACCTGTGGTTTTCAGGGCACAGGCCCTAGGGATTTAGATCAGCACAGGAGGGCCACAAGGCAGCACCACAGCTACACCACCAGTGGCACAGGGGCGGCCAGGTGCAGGGTGCAAATCAGCATCAGGCTCCTAATGCTTTTCAATGGTAAATCTTGGTTGCACAAAGAGGCTGCAGGCTCGGACCAGAAGTCTGGTTGAAGGTGACCACCAGCTGGGAACTGTTGGGGGAGGTTGAGGCACCGTCGGTTGAGCTCCCCAAGGCGGGGAGAGGGGGGGGGGGCTGAGGATGCAGGCAGCCACGGCCCGTGCAGGTAAAAGCGGTGGGGCAGAAAGGCCGGGGGGGGATTTCAACATACGACTGCGAGGGAAACTTAAATAAATAATAAATTTTACCTCGTGATCGTATGTTGAAATCCCCCTACCGGACCCCACCGCTCTTACCTGCCCCGACCGCGGCTGGATGCAGGGGTACCTTTTGGTGTCGGATTTTCCTGGTCGGAGCCGGTAGCGGTCAGGGGGCCCCTTAGTGTAGAGGGTGCAGATGACTTTGTGGGGTCCAGGAGAGGTCAGCCATAGATGGAATCATAGTCTGGATTGCTGGGGAGATGTCACTTGACAGGTAAGCCACTCAAAGTCGGGCCCTGGGCGTCAGGTGCAGAGTGGGCGGGGATTGCCGATCCAGAGTCCTTCAAGTTGGAGGTTTTTCTGGACAGGGCATTGTCCTTGGTATATTGTGGTCTTAATTGAAGCGTGGCAGTCTTCCTGGATTTTTGGATGTCACTGGCCACTGAGCAGTCGTCGTCTTCTTTGCAGGCTCATGAAGCAGGAGACAGGCCGATAGAGCTAGGGCCAATGCAGTATGTGTCTTCTTGCTGTGCCGCATGGCATCCTCTTCGTCCGATGCCTTAGGTTGCAGTAATCTGAGGATCCAGGTCTAGGAGTGTCCCTAAATACTGAATTTAGGAGCGTTATAGATATATCGGAAGCTGGTAGCCAATGGGCTACTTGCCTTTAGGGTGTCTATACCCTTTGAATGTCCCCTTCCTTTGGGCAGGGGGCATCTCCCTAATCTGATTGGTTAGAGTCCTTCCATTCAAAACAGAGGATTTTCTGAGGAAGGATTACCTCAGTCCACAGCATCTTAGGGGTGGTCCTGGCATAGAGGGGGAAACCTCTCCTGACTACTAATTTTCCCGCCAACCTTGCAGCCAAAAGTGAGGCTTGGTCACGTGGCCTGGCATCTCCACTGCCTGGAGAGGCCCTGGCTAGCATTACAAAGGGGAGGTATCCTTTGAGGCTCACCACCCTGAATGATATTCCTGCTAGGTGGTAGGTGAAAAGTACCTTCACCCAAGCAGGCTTTGTTTCTGACCCACGAGAGTACAAGGATGTCAGAAGCATGTCTGTGTGTGGCAGGCTGGTGCAGACAAGTCAGCTGGACACAAGGGAGTTGGTCTTTTTCAGGGGGCATCTCTACGATCTGAAGGCATTTTTCAATAAATCAAACCCTGGCATCAGTGTGGGCGTATCAAGCTAAGAAGTTTGGTACCAAACTTCTTAGCTTTAAGTAAAGCCATGATGGAGCTGTGGAGTTCGTAATGACAAACTCCGAGCCCATGTTTTCACTATGGTTTCACTGCACTTACAATGTCTGTGAATGGCACGGACACTGTAGGACCATATTGCTCATGCAGCTATGCCCTCATCTGTGGTAAAGTACACCCTGCCCTAGGGCTGTGAGGCTTGCTAAAGGGGTGATTTACCTATGCCACAGGCATTGTTCGTTGGCATGGCACACAGCGATTTGTTTACTATTCGGAAGAGAGATTGCGTGTGCACACCTTCCCTTTTATTTAAATTACAGTTTTTGCTGTGACTGCAAGTTATAGGGTTGAGCATTTGTTTACGTGGCCCTTTCTTATTCATTTTAGTACCCCTGATGAAGAACTAAGGAAGAGTTCGAAATGCATTGGGTTTTATGCTGGCTTGTTCGAAGGAATGTTGAAAGCACGTGTCTATGTTAAAAGCTTTGGCAACATATGACATTTGAAAATGCGAATTAAAAGCATTCTCGATTCCATCTGGCTGTCTCTGGAGTGAATACATTTTTGAAGTATATGGATTACGAAGATGGTGTACACTTATTTGATTACTATGGATTACGTGGATAAAAAAACGTGAAAGAATGGTTTAACTACGAGGAAGGTTTCCTCATATAGCAGTGCAGCAGCTGGGGATGCAAATGGCGCCTCCTTTGTTTATATTTTCAACACAGCGATGTGTGCCATGCCAACTCTTCGGTTTTGTCTGCTCCAAAATACGCAGCCTGCAATGGCAGTGTGTGTGTGTTGAGGTGAATGGTCCCTGTGGGTGGCACAATACATGTTGCAGCCCTCAGAGGCCCTCTCCGGTCACAAGGCCCTTGGTACCAGTGGTACGTTTTACAATGGACTTATATGTGAGCCAGAGGTGTGCCAATTGTGGGAACAAAAGTACAGTTTTGGGAAAGAACTAAGACCCCAGTGCACACTCAAAGTGCATCAGATGTCAGGCAAACGGTGTGGGCTAATTGTGCAAAAATGGGGCACTTTCCTACAGGAGGGTTTTCCAGGACTTGGCTTGGTGGGAGAAGGAGCGGTCCCCACTGAGGTACTAATACATTTGATTTTTCAAGGTAGTATTGTAAACATTCGGACTAGTATGAGCCAGGCATTGCACATAGAGCAACTCCCTCACCTGTGAGGAGCCTAGAATCCGCATGCTCTCTGTTAGTTCTCCAACAGGTTTTTGAGTCTGGCTTTTCGACCCACAGGTTCAAGTCACCCAGGATCAAGATTTTGTTGGTGTTAGTCTGTAGATGGAATGTCATTTTGAGGAATTCATTCATTATTATTAATATTCTAGATGAAATTGAGTTATTGCCCAAAAGGGTGATAGAAGTTTCTGCATTGACAAAGCTGTTTCTTGGGGTTGATGCAACAGCAGGCAGCCGTGCATTCCAAGGATGGGTATGAATATATCCGCATATTTGTGCAAGTTAAGTGATTAATGCATGCTTGTTTACCTCACTCACTCTCTTGGGCTCTCTTTTCCTGAGGTTGGTGTTATGGTTTATGGGAAAAAGATTGTCAAGTATGAATGTACCAAATTTTAGTGAGGCACACTGAGTGACTTTTGAAGTCAGAAAAGAGATCTTGGGTGTTCTGCATGTGTTTCAAGGCTGAGCAGTTGTAAATAAAGCTGAATTCAATTGAAAGATTTGAAAGGTTAACGTTGTTTGGTGTGTTGTATGGCATCAGGAGCTGATCCTGGACCTTTACAGTTTGAGCTGGGTGGATTTGGTGGAAGATTGAATTTTCAGACACAAGGGGCGAGTATTGGGAGGAGTTTTCCTAGAGCAAGGGGTTTTACAAAAAGGGGATTGCTTCTGCAGTGATAAGTTTAAGAGGGCAGTCGATCTGTGGTGGAACATAGCGATTTGCTATGAGAGCTTCAGAATTTGATTTCAATCTGGCGTTTTTTGTCTTTTTCTAATGTTTTTCGAAGTTGGTGTTGGATATAGGATAGAGAAACTACTTCAACCTGTATGTTGAAGCTGGGGCCCTGAGCATCTGCTATTAGGGGTCTGGATAATGATGGTGCTTGTGCACCAGAATTTGCAACTGTCAATGAGGAGAGGTTGATCATAGGCTTGATGCAGCATAGTGGGGCATGTTAGTGGTGCACTCAGGCGACTTGCCCTGTAGTGTGCCTAGGTGAGTGGTCATGCTAACTGGGCTAGGAATGGAGTATAATGGGGTATGTGCCTTCTGTCTGCCACTGAATATGTGAATTGGCAGATTTCTGTCTGGCATGTGCCTGTTACTTTGAAACTAACCCAACACTGCAACAATAATTATAGTCTCAAAGTCTAGGCACTAAGGGGGCCATTAGGATGACGGGCGGACTTTGTCCGCCCGTCATCCTACCGGTGATCTGGACTGCCCGCCATAAGGGCGGGGGTCCCGTGGCCAGCATTAGGATGCGCCCGCCACAGTGGCTGGCGCATCCAGCATTCCAACCATAATGGCGGGCGGTGCGCTCAGCACCGCCCGACACAATGGCAGGAAGGCATGCTGTGCATGGAACTGCTGGGGGGTACCATAGGTACCCCCCCATGTGCACCCCCCACCCCCTGGAGTCCTTTGGGGCCCGCAACAGGCCCCCACAAGCAATTCCCGCCTGCCTTTCCGTGGCGGCATTGCTGCCACGGAAAGGCATCTGCAACAGCCCATCCTAATATGGCTGGCAGTGTCTGATAAACCAAAGGTGGTGATGGACGGAGCGTTGACAATACAAACACTCGCCCCCAGTCAACTGATCTGGGTTTAATCCATCACCGTTCTTTAGCTCACTCCGCCACCCCAGTTCAGACATGGCCATATGCAAATCAGTCTGACCTTGTGCCTCATGGGAACAGTCCAGCCCGAACTGCCAAGCCATGTCTTCCCTGGACCGGAATCAAGCTTCCCAGGACCGGTTTCTGGCATTACAGCCGTCTTCAGCCGGGCTTGCTTGACTCCAGTGGCAAAGTGAGCAAGGGACTCACCTCTGAGCATACCCTGCCAACTTAGGGCGAACAAAGAAAAACCAAAGGTGGTGATGGACGGAGCGTTGACAATACAAACACTCACCCCCAGTCAACTGATCTGGGTTTAATCCATCACCGTTCTTTAGCTCACTCCGCCACCCCAGTTCAGACATGGCCATATGCAAATCAGTCTGACCCTGTGCCTCATGGGAACAGTCCAGCCCGAACTGCCAAGCCATGTCTTCCCTGGACCGGAATCAAGCTTCCCAGGACCGGTTTCTGGCATTACAGCCATCTTCAGCCGGGCTTGCTTGACTCCAGTGGCAAAGTGAGCAAGGGACTCACGTCTGAGCATACCCTGCCAACTTAGGGCGAACAAAGAAAAACCAAAGGTGGTGATGGACGGAGCGCTGACAATACAAACACTCACCCCCAGTCAACTGATCTGGGTTTAATCCATCACCGTTCTTTAGCTCACTCCGCCACCCCAGTTCAGACATGGCCATATGCAAATCAGTCTGACCATGTGCCTCATGGGAACAGTCCAGCCCGAACTGGCAAGCCATGTCTTCCCTGGACTGGAATCAAGCTTCCCAGGACCGGTTTCTGGCCTTACAGCCGTCTTCAGCCGGGCTTGCTTGACTCCAGTGGCAAAGTGAGCAAGGGACTCACGTCTGAGCATACCCTGCCAACTTAGGGCGAACAAAGAAAAACCAAAGGTGGTGATGGACGGAGCGTTGACAATACAAACACTCACCCCCAGTCAACTGATCTGGGTTTAATCCATCACTGTTCTTTAGCTCACTCCGCCACCCCAGTTCAGACATGGCCATATGCAAATCAGTCTGACCCTGTGCCTCATGGGAACAGTCCAGCCCGAACTGCCAAGCCATGTCGGGCTGAAGACGGCTGAAATGCCAGAAACCGGTCCTCGGTAGCTTGTTTCCGGTCCAGGGAAGGCATGGCTTGGCAGTTCGGGCTGGACTGTTCCCATGAGGCACAGGGTCAGATTGATTTGCATATAGCCATGTCTGAACTGGGGTGGCAGAGTGGGCTAAATAACGGTGATGGAAAACCCAGATCAGTTGACTGGGGGTGAGTGCTTGTATTGTCAACGCTCCGTCCATCACTTCCTTTGGTTTTTCTTTGTTCGCCATAAGTTGGCAGGGTATGCTCAGACGTGAGTCCCTTGCTCACTTTGCCACTGGATTCAAGCAAGCCGGGCTGAAGACGGCTGAAATGCCAGAAACCGGTCCTCGGTAGCTTGTTTCCGGTCCAGGGAATTCATGGCTTGGGAGTTCGGGCTGGACTGTTCCCATGAGGCACAGGGTCAGACTGATTTGCATATAGCCATGTCTGAACTGGGGTGGCAGAGTGGGCTAAAGAACGGTGATGGATTAAACCCAGATCAGTTGACTGGGGGTGAGTGCTTGTATTGTCAACGCTCCGTCCATCACTTCCTTTGGTTTTTCTTTGTTCGCCATAAGTTGGCAGGGTATGCTCAGACGTGAGTCCCTTGCTAACTTTGCCACTGGATTCAAGCAAGCCGGGCTGAAGACGGCTGAAATGCCAGAAACCAGTCCTCGGTAGCTTGTTTCCGGTCCAGGTAAGGCATGGCTTGGCAGTTCGGGCTGGACTGTTCCCATGAGGCACAGGGTCAGACTGATTTGCATATAGCCATGTCTGAACTGGTGTGGCAGAGTTGGCTAAAGAACGGTTATTGATTAAACCCAGATCAGTTGACTGGGGGTGAGTGCTTGTATTGTCAACGCTCCGTCCATCACTTCCTTTGGTTTTTCTTTGTTCGCCATAAGTTGGCAGGGTATGCTCAGACGTGAGTCCCTTGCTCACTTTGCCACTGGATTCAAGCAAGCCGGGCTGAAGAAGGCTGAAATGCCAGAAACCGGTCCTCGGTAGCTTGTTTCCGGTCCAGGGAAGGCATGGCTTGACAGTTCGGGCTGGACTGTTCCAATGAGGCACAGGGTCAGACTGATTTGCATATAGCCATGTCTGAACTGGGGTGGCAGAGTGGGATAAAGAACGGTGATGGATTAAACCCAGATCAGTTGACTGGGGGTGAGTGCTTGTATTGTCAACGCTCCGTCCATCACTTCCTTTGGTTTTTCATTGGCAGTGTCTGATAGACACCGCCACCATATAAACTCTTTTCCGTCCCGGCCGCAAGGCGACTGGGGCGGAAAAGCGGCAGACGGTGTTTCCGTCCCCCGCGGTCCCCCCGCCATAGTAATATGGGGGGGGAAATGGGTGGCAGGCGGGCAAGGATGTCGGGCGGAATGGCACCGCCCGCATGGCAGTTGCGATCCGCCCGACATCCTAATGGGCCCCTTAGTTGCTGGGGCGTAAATGTGATCAAGTAGCTCCCAAAACAAGGAATTATCCCACTCCCGGGGTAGAAGTTTTAGCCTGCATTTATTATAACATAAAGCTATTGATCGTAGTAGGCTAGTTATATTGCGTGAGCAATGGAAGAACAATGATAACAAAAACAACCCATTTTCTTCCTATTCTAGTCTTTGTAGTAGTATGTCTTGTGTTGCGTCGGTGCGCAGAAACCAGTGGTCAGTCGAGCTGGTCCCTGCGGAGCACCCCAGGAAGAGCAGTTGTGTGATGGTCCACCACGGTCAAAGTCTATGTTGAGTCTCACCCTAAATGCATGATGTGGATATAGGCAAAATGCTGGCAACTATACCTTTTGAGAACCTTCTTGTTCAAGAACCTTCTAGCTCCTGACTGTTCTTTTCTATTCATCTCGTTTTTGCAGGTGTCTTTGATCTTTGAGCAATGGCTGCCTTCTAGTTCCTTCTGGAAAGTTGGAAGGACTGGTTCCCAAGACTGTCTCTAACCGATATAATGCAATTGATACATGGACATGCTCATGATCTACGAAGCTTCAACGTTAAACAAAGCTCATGTTTATGAACTGAGAACAGCCCCTACCTTGCCCATGGCTCCTGCCACTCCCATGATGCATTATATCTAACACTAGCTTACCCGTCGCGCGTTGCTGCGATCTCCAAAGAAAGGAAATTCAAGGAAACTCATTATGATAACATTCAATTTACATTGTGTCATTTATATTGAAACTTATTCATTTTAATATGGAAAACATTTCAAAGTCTCGTTTTAATTCTATTTATTTATTCGAGTGCTTGTGGATACACGATTTTTTGTTTTTCCGTTTGGTACGTACATCAGTATTTGAAAGATTATGAGGGCCCTGGGGGGCTGATATTTAAAATATGTTTATGCCAGAACCCTTCGCGGGAGCGTACTCAACAACGTCCTAAAGTTTCCTGGTAATCGGTTGAATGGTGTTTTAATTCTATTTATTTATTCGAGTGCTTGTGGATACATGATTTTCAGTTTTTCCATCTTGTGCGTACATCAGTATTCTAAAGATTATGAGGGCCCTGGGGGGCCGATATTTTAAAAAAATGTATGCCAGAAACCTTCGCTTGAGTGTACTGAACAACTTCCCAAAGTTTCCTGGCGATCGGATGAATGGTGTTTTAATTCTATTTACTTATTCGAGTGCTTGTGGATCCACGATTTGTTGTTTTTCCGTATGGTGTGTACATCAGTATTCGAAAGATTATGAGGGCCCTGGAGGGCCGATATTTAAAAAAATGTTATGCCAGAAACCTTCGCGGGAGTGTACTCAACAACTTCCCAAAGTTTCATGGCGATCAGATGAATGGTGTAGTAATGCATAAAGGACAAACAGACAGACAGACAGACATACATTCATTTTTATATATATAGATAAGTAAGGTCACTGTGCCAAGGTTATATATCAACATGTCAGCCTTGCTTCACTACAGAATCGTGCCACAATAAAGCGGTTTCAGTGTCCCTTGTTTGTGCCAAATTATACCACTTGTGTCTGGAAATTGGACTAATCCTGTAGTGTCATAGGCTATCCCTGCCACTTTTATGTGCTGTCCCTTTATCGGAGCACTATACTGATCCAGCGATTCAGGACTAAAAATTTCCTGAAGACAAGGCCCAAATTCCATTACCCAATATAGTCCCATCACGCTGGGTTATTGTAATTCATAAACTGTTACAAATTTACCAATCTCCAAGAATATACCAAATTTGGTGATGCAATCTTTATATAGTTGATTACATTTGGCAAATTAATACTCTGGAAAGAATCACTTCTAATAAAGACAGACTCATTTGTAAATGTGTAATGTTTATGTAAATAATGTGAAATAATGCTCTGTGTATCAATCATACAGTAAGAATCATAGATCGTCACAAGGAGAACAAAATTAGAAGAGAAAATTAAAATTCATATCAATGACATTGTATAAAGGAGTGGATAGGCGAAGAGACAAAAGATTCAGAGACAAAATACATTTGCAAATGATTATGCAAATTCAGATTTCAGTCTATACTAACCAATATAGGAATAAGGAAATCTACTCTCTGGCCATGAGAGCGGCAAGGCTCCTCAAGAAGATTTGAAAAGGCAAAGACTAAGTCAGGATCAATGAGCAGGAACAGGACAGCAAACCGACGACAGCCACCATCTCCCAACTGTCTCACAAGTCAGTCTCCTAACCCCTCCCATGGGCACCTCAATTATACCCTAAAACCCAAATGCCCAAACCACACATGTAACTAACTACAGGTTTTCTTCACATTTGATTGGTTAAGGAAGGGGGTGTATGGTCACATCACTCTATACACGTCCGGCTTACTAAATGTCCCATTGTTTTGTTTAGTCAATGACATAAGCTTCCACCCCAGGAAATACAACTTCAAGCCTCTGTCATTCTTCTCTTCCTCTTCTCCGGCAAATGTTGTGAACTTTGTATATCTTTCACGCTGAGAGCCTCTCTGCAGAGGAAGCTTCCCTCTGTTTATCGCATTGTTCTTTCATATTTGTTTTGGCAGGCACTCAGGACTTGAAGGACAGAATAATGTTCCATCTTCTTCTTTTCTCTTGAGTTCACCTCTTTTAAACGCGTTTTAATTCCGACAGCACTGTAACCCATGATTTGTCATGCAGAATAGAAAATCATGCTTACAGGAAAAAAAACACAGGCATTATTATTCACTTATAATGCTTTTTTCTCTACACGTCAACCCAATGCAACAGTTACCCCTGCGCAAGCCATATGAATTATTACCAATTTCCTAGCAGACGTTAATAACGTGCAAAAAAGCAGCATTAGTCCTTTTTATTCTCGTTAGTCAAAAGCATTTGCGGCCTACTCTTAGTACTTTAGTACACGCTTGCGCAGTAGCATTTTCCCCTCATGTAAGACCTTTTCCACTTAATTTCACCGCACACGATTAGTAGATGTTACTGCGGGTTCAATGCGAGCAGGTTTTATTTTTTGCAAAAACCCTGCTCCATCAATACTATGCACAAACTCTATTCCACAATAGTGGAATGAATATCTCCCATCAAAGCGGAACAGTTTGCACTTATTGTTAAATATGCGTGGGCTATGGAGCAGATTATTAATAAAGCCCACACTGAAGATGGCTGCCCCTATGCAAGATCTTGCAACAGATGTGCGTACTGGACTTCCCCAATGTAGTCTAGCTTTGGTGTTTGGTGAGGTGAGCTAGGATGGGGCCTTCTGCATTATTGACTCGATTTATGTTCTGGTATCTGGGATTTAAGAATCCACTGCCGCAGACAGGGGCATCTTTTGTCAGATAAAGGTCTAACAAAGAAATGGTCACCAGAATGCCTCAGTTTGTGGGGTCTCAATGAAGCAGTAAAAATTACGCTAACCCTAATAATTAATTACACTGTTTGCAAGGCCCCTTAAAAAACTCCCCTATTGGTTCTATGAGGGCATACATAACATCTTCAAATTTATCTGGCAAAATAAAAAAGGAGGATTTAGATGACCAATTGCCTTACGGTAGAGGGTTTTGTTTACATTTGAAACGGAAGAAGAATCTCCGTGGCTATCAACGGAAATTGTATTATTGTGCTCAGCTACTCTTCTATCACTATTAACTCTCCTGGGTGCTATGCAAACCAAACTGCATCAAATATTATAATGTGCACGGCTAAAACACTTAGGGGCCCATTAGGATGGCGGGCGGACTAAGTCCACCCGTCATCCTAATGACCCCTTAATATACTGGAAAACAAATCAAAAATTAAAATAAAATAAAAGATTACATTTGCATGGCTGTTTAGAAAAATGCAAAGATCAAATGATAAACTAAAATTGTCTCCTAGTGTGCAGCTGTAATTAGCTCTGTGTCACATCTATTAAGCAAAGATGGCTCTATTTCATTCTCTCAATCCAAAAACAAACAATATGGACATCTTTTCTTCTCTAAAACTCAAACAAGCCAAAACAAAACCCAGTGTAGTATATGAAATACCTGATTTATAGACACACAGGCACCACACTGACTAAATGATAATGTTCATTCAAAGGCAGGGCTACATAAAATACTACGGTACCCAAACAAAAACATATTAAAATCGATAAGATTCAAATCAATTGAGCTATTAAACTCATTGATGATGAACATTATTATAGAACAACTGATCCAATATAAATGTATCATCCTTCAAATTTTAAATCAATTTGATTAAATTCAAAAGACTTTATTTCGATCTCTGCGGATCATAAAAGTACACCATAAAAAAGACAATGACAAACACACAATACAATAAAATATGTCACCTAAGTAAGCAATCACAATCTGTCTACAGTCTTATTATTATTAATCGATTAACGTTTTCTAATATTTGTGCAAAATATAGGTAGATCCACATAGTAGCAACATAATTATACAATTTACATTATTAATTATAAAAACAGACTTCATAAATGTTCCCTAATACAGAAAAACCAATTGCATATGTTACAGCTTCTTTTAAAAAGGAATTAAAAATGTTAAAAAGTTTAAAAGTATGTATTACATCATGGGTACCATTGCATTGTTGCTTTGAAAAGAAGAATACTTGTCACCCCTTATCCATAGGGCCATTAGGAACTTTGCTACACAAAAAACAATCATGCACGTCGTGTTAGACCTCATCATTCTAAATGCCTCCTTGTATCTCCTTACTCCCAAATTTCTACTAAGGGGAGCTATCCATTTATGTTGAGATCGGGAGTAGAGGGGGCAAAAAAATAAGACATGATCAGGAGTCTCAGCAGTCCCTAGACAGCAGGGACAACACTCATCTACACCACGCTCCCCTTCTCTACTCCAATTTCTTCTAAAGTGATTTAGAGGAAGACAACCATATCTAAACTGTAAATACAGTTTCCTCGCTAGCGAGGGCTCAATTTCATCCAATGTGGGCTCAATCTGAACAGATTGTTTAAAATGTATAAAGTCAATTGAAAGTGACCCCTTACAATTCATTATCAAGTCATTTTCAATAATACCCCAGTACATCGTTTTAAGGCTGGATTTACTTATCTGACTCAGAGTTTCTGGTTCACTCCAATGTACCGCCAACCCCAGTTTATCCAGCAGGGTAGATATCCAAGGGATTTTGTCCACACCAGATACTATCATTAGCTCCCAAAGTCCCACTCTATAAGAGGCAAGTGCTTCAGTAGTCCACAACTGGTGCCAGAACATAAGTACCCGCAAACCAATTTTATGTGACACCCTTTTCTGACCAAAATCCAAATAAAAAGGACTCAGTGGAGTAGACACTGGAAGACTCACTAGAGATCTAAAAAACTTGTGTTCAGTAATCAAAAGATTATTACAATTTGAACAACCCCAGAGTTCTGCACCATAAAGGGTTGCCCCTAGAGCTTTAGTATTATACATTTCTAATGCTGGCCCCAGCTTTCTGGATATCGTTTTCCCTTGGATTTTCACAATGCTTGCAGTTTGATATATCTGGGTAGTATGTGCTTTACCCATTTGTGGGGCCCAATTCATTTTCTGGGTGAGTTTGATACCCAGGGAATCAAACTCTTTAACTAATTATAATGGTTTACCACCCACATACAATTGTCTCATATATTTAGCCTTCAAGTTGGAAGAAAAAAGCTTGAATTTTGTTTTCGAGCTATTAAGCTCCAACCCGCGCCTCATGCAGAATTCCTGTCATCCAACAGCTGCTGCAGCCCCTGCGGGGTCTTGGATATGAGTAGGGTATCGTCCGCGAATAGGAGGGCTGGGACACACTGCCCTCCGATTTTTGGAGCGTCGCAGCCATCCCTGCTCAAACATTCAATGACATCATTGATAAAGAGGGTAATAGGGTAGGTGTCAATACACACCCCTGCTTAACTCACCTGTCAGTATGTATAGCTTCTGTCAGGGCACCTCTGTCGTCCCATCTCACTTGGGCCTGGTTATTAGCATGGAGTTGTATTAAAATACTAAGAAGAGGTGCTGATCCTCCCATACTTTCCAAAACTTCCCAGAGGTTTGCTCTTGATACCATGTCCGAAGGCAGCACGTAAATCTACAAAGGCAACATAAAGTTTTCCCTTGCGGATGGTGACTTCTTTCCCAAAAATACACATAAAACGAAAAACTTGGTCCAAGGTACTGACATATTCCCTAAAACCAGCCTGCCACTCAGAGATAATATTTTCCTCTCTAATCTACTCCTGAAGACGTGCAATAACCTGTTTATAGAAGATTTTTTGCATTGAGTCAATTAGGCTGATGGGCCTGTAATTCGCCAGGAGGGCACAATTTCCCTTTTTAAAAACAGTCACAATTTCTGCTAGCTTCCATGAATAAGGTATATACATACCTGAAAGGATACTATTAGATTAGATTCAAGTGTTCCCTCCCCCACAACTACAGGATCTCTATCATTAGGCATTCTGAATTTATCAGTATATAAATTACTAAAATGTGCAACCCACTCTTCTGGCTGAATTCAAAAGTCCAGTATAGGTTTTGTGCCCCTGGACACAATGGCTGCACTTTTCCAAAACTCCCTGGTGTCCCTATGGACGAGGGTATCATGCAAGTCAGACCACAGTGATTCTTCCCACTATTTTTAAGGACCTCCTTGTGGCAGGCCCTAGATTTCTTAATCTGAGCCTGGGATTTAGATTTAATTGCATCCAAAAGCTCTCCCTTTGCCACTCTGCATGCCTTGGTATGCCTTGGACTCGGATTTAGGACTAGGATTCTTCTTCCGTCTGTTTTTACCCAACGTGTCTCTAATTTTCTCCCCTATCTTCTCATGTGTGTGGGGCATTTTTTAATTTCTCAGTGTAGTGGGAAGTTTAGATAAAAGGTCAAGGTCCGCCTTGACAAGTCCTTTTACAAGTCCCTTTACAATAGTTAATAGATCAGGATGTTTGGTTACCCAGTTCCATCTCATTGTTCGCAAATTATTTGCTGGACAAAGTTCGTCAATATCACCATGCCCCATATTCTCAGGGCGGGATGATTCTTTAATCCTAAGTGATAGACTGAGTACATTGTGATCACTATCGGAGTGATCGATCACCCCCAAGTCCATAACCGCAGGCCATAAAACAACTTGGACTAGAATATAATCAATTCTACTGCAGTGGCCCAATCTATTAAAGGTAAATTTACCCTGGCGATCCGAGCTACACCTGCCTTTAGTGGCCCCCGGTAACTAGCCATAATATCGAGAAAAAAAATATAGAATGGACATAATATCGAAGTAAAAATATAGAATGGACAAAATATCTAATGGACACAATATAGTCGTTACAAATATCGAATTGAAGGTAAGTAATATCGATTGTCAAAACATAGAAGTCAAAATATCGAAGTATATTATATAGGCATTGAAATATATCGAATTTTTAATAATATCGAATTTTTTAAGTGTTTTGTATGTTAGTATATGTGTGAAAAGTGTATATTATTTTTGTAATGTGTGTTTAATTTATTTTAAGTAATGAATTTTATGTTATTTAATTTTTGCGTGATTTAATTCTGTAGCGGGTTGTGGGTTTATAGGTGAATAGGGTGGGAAGTAATTTAATTATATTAAATTAAATATTAATTTTTAGAAATTATTAATTATTTTTAATTTAATGTTGCTTTTTAGTTCTGTAGCGGGTAGTGGCTTTATAGGGGAATAGGGTGGAAAGTAATTTAATTGTAATTAATTAAATATTTTTATTTATTTATTGGTATTCATTTTGAATTTTTTGTTAATTAATTTTTAATTGGTAATTATTTTTTATTAATTGATAATTATGTTAATTGTATTAATTTATTTTCCGTTTCGGTTGTGGGTTTATAGGGGAATAGGGTGGGAAGTAATTTAGTTGTATATAAGTAAATACATTTTTTTTATTTATTGGTATTGATTTGTAATTTATTGTTAATGAATTTTTAATTGGTAATTAATTTTTATTAATTGGTAATTCATTTGTATTAATTGATAATTAAGATAATTGTATTAATTTATTTTCCGTAGCGGATTGTGGGTTTGTAGGGGAAGAGGGTGGGAAGTAATTTAATTGTAATTAATTACATATTAAAATACTTTTTGTGTATTGATAATTAATTTACTGTTAATTATTAATTGGTATTCATTTTTATTATTAATTAGTTTTTGTTATTGAAAATTAATTCGTTGTTAATCAATTATAAATAGGTAATTAATTTTAATAACTCATATTTATTTGTAGTTCTAATTGATTATTACATAATATTAAATTGGTAATTAATTTTAACAATGTTTTTATTGGTATTGATATTAAATTTATTTTTATAAATATATGAAATCATTACTTTCCCTACTGTTAAACTCACTGGAGTGGGAATAGTAATTTTTACCCCTACGCTATCCAACGCTTTCCCTACTGTTACACTCTCTGGAGTGGGAATAGTCATTTTTACCCTCCCGCTGCTATCCAACGCTTTCCCTACTGTTGCACTCACTGGAGTGGGAATAGTAATTATTACCCCTACGCTATCCAACGCTTTCCCTACTGTTGCACTCTCTGGCGTGGCAATAGTTATTTTTACCTCTACGCTATCCAACGCTTTCCCTACTGTTGCAATCTCTGGAGTGGGAATAATAATTGTTACCCTCCCGCTATCCTTCGGTAAAAATATTGTATGTTGTTTATTAATATTACGTTAATATATTTATATATATATATATATATATATATATGCAAAGTTCCAAAGAATAATAACCAGCACTCGCGGGGGGTTAAATCCGGATCGGATTTATTGGCACAAAAGAAAATTGGTACAGACGCGTTTCAGCGGTACGCCTTCGTCCTATATAAATAAAACTGTATGTTTCTTTTTTTTAACTTACATTAATTATTTATTAATTTTAAGGTTATTTAAGTATTTTTAAGTATGTTTTAGTTAATTAGATTTATTATTTCATTAATTTTAAATTACTTTTAAGACATTTAATAAAATTCAATATTTTGACTAACTATATTTTTTACAACTATATTTTTGATTCAATATTTTTGTATTTACCTGTTTGCAGATAGGAATTCGATATTTTTGCATTCTATATTTTGTCCACTGTATTTTGGTATGTCGATATTTTGGCATTCTATATTCTGTCAGTGATCCGAGGCCCTCAGATCATGCTCAAGGGTAAGTGACAAAAGTTGTCCGGCTTTGGGTGTCTATTTTACATTGGATAAATCCAAAATGGGAATACCCCATTGGTTATCTAGGTCAGTGGTTAGATCGTGGGGAGCAGCCACTATTGGCTCGAACGTAGTGTTAAAATCTCCTGCCATTAATATTGGATCTCGTGAACGCAAGTTCAGGAGTTGAGGCTCTAATTGATAAATTACTTGTGTGTCACTATTCCTGCCCTCTATCCTATTATAACTATTTAAAAGTTTTTAAAGACAGTCCTGGGGGAAACCTGAGCCGAAGGGCAAGATTATCTTTAGAGCTACACAGCAGAGTTCCAATAGTACACCGCTTCGAAGTCTTAACCCATATACCCAGTCCTCCTGAGGGTCTTCCTTTTGTGCTCTTGGTTGCATTAACACAATAAGATGTATACCCATTTCAAATTCTAAATCATATCATTATGCATTCGAACGAGACATCTGCTTACTTATTCACAGCACATCTTTAGCCCCACATAAAATGTTCAAATCAGGTCTACCCTTCCAAGAGGTGTTGGCATTGCAGGAGGAAAAGCAGCACTCTTTTGAGCAAATTGGATAAATGCTCTAAAATTCAACCCATCTGGTCAGCAGTAATAACCGAGATAATGGGAATCTTTGGAAAGATTTTACCTTAAATCAGCCTGCTCGCATTTTAGAGTTTTCACTAGTAGGCCCAAGCTGAAAATAAGTAAATATCTTTATTTGCTTGCTATTTTAATGGCTGTAGCTTCTAAAACAACCATGTTTTGCTGTAAGTAAATCAGCCATTTGTTAATCCATACATGTTGAGTGTGGATCTGCCACGCTCGAAGACGTGAAGACCTAATTTTTAAAAAAGCACACCAGAAAAATAAAAATGGGGGAAAATCATCAGACAAACCAGATAATATAGGCTGAAAATAAAACCACTGTGAAGCAGCCCATCTTCAATTGCCAATCTTTCTGCAAATGTGTCTGATGGGATGGGAATGCCCCCTGCTTGGCAAAACAGGTGTGTACCCCTGCCCCGAGGGACCTGACTGCCTTTGAAACTTATTCATATCCCAACTTTTTTTTGGTCAAGCTAGCATGCTAATGTAGTGTGTGTACTGAGTCATAGGCTGGTGTGACCTGCAGGGTCACACCAGTGGGCCTTCTATGTAGACATAGTAATACTGCCCATGTCCTGTTGATATGAAGCAGTATTGGCAGCATACCAGTTTTTGTGGATTAATAGAACTGAACAGACCTGTGCCCACTAGTGTAAAGCTCCACTTAAATGTGTCACCCAGGTCCTTGGCATCCGATGGGCCTGTGGAGTGTGTGTCTGTGTTTTGGGGTAGTAAGGCTCAGTGTTGTGGTGACTGTATGGGTGCTGGATCCAACTGGATCCTTTTTGGACTGTTTCATGTTTGACATGGCACAAGATGGAGGATAGAATACAGCTTCCCTTACAATGGAACTTTTTTGCCTGCATTCCTCAAGCTGAAGTGTTGGAGGATGTAGACAGGACTATGCTTAGGAATCCTATGAGGACCGTTAAGCAAGGGTTTGCTGATTAGTCCTTCCTGAGCACTACCATTTCGTTGATGTTATGGAGTTGGTGGTGAAGTGCCTGCCCAAGCTGTGGGGTGTCACCCGGCCTCCCTGGGTGCTGCATGAAGCATTGACAGCCCCCTCAAGCGACAATGTGCCATCTGGCATCACTTTACCATGACCAGATGAAGCTGTTCTGTTGCTGTCCAGATGTGCTGAGTGTCCTGTGAAACCCACACACGCCATAGCGAAGACCCCATACAGCCTGGAGTCCGCAGCTTCCAAAGACTTGACCTCTTGCCAGGGTCTGGGGTGCTGTTTACTCCCAGCAGTAAGATCCTAAAGTTGGGCCCCTGCCTGCAATCCTGCTCCTGCTGACGGAGATGTTGAATGTTGAACTGGGAATGCCCACCCCCTCACTCCGTGCCTAACCTCGTCTCAATGAACAGGTAACACGAGGCCTGAAATCAAAGACGATGGGCCCGATTCACAGAACTAACTTAAGACAAAATCCTAAACTTACTACCATTTTGGTATTCACAGAAGGCACTTACTCATTTTGGTATTCACAGAAGGCACTTACTCATTTTGGTATTCACAGAAGGGCACTTACTCATTGATGAGTAAGTGCCTTCTGTCCATACCAAAATGGTAGTAAGTTTAGGATTTTGTCTTAAGTTAGTTCTATGAATCGGGCCCTGAGTGACTATCGTGAACTCAAAAAGATAAACCTCTCCATTAGGGGATTAACCACACACTTCACCCTTGCGAGGCCTTTGTCTGATCACCGCTATCCAAGAGACAAGGGCTAAAGGGGTGTTTGGCACAGTTTGCGGAGCCAGAGGACACATTCCAGGAAACCAGATGCAAACTATCCCAGCCCCAGAGGCCCGCCAGCCCCCAGAACGTGCCGCGCCTGTTCCCGAATTGGAATCTGAAAACCACATTTTCATTTGGACTGATTAATTTTGTATTACGGAGTAAAAGAGTGATGGCCTCGTTCCACCACCCCTGGCTCTCAACTTTCCCGATCTTCTCCTCTCCCTCTAAATGTCCATTTATCTCCAAATTACTGAAAATAGTCCAACTCTGACTGTTTTAGATCAGTTTTCTATACAGGTGATCTACATTCCTTAACCGCGCGCACCACGAACAATGTATATGAATGACATACAAAGCACAATGAACGACAAACTATGTCAAAGGTGCGAACTTTGTGCAGTAAGGATTATGTAAGCTGCCTTTCTACTATGCCTGCCATTGAATGTTTCTCACCACTTGATGAAATGAAAGAATCATTCCAAAAGTGCAGCAATTTATCATTTTTCATCAGTGTGGCGCAAACATCCTGCACTGGAAAATAAATGATCCAAGCTGCCCGATAACTACCGGGGATCGCCTCAAAATACACACAGAAGAACGTGATTCTTCCACGTAAAAGCAACTTTCTTCCCTGCAGCGCCCTCGTGTGTTCAATTTGGATTATTGCTACAACCAGCTAATCTAATATCAGAGCGTTTAAGAAGATCAGGAAGAACAAACCCCTACTTCATTTTCTCTGCAATTTTCAGTAATAATAATGAGCGATGTTGTTTTTCTATTCAGATCCTTGTATTGTTAAAAAGGCATGCTGTGTTCTAGCTGCTAGATTGCTTACGTTGGAATATTGGACTTCCAAGTTTAAATATTGTCACGGTAGAGTGTCATACAGCAGGAAGGCTGGATTTTGCCCTCATCAGACTGATCCACCTTTGTCGTTTTTGGGTGGGCGTAGGCTGTCCCATTTGTTCCTCGAGAAGGTCTGGCGGACCTCGCTGCTGTGATGGGTGGTGTAATGGTGCAGGGCCAAATGTACAGGAATTTATATAGCGCAAATCACCAAGCTTGCTTAGGGAACCCGTCCTGGTATTCCCCTGTGAGATAACCCCGGCAGGGTATCCGCAAGGTGAAAGCCAGGCATCCCGCCGCGAGGGGCCTTTGTGGAGATTAAGCAAGCTATTGCCCAGAGTCGCAGAGTGTGAACCCGTGAATCGAGTAGGCACCGGAGCGAGAATTGTCGAGTCCATGGACATTTTAGGACTCAAGACCCCGCCGAGCCGGGAATTGAACCCTGGTCCCGGGCTGACCTCTGCTTCCAGGTCTGCCTCCTCTAACCAGTGAGCCACACTTCTCCACATGCCAAAGGCCCTCATGCACTCATAATGATACACACAGGCACAGTACTTGGATGGTAGAACTGGCACAGGGCACATGCGCCCGACCCCTTTTATTGTCAGGGTCACGTGTCCAGTGATGCCTGTGCTGGATGGGTGTGGAGGGGTGTGTAAGCCAGCCCTCGGGGAATAGATGGTGACAAAACAACTAGACCAGTGATTAGCAGATGACTACATCCCTCCCAAACTTTATTAAAACTGGAAGACAATAAAGTCCAACCTGTCGGAGAGAATAAAACAAAATAACACAAGATAACAGAATCTTCTGCTGAGCCTCTTTAGCTGCTTACAAAACAACGGCGATGGTATAACAGCAGCTGGGACCACCAGGTCTGTTTCGCACAATTGATTGGTGCTCTGCGGTTCCGGTCTTCTTTCGACTCTGTGCATGGAAGTTGACACCAAATGTCTTTCTAGGCATAGCTCTCGTGGTGACAGAACAGGTAGAGTGATGGTTGGTCAGATAGATGTTACTTTTCATCAACCTATCCTGTTTGTCGTGGCATCTCCACCCAGGCAGCATTGCTTCTCTCTACGAAAAGTGAAGACACCCCTCTCACTAGGATGCCCCTCTCACGGGTGTTCCCCATACACAGGATGTCCCGGAGGCCCTCTTCACCAGGTTTCCACTGGACTTGGTGCACTTCGCTGTGTCGCTCCAATGCCATCCTCTAGGTGTATGGAGGAAGTGCTACGAGTCCCACCTTCAAGTCCTCAGCTCCACCTGAAGGGTAGTTGTTTACTCCTGCCACGTAGCACGAGATCTTCGTCATCCGGGGACCTGCGGAAGAGCGGCTGTAGACTCATCTCTTGTGGCGGGACCCGCTCTCACCGGCGTCCCTGAGGCCTTTGCCCCTGGGTCAACACGGTCTGGTGTGGAGCGGTCGGACCCTCTTCTTCGGGATGTCCGAGCAGTTTCACAGTCCAGTCTTCCGTGCAACCCCCAAAGTTGGATGTCACGAATGGTCCAGCCTGCTCGCAGTTTCTCCAAGTGCTGCCAGTGTTCTCCAGGTACTGTGCTCCATGTCAGATGTTCTTGCACTTGTCACCTTTGCCTTCCTGTGTGCGAGTTGTCACCACACACACTCCTCTCTTCTCTCTTCTTCAGATTTCTTCTTAGCATTTCTTTGCGGTGGTGTCATGCCACTCAATTTTCCTCCTTCTTGTTCTTTCACTTCCCTCGTCCTTTACTACCCCTAGGACAATGCATTCTCTTCCTTCGGCGACCAGACATGTTGTCGCAGCCATCTTCTTGTCAATACTCAATCTCAGTCTTCATTCTTGTATTCCAGGTCTTCCTTCTCTGACCTCTTCTTTGGTCTTCTCCACGGACCTCTCCTCAGTCATCTTGTCAGACCGCTCCTCGGTCATCTCCTCTGACCTCTTCTCAGGTCACCACTTCACCGACCTCTTCTCAGGTCACCACTTCACCGACCTCGTCTCAGGTTGCCGCTTCACCGACCTCTTCTCAGGTCGCCACTTCTTGGACCTCTTCTCAGGTCACTGCTCTCTGACCTCTCACAGGTCATCCTCGCTTTCAGGCTCTAGCCCGTGCCACCATGGTCTAGGGTGCGATCTTCGGTGCAACTCCTCTCCATGCACTCTCCATCCTTAGGCAGATTGTACTCCAGCTTTGGGTGGCTTGCACCCCCACACCTTCCACCTACAGTGGTGTCCTTTCGCCAGTGGATGCTCGTTTCTCCGTCTCTCAGTAATCTAGCATCCCAGGACTATTTTTGTATTTCTTGCCAGCTATTTCCTCTTCCCCATTTGTCACTGCAGCCCTCCTCCCGCTGCTTGCCTTTGACTTTGTAACAGAAGCTCTTCACTGCCGTAGTGACCACCCCTGGCCACTGGACATCACTGCAGCTATGACAGGCTCCATGTGCATCTAGAGGACTCCTGCTTGTTACCCATGGAAGCTTTCAGCCCTCTCTTCTCATGCCCTGTGACTTGCTTATGCATATTAATCCTCATGCACAAACCAGATACTCTGATGTGCTTATGTTAATGTGGTTATATCTGCCCTGGAGTCCAGCCGCTCACAAGCAGTTTCCCGGGTGGAACAGATCCCGTCCCTACACACCTGTCTTGGCTTGGGCTGTTCTGTGTCTTTTCTTTTTGTTACATTTTCCTTCTTTGGCCGAATCCTGACAACAGCCACTAGGTGGCACTGCCGCTTTAATTCCAAACGTCCCGCAGCTTCCCAGCGCTGCGGGTTTCGTGTACTCAGTTACTAAATTCTCAAGAGTTTTCCCCTTTGCCACAGGTCTGCTCATCCACCCAGGCCTCACTTGACCCATCTCAAGGTAGGCCACTGCCAACACAGGTGCTGCTGCTACGCAGATCCACCTTCCTCCCCTCGCCAGGTAAGTTCTTTACTCTTTTTTTTTCTCTCTCGCGTCTCACCCGTCCTCAGGAGTGTCTCGCTGTGGGGAGGGCAAATACTTTCTCACTGCCCCCTCCGTTATCTGCGCGGCCGACAGCCTCATTTCGCGGGCCTCTCATTCTGCGGTGCCGCGAGCAACCACCAGATGGCGCCAGTCACTTCGTGCTCCCGCCACTGCATTTTCATGTCTCTGCGAGGCCGCTGTACTTCTCAGTGGGCGCAGTTCCTCATCGGCGCTCAGCACAACGGCAGGGTCGGATTGGGATCACAAATCGGCCCGGGCACTGACGAAAAAAGTGGCCCACATTCAAGAGGCGAGGCCCATATTTAAGGGGCGTGGCCCACATTCAAGGGGCGTGCCCTTTCATGAAACACCATTTGCACAAACAAGGCATGAAAGTGGGATGATACTGTTCTTGCACAGGACACAGGGCCAAGGTGACAATGGCCTACATGCTGAGCAACTAAAAAAAATAGCAAGGCCCCTTTCTGTCACAAAATTATTCCAGCCCTCCAGCACAGGAGCACCTGAAAAGCAGCAAAGCCACTGCTATTACTAACCTACTTAGCCCTCCCCAGACCTTCAGCTCAGGAGCACATGAACAGAGGTAAGGCCCCTGAAATTAGTAAATTAATCAGCCCTCCAGGCCTCGGGAAAATGTCTTGGCAGGGGAGCACAAAACACAGCTTTCTGGGTCATCCAAGGTAGCCAGGTAGCCAGGGGGAGGCTGAGGTGAAGCTGGTGCATGGGAAGTGCCTTCCCAGTGTGTTCTGGCAGTTTGAGTGTTTACCATTTACTGTAGTATTACCCTTGTACCTGTGTATGGTACCCTTTTGTAACTTGCACACGTCACTTTTCTCTGGTATCACACTGTATGCTACCTCTCACTTTTGTTTGCTTTAGATACTTGCACAAGTGCCACCATTGCCTACGTAACGTTTGTTCTTGTGCTGGAGTGTCTGCCATTTATTGCAGTATTATACCTCTACTTGTATTTTGTACGCTTTTGTAACCTGCACACATGTCACTTTTTCCTCCTGTAATGTACCGATTGCTACCTCGTGTATTTTGGTTGCTCACTATTGTCACTTTTGATTCATGTAACTTAACGTTTGCTTTTGTAATTTGTCCACTTGTAATTTTTCTCCTCATGTATTATTGCTGTTCCTAGTGTGAAGCGCTCCGACACCTTCGGGTAAAGTCAGCGCTATATAAAATCACATAAATAAATAAATAAAATAAAAAAATTCCAAACATCACCTGGCCCCCACAGCAAGACCCATTCTTCCTCGCCCACTATGCCCTGAATGCGAAGGGCTGTGGGCGAGGTGTTAAGACTAACACCGTTTCTGGGCTGCATGGGCGCCGGGGGCCGAGGTGCAAATGGCTCAAAGGCCTGAGAAACACCTGGCCACCAGGGAGGCCGATTCTTGCAAACAATCACCCCTCCCCAGCCCAGCCTCAGCTTGATTGCTTGGCAGGGCAGGGGTGAAGGAGGCCACAGCTGACAATCGCTGTCTGGCCGCACAGCGAGGCTGCTTTCATTTTCTCTGTCTGTCTCTGTGCACTCTGTGGGCCGTTTTTTTTTCTCCCCTTTTCTAGTCCACTCTCTGTGGACTGGGACAGGGTAGAAAAAAACGGCCCACAGAGGGCACTGAGGCACCGGCCCTTCGGCCCATGCCCGAATGCCCGCCTTGCCAATCCGCCCCTGCACAACGGTGCGAGGATTCCAGTGGTACCGCTTACTTGCCACACCGGAAACTTCCTCAGGTACAGTGGTCTTTCCTTCTTCCCATAACTTTCTTGGCTGCATTGCTCTGTCACGCGCTCCCGCCCCTCCGCAGCAGCCTCTCAACTCATGAGCTGCTTGGGGGCTGGAGCTGCCACCGGAGACGTTGGTGCCTGTTCTCAGCAGCTATGTACATGCTGCTGCGGCCGCCTCTCACTGGCGCAGGGAGCATTTAGTCCTGCTTTGGGTGCGGGACCTCTACGCCACTGTGACCTGGTTCTGCTGGCCACACCACGCTCATTTGCATGTGGTGCCTTCTTGGGGCCACGTCACTCTGACCATGCGGCCTCGGGTTCATCATGCTGGCGTGAGACCAGTCTGTCTATATGGTCCTACGCACCTGCTTCTTCCCCACAGTTGTGGAAGCCCCCTTTGCCAATGATCACAGGAGCCGGGAACTTCTTTAGTTATCTTTATTACCGGAGTGCTGGGAACCCCACTCTTCAGGATGCGTTCGGCGCCGATAACTAAAATGGCCGCCTTCCGTTTCCTGTAACTCCCTTCCTGTTCCGGCCATGACAACTAGACCGTCACCACATATCTCCCCCCTTTATGCAACCCTTAAACAAAACAGTCTTACTAGTAGTCCATTTCGAAGTCCTTAAATCTCTCCGGTTTCCTCACTGTTCTTCCTGCTCTCGTCGTTCTGATGTGATCTGGCTGTTCTCTTCTTTGTCCTTCTGTCACCTTACTAGTCCCTGCTTTCTCACCATCTTCACTCAGGTTCTTCTCTTCCTTTACTTCGCTCATCACTTCCTTAAGTCCTCCGGCTTCTTCTCTTCCACTCTCCGCTCTCTTTCCCCTATCCACATGCTGCATGCCTTCCTCTACTTGCTCTTTTCTTCTTTCTCCACTTGTCTCCTCTCTTTCTTCTACATTCTCCACCTCCTCACTCGTCTCGTTGCCCCAATTCAGTATCTTACTGCACTTCGCCATCCTGTCCTGCGACCATATCTTGCCGTCGCTGAGAAGTGCTGATCTAGCATATGATTCCAGTACTTGAAGGGGCGGTGTGAACTTACTGTCCCCTTTTCTTTTGAGTGTGGCCACCTTCACTCTTACCCAATCACCTTTCTCTAATGTTACTCCTTGTACATTGTGTCTTTTGTTAAAGTGTTCCGTGTATGTCTCCTGCGCCCTTTCCAAGTTTCTTCTGACTACTGCTGGAGACCATTTGCTCTGCACAACCATCTTCCTCCACACAGCATTGTCCTTGGTAAAAGGGTCTCTCCCTCTCAGAACTTTGAACGGGCTGTACCCTGTGCTGCCCGGAGTGATGCAGTAGGCCCACAACATTTTTGGTAACTCTTTCTCCCAGTCCAATCCGTCACTGATGGCTGCTTGAATCGTGCCCATGATCACCCTGTTGAAGCGTTCAACCTGCCCGTTCCCAGAAGGGTGATATACTGGAGTGTGTTTGACCTCTATTCCGTTTCTTGATACGAATGCTTCCCACTTCGCTGAAGTAAATTGGGGGCCATTGTCACTGATGATTACTTTGGGAATGCCTTCCTTGAGAAAGGTGTTTCTTAGAAATGTTATCACTGCGTCCGTATCCATGCTCTCTTGTACGTCGACCTCTGGCCATTTCGAGTACTTATCAATCAGTACCACTGCGTACTTTTGTGTGCCTTCTGTGTTGAGAATGGGACCCATGATGTCGACGGAGACTACTTCCCAAGGGCCTTCTGGGATGGGAAATCTCCCTAGTTGTGGTCTTAGGATGCTCTGGGATTTGTCTGCCTTAGCACAAGACTCACACTGTCTCACATAGCGCTCCACTTGGGAATCTATGGCCGGCCACCAGTACATTTGTCTCACCAGAGCTTTTGTTTTAGTTATACCTTGATGACCCTCGTGCAGCAAGTGCAGTAGGTGTTGAATCACCCCTTGGGGGGGCACTACTTTGTCACCCCTGAGCAGAAAAAGGGGGTTCTCTCCCAGGGACATTTCCTCGCGCACCTCCCAATACCTCCTTAATGTCTCTTTGAGATGTCTCTTTTCCGGCCATCCATGGATCACATAGCCTTTGACCGTTTCCAGATCTTCATCCATCTTGTATGCCTCTTCCCATTCCTGGGCACTGATCACTCCTTCCATGTCCTGAATGGTAGCAACCACGTAACCTTCCCATTTGGGGGCCACTTGCACCTCGGGGCCTTCTTGCGCGGCCGCTCGACTCAGAAAGTCAGCCACCTTATTCTGTGGCCCTGGTATATGATCTACGTCATATACGAAGTCCAACAGCCAGAGTGTCATTTTTGCTATTCGGGGCGTGGCATGGGCATGACCACTCGAAGTCAACACTTTTACTAGCGGCTTGTGTTCTGTTCTTACTAGAAACTTTTCTCCCCATAGATATTGCCGAAATCGTTCCATTCCCCACACCACTGCTAGCATCTCTTTCTCAATTACGCTAAACTTTTCTTTGTTGGGCGCCAAGGATCTCGAAGCGAAACTGATGGTGGACATCTCACCGCTCTCCGACTTCTGCATCAGCACAGCTCCCAGACCACGATCACTTGCGTCAGTAGTGAGGATAGAACTCGCTTCCGGGTCGAATCCTTTCAAAGGTATCTTCGCGCCTAGTTCCTGTTTGAGCACGGTAAACTCCTCCTGTTCTTTCTCCTGCCATTGGAATCCGTTCTTCTCCTTAAGTAGTTGTCGCATGCAATGTGTTTTAGTAGCAAAGTTGGGAATAAATTTGCTATAGTACTCTGCCATCCCCAGGAACGACCTGACATCTTCCTTCTTTCCTGGGGTGGGTGCATCCAAAATTGCTTGCATGTTGGCTCTCTTTGGTTCTATGCCCTTCTCACTCACTTCATGCCCAAGGTATGTCACGGACTGAACCCCAAACTTGCACTTGGACCATTCTGCCGTCAATCCACTGGTCTGCAACGTGCGTAGTACCTGGTGCAGCTTTTCGTTGTGTTCCTGTCTGGACGCACCCATGACCATGATGTCATCTTGGAAGAACTGAACTCCCTCCATCTTCCTGAAGAGTCTGTGCATGAGGTTCTGGAACACGGCAGCTGCCGATGCCAATTCGAAGGGCATCCTGACAAATTTGTAACACCCAAAAGGTGTAATAAACGACGTGAGATGGCTGCAGGAGGGATGGAGCTTCACCTGATGGTAGGCGGAGGACAGATCCAACGTGGAGAACCACTTCACTCCTTTCGTCTTGGCCAACATCTCGTTGATGCGGGGAAGGGGAAATTTGTCAACCAAGATATTTTTGTTCAGTTCTCTAAGGTCAACACATAGCCTCACCTTCCCGTTCGGCTTCTGTGCTACCACCAATGGCGACAACCATTCTGAGCTGTCTATGGCCTGTATTACCCCACTCTTCTCCAGTCTGTCCAGTTCAGCCTGGACCGCCTCTCGGCACCTGAGCGGAATGTTCCTTACTTTGTGTACCACGGGTTGGGCACCTTCCTTTATCTTGATGAGGTGTTGGTATTTAACCAGCTCTCCTATTTGTCCATTGAACACCTTGGGGTACTCTCTGCGCCCCGCTTCGGTGTCGCTGACCTGTTCCATGTCCATCAATAGGATTTTCTCCACTCCTCCCGGGCTCAATTGTATGCCAAGGGCACCCTGGTCCTTCCAGCTGAGTACCGATGGGGCTTTCTCGGCAACGTACAGTTTGCATCTGGCTTGTCGTCCCCGAAATTCAAATAGGAGTGGACAGTAACCCAGCATGGGTATCCTCTGTCCTGTATAGGTGACAGGTCGTAAGTCCATTGGATGTAGCTTCTCCTTTATCCGTGTCTCAAACTCTCTTTCCCATACCTGCTTCTGGATTATGGTGATGGGGGCTCCACTGTCCGCTATCATTTCTATGGGTACACCTCCTATGTGCATGTCCAATCTTGGCTTGTCCTACTCCGTGCACCCCACATCCAATATCTGTGCATCAATGTATAGAAACTCTTGCAGATCTTCTTCCTCTGCGAGGTTCTCTTCCTCATCATGGTGTTCCTGATCCACGTATCTGATGGTGGCACCCCTGGGCTTGCGACGGCACACCTTCTCATAGTGACCGAAAATATTGCAATATGCACATTTCGCCCGGAACGCCGGACATACCTTGTCGTTTCCCAAATGTGTGGCGCTTCCGCACCTGTAACAACTCGGTTTATTTCCTCGACCTGCCCTTTGGGTTGTGCCTCCTGCCTGTTGCGGGCCCTTTCTGTTGTCTGTGTTTCTCATAGAGTCCTTCTGTTTGTTCCTCTCACCTTTGTAATTCGTCATGACTCTGCAGACCGTCTGTGTGTTTCCTGTATCCTTCCTGGCTGCTTGCGCACACCTCTTTGACATCTCCGCTTTCTTCACCATGGCCCATACTTCTTTCAAGGAGGCATCGCCGTTGACCCACAATTTCTCCTGGACGTGCGTACTCGTGGTGTGCATTATTATTTGGTCTCGGATGAGGTCATCATGGAGAGGACCAAATTTGCATGTGAGGGCCAGTTTTTGAAGTGCAGACACATATTCACCCATTGTCTCGCTTCCTGCTTGCTTTCTGTGGAAGAAACTGTGTCTATCAATAGCCACGCATACCACGGGTCTGTAGTGCGCATCTAGATCTGCTATGGCATGGCTGAACACGTCGTCATCAGTGTCATCCCGTTGGCCTTTCACAATGGTGTCGAACACTCTGATGCCTTCAGGGCCCAAATTGTGCAGCAAGATCTCCAATCTCCTCTTGCTGGAATATGCCGCCCCACTCTCTTCTTCCAACGCCTCTAGATAATTCTTGAAGTACCTCTTCCAATCTTCCCAAGGCATCACCGGTTCACCCCTGGTCGGGAGAAAAGGCACCATTTGCGTGAGTGTTGTGGATTGCGCCGCCATCCTCCTGACGACGGTGGAATTAGAAGGAGCTGCAACGTCATGGTTGGGAGGGCTGCCAGGAGTCTGTCTGGTGCTAGTGTCCGCTACACTTCCACTGCTCCCTGTCGCTCCACTCGATGTCGCTGCCGTGGTGTGTAGGGAACGCTGTCCCTCTCTGCCAACCGCCGCCGACTTTCCGCCTTGGCTTGCCTCCTCCGCCAGTTTGGTGCGAGAAATGCGCCGCGCGGTCCTTGCCTCCTACCTGCCTCACGAACACAGGTTCAAACTTCTCCACCTCGTGGCCCCTGAGACTGGAGAGGCGTTCTTTGCACCTGTCCTAGCTGGGCTCGACTTTCTTCCTGGTGAGCGCTGCTCGGTAATGGTGGACACTTGCTGCCACCTCATGCAACAGCAGCTAGGCTGTATCACCAGGATGCTGTTGCTCCCTCGACCTGCTGGCACCTTTAGCGTAGTTGTGGTCGGAAGGCGCTGTGAGCGCAGCGCGCTCTGTCCTCTGCCGCGCTCCGGGTGGTGGGCTTGTCTCTCCCTTCGGCGGGAACTGTCTCCTCGGACCGGGTAAGGACACCTTGTCGCCATTGTGGAAGCCCCCTTTGCCAATGATCACAGGAGCCGGGAACTTCTTTAGTTATCTTTATTACCCAGAGCGCCGGGAACCCCACTCTTCAGGATGCGGTCGGCGCCGATAACTAAAATGGCCGCCTTCCGTTTCCTGTAACTCCCTTCCTGTTCCGGCCATAACAACTAGACCGTCACCACAACAGTGAGGTGAGTAGCTGTGGCTGCTACGCTGTTGCAGGCTTTAATCCTTCACTGGTGCCGGATGAGGCTTCGCCTCACCACGGGCTTTCGGCGGGTATCCCCATGACAGCTATTTTAACTGCCTGACCACCTCCGTGCACCCGCTTGGGCTCACCTCATTACCTGTGGTCAGTCACTTTGATGCGGGGTGGCTCCCGTTCAGCTCCTTCATGCCTGAGGCCCTTCCTATGCCCCGTAGACCATCAGGTGCGTCCTGCGCCTGCTCCCGTGGGTGTCCTCGACACGGGCAGCACTCTACCCTTCAACCACCTCCAACAAGGCAGCTGCACACGCAGGCAGGTCCCTCTTGTCACCAATGCAATGGTGCAGGGCCCTAGGCCCTCAAGCACTCATAATGATCACACACAGACACAGTACTTGGATGATCAAACTGGCCCAGAGCACGTGCACCCGGCCCCTTTTATTGTCAGGGTCACAAGTCCAGTGACGCTTGTGCTGGAGGAGTGTGGGGTGGTGTGTAAGCCAGCCCTCTGGGAGTGGCTGGTGACAAAACAACTAGACCAGTGATCAGCAGATCTCTACAGGTGGTTGCCTCCTCTGTGTGTTGATGCAGTTCCGGTGCGTTTTTGCAGTTGTAAGGATAGCCGTCAGCGTGGTAGCACGACCTGCGTATGGCCGGCTCTTTGTCAGTCTGGGTTCTTCTCAGTAATTTGCATATAAGGATGTAGTCCCAGTCACGAAGTGGAACAGACACCTACAACTATCAAATCCCTACGATTTTGACTGGATGAAAATTGAAGGCCTCATGTATGAGGTTTTTCCGTAGGGCAGCACCGCAGACCTTCCTGCTGTGCTGACCTACAGCAAAAGAAAAAGGCAGGAATGCGCTGAATCTATCAGATACAAAGCATTCCTGTCCTTTTCCCCTACGCCCGAGCAAAATGGGCTGCTGTGCCCCAACGCAGGCAGCTTTGCACCATGGTGCAAGGGTGCTGCTTTGAGGGAATGATTATTTTTGTGCAGCAAGGGAAAGCTTTCTGCACAAAAACAATCACAAGGCTTTTTCCTCTTTCTATGTGTGCTGCAGAATGCTGCACACATGAAAAAGGATAAAGATATTTCGCCTCGTTGTGCCTCCCTTACGCCTCCCCTGGGAGCTGTCTCAGATTTATGATTTCTCGTAAATCTGGGGAAGTGTCAAAAAGCCATGGATGTTGCTGGGAACGCCCCAGCAAACACCCATTACCGCCCCTTTAATAAAAAAAAATGCATTAAAGGAAACAATATTTACGAGACAGCACTATGCCAAAAAAAGTGGCTTTGTGCTGCCTCGTAAATATGGAGCAGGCTCCTGCGCCACAGAACGTCACAAAAAGTGACCTTCCAGCAGCGCAAGGGGCCTCATAAATTAGGCGCTGAGAGAGCAGATAGGCTGGAAAACAGTGGTCATTGTGTCGTGACGCCGCAGCAAACGAGAAGAGGTCTAGAACAGCAGTGAAAAAGTTCCAGAGAAAGACAGAGAGGAATCAGATACCTAAAAGGAAGATGAAGCTGACCAGAATGCTCTGTTTCTCTCCTAGGCATCCAAGGAGATATAGAAATTCAGTTCAAGGGCCTAGTGTAAAGAAAGGTTTCAGATTATGAAGGCTACCTGGTGTAAGATTGCTAAAGAAAGGGCTCAATTCAGTCCCTGATGGCATTGAAGCTATAAATAATGAAACTCTGAATAGTTGCTACTTTTGTCATTAGCCACCCCACGACATTTAGTGTCTGAAGTGGGACTGGAGCCTTTGTTACATAATGTGGATAAAAGACCACCTCATTTAAGATGCCCTGGCTGATGATGAACTGTTAAAATACGTCATCTGTGTATAGGACTTTATTGATAAAAGCAAGCCTTCTCCACTGCCCACGTCCAGCTTCATGCTGCTACCCATTGAATAGCAAATTTAAAAGCGGGGGAACCTACTTACTTTACATCCTGTGAGAGGGTTGTACAAAAGCCTCATGGCCAAAATGGCAAATGGGCCAACTACAATGCCTTTGTCAATCCTTTCAGCACTAGCACATACCCAAAAATATCCAGATATCACTATCCAGGAGGTCAAAGAGGGGGCAATACATTTTGGTGTGTTCCAGGGACCCAATTTCCCCTCATCGCCACATGTGTCCAGTGGGAAGAGGCATACCAATGTCAACTTTGAGGAAACTGTAGAAATCAGAAGTCCCTTTAGTACCCAAGGTATGGGTAAGCCCTAGGCAGTGCCATAGAAAGAAGCCCACTCCTCCATTCTACCCGGACTTCAATATTTCAAGGGCAGCAAATGATGCCATCTTGTCAGAAACCACTCTGTGGCAGAGCCAGGTGGAGACAAAAAGAACTAGGTATATTCATCAGCAATGGACAAACTATGCGCCTGTACTTCTTAATTAAGATGAATCTAGATAGTAGGGAGGCTCAAGCCTTGGTTGTTCATGGGTGCACACACAGATTGCTGTTTGCCCTCTCATAGATAACAAGAGGCTTGAAGATAATAGGTACCCAGTTGGTGTGTTCATATTGATAGATGGATATATACCTCAAGGCTATGGTACTCATCAAGGAATGGGGCACAGCACCACCATTTCAGTGTTCCTGATCATCCCATATACCACCATACTAGTAATTGATTACCACTCTTCTCCTCTGTCACTAGTATCTTTGTCCCCTGAAGCAATAGTGGACTGGATGAATTAGAAACATTTTCATATTGAGGAATTAATATCTGTTCTTGCCAGACAAAAGAAAACCTGCAGACAAAGGGTGAAACAAAAACTATGGAGTCCAGCACTAGGCAGAGTAGTAGCGTGGGTCTCAAGAATAGATGTGCGAGGCATTCCACCTCCAGCTCCATCTTCAGAGAAGACCAAAATGAAGACCCTCTCTCAGCAGTGACCATTCACTTGCCCACACAACAATGGTAACTTATGCTGCTAAAAAAGAGCAATTGGGAAGCTATGGATTCTCATTCTGACGGCATGGTTACCATTGAGCATGAGACACCTTTACGTTGACTTGCTATATGGGGTGCAGAAGAACGTGAAATGGGGTAAAAACAAATCAGAATAACTCTAGGCCTGATATCATTGAGAACTCTTGAATTGATATCAGGTCAAAGGGGCATATTACCAACGTTAAGCGATATTTATCGCTAACAATGCTTAGCAACGAATTTTTTACCGCTAAGCATCGTCAGAAATTATCGCAGATAAACCTTGCTATTATCAAGGTTTATCGCAAATGCGATAAAAAACGGCCGCAATGCATGAATATCGCTGAAAAGTCAGCGATATTCATGCATTACCGAGCTAATGCTCTTAGCCATGTTATCCACCTCCCATTGGATAACATGGCTAAGAACTGCTCAGGGCAGGTGTTAGTTTTTGGAGATATTCGCGCTTAGCGCGAATATCTCCAAAAGTTGGTAATAGGAGATAGCGATGTTAGCGACTGTTTCCAGTCTCTAACATCTTGGCACGCCCACTTTGCATGTCATTAGTGATAAATATCACTGACATGCAAAGTGGGGCCCAAGATGGTCGCTATCTCCTACTAGCTGTTGCTAACTGGTGTTAGCGACAGCTAGGTAAAAGGGAGATAATTTTATCTCCGCTTTCTTGGCTTTTAAAGCCAAAAAAGCGGAGATAAACTCCCTTGATAATATGCCCCAAAGTGTTCTGCCAGGTATCTTTGCAATCAGTGATCAGTATTTATAGCATCCACATTTATAGCAATAGCAAAGCAGTTGCATATAATGAGACAGCTTCCAATTGTAGTAATTGGGCCCAGGACCCCCCAAGAAGGGGAAAGTGTTATCACACACTCTCCTGTATGGCCGCTCAGTACTTGAGGAGGTTGCAGTTAGCCCGACAGGTCCCCTCGTCAGTTCAGGTCTAGGGTTGGTAGGCCAGCAGATATGAGCGTAGCGGGCCCCCTATTGTAGTGTTGTGTGAGTTACCAATGACAGAACCCTTTTGGGTCCTGATGGACTCTGTAGAACTGTGACGTACGTGGTACAGCGTAGTGAAGTGAATGTAGGTTTGGAATGGTGAGTTCACGGTTACACGCAGAAGAATAAAGACGTGTAATTCAAAGCTCTGTGTGTGGCACTGTCTTTAATGGGTGCTCAGGCTGGAGAGGATGCTACAGCTGGCGACGAGATAGGAGATAAGTAACCCAAAAATTGACAGTGCTCTCACAGAGAGTTTGTCATGGTTTTGTGAACTACTAGTGCGTGCCACATGTGCCTCAGTCGAAGTGCAGAATCAAAATTTGACGTTTGTGCAGTTAAAGCATGACACGAGCCAGTGTGAAGCATTTGATGATAACGAAAGCTTCCCTGAGAAGTCTACTCAACATTGTCCAAGAAACTGCTGGGAAGGACGTAAATAGAGGTACAGTGCAACTACACAACCTAAAGCTATACATCATACGGAGTGATGACGTTAATGGCAGATACAACCAGGTTTTGAAAGAGCAGCAAATGGGGACAGCAAATTGCAAGATAATGCTGCGCTGAGAAGCGCTGCTAGGCAGAGATCAACCAGGTGTCCGACAGGACAAAGACATGCCTAAAAGCAAAGCAATTCAAATAAAAAAAAGTAATCTGCTTTCCAGAGCTGAGTAAAGAGAGTCATCATACCACAGAGCTGGTGGAGTGCCCCTAGAGGAAGTGCCCAGGGTTGTGCTTCTGGCACCCGCGTAGCTAGGGGGGTGCGGTGGGGCGGTCCGCCCCAGGCGGCACTATTCTCAGGGCGGCGGCCACGGCAGTGGCCCATTGCAGCGCCCTTTATCATTTATGTACTGTCAGTAAGTGTCCTCAAATAAACGATAAAGGCCGCCGCAACAATTGGCCGCCACTACCACGGCAGCCGTCTGAAGTGCGAGCGCTGCACAGCAGCACGTCACGTGACTTCAGGGCTGCGTGACTTCCTGCTGCTAATTCGTAATGCGAGTGCGAGGAGGAAGTTGTGGCAGGAATGAGCGCGCCTCGCTCACACCGAAGAATCATTTAAAAAAATGTGTTCCTATGACCGGACCCCTGAGCCAACCCCAAGGATCACAGCGGCCTCGCAGCCAAGGGCACACCGGTGTGCAGCTTTGCTGCTAAACCTATTAATCATGCCCGGGCGGCATGGTTTGCCCCAGGAGTCAGTGGGGCCACGAGGAGGCCTAGCCGTGCTGAATTGCCGCTCGTAGAGTGAGGCAGGTAATTGTATCTCTTGATTGAATTCGATTTGGAGCCCTCTGTCTTTAAAGTTTCGAGCATCTGTAATTCAAGAAGAAGACGCTACTCTAAAGACTGTTGTATTTAGGAAACGTACCAGACCTACATATTGCGGCTGCATTAATAGATAGGGTGCGACACACAGAATTGTTCGAGAAAGCTAAGGGGCTCCTTAGCTCTAATCTCCAATTAAAGACACATAGCATCTACATAACTTGAGACAAACTGTCTTTATTTTTATCCTGTCTGCCCACCCCAGCATCCTCGAAAATAAGGGTCCAGTATCTGTTTACCGGCCAGGGAGTTCACATCCAGTCTAGCTTTGGTTACACTAAGATCAAATCAGCATGGCTTCCTGATGAAGGCTTGTAGCCGAGTTTTGCATGTTCAAACATTTGTTTTAAGCCATGACATAAAAGAGATTGTGTTTGTATAACAGGTTATATGATTCAAATGAAATGTGAAAGTGATTACCTACTGTGAGAACTAAAAAAAGATAACATAACACAGAGGTTTCATGCGAACTAAATCTTTTTATTGCATTAAATATTAAAAGAATAAATCATTTTTTGAAAAAGAAAAAGAAATACATTTCTAATATCACTTTTTGTGTAATTTAACGTACTTTCAAAATCCTATACAATTATTGTCCCACAGTGTCTGTTTATGTCCATATTTTTAATCATGTTTTCTAAACTCGCTAGTTACAACTAATTGTACCTCTTGATATCATCTGTAGCCGATATCAATATATGGTCATCCTCACATGGTTTAAGTGTGGTGTATGAACCATGCATAACCACCTATAGAGAAACTAATACATTGATCATTCGGTATATTCCAGTGTAATAATATTTGTGTATGTACTCTAGAGAAATTGCATCTAAATGAAAAATAGAAACAGGACTATGTATTGAGCAGGAAGCTTTAAAAAGTATTACAAGTGTTGCAGCCGCACTAAGTGACAGAATAGGAAGTATTAGAAAGTGAGGTGGGCGTGCACCTGTCGCATGTTGTCACATGGTTTCAGCCATGTGTGTCTTTATGGGCAGCGGAATGGGCAGACCTGCTTCCGCAGGAAGTCTATATGTAATACGTATTTACATATTTGAAATGTTTGACAAAATGTGCTCCCAGTGACAATAAAGACTCTGTAAAGACCCATTTTATTGTAGTGCATTGTAGCATTTCTATAGCGCTTCCTACCCCCTTGCGGGGTACCATAGCATATCTTTGAATGGACAGCGCACTGCACTGTGGGGTGTGCTCGGTTGGCTGAGTTGTATATTTGTTGTGGTTCTGTGTGGCAGGTGTTTGGTGTTGTGTGTGACAGACCAGAGAGGCCTCTTACTTGGTCTTGGGGTGCAGCATCTATCAGTGTGATGGAGGGGAGGATGTGTGAGAGGCAGATGTGCACAATAACATTGTAATTAGATGTCAGATTATAAATTACTTGGCAGGGTCGCTCTTGTGTTTCATGGCTTCTATTAGGCTAGAGGCAGAGAGAAGATGCAGGGTCCTGCTCGGATGATGTGTGTGACAGGTGGTCCAGTTGGTGGCAGCTACACAGCACTGACCTGCCCAGAGGGGTCACACAGTGGTGTGTGCATCTACACCAAGAAAGGAGGTGATCAGAGAAGGCCTAGTTATCCAAATGGCAAAATATGTGGTGAGAGATGCTGCAAGTTGAGCAAAAGTGGGAAGCTGGTGACATGAACATTGTGCATGTACTTTTTTAAATGCATGGATAATGCCTACTGCTGTACAAATACCCCCCCTGGAGCGAGGAAGGAAGTGGGAAAGCAATCAGGGCTGACAACCTGAGCAGAAACTATGACATCTTTGAAGGGCCCAGAATCCCACTCCTGCCAGGCACAAGATGCAGGGTTTGTGTCTCAAGCTCCTTACATTCTCTTGAAGGCTTCCAAAGGAAAGACGAACGCCTGTCAGGTAAACCTCAATCAGCTTATGGCTCAAAGCCTAGCTGATGCAGCAGGGGTGCCTCAAACCCCAAGCGCTATACACAGGGCAGGGACTCAGGTTGACACACAGAGCAGACTGGCAAAACTCACCTAGAAAAAGCCTACCTCTTCTTAGGGTACAGGACGAAGGCGGATGGCCCACAGTGCATTCCTTCAAAGTGGCGCACCCTTAATTCCAAGCACTGCCTGTCAGGCATTCCTGCCTGGAGGCACTAAGGTTTGTTATGGCCTGGAACCATTGATTCTCATTGCTGCCTGGGGTCTTTGATGTACATTACTGTCTGGGGACACTAAGGTTGCTGCTTGGGGTCATTGATGTACGTTACTGCCTGGGAATACCATGGTTTGTTGTAGCCTGGAACTATTGATTCTCATTGCTGCCTGGGGTCACTGGTGTTTGTTAATGCATGGGAGCACTGAGTTGTGTTACAGCCTGGAACTTACATATCGCGTTACTGGGACCACTGATGTTTATTACTGTCAATGTCCAATACTGATTCATGTTACTGCTTTGGGCAAATGATATTCATTACTGCCTGGAGCCCCTAGGTGTGTTACAGCCTAGAGCTACTGATTCTCCTTATTGCCTGGTTTACGGGTGTTTATTTCAGCCATGGGTCATTAAGGCTTATTAGAACATTGGACTGTTGAGCGCTCCATTAAAGAAAATGGAGTGCTCCAAGTTTCTACTGGCTTGGTGAAGCCAGTAGAGCAACATTCCAACGTTTTTTTTCATTTCACAGCGGTTTCTGTGAACAAAGGCCTCTCGAAGCCCGAAGGGATTTAAACCACCTCGGACCCTGAGAAGCCTTTGTTTGGGCAGATACCTAGGATCAAAAAAGAGAGACAGGGAGGCCGAGCTTTATCGTATAAAGGCCCCACCCTCTGGAACTCCCTGCCCCTCACTCTCAGGCTAAACCCCAATCTGACTGCATTCAGGAAATGCCTCAAGACCCATCTGTTTCTGACCTGGTAATTTCCCACCATTCCGGCCTGATTGTCTTTAAGTTAACCAGCTTGTGGTAAGAACGCAAGCGCGGAGATACCCCTTCGGGGGTCGAATTCCTGCGCTATATAAGAAACAAAAATAAAAATAAATAAATAAATGTTGTCATAGCCTTAGAGCCTCTGTAGTGGGCTCTACTGGCCATTAAAGACCCACTCTCTTGTTAAACCCTGGAGCGTGTCTTTAATGGTCGGTGTTGCCCGCTCCGTCAGCCATTTAGACTTATTACTACTTCAGTCCACTGATGCTTATGAATACCTGAGCCCTGCGTATGTTCATAAATGTATGATCTATGTCAGTGTGCATATGAATATTGTGTGGAAGTGTGCATTCCTCACACTGGGTCATCCTCTACCTATTATTTTAACTTGGATTTATCTTTAAACATACAGTGTGCCTTTATTTTATATGCTGTTACCTGAAGGTGAAGGTGAAGGTTAAACTAATAAACATATTTTGTACTTCCAGCTTTGTTTTTAACTTACTGCCCCTCCTAACCCTCTTCCCCCCTCATGTGGCCTGGTACTGCCCCAACTGCAGAATTCAAGTTAGTCTAGTGATCAGGTGCATTGGACTCCCCTGTAGTATCCTGAAGGTACTGCGAGGGGAATTGTGGTCAAACCCAGTGTGGTGGACCGGTCTGCAGACATTGCTGAGGTCATGGACGGGGCAGATAGGGGACAAGGGTCGTGCACAAGCTGTGATGTTATGAGTGAGAGGTAACAAACAGGGTAGGTAGAACTGATTTAAGTTTTGGGTTTCCTTCTGCTTTTCCTTCAGAGGCGTAGCTAGGCGGGGACGGACCGCCCCAGGCGGCACTATTTTGGGGACGGGGCTGTCTAGACCTGGACCGTTTCATGTATGTGCATGTAACTTGCGTGATCGAGGTAACTATTAGCGGCGATACTACGTGTCTCTCGAACCTCTTTCAGGTGCTCGCCGTCCTTTTTCCCCAGTACCCCTGAGGGGGGCGGCAATCTGAAGGATAGCCCCGGGCGCCACAAACTCTAGCTATGCCCCTGGCTTCTGGAGCCGTCCATAAATGAAGCAGAGTGCCTCCAAAGCAGTAGAGTGGGGCTTAGAACAACTCCATAGGACAACTCGAAGATTGAAATCCCAGAGCAGGGATCGGAATAGTGAAAGGATGTTTTTCCAATGGCGACCAAGAAAAAGGCCACGTTTCCTGTAGTTATCAAAGATGATCCATAGGCCAGCACCATTGCATGGTCTCAGAGATGGTTGGCATAAACCATATCATCGAGCAGCTTGGAAAAGAACACCACTTTCTACCTCAGTAAGTTCCACCAATGGTTCCAGTGTTGCCGCGTGTCTGAAACCACCACCACCATTCGATACGATCAAAAAGCTAAATATTGACGACAGATGGACTGCTAGGATAGAGACATTTGACGATTTCATTGAAGCAATAGAAGAAGCAGATAACAAGAAAATGATCAAATACCTTAAGAATCTTGCTGGTGAAGATGTAAAAGAAGTCATAAATAAAATGCAGCGAGCTGATGAAATGACATACTGTCAAAATAAAGCAGCCTTGAATTTCAAGTTCAACCCAGTGCCAAAAGTAGATTACAAAAGGTACATTTTCTGTCAAGAACAACAGAAAGTTGGTGAAACCATTGATGAATTGGTTGAGACTGGATAGACTCATCAAACACTGTAAATTCAATGAATTTAAATGATAAGGAAACTATACTCCTCAGACTTATTGACAGATGTTTGTCAGACTCATTCAGTCGACGAATGCTGAGAGAAAATGCTAGTCTGGAGCGAGTACTCATGGCTCCCAGAGCTGATGAGCATGCTGATCGACATGCTGCTGACATGGAGGCCGGAGGTGCCCAGAGTGAGTCAGTCATCAACATGCAAAATAAGCCAAAGCACAAGGCAGAAGGACACAGAGTGATGTTTCCACAGAAAAAAGAAGTTGTGCTTCAGGTGTGGAGTTTCATTTTCGCACGAAGGTGAATGTTCCACCATTGAACAGAGTTGCAAAGACTGTGGGAAGGAGAACCATTTTGTATTGGTTTGCAAGACGACTGGAACAGTAAGTGTGCAATGTCGATGTTTACCTCAGAAAAGCTTGCACATGTTTTGCTGGCTGCATGTAAAGAAAATACAGGTCAAAGAAAATTCGACATGAAAAAGCACCAAACATTGTACGTTGATTACACTAAAAGAAAACGGTTGCTCAATACCTTTTATTATTGACAGGAGTGCATCAATAAACATTATTCCTGAGGAGAAATACGGTGAATTATCTCTATTGCCACGACTTACGCCATCAAAAACCAAAGCTGCATCAATGCCATTAAAAAGTCATGGTTCATTTGTAGCAACTATGAAACACAAGAAAGTAAAAGTACAAGCACCCATTCATGTTCTTCAAGATATGGCATCCAGTGCCTGTTTACTCAACTTCAGCATAGCTGCTGATATGGGACTGATTTCAGTGAACTATAACGTGAATGCTCATCAAATAAAAGTATGTCAGTTCCATTCGTTGTTGCATGGGTTAGGAAAACTCAATACTATGAAAGTACAATTATACTTTAATGAGGATGTCTGTCCTATTTCTCAAAGACACAGACCGATTGCATCTCATTTACAGGAAGCAGTTGACAAAAGAACTTGAATCATTATTCAAACATGATATCATTGAGCGTTCCACAGGTCCGACGCCATGGCTTTCTCCCATAGTAGTAGTACTCAAAAAAGATATAGAAGGAGCTCTTAGTGTCTGTGTTGACATGCTTCAAGCAAATAAGGCACTTGAAAGAAAACAACATGTTCAGGAGAGCCATGATGACCAAGTTACCTCAGTGGACCAACAGTAGATCACGTACCGAGGAAGACATCTGTATACAAGACTTGGAGCATGAAAGGAAAATGAATGCCTATGCAGACAAGCACTAACATGCAAAAGACATTACTTTCACTAGAGGAGATCAAGTGTTTGTCTTAAAAACTAAAATCTGACGCTCCCTTTGATGCTGAGTCCTTTCATGTTGTGACCAGCAAAGGACACATGGTAACTGCCCAATGTCCTGGGAAGTCCATTATGTGAGATTCCTCACATTTCCGACATGTGGTTCATCGCTCGTCAGGCATTGAATTCAGCGTAGGGACTGGGTCTGAAGGGGCAATTGAAAGCCTCCTTGACTGCTGTTGTTCCTACATCTCCGACACAGACCACGGACACTTCTACTGCCTGTCCCCAGTTTCCGACAACCCAATCAGGACATGTGATCAAAGAGCCATGGAGACTGATTGGAGAGCTATGATTGTGTATATATGTTTGTAAAAATGTTTTACTTTTTTATTTAACAGAGCGGAAAATGTAGTCTTATGTGAGGTAGCAATGATGGAACTCTTTTGGCTTCTAATGGACTCCTTAGAACTGTGACGTAGGCGGTCGAGCGTAGTAAAATGAATGCATGTCTAGAATGTTGAGTTTGATGTTGAGGATGTGAGGAGGATGCTACACATATATATATCTGTGGGTCTGAATGTGTGGAGCAGGTGGTGAGATCCCTTAGCCACAGGAATAGCTAGGAAGTGAGGGCTTCCTCCAATGTTTTGCCACTCTCCGCTTCCCCATAAGGAGGGCAAGTGCTACAAGTTGCCTATGGGGGTTGGGAATATCCTTTACATATCTGTAGGAAGGTAGATCCCTGACTATGGTTGCCCCCAACTTTTTGCCTGGTGTTTTGCTGGTTTTCTGACTTAGTTGACCTGAGGCCCTGCTATTCAGGACCTCAGGCCTACTGCTCTCTCTGTAAAATGGATTCCATGTACCTTAGGTACATATCTAAATTGGATACTGAGTCACCTTATCAGTCCCTGTACAGTGTACCTTAGGTACCCAGGGCATAGGTGTACCCAGGGCCTACCAGGGGCTGCAGCATGTATTATGCCACCCCTGGCTGGCCATCCAAATCTGACACAACTGGCTGCTTGACAGCTGGGGCAAGGTGGTGTAATCACCCTTTGCTTTAGATATAGTATACCTATATCTAACCCTAAAATGGACACACAGATCTCCTATCAGTCACTCCTATGGCAGGCCTTAACAATCCTGAAGGCAGAGTGCTTGGAATCGTGTGAGATGGTGCTCTGGCATGAGCTGAGCCTGTCTGCGGCTTTCGGGATCCATCCCTTAGCTGTTTCCATGATATCGCATACCATATACTCTTAAGTGCATTATAATCCTCGCGGTTAAATGCCAACTCTGGTATCGCTTTATCAAAACATGTCGAGTAAGGTGTCATACGAATTGGAATACTAACCCCTCGCCAATTCTGGCGACGGGGTTAGCATTCCACCCTTCTAGAGGGACACGACATGTATGTAACCCCTAACCCCGGTTAAAGTCAGACAGAGCCTTAGCATCCACAAAATGGATGCTGCCACCGAGACACAAGTCTGCCCTCCTGCTGCTGGGAGTCCTCCCAGAGCAGGAGATAAGGACAAAGGGTTTCCTGCCAGGGGCGGTGCCAGCACCGTCCCAGACAGGGTTTTGTGTATTGTAGGTAGGCAGGGCTTTAGAGGAAGGTGACTGCACGTGGCACCCCGGTGCTCACTGTGCATAGGCTGGCTGGAACCAGTTCCAGGGTCACTCCAGACCCTGTGCTGGGGAAAAGCCAGCCAAGGACGTGGGTGTAACCACCCCCCTCCTAGTCCCACCCATAGGGCAGGACTTAGTCGCGTGCCAGCCCCTTTTTACAGGATAAAGGTAGAGACTGGCCCCCTTCCAAATCAGATCATCTTTGAATCCTGAAACTACTTTCTGCGAAAGGAACTCAAGACTTCTTCCTAAGATTTCTCCCTTGTGACTAAGGAGTAGTCACCCTGCATCCGCAGGCACCATCTAAGAACACTGCGGTCTGCTGCAAGTCCTTCCTCCGGAATCCGACTGCCCAGCTCGACGAGAACCGGCTTCCCTGGCACCTCTGACCTCTACCCACCTCTACAGCCCAGCTGAGAACCGTGGGTGCGACGAGACCTCAAGGGACCGGCCATCTGCAAGACTGCACGACTTCTTTCCAGCAAGCCCGCCGAGTGAATTCCTGGTGAGTGCTTTGGGATCCGAGAAGCCCCCACCCTGAGCAGCTCCAGCACCGAAGAGCAGCCCCCCAGCATCTCCACGATCTGCGTGGGGCCCTTCTGCTTTTTACTGCTCACCGCGTTGTTTGGCTACTAGCCCGCTGGCTTGTGGTCTTCCTGACGACGCCCGACGACATTTCTGCTGCTGGTCTGGTTGCTCCAGACTGGCCCTTGCTTCCCTCCATCGGAGAAGTACCCTGGACCCTCCTGGTCCACTCAAGACGCCATTTTAGGTCCACCGCGTGGGCCTTGCATTTGCCAAGACTTGTTGCCCAATCCTGGGTCCAGCGACGTCGACAGCAAGAACCTTCGTGGGACAGCTCGCACCTCCATCCTGGTCGCCGACAACGCCTCCTGGTCCGAGAGACTGCAGAGCCCAGCAGCGCCCACTCACCTGACTGCGGTGACTTCGCCCGGTGCCATCCTGGTGCCCACTTAATCACTGGTTAGTGATTCAAGAACTTGGTCCCCTCTGCTTTCAGGTTTTCTTCTTCCTTGATCCAGGCTTGGATCCATCAAACTTTTCTTCACTGGTCGCCTGCCAGCAACTTCTTCCTTCCAGGCTCCTGGTCCGGCAACGAGATTCCCGACGTCTTTTCAGACCTATGCAGCTGCAGCCCCTGGGCTAGGTAACTTCGGCACTTCGGTGTCCCAGCATAGCCTCACTATCCTAGGGTCAGGATCCACTGTCGTTTTCTTCCCACCAGGTCGGGTTCGCCCGTGAACACTAACTTTGCCTTTACTAGCCTCCATAGACTTTGTCCCGCATCCCGCGTGAGAGTGCACACTCTGCACCCGAGTCCCCTGGGCCTCCTAGTAGTAATCTAACGATTCCCTAGTCCAGTCCTAGCGATTCCAAAGCCTATTAGAACTGTTACTTACCTGCTAGTAATTCGCATTCCACTTTTAAAGTATATGGTTTTTCGTGCCCCTCGGGCATTTGTGTATAACGTGCTAACTTAAGTATTTTCGTAAGAGTTTTGTTGTGTGCCTAGCACCCTGTCCTCATAAAGAGTACAGGGTTGTTGTGATTCTAATAAATACACTGTTTATTTTCATAACACTTGTGTGGTGTCCTTTCACTGGGTGTTCAAGGGGTAATGTGATGGTAAAACAGCTGGCTTAACACGCCCTCTAGAGTCTTAGCCTTAGACTGCTCGTATCCATGCTACTAGGATAGCTGGTCTATAAGGTTGACTTACAACCAATCATCAATAAGGGTTGTTTGGACTGATATATAGTGATCACTAGAATAGTGAACACTGCACATCAGGCCAACTTCTCACAATATCCTAAAGGAATAATCAGTGGGGTGAGCGTAAGGGTCAGGGAAGTCATGCTGGTGATCTCTTGGTTCAACGTAATCCAATAGGCTTGGATCGATGTACATTACCAAACTAGGCGGAGAAAGTCAGCATCTGTGGCCCCACATCTCCAGCATTTGGGATCTGTAGCTAAGCCATGACTGACCATGGGGGGTGTAGTATGTCCTTTGACACTTGACTTTGAACTTGAGGTGCAGGTGGTGTAATCTGCCATTGGGTGAGACGTAGTTGCTTTGTTTACAGCAGTATGCGCAGGTTTAAGGCGGAATGTCGAGCCCGTTTAAGTTTCATATTAGGGAATGTAGGGGGCTTTTCTGGGATGATATTATAGATTCTGGTGATGATTTATGCAGGCTGGGGTTTGTCATTATCCTTGTCAAGAGCGGCCATTCCTTAGGCTCTTTAGGGAAGATAGGGAAGATGGGGCAGATGTCACGTATAGTACTACGTAGTCTGTTATATTGTAGCATCTGCATTGTGCAAGGTTTGCTCTCGAAGAGAAACTCCCCAAAGGAGAGGAACTTAGAGTTCACAAACAAGTCCCCCATCCTCTGCAACCCTTTAGCCTGCAACTGCTGAATTACCCCTTTCTCTGTCGTCCTGGGGATTTTTGGATTGCTAATGAGTAGAATGTGTGGAGAGTACATGTCCATGTAGCCTGTACAAGAGGGTAAGTGGGACCAGATCCAGACTGTTTGATTTACTGTGTGAATTTCTGTAAAGGATTGCATAGGGCCTAGTTTGAGAGCAGTCTGGAGCGAGGCTGAGGCATCCAGCCCAACTTCTAAGTTGTGATGTGTAATAGGTCACCTGTTGTGCATCCAGTAGTGAGCAAACTGGGCCTGCACAGTTAAGTAGTATAGTTTCAGATTGAAGGCAGAGAATCCTCCCTCCTCACATGGTAGCATCAACTCAGACCAGGCAATTTTAGTTTGTCCCCCAGCCCATGCAAGTTTAGTGATGACCGTGGATAGACAGAGCGGCCCCTGGCACTCTCTCCCATCTTAGTTTGTTGCCCTCGCCCTCCCGGCAAGATATTCACAGTGCTTATGACACAGGTACATAGGGAATGACTCGAAGATGATATTAACTTCGGAAAAAGGCTCTCTGGAGTGGAGAAGGGAGATGCTGTAACAAATGTAATGGCTTGGGGAGGACCACCATTTTTACTGTCGCCATTCTGCCTGCTAGGGTTAGAGGAAGTTTGATCCAGCCCTCTACCTGCTGTTTGAGCCTGGAGAAACATCTCCAGTAGTTTTCCCTAATCAACATTTCTGTGTCAGTGTGGCATCAGATACCAAGATATCGTATGGGCTCTGTCTGCCATTGGAGAGGAAAATCTGTCTCTGGTCGAGCAGTGGCATCTGTCAGTGGACGGAAGACCACCTTTTCCCATGTTGATTTGCAAGCCGAATATAGTCCCAAGGGCCACTATTTCCTGAATCACAGGAATTCGTTTTTTTTCTGGGTCCATTATAATAAGTAGAATATAATCTGCATATAGGAAGATGATCAGCCTACATGTCACTGAACCAAAGACCTTTGCGACTTACAGAAAGACAGCTGCCACTGCCAACGCCATGTCAATTTGATGGGTAAGCGCAAGGAGGGGTCGCAAATTGTCAGGTTTAGATCTATCTGCCGCTGTGAGATCAGTCTCCAAGCTGCTTTAGTTTGCCCTTTGCAGTGCACAGTCACCCACTGGGAGGCAAGATCAGACATGTTCTTCCCGATTGTCCATAACAGCTATGTCTTACTATTCATTTCTTACCCACCTCAGCTTCCTCCCACATTAAGTGACTTTCAAAGAAGCACCTATTCATCTTGCTTCAATAGTTGCAGGCTCTACTGGTCATATGAGCTATTGAGAGGGTGCTGGTCTGGAAAGTAGGTTTGGGTTGTTACTCTCCCTATTTCCTAGAGCCAAAGAAGGGCTTCGTCCTATTTTAGATCTTTACCCCCTCTGAAATCCTTTCTGTGGGAAGACAAATGCAAAATGCTCACACTTGTCCAAGTTCTGTGCTCTGGATCAGGGTGAATCCTTGGTTTCCCTGGACGTGCAGGACATGTACTTTCAAACGCTCATCCTGCAGTACCACAAACATTACTTATGGTTCAAGGTAGGCCAGGAGCATTTTCAGTTTGCCATGCTCCCCTTCAGCCTCACCAGGTTAATTAACCAGAGTAGTTAATAAAGCAAGGAAGTTGTTGTCTTGGTTGAGTTAATGGGAGGAAGTCTTGGGATAGGTAGGTGAGGTAGTGGATCCAAGGAGTGTCAGTTCAAGAATGAAGAGTAGCAGCTGAGTTTAGAAAATATTACAAAACACTTAACAACTCGGGACCCCGGTTCCCTAATTTTGAAATAGATGGTTTCCTAGAGAGATTAAATTTCCCCCAAGTGTCAGCCACAGATAGGTGGAAAATAAAGGATGAGCTTAATGTAGAATGCATTGTGATGGCCATACGCCAAATACAAACAGGGAAAGTTGCTGGCCTCTATAACTATCTTATTAAATTATTTCTTTAAAAAAAAACAGTTTTTCATTTTGTCGCAGAAAAGACGTTCAATACATACAATCATAACAGTGTAACATGAGCTCAATGACACATTTCAAAGATGTTAATGTCTCATTACTTACCTCTATATATTTGAAAGGAGGAGAGAAATCGTAGGGACCAGCGGAGGGCAGATTACGGGAAAAGCCCCTTGTACTTCTAGACCTCCACCAGAGCCTCTGACACTGTGGAAGAACTGTCAGAAGGACCTAATATCCTGTGGTAATGACTTATTCAGTCTGAACTGGGTAAAATACCACCGGCACCTAATAAGGAATTTAAATGCATTTTCCATATACTTAATACATATAGATGTTGTAGCTGCTCAAGTCCATATTGAGTCCCCCTTCCTCCCTGCCCCATGTCTCTTTACCTATTGCCAGTTTCTCTTCCCATTTACCCTTGTAAGCATGGCATAATGGCTTAATGTTCAAGGCTAGAGCTTGGTAGATGCGGGAGACTGGTCTCCTACTTGAGGGTTTGTCGATAAATGTCTCAATCTGTATTATCTCGTGTACTCCCTTAACCCGCTTCCGTCCAGACAATTGCTTGTGTTAGTGTAAACATGTCTCCTTTGAATCAAAAAAGAGGTTTCTCACCCATTCAGTGTCCACGGTTGGCCAATGTTGAAAAAGTCTGTCACCCTTTGTAGTCCCACTCTCTCTGGTGCCAGAAAAGACACATCTGTCTATCCTGGAAAAAAAATCTGTATTATGAGACAGAGGGGCCCTGGCACTTTCTCCCATCTTAGTTTGTTGCCCTTGCCTTCCCGGCCAGATATCCACAGTGCTCATGACACAGGCAGATAAGGAATGGCTCGAAGATGATTGACCGCTACATTGAATGATTAAAAATGTTACAAATGTTTTTACTTCAATCGTCATTTACTGAGATATGACCTGCATACACATACATAGTTGTGAAAGATTATGATGCACACTGCCATACAATGTTTCAACCCAAGATTTTTTAAAGAAATGTTTGCTGATGTATACATTTGTGTGTACAACAAAGTCAATAATTAAACATAATTTAAAAGATGAGACAGAGGGGTGAGAGGGGACAGGTCAGAAGTAATGCCAAGAAGGTTTCTGATTCTATAGATCTTTGTTTGGAGTCTTGCGAGCAATAAGTCCTGGGCCAAATTTAACCTCTTGGGTCCTCTCACTATAGTCAAAACAAACTGAATCAGTGAGAGCAAATGGAAGGTTTGCCCTGGGTAGAGGGAGAAGACATCAACCTTCTTTCACCACTCCTCAGGGCTCTGGTTAGCCTTCAGGTCCCCATACTACTGTATACATAGATCATCACAGAATTTGGTATATACTCAGGATTCACTATTAAATGAGTAAGTCCTCCCTTTTTACTGTGGGCTAGATGGACCTGAAGGCGGGAAGGTGATCATTGTAGGATGATGTGTTTTGTTACCCTGGTGTTGAATTCTGCAGTGGGGTGACTCACTACGAACATAATCTGGATCCCTAACTTGTGAAATGTATAGCTGTCACCATAGATTGGAGAGAACTCCCAACACCTCTCCCTGTAAGAACATCCCTATTCAAGATGATAACTTTCCCTGGATTTTTGATTGTAATGTTACAAACCACTTGCTTGATTCCTGAGGCCTCCTTTTCTCAAGCTGAAACTATGTTGCAAATATTGTTGTGGAGTGCTAAGCCCCCCTGCATGGCACTCCTCAAGCCCTTTAGGTCAACAAATGAATAGGGTATAGCCTTGCCTCACCTGGAGCTTTTACTACTGGGCAACCCAACTATTGGTGCAGAAAGAAGGGAGCGGACAGCATGGATGGAAGTGTAAGATCCTCCTATAAAGTTATAGCTCAGTTGTACTGCTCATGGATATGCTCAATCCATTGTAATAGTGAAATGATCTCTGATTCTGACCTGCTTCCAACATTTGTTTGAATTAGAAAATAAAGAAATATGGAAAAAAGTAATTAAGTCGGTCATAAATCTGGGCTGAGCAAGGTTGTGATGAGGAGTTTGGAAATGTCTGGTCACTGCCTGTTTAGCAGTGTGTAATTATATCATACTCGAGTTGTGGCAATCGTGGTTTAAGCTAGTGTGATATCAATTACAGAAACCTCCACACATGGACATTCACTTAAATGTATGCGTAGATCACTACTTCAAGTTGCAAAGTGGTTCATGCTATCCTCTTATCTCTCACAGGAGGCTGTGTTAGAATCCATAATTTTTAGACATGGGAAAGTATCTTATTTAGGCTCACTAAGAGACGTTTGCTGATGTGTCAGTCTAACTAAGTCTGCTCTTTCTAATATGCCCCTAAAGTTCCTGTCCTGTGTTCTTCATGAAACAACTATTTTCATCTTCCGAACCAATTCCTGCCACACAGGTTATGTTGTGCTCAACCGCCGTTTTAAGCAATTGATGATCACGCCAAAAGGGAACTAAAAAAGATCAGGTTATTTCAGGGGCAGATTGGCCATTTTTAGGGCGAGCAGAAGTAGTCTGCTCGAGACCTATTGCTGGCCGTATTTGGGAATGTAGACAACAGTTTGCCACGCGCTTTTCCATTCTCAGTTTTTACCGCGGGAGCGCGCGCGCTTGCGCAGACGCACACACAGCCCCTGCTTTCGCCTGGCTTGCATGCAAACACGGCGCGCACACACACACAGCCAGCCCCCACCCCCTGCGCACACACACAGGCGCGCACACACATACAGACACGCGCACACAGACACGTACGCATACACCCGCCGCAACCCCCTACCCCCCCTGCCCACACACACCCCCGCCCCCCCTTACAACTAAGCCCCACTCACCTCATCGCCGCCACTCCTGACTTCTGCAGCCACCGCGGAGCCCCGCGTCACCAATGCTGCTCTCTGGACCTCCGTGGATGCGGGCTTCACGCAGAAGGCGGAAGTCCCGCCCCACGACCGTCTTCACGCTGCCGAACGTCCGGTTGCTAGTTTGCCTATGCTGTGGAAGTTCTATGCATTGGGGCTCGTGCATATTGGGTTGTCTTCTGAAACCTGGTAATTTGGGATGTTGGGGTACAGGGATGCCTTGTTATTATAGCTGTAGAAGAAATAATTATAATTATTAATTGTTAATTGAGAGGGCCCTGCTATTTTAGAGATTAGGGTCAATTTGTAGTCCAACTACAGCATTGAAGAAGCAGCATCAGTTTAGCTGGCCCCTCTATTATACACACTACGGTAACCATTTCCTGCCCGCACCAAGCGAAACCCGAGCTTCTGCGAGTGTCAGCTGATGCTGCGCCTCCGTGATCAGACAGCAACATGGCAGCGGAGATCCACTCCAGGCCGCTGAGCAGCAGACTGGTCCTCCTCAACAAGATCGAAGGCCACCTGGATGCCGTCACCGTGGCTCTCCTCATCCCCAAAGAGGACGGGGTCATCACGGCGAGCGAGGACAGGTACGTCACGTAAGGATACAGCCATGGCCCTGCTGGAGATTTAAAGGGGTGGTGGTCGGGCAGGCTTGATAGACAGCCACTTTTTATCTATGAAGCGCTACGTTTATCAAAATAATCAGAACTATGCGAGGTATGGAATGCAGTTTATTGGCGGGAGGGGCTCTATGGGTTGATTGGTAAATTGAAACACATGGGTGGCTGAGTGAGAAACGCGGCTTGTAGGAACACACCGCCGGCTCTATCACTCGCCTTTTATTGGTTCCTCCCTAATAGGAACCAGCTGCTAATAAAAGCCGAGAGGGCATGGAAACCCACCCTTTGTTGGAAACCCCCTTGGTGTCAATACTAGAAACACATGAGTACAAAGAAATCAGATGTTATTGTCTTGTTTCATGTCAGGTTATGTAAAGAGCACGAGGAGAGAGGATGTGAGGCTTCGGTTGACAAGAGTGACTGTGAGAGGCAGCCATTGTTTCCTATCCGTGATTGTGCATGTGGCTGCAAACACTGCAGAGCTCGCGAGCTGCCAAGGAGCTCATCCAAGTTGGGCTTTAGCTGTGCATTATGGGATTCGTAGTCCCACTTATACCAATATAGATTCCAAAAAGGAAAGCAAAAAGCTGGAGGGGATGAAATACACAAGCTTGGACCTGGGATATTTGAGAATTATGCTGGAGGCCACAGAACACATTCCAGCGAAGGCTCCTTCAGACGGGAACACTCGCGTTTTCCAGGTCCCTTTGTAAGCGGCTCATCCAGTCCAGGTTTCCCCTTTTTATTCTAGGACTTATACTGCTCATTTTAAAGTGGGATCAACATTGCTTCGTGTTCCACAATGCGATGAAAAGGAAAACAAGCATTTGCAACTAATAGTTGGTGGTAAATAACGAATTCTTAAAGCACATGAGCACTGTTTAAAGTGCTTCCTACATGTCATTTACCGATTCGGTATAAACTGAATCGGTAAATGATGATTCGGTAAATACCGAATCGATAAATACCGATTCGGTATTTACTGAATCTTTAAATTGGCCCCCTACATAACTGAAGCCTATTACCGGTCGGTAACGGCCGAAATAAGTTAATTTCGGCCGTTACCGACCGGTAATAGCCGTCCTACATCTGGCCCTATGGGCTAGATGTAGGTAATTGTAAATTACCGATTCGAAAATACCGAATTTTACCGAATCGGTATTTTTGAATCAGTAATTGCCATGTAGATAAAAAATCGGTAAAAATTACCGAATCGTTAAGATTCGGTAATTACCGACTCGGTATTTACCGATTCGGTAATTGCCATTCATTCTAGGAATGAATGTCAACTACCGAATCGGTAAATACCAATTCGGTAAAATAGGGAAAGAGTCAAGGGTGGCAGGGTGTCACTTTGACACCCTGTTGCACCCCTGATTAGTGCTTGTGTGCACATGTGGCACACATACATGCCCTAAGGGCATGTATGTCTGCCACATGGCACAGTTGAAAATGCATTGATTTGCATTTTCTAAGGTATTCCTTATTTACCACCAACTAATAGTTGGTGGTAAATAACGAATCCTTAAAGCACATGAGCACTGTTTAAAGTGCTTCCTACATGTCATTTACCGATTCGGTAAATACCGAATCGGTAAATGATGATTCAGTAAATACCTAATCGGTATTTACCGAATCTGTAAATTGGCCCCCTACATAACAAAAGCCTATTACCGGTCGGTAACGGCCGAAATTCGTTAATTTTGGCTGTTACCGACCGGTAATAGCCGTCCTACATCTGGCCCTATGTTCTTTATTTAATGATGGTTGCCCCTTTTTCTCTGTATCCCTATAAAGGAAACACAGAGATCAAAATCTAAAGCAATTCCCAATGATTTTTCTAAATAGATAATTCCGGTACTATTGACGAGGGCTCGGCAGCTGCCACAACAAAAGCTTTACAAAAACCTTGACAAAAGAAGCATTGACAAAACAAAGGCTGTGGCCGATGTTGATTCTAGTAATTGCACAAAACAGAAATGCACAAAAGTATATTTGGTTGTAAACATGAGTTTATGACCAACTGTATCTTGCACCTGCCTGGAATTCACAAAGGTATGTCTGGCAGGATTAAGGCCATTTATTAATGAGATCTCTGCCATAAGCTCTCCACATCCTTTAGTCCCATTCAATGGGTGGGAATGTGAGTGTTTCTGGGCATTCCGGTGTGTGCCTAGCCTTGAATGTGCAGGCACGCCCACAAATATTTACATTTGTGCGCATTCACAAACTACTATCACTCCCCTTTCCAGCTTGGAAACTGTCGATTTTTACTCCAGCACAGTGCTGGCGTAAATACCCTTTCCGAGTTGAGTAGCGGAATAAAACACTCCCAGATTTAGAGGAGGTGTCTGTGAAGAAGTTTCTCCACAGGAGAAAAATATTTTCCTCTCTGGAAAAACACGTGTGCATTTGCAAAGGGGACCCAATCCCCCTTTGGTGAGTTCTGCAATACAGAGAACCCCGTAAAGCAAGAACAGGATCCCAAATGGAAAATCACATGAATTTACAGGAATCCACAGAGAAACCTGCTCCTTGTTTAGTGCTAAGTGCAGTTTCCTGGCAATGTTTGTGAACCCTAAAAAGGAGTACATCTTTATCCGGATATAATGTAAATCTACGAGTCCATATTTACTACTAGACTTGCCCTGAATACTGGTTCAGGACAGTTGTCAGAGAATTCTGAAATATTTTGGAAAACCTGGTGATTTTCGATAATGCTCTTGACTTCATTCTGCAATAAGTAGCACAATTTCACAAAATGGACAAAATATTTGTTCTTGCATTTACATAAAATATTAGCTATATTAGGGAAAATGTGTTTTTGACATCATTTTAAGGAAGCATTTTAGCATTCCTTTAACTTGAACTAAACGAAGGTGGATTGGGTCTCTTTTTCTGTATTCAATGTTACAATGCTGCCTCTAATCCTCGAACTTCCTTGTAGAAGTTAGAAGTCTGATCTCAGGTGGGTCCAGGGATTTTCTGATAGTACTTTTTTTGTTTGGTCACGTGGGATGGGTGCTGTGGAAAGGACTGCGTCAGGGCATGCCTATTTTCTGAGAAGAATCTGTGTGTAGGAAACACCTGTGGAATCTGTGAAATCTATTGCTGGATAAAATGGAGGAATTAGTTAACTTGTTAAGCGATTAGGAAAGGCTAGCTCCTTGTTCAGGTTTATTATTTTAAAAAGTGAAGAGGCAGGGTTGTGGAAAGGCAGATTAGGTTGTTTCACTTTCTGAATAGCCGTGTAAACAACCTGTTTGTTTGAATTTACTGTCATGGTATTCTTACCTCAGCAGGTCTCCTCGTGTGTTTTCAGACTAGCAGGACCAAAAGTAAGACATGCCCAGCTCACAAATACCTTACAGACATTCATCATTACAGTAATTTCTAATGATACACATAAATCAATTCTTGCAGATTGCTTAAGTGTTATGCGAGATGCTAAACTAGGGGCTTAATTAGTCTTAATATTGGTAACTAGTTCAAAACCAGAAATAAGAAATGCATTAAGGTACTAATTAAGGTTAAGAACGTGCCTCGAAATTCTTAGGGGAAAAGGGCTTTGGGCATTTGGGGTTCAACGAGAAAAATGTTCCACTTGTTTATTAATGTTCCTTAACTGATTGTTACTGGGGGAGGAGGGGTTGCTATTTCGAAGTTGAAATTGTTCTATTCCTTATGATAGACATTCATTGTCAAACTATTCAATATAATGCGTTTGTTATATATTTTTTTGTCGTTTCGCAATCACCCAGTCATCGAAAATGAGAAAGAGATGAGTAACAGGTGCCAGTAATGCTGTGTTTTGCTTCTTTCATTCCTGTATGTGTTAGTAGCAGATAGGGCTATGGAAGAGGATATCCCTGACATTTGTCAGAAAGTTAGAAGACCCTTTCTGAATCCTGTGTGCTGAGGGGGCATGTTTCACTGTCGGTAAGATAACTCTACAAGAACTGGCAGGTAGAGCAGAGTATTCAGGGCCGCAGTGATGTGATTTCCGAGTTTCATGTGTAGGCTCACTAGCTGTGGAATGTTGTACACATTGGAGTTTGTGATTAAGGTGGACAGGTAGGCCGATGTACAGTCCATGTGCGTAGTTGAGTTTGGATAGTAAAGGATTAATTACATTCAGATTATAGTGAGTAGTCTTAGCCGGAAGGGCAAGATTTGTTTGACTGCTCTGAGGTGGGTGGAGGAGTTTCATCTACATTATTAGCGGTGGTCGATAAAAGGAAGACTCGATTGGGACTCCCAGATAGATTCTCAACTACTTGAGAGAAGGAAGGACGATTTGCACTCTTCCTTGAGGGGGTGGGTTAGGTTTGGCAGAATCTACAATGAGACACAACATTGCGTAGTTTCAGTATGAAGTTCCTTTTGACATAGTTGTCTTTCTCAGTGTTATGATCTGTTTGTCAAAAGCATATTTACTACATGGGAATTCAATTATCTAAACAAGAATCCGAGCAGCCTCAAGTAGTTATTGAAAAATTGAGGTTATAGAGTGGATCCTTGTGGCATCACCCATGTAAGAGGATATTGTTTGAATTGAAAAACTTTCAAGAGATTATAGGGGAGCTGCCTAAAATAAGGTATCCATTTTTACACACAGTTAATGCTCTCAAATTCTTTCAAATGGTGAAGTAGTGCTTGACAGAGTTAAATGTCCCAGATAGATCTAGGCGTTCGCACCGCAAGACTCTATTTATATGAGAATGTATTTGTAAATTGTAAGGAAATGCCTCTTTTTACTTGATCACCCCCAAAGTTTTAAACTGATCCTACTGGTTTTTCGACTCAGTGTGCACTGAGGCATACTAACCAGACCTCAGTGCTAGTATTCTAAAACATTACAAAGTGTATGTTGAATTGGTTACCCCCAAATGGCATAAGCTGACTTACTTATAAGTCCCTAGCATATGGTACCCAGGGCATGTAAATTGGAGTGTCCACCCAGGTCTGCAGCACTGATTGTGCCACCCTGTGTATGACAGAGTACAAAATGGCTCCCAGACTGCCACTGCAGAGACGTTTTGCAACTGGTAGTTCAACTTTGCCATTTAAACCAATGGCAAAGCTCCCACTGCCCTTAACAGTATGTAGGTCTCCCCTACGAAGGGGGCTGTCAATTATTATGTAGCATATATACTTTTAATATGTCCTTACAGTAAAACTTCCAAATTGTCGCTTTTGCTGTGTAAAAGTTAATATACCCATTGGCTAACAGAGTTACCGGCTGAACTCTCACTCTGGCTAACTTCTTAATTGGACTACTAAAATGGGCACTTCAAGATATCAAATTAATTGTGACATTAAACCCAACGTGATGCCCAAGTCAAATTCAATATAACTTTTAAGGAAAGGCAACTTTTTGAAAGGTGATACTCTGTTGCCCAGTTGTCCAGTGCCCTAGCCCAGTTGCTGGCCACTAGACAGCATTCTGCCCTCCTGGGAAGTAATGTGAACAGTTCCCAGGCTCAGGAACATTAGACGCTGGCTACAAAGGGAGATGTTACCTCCCCCCCTTGCAGGAAGCCATACAGTATGTTGGCCCAAAAGGTGAGCTTCAAAGGAGAATCCGCCTTTGGTGGACAAATGAGTATCACACTCATGTAGGGCTGCCACTTTGTTCAGGTGGACATGTTGGCGGCAGGAACAGAGCGGGGAAACCAGTGGCCAAACTGTTTTTCTGTGAGCGAGTAGCCCACAGGTAGTCACACCTTTAGGGTGGGCTATCACGGTCCTAACATCCAAGGAAGGGTTGGAAGGGTTCAAACATCTTGCGAGTGGGCAGAATAGTGAACTTTGGGATTGCTAGATGCCACACATAGCCGGACTTTGTCACAGGGCTGGAGGGATGTTGGTAGCCTATTGGCTAGAGATCGTATCATCCCCCTTTGCACTTTTTGGGCATAAATATTGCATCCCTGGCACCCTGAACCTCATATCACGATGAAACTGGAAACAAAACAAAGAAAGACTGCCCTGCTCACTCCTGAACCTGGCAAGAGAGGTTGCATCGACTGCTTGATTGCAGCAGCTTAGGTTGGCACCTGTGTCTCCTAGCTCATGGAAAAGTTGCTCCCAAGCCCCAGACCATAGAATTTACTCAAAGGGTCAGTCGGCTGACCCCCTTGAACCAGCACAAGGGCCATCAAAGCTGAAGTAGCCGCTGCGGTGAGTCAGTAGCCAATTTCTTCCAATCATCGATGAACGCCGACGGGCAACCCAAGAGACAAGCCTCAGTAGCTAAAAGTTGCAACCGAATCTTCTCAACACAGGAGTGTCGTTGGACTCCAGAATGGTCACCAAAGATGGACACCAGCCTTCACCAAACTATATTGCTGGGCCCGTTGTGTATGGAGATCAGTAGTGGAGCCACAGCTGGCTCAAAGAGTTCCTTGAGGGATACCGACCCCTGTGGCCAAAGTCGCCCCACCGTACCCGTGAACCGAGGAATAACCACAAGGACACCTCTATCAACATCTCAGCATCTAGATTATCTTTCATCATCCTGCATCCCCAGCATCAGGGCCACTCCATTGAAGTCTATAGCGGTATTGATATAAAGTGTGGAGCTGCATTTGAGACTGCTTCGGTGACTAGGTAACTGTCCGAATGCTCTTATTGGCACCCCAGACTTTCTCCCTGTCAGAATTGATCGCCCAAATCTACTCTAAGTAGCAGATACAATTATTTTAAACTTTTCAAACGTTTCACAACTTTACGATTACCAATGCTTGTTTGCGCTTTGGACTAAAAATCTTCAAAGGAAACAGACCTTTAACATAAACCTCAAAGACCCAGACTCTAAATCACATTTGAAAATGGACTACAAAAAAGGGGTGTTTGAGACCCCAAAAATTGTCACATGCCAAGCAGCAAGACGGGTTGTGTGATGAGTCTGCAGGACTTCTGCCTGCGACCTGCGACCAGGACTGGGGGCCAAGGTCTGCTAGTCTTCCGGCTTGGTGGGGGGGCTATAACCCAGAGAATCTAAAACCATCTGCCCTGAAGCCTGGAACACCGTCTCTTGCCTCCTTGCACAGACCAGTAAGCTCTGTGAGCAAGAGCAGAGCATTGGAGGGAGCTAGGTCCAGTGGGGAATCCTGTAGAGTGGATTCCCATTACAAGGTGTGAAGAAATGGCTGCTGCACTGATCGGGTCATTGACTCTGTGCACAACAAAGTGAGCGACCTCTGTATGCCAGGGGAGAGCCACTGTAAAGAGAGCCGTGGTGAACGCTGTGTCGATCGGGCTGGACCCCGTGTGCAGCTAAGGATCGGCAACTGCAACATGAACTTTGCTGCACGCTGTGCCAGTGGGGCCTGAGCGCACATGCAGCTAAGGATCAGCAACAACCATATGCCAGGTGGGCCTGCAGCATGTGAACTTGATTTAAAGCAGTGTTGATCGGGTCAGAGCCTGTGTGCACCTGGGTATCAGCAACCCGTATGCCAGGAGGTGCTACTGTGTGGACACCTGCTGTGTCAAACGGGTCGGTGCCCACGTACAATATGGAAACTGACCTCATATGCTATCAATCAATCAATCAAAACATTTATAGAGCGCCCTACTCACCCGTGAGGGTCTCAAGGCGCTGAAAGGGGGGGTTCTACTACTGCTCGAAAAGCCAGGTCTTGAGGTGTTTCCTGAAGGAGAGGTGGTCCTGGGTCGTTCGTAGGTGTGCGGGGAGGGAGTTCCATGATTTGGCCGCCAGGTAGGAGAACGATCTTCCTCCGGTGGTGGTTCTGCGAATCCGTGGGACGGTGGCGAGGGCGAGGCTGGTGGAGCGTAGCTGGCGGGTGGGGGTTTAGAACGAGAGGCGGCTGTTCAGGTATTCGGGGCCCATGTCGTGGAGTGCTTCGTGTGCGTGGGTGAGGAGTCTGAATGTGATCCTCTTGTTGACGGGGAGCCAGTGCAGGTTTCTCAGGTGGGCGGATATGTGGCTGTGGCGAGTGATGTCGAGGATGAGTCGTGCGGAGGCGTTTTGTATGCATTGTAGTCGTTTCTGAAGTTTGGCAGTGGTTCTGGCGTATAAGGCGTTTCCGTAGTCCAGTCGGCTTGTGACGAGGGCCTGGGTGACCGTCTTTCTGGTTTCGGTGGGGATCCACCGGAAGATCTTTCGGAGCATGCGTAGGGTGTTGAAGCACGATGACGAGACGGTGTTGACTTGTTTGGTCATCGTGAGGGAGGAGTCCAGGATGAATTCCAGGTTGCGTGCGTGGTCCGAGGATGTTGGCGCGGAGCCTAGTGCTGAGGGCCACCAGGAGTCGTCCCAGGCGGAAGGGGATTGTCTGAGGATGAGGACCTCCGTCTTGTCTGAGTTCAGCTTCAGGCGGCTGAGCTTCATCCATTCTGCGACGTCTTTCATTCCTTCCTGTAGGTTGGTTTTGGCGGTGGCTGGGTCTTTGGTGAGGGAGAGTATCAGCTGGGTGTCGTCGGCGTAGGAGATGACGTTGAAGGTATGCTAAAGGTAGTCACCGGACCTAGCCAGAAGGGTGACTGTCCCAGAGCATCGTTGGAGGACTGAGGCCGCTGTGGGAACCCCCCATGCATCTACCCCCGGACAAGGGATCAAGCTAATTAGCATTCGCAAGGGCCGAAATTCGCATGGTATGTATGACACATTTTCGCAGCAAAATAAGGAATCGCACATTTTGCTATTCCTTATTTTGCGATTGCACTTAAGGAATCGCAAATTTTGCGATTCCTTAAATGCAATGTATCAAAGAAATATTTATGCAAAAATGCCAATAAGGATTCGCAGATTACCACCAACTTCTAGTTGGTGGTAAGTTGCGAATTCTTTTAAAAAACTATTTATTTAAATTCCAAAGGTGCCATATGACGCGCATACATGCCCTTAGGGCATGTATGTGCGCCATATGCCCACACATGTCTTTTCCGGGGTGCAGCAGGGTGTTCTTGTGACACCCCTGCACCCTTGAAAATATTCGCAATTTGCGATTAGCAAATTGCTAATCGCAAATATCCCCTTCATTCCTATGGGCCTCCTGGACCATAGAAATGAATGGGAAAATTGCGATTAGCAATTTGCTAATCGCAATTTAGGAATGATAAGGAATCGCTAAAAAGAAGCAATTTCTTACATACATACCGTTTTGCGATTTCTAAATAGCGATTCCTTAAAAATCGCTATTTAGGAATCGCTAAACGGTATGATGATACATATGGCCCCAAGACCAGAAACCTGTTGTCATCTTCCCCCCGTTGTGAGAGAGACCAAAAAGGCTTACCTGCAATGAGGAGCTAGGCAGAACCTCTTGTCATCTTGAGAGTGTGATCTCTAGTATTAAGGAGATCGGGGATCAGCAAGTGCAATCGGCCTGGGCCGCGTGCAGTGAACTCACCTAGACCAGCTTCTGCCACTCAGACACCCACAGAGGAGGGCGAGCTCCAGAACTCCAGACCCTCCAAGCCTTCAGGTGCTGGTACAACTGAATTAGGGCCAGTCAGCCCCCAGGGATACTTGTTGGCTAGAATAGTGTATAAGCACTGGAACACTTTTGAATTTAAAACCAAGGCAGAGTGCACTCTTGAGACTTTGACCACTAGTACACATACCATTTATATTGCCAATAGAGAATGGGAAATAACCACTATCACTAGAGTGAGAAATAAGTGAGACAGGGAACCACTAAGGAAACCCTAGAGCCCTGACCTCTGGAGGATTGTGTAGTTGTTTGAGAATGCCATATTTTTCATTTTTGTTAGCTGAAGTTTTTTTAATAAAGGTGAGTATTTGGTGGACAATGATTTATTGCTGGTGCTGCACATGCTTTGAGTTGTGAGCCTGTGTTCACTCCTTTGTATCCACACCTCTCCCGAGGGAGTCTTGGATTGCTCAACCAAATTACTACTAAGAGTTAGGTGCAGAAGTGGAACCTGGCCCAGTTGCTCCGAATCCATACAGGTCGGGTTCTGGGACATCAGGAGTAAAAGACTTCAACCCCCATGGTTGAGCCTATTAACCCCTGCTTGCCCCATGGCCCTCTGAAAGGGGGTCTGATAATGAGTCTGTTTAAAGTAATGTTTTCCTGGGCAAGTAGCACTGTGGCTGTCTCCATTTGAAATCACCCACAACATAGGCACAATGAAGTGTAACATTTTGCATCTGGGTGTCATTCAGCCTTCCGGTAGAAGTAATCAGACACACAAAAAGAAAGACCCTGCACAGAAACTTCCTTGTTGTAATATTAGAAACTTCATTCCCACCCCTCAAACTTAACCATCTACCGATCCTGCAGTGCTCTGGAAAATAATTAGGCAGACTTTTCCTAAAAAGGCCCACATTGAATTTTGAAGGGGAACCCTGTCCCCATTCTTTCTCACTTAGTTGTGTTATCTCCACGCTAAAGCTGTGGTAGTGCTGGCAATACACTTGCACTGTCAGGGAAGGTCTAAATTTAAATGTGTGTTCATTCCCTTGGACTGGAATGCATGTGAATAGAGGGTTTTAGTAATGAAGGGTCTCCATTTTCCATCTCCTTGGCAACATAGGCAGAGAACAAAACACCAAAGCTCTACCATGCTTGTGCAGAAAAAACACAGACTTAGATAATAAATGACAACAGAAGAAAAGAAGGTAGTAGGGCGGATTAGCAGAAGTGTAGCTGGCAGGAGGGCGGTGGAACAGGGTAAGCAGGGTCCAGCAGTGAGCCAGGGCTACATGGTCACAGGTCCTGTGCTTCCTTCACACAGTGCCAAATGTGTGCATGGTGTCCATAGGAAGGGAGCTGGTAAATACATTCCAGTAAGGGGGCATCCAGCTAGGTACAAGGGACTGCTGAGGCTCCTGGTAGCAGGGAGGACCTGGCTTGGCAGTTCGGGCTGGACTGTTCCCATGGGGCACAGGGTCAAGGCTGATTTGCATATAGCTGGGTTCAAACTGGAAAGGCATGGTGAGCAAAAAAACGATGGATTTAGGCCCAGATCTCTGTCCTGGGGTGAATGTATGACATTGTTCTGCATTCTGTCCGTCACCTGTTGTTTTTGCTTTTGTCACCCCGAGTGGGACGGGTATGCTCAGACGTGAGTCCCGTGCTCTCCATGCCACTGGAATCAAGCTATCCAGGCTGATGAGGGCTGAAAGCCCGAAACCGGTCCTTGGATGCTTGTTTTCAGTCCAGGGAGGACCTGGCTTGGCAGTTCGGGCTGGACTGTTCCCATGGGGCACAGGGTCAAGGCTGATTTGCATATAGCTGGGTTCAAACTGGAAAGGCATGGTGAGCAAAAAAACGATGGATTTAGGCCCAGATATCTGTACTGGGGTGAATGTATGACATTGTTCTGCATTCTGTCCAGCACCTGTTGTTTTTGCTTTTGTCACCCCGAGTGGGACGGGTATGCTCAGACGTGAGTCCCGTGCTCTCCATGCCACTGGAATCAAAGCTATCCAGGCTGATGAGGGCTGAAAGCCCGAAACAGGTCCTTGGATGCTTGTTTCCAGTCCAGGGAGGACCTGGCTTGGCAGTTCGGGCTGGACTGTTCCCATGGGGTACAGGGTCAAGGCTGATTTGCATATAGCTGGGTTCAAACTGGAAAGGCATGGTGAGCAAAAAAACGATGGATTTAGGCCCAGATCTCTGTACTGGGGTGAATGTATGACATTGTTCTGCATTCTGTCCATCACCTGTTGTTTTTGCTTTTGTCACCCCGAGTGGGACGGGTATGCTCAGACGTGAGTCCCGTGCTCTCCATGCCACTGGAATCAAGCTATCCAGGCTGATGAGGGCTGAAAGCCCGAAACCGGTCCTTGGATGCTTGTTTCCAGTCCAGGGAGGACCTGGCTTGGCAGTTCGGGCTGGACTGTTCCCATGGGGCACAGGGTCAAGGCTGATTTGCATATAGCTGGCTTCAAACTGGAAAGGCATGGTGAGCAAAAAAACGATGGATTTAGGCCCAGATCTCTGTACTGGGGTGAATGTATGACATTGTTCTGCATTCTGTCCATCACCTGTTGTTTTTGCTTTTGTCACCCCGAGTGGGACGGGTATGCTCAGACGTGAGTCCCGTGCTCTCCATGCCACTGGAATCAAGCTATCCAGGCTGATGAGGGCTGAAAGCCCAAAACCGGTCCTTGGATGCTTGTTTCCAGTCCAGGGAGGACCTGGCTTGGCAGTTCGGGCTGGACTGTTCCCATGGGGCACAGGGTCAAGGCTGATTTGCATATAGCTGGGTTCAAACTGGAAAGGCATGGTGAGCAAAAAAACGATGGATTTAGGCCCAGATCCCTGTACTGGGGTGAATGTATGACATTGTTCTGCATTCTGTCCATCACCTGTTGTTTTTGCTTTTGTCACCCCGAGTGGGACGGGTATGCTCAGACGTGAGTCCCGTGCTCTCCATGCCGCTGGAATCAAGCTATCCAGGCTGATGACGGCTGAAAGCCCGAAACCGGTCCTTGGATGCTTGTTTCCAGTCCAGGGAGGACCTGGCTTGGCAGTTCGGGCTGGACTGTTCCCATGGGGCACAGGGTCAAGGCTGATTTGCATATAGCTGGGTTCAAACTGGAAAGGCATGGTGAGCAAAACAACGATGGATTTAGGCCCAGATCTCTGTACTGGGGTGAATGTATGACATTGTTCTGCATTCTGTCCATCACCTGTTGTTTTTGCTTTTGTCACCCCGAGTGGGACGGGTATGCTCAGACGTGAGTCCCGTGCTCTCCATGACACTGGAATCAAGCTATCCAGGCTGATGAGGGCTGAAAGCCTGAAACCGGTCCTTGGATGCTTGTTTCCAGTCCAGGGAGGACCTGGCTTGGCAGTTCGGGCTGGACTGTTCCCATGGGGCACAGGGTCAAGGCTGATTTGCATATAGCTGGGTTCAAACTGGAAAGGCATGGTGAGCAAATAAACGATGGATTTAGGCCCAGATCACTGTACTGGGGTGGATGTATGACATTGTTCTGCATTCTGTCCATCACCTGTTGTTTTTGCTTTTGTCACCCCGAGTGGGACGGGTATGCTCAGACGTGAGTCCCGTGCTCTCCATGCCACTGGAATCAAGCTACCCAGGCTGATGAGGGCTGAAAGCCCGAAACCGGTCCTTGGATGCTTGTTTCCAGTCCAGGGAGGACTTGGCTTGGCAGTTCGGGCTGGACTGTTCCCATGGGGCACAGGGTCAAGGCTGATTTGCATATAGCTGGGTTCAAACTGGAAAGGCATGGTGAGCAAAAAAACGATGGATTTAGGCCCAGATCTCTGTACTGGGGTGAATGTATGACATTGTTCTGCATTCTGTCCATCACCTGTTGTTTTTGCTCCTGGTACCAGACATCTCTGGGGCCCTGGATGCTGCAGAGCCACGATGCAGATAACTCATCTGTAGTGAGGCAGAGAACAGTTCACCTCCATACTGACCGTTGATAGTTGTTGGGTTTTGGATTTCATTACAAGACCAGAGGCTACCATTACGGATATTTCTTTTAATGCAGTTCGAGCAGCCGCATACATCATAAAGCATAAAGGTTCCAGAATAGAACATTAACAGCAAATAAAAGGCATGAGCCCATAACAATCTGCCTCTTTTAATTGTGACTCCAAATCGATAAATTAATTTACATTACTATTCTATTGTTTTATAATATTGTTTAATTGTTGCTTAATATCGTTTTATTCTGCTTAATCTTACTCTTAACTCACTTGGTGCCTTTACTCCCCCCCTCCACCCCTCTTTCTACCGCTCAATCCTATTTATGGAGATTGGCTCTTGACCTCCTTTATTTCTCCCCCCCCCCTTTTTGTCGTATTACTTTATTTAAACTCGTCTCGGGGGGAGAGGCCTGCCTCCCATCGGCACCTTTCCCCAAGACTTATTACCCCATTTTTGCGTGCACGCTCTTGTGCGCCCTCATCTGCCCTGGATATATCCTCCACGCATCCCCGCCTTTCATATTAACGCCATAGCCCGATCGCTGCCTCACCCGTTCACGCGGCCCGACTGTCTTCTCCGTTTTTTTCCGGCGAGTGCCGCTTCAGAAGAAAGCACCTTAGCAACGCGCTCGTCGCGTCCCCGCGTTGCCAGGGTGCTTTCTTCTCCTCCTCACAGCGAGATCAAGCTGATCGGACGCTCAAGCACTTTGACAGTTGCCCGACCTCCAATCAGCTGACATCACTCGTTCCTTCGATCTTGGAGGCTCGTTTTTTATTATATAACAATTCAAATTGCTAACTAGATAATAATTATTAGTGTTTCATACTCCCTTATTGAAACACCTTCTGGTGGCTATATTTTACTGACTGTGGCTATATTTTACCGGCTGTCCTTTTGTTTAACCTCTCCCTTGACCTACCTATTTTATTAACTTTGTATTAATATATAAAAAAAAGAAAGAGAGGAGCGCAATTTATCTAGTTTTAATACAATATAAAATATATATATTTTTTTTTAAAAAGAGGTCGGATAAGGCATTTTACTTTCACTGTTTACCTAATAACCTTACTATGTCTGATATAGACTCTGATGAGGCTAGCGCCCCCATCCCTAATATGGATAACGAGGCGATCAAAAGTATGATCCATAAAGAAATGAGATCCTGTATGTTGGAGACGTTATCTAAAGTTATTGTATCTAAAAGATCACTCCCTTCTGAGGAGGATGATATCATTGAGAACCAACATACCCTACCCAATGACGATCTCATTGAAGTAAGGGGGAAAAGACTTAGAAAGAATAAGAATATTGATCAAACAACCCCCAAGAGCACTATGGGAGGTCCCAGCACCTCAACTTTTGGGAGGTCACCGCTCCTCAAATACACTGGGTGTCCTTGGCGGCACAACTCTTAATGGGGTCCTCAAAGACACAAACTATCTGGGTGTCCCTAGCAGCACAAAATATAGAAGTGTTCATAATAATGATTTCCAGTTGGGAGAGCCTCAGACCTTCCAGACGAATATATCCTGAATCTAGACGAAGATGACCAGGAGTTTTATTCTCAACCTTTTGAAGACGACCTCCCTTCTTTGTCCAAAGACAATATTGTAGACTCTCTAAGTGAGAAAAAATTTTCGCCCCTCAATATAAAACACCCTAGAAGTTCAGAGTGGTTCCCCCACGAACACGCGAGAAAATTCATTAAAAAATGGATAAGGAACCCTCTGGAGAGAGACACCCTAACCTACTAAGAACAGAATGCTCCAGGCCTTCTATTGATGGCAAAATTTGCCAAACCCCAAACCTCGACCTCGAACTAATCAAATGCCTCTTTAAACTCGGGAGGGACCTGAGAAAAGGGATGGAGAGATCCCTTAACGGTTGTCAAGACCGGGTCCTTGATATCCTGGGTCCCCTGGCCAGGATCATCGATACAGCCGAGGAAAGCCACATCAACAGCACGCCCCTGAACACTGAAGTAACTAGAGGTATCAGCCAGAGAGCCTTCATTTTACTGGGCAATGCCAATGCCAGCCTCAATTCCGAGAGGAGAAGAGTAGTTCTTACTAAAATCTCTCCGAAATTGAGTGGTTTGGCTAACAAAGAGCCCTCCCTAAACCCCAAGGGACTTCTTTTTGGGGAGGATCTTATCAAGATACTAGGTAAATATGTGTCTACCTTTACAGCATTAGACAAAGCCCATCAAAATATGAAAAGGGTTTTCAACACCAATAACCTTTTTGGAAGGGCCGGAAGAAGGGGCCTCTCTTCCGGCCGCTTCAACCGCAGGCCCTACTCTAGATCCAGAGGAGACGGCGAAAGGGGTTACCAACCCTCAAATACCCCTCAATTTTATCCACAAAGAGGAAGAGCCTTTCGCTCCAGAAGCTTCAGATCATGAGGAGCATCTAACGACAACATCCCTCAAAGTGAGTACAATATCTCCTTTTCCTTCCCCTTCTTTTTCTCCAAAGGTGGGAGGCAAGCTCAAATTCTTTTATCACAATTGGAAATTAATCACTCAAGACCCATGGGTTCTGAATACGATGAAGGGGTTTATGTTAGACTTATCGAAATTCCTTGTCAAACTTCTTTCCCCAGAGACATCCCCTCACCTTAGATCAGGAACAAATTATAGAGGAGGAGATATCCTCCATGCTTCAGAAGGGTGCAATTATAGAAGTTCCCCTCAAGATGTTAAGATTTATAAGCACACTCTTCCTCTTCGAGAAAAAAGACACTGGTTGGAGACCCGACATAACCTTAAGGGAACTCAACAAATATCTTGTTTACAGGCACTTCAAGATGGAGGGCATTCATCTGAGAGATTTACTATTAGGAGACTGGCTAGTCAAACTAGATCTAAAAGACGCTTATTTTACCATGCCTATGGCCAAGGCTCATCAACCCTTTCTTCAATTTACGTGGAAAAACCATCTCTTCCAATTACAAGCTCTCCCTTTCAGCCTCTCCTCAGCACCATGGTGTTTCACCAAAGTGTTGAGATCAATCGCCTCTTCCCTAATAGAAAAGGGTATTCGTATGATCATATACCTAGACGACATCCTCATTCTTTCGCAGGACCATTCTCAAATCATTCAAGACCTGAAGACTGTAATAGAACTCCTAGAAAACCTGGGATTCATCATAAACAGAAATAAGTCAATATTATCCCCCCCCAGAAGCCTGGAATTCTTGGGATTTACTGTAGATACCATGTAATGCCTTCTTTTACTCCCATCAAAGCAAATATGCAAAATCAGGAAAAAGATAAGACACGTTCTGAAACAACGTAATTTATCCTTGAGGGAACTAGCAGGTTACTCGGTCTCCTTTCCTCTTCTATCCAAGCTATCTTTCCGGGTCCCCTAAATTATTGTGCTCTTCAGAGAGTAAAAGCGAGGGCCCTTCGATCGGGTCTTTGGTACGTGGATCGCATTTCCCTGAACAGGCAGCAAGACTAGAGCTGAACTGGTGGCTAGAGAATTTGGAACAAAAAAGCAATTTTTGGTTCAGCACCAGAGTTTGTCTTAGAATCCAATGCGAGCCTTCATGGCTGGGGAGCCTGTTTCCTGGATCAGAACACGGGTGGTGTTTGGTCTCAAGACGAATCTTCTCACCACATAAACTACTTAGAACTGACCGCCGGTCTCTGCTCTGATGAGTTTCAAACATTCCCTTCAGGGCAGATCTGTCATCTAAAAATGGACAATATGTCCGCTGTTACCTATATAAATCGTCTAGGAGAAACAAAGTCTGCAGACTTCTTGAATCTAGCCAGGAAACTTTGGATGTTCTGCCTGGAACACAAGATCTCCATAAGAGCCGAATATCTTCAAGGGAAAACAAACATATCTGCGGATTGGAACTCGAGGTTCCTCCTGCACCACAGCGATTGGAAGCCCAACGTCTCTATCTTCACTTCTCTCAACAATATTTAGGGTCCCCTGGAAATAGATCTCTTTGCGAGCCGGTTGACATTCCAACTGTAGAATTATTACAGATGGACGCCTTTCTTCTGTGCTGTGCTGGGCCAACGCGTACGCTTTTCCTCCTTTTGCAATGATCCAGAAAGTGCTACAGAAAGTGAGACATCAACGCTGCTCAATTGTCCTAATCACTCCCTTCTTGCCATCCCAGGCTTGGTGTCCCACTGCCCTGGAGCTGACTTATGACCTTCCCTTCCTAATTCCTTCCTTAGTGGACGTCCTTACAGACGTAGACGGACAAAGTCACCCCCTAGTTCAAACAGGGAATTTGAACCTTCTTGCCTGGAGAGTGTCAGGAGATCCAATGATCTCTCAGGACTTTCGTCAACAGCTTCAACTCTCCTGAGAGAGTCTTGGGCCCCTGGTACACACTACCGGTATAACAACATATGGAAATTGTGGCTACGTTGGTGCTTGGAAAGGATTCTGGGGGCATATTACCAAGGCGGGCGATAGGTAATTATCGCCGATTTAGCGGCCGTTTTCGGCCGCTAAGCAGCGATAATTCTAACGCCCTATTAGCAAGCTGTAGCTAACTGATGTTAGCGACAGCTTTTAGGCGATAGCGAGCGGTTTGGGGCCCGCTTTCCATGTCAGCGATGTTTATCGCTAATGACATGCAAAGTGGGCGTACCCAACCAGTTAGCGACTGAAAGCAGTCGCTAACGTCGCTATCGCCTATTAGCAAGGCAGGCGTAGCGTTGGAAATATTCACGCTAAGCGTAAATATCTCCAAATACTAACACCTGCCCAGACCAGTTCTTAGCCATGTTATCCAATGGGAGGTGGATAACATGGCTAAGAGCATTTTGTCGCTAATGCGTGAATATCGCTGTATTCTCAGCGATATTCACGCATTTCGCCGCTATCGCTGGATATTTTAGCACAATGGAGAAAAACGTTGCTAATAGCATGTTTTCTCCGCTAACATATCCAGAGATAGGCAGCGATAAAAAAATCGTCGCTAAGCCCATTTAGCGATAAATATCGCTACTTGTTGGTAATATGCCCCCTGGATTCTATGGAAGCACCTATCGTTGACATAGTTAGCTTCCTTGTGGAACAATTCGAAACAAGTCTTAGTTATAGGTCTATCAATTGTTATAGGTCAGCTATTTCTGCAGTACATGCTCTTGTCAATGGTAAAATGGTAGGTAAAAGCGCCATTATTTGTAAAGTCCTCAAAAGTATTACGCTCAGGAGACCTCCTAATCCTAGATATCAATCTCTCTGGGATGTTAAGTTAATTCTTGATCTTTTCTTTAGCTGGCCTGATAATATTAATTTGAATAGGAAAAATCTGTCCATCAAACTTGCTACAAGGCTATGCCTAGTATCTTGTCGTATGGTCTCTGATGTTAAAGCTCTTGAAATCTCAAATAGATCCTACAACATGTTTGGAGTCAATTCTGATTTGTTTAGAAGAACCAAGAGTATGTCTGATTCAATCTTTTATCCACGTTTCGATCTATGCAAAAAACTTTGTGTGCGGAATGAATGCTCTTCGTTCTTTAGGTGTGAATCAGTTACTTATATCCTTTGTTAAACCTCACAAAGCTATTACTTCTGCTTCTATTGCTAGGTGGGTTAAAATTGTTATGAATTTAGCAGGTATTGATTTAAAAATCTTTAAAGCTCATTTGATCAGAGGTGCTATGGCCAGTATATCCTTCTGGTCCGGTGGTAAGTTGAATGATGTTCTTAAAGCTGCTGATTGGTCTAATGCTAGGACCTTCGCATAGCATTATTGTAAACCAATTGCTCATATGTCTGATGTAGTCTTACGAAGCTACCAACATGCATAATGGTAGCCTCCAGTCTTGTAATGAAATTTCGATTCTCCTATTGCCATGACTAGAGAATCTGGATTTGATTAAAGACACGGAGGCTAACATTATCCCTCCCTCTCTTTCCATTGGATATTTAAAGCCTACAGTATATATATTTACTCTAACATATATGATGTACTTGTGGTTATTGTATTCTTCTTGTTTTACTTGAAGTCTTTTCAATGTATAAATGCTTTCTTACTTTTTATTATACCTTTGTTTAATTATATTGTTTGCCTCCTCATTTTAGCATTTTTTTATTCTAGAGTTACTTGTATCTTTCTCTTCTTTTTTCAGATAATCTCTCATAACTTTAGGATTTTGACCTTCGGCTCATCCATCGTTCTTCCTTTCCTTCGTTTGGTGAAGGTTTAAAGATATTGTTTGGACTCTAAGGGCTAGATGTAGGTAATTCTAATTTACCGATTCATAAATACCGAATTTTACCGATTCGGTATTTATGAATCGGTATATTAGAAGGATGCAGATGTAGGTAATTTTTAAATAACAATTACCGAATCTGTAAGATTCGGTATTTACCGATTTGGTAAATACCGAACCGGTATTGCCCATTGATTCCTATGGGCCTTGAAGCCCATAGGAATCAATGGGCAATACCGATTCGGTATTTACCGAATCGGTACATACCGAATCCTGCAAGGGTGCAGGGGGTGTCACTTTGACACCCTCTAGCACCCCAAGTACAGGCTTGTGTGACATGTGGCTTACATGCATGCCCTAAGGGCATGTCTGTGTGTCACATGGCACAGGTGTGCATGCACAGATGTGCATGCACACCTGTATTCGGTATTTTATCACATAATAGGATTGTGTGGTAAAATACCGACTCTTAAGGGCCTGTGGCACTCATCGAAGTGCTAGCTACATCTAGAATTACAGAATCTGTATATTTCCCGATTCGGTAATTTACCGAATCGGTAATTTTACCGAATTGGTAAATATACCGATTCTGTAATTTTAAGCCCCCTACATTGCAAAACCCAAATACCGGTCGGTAACGGCCGAAATCGGCCGTTACCGACCGGTATTTGGGCTCCTATATCTGGCCCTAAATTCTTTCGGGACTTATCCTCTTCTCCGCCACATTTAAAAGAGGCAGATTGTTATGGGCTCATGCCTTTTATTTGCTGTTAATGTTCTATTCTGGATCCGTTTTGCTCTATGATGTATGCGGCTGCTTGGACTACAATAAAAAAAATATGCATAATGTTAGCCTCCGTGTCTTTAATGAAATCCAGATTCTCTAGTCATGGTAATTGGAGAATCACAATTCTGAGCTATTAGCATCGCGTTCCCAGATTATAGGGTGACCAGAATTGTAAAGTCAAAAACTGGGACATTTCCCAAAAATAGAAGAAGGACTACAATTTTACTGCAGCCCAGCCCACAGAGTGACAGTGCTCCTTAGCAGAAAATTACAGAAGAGGCAGTAAGAACATACTTAAAATGCAATTATTAAAGCCAGTAGCAGGCCTGTTAATTAAATTACTTTCTTATAACAGCTGCTAACTATCCCTGCTTTGCAAATCTTAAAAATATACCTCCCACTCCAAGAGACACACCTGATGGGCAAAACCTGTCGAGCACTTCACCGAGGGGGTTACAGACTACTGATTCATGCGGGTTTCACCTCTGGCTCCCGGGGCACCGGTATACTTGTCAAAAAAAGCCTTCCCCTTACATGTACTAAAACGTGGGCTGACCCCTTGGGCCGCTTCGCGGTGGCCGAGACCACATGAGAGGGACGACATCTAAACATTATCTCAGCCTACGTCCCACCAGCGTTGAGCAAAGACGCCTTGATGACCTTGGAACACCTGTTGTTGGACCTCCCCCAAGGTACACTGGTTGTAGGTGGGGACTTTAATTTGACTATGGACGACGCTATTGATAGGCACCCTAAGCGTAGTGCTCAGACCTTTTGGACTTCACGCACGCTATGGGCTTAGAAGACTTCTGGCGCGCATCTCACCCCGATACCCCATATTACACACATTATTCCAATGCCCACAATAGTATGTCCCGCAACGACTATATTTTCTGCCACACGGCAGATGTCGGCCTCTTTCGCATTCCAAGGGGGCTCCCCAGAGGTATCTCAGATCACTCCCCCCTCACTGTTGAACTCACCTACCACCGACAGGTGACCAGAGGTCCCATAATTATCAACCCTTGGCTCCTGAAAATTCCAGACATCAGAGACAGCCTGCTCTAACATACTGAATATTATTTTGCAGAAAACCTTGGTTCGGTCAACTCGGCCTTTACAATCTGAGAAGCATATAAATCAGTCATTAAAGGGAGGGCGATTGCCCTTACATCTGGATACCAACTCAAACAGGCCAAAATATTGCTTCAAACTAAATCGGAGCTGCGTGACTTAGAATCTGACCTTAACACTACCCCGTCTGATGACACAGCTGCCCGTCTCCAATTGAAACAATTGGAATACAGAATGCTGGCTCTTGAAAAAGCTCAAGCGAAACTGTTGCAAACCTGCCACCGAATCTACAAGCTGGGAGACAGGGCAGGTAAAATGCTCGCCTGGCTAGAACGCCGCGAACAGGGATCTTGATGGGTTCCGCTACTGATTCGTCCTGATACTTCGCGCATCACAGACCCACTAGACATAGCTGAGGCATTTGCAGACCACTTCGAAAAGGTCTATTCCTCGAAAGCATACTACTCAGCGGACGAATCTCGCCTCCTTTTGGAGGAAATGCGCCTACCCACTATCTCCGACTCTGATAGAGAGGAATTAGGCGCTGCTCTCACGACTGAAGAGCTTACAAGCGCCCTCTTCGCCATCAACTCGGGCTAGGCAATGGGGCCTAATGGTATCCCCGTTGAATTCCTCAAGGGGATGGCTCAAGAAGTAATTCCTCATCTGAAAGCTATGTTCGAGGAAAGTCTAAAACGTGGCACACTACCACTGGATCAACACCTGGCCTCCATAGCGGTTATCCATAAGCCCAATAAGCCGCCCACGGACTGTGGCTCTTATAGGCCAATATCTTTACTTAACGCTGAGGTCAAGATTCTGGCCAAGCTTCTGGCCACCAGACTCCTTACAGTTCTCCCCTCCCTTGTGCAGGATGATCAATCGGGGTTCCTTCCAGGCCGGAACACGGCTTTAAACATCCGCAGGCTCCATAATGTACTGGGCAGACAACCTTTCCTACGGGAGGACGTGGTAATTCTGTCCCTAGATGCCACTTTCGACTCCATAGAATGGTCCTACCTGTTTGAGGTCTTGAAACGTTTTGGCTTTGGTCCAGTTTTTATCCGGTGGGTGCGGCTGCTCTACACCGACTTGCTGGGCCAGGTACGTGTTAACGCTCATACTTCCAGACAATTCCAATTACATAGAGGAACCCCCTTCTATTTGCGCTCACTCTGGAACCTCTGGCCCAGTGGATCCGTACGGATGCCTCCATTAAAGGGCTGCGATGGAACAACAATGCAATTGACAAAATATCCTTATATGCTGATGACATCCATGTATATGTCTCCTCTCCCAATTCCTCTATTAATAGTCTGTTTCATGTCATTGAGAATTTTGGGAAATACTCGGGTTTCTCAATCAACTGGTCCAAATCGGCCCTGTTTTGTCTACACGGCCCTCCGCCCGTGCTGCCAAGAGGGTTCTCCATTGCAGTGGCCAAAGACGGCTTCAAGTACCTGGGTATTTTTGTTTCTCCCGACTCCAAGCTCTTCTACGAGCACAACTTAAAGGGCCTGCTCCAAAGGCTCCACAATGACATTTCTCACTGGCGTACACTGCACCTGTCCCTCCCGGGTAGGGCAGTTCTCTTTAAAATGTTGGCACTCCCGTGTTTTCTGTATGTCCTTCAAAATTGTCCCTACCCGATTGCTGACTCCTTTTTCCGTACATTGGAGGGTGATCTGCGGCTCCTCCTTTGGGATGGTAGGTCACCTCGCATCGCTCTAAATAAACTGACTCAGGGATGGTACGATGGGGGTATCGCCTTGCCAAATATGCGCCTTTATTACTGGGCCTCTCAACTGGTAGTCACCAACTTCTGGATCCACGGGTCGCCTACCAATCCGGCTTTCCATCTGGAGCGCTATCAGACGGGACGGGGGGGGGGTTATTTAGGTGCCCTATACGGTAAATTTCCCCGAAGTCGATTTGTGGGACCCATGACACAAACTATCGCTATCTGGCACCGTGCCACTAAAAGTATAGGTTGGCCTGACATATTTACCCGAGCCACTCCGCTTTGGGCTTCCCAAAAGCTAGGTTCCCTCTGCCACCTTAAGGGCTTTGACAACTGGGACACGAAAGGCATCTCCACTTTAGGTGACTTGATCCATAGGGGTAAATTATTGACTTTTGCCGAACTTCAACAGAAGCACGATCTTGCCCAATCTGAGGCATTCAGGTACCTCCAGATCACACATGCTATCACAACCTCTGTATCAAACCTCTCCTCCCTTCCGGAGGCCTCACCCCTAGAAGATAGGCTACTTTCTGAACCGCTTCAGACTAAGGCAATATCGTTTACTTACCGCAAACTGTGCAACAATATGCCCGACTCCTTCCAGGCCCTGCGTGATAAATGGCAAGAGGATGTGGGAGACCTAGACGATGAAGATTGGAGATCGGCACTCATGTCCCCTAGGGAAACGGCGATAAATCACCGTTTCAGATTGATCCAATTGAAAATTTTACACAGAATATATATGTCTGCCCCTCTCCTGGCCAAACTGGGGAGACGCCCTGATGAGAGGTGTCTCCGCGACTGTGGCCGACCTGGCACCTTCTACCACGTCCTCTGGGAATGTCCAGTTATCCAACAATTCTGGGACGGGGCGGTTCGTAAAATGGCAGAAGCGGTGGGAAAACCCATTCCTCTTTCCCCTAAGGAAGGACTTCTTAATATATGGGGTGCAACTGACCTCGCTGAGATGGAGCTTCAGTGGGTGGCCCTGGGTTTTTTGTTGGTGAAGCGAGCGGTGGCGATAAACTGGGGTGCCCCCCAGAGGCCTCTCCTGGTGGGTTGGGTGGCAGAAATGGATAAATGCATGCTGGCTGAAAAATCTGTATTCAAGGTCAGAGGATGTCCCAAGAAATGGGATAAAAAATGGGGACGCTGGAATGCCTACCGAGGCGAACTCTGTATCTCCCCATGGGTGGAAATGGCAAAGGATAAGGCTGAATCGAGATGATGTAATGATCCTTAATGTGATTTCTTTCTGTATATGCCTAATTTATTTGATCCTGTATTGCAATGCTTTTATCGGATACTGACTCTGCTTCTGTTGGTTTATTTTTTCAATAAAAAATTAAAAAAATATATATATATATACCTCCCACCGTTTTCAGTCGACCCTCTCTAAAAACCGGGATATGAGCTTAGTTTCTTGAAAACTTCTGGGACAGCTGGCGAAAAACTGGGACTGTCCAGGCACATCCGGGACGCCTGGTCACCCTGCCAGATTATAAAGCGTCCGGTGCAGTATGAGAAGCCTGTTCTGAAAGGTAGTCGCCATGCTGGGGAATAAATACAAATTCTTGTCACAAAAACTGCACCAATGTTTGCAGGAGTGAATGCGGAAGCATTTCATGTGCTTTTAAAATATGTAAATGTAATGTAAATGTAGTATACTTGTAAAGCGCACAGCTGCCCCAGCAACGGGGCGTCCCGGCGCTGTATAACTCTGGGGAACCCGTCCTGGCTTTCCATGTGGGATGGTCCCTTGCTGGGAGTCCCCAAGGTGGAGCCAGGCATCCCCGGAATTGGTGGGGCCGTTGTGGAGATTAGGCAAGCTAATGCCCAGAGTTGCCGAGTGGAACCCCTGATTAGAGTAAGCACCGAAGCGAGAATTATCGAGTCCGCTGACCAAGGTCCACGACCCTGCCGCGTCGGGAATTGAACCCTGGTCCCAGGCTGACTTCTGCTCTCAGGCCTGCCGCCTCTAACCAGTGAGCCACACTACTTCATATGATGACATCACCCCTCTCTGGAGGGCTGCAGACCAACCAGAGGAGCTCTTGCAGGGGCAATGATGGAGAGAGCAGCTAGGCGCCACCCTTCTAAAAGACCCCACCCTTCTAAAAGACCCCGACCTGCACACAATCAGCAAGCCCTGAATTTCTTATGCTTTGCACATTGAGCAAGAAGAATACACCTATCTCTACACTACTCCCGAACACGCTGCCCTGCCTAACCACACACTGGCACTGCCACTCGACAGCCTGCCTTTGCCTAGAACATTTTGCCTCCTGATCTACCCTGCATTAATTCGTCCATCTTTGCACTCAGTCACTGATACTTCCTTGCACTCATCCATCTACTTATCAGACCATTAACTCATTTTCATGCTCACTCACTCACAACCCACACTCATTACCTCCAATCAAGAAAGATACATTTTCCCTCACAAAAAGCCTGGTCTATTGGCCTTTACAGTGTTTGCGACCTAATACTCACGATGAGTTTAGAAAGCTAATATGAAACTTTCGCCTGATTTAGGAGAGGCTTTTTGTTATTATTTTGTAGTTATTTTCTACAGTCAACTTTGTTGCAGGACACTTATGCACATTTCTGCATCTGATAAGCCTTAAAATACAAAGATACCTGGGGCCTCATTTATGAGGGGTGCGTCACTTTTACGCCGCAGGTGCGTCACTTTTTGTGACGCACCAGCAGCGTAAAAAGTGTGCCTTGTTGCACCATATTAACAAAGTGACGCATCTAGGTAGATGCGTCACTTTGTAAACCCCTGCGCTACATTATACATACGCCAGGTAGATGCTCCAGGAATCTATAAGATTTCACTGCGCCACTTCTAGGACACAAATGCGTCAATTTCTTATGCCTGCCTCACAGCAGGCGTAAGACTGACGCAGGCCCTTTCACATGGGGCTTGCCCCATGTGAAAGGACACATTGCTGGAGTTGCGTCACTTTTGTGAAACACTCCAGCAATGCGTCACTTTTGCGCCATACAGATACGTCAGAAATACTGACGTATCTGTAACTCCTTGCGCAATGATGCGTCATACTGTAAATATGACGCATCATTGGTCTCGCTAGGAGGGCGCAGTGAAAAGTGATGCATCGCTGTTTTCACAGAGCGATGCGTCACTTTTCATAAATGAGGCCCTTGGTCTTATTTGAGGTCTCGGTGGACCGGAGTCAAAAGGCCCAAAGGCCTGCGATGCTGCAAAAACAGGCTTTCACCATGGTGAGAAAGGAAGATATCCGAAAAGTATTCATCCTATTTACTGACGTGAGAACTACAAAGGACAAAAATCAGAACTCATTCCTATTTACAGACTTCAGCCTTCGCCTTCCAGGGAGGGGGGATACATTCACGTGTATGCTGTGATAAGATGACAAGTTTTGATCTAAATTGCAGAAGGGCACAGCTGATTTCACCGATTCGTGGCATTCACTACAGCCGTAATTTGTAACACAGGTTAAGATGTACATTGCACAGTAAGATTTGTTAAAGCTTGACCCAAATCACACAGAAAAGGTTGTATTCATAGATTTATGCTCATGTGGATGCATGTCTATAGCCACGAGGACCATTATAATCATTAGCATTCACAAAAGTTTGTAAAAAGTTGTTTAAGAACACCAATCCACTCAGTGAGGTACAGCTGAATCTACAGATGCAAATATCGGACTGGTAAAATTGCTTACATAATTTCAGTGAGTGCGAATTTCGTTGTAAAGGCATGATTGGTAAAGGCATATGTGTGGTAAAGATTACACCCCAGTCCCCTTCCCTGAGCCCTAAAACCTTGCCCTGAGCCCTAAAACCAATCCCCAGCCCTAAAAACTCTCCGACCCACCCGCCCTGAGTCATTAAACTGGCCCCCAGCCCTACTTACCAAGCCGCGTCCCAATCCTTCCTGTTCCTTCCATTCTCCCCGCCCATCCGCTCTGAATCTGAATCGTAGTAAAGGCATATGCGTGGTAAAGGCAAGCCTGCTAACACTTGCGCGGTAACGGAACGTGTGCCTCCATTCACGTTGTACCTGCCGTTTACTGCTAAACATAGGTGAAATATTGCACAGTGATTCAGAAGAGGGGGCTGGTAAAATAGCCACATTTTATAACAATGAGACACAGCAGGCAGTAGTAACAGTTAATGCACATAAATGGAAGCAACTTCTATAGGCTGCCCTTTCTCACATTCTCTTGGAGCCACAGTACCTAATTTACTGTAAAGATGCAGACCATACCACTCTGAAGGTGGAGGAACTTCACACCGTTGTAGGCAAACACTCTGATAAGCGTTCTTGTCCCACCATGGGGAACTCCATGATGGCCTCCATAAATCATCACTGGAGTAGAGAAACATTGGATGTAGTAGGAAGTCACTGGCAGCATGACTGTTGTGAGAGGGGTTATATGAACTGTGAGGGAGATCAGAAAGAAGTGGTAGTACAAGAGGAGGCGTGTGCAGGATACATGTGCCAGGACACAGATGGAAGCTGTACTCCCCTGGTGGTGGACCCAAATCATGACTCGAACCATCCCTCTGGAGCAACAGAGTCTTTACACCATTCACCCACGTCACCTGCAAGGGCTGGAATGTACCAGAGACCACTGTTGTCAAGCTAGGAAAGGTTCTCTCAAGTTAAAGTATGACTGACCATCAGACCTCTCTGCACCAAAATTATGCTTACATGCCAACCAGACGTACAGGGACGGGTACTAAACATACAAAAAATGGTTAAACTAAAGGTGCACCTCTGTACATGAAGCCACATGTTCACAGAGAGGTACAATCCTGTTTTTTCATCTTCTCAGACCCATTACGTGCCATGTGTAGGCCCAGCTCCAGCATCCATGCTTGCTATGGCAAGGGCTCAACCAGGAAAGGCCCCCAGGCGAATCCTGATAATCAGCCAGATGTCATTTTACACCTACCCACACACACCACAAAGAAGCTTAACTACACCACTCACTCATTAACATCACCTGTCCACCTGTCCGGCGTAGCTGTTACTTTCTTCACCACCCATGTCTGTCTGTGCATGTCACCGGCTGCCTCAATGGGGAGCCCAAAACAAATGCTTGCCATTACTCAATCACATACTGACTAGTCAGATCTAATTTGAAGAGCCTCTATTTCCAGCCCTTCTACGTTCTGGCCCCACCCCTTTTGGTATTGTCCTTCCTTTAGTGTTGTCTGCAATGGCTGAAACTACCCAACGCCATATCAGGTCGAGAACACCGTCACCTGCTTGCAGTCCTCAGCATGCATTTCAACCACTTCTTCATGTGAAAAGCATGCATCATGTAGCAGATCTAATCACAAATCACATGCCTACATTACCCTCACACACTTTAAATCTTTGTGTTGCCCACCAGCTGTACCACTAACCACTATCTACACACAGGACCAGTGTGTCTCTTTCAGGGTTTACCTACAGTGATACTTTCTACATTGCAACACTCTTTGTGAGATGCAATTTAACATGAGGCTCGTCTTTTAGATATCTGTAATGTCACAGAAGGAAGTAGTCCAGTGGTAGACATGAACAACACACATAGGGGCATATTACCAAGGTGGGCAATAGACAATTATCGCCGATTTAGCGGGCGAAAAAGAATAATTCTATTGCCCCAAACCGATTAACTGATGTTAGCGACAGCTTATAGGTGATAGCAAGCGGTTTGGGGCCCGCTTTGCATGTCAGCGATGTTTATCGCTAATGACATGCAAAATGGGCGTACCCAACTCGTTAGCGACTGAAAGCAGTCGATAACGTCACTATCGCCTATTAACAAGGCAGGCGTAGCATTGGAAATATTCATAGCCATGTTATCCAATGGGAGGTGGATAACATGGCTAAGAACATTTTGTTGCTAATGCGTGAATATCGCTGTATTCTCAGCGATATTCACGCTATCGCCGGAAAAATTATCGCTTTGGAGATAAACCTTGCTAATAGCAAGTTATCTCAGCGATAATTTCCGGCGATGCTTAGCGATAAAAAAATCGTTGCTAAGCCTAGTTAGCGATAAATATCGCTAATCGTTGGTAATATGCCCCATAATGTAATATGATCTCACTATACTTTTTATGCAGAAATGTCATGGTGAATCAGTGTGGCACAGCAATGGGAGACCCTGTCAAACAGAACAACCTTTGGCAAAGCCAATAGGTTTCGTCTATGGGAATTATTTTGGCGTACTCAAAGTTTGGTTCAAAGATGTTGCACAGCTTCGCAGGCTGCTTTGTACATGGCTCAAAGTAAGCAAAAACAAAATGGCGCGGCCAGTGTTGATCACCTTTTGTTTACTTTAAACCGTGTTGTAAAGCAGCCCGCGCTGCTCTACAACATCATTAAAAAAACATGAACAAAGCCAAATAACTTTGCACGACAACATTTTACATTGTCTGTTCTATCCTTTGTCTTACTCGTGTCTCCAAATCTGTACTACTTCTGCTCTCTTTACATTCCTCATAAAAGTAGTGAACACTCAGAAAGATGACCACACTATACTCCTATTAATGTAAAGTTGTAGAAAGAAATGGAGTAAATGTATAGACTAGTTTTTCCTGAGAGCAGTGACTGATTCCAAATTCCAATAAGCAACAGTAATCACTTGATTAACGTAGGTACTGGAGCAGCGTGGTGCTGATGTAAAGCGCTTTAATGCCTCGTCAGGGGTAATAAGTGATATAATATATAATTACATTATAATGCATCAGTAACCAAAGTGAAGAACAAAAGACATCCATGTTTTTTAACAATTGTGTTAAATTTACAAGTGACCCACAAGGTGGCACTCACGGCTCACTTCTGAGATAAAATGCACACCGCAGTCTGAAATATAATACAAAACAAAGAGCTGCGGTATCTATATTTGGCTACCAATGTTTTTAACGGCATTAAGTAGCAGACATTAATCACTGTAGGTGTATGTTGAATCTTATTTATGGTGGCCTGTACTCTCCAGAGTATCATCAATGAAGTAAGCTCCCTGCTTGCTCGGTTTCAATAGAAAGCCTATGATGTAACATACAGGGGATTATTAATAATAACCTCGTCATAGCACTTTTTTCAGTTTTACTGCAGAGACTAGGTGCATGTTGAAAAGGTAAAAAAAAATGAGTGATTGCACTGCAGGAGTGTTCAGCATAAGGACACTGTCCACCGGAAGCAATACTTGGTGCAGGGTCCACAACAGGCGCTCCTCGTACCCCCGGAGGAGGTTTTGGCCTATAAAACCAGAGTGACGTGGGAGCCAGCCAATGGTAAGTAAGGTGACATGAGACCTACGTGTGAGCCAGCCAATGGTAAGTAAAGGTAAGTAATGGGTGGGCTCCAAGCCCCTTGAGAGAATTTTTTTAAATAACAAGAGATTTCACAAATACAGTGCAAGCACTGTGCAGTTAAAACCTAAAACAGCACTTTTTTGAGGTTCTGCCATCCCCCTTCTCATCAGGCCTCAAAGCCACCTTTTGTATTATCTGCCTGTCCCTTATGCTCATTGGTGTCTGCTCTGTTTAAGCCTTCCTCTGCCCACAAAAGGTGTTGTTTCTGCCTGTTCGACCCTTGCTGCTGTCTTATTATAATTATTATATAGTTGTATATAATTCATAGCTAACTGACAGGGTTTCCCAGTGCTAGTCATGTGTAGGGAAAGCATCAAAAACGTACAAAAGAATTCGATTTAGAAGAGCCAAGTCTTTAGAAGTTTCAAAAAAACACGGCAGGATTGACAAGTCTCACAGAAACAGGCATCATGTTTCATATTTTAGGACCCACATAAGAGAAAGATGGTCCACCATGTCAATTTCTCCTGAAGCTGGGCCCCACAAAGAAATTACTATTGCTTGATCGGAGAGGTTGCCTGGAACTGTAGTGTCACCAAAGATCTAAGATACTGTGGACCTGAGTTTGACAAAGCCCTGTGCATGCCCAATGCTTTGAACTGGATCCGCGTATCCACCGAAAGCCAGTGGAGGTCTTAAAGAAGATTGGACGGGGAGAAATTTTAAATGAGATGGAATACAAAATCTAGTGGCTGCTTTGTGGACTATCTGCAGACATTTGAACGAGGCATTGGAGGCTCCAAAATAAGGGATGTTACAATAGTCCAATCTAGGCAGAATCAAAGCCAGAATTACTGTGCATTGGGCATGAACAAGCAGTAACCAAAGTATTTTCCTAAGCCATCTTAAAACAACAAACAGGTGGAGGCTACCTTCAAAATATGATGATTCCTCGAGAGCTTATAATCAAGCCAAAAACCCAGGTTCTTAACCACAGGGACTGGAGTAGTACCAAGGACATCCGGCCAGTAATGACTGACATCTGGCCAGTAATGAGGCCCCGAAAGATGAGGGTTGTTATCCACTAACAAAACTTCTGTCTTATCTCCATTTAAATTAAGGGAATTGTTGTTCATCCAGGCAGCCACCTTCAAAAGATAAATGTTCAACATGTTAAAGCTGTAATACTCCTCAGGTGAAAGAGAAAAGATAATCTGAGTATCATCTGCATAAGACAAAAGAGAGGGTCCACACCTTTCCACAATGTCCATCAGGGTATGTACATAAATGTTAAACTGCATAGGGCTGAGAGCTGACCCCTGGGGTACACCTGAGGGTTGAGGGTGGGAACTGGGGGTATGGTTTGCTGCAAAGACCTGAAAAGTCCGGACTTGTAAAAATTAAGCTATCCAGGTCAAGGCCAAGCCTCAAACACCCACTGCCTCCAGTCTTTATAGAAGTAGCGGGTGCGATACAGTGTCAAATAGGGCACAAAGATCAAGTAAAATTCCAGTCCAGAGAAGACCTGGCTTGGCAGTTCGGGCTGGCCTGTTCCCAGGGTCAAGGCTGATTTGCATATGGCTAGGTCCAAACAGGTGAACAGAAAACGGTGAACCAGATCTCTGTACTGGGGGTGAATGTTTGACAGTGGTCAGCATTCCGCCCATCAATTATTATTTTTGAATTTGTCACCCGAGTCGAGTGGATATGCCCAGACATAGGTCTCATGCTCGTCATGCCAGAGGATTCAAGCTATCTTGGCTGATACCCCAAACTGGCCCTAGGATGCTTGTTTCCGGTCTAGGGAGGACCTGTTTTGGCAGTTCAGGCTAGACTGTTCCCATGAGGAGCAGGATCAAGAGACTCATTTGCATATGGCTAGGTCCAAACTGGGGTGGCATGGTGAGAAAAAAAACTATGGATTAGAAGAAATAAAAATATTTCTCCTCATTAAGCCTGCCTCCGGGATGCGCATAATTTTGTGCAGATCCATGTCTGCAATTCCTTGTAGGTATGGATTTGTGTCAAACCCTATCGGTGGTTGCATGAGCACTCATATTCATCACCCATGGAACGCCCCCTTGATGCAAAGTAACGCAAGGCAGCATATTGTGCTGCTTTGCGTTACTTTTGGTTACAATCCAACGCAGATCATGAATTGTATAGGATTCTAAATACAAACCCAACACTTTGCATCTGGATTGCAATAAATAGATAAGACCAATCTGACACAAAGTCTTTGTATATCTGGGTCAGTTGGAAAGGGTGCAGGTGTGAAAAGACGTACATCGCTAAGGGTTGATGGTACTTACTGCTTGCAGTGCTTTTTTTTAAAACAAGATATTGTTATCTAATCTACAACTTTGTCTTTCCTCAAAGATCTGCACAATCTTATGGTGATATTTTGTATAGGTCTGTTGACCAATTGGGTTTGCTTAAAGGGAGGCTCCAGGTTACAACATATTTTAGATACAGGCAGTAGATAAAATAACTTAGGAAATAGTTTGCATGAAATCAGAATAATAAATGACTTTCGCAGTGTAATGTATCAGAATTTCTTTTAATCAAATATTGTTATAAATGACCTAAAGATGAACACACAACACTTTTTTTCAAACAAATGTGTGTCTTATCTGTTTGCATATAAATAAACCAGAATATTTGTGGTGAAAAGCTCTATTTTCATTACATCTTCAAAAACATTAGCTGTATTCTATAACCTTTTAGTTAAAAATTGAACACTTTTCAACTTCAAATTCTTCACTCATGCTGCAGGAGAAAAAAAGTTTGCAAGCGACTGTGGCAATTTAGGTACAAACATTAGAAGGTCAAAAGGCTGGTAATGAAAGCCTATTTGTTGTTTTAAACAGGTTATTGCCTTCAAATCTACCAGAATTAACATGTTACAGAACTTTGGGACAGGGATTGCTGAATGGTGACTTTAAGAGTAAAGTAACATTTAATTTAATTTATTGAGACGGTTACATCCATATTTCATCTCACACCCTTTATAAAGGAGATCACTGATTTTCATCTTAAAACTCTATAATATAATACAAATAAAACATCAATGTTTCAATCATCAGCTTCAGATAATTTTTTACAAGCATTATGTTTTTATGGCTTGAAATGCATTTAGTTGGTCAGTTTTGAACTTCTCTGATATCACTTTATTGTGTGAGAACAGTCTGGAGACTGCTTCTAGCTTTCCCAAATTACAGTCCAATAGAGGAAAGGAGAAGGTTGTAGGTTCAAGACCACACAATGCGTGGTCTGGCTTCCAATGCACCTTGTACCCACCCAAGATGACCTGATGTTGTGTACATATTGCATTTCCATGCCATAAGAACCAAGCATGCTAGAACTGTCAAGCAATTTGGAAAGCGTACCTGGATTTGCTTGCCTAGCAGACAAATCTAGAATGTCCCACAGGTTCACTTTTTTCTCATTATCTTTCCAAAATGCAAAAATCAAGAGCCGGACGACTAGTTATTTAAACAAAACCCTAACCCATTTAATGAATGCAGTACCTCTATCCTGACCGCGTGCCACCTCTGTGGGGCACCAGGGTCACGAAGGGTAAAAAAAAAATTGAAAAAAGTGTGACCCTTATTCATGATGACAGCCATCTTTATCAAGGAAGGCTTCCTACATGATTTTGAGCCAGCTCTGAAGCCCTGTAATTCTCCACAACTCAAAAGTCAAATTAGGTCGTGCCCTCAGGTCCTTCCATCATTGCTGATAGGGTGGGTAATCAGTGGCATTGTAGTCACCACTTGAGAAAGCACGAAGTCATACATATTCAAACTGGCGGTTACTCAAAAGAATCGACCGAGAATAACAAGAAAAATCAGAATCCAGCAATACCTCTACATTAAAAAAGAATGGCCGGGCGTCTTCTTCAAGGTGTAACAGATGCTTGAAAAGTTGTCTCTTTACATTTATTTTCAGGTATTTTACATCATTCTCAAAATCAGTTGTTTAGAAATAACGATTATTTAATGTCTAAAGCACTTTGGAAGGTACAAAAACAGTGAATTTAGTAAGCAAAATCCTCATTCATTTATGTGTCACAAATGTAAACATTTTGCATACACGATGACGTCACAAGAAATAGCACCAGACCAATTTGTCTGTGCCCAGTTGCATAGAACAATTGCAGTTCATTTCAGGCGATTGAAAGTTTCTTCTGGCTTTCCCAGGGTACTGTGACTCCAAAAATTGGCATATTGTAAAGTTCTTCTTTGAACGCAGCATCACAACCTCCGCAGTTTATGGTCTGATCTCAAAAGAAAATACCAGTACTACCTTGTTTGACAAACAATGCAATGGACACATACACACCATCAATTAAGAACAACACAATGCTTAAGTCCTTTGGGTAAAGGTTGAGAATTAATGGAGCACAAGCCATTAATGAAAGTATTGTATTAAAGAACAATTCCACTTCCATATTTTTAGCTGAATTACCGCGGTCTGTTGGTTTCGCAGATGTTTTTAGCTTGCAGGAGCCCAAATTTGCATTTATAGAAGCTCCTCTTACGACACTACTGGCCACATCTTACAGTGAGCCTGGAGTTCTGTGTAACAGGCTGGATACCCTCTGATGGTGTATCACTGTGGACTTGTACTGAATGGTCAACAAATGTTTTGTGAAAGATGGGAAAACCATACATCTGATTGCTCCACTTAGCCCCATGCCCCTTGTCTCGGTTCGCCTCTCTCTGGAAGTGGTACCAGCTGGGTGCCTAACCACCTGCAAACTTCCCAAGATACAGCCCTACTAATGGGACTAAGGAACCTGGCCCTCCATTAGATCAGTTGAACGTGGACTTAAGCAGCCACATAAAATGTTAGAAGTAATTGTAGTTGGATATATTTGGACTGCACATAGAGTTATGTTGCTTCTTATTAGCAACAACATATTTAAATCTGCCTATACCTTGAACACAAACACACCAGTTCTAATTGAAACCACATGCCCTCTGTGCCAGTAACTGAAACTTTCAAATTCGGTGTTTATTGGCACAGTTCCACACGTTTTATGTGGTTAGTAACCTATACCTGAACCAGAAACATGCCACCAGTGAGCCACAATAAATATCATTATATTCACTTGACGTCCCGTTATGGGAAATGTGGGAACCTGATGACTTATAGGTTCGTTTTTTATATGCACCATGAAAAAAAGGCAATTTGTTCAGTTTCGTTTGGAACCCCCAACATGGAAACTAGGGTATTTATGTTTTGGAATTTCCTCAAGTCTTTTTCTTGCATCTGATCAGAGAACCCTTCCTATTTAAATTCAAACGTAAATCCACTCAAAAAAATGACAAATGAGCAGAATATGTGATTTATCGGATTCAAATTGAGGGTTATCTGAGAATACATAATTGACATAAGGGCCCGTTTAAGGAAGTAGATTTATTACTCAGTGGCAGTTAGGTAACGACCTTAGACTTATTTTTGGACGGAAACATTGGGCTGGTGGAGGAAAGCAAGAGGGGAAGTTACTAGTGCTTGATACGTCCAAATATTTTTATACCAGCCCGGAATTAACATTGCACAAACATTGACAATTTATCTTCCTTTTCCCTTCTTTCTAGTTTCCAACTTTCTCCAATGACTCAGAATTCAATTTTCAATTAAATCACATATTTATAATTTTTTTAATTTTTTTTAAAATTTCACACTTTAATCTTCTCAGTTTTTATTTTCATTTCCCCTATCGACATGATAAACACGTTGATATTTGCTGAATGCATTTCGTTCACTGTGCTCTTCTTCAGGCGCTAGATGGTGTATCAGTGATTTCTATCACACCATACATTGTGGTTTTGAAAGTGACCTGCTCATTTTCATTCTTCAAGGTTCAATCTATTAAATATTGGTAACCTGGTCTCCACAAGTCATCTTCCCCGTTCTGTAGACCGTTTTGACTGAAAGGGAGACCAGGATGTTCTCCGATCTGATTCTAGGTTTAGATACCAGGAATATACTTGAATATTTATGATACTGTTTTTGTGTTGGAAATAGGGAGTCACATTGATGGGTGGGAAAATTGCATAACTACTGGTGATTAGGGGCACACAGACACTGGGCCCAGACATCAAGCAGAGCTCCAGGGGAAGCGGATAGAGTTTTTATTTAAGGCATGAGAAGATTAGGTGATTTTCCAGTGTCACAGGATGTTGAGCCGGAAGTTGAACCTGGTTCCCCTGTTTCAAAGTTGGCAGCTATTGCCATAATGCCACATCCTCTACCTGCTGTTAACCCCAGCACATTCCTCCCACTTCCTGCAGCATGGGGTGCTGACCCCACCCCCAGCTAACATTACCAACTCTCCATATCCCTTGCTCCTTGGCCTAAGAGTAGCCCCACACACTTTACCATCTGTATTTGTGTAGCTGGTAAATGTGTGCAGATTTCAGCTCTTTATTTCCCCCTGAAAGGGAAAAATCACGCAGAGATGTAATATATACTGTATTCCTGGGTCTGCATGTTATTCCCCATTCGGGGAGGTAGCTTGTAATCTCCAATTTAAGATGTAGGATTATCAGCTTGTACCTGACATTTCTGAGAAATCTGGTAACGTTTTAATGAGGGCCTGAGTTTAATTATAAATGCTGTGGGGAGTTGCTTGATTTGTCTACCACGTATGGGGGTGGTCATTTCACTTGTGCGCAAAGTCTACTTCTGGCTCTTTTCTACTAAAATAAACCATAATAGTGCCTTCTAAACAGTTTCCTCAATTAATGCAAATATAATTTTCATTTCCCATATGCAATGTGTGATTTCCTTTTGCAATTCATTACATTTATCATACAATAGGCCAGCAAATGTATAATAAACAGATGCTAAAAATATCTTTCTCCAACAATATGCTTTTAAAATGCAGGTGAAGAGTGTACTATGCAATCAGAAAAAATGGGTTCTAGACCTACTGCCTTCACTTCACACACTTGTAATTTTAAAGCTAAACTATTGAAATGTGTAAAGGGAATTGTTAGGTTAAAAATATATACCTAATTAAAATTCACTGAAAATACACTAAAGGCCAAACTTTAAAAAAAGCGAAATCTTGTAATTAAAACGAGAAGATACAATACTTGCTTTCTGTGTTCATCATACTACACATATTAATCGGGATGCAAGGTTGATCAGGAAATACGCCTAATCATGAAAGGTTGTAAGTCAGAATAGCATGGACGGAAATATCATCTCACATAAATACACTGCCTTAAGTATTGTTTACAAAAATATAGTGTCATTTTGTGTAGCCTTTCCATTATTAACTACAATGGGGCTAATATTTGTGTAAACGATATTTAAAATAAGATAGTTATATCAGATGATATTGTGACCATGATATTCCAGTACCATAACTCATGTACAGAGTGTATTTATGTGAAGTACAGAACAATGCTAATTTAAATAGATAAGTACCAATAGCATACCTGTGGAAGGGCAGAGTTATCCAGGTACCCTGTCTTGTTTGGTTTAAAGCACAACCTGTGGTGTAATTATCAAACAATCTCCTCAATAAGCCCCTGGATACCCTCACGGGTGACAAGCAGCACTTTACAAATCCACCTCACATTACATTACAACTTAATTAGCCTATGTTTGGCCTTATTGTTTTGCAGTATTATTAAACATTAACTTAGCCAACACAGGCAACGGATTAAAAAGCAGAGTAGAAATAGATTTTGCCTTGCCTAAGATAATTGCAACAAGTAGCTTTTAGCAGTTTTATGGAAATGCCAAAATACTGCTCTTCACAAAGTTCTTGAGGTAAAGAATACCATATTAATGGGAAGAATCCAGAAACAAGATTGGTGCTCAATTGTATTTTAAAGAGGCTTCTATATACTGGATGTTTGCCCCTGAAATACTCCCTTTTTAGCACAATGACAGAAGTTTTTAAATAAATGCCTTAATGAGATAGGCTTGTGAGTTTGTACATTTGTGAACAATTCAGGCTTCAAAAGGTTGCCTATGTAATCTTTTCAAGACAGGGGTACACAGTTTCTTCCCTCTATATGTATTAGTGTTTCCACAAGTAGCATGGTTTTTAAGGCAATCAAGGAAGACAGAGATGCTAGTCTTTGGAGTGCTACTGAAATAAACCAGAGCCAAGGCTACAGCCTTGAGACTTTTTTGAAGTTACATGAAGGAGTTAGAATTTAAATTTCCATACCAAATTTAGCAAGAATTGAGCAGACAATTGGATTAAGCAAGATCCATAGTACTTTTGCCCGAGCAATCAGAGATGGTACCGTTTGAACCACTGTCAGTTCAATAAGCAATGGATGAACATTAAACTAAAATGGGGTATAGATGAAGCAAGCAATAGTTAAGGGAAAAATGTATCACGATAAAGAGATTAGCAGTATTTAACCTGGGTGGAAAAACCAGAACATATATTTTACCACATGAGGTTTAGTTTACTTACAATTCATTATTTGGTTGCTTTCCCTCAATCTGGCTCCTGGTTTGAATCTCTTCCGTGTTGCACATGCAATAACTTCTCACCAAAAATGACAGTGCATTTTATACTTTTTTGCACTTTATATAGTAGTTTGAAAAACGCTTCCTACGACCACTATTAAGACACAAGTACTTTACATCACACCAAGAGGGATTGATTTTTGAAACATGTTTAAATACTCCTACGATTTGTTTCTCTGTCCTCAACTATATTTTGTCTGCAATAAAACTGAGGAGGAGTTATGCTTCATGAGGATACATATTTTAGCTCTTATTTTAGTTCTGATGAGTTTGGCAATAGTTTTAAACGAGTACTTACCAAGGGTGCCAATATAGTAATTTTATATGATTGGCTACATGTACATATAAATGACATTTAATGATGTTTTAAATCCGTTTTAATTTGATGTGTGAAGTCATTTAATAACCACTGAATTTGAAAAACTAAATGATGTATAATGTATTTTAATTCTGTGTTTTTATGGTCACTGTTATGACCGAATAAAGACTATTGAACTGAACTGAAGTAAGCAATTACACAGCTTTCAGGGGGCTTTAGTTTAAGTAAAGCATAGCATGTTAGTCTGTGTTTTTTAATATTTTTGTATGGTTTCAATTTTTAATATAGATTTCACTTTTTCAGAGTCAGTGTTAGTATTTGAAAACTCTCCATAGTTTCCTATGCGGAGTGCACCAGGGAGAGGAGTGTAGGGAGATGTTATGCGCCCCTCTGAGGAAGGACAACCATACCTGCCACGTTCTGAATGAGACTTCTTTGGAGTTCTTCCACTTATTGATTACATCTCCCTCAGCACTCCTCTCCCTGGCGCACTCCGCATAGGAAACTATGTAGGCCCCTTGATGCCTTTTCCTTTACATTTGACCCACCGTGAAATTCAACAAACTGCACTCAATCGCACAAACACAGTGTCCAGTGTCTTGGCACTCTAAGAGGAGTCCTCCCACCTGTCCCTCCATTGCTAATGATCGTTTCCTACAAGATTGTTCTTCAATCTTACTAAAATGTATCGCTTTCAATTTACTATGTCCTTTATGACACGCCTGTAATGTATCATGGATCGTATGTAGACCGCAATATTCATAGTCTTATACTGTACACCTGTAATGTATCATAGATCATATGTAGAATGGGTCATTCATAGTCCACCTGTTCCTATCCAACATAACGGCATTTCCTACTGCAACACACTTGGATAACTTGTTGTCTTTTCTTTTTCTTTCTCTTCCTTGGTTTCATCATATGTCAGTATTATTGTTATTTTTGTTATTTTTATTATGTTTGCATTTTGTATCATTCTTTTTGGAAAATCAATAAAAGCAACTTGAAATAAAAAGTATTTAAAAACTCTCTAGTTATTCCACACTGCTCACATCACATTACCAAACTGGCTAGGTGTGATGCCCTAAGTTTATAGAAATGTACTCAACTCTGTTTCTGTAAGAAGTAATATTTATATCATATGCAATGCATGGCCCGTTTTATTTTTGGCATTTGGAAATTAACCACAAGAACTTTACTTTGGCCGTAATACAAAGGAGGCCTTTTATGTAAAAACCTTTAGCTGTGCTGTAACCAGCCTGCAGCAGAGCTGATCAAATGAGGATGAAGCATTATGTGCTTGGACTGAAGAAAAATAACTACAACTATATCCAAGTGCTCGATTTCAAGGTACTGGGCATGCCTTGCATGCTCCTGAGATGGATAAATAAGCGACTGAACTCAGTCCCGCCCAGTGCGCGCATGTGACTAAAAGCTGCAGAATCTTTAGCAACAGTGGGCAGATGACACGTGCCACCATAACTGGTCTGCCTCAAAAATTATTCCATACATGTGAATGCAGTTGTGCTATTATCATGATTGGTGCCCTGTCTCTTCATTTCAACTTCAAGGGACAACGTATTTGAGCTTTGGGCAATGAGCTGACTTGCAGTGAAGGCGCCTTGGCCCTGTTGCTTGCTCAGCTACCTTCCCCTAGTGGAGGGTGTAGCCCAAGGATCTACAACCCTTTCTATTTTAATAGTTACTTATGTTCAATACAGATTATCCCGAGCTACTAACACAAATTATCAGTGTTACAATAGTGACCAATTAAAACAAGATTCTATACCTGGCCATTGCAGGCAGGATTACTAGCAGTGACAACCTCAGTGCATTAGGCAAGGTCACCATTAATAATGCCAAAAAAGCTTCATCTGTTTAAATGCTGAATGCTTCTTCATGTCATAGCAGTCATATACACAATGCCTCCTGGCAACTAAGGAAGAACATCATTAAGGGTCCCTAGCACACCATAAATTACTGTTTATATATCTACTTTTAAAATATTTTTTCTTCAAATATCAGCTTGTTGATTCTGAGAATTGACAGATTTTATTTTTAATATATACTTTTCAGTTTTGGAAATTTACTTAATTCAGACAAGCAAATGCTTTTTATTTTCTGGGTAGGAAAGCACACAGGAGAGCTGGAGAGCCACCCGTAGCTGTTGAGCTACTCGTTGGAGAATCCCAGTTCTACTATGTAAAAAGCTAATTATCCTATCTTGCTTTGAAAGGCAAAAGGCTTCAACAGGCACTCGCTTATGCAACAATGGTTTAATCAGAATGTATGATGCAGCCACTTAAAGTCAACCAACATTTTCTCTAAGTGACATAGGGTGGATTTGTGGGGATTAAAATATGTTAATCAGACCCCTTGGCATTTATTTTACTGGTGGGTAACACATTTAAATCAATTTATGTGGCCTGAGAATATGAAGAAGACCCTCAAGCTGAAAAGGAAAAGTTTAGTTATTTGTTGTGAATCCATTTGCAAACGCCTCTTCCTTTGCAATGAAAATGCATGTCTTTTTTTTAGTTGTAGGACATCAAAGGAAAATGTGATTGTGCTTAAAAGACCCACAATAACGTTGAATCGGGCAAAGCACAATGATCTCCTCTTAAGAATGTTTCAGGATTGCCCATGAATATAGGAACTTTTTAAACTGAATATACTGAAGTTGCTCTGTAACTATATTGTGTAATGGAGTACATATACACAATATAATTTGACATTAATTTTTACTGCTGCTTTCTGTATTCTTGCTGTTCTCCTATAAGACTATAATTATTTCAGGTGTGACAAATATTAAAACCATACCTATCTAATCGGTTCCTCAGTTCTTCATATGATAACTTGTTTGAAACTAAGTTTACTTTGTACAATCAGGGTTATAGGAATACTTTCAGGGAGAGAAGAAATACACATGCCTAAACAGTCTCCTTAAATGCATCACCACTCCTAGGGGTTTCTCCCAAAATACATATTTCTTGCAAATCTGTGGAGTCTTCCTGACCCAAATTCACCCTAGTCTTGCCCTGTCCAGTTCTCCTAATCATATCCCATTCAACTTTTCTTTTTTTTGCGACCTGGATGTAAAGGAATGGTTGTATCAGAGACCATGAGACAGCTACTATTGGTGGAGTGGGGCCTTGATTGGAAAACGTGGATGCAGTTATTTCATATGTGTGAGACTTTTAGCCCTATAAACCTAGGGAGCCGTGATTTATGAGGTGCTCTTCGCTCCGCCATACTAGATAAATAAGTTAATTCTACCCTTTTATGCATGGTAGAAACTGAGAGCAGTTTTTAAAATGTTTTAGAGAGTTTCATATATTGGAGTTTGCAAATGCATACTACACACCTAAACTTCTATTTCCTACAAAAAAGCAAATTATTCCTAGTTCAATAGCAGAATTTACTTAAGTTAACTGTGCGTGTACAAATGAAAGGCCAAAAACTAAACACCCATTGCTGGCAATAAAATTGCATGATTCCTTTGTATCTAAACAGATAACAGTGTGTTGCAGCCCGGCATGTAACTTTAGGAATTCAGTACTTGAAAAAATTGCCCTACCCTCCAATGCGACATTTCTAAACCTGTGCTGAGTACAAGGATCCAAACTGGGTTGATCAGAGGAACAGTATCAATAGAAAATTACTGTAGTAAAAGAACTGTACTCACCAGTCGTTTTGGGACTTGTTGGTTGGAAGCACATATGAGACTCCCTTGTGAAAATTCGTTACATCTTATAAAACTATATACTCCCTATGACCTCCAAGAATACCCTATTCTTTTATTTAAGTTGTTTTAAGTTGTTACTATATAATTATATTTCAGTGCAATACTGCCATTTAGTTCATCCAACTGCAGGCAGGCGATGATGTAATAAGAGAATAAATATGCTACTATTGCCTTTTGGAAATATGCATTGCGTGTGCATTAGACTGGAGAGTGGCTCAGTAGGCAAGAGTCATCAATAATGAATGTCATCTGTTTTTGTCAAATCCAATCAAAGATGGTTGATGTTGTAAATAAGGGAACTGGAACAACAGTATGAGGTGGTATTTCAAGAAGGAATCATGATGTTAGAGACCAACTATTCAATTTAAAAATATGATGGTCATTCAAAGATTCTGAAGGAACATTTGTCAACTTCTCCCACATCCATATATAATAAAATGTTTATAGTAATATGGAACTGAATTATGACATCATGAGGAAAGATGCACACCGCCCACACACTGGCAGCTCAACAGAAGGTCTGAAGAGCAGTTCTCATCTAGTTGTACAGTACATGGCATCACTTACTGCAAGTCTGTTAACCAAAAACATGTTTTGTAGCTCTTTGAATATAGCCAAAAGTAAAGAAATATTTCAAACGTTTTTGCATACGCTCCACAGTTGCAATGTACTTTACAAAAAAGTACTTTAATTTTTAGTCTATAAAAAAATTAATTTAAGAATATTATTGAAAAATTATGAAAAGTTATCTTGTCCAACCATGACACCTTTTTGCCTCTAACATACAGTAGCAGGTATCTAGTCCATTGTGACCAAAGAGTTCAGAGTATGTGCTACAATGGCGTCAACCATGTGGTTCTGCAATCCACCCAATCGAAAGGGAGTTGCTAGCAGCATTGCAGGGACACAGGACTCCTCACTTTCTCTTTAGCTTGTGAGAACGAATGGGATACATCTGCTGATAAGGCCCGCCTTACATTCCACAATATTGAGGCAAACGGTTATCCTCTTTCTTCCAGTTGCACTTTAGTGACACATCCTGGATGTCATCTCTTTCTGCAAGATAAAACAGATCATACATGTTAGATACCACACAGGTGAACTAAGTATTGCCAAATAAATGATACCACAAAGTACCAATGCTTGTCTAAGAGCCATAAAACAATTTAAAAAAACATTTCTTTTATATATATCACCTGGCTGTCTGTCTATGAAACACTTGATCTACCACAATTTAACCTATTTTCTAAAGCTGAGTCTCACAGGACAGGGACCAATTTCAGAATTATTGGTGGGGCAAAGCCCCATGTCATATGAGCCCCTCCATCGAGGCCAAATGCTGAATGCGGGATTACCTGATCCATGGGCATAATGCCTTATTCAAAAGACCTGCGAATATTCATGATTACATGCCCCCAGGTTCATGAACCATGCATAAACCATGTATGTATCAATTTTGTATAGGATCAGTTAACCAGTGTCGGATAACTCACCCGCTCTCCCTACTGTCCTGCCTTGAACCAGGAAAGCAGGTAGCAAGACCTCGAGAATATGTGGTGGCTAATTAGCATAGCCAAAGCAGAATGGTGTCACTTTGTCAAATGAAATGATGTCACAATGTTATTATCCTCTAAGCTTTCATGAAACTGTGTATATTTCAGTCAACATTGGGGTGCAAACGCTGCTATATGTATTATGCATGTATATTTTAGTGTAATATACTTAGTCCATATGTATATATTAATATCCAGCTACGTTTTACCTGTCCTTGCGTAGAAAAAGTAAATGGCTGAGGCAAAATGTGAGCCTACATTAAAGGAATATTCCATACATTTGATATACATTCAACCACATAGGCAATGCAATAAAACACACAGTTAGTTCAAAGATTGCTTTAAGGGGCTCTACACTTTTGTGCAGATATGAAACTCATCAAGCTGGGTTTAAAAAAAAAATGTTGTCGATTTTTCTAAACTTTGTGTAACGTAAGCGGAATATTTAAATTGACTCTCCAGTGTCAAGCATGGTTAAGTAATGACCAATGTACATTTTGTAGAACAGTATCATGCTGAAAAATAACATAATATAGGTAAGCAAGAAAATATAATCTATTGCAGACCTCAAACTCCCTCTGCAGCTCTAAAGGATTCGGAGTCAAACCACTCGTCCCGAGATGCTAGCTGACGCCAATGATGACCCCATGGGATTGAAATTCTTTTGAAGATTTTGCAATATTCTCTTCTGTTATACGCTACCCTGTCAGCCACCATGCACCAGCCCATATTCTTAAACTAGGAATGCCGTCCAAGGAACAATGGATTCCTCTATTTCTGTACAACATTTCAATATGCAACTACGAACCCCTGACTGACAACGGATTTTGGATGTCTGGGTATATCCTGCTCTTCTTATATTCCATACAGTCCATCTTTATCAGAAGTACTGCAATGGTTCTTATCACCCGAGAAATGTCAGTGATGACAGATCATGTTAAAAAACCATATTTGTGATACATTAAAGTGTGCCTGGGATATGAGTGCAGTTTTCCAACCAGGGATCTCAAAGATTTGTGATCATGTTCTGATTTTGTTAGTACAGAAGCAGCTATATGACTGTGTGAGCTCACCATCAAAGCAGCAAATAAAGTAGATATTATCACACACACAAGTTTGCAAAGACCATTTTAAAGTAATTTTACTTAATATAAGTCCAAATACATCATTTATACAGATTAAGTAGCAGTTGAGTGTATAAAGACTCAAAGAAACAACATTTTGAAACAAACAGGAGTATGGTATGGTATGTTTAAAAAAAGGCTGTTTTCAGTTAGTAAAGCAATGTATCTCAATGCAATTTTTTAAAGTGGTAATGCGTTGGTGCTAATTTTCTGATTAGAGTGAGAAGTGACTTTTATTGGCAGGCATATAAATGTCTACCCAACAGTTTTTCAACATAGCACATATCTAATTTAAGATCTTCGTAAGTTATAAAATTAAAAGCCCCCGTCCTCGTTACCAAATATTTTAAATTGAGATTTGATGAACTTTTGCAGATGACCTTAAAAACTAAGGGCCCACATTACTATCTAGTAACAGAGACCATTGCCAACCCCTGTTCTAGCCAGTGTCCTGAGGACTAACCATCTCTCTGAGACAAGATGGCAAGAAACACGAAAACAAAAGTACCAAGAATAGGTTTCAAAGATCACTAGAGTACCTACAACAAAATAAACTACATAGCTTGAATGTTGCCATAAGAAATATTTGGTTGTCGAAATGGCATTGCACTTATTTTTTCAAAAGTAACACCATTTAAATATTGGCATAAACACATGTACATGGCGGAAGCATAGAGCCAAATAAACAACAGTTTTTGGTATAAGAGAATTGACTTTGCCCACTTTAAACAGGTACAATTGGATTTTTTTCTGCCCTTGGATGAATGGAGAGCCCAGTGGTTGATCGGGGGGAAAGAGTACAGTTTCTTGAGAACAGAATATCCCAAACTCCCTGTTTTTTATTTGATCCCCAAAATACACAAGAATGATAAGAAACCTCCAGGAAGACCAATAATAGCCGCTCAGGAGGGATTATTTCAGAACACCTCACAATACATTGGATCTTTGTTGGGAGAAAGACGTGACTCATAATTTAGGATGTTTCATCTTTGTATACTTGTAGACATCATGGAGACGGCTTGAGAGCAGTAGGTCATTTTTGAGAGGTAGACCTATCAGATTCTATAGACACACTATGATGGTCTTGAGTTTGATTGAATGATGCCTTAAGAAAAAATATATTTTTCCTCAGTAATGACATTTTTGAACAGCAACGCAGTACAGCGATGGACACCTGCTTAGCCCCCAGCTATGCTAATCTACATATGGGCTGGTGGGAGGAGCAGGTGCTCAGCCACTCCCCTCTGGAAAAATGGATAGACAGTATCATAAGGTGGGTCCACTTCATAGATGATGAATTGGTTATTTGAAAGGGGGACTTAATGTCAGCTAATCAATTTGTTTCTGAGATCAATGAGAATGATTTAAACTTGAAATTTACGAGTGCTATCAGTGAGCGGGAAGTTTAGTTTTTGAATGTAAAATTATTTTTTTGGTCAGGAAAAGTTGATTTCTACACTGTTCAGGATACAGAGTGCACTAAACAGGCAAACAGTTTCCATCCCACCCCACTCAGAGAAAGTATACCATATGGGGAACTCCTAACAGCAAAAAGTATCTTCAGTACTGATGAGGAATTCATGAAGACTGAAGAGGAGATAATCAAGAGAGCCGAGTTTAGGGGGTGCAGCAGTAAAACTCTTAAGGCTGCCAAAAATAAAGTTCTTAAGGTCAAAAGGGAGGACATCTTATTTAAGGATCCTAAAAAGAAACAACCGTGTGGTGACAAGTACAGATTTATTACCATGTTCCATACTATATGAAAACAAGAATAGGGTTGGCTCTAATCAGTAAGGCTGAGCCTATACAACAAATAACAAAAGAAATGCCATTACTGATGAATTTATTCAATCTTCGCACTTAACATCCACACTAAGAAAAACTAATTCAAAATGGGGTATTTGCTTATTATTCGCACTTTTATTTTTCAAGATTTCACAATTATTACAAAATGTTTTGATTTTTCATAAAAAAGAGAAGCATATAAGAAATCAGGACACATAACGTGGAAACTTCATCATTCTGCAACATCAATCATATCACAATCGCCAAAACATTCACCCTATTCGTATCTCTATCATACATATCACATACTACCACTATCGTAAAACAAAAAGTATACTGGATCTGCACAAATTATACAATTATTTGGTACAATTTAAAGGAAGTACATTCCTATATATCAATGAATTTGGAATCATTCATTAGGACTTAATACAGTGGGAGGAAATGTACAAGAAATGGTAAGGAGACAGAGGGTATTACTGCCCCCCCCTTGCATTTTTTACGCTAAAGTGCTGCTCACATTTCTTAAAGGTAACAGCTCCCAATGAGTTTCCACTCTGTAGCGTTTGGGAATCAGTCAGGTTAAATGCTAGGTTTAAGATAAATAGGATTTCGAGCAATCATGGCGTCTAGAATGTGTCCCAAGTTGATTTATGTGTGCTGTGCTATCTCTAAAGACCATGGTGTTAAAACCCCTCCATCTCTTGACGAATTAGGATTTGTGCAAAAATATGAGAGAGTTTTTTGTTTTTTGGCTCTTCTAGGTATTACACTTTAGAGAAGCCGCCGGTCTAGGATTCCCGCAGACTACACCCACAGGCAACTAGCTAGTAAGTATTCACTAACCTTCCATCCAGCCCCCCATTGTCACTCCCAGTGCCTCCTAAATCTCTTATAAAAGACTGCCCTCCTGGTGCATACCTACACGCGTAGACTGCTTATGTACAATTCTAGCAAGATTGCTCCCCCACTATTTTTAATAGTCATTGTTTTCTTTTCTTCTTTTCACATCTACAGTGTCTGAGGCCCTGATGAGAATCCCTGACGAGTAATAGGTGATTCGAAACGCGTAGGCCATTGTCTCACTGGTCTGCTTGTGGACCCAGGGGGCAGTAATACCCTCTGTCTCCTTACCATTTCTTGTACATTTCCTCCCACTGTATTAAGTCCTAATGAATGATTCCAAATTCATTGATATATAGGAATGTACTTCCTTTAAATTGTACCAAATAATTGTATAATTTGTGCAGATCCAGTATACTTTTTGTTTTACGATAGTGGTAGTATGTGATATGTATGATAGAGATACGAATAGGGTGAATGTTTTGGAGATTGTGATATGATTGATGTTGCAGAATGATGAAGTTTCCACGTTATGTGTCCTGATTTCTTATATGCTTCTCTTTTTTATGAAAAATCAAAACATTTTGTAATAATTGTGAAATCTTGAAAAATAAAAGTGCGAATAATAAGCAAATACCCCATTTTTAATTAGTTTTTCTTAGTGTGGATGTTAAGTGCGAAGATTGAATAAATTCATCAGTACTGGCATGTTCCATACTAGGCATGATACTGTTAGATTCATACTTAACAAACATTGGCACTTACTGAGGAGTGACCACATAATTGATAGTGAAGTATCCAGAAGACCACTTATCACTTTCAGAAGAGCAAGATCTATGAGGGATACCCTGGTTAGAAGTGATGTTTTCTTCTTATTCTCCTATTTATGATAATAATATGTTCACTTTTGACATGTATTCTGTTTCATGCAAAAATTCTCAATAAAAACGTTCTTAAATTAAGAAGTGATGTTAGAGATGAGAGACCATGCTGGTTAAAACCCAGAAATATATTTGTGAAATATAGTGAAGGCAAGTCTTGAAGGAATGGTGAAAACAAAACAGAAATAATGACTCAAGGGCACTACACTTGTAAAAGTGGTCATGTACTCTATATTCTAAAGTGCCCATGTCCAAAAGAACCTACTTAGGAAGTTCTACTCTACCTATCCATTAGAGAATGCTTCAATACCTTAGGGCTATAAAAAAATCTGGAAACTTCATACCCCGTAGCAAGACACTTTCTTGGAGTACACAAAGGTGATGAAAGAGTGTACAGATATAGTGTGACTGATGAAATTACTAAGGAAGCTCGTAGGAGGAATAGAGAAAAAAGATTGAGAATATTGAGTCAAGGTTTATTCTGCCATTCAATAGCAAAGAAACCAGAGGCCTTAATTGCGATGAAGAATTGTATGTTCATATGTAATATAGTAGGACTTACTCCTTTGAGTGAATCTAAAACATATTGTGCTTTCTACTATGTACATTGTGATACAACTTCTTGAAACATAGTGTTATCACATTTTAATTTGTTTTGTGTATCGGACATTTTAACGAGTTTTGTTTATATTTTTACAGATTAGTTACTTGTGAAATTTTTAGTTTGACTGATTCTGTCAAAAGGAGGACAAGAAGAGTTAATTTGTATGTGGTAACACCCACTTGTGCTCAATTTTGTATTTTGCATTTTTGAACTCTGTCCTTTTGGTTTCGATACAGATGTATACATTTGTTCGTTCATTTATTATATGTGTTGGAGTGTTTCGGAAACTAACAAATATCTGTTCTACATTTGAAATAGTTATGTGATGGTACTTTGCCCAGTTAGGCTTAATGGTGCTTTGAGTTGATTTCATTTCCCTATGTGGTCAGCAGGGGGAGTATATTCACCTCAAGACTTCTCTTCTATTAATGATTTATTTTCAGAGTTTCAACTTCTCCTAACATATTGTTTAAAAATGCAAATTATGTATGCCATTGTAACATTGTATTTATGTGACAATCACAGTAACTGACTTAGTGTGTATTTCAGTTTTTTGGCATTTTTTATACATGTGACTATAAAAATATACACAAGATTGCATCCAGCATCGTTATCAAGGCTGGTCTCCAGCCAAATCATGTAGATGCTGTTAGTGCTGCTTTTCTGATGAATAAATCACTTGACACCGTACTTGAGTGCAGTTCTCCTTTTATATTGGGAGCTTATGTTGATCTAGCTATCTATCGATTGATCTATCTATTTATCATAATAATAATATAATGTTTTGGAGAGCTCATTGAGATCAAAGATTATGAAAATGTGGACCATCCTAAATTGAAGCTTCAGGAATACCAGTTGATGCCATCATCAAATTAACTTTATTCGGCACACAGCCATAAAAGTTTCAACCAAAAAGACAATCCAAGTTTAAAATACCAAATTCAAGTTTAAAATACATTCTTTTGTCCATTAAAAATATTATAGAAAAGATAAAAGTTCCTAGACAAGCTAAAAACATGATTGTACATAAATGAAGTAATGACCATCGAGTTTAGTTCCTGTTTAACATAATTCATTTCCTCATTCTCCCTTTGTTACTGTACTTCATATCGTTATCTAATATCCATTGCTGATTTAATAAAATGTAATACTGCAGTGCAATTAACAGGATTAGTCAATGATTGCAAATATTTGAAGCCCTCTAAATGTGGACATGGGCGAATGTTCTTTAACAAGGTCACCAAAAATCTGCTCCTTGGATCTTTATAAAGTGCACAAAAAAGAATAAAGTGCAAATTGCTCTGAGTAGTACTATTGTCGCATGGGCAAAGAATAAGGTTGTCTGTCCACCCGGATTGTTTAGGGAACCCTACCAAAAAGTGCAACGTGCTAAGACGGAATCTTGTTAAAAGAAAACGCAACTGGCTGTTCGTGGTGAAAGAACGGTAATATTGCTGTTTATGCATAAAAGGGCAACTGGGGCCGGGTGCCTCCAATTTGTAAATGGCACATTTTTGCCTAGACACTATACTCCTCTTTAATTTTGCCCTTCGCATTAGTGGGGATGCTTAACGGGGTGTCAAAATACTCACCCAACCCTATCTGGAGTAACCGTCCCTCACAAAACAAAGCCAAGGGATCCTCAGAGTCTTGTCCAAGTTAATACAGTCTTCGATGATTTCCGTTGAAAACTGTAACTCTTCTGAGGCCCAGATTTTGGCCCACAAAAGCAAGGGAGCAGCGCCAATGTGATCTTCTATATATTCCATCCTCACTTCTCTGTGAGAAAATTAGGTGGCAGCACTGCTAGGAATCATCAACAGGTGTTTTATAAACTTGTTCTCCACCAATTGCAACGGGCGGCTTATTTGGTAACCCCACACCCCCGCCCCATACTAATGATGTGAAATGTGATCACATATTGTGAAGCTGCTCTAAGCCTGCACGAGCGGTGCCCAATGCATGTAATGCAGTTCACTGGCCTGGCAGGAGCTGCTAATGTCGATGGCCAGACCATTTCTGACAGACAGACACACACACACACACACACACACCTTACCTCACACACACCCACCCAAACTTACCTCACACACAGAACAGGTTCAGAAAGATGAAAGCTCCAAACATACACGCACTTTCCCTTACATCCCATAGCGCTCCACCCACAGTGAAGAACATGTAACTCCATCTTGCATGTTGAATTCACCATCAATCTCAACTTTCTTAAGATCACTTTCTTTGAAAACAACATTCTATCATCATTCATCTTGAAATCAACTCATGGAGATACCATCACTCTCTTCTCTACACCATGAGTTCCTCCTGCAGCCTAGAATTTATGTTAGATGAAATTAAATTAAATTAAATTAAAATAGGTACTTATAAAGCACACAGCTACTCCACAGAGTGTCCAGGCGCTGAAAGGACCACCAAAGACAGGCACCAGAGCCTGAAGCCGGAAAGAAATAAGAAATAAGAAAAACTATTGCTGGAAAAGCCAGGTTTTTAGCTGTCTCCTGAAAGTAAGCAGATACTGGGCCTGCCTAAGGTGTAGAGGCAGACAGTTCCATGAGCAGGCAGCCAGCACTTGAAAGGAGCGACCACCCACACGAAAGCGGGCAAAGTTGGGGATGGACAACAGAGACTACACTGAGGACCTCAAGGCTCTTTGCGGCACATAATGATGTCCCCTCCTCCAAAGATATACGGCGCCCGCACCATGAAAAGCCCTGAAAGCCAGAACCAGAGCTTTGAATTGAATCCTCTTCCGGACTGGTAACCAGTGCAAGGCCTTCAGATGGATGGACATACGTGCTCTGGGGCCCACCATGAGAATAGCTCTGGCCGCTGCATTCTGAACCACCTGCAGGCGATTAAGCAGGTACTCAGGTAAAACCAGGTACAAGATGTTGACGTAATCCAGCGTAGATACAATTAGGGCTTTGACTACAGTCTTCCGATACTCGACCGGTAGTAGGGGAAGAAACTATAAAAACATTTTTAGCATGCCAAAAGAGGTGCCGGCGACAGTTTGGATTTGAGCCTTCATGGATAAGGTGGCATCTAACTTGACCCCTAGGTTCTTCACAATACTAATTGGGGCTGTAGGAGGGGACATATCCCCAGGCCACCACTGGTGCCACGCTTCGCAAGACGGACGACCAAAAAAGATGATCTCAGACTTTTCTGGGTTACACTTTAATTGGTTATGCCGTAACCAGGAGAAGACCTCCGTCAGACAAGTGTTAATTTCTTCACCTCTAACATCATCGCTTTTGGCACAAGTGAACAGCAGTTAGTATCATCTGCATATGATACTATTTTAGCGCCGTGTGTCTCAGCTAAAGGCGCAAGGGGGGCCAAATAAATATTAAAAAGTGACAGGCTCAAAATAGATCCCTGCAGGACCCCCACCTTCAAAGTAGGAATGGGGGCTGCATAGAGAGGGGACCTAATTGTTTGCTGACGATCACTCAAAAAAGAGGTGAACCACTTAAGTACCATGCCCCCGACCCAGCACTCCCATAGGCTCTGCAAGTGTCGGTCATGGGGCACGGTATCAAAGGCCGAGGACAGGTTGAGCAGTATCAGCACTGCGTTTCCTCCTTTGTCTAGTTGCTCTTTGATAGTTTGCGAGACTTCCAATAGAGCTGTTTCAGTACTAAGGTTAGTTGTGAAAGCAGACTGATTATCGTGGAGTACACGGTTAGCTTCCAAGTAGTCTGTCAGGACTAGATTCAGGTATTTTTCTAAGACTTTAGAGAAGAAAAGCAGTAACGACATAGGCCTATAATTTGAGGCTACCACAGGATCTGCCAAAGATTTCTTCAATACGGTGAGAATTTTGTCCTTTTTCCAACTGTCTTGCACCAGCCCCTTTTGCAGCGAGGTATTCAGAATCAGACTGACAGCTGGATTAATAGTCTCAGGAATAGAGGACAGTATTTTGGCCAGGCAAGTATCCGAGGGAGAGCCTGACTTTAAAGTATGCATTATCTCAAGTGATTTTTCTAGAGGATTGGGAGGAAATAGGGTAAGGGAAGGCCCAGCCCCAGAGTAGGCAGGGCATGAGCACCTCGCAGTTATTTCTTTTACTGTGGATAAAGTCACAAAATAATTTTAAATAGTACAGATTTTATCATGGAAATAACAGGCAAGATGGCTGACCCAGTCATGCGAGGGAGAACATGGAATTCCCACCGTGCTGGGTATGAGAAGTTTTTGACAATTTCAAATATTACTTTGAACAGAAAACAGGAGAGATCCTCTCCCTGCTGAAAAGAAATACAGTGGACCCGGAAAACCTCACCAACTACTGTCACCATCTTACTTTCACTTAAACATTAATAGAGAAAGAAGTTTCTGCTGAATTAAAGATCAAAAAGAAGAACCGACTACACGACAGCCATTTGTGATTTAGAAACAAGACGCTGCTATTTGAGTTATCCAAGACACTTCAAGAATTAAAGCAAACTTCACACTCATACATAAATAGGCCCAAAGGATGGCTGTGGTCAGGTAGCAGCAGCCCAAGCTTCTCTCACAGAAGGGGTACTGAACAGTGAGAAGCTGGCAGAGCTTGCTCACCCCACACACACCAGTCATTAAAAAGGTTGATGGAATGGCCAACAAAGATAGGACATGGGAGGCGCTGCCTAGTGAGAGCATTCACGACTATACACTGACATTGATGCACGACTACTGTCTACATAATCCTAGTGAATGTGAAAAGCTTTACATTCTGAACTAGCTAGCTGTAGCCAGCAAACGAAATAAACTGTTGGCAAAGCCTTTCATTTTGGCTTTTTTTGTGAGAAGAGTTTCCCTCACTCCAGTAACACATGCCACAGATAGAGCATTGATAAGAAAACAACACAAAGAACAGATTCAGCAACAATTACAGTTTCGTGCACATGCAGCAGCCGTGGACGCATCATTTTATGCCCACACAACACAGGTGAAACATAGGCAGCGCAACCTTCCATCTGGCACACAGGTCAGGCACAGCAAGTTCAGGAATGTAAGATTCCCGAACACCCTGAAAAGATAGAACATCAGTAGCCCAAGTGAAAAAACACACACACACACACACACATCCCCGCCCCCTCCTTTCCCTCCCGTGTGGCATCAGATCAGCAACTGTATGCTTCAATACGCACACAAAGGGCAGATGCAGCAATGTTTGTGTTCCTTGCCCATTTGGAACTGGTATAGCAGCGTCAGCAGCATGGCAAGCTTCTCTGATACACAAAACAGGGTGAGCATTGGCAGCAGCAAAGTGAGCTTGGAACATGCATAGCAACACACACACACACACACACACACACTCAACAGATATAGTCCATATAGCAGCATTGCTAGCTTCATTCACCCCCTCAAACCATATATAGAACAGGCTGCAGCACAGATACGGAATATGCATTAAAGTGGCAGCTTCAGTGCTCGTTTACAGACACACTCATACACAATGTATGAGATGAGCAGGCATTCTGTACATTTCTTTACATCCACATGACATGTACAGCACACTCAGCTGCAATGGATGCTTTTTTCACACACAGTGGGCATGTACAGCACAGACAGCAACAGCACAGGTTTCACTAAACACAAACTAAAAGACACAAAAACAACATGCATGAGTAAGCTATGGAAGAACAAAGAATGTTTTGGGAGCTTTCTACTTCTTCAAATAGCAGCAGATCAGGCAGGATATATTTTCAATAACAAACGTTGCATTGTACTTTAAAAGGAATGAAGGGTTTTCATAAAGCCTCTGTGCTAAGCCATATGGACCGTGCCAGGGAGCAGGGACCAGGGGCTAGTACTGGGCGGGATGTTGCTGAAGTTAGAGGTACAGGGGGAAGGACAGAGGCTCCAGCCCAGCTTCGTTGAGTCAAAGTGTGCAGCCCACAAAGGAGCAGCAAGCACTTGCATGCCCAGGGGCTAGGGTCAGCCAGAGGCTCTGAGTGGAGAGAAGCAGTGTATATTTCCTCTAACACATGGAAATATCATCAACAGAAAATGCATGCTTCATTGCCTACAGCCACACATAAAACCCCATATTTCAAAGGGACCTATGAAATGTGGGAATTATTTCACAGATCCCTGTCATTTATGGGTTTTAGCTTAATGACATCCCCCAAACTGCTCTTTAACATTGTCAGGTTACTAGGATTATGCAGCAACAGAGGACCAAATATCTGACAGGCAGGAGTGTCCATTATGACAGAGGAGCGTCACCCCACTGCTCTAAATGCCCCCAGGAATGAAAAATAAAATAGTTTTTTTTTTAAAGTTTAAAAAGCTTTATTAAGTAAAGATAAACAACGTAAAACATCATTACATCTGCAAATAAAACAAAGAAATAATATACAACTAATAATAAGAGTGCAAATTGAAAACATTCCCCAACGAAGGGGAAAACCATTATACCGATGAACAGAGCTTTTATGAGTTTTTCATGAGGGGGAAGAAAGAAAAGAGGGGAGAAGAGGGGAGAGAGGGGAGGAAGAAGGCAACAAATTACACAATGTCTCATTATCAATACTTAACAAATAATCACCAAAGAAAGGATATAGACAACTAAATATTCATGTCTGGGTAGAAAATCCGTTAAGGGAGACCATAATAAATCTCTTTTGATTAATAAAGGTACTGATGTGGCATAAGCACGAAAAATAAAATATTAATAAAGTAAATTGATTACCGTTTTATTTTCCATCCTCTCGTCCTGAACCACGCGTCATGAGGGGCCGTGGCCATTGCTGCTGAGTGGCAGCAGCGAGCTGTGCAGTTCAGTTTAAAGTACACGTCTTTTTGGCCGGCTTTCTTGAGCCGGCCATCCAGACATGCGCTTTTAAACTTCTCTAACCTAGCTGTTTTAAGACAGCTGGAATAGAGAAAGCGCAGGCCTCAAGCGCTCTTGAGAGCGCTGAGTGAGGCCGCTCTCTCCAATCCTGGCGCTGCTCTCATGCTGGTTACAAACATTAGAGCAGCACCAGTATTCCTTAAGGGAATTCACTGGAGCCCAAGGAGGCCGGAGTGACGAGGACGTCGGAGATCGTGCAGCAAGCAAGGTAAGTGTTTTTTCTTTTTATTTACACACACCACTCACTTTGCATGCATGCATGCATGCACCAACACCACATATGCCCCTCCCTCCGCGCCCCCCCCACGCTGCATAAGTGCCAGCCGCCGCTGCCTGCAGGGTTAACTAAATTAGGAGCCAACAGTCTCTGAAGCATGCCAAGGTGTGAGGGAAATTTTAGGAGTATTATGGTCTTTGATATGTTCTCTTTTTATTTACACACACCACTCACTTTGCATGCATGCATGCATGCACCAACACCACATATGCCCCTCCCTCCGCGCCCCCCCACGCTGCATAAATGCCAGCCGCCGCTGCCTGCAGGGTTAACTAAATTAGGAGCCAACAGTCTCTGAAGCATGCCAAGGTGTGAGGGAAATTGTAGGAGTATTATGGTCTTTGATATGTTCAGCAGTGGGTCCTCTCCTGGTCCTTAATGCCTTGTGTTGGGGCTGTGCTTTTAAGTGCGTTCAGAAAACCAATAAAATATGTTTATAAAAAAAAGAAATTAGGAGGCAAGAGAATGCAAATTGTGTGGCATTACGGCATAATCCCTTGCATTAATATTTCATCCATTTGAGGTAGAAAAAACTTTTTTTTGTTGAAATCTGTAAATTATGTGGCAAGTATAGTAAATCCATTCTATGCAACTGGACAGACACAATATTAAATAATTGCACTGGCCCTGACCATTTAATCTTTTATCAAAAATATATTCATGGAAGGTAACAAATCCTTAACATTTTAATGTCAATCAATGTCCCTTGTTAGATGCACCTTGAAGAGAACAGTATCAACAAATTTTCACTTGTGTTTTTAACAACACAAATGGTGTCTTTTTTGTAAATCTAAAATTCTGCATTCTTACCTAAATAATAAAGTACATACCCCCACATGCATCATTGTAGGATTTTGCATTTCCTAAATTGCAAAAATTAAGGAATCACAATTTAGGAATTGTAAAATCCTATGCATCAAGAAATCCTAAAAGTTTTTAGGATTTCTTAATTTTCGGAAATTGCGATTTCTTAATTGCGAATCGCAATTAAGGAATGGCATTACATTGATTCCTATGGGCCTAGAGGCCCATAGGAATCAATGCCGTTTTGCATTTTTTTTTTTTGCACTCGAAATTTGTTGATGCATTGCAAGGGTGCAGAGGGGGGTCCAAAGGACCCCCCCTGCACCCCTGAAATGTATTTTAACGTGCATGTTTCACACACACATGTCCTAAGGACATGTGTGTCTGTAACATGAAAGTTTAAAAAATGCATTTTTTTGCTTTTTTAAAGATTTTCGCAAATTAACACGAGGGTCAACCTCGTGTTAATTTGCACTTCCTATTTCAAAATTTGCAATTTTTTTTAAAATTGATGCATTGCATTTAAGGAATCGCACAAATGCGATTCCTTAAATGCATTCGCATTTTTAGGAAATGCAAACAATAGCGAATTTTGAAACTCTGTTTCATGCATCCCAAAAACGTATTTAGGAAGCGCAAACGGCCGAATTTACCGATTCGCACCGTTTGCACTTCCTAAATAGGTTGATGCATGTGCCCCTATGCTCTTCTTTTTACTGCTAGCAACCAACAGTGCAGTATTTCACCTACTAATTTCAACAAACATTTTCCTTTTAAGTATCTATCTGCCTGCCTGTCTATTCGATAACCCTTATTAAATTCAATGTGTTCGATGCATATAAATGCCACAATCTGAACCTTCACTCTGGGGCTTATTGAAAAACCAGAGACGCTAAGACATGCAACAAAAACACATTATTTGTTTTCTTTATCATACACCAGTTGTAGCAGTAGTTGTACTATGTTTCCCAAGTTAAGGACACTTTTGAAACAATAAACCTCTGAAAAATATGTCTAGGTGACCTGTTTCCTACGTTTGACTATCAAGGAATAAACTCATTTTACAAGCACAAACGTAAGGCTCGCTGTATTACTGATTCACTGTTGATTAGGATTTAAAATATTCATTTGAATTAAATTCTTTCCATTGAATAGAGTGTGGTCTTCATACACATACTAGGAAGAGGTCTGGCCACTCCAGCTAGTCACTTCAGGGTAGGGATCTTTCAAGAGCTAAGAGAAGCAGGGCAGACCAAACAGCCACATCTGCTGTGGTTTTAGGTCTCGCCTGTCAATGCGCATGCGCATCGAGCAAGCGAGACTATAGGGGCTCATCCACTCTTTATCCAACTTGCAAGGAATCGTGGCGATTCCTTGCAGTGCCCGTGACTTTTAAGCTCAATGCGCATGCGCATTGAGCTTAAAAGCGCGTGCACATGCCCCCAGCCGCCTGCCTTGCCTACTCTCCCGCCCCCTCACTTCTTGATTGCACGGCCGCTAGGCCGTGCCTCCCCTACTCTCCTCCTCCTACTCTGTCTGTTCCCGCACTCCTCCCACACCCCCGCTCCGCCCCCTCCCCTGCCTGCCATGTCGCGTCGCATTTCTCCTCCCCCCTCCCCCCTCCCCCCAGCCGCCTGCCTTGCCTACTCTCCCGCCCCCTCACTTCTTGATTGCACGGCCGCTAGGCCGTGCCTCCCCTACTCTCCTCCTCCTACTCTCCTCCCGCTACACCCTTCAGGTTGCTCTTCGCAGTTGCGCTCCCCACGCTGAGACGTTGTGTTCCTCTCGGCTCTACTTGGCTTTCCTTTGTTTGGGTCTCCTGTTCCCGGGCCCTGCAGCGGCTCGCGAGGTCCGGGGGCCTGTTTGGGATCAGTGCTGGCTCGCGCGCACATCTCCCGCCTCTTCACTCTTCCCGGAAGGTCGCCGTTCCTTCAGTTAGGACTTTAATCTCGAGTCTTATGAGGTCCTCTCATAACCCCTCGCTGGTGGGGGCAGCTTTGATTTGTCCACTCGGACCCCACACGTTCCTCGTCACAGAGGCACATCCTGTGAGAAACGACCAGTGGCCACACACATGGCGCGGGGCCTTACTAGCTCCTTCCGCTTGACTGGTTTCTTTCACAGCTCTGCTCCATTGTTCCTCTGTCTGCTAGAGTTCTACGGCTGTTAACTGCTTCATACAGAATCCACCATTTGAGATATTTCCCATAATGCTAAACAAGCTGTGCTGAAGCCATCTTAGTCACGCCGGTAATTACACAAACTTATGAGGCATGTCAATCAGAGGTCCCTAGGCATCCTGGGAGATTTCGACCCCCACACACTCTCACTGCCTAAACATTTGCTCTCGCACCGGGTAAGTGTTGTGTAAAAACCTGCCTAAAATGGAGCGCCGCATTCCGATGCTCTATCTCTGTTTGCAATCTACCTAGCAAAGCCGCGAGCAAAGTTTACCTATTGTGTTTCAGCGGGAAAAAAGGTGGTAAAACGTAGGCGCTGACTTATTTGCATCTTTATAGAGGGGTTGTAGTAGAACTGTGCCAAGATTTTGACAGTCTTCTGCTGCTCAACCATTCAGTAAATATTGCAGCTCCCCTTTGATTTGCGACGTTTAACTAACTGGTAAGTCACTGGTAATAATTTTGAAGGGCAACATATGAATTGGGATGAATTCTTACTTGCCAAATAACATCTGATAAGTTGCGCGGCTTATTAGCGTTGGAGGGGGCGAATTAAGTTGGGTGAACATTTTCCATTCTAAGTGTTGGAAGTGTGACAGCCACTTTGTCAGGTCCATAGTGGAACTTTACTTTGTGAGTTACCATTATCCGCATAGAAAACACCCTCAACCTTTACACTGAGATGTATTTTGTCGAGGTATTTTCAGTAGCTTGTGTGATTTTTGAATGTGCACTATGCTCTAGCATGCAATTTTAATACGAGATGATAGCAGGTGCTCACACCCCCTCACCCTCACCCACCTTCACACCCTCAGCCTCACACCCTAACCCTCACACCCCCTCACCCTCACTCCCCCTGACCTTCACACCCCCTCACCCTCACACACACCCTCACCCTCACACACCCCCTCACCTCACCCTCACACAACCTCACACCCCCTCACCCTCACACCCCCTCACCCTCACACCCCCTCACCCTCACACCCTCACACCCCCTCACCCTCACACACCCTCACACCCCCTCACCCTCACACCCCCTCACCCTCACACACCCTCACCCTCACTCACCCTCACTCACACTCACTCACACTCACTCACACTCAGTCACTCTCACTCACACTCAGTCACCCTCACTCACCCTCACTCACCCTCACTCACCCTCAACCCCTCACTCACCCTCACTCATCCTCACTCACCCTCACTCACCCTCAACACCTCACCCTCACCCACCCTCAACCCCTCACCCTAACTCACAATAACCCTCCCTCACCCTCACCCTCACTCACTCTCACTCACCCTCAACACCTCACTCACCCTCAACACCTCACTCACACTCAACTCCTCACTCACCCCCACCATCACTCACCCTCAACACCTCACCCTCACACAGTGCAATAGGTCTCACAGGATTTTTAGTTAAAGCTTTTACAAATGTTTATTGCTTTTTTGATTTGTAATTCTTTAGCATTGGCTACAAAAAATAAAAATGCAAAAGATTTACAACAAAAAACCCATAAACAATTCTAAATGCACTAACTCTAATGCTGCGAGACCTATTGCATTTCCAATGCTTGTTTAAAATAGACTGTAATGTGGTTTTGGCCTCACGCTGCTGGGCGAACCCTCAGCTTTGGCCTATTTGCATTTCATTCAGAGGGAAATAAACTCTTGCAATACACTGCACTACACCAAGCATCTCTGCGTTAGATGAAACGGACAAAGAGTCTCTTTATAGCCTCATAATTGAAGTGTTACTTACCGCCATGGCCATTACTGTTCTAAATCCATATTTATGTTTGTATAGGGTTCTTTAGTCAGAAAACTAAGCCGCCCATCTGCAGCCGAACAACCATTGTTGAACTCCAAACATCAATTTAGACAAACAATGATTTTACTGTCATTTTTCCCCCTCTTCGTTGTATTTTTTGCTTAATTTTTCCGAATTTTCTGAAAATGAAACTTGAGTCAAAGACAGGACTGGTAGGAAGATAGGGGAAGAGAAAGACTCTTGTATGTCGCTAAATACTAAATACACAATTGAAGAGGGAAGGTGATCTATGCATGCACCTAATTCATGAGAAAATTCCCTTTCGTTCTTTAGCTTGTAAATCAGCTGATAAATCAAATTTGAAAGCACTAAGAAACATGATATCGAGGGAATGGGCAGAAGTCATACACATGGGCGATGCTGGGTAGAGGAGCCTCTGTTCAGAGGTGGGACTGAGTGCAGGTCAGTGCTTAATTTGAGCGGGAAGACTCGACACAGGCCCTTAATTGGTTTCCGGTGCTTGGCACTGGCACTTAATTGTCATCACCACACTTAAAAAACTCTGCCACATGGTGGCGCTGCTCATCTAATATAGAGATGAGCTGAACAATGATTTTTTATGAATACAATATGCATAAAAATAAAAATACCTGCCTCCCCAGCCATTCCTTTAGCTTTGGGGACCTGGAATAATCAGAACCATTGCAGTTTCAGGCGAGAAAGATGGTTAGCATTTGTTTTGATACCGTCATTGGCAGCGATGACGGGGTACAGGGTGGTGCAACCTGTAGTGGCCTCGTGCTCAGGGCCCCGGCACTTATTATTATGCAAATTAAGCACTGGTGCAGGTAGAGGGATGGTTGACAGTGGAACCTCCAAGATAAGGAGAGGAAGACACAGCAGGCATGGGCATGTGAGATGCTGGGCATCGGAATTTCTGTGCTGTGAGAAGTTGGCCTGGCATATGATGTCCACTATTCTAGTGGGCACCTTGCACCAGTCCAAACGACTCTTATTGATGGTAGGTTTAGACAACCTTTATAGAAAGCTATCCTAGTGGTAGCTATGAAGAGCAGCCTTCAGGCTAAGTCTTGAAGGAATGTAAAGCAGCTTGTTTTACCAGTCTATAATCTCATGAATGATAAAAATGAAAGGAGAACCACACCGGGTATATATAAAATATATATGTATTTATTCTAAACACAACCCTCTAGTCTCTTTATGAGGCTAGAAGTAAAAGTACAATACAAGAACTTAAGTAGCACACAGTAAATTAGCACAGTATATGTTTTTCCCTAGGGGCCTCACAAACCATATACTAAGAAAGTGGTATAAGTACTGCTCTGAACTTAGAGACAAGGCCTAGGGCCTGTTGAACCGCTGGGGCAACCAGGAAGGTAGGGTCGCAGGAGACCCACGGGGGATGCGTGCAGTTTCTAAACACAGCCGCGAATCACCATGGACTTCTATGGAGAAATTTACAGTTAAAATTTTAAAGAATAAGGACACTTAGGAGTCGACTACGGTAAAACCCCTTCAGGACTGGACCCTTCGAGAGTCAAGACCCACGGGAGCACCGAAGTACTCGTGTCACCTCACCCAGGGAAGCCGGGTGCATAGGTGTCTTTTCGTGTCGGGTTTCGTCATCGTTTCTTATGGAGAGCTGCAAAGAAGTGCTGCAGGCGACCAGGTGAAGAGTGTCCGGATGGATCAAATGGTGGATCGGAGATCTGAAGAACCTGAAAGCAGAGGGGACAGAATCTGGGTCACTAGCCAGTGACCAGGAAGGTGACAATAAGATGCCAGCCGATGTCGGGTGATTTCAGGTGATGTAGGTGAAACTTGACTCTTCAGCCACGAGGACCAGGAGGCGTCGACGAGGACCAGGAGCTGGATTCGAGCTGTCCCACATCGGATGTCGAGTGCTGCAGCATCAGTATCTGGATTGGACCCAACAAGCCTTGGCAACAGCAACCCACGCAGAATGGAAAGATTGGCTTCCGAGCAGACCAGCAAGGTCTGAGGGACTCACCCTTTAGAGGGGAGTCAGGGCACGTCTGGAGCAACCAGGGAAGCCCAAGAAACAAAAGATTTACCTTCGTGGGGACCCACCAGTCAACCGACTAGGGATCGCGAAGGAGCCTCGAGCAGGAATGCCAAAAGCGGGCCCACTGAACACTCGTGGAGTGTAGGCCCACAATCTTCAGTGCAAAAGGTGCTCAGGGCTTGGACTACAAGTAGCCCAATGCACAACTTCCGGTCCCACGTCTCTCGTGATGGCTACAGGTCTCAGCTTTGCTGGGGACTCGTGTCGGCCTCGTAGATGTCTGGAAGTCCATGTCCTGTGTCGCAGATTGTTCGGCATCCGGCGGGAGCCTTGAAAATGGAGACCAGCAAGATGCTTCGTTGGTGCCTGTTTGAACAGGGGAGTCACTCCTTGACCCCAAGGGAGATTTCTTCAGTCTTTCAGTCGAAATGAAATGTCAAAGGTCCAAGATATATGTTGCAGAGTTTCGTCCAGGGTAATCTAAAGTCCTAGGGACTAGGTCTGATTTTCAGAGAAAGGAGAGATTGTGATCTTGTCAATAAGTTGTGGGGAATTTTCAGAAATACAATAATAGACAACAAGCATCGGTAAAGCCAAAAGGTGTGTGAACTATTGTCTTTGTCAATATGTTTTATCTTTAGGCATGTTGCAGAGCAATGCAGCTGCTGCTGTGCAACAGGACTGAAAGTTAAAAAAAGCAAAATAAAAAAACACATGAGACGAGCTCTGGCGCTTTTTTATTTTTGCTTTCAATGTATGCCATAGTGCTTTTTTGAACTTTAATTGCAGAAGAGCATAGGTTATAACACATTAAAGTGACACTGCAACTTGAAAGTCGCATGTATGGTTGTAAAACACTGATTGCAAAAGATTTACAAAAGGTTAAAGGACCTCTCGAGCAGATCTGACAATACTAACTACACAGAAACATAGGTTGGAATCAAAGTTATGGATAAATGACCTATTCTGAATTTGATTTTAATCTGTACTGATGTACGACCAGAGCAAACACAGCACCAGCTTGAGTCTGCACTCTGAGGAAGCAGTAACTTCAAGGTCATAGCAATGTGAGAAAATACAACAAGGGAAATAATGTACACATTGAAAGGGAGATCCTGCAGATGCTGGAGAGGATGTCTTCTGGTGTTCACCTCAGATGTGGCTCACAGTAGTAACCACAGAGCAGAGTGGGATGCCTCTGGTATTCTTTGGCACAAGATGGAAGGTGAGGACAACTTCCCAGGCAGGGAAAGTGTATTACCTGCATTCCAGTGGCTGGAGGGTGGAGATGCAGACACAAGTGTGAGTATGGGGATAGAAAAGGGGATCCTTTTACACATGAATTGAAGACTTTGTTAGCAAGTGGCTGTTGATTCTTCTTCTTGAAGCACTGCCTTTTAGTATGTTTTGGATGAGGGGTGGAGTGGCTGGTTGAAAAGAGCCCTTTAGGTGACACGAGACCATTTGCCTACCTTGATCACTCTTTCAGTTCAGAGGCCTGACACCTTTATGTGCCTCTGTTGTGGGTGCTCCAGGGTGGAGACTGCCCTACTGTGTGGGGCATCACTACATAAAGGCTGTCTGGAGAGCAGACTGGAAAAGACATTTGGCAGGAGGACCAACCAAAACAGGTTCTGAAGTGTGAGACAATGTTTGCACCTGCAGTGTAAGTAAGTATTCTGTTTTTAATTGAATGAATCACTTTTATGTTGAAATGAAAGAAACTGGCATTGTTTTGGGGATACTGCGATCCAGTCTCCAATTCCACTGATTCAAGGCCATGCCAGAAACAAGCCAACACTCAACGGAAGACCGCAGATTTGGGACAAAGGGGCCAAGGCTACAGCTATGGGTGCCCGCAATTACCCATCCCTTTCACCCTAGAAAATGTTTCTCCGTTGCAGCCACGGCCGGTGGTAGGTGTAACTGCAGGGCCGTGACGTAGGGAGGGGGAGGGGCAGTGTGGGGGGTTCTAATGTATGGATTACGGACTTTAATAGGTAAGTAAACATATAAATACATAAAACGAATTTTGTTGCGCGCACTGCATCGCATTTGGTGATACAGAGCACACAACGAAATTCGTCTTATGGGAAAATTTCCACCTACAATATGTGCCTCATGTGAATGTGTTGTCATCTTGTCACGTGATGCAATTGATGAATGTAGTTTCCACCTGTCTCTTATTTTTTCATGTCAATGTTGGTTTGTGATTAGATTTCACTTCTTTTAGACTCCTAGATACCCTTTGTTGTATACTCATGATCCTGATAGGGGCATGTATCTAGTCTGAGTCGGTAAACCAGCCCTTTGACCCCCTAAGTAGCTTGTTGTATAGGTTAATTGTCAACACCAGGATTGTACCAGTCTGCCACATGGTGATGCTGATAAAAATGACTATTAAATGCTACCCAAGCAAGCTATTCTTATAGATTTGGGGGCCAAGAATAGGCTGAATTGTCACACTTGTAAGAGTGTGATGGTTAGTAATTATATTGGCACAGCCATGGCAGCGTGGGCAGGGCAATGGGTGGTGCAAGCTGCAGTGGCCTCCTGAGGAGGGCCCAGCACTTAATGTTTTACAAATTAAGCACTGCCCTGACCACTTAAAGCCCTGCATACACTGCTCAAAACTCTTGGAATTCCATTAAAGTCCCAATTTTTAAGAAGGGCCAGAGAGGGGACGCAAGATGTTATAGGCCGATATCATTGTTGGATTCGTCCTTTAAAATACTAGGGAAGGTGATCCTAGCCAAGATCTCAACATGGGCAACTAACAACGACATCTTGTGCGATGCACAGTATGGCTTTAGACCTGGCAGAGGCACTGAAGACCAGTGCCTCAATTTACATCTAATAGTCAGTAAATACACTGTGGCCTCAAAGGGATCAATCTATTTGGCATTTATGGACTTGTCCACAGCTTTTGACCTAGTCAATAGGTCAAAGCTGTGGACCATGCTGCTGGATATGGGGTTAGATCAGGCATTGGTGTACTTCCTGGCTGATTTGCATAGAGATCTGACAGCGGCCATACGCATGACACAGGAGGGGAAGTGTACGGCTGATTTTAAGTCCGGGAGGGGAGTACGCCAGGGTTGTATTTTGGCCCCAATGTTATTTTCATTATATATTAATTCTTTGGGTGCAAATCTGACTGCAACGTCTGTAGATGTCCCGTGCATGGGGGGTACCCCATTGCCAGTCTTATTATATGCTGATGATACAGTACTACTGGCGAGGACACCCATAGGTTTACAACGTCTTTTAAATTCCTTTGGGAATTTTATGCGAAGTCTAGACCTTGTAATTAATGTAGAAAAATCGCGTGTGATGTTCGTTGGGAAAGGCAGAAATAAGATCAAGACCCTCTCTTGTAATGACTCAGTAATATCAAAAGTAAAAATCTTCACATACCTTGGTGTAGTGTTTGATGATCTGGGTAGCTGGGTTCCCCAAGTTACCAATAAAAGAGTGGCAGTAAAAAGATCATCGGCTGCTATCCTAGGCTTTGCGAAAAGACTGGGTGGGAAACCCCCTGAGGCAATTTTGGCGATATATAGAGCCAAAACAATAGCCATAGCCAGGTATGGGGCAGCAATCTGGGGCTATAAAGATTTAACTGTGATACAGAGAGAGGAAAACAAATTTTTGCGATCCCTCCTGGGCCTTCCCCAATCCACATCATCTTTTGCGGTCCATTCAGAGCTGGGAATGGGATATATCGCGGACATCCTAAACATGGCGCCGCTTTTATTATGGATTAGAACCTGGCTTAACGCCAAACTTACACTGAATCATAAGATTATTATTGATTGTTTGGGGCGGGACAAAGTGGCTGATATTAAATGGTTGGCCTATATTAAAAAAACTTCAGCGCTTTTAGGTCGACCGGAACTATATCTAGACCCGGAAAATTTGAATAAAGAAGATATCAACTGGGTAAAACTGAATTTTATTAAGATCCGAGAAATGGAAAGAGAGTCGATTGAAATCTCTAAACCCACAGTAAGGTCACATTTTATGCTGATTACTTCAATATCAGTGCAACCATATCTGACCATTGTCACACGCCCATATCACCGCTGGTTGCTGACCAAATTCAGATTTAATCAGGCACATTTTCTGCTGGGTATTTATGAGAAATGGTGTGCCCCAATGGATAATGTGCCATGTGAATGTGACAATTTCTCCGATCAGGATTTGATACATTTTGTATTCTTTTGTCCCTTCTTTTCGGAAGGCAGGTCAAAATATATTAAGCCCCTCCTAAGGGAAATGGGTTTTTTACAGTTAAAACCTGCATTGTTGTTTCTTCAATTAATGGAAAATCATCGGGTCATGTTCTGTGTAGCGAATTTCTTGATTGCATCAATCCGCGCTAGACGGAAGAGACTCCAGACGAGTATAGCTGGGGTGAATGTTTGCCCTATACCTGATAGTATGATTTAATTTCCAGGTTCTGCTTCATTTTATATATGTTTTATAATGAAATATGAAACATTGTTGATAATGGTGTAAATCCTGTGTGTCACACAATTCCTATGTATTGCTAACGAATTTTAAATGTAGTTATCAACAGCTCTGTATGATGTTTTTATGTATTTGCATAGTATACTTTTATGATTTTTATTTAATCGAATAAAGTGTTTTTGACTTGACTTGACTGTTTTCCCCATTTAAAGCAATAGCTAATGCTGCAGGGCCCCACCCAACCACTCTCAGTCTGTGACGTTCGCAGTTTCCACAGGACACCAGAACAATGTTTTTACTAAGAGCACGACAGTGACGACGTTTCTAATTTCCCGTCGGATTTGAAGGGAATACTCTTCACATCAACTATAGACGCCCAGCAACCTTGCAAGAGGCGGCATGAGCAGTGTCAGCTGACAGCGCGCATTTAAAAAAGTTAAATGAAAGCAACATTTCTAAAACATAAGCTTTCATGGGATGAATTCCTCGCCGGAATGAACAAAAAGAAGCTCTGTGTGGGACACGCACACTTGGGCGATTGAGCCACCGAGTAACTTGACATGGTAAAAATAGAAACTTGTGCCAGAAGGCACATTTAAAAAAAAGTTTTGCTAAATCACATTCATTCCAAAAGCCTCCCCCTCCATAAAGTATTAGAGCTGGGGGTGGTGTTTCTACATAGTAGTCGTTTTTTTAATTCCACAATCTACGTGTGGCCCTGATTAAAGACAACCTTTCCATTACTTTAAATGCTTGCAACAATCGGTGCGATGGTCATAGTTTATTCTTTTCAATCCTCGGTTAAGACTTTTATATAACAACACGTCACGGATTCTTGCAGATCGTTTCTGATTGGCTGGCAGCGGTCTTTAAGAACCTCATTAGCCTCTGAAAATCTCTGTGCTGACGCAGTGCCATGAACGGCTCAACATTCCGATCTGGCACAAACTCTTTTGCAATTCTGTACCTGCTGATTTCAGAATAAATGTATTTTGTGTGTTGTGGTGGTGTTTGCATTCCCTGCCTGGTCATTTAGAATTCACATTGTTGCACTACCCACTGATGAGCTCAAATGTAAAAACCTGTGAGTTACATGGTAGCTGTTTACTAGGAATTGTGCAGGTGTTCGTGTGCTGCTGTCCAGTTTTATGCTGAACCCACGGGCTTTTAAAATGGTAAGTAAATCTACGCAATGTGTTCCAACTAGGGTGACCAACTGGCATGGGTGCAAATTCAGGACAGCGAGTGTAAAAATTCAGGACAAAGGGTCAAAATTTAGAAAAAAAATTCAGGAAAGCAGGTCAAAATTCAGGACAAAAGGTACGTTTTACAGACACATCAGAGAAGGTTGCGCAGTAGTGTATAAGTAAGTAAATAGTCAACCACTAAAGTACAAGTGAAAATAAGTTTATATTAGGTTGAGACAATTGTGCACTTCATGGTTTGTCAGTATGCGTGCAGCTTTAAGCAAATGTGCAGGTCTTTTTGTGGTAACAAAACCGCCCCTACCTTTCCAGCTCCCAGAGTAAACGCCTGATGCCCGGTCCGGCCAGTCTGGCCTTGATACCACCCTCCAATGGCGCCCCTCATCTTCACATAGACCCTTTCTCATGTGTATTTAATTTCTTCTACGGTGCTACTCATCCCAAGTATATGGGGGAGAGTGTTGGAGGGCGTTACAACACACACATATTATATAAAGACAATCACTCATATAAATGTGAAAGTCAATGTATAGGAAATGTTGCTTAAGCTAATGGGGCTTACAATGTGCAATCATACTTTCATCCATCATTCAGTCTTTCACCATTCATTCTGTCCTTCCATCTGTGTGCCCATCCATGTCCATATTCATCCATTTACAAACTTATCCATCAGGTATCCTTCCATCCAACATTTCACTCATCCCTCAATCCACCCTTTTACTCATTCATCATCCACCCTTTCACCCTATCCATCCGTACACTCATCCATCCACTCTTCCACCCATCCATCCATTCACTCATCCATCCAGCCATTTACCTATCCAGCCATCCTTTCACTTACTCATTCATCCATCCAGTCACTCATCCCTCCACCCATTCACCCATTCAGTCATCCATTTACCAATCCCCCTTTCTCTTTGAATTCTCCTTTCACTTAGCCACCCATCCTTCCATCCACCCACCCAGCCATCTACTAATCCACTCATGAATCCACCCATTGAACCTTTCATTCATCCATCCTTTCACTCATCCATCCATCTACCCTTTCACTCCTTCACTCACCTATCCTTCCTTTTGCCAATCTACCCACCCTTTCACTCACTCATCCAGCCTTACATCCACCCTTTCACTCATCCGTCCATCCATTTACCCTTTCACTTATCAATTCATAAATCCAAACTTTCACTTATCAATTCATCAATCCATCCATAATTTCACTCATCCATCCACCCACTCACTCTGCCGTCATCCACCTTTTCACTCATCCATCCGTCCATCCATCCATCCATCCATCCATCCATCCATCACTTCACTCATATATCCAGCCATCCATCCAACCATCCCTTCACTTACTTACTCACCTTTTTACATTAATTATGAGACCCATCAAGAACTCCACCTTCACTGTAGTTCCTAAAGCAAGGGGTGGGGTGGGGTGGGGCAGGGTTCGCTATGCCCCTGCACAGAGGCAATCTGAAAAAGTGGAAGGCATGAGTCATGCATGATGCACAGTGCCTGGACGTGAGGCGACTGTGACATGGTGTTGTTTTCAGAGCTTTAAGTGGGATGTAAAAACTAGGAGGGGTCTCTCCAAAAGGGTGTTTAATGTAAAGAATTGTGTGGCTTAAGACACATAAGCTTATTATATTAAATGTGCTGCCAGACTGGTATTTTTGTTGCTTCTGTCATTGCACCCAGATGTATAATACAACAAGTAACGTTACACTTAGAACAAGTAACATTACACCTACAACAAGCCAGATCTATTGGCTTTGTCAATGGTTGTTAGTTGCCTAAAATAAAAAAGCAGCAACCATGCCTGCTCTATTACTATAACCCCTTCCTTTGAACTTCTTTCACCGCCTTCCTTTGGTTAACTGTATTCTCACCTAGCAGCAACATGGGCGTTTTTGCACTTCCAGGCAGGACCGAGGCAGGACGAGACCACCACATGCTGTGCCAGCCCAGACTGAACTATTGTCATTCTGTATGTGGCAATCAGCCCCACACAGAATGACAATGGGCGGGGTGGGGCTGCTCTTGTGCTCAGAGGAGTTCGAGGTGCCCTGTCAGGGGGATGAGGCCTCGTAGGGGAACAGCTCTGTTCCCCTGCAATGCCTAAAATTACGGACAAAAGGTGTCTGTAAAAAGGATCCTCACGTACAACGGACGTGAGGTCCAATTTACGGACTGTCCGTGAAATGTACGGACGGTTGGTCACCCTAGTTCCAACGAATTTGCACCATGCAAGTGCCAGCACAAAACCTCAGTAAAAAAAAACATTATTTCAAATACTTATTGCAACGCAGAGGTTCAAGTAAACTCCACGTCTATTTCATGTACTATCCACACCCTGGAGCTATACGTCCTATATCCCACAAAGCTGCTTATTAAAAACATATATATATATTATATATATATTATTTATTTATATATATATATATATATATATATATATATATATATATATATATATATATATATATATATATATATATATATATATATATATATATATATATATATATATATATATATATTCAATCTGTGTTTGTCCCCAGGGCCTCCCGGGTCCAAACCAAAAGAAGCCGCAACTTCAGTCAATGCGTTTTTTAAGAAACTGATAGATTTAATGTTCAAATCTCTACAGCATATTTCACAGCGAAAAACCAACGCGTTTCGTGAGCTCCCCACTCACTTGATCACGGTTGTTCAAGAGGAGAGCGGAACCATCCTGGGATTATATATATATATATATATATATATATGTTCACTGAAAAAAACAAAGGTTAAAGTGGAGCTATACGTGAGGTTCAGCCGTGGCCCGTGCAGGTAAGAGCAGTGGGGCCAGGTGGGGAAGGATTTCGACGGATGATGATTAGGGAAAATGTACATTTTATTTAATTTTTCCCTCGTCACCGTCCATCGAAATACCCCCAACCCGGCCCCACCGCTCTTACCTGCACCGGCCGCAGCTGGTGAGGTAGTTAGTAATAGTATAATTTACACCAAAAAAAACGTAGAAATTCACTGAAAAAGCAGTACCATTTAAAAGACAAAAAAGTAGGGAAATACGCTAGTAACGTAACTGACGTAAGTATAACTTTCACAGCCATATATTTCAGATGTCATCAGTGATGTAGTATGTGAGGTCATAAGCAGTGCATCACGTGATCGCCAAATGACTATTGCACATGCTGGTACTTTGTGCAGACTGGTGTCTGTGCACGCCAACAACCCTTTGATTCAGCCCACGCTTCTGAGACCTGCCACGTCAGTGGGTGAGGACAGCAACACGGATGCCTAACATCAAGCATCATAGGCAGACATCTGGTATAAAAATTGTTACTTTGCTGCTTTTCATCTATATGCATACAGGTACATTCCTTAATGTGCATTTACAATCTAATTTAAAAGGTTGACAAATACTTGGAAAACAAGAAAGAAAAAGATGAATATAGGATATATGTGGTTTCTTCTATAGGTCACTGGGTGGCAGTGTATCTGGTCCTACTGCCTGGCTATTATTGTCCAAAGGCATAACGCTTTGAGGACAAAACCTGGGGCCTTATTTATGAAAGCCTTGCGCCACCGATGCGTCACTTTTTCCCATGTTAAAAGTGACGCACCGGCGGCGCAAGTCCTTCATAAATAAGGCCCCTGATGTTTTAGGAGAAATAACATCAGAGCTCATATTTGAAATGATATAACAAGCAAGAGAACAGTGGACAATAATATCCATACATTTATTGGTATTTGATGATCACAACCCAAGCTGGTATGCGAAACGGCAGACAACAGATAATAATAATAATAACAAGCATTGGAATCACCAATTGTTTCATAGGTGCTGAAAGACGTCCGCCAACTGAGGACCATGGTGACTGGGATACTAGAAGCAGCAGAACTCTGCCTCCTAATCATGCTGCTGAGCATCTGAAGCAGAACTACTTTACTTATAGCACATACCGTGCATTGATGGCAATCAGATGTGGAAGACTGTCCGACTAGCGACCTTAGTGTTCCAATGATTGATTGCCTATATGAAACGCCTGCCTAGAAACCCAGGTGTATGCATGTTTTATTGATTTGTATACTGCACTAATCACCTGAGAGGGTATACAGGCGATTGGGCAGGTGTGTAGGTTTGTTGTCTTCGAGGTGCTTATACGAAGAGCCAGGTCTTCATCTTTTTGCGGAACCTAAGAAGTGAGGAGGAGGCTCTGATGTGTCGAGGAAGGTCGTTCCATATCTTGGGTGCAATGTAGTAGAATGAGCAACCTCAAGTTATCCTTTAGCGGATGATGGGAATGTGTGTGAATGAGAGATAGGCAGAGTGTGGGTGTCTGGTGGATTGGTGAGAGTATATGCGGTGGTGCAGCGAAGCATTAAACTGTGAAAAAATGTAATTAAACTTACCTCCTCACCACGTCAGTTGTATGTCAGTCTATCTCATATAGAAGTATTGGCTGACATAAATATTCTATCCTAAATATTGCGTATAACATTGTTCTCTCATTGGTTGTAGAATTATTGTTTAAATGCAATGAGGCAATATTTTTAAAGACCAAAGTTTTATAGGCAATATTTATGTTAAATGATATTCCGACATAATGGTACCAATGCAGCCCTCACCGACTATAATAAGTAGAAGCTGCAATCTGCCAGAAATTCTTCTTTTGGACAGAATGTCCTGCCCGTCTTTAGGCTCTATCGGATTTTTCTTTAGGCTCAAAAGAGGGGAATCCCTCTATTGGTTTGGCTGTGAGCTGGCCAAAGAAGCTGGTGATGACCAAGATGCTACAACTGGTTACTAAACAATTGATCCTAGATCGGAGGCAAAGCTGTTACACTCCCTAATTTTTTAGATAAGGTGCTTCGGATGCAGGATTTACTAGATGCCCTGGAACCTGTGGACTGATTACTATTTACACAATTAAAGTGGTCAGAGACCTTCCAAATGGATGAGTGTCTCCTAGAAACAATAAATTGAGCACTGCAGAACAATATCCCAAATCAGGTAGCCTAGCCCTGCAATACCCAACGTATGCCCTATGCAGAGCCCCACTAGTCTGATGAAAAAGATGGTGACAGTGGGACAGAGCCAAAACGTCCCAACGTCTAAGGAAGAAGGCTTGTTCAAGCAAGGTGCAGTTAAAAAACACATTTTAGACCTATTTCTGTGGACCATCCCAGTTTGGAATTGCAGAGGTCACGTACGGTTATATCAACGAGCAAGATACTCTTCTCATATGGGTGCCCCTCCTCTTGAAATAAAGGTTCAGGGCAAGGTGTAAAGTAAAACTAATGATCTCGCTCAAAATTTGGCAGTTATCTGTTTGCATATCTAATTTGGCAACACAGCAATTAGAAGAGAAATTAAAAAGACCCACGTCAGTCAATTTTCCAAACTAAGCTGTCAGCTGTAATACAAAAATTGAGGTAATTGGAGAAAGAGTGCCATGTGTGTATTTATCGCTCCCCGATTTGTAGGAATTCTTACATAGCGTGCTATACGCATTGTTCCAAACAAGACAGCACAGAGGCTGGGGGCTGCCAGTTTCCCAAACTTGGTGTTAAATATCTCAACATTCGTCAAAGTTCAGCAGATCATACCTGCTGAAATTTAACAAAGAAAAAGTATACTTTAATTACCTTATCATGCAGATTTTGGTGCGTTAAACACCAAAATCTGAACGTTATTTTGTACCAACTCGTAATAGATGTTATTTATCGCACCCGATAAAATAACGTACCTCGTGGTATCGTTATTTCTCAGGTGCGATCAATAGCACTAAAAGTCATAATTAGGGCCCTGATGTCACAGATGGAAAACACAAAGTTAATAATTTATTTCCCGAGTTATTTTTATATTTATAAATTCACAGTTGAGAGCTTGCCTTGTTCGATGCAGCACATATACAGATGTACTTTGAACTGCCCTACCTGTTCAGCCTTCCCGAATGTCGGAAAGAGACTGCCGGGCCCCGGGGGAAGCAGAGTCGCAGACTAGTCTTCCCCGGGGTCATTCGCGTGAGATCAGGGTAGCTAGGGGGAAAGGATGGAGTTAAGGGGAGGTTATATGAGGGCAGGGGAGGAAGGCAACTTCCTCTTCCTGCTCTCAGCACCATCGGGAGGGATTCTTCGAAAGGCCACCCACCCACCCTGCAGTTCATAGGGTTGGGGTCAAGGGTTGGTTTAGCGTGCCAGTTTAGGCCAGGGCTGCGGGTAGGTGGTACTTTGGAGGGATAGGGGGGTCAAGAGCGGGCGCACCCATCCCTTGAGGGGGGGGAGTTTGAATGATGGGGGGAGCTGGAGGCATGGCTGGAATGTCAGAGGAGATTGGGGTAGGACGAGAGGTGATTTGTGGATATGGATGAGGTACGGTATGGGCATGGAGTGGTTGGAGACATGAGGCAGAGTGGGTGAAGAGTGTGAGGCAAGAAGAGTTGATATGGGGATTTGATGTTATTAAAGTTGATGTTTTGTTTATTGCTAGTTGTGCAGCCTGGTCTCATAAATGGCCTTTTACGCTTAACACCTGCATGGTCTGTTTATTGCGCGAGTTGCCTCAAGCAAAGAAACGAGGACATTGCCAGGAAAAAATCTTAGCTGTACATAGAAAATCGCCAAACTAGATGCATCTTATGCATTCATTTGCCACCACCTTTTTGTCGCTCCATCCCATAGGCAAGCAGGAGTGAGTACAAAATAAGTTGTGTGCCTTTGCTAGGCATTACCTGTTTCAAGAGGAAGGTATTTGCTGTAAACCCGGCTAAATGGCTCTGGTGATTTTGGATAATCAGCTATAAACAGCTACAGTTAAATGACTTGAGAACTTGGAGGTGACCCTACTCTTAATTTTAATATGGCAATATGGTTTTTATGTTTAAATATGCCAGAGCGTACTGTTGCCCACTCTCCTATGAACCACCCACCTTGCTTCCCTTTCTCTTTACCATTCAAAGAACAAGCCTTGGTAACCTCTTATTGGGGCTTCACTATGATCGAGTGGTACAGACAGCATGGGTGGGAGGACTCCATGCTTCAGCGAAATGCCGGTTCCCTTCTGATTTTTCATCTGAGGGGCATTTTGTACCCTTCCGAACTTATACGAGAGCCTTCTGCTCTGATACTTGCACCTTTAGCATCATCAGTAAACATAGTTTGTCCCATTTTCATTTTACTCCTATTAACACATGACTATTGATTATTTTTTGCTTTATTGCACTTGGCATGATGTAACAGGAAAAAGAAAAACTTTATTGACAATTGTTTAAAAAAAATCCGTAAACATATGCAGCTTCATTAAGCTTATTTTTAGAACCTGCAAAAGAAATCAAATCTTCACAGAGAAACCCAAATCACTGTATGAGATAGATGTGTCACAGTCAATCACTAGTAATACCACTCTAATATAGGGACTTTAAAAACTCTTAATAGTGGAAAGCTCATATCCAGTCCTTGGTCTGTGGATCCTACATGGCTTTCTTCTACAGACAGCATGTTTGACAGTTTCAGAGACCAGTATAAAGTTTTTGTTGATGCTGGTGCCTTTTTTATGACTCACAACAGAAATAAGGATAGTGATTATTTTCACTGTCTCTTCTGGGGTGAATTTATGGAGGGTATTGATTCTCATCTTGACAGATATTTTTCATAGAAGTTGGGCCTATCTATACTAATATAATAAAGAGAGAGCCCAAACCTTTGAGGCGGATAAACTCCGGAACCACAGCACCAATCGGAACACCCAATACAGCATTGCAAACAACAGTATCAGCAGATGGACATAGGCTATACAGCAGCCCAAAATATGCATTAGAAGGGCAAAAGAAAATTTTTGTGCAAAGTAGTCCGTTGTGGGCGTGTGCGTTGTACTGTCGGCAAAAGACTGCGGGATTATACCGCTTGCGAGAAGCGTTCTGTGTGGGACTAGCGTTCCAATACGAGTGGGCGTGTCCTTCAGCATTGTTGTGGGCGTTGGACGTTGACGCGATGTTGTGCGTCTAAGTGGCGTAGGCTGGAGCGGACAAACACGTTCGGGGATGGAGCGAACACACACGCTCTGGCTGGAGCGGAAAAAAACGTTTGCGGCTGGAGCAGACATAGTTCGCATATTGCAGTGGCGTCGGCTACAGCGGACAAACATGTTCGCGGCTGGAGCGTGTTAAGGTTTTAAAATAAAAACACGTTCGCGGCTAAAGCGTGTTAAGGTTTTGAAATACAGTATTATTACCTACCCGAACCATTGAAGACATTCTGCTTTCATGCCCGGACAACGTCGGGACGGGCTGCTAGTCTGTATATAAAATACTTCTTAAGCTTTTCCATTATTGATCTAACCTTTATCTTATTTGTAGTGCGTTTGAGGATTTGTCTTGAAATATCTTGAATGTGTAGCCTTAGAAAGTTGCAGGTGATGAATTTTTGATTTTGTTGTAAATCTTCTCCTTATTTTCATAAAAGTAAAGTATGTCTGTGGGTTTATTGTCTTGAAAAGTGAAATGTGAACAGTATGTCGGTGGGTTTAGGGTCATGATCTGATTTTACCATGACCATTTTATTTACTTGGTGAATCCTCATTTGATTTGGCTTGATGTTATCAAATTAAGCTACATACAGGTCTTTTGTGATGTTTGAGCCTTTGGTACGTCTTCGAATTCTTAATATTTTTCCCCATCTATGCTTATCCACAAGATTTATTTTTTTATTTGTTTTTCTTTTTGTTTTGAAGATTGAACATAAGATCAAACAAATCATGAATACACAATACAAATTAAATGTCAGTCCATAGCATTTTTGAAGGGCAAATATAATTGCAACATTTCCTCCGAAGGTGAGCATGTACATGGGCTCTAACGCCACATGCGTACGAGTAGAGAGGGTCACATTTGTGTTATTCACAGTTATCAACAGTAGGGTCAAACATCACAGTATTCAAGGCTCTCCCTGTTGTAATTTGGCAGTGATTAGGTTATCATTAGCAGAAGCCATCCTGCATTTAGAGACTATCTTGTCAGTTTTATGGAATCCATTTCTTAATTCTGTCAGCCATTTTGTTTGCCATGTGCTACCATGTGCTCGCCATGTGCTCTGTCCTACCTTTCTGTTAACCGCTCTTGAAATCTGCCTAGAGACGAACTATATTTAGCATCTTCCACCTTCGCACATGCTCAGTTGAGCTTGCAGCTGTCCATGCAGCTGCTGTTAGTCTGTAACTGTCAGAATGTGTCCACCAGAATTAGCAACTGTTGGCTCCTCCCACTTGTTGACTGTGCATTTTCTTTATGACCTTATATGTACCTAAACCCAGCATTTTGTACTTGTACCGCCTTCATTTGAGCCCCTGTGTGGGAATAAAAGGACCAAGCTCCTTCCATTCAGTGTGCTACTTCCTACATTACCGAAGGGTGCTGTGTGAATGTAGTTCCACCTCATGAGGTTTAATAAATCTTGTATTTTCTATTCCAGTTTCTGTGCCAACTTCTATTCTATGGTCTGAGGACTCTGTGCAGAGAAGGGAGAACCCCTAGCACTGGTAGGCCTCGCTGAGGCCCACCACCACATCCCCCCGATCTTGCTTATCCACAAGATTGTACTTTCGGTTGCACTATCTAATTTTGCAGTCTCTGTATCCCATCTCCAATTGTTTCTTCAAGGGTTTCACTGGATCTCGTAGGAATTCTACATCTGTGTTGGTCTTTGAAAAGCTCTCCATACGTTCCTGTTTAAATGTTTATTTCACTGTTAAACTATTAAAGCATATCTACATCTTTGTGTAGAAGATTACCTTTAAGCCGCTTTGGATATCGTAGCAACAAACAATATCTGATTAGACATCCTCCAGCACAGTCCGTGCCTTGCTGGGTCTATCATTAGCTGAAGACATGCAGACATTTTCCCCTCCAGGTTGCCTGAAAGTCCTAAATCAAGCACTTAATTGTTAAAATGCTGCCTCTGAACGTTCAAATGATGTTAGACCTGTCAGCCTTAGGGTGGCTTTCCCCCCAAACCTTTTGCTTTGTAGCTCCATATTTTTGCTGTATCATTATGTTGGCCTTAGGACTCAGCACTTTACCAGTGCTAATGTGCATGTGATTCTTCCCTAAACATTACTTGTAAGTCTCTTGTAAAATGATACCCCATGCACCCACGGCTTGTAGGTTAAATGCTGCTATTGGGCTTGCAGCACTGATTGCGCCACCCACAGAAGTAGTCTTTCAAACATGTCTCAGGCCTGCCAAGGAAGGATCTGTGTGTGCAGTTTACTGCCAGTTCGACTTGGCATTTAAAACCTACATGCCAAGCCTTAAACTCCCCTTTTAGTACATATAAATCACCCCTAAGGTAGGCCTGAGGTAGCCCTAAGGGCAGAGTGCTATGTACGTAAAAGGTAGGAAATGCTCCTTTATGTTTTGCATGTCCTGGTAGTGACAAACAGCCTATTTATTTTGTTCACTACTGTGAGGCCTACCCCTCTCATAGGGTAGCATTGGGAACTCTTTAATAATATTTTAAGCTGTGATTCCTGATCAGAGACTAATAGCTTTTTGATGTTTCATATGTTTGGAATGGTATTGATAAATCATAGTTACGGGAGAGGCTGGATTTAACTTAACTATTTAAGAAATATCACTTTTAGCATGTGGATATTTCTCTGCACTTCCTGCTCTCTGTGCCTAACAGCCTGTCCCCAATACACCTCTGGGCTGGGTGACAGCTACATTTGTCCATTCCCTCTAGACAGCCACAACACTGCATTCATCGGCATACTGATGAGTCATCCTGGTCGGGAGGGAGGAGAGGAGGGAAATCTTCATTTGAATAGGAAGTATCCTGGCTGATTTATCTCCCAGCTAGGCTGACAGACAGGTCTGGGCTGAAAGGGGACCTGTGCACTTCACAGAGTTCTTTTGAAGTCACCCTCTACATCAAAGTTACTTTTGTGGTCTCTGAATCCATCTAATCATACATTAGTGGACCTGTATCCAGACATCGCTGGCTCTCCATCTTCACATTGCCAGAGGGCTGTTGTGCTGCCAGGAGGGATTGTCGCTCTGCAAACTGCTCTGCTGAGTTGGACTGCTGCTTGTTGAGATGCAGGAGGGAACGCCACTTTGCAACCTGCCTTGCTGTGTTGGCATACAAACTGCTTCCAAAGTGCTCTCTAAGAGCTTGTTTGCTTGTCCCCTGTTCCCCGACTTTGAATTCCTGCCGTGGGAATCTGCTCTACGAGGAGTCCGGTATTATTCCTGCTTCTACAACTTTCCTGAGCTGGTTTGCCAGCTTACATTGCTCATCTCCGAGCGTTTTGCTGGGATCGAGCATCCACTCTGCTCTGACCCAGCGCGACTGAAAGATCAAGTGCACCGTCGCTGTAACACTTATAAGGATCTGTTACCCCCGCCGGGTTGCCTGACCGACAACAGTCAGGCTGTCAGTGCCATCCACCCATGCGAGGAGTGTCCAAATTTGATAGTTGTACTTTCTTCAGAAATCAAGAATGACACCATTGACAAAGAAAATAGTCACCATTTCCTGTGCAGATGTTCCTGGCACTAAGTCTTAAAGAGGACAGCCTCAGAGACACACCATTCATAAATAGGCCCTTTAAGAAGAGTTTGGTGAGTGAAACAGATTTGCCTGTGAATTGTTTCCTTCCAATTTGTACACTATTTTGATCATTGGTCTTGGGTTAGAGATTCTGAGGTGGTGAAATAGTAAAGTTATTTCTCGTCCGTCAGACACAAAGGACATGTAGGGTGCGTAATGGGCCTTAAACCAGTAATCTGTGAAAAATACAGTGTCAAAGGACATGCAAAAACAGGAAACATTGGTTACGGTTAGAGACTTACTATCTCATAACCTGACGGAATAAAAGATTTCCCATCAAAAGGGATCGGGAAACAGGCTAAAAAAACAACATGGTTAGAATAGTTTAAAACACAAAAGAAAAGTCACATGCATAAAGTGGTAAAATAATAACAGTATGAAACTTCATAAATCAAAAGTAATTTACTTGGGGGGGGTGGAGGGGTTATAAAAGCAAAGCAAAAAAATGAGAAAAGAAGACCTGGGCAATGTTCGGTTAAAAAGTGGGAGGCACCATTATAGGTCGAGCCTATCAGACCTCGGGTTGCGAAAAACATATTGATGGCTTACCAAGAACATACAGCAGTTTGGAGCCTGCCCTTTGCTCGCTATTGGTTTTCTTTTCTGTCATTCTCAATTTCCTCTTCTTATTTGATGTTTTTTTTGTCAATCTTGTGTTTGTCCCTCCCATGGATCATAGCCTCTTTAATATCTCTGTGACTGACATGTTTCTATAATTCCTCTGCTCGCCTTTAGGGAACATAAGTTTTTCTTTCTGTTTAAGCACTCCATGAATTGCATGTATGTTCCAGCTGTCTTATTCATATGCTTTTCTGCCCTGCCGCTGTTCTTTCTGCCCATGTTGTTTCTCCCGAAACCCCCTTGTGTTGCTTTCTCTCGCCCATGTGCTTCTACCTGCCCTCGTTCCACGTTGCTCTGTTTAGCCCTATTCTCTCCATTTTGGTGAATCATCCCAGCCTGCATGCTGTATTGCTTCACCCTCGTTCTCCCCAACCCGCTCATCCATTACATTGTTTATTCAAACCGTTTTTGCCGCTACATTTTAAATTGGCTCCTTCAAGCAACATTTTGTAAAATTTACCTATCAATCTTGAATCAATAGAACAACATAAAAAATGCGTACTCTTGTGGTGTGCAATCGAAAATAAATTCCTAGGCAATAATAAGCTTGTCAAACATTATACTATGACAGAATAGGTAATCATTAAAACGAGACTCAGTGTAAGAACCAAAGAAGAGAAAACATGCAATAAAAAGGTATTTTCTAATTTTAAATTGATTGAATACAATAATAGTAAAAACGATCTTCATTCACAAAAAACATCAAATGCAATCTTAGATTGACAATATTGTTCAATATATGAACGACATTTTAAAAAAACACAGTAAAAACCAATAGTGGCAGAAATTGAATCTTCTTCGACGCGCATCTCTGTGCGGTTGCGCCTTCGTCAGGAATTGCCACAAAGTTACTTCAAAAAGGTATACTGAATGGCCTTCTGTCGGACAAAAAAACAGAAGCTTCAAATTGATATATTGACTGGATTTCAATCCTTATTCTCCGCTTTGCAGATACGTGTATGTTTAATTTTCTTTCAGATTTCTTAAAACAATTATTTTATATGTCTTATCTATTTCGAATTTAAAGTAGCCTAAATATGGATGTCCACATGGATGGCGAACATCTGTTATGTAGGATTAGATTTCTGATTAGCAGTGCACCTACATCAGCGTGGTATCATCGAAAAAGGTACAAGCGAGCAGAGCAGAGCGCTTCGTTTATCCTCTTGTAGGTGTGCGCCTGCATGTTGAACGCATTTGTGAGCCTCTAAACTGATACGGTGGTCATAGCACCTTTTTCTTTTTAGGTCTCGCGACCTATCGATGCGCGCATGCGCATCGAGCGGAGCGAGAATTCAAGTGGCGAAAATTCTCGTGAAACCACCAGCTTTTTGCTGGCGTTTTCATGCAGTTCATGTGAACCACGTGTTCAAACATGAACGCGCATCAGCCTCCCTCCATTTGCCGCACAGCACATCAAAGGGCTTCGCCCAGCGTGCGCTCTGCGGCTTCTCGGCTTCTCCTCCCCTAATCTCCTCCCCTAATTACGCCGCACACAGCCTTCCTTGCATTTCTCCTCCCCCTCCCCAGCCAGCTTCCCCCAGGCCGTGTTCCCTCATCCCTCGCACCCCCTCCTCCTTCAGCTTGAGCTGCGTGAACACGAGGGGCACACACTACTCTTCAAACAAACATTGGCATTGCCAATAGGTCTCGCTTGTGGGACCTTATAAGTATTTAGTTTTGCAGCACAATATCCTTGTTGCATAATCGGATATTGTGCTGCAAAACTAAATACTTATAAGGTCCCACAAGCGAGACCTATTGGCAATGCCAATGCTTGTTTTTTTTAGACATGTTGCACAGCAGCTGTGATGCTGCACATTATGGATAAAAAACATTAGCAAAATTAATAGGTCTTATGAGCAAGACCAATTAGCATTGCCGATGTTTGTTTCACAAATTAACCCTCAATCAATGCTCAAACAGTATATATTTTGGATTTATAACCAGTACGATTATCCCCATTTTGACTACTTCATAATGCTACTTGTAAAGAAGCTCATAATGCATCAACTGGGCAGAAGGCTCGAGCTCTGGTTGTAATACTCTGCAAAATGGAGAAAACCTTCTTTGCTGATCATGTATTAGGAAGTTCTTTGTTGTCCAAGGAGGTTAGTAAAAAGGGAGCTACAGTTACTCATATTAAGAATATCCAGCGGTGTTCCTCGAGGTGTGCAGGAACCTCTGCATTTTTAGAAGTGCCTGTGGACCTATCTAGATAGGAAATCATTTTTTAAGAATGATGTTGTGGAGACAGAAGAAGGGTGTAGAGTCATCAAGAAAACCCAAAATGATTTTAGACATGATCACTAGTTGAATGTCTCAGCTTTTTGCAGTCACAGCCATGTAATTTATGTCAAAGTTATGTGTGCTCAAAATATAAGTGAGTGGGATCATTTGTTTGTTTGTGCGGTCTGTGATCATTTGTTTGTGCAGTCTACTTTTCAAGGTGTTTGTCCGAGTTACCCCAGAATAAATGCAGAAATCCAAAAACGACATATTGAATGTGTTTCATTGCTTTTTCTAGCATATTGTTGATACATGGTGACCTACTAGTTTGGATGGATAGCAGAGACCTCAGTGATGCCCCTTTATGTTATTTCATGCCCTAAGCCCTGCTAAGGTTCACCAAGCCCTTACTATTCCAATTCCTGTTTCCGTGAATTTCCCTGGCTAACTCCTCCACTCTGTGTTCCATACCACCTGGTTTCAATTAATGTCTCTTCACCACTCTCCCCTTGTCTATCAACTACACTTTGCCACTGCATATACCCCCTCCTGCTCTCAGAAGTGGCTGGCAGGGGTCAGGGGTGGAGGGGCAGGAGGTGTGGGAGGGGGTGTAAAAACAAAATCAACTTACCTTATTGCCACGTTTCTCCTCCATCATCTCTAGCATTGGGCTGGAAACAGGGAGCACCCATGCTCCCCATAGCCAATCACAGCACTGCAATGCAGCGCTGTTAATGGTCTGAGCGCAGCGCGCACAACAAAATTAGTTTTATTTATTTCTTTGTGTACTTACCTCTGTGCAGCCGTATTCTGCAGTTTACTACCCCCCACCCTGCCCCCCCCCCCGCCCCACGTCAGCGCCTGGCAGCATTCCCACCACAGGCAACTACTGTTTCTTTCCCCCTTCTTCGGTCACAGATACTGTAGACATAAGAAAGACATGAGAAAACAATAATCAAATATGACTGCCAATCCTTGGCATGAATGTTTGTACGTACACATCTTTAGAACAAGATTTGGCAAATCCAAAAGGTCTCACCTGAGAGTGCATGGATAGATGAATCAGTAAGCAACCTAGTACATGGAAAAATATAGGGTGGGTGAGTACATGTTGGAACAGTTGAATAAGTGAATGGATTAATGAGTGAGTTCATGGACGGTGGCAAAAGAGTTACACCAATCAAACAGGATGGGACCTCAGATAGTAGTAGTAATAGTGTAATATGGGATTCTGTAATCCCTGTTTAAAGACCAGTCTCTAATTTCTATAATCAGCGACTTGTGACACACCCAGTCACTGATTATAAAGAAAAGATGTCAGAACTCAACTATTATAAGTTATTACAGTCGAATTCTGACCTCACAATGCCTGCTGCCAGAGCCTGCTGCTGAAGTGAAAGGCAGGCCAGGTCAACCTTGCTTTTCTTTCTTCTGCTCTTATTTTCTAGCTCACATTGACAAGCAGAGAGAACATGTTTCTTTTTTGCACTTCTTAAATAGAGAAAAGCTCAAATCTTTCTGCATGTTTCTACACATTTTTTTGTTTGAAAAAAATTACTTGTGTTGAACTGTTTCTAAAATCTGTTTGCAACAAATATCTAATAGGTTTTTGATGTGTTTAATTTTGCACAAGTGTTATATTTGTATTCTTCATGTTTGCAAACATTTCCACTCTTTCATTTGAAAGAGCTACACACCAAAGTTTTAAGTGGTTTATGGGAAAGGTGATGGTTTGACCATGTATTATATATGATAAAGTACCCCCTGGCGTACATGATAAGGATATTGCAAGTCACATCGGAGTTCCATAATCGTATAAAGGAACTCGGCCTTTGGCCTTGCTCCTCTCTATTGTTATGGAACTCCTCTGTGACTTGCAATATCCTTATAATGTACAGCAGGGTGATATGTTATCAATTATATAAAGATTTACCATTATGATGCCAGTGCAGCTATTAGATCAGGCCTGGGCAGCATACTGGTGATAAATACTACTCAATTATCCGTTTTTGAAGAGAAATTCAAAAAAGACAAGAAGAAGGAAAATAGCCCAGCAAGGGAGGCAGTGTATCTAACTAGAGACGAGCAGCTACCCGGGTGAAAATGAAATGGCAGCAGAGCAGGTGTTTGGACAAAATATCGAGTCCAAAATATCATGTGGAGAAAATATCCTGTCAAGAATATTGAGGACAATAATATTGAGGACAAGAATATCGAGGACAAGGATATCGAGGACAAGAATATCGAGGACAAGAATATCGAGGACAAGGATATCATGAAGGTAAGTTTCTGTGGGTAAGCAAAGCTTTACTATACTTAGCTCCACATATAGTAAATCTATACTAACTTATTTGCACTTACCTTTACGATATTTTGGTCCTTGATATTTTTGACCCAATATTCTGTCCACACAATATTTTTGTCCTCAATATTCTGTCAGTGATCCCCAATGCAAGATACACTGAAAAATGTTTTGTCGAATCGTGTTTTGTGTGCTTGTGCCTTTAGACACTTTGCTTTTATGATAGTCAACACCACAGTGTTAAAAAGAGAACCTAATGCGTAGGCAACATTAATGTACACTTCTCTGTGTATACGTACTCACACAAAAACACACAAAGTGCAGACCACTAACATAAACCATCCCTTTTCCCTCCAATGTGGTCAGATTATAAAATCATTGAGCACTTATTCATGTTCCTGTAATTTGTGTTCCTCACATATAGTTTTTTATGTAAATGAAAAGGTAATAGTACCGAGTTGATGCCTATCTTACAAAGCAATTATTACGATCACCGAACTAACCTGAAAGACTTGGACCCATGTAATGGAGGGTGTGGGGCGTGCGGGTGCTTTTATAATTTTTTGCATGGCTGCTTTCAGTATCCAAATCAGCCCTGATGCAAACTTTGCTCTATCTCTCAGGAAAAGGGCCTTTCAACAACTAAGACCGTCAGTGTCTGGTTCGCAATGTGGCATACCCACCAGTCACTCATAACCAGCAAAATTCAGAACAGATTTCAAACTTAACACAATTTTTCAGGGGTTGGTGAGCAAAAGAAGTTACATTACTACAACCCCTGAGAATGTCTCGCTCAGCTCAAACTAATACATTTTGAATTCAGGGGTGGCTGCTCCGTTTGAGCAGAGGAGCGTTACCCAGAAGGCCAAGATGAAAAATAAAATGGTAATAAGGTTTATTTATTTCTATTTTATTTTTCAGCAACCGAACCGTCCTGAACTGAGTGACAGGATGGGATGCGCTTTAAAATACACATGTCTCTTTGGCCGACTGTCTTGCGATGGCCAGACAGATATGCGCATTTTAAACTTTTATAACCCAGCTGTCTCAGACAGCTGGGTAAGAGAAAGCACAGGCTTCCAGTACTCTTGAGAGCGCTGAGTGAGGCAGCTCCCACCGATCCTGGTGCTGTTCTCATGCTGGTGAGAGCAGTGCCAGGATTGGTTAGGGGAGTTGGCTAGGTCCTGTGGAAGAGAGACCACCGGTGGAAGAAGACATTGGGTCATGCCTCAAGGTAAGTGTTATTATTATTTTTTTTGCGTCTCCCTTGCCCTCCCTCCTCCCACTGCGCTTAGTAAATGGCAGCCGCCACTGTTTGAATTGCTCACCTTTCTCAGTTTGGAAATGGCTGGAAGGGACTCCTTAGCGGTGAGAACAGTGTTCCATCTGTGATACATGGGAAAGCCAATTGCACTGTACATGCACCTCTTCCACCCCTTCAAGCATCTCTGTTTTTAGGTCGAGCCTAGTGGCAGCCTTGTCTGTATTTGTTACCTCCCATAGCGACTGGACCTTTTACTGGTGGTGTTACACGGTCTGCTTTATAAGTTGGTAAATGCTCTTCCCTATTCCACCCATTACATCACTTCTTTAATACTCTTCCGCTATTGCAGCTTCCGCCCGCTTTTATAATTTTCACGTATTTATTTACTTTACAGCACGGTCAGCTTCAACTATAGCGACCGCGCCAATTTATTTAATTTACTGTGCATATGCTTTCCAACGGCCACGCACCTTTATTTTCTTCTGAACTTGCCCCTTTTTATATGTATTATTTACTTATTTATTTTGCAAGCACAGCACACTTTTATTATAGTGGCTGTGCACCTTATTTTCCCCTGGAGAAGCAGCAAATGGTGGCCCCATGCCTTTTTTCAACAACAACATTCCCCCCCACCCCCAATAGCCGTCAGAACCGGAAGAAGGCATCTCCGTGGCAACCAGCAGCTGCGAGCAGTCATGTTTGGAGTCAGATTTCACTACTATGGGTAAGTAGAAATGCTTGTTTCATTCAGTTGTGTGGCCGCTTCAAACAGTGGCGTCCCATTAATCTGACAGCAATATTAAGAGCGCTTGCATAGCGCCATCTGACATCAGTATGACATAGTAGCGCTATCTTGATCTGGGTACTGCTGTTTGGGCATGCTTGGTTAGTAGAGATTTGTTTGTGGACCTATTACACTAATGGATCATGATGATCTTTGATGTTAGGTTAGCCTCCTGTTTGGCTTTGTTGCCGTTGTTGTGTGCATGAGGGTGTAAAGATTTCCGTCTGGCGTGATCTGTTTGAAACATGGTACTTTGGGTGGAAAGTGCTGTTGGGTGTCCGATAGATAATAGTCAACTGAGACATTGGGGAGGCGTGTTGGGGTGTGTGTGGCTAGCTCTGGTACTGGTTAGGTTAATGTGGGATGTGTGGTAAGTTTGGGTGTTGACTGTATGAATCATTAGCGATAGCTGTCTATTCCCAACCTGTGCGCATTGAGAGCCGGTGTGGTATAACGCCACGTAAGATCATAGGCTGCCTTATGGGTGAAAATCAAACAGGGAAAAAGCAGTACAGACCAGTGCAATTTTTAAAGTCATCAATGCATAGTCTACAAAATCTGAAAAATGAATGCAGGCTTTTAGAGGTGTGTGGTGGATGTACGTCTGCCGAGTAGATCTCGGTTAGTTATCTTGTGGAAGAAAGCATAGAGAGACAGCATACACTATACAATTATAGGTGCACTATTCAACAAGCATTGGAAATGCAATAGGTCTCGCATTAGGAAAGTTTGAGCGATTGGTATTGTAAATGACACTTTTTTTTATTTATGTGTTGGTTTTGAAAATAGAAAATTTAATAGCTTTGTCAGTTACAATGTCAATAGTTTTAACGTTCGCAAATGTGACACCTATAGCATTTGTAATGCAATGTGTGTTGTATTTACGTGACTTACATGTATTGATATTACAAATAACAATGGCTTTTAATTTTGTAAATAATTAATACTTAAATAAAATGTATTGTAATTTATAATGGCAATAGCTTAAACGTTTGTAAATAAATTTTGTGAAGATTATGTTCAGTGTATTTTATTGTGACGAAAATCCAAGAACATTGCATTTGCACCTACACACACACACAGAGCCACACACACACACACACACACATATAGATGTGGTGGTGGTGGATCTGGGGGATATGGTGGTGGTGGATGTGGTGGTGGTGGTGGATGTGGGGGTGGATGTGGTGGTGGTGGATGTGGGGGTGGATGTGGTGGGGGTGGATGTGGTGGTGGTGGATGTGGTGGAGGTGGTGGATGTGGTGGTGGTGGATGTGGTGAAAGTGGTGGTGGATGTGGTGGTGGATGTGGTGGTGGAAGTGATGGTTGGTGTGGTGGATGCGGTGGTGGATGAGGTGGTGGATGAGGTGGTGGATGTGGTGGTGGTGGTGGATGTGGTGGATGTGGTGGATGCGGTGGTGGTGGTGCATGCGGTAGTGGTGGAAGTGGTGGTGGTTGTGTTGGTGGTGGTTGTGTTGGATGTGGTGGTGGATGTGGTGGTAATGGGTGTGGTGGATGTGGTGGTGGATGTGGTGGTGGATGTGGTGGTGGATGTGGTGGTAATGGGTATGGTGGATGTGGTGGTGGATGTGGTGGTGGTGCATGTTGTGGATGTGGTGGTGGTGGTGGATGTGGTGGATGTGGTGGTGGATGTGGCGGTGGATGTGGATGTGGCGGTGGATGTGGCGGTGGATGTGGTGGTGGATGTGGTGGATGCGATGGATGCGGTGGTGGTGGTGGATGCGGTGGTGGTGGTGGATGCGGTGGTGGTGGAAGTGGTGGTGGATGTGTTGGATGTGGTGGTGGATGTGGTGGTGGATGCGGTGGATGTGGTGGTGGTAGATGCGGTTGTGGTGGTGGATGTTGCGGTGGATGTGGCGGTGGATGTGGTGGTGGATGTGGCGGTGGATGTCATGGTGGATGTGGAGGTGATGGTGGATGTGGTGGTGGATGCAGTGGATGTGGTGGTGGATGCGGTGGATGTGGTGGTGGATGTGGTGGTGGATGTGGTGGTGGTGGATGCGATGGATGTGGTGATGGTGGATGTGGTGGTGGTGGATGGGGTAGTGGTGGTGGTGGATGGGGTGGTGGATGGGGTGGTGGATGGGGTGGTGGATGTAGTGGTGGTGGGTGTGGTGGATGTGGTGGTGGTGGGTGTGGTGGTGGTGGCGGTGGATGTGGCGGTGGTTGTGGCGGTGGTTGTGGCGGTGGATGTGGCGGTGGATGTGGCAGTGGATGTGGCGGTGGATGTGATGGTGGATGTGGTGGTGGTGGATGCGGTTGTGGTGGTGGATGTGGTGGTGGATGTTGCGGTGGATGTGGCGGTGGATGTGGTGGTGGATGTGGCGGTGGGTGTCATGGTGGATGTGGAGGTGATGGCGGATGTGGTGGTGGATGCGGTGGATGTGGTGGTGGATGCGATGGATGTGGTGGTGGATGTGGTGGTGGATGCGGTGGATGTGGTGGTGGTGGATGCGATGGATGTGGTGATGGTGGATGCGGTGGTGGTGGTGGATGGGGTGGTGGTGGTGGTGGATGGGGTGGTGGATGTAGTGGTGTTGGGTTTGGTGGATGTGGTGGTGGTGGGTGTGGTGGTGGTGGCGGTGGATGTGGCGGTGGTTGTGGCGGTGGTTGTGGCGGTGGATGAGGCGGTGGATGTGGCGGTGGATGTGGCAGTGGATGTGATGGTGGATGTGATGGTGGATGTGGTGGTGGATGTGGTGGTGGATGTGGTGGTGGATGTGGTGGTGTTTGTGGCGGTGGATGTGGCGGTGGATGTGGCGGTGGATGTGGCGGTGGATGTGGCGGTGGATGTGATGGTGGATGTGATGGTGGATGTGGTGGATCATTGAGGTCTATTTTGCATCAATGTATAAAAGTTTCTAAATAACTACACAATAATGTGAAAAGGTGGCGCATAATTTGTTTCATTTACAATGTACCATATAATTTGCTTTTCAAAGCCACATAATAGCGCTGTCGGATAATTCGGCCCGGAGTTGCAGCATTTTGTCAGTCTCCTCCCCACCCTGCGCGTTATCAATGACATCGTTCAGTACCGGGATCTGGACGAAAACAACTGACAGTGATTGAGGGGAGACGGGGGGCGGCATGTGGCCAATTTGTTAAAAGAGAAGAAAGGGTAAGCTAGAGCAGTGCAGGGTGCGCAGAGTATACGTGCTGGAGAGAGACTCAGTGCTCAAGGTGCTGGTCGGGGGGCTGGAGATGTGGTGACAGAGGGGAAAGGGTGGGTGAAGGAGCGCGAGCTAGTGCTGGAGGGAGTGGCAGGAGGGGGAATAGAGGTGTTGGAGATGTGGAAGAGAGAAAAAACAGCAAGCTACTCCTGGATGACGGGCGTGGGAGGGGGGTGGTGCTGGAGGATGGGGGGAGGGAATCGAAGAACAGGGCGAGAGAAAAAAAATCAAAGTAAGTGCAAAAAAATTGAGAGGAGAAAATACCATTACCGGAGAAAGGAAAGGCTACAGTCTGAACCCGTGCTCAAGGGGGGTGGGAAGGGGGTCAGTGGTGAAGGGGAAAGGGAGATTGAAGTTGGTGCCGGGGAGGGTGAGAGATAGGCGGGAGCAAGATCGACGGCGGAGTCGGGTTTAAAGTTACAGCTGGTTGTGGGCAGAGAATGGAGAGTGCGTCCGGGGAGGGGGATCGGTAGCGAGGGCTGAGGAGCAAGAGGGGTGAGAACCAGCGGTGAGGGGCAGAGTGATCCAGTGCTGGCAGATGAAACAAGACGGAGGGCATTGCTGTGGGGAGGGGGGGAGTAGAAATGAGACAAGGCCGCAGCAGGGGTAGTGTGAAGCAGCAGGGCCTTTGAAGTGAAGCTTCACTTCAAAGTTGTGGGAGGAGTGCGGCTCAGGCAGAGCGCACGCTGGGGGAAGCTTGTGGGGCGGAGCAGGAAGAGCTGCTGGGGAACAGATGGCGATTTGATGATGTGCACGCGCATTTTAGGTCAATGCGCTTGCGCATTGACCTAAAAGTGCACGGGCACAGCACCAAATCGCCAGCTAGTTAAACCTCTGTTTAAGCCCCTTTATATCTCGCTCCCGCTCAATGCGCATGCGCATTGAGATAGGTCGCTCGACCTAAAAAGAATAGGGGGCATATTATCAAGGAACGGCGTTAAAATTATCGCCGCTCCAGCGGCAGGAAACTGCAGCTAAAGCGGCGATAATGGGCTTGATAATATGCCCTTGTGAATTCCAATAGAAGTCCATGTTCTGGTGTGAACATGGGCTTCTATTGGAATTCTCTACGGCATATTATCAAGCCCATTAGCGCCGTTTTAGCGGCAGTTTCCTAGCGCTAAAGCGGCGATAATTTTAACGCCGTTCCTTGATAATATGCCCCTAAATTACTTAGGCTCAAAAGACGAGTGCGTTAGCTGTTGTTAGGTCTCGCCTAGACGAAAGCAAAGCGAAGCTTTGCTGTCTATGGCGAGACAACTTATGTAGTTACTTTTGGGGGAATGTGGACAGCAGAGTTCCACGCGCTTTCCCTGGCCGAGATTTAACCTCGGGAGCGCGCACGTCGCCGTGCCTCATATTCCCATGCACAAACAAAGCCTCACTCACGCATGCGCACATACACAGCCATACACACACTGCATACACACACGCACCCCCCCCTTAAACAGACACACGCGCACACAGACAGACAGACAGACGCACGCACGCACACACACACTCAGACACACACCTCTCCTGTCCCTCAACACACTCACCTGTTCTGGCAGTGCTCGGCGGCGGTTCTGGCTCTCGGGCGGCGGTAGCGCTTTGCGGGGCTCTCTCACCACATGAGAGCCCTGCCTTCCCCATGCGCCCGGCCGCTCTTCACCCGGTCCCCCATCTCGGGACCGGGACTCAATCAGGAGCCTTCGTGGCTCCTCGGGCAGCTCTCTCTCTCTCTCTCGCCGCGATGGGGCGGGACTTCCGGTTGGGGCCGCGATGTGATTGGCCGGCTGGCCAACCGCTTCCGGGTCGTCGCAGGCAGTGCGGCGGCCCGGCGGGGACTTTTTTTTTGCGTGGCGGGTTTCTGTGCACATTCAGAGCCGACTGTCGATCTGCCAGCAAGGATATGTGGAGTAGAGACAAGATAGGCAATTCGCATCACGAGGCTAGTTCCCAGAAGCAGCCCAACGAGTCACGGGGAGCATTTTATAGAAGAAGAGACAGTTCGAACTGAACGCAGTGCAGATATCAGAAACTAGAATGTCGTGTGGTGTAGACGGCGATATCCTATAGTTGTAATTGGTAAGGCGCCTCAACCTAAACAACTAAAGTTTCCAAGCGCTACAAGAACAGATGATATAACAACTGTAAATGTAAATGCCACTCAATTTTCCGATCTAAGCATGGGCAGAAGCTGCCCGGAATGTAACTCGTCACCTGTAGATGAGGAATCTTTTTTAACAGCGAATGTCTGTCCATTCAACCACCTCCCCTCCAGCACTAACAGCGTGCTGCGCAGTTTTCATTACAGCACGCGTGCATTTACCGCATTACCTGGTGTCAACTGCTCCCCCCACACGCTTGTTGTCGCCCCCTATGCACATAGGATGCGCTTGTGCCGTAAACCCTTTGCCTGTAGGTTATCAGAGTTAAGTGCATGTGAAATACCCCAATAAAGCAATAATAACCACCCAGAACAATTCCGCGAATCACCACTCTCTTGAACTTGGAGTACCCCTTGTCTCCACCCCACAAGCCGCTGCTTTGTTTGGAAAATAAAAATACCAAAATATTGAAAGCTGGCCTATTTGCTTTGTAAATGCTTGTTTATTTTTTATAGCAAGGGCACATTTGCAATGCAATAGGTCTTGCACTTGCGAGAGTTTAACTACTGGCAATGTAAATGACAATGCCTTTTATTTAACAGTTTTAAAAACATAAATAAAAGGCATTGTCATTTACAATGGCAATAGCTCAAAGTCTTGTAAATGCGAGACCTATTGCATTGCAAATGCTTGTTTTTTAAGTTATGACCTGCTACACACCCTTTCACACGAGGAAACAGAGGATGGTTGAAATGTTATGGCAGTACATATTCAAATTCTATCATTTTCGAGGGGACTATTTCATGACTCATATGAAACAATGACTTGTGAAGGGAGTGCATTCATATCCTGGAAGGGAACAGTTTCGGTTCTAGTGGTGAACAATGTCTTAGCTAGTTTATGGCAATTTTGTGGCTCATTTGGCATAATTTCACAACATATCTGTCATTTGTATCATGTAGAGCATTTGCATGGCCTGTGTGGGATACATTTATGGCTTTTGTGTTGAAATGTTATTGAAAGTGTGGGATAATTAAATGGCTTGTTTGAGGCAACTGTAATGGCTGTTTACGGCTTGCGTGAAAGCAAGCACTTGTGATAATGGAGCAGCTTAATGTCTCAGGTGATGGCCCTTTTATGCTAACATCACACATTTATATTATGCTATCCAATATGTCCACTCCGATGTTTGAACAGCTCAGTAAATAAAGACTCATGGCAAGAATTTCATGCTGACATGATGGTAAATGTTTCCAGAGGCATAATCAGGCTGCATGGCCCACTTTATAGTAATTGTATAGCTATTCTATCCCTAGCAGCACAGCTCCCAGGATAATATACTGCATCGGTAAACACTTATAAGGTCCCAAAGGCCAATGGACTTGCAACCAAAACACACAGATAAAAGACATACCGCCTGATTCATCAAGCTAAATTGCACTCGCAAAGGGCAAGATTCTCAGAATCTTGCCTTTTGCGAGTGCAATTTTTGCATTTGGGATTCATCATCCCAAATGCAAAATTCGCTATTTAAGAATTCGCACATTTGCGAAGAATTGAATTTAAGGAATCTCTATTTGAGATTCCTTAAATGCAATTCATGAAGCATTTTAAAATTGCAAAATTGCAATTTTGGGCCGCTATTTACCGAGAGGTCAGACCTCTCGGTAAATAGCAAAAACTTAGAAAAATGCATTTAAATGCATTTTTCTAAGTTGCATGTTACACACACACATGTCCTTTGGACATGTGTGTGTGCAACACCAATGTAGATTACATTTCAGGGGTGCTACAGGGTGTCCTTTGGACACCCCTGCACCCTTGAAATCGCATCCTTATTTGCGATTAGCTAATTGCTAATCGCAAATAAGGAATAACTCCCCATGCATTCCTATGGGCCTGTAGGCCCATAGGAATGCATGGGGAGTTATTCCTTATTAGCGATTAGCAATTAGCTAATCGCAAATAAGGAACATGTAGGAATCGCAATATTTATTGCAATTCCTACATGAATCCCGTTTTGCAAGTCCTTAATAGCGATTCGTTATGAATCGCTATTAGGGGCTCGCAAAACGGGAGAATGATGAATAAGGCTGATAGTCATTTACAGCGCCAATAGATCTACCTCTCACAAACTCCATACCTATTGCATTGCAAATGCTTGTTTCTTGTACGCCCCAGGTGGCCAGAAGTCCCTTGGAACATTGTAACTACACTATATGCGCTGTATGCACGAATAGATGTGCTGTATTCATTTATTCAACTACAGCACAGAATGTAATACGTGCTGTATTCATTTATTCAACTACAGCACAGAATGTAATTTTCTGTGCAATGTGTTGACTATTTTAGTCAGAGAGGGCAACTCTTTGATTGTCTGCAGCTGCTTGTCACTGAAGTGTCAAGTTTGTAGCCACCCTAGCTTGTCAAGCAAATACGTTGTTTTTGTCCGACAAGAACGTGCTTGTGCTCGCGCAGTTTGATGTTATCGCTTCAAAGCGCGTGCCACTGTCATGACTGACTGCAGTCTTTGACGCAGCCCTCAGAATATATGTAAATATGCGGACAGTAAGAAAGAATGTGTGAAACCCCACACATAAACATTGTGTTCTGCTGGCTTTCTTCTTGGGAGCACAGCATTTACTCCCCCACAGGCTGCTGTTTACTGCCCTTCTAACTTAAACAAACGACCACTCTTGAGTGCGTTTCTGTTGTCCGTGTTGGTGACTGATTTCACTTTAATCAACTGCTCTCCACACGTTTGACCCTCTCTTTAGGGTGGCCTCTTTTCCAATATGGCGCTGTCTCTACTTCCATTTCCTCCTTTACCACACATTTCAGAGCTTGCCTCTTCCCATCCGCCCACATCCCAGCTTCATTAATGCTTTAACTGCCCAGCAAAGGCATGGACGCTCATAAATCTCTGACAGACAGAAGAAGACGGATGAGGTAGATACTCAACAGCACAGGGCACCGAAACAGATAAATAATACAGCAGTAACCTACAAAGATAACTAACATAGAAAAGAGACTATTTTAGACAGGTGTTCACCAATTTGACATCTGCAAATAAAGATGTGTATTTGTCACCCAATTCCTTAAGGCAAGGTAGGCTCGTGCATCAATCATCCTAACAGCCCAAGACAAAAAGGATTCATATTTCACTCACATTCCATGCTGTGAAATATAGTATTAAGTATTTGTGTGGCAGGCACCCACTCATCAGCCTGAGGCACAGTCGAAAAAAGACAAAACTCGGTCAACAGTCATTCAGCAGCACAAAAATACAATGGTGTAGCAAGGTCAGGTGGTAACCGGTGTGGAAAATTTCTTGTCACCCCCTGCCTGACAAAATGGTAAAAATATGTACTTAAAACACATATTTTTGCCATTTTGTCACCCCCCTCAGTGATGACACTTGTCACCCCCAGCTTGACAAAATGGCAAAAATATGTGCTTAAAACACATATTTTTGCTATTTTGTCACCCCCCTCAGTGATGACACTTGTCACCCCCAGCTTGACAAAATGGCAAAAATATGTGCTTAAACACATTTTTTTGCCATTTTGTCACCCCCCTCAGTGATGACACCCGGGGCGGCCCGCAACCACTGCAGCCCCCTTCCTACGCCACTGCAAAAATAATCATAGGAATTAACGTGACAACCACCTATGAAAGATAGACTCAGATCCACAAGAAGTATTAATCAGGCATAAACGATACACCGTTTTAAGAAACAAAAATAGGCCAGGTGTGCCTACTAGATAGGCGGTACGGCGCCAGCCAGAAGACAATCTGAATCAAAACAACAGACAAGCATTGAAAATGCAATAGGTCTCGCAGCATTAGAGTTAGTGCTTTTAGAATTGTTTATGGGTTTTTTTTGTAAATCTTTAGCATTTTTGTTTCCTGTAGCCAATGCTAAAGAATTTCAAAAAAAAAAAGCCATAAACATTTTTAAAAGCTCTGAAATGCAGTCTGAAATGCTGGATATATATTCAGTACAGATACACTATATTGTTAATGAAGACATAGGATATAATATGTTGTACTGTATACACACAATTAGATGGGAACGTGCTGTGTGTGTCAGCGATTGAATGTGGAGGTGATGGTGGATGTGGTGGTGGATGTGGTGGTGGATTCGGTGGATGTGGTGGTGGTGGATGTGGTGGTGGATGTGGTGGTGGATGTGGTGGTGGATGTGGTGGTGGATGTGGATGCGGTGGATGTGGTGGGATGTGGTGGTGGATGTGGTGGATGTGTTGGTGGTGGATGTGGTGGTGGATGTGGTGGTGGATGTGGTGGTGGATGCGGAGGTGGAGGATGTGGTGGATGTGGTGGTGGTGGATGCGGTGGATGTGGTGGTGGATGTGGTGGATATGGTGGTGGATGTGGTGGTGGTGGGTGTGGTTGATGTGGTGGTGGATGCGGTGGATGTGGTGGTGGTGGATGTGGTGGTGGATGCAGTGGTGGATGCGGTGGTGAATGTGGCGGTGGATGTCATGGTGGATGTGGAGGTGGTGGTGGATGTGGTGGTGGATGTGGTGGTGGATGTGGTGGTGATGGTGGATGTGGTGGTGGATGCGGTGGATGTGTTGATGGTGGATGTGGTGGTGGTGGTGGATGCGGTGGTGGTGGTGGATGGGGTGGTGGTGGTGGATGGGGTGGTGGATGTAGTGGTGGTGGATGTGGTGGATGTGGCGGTGGATGTGGTGGTGGCGGTGGATGTGCCGTCCCAGAGTGATGTGGCGCCGTCCCAGAGTGATATGGTGGTGTTGTGCGGCGTGCAGCAGTGTGCGGGGTGCAGCAGTGTGAGGCGTGCAGCAGTGTGAGGCATGCAGCAGTGTGAGGCGTGCAGCAGTGTGAGGCGTGCAGCAGTGTGAGGCGTGCAGGGGTGAGAGGCGTGCAGGGGTGAGAGGCGTGCAGGGGTGAGAGGCGTGCAGGGGTGAGGGAGGGTGAGGGTGTGTGAGGGTGTGTGAGGGTGTGTGAGGGTGTGTGAGGGTGTGTGAGGGGGTGTGAGGGTGAGGGGGTGTGAGGGTGAGGGGGTCTGAGGGGGTGTGGGGGTGTGAGGGTGAGGGGGTGTGAGGGTGTGAGGGTGAGGGGGTGTGAGTGAGGGGGTGTGTGGGTGAGGGGGTGTGAGGGTGAGGGGGTGTGTGGGTGAGGGGGTGTGTGGGTGAGGAGGTGTGTGGGTGAGGGGGTGTGTGGGTGAGGGGGTGGGAGGGGGAGGGTGTGTGAGGGTGAGGGGGTGTGAGGGTGAGGGGTGTGAGGGTGAGGGGGTGTGTGGGTGAGGGGGGTGAGGGGGAGTGAGGGTGAGGGGGAGTGAGAGTGAGGGGGAGTGAGAGTGAGGGGGAGTGAGAGTGAGGGGGAGTGAGAGTGAGGGGGTGTGAGAGCGAGGGGGTGTGAGAGTGAGGGGGTGTGAGGGGGTGTGGCGGTGTGAGGGAGAGGGTGAGGAGTGTGAGGGTGAGGGGGAGGGAGGGGGTGTGTGAGGGTGAGGGGGTGTGCATTCTGAGGGTGTGTGGCGGTGTGAGGGGGTGAGGGCGTGTGAGGGTGAGGGGGTGTGCATTCTGAGGGTGTGTGGCGGTGTGAGGGGGTGAGGGCGTGTGAGGGTGTGTGTAAGGGTGAGAGGGTGGGTGTGTGTGAGGGTGAGAGGGTGGGTGAGAGGGTGGGTGAGGGTGAGGGGGTGAGTGAGGGGGTGAGGGAGGGGGTGAGTGAGGGGGTGAGTGAGGGTGAGGGGGTGAGTGAGGGGGTGAGAGTGAGTCAGGTGAGTGAGGGTGTGAGAGTGAGTGAGGGTGAGAGGGTTGTGAGAGTGAGTGAGGGTGAGAGGGTTGTGAGGGTGAGTGAGGGTGAGTGAGGGTGAGTGAGTGAGGGTGAGGGGTGAGTGAGTGAGGGTGAGTGAGAGTGAGGGCTCTGAGGGGGTGTGGCGGTGTGAGGGAGAGGGTGAGGGGGGTGAGGGGGAGTGAGGCGGTGGGTGAGGGGGTGTGCATTCTAAGGGAGTGTGGCGGTGTGAGTGGGTGAGGGCGTGTGAGGGTGAGGGGGTGTGCATTCTGAGTGGGGGGGTGGCGGTGTGAGGGGGTGAGGGCGTGTGAGGGGGTGGGTGAGAGGGTGGGTGAGAGGGTGGGTGAGAGGGTGAGTGAGGGTGAGGGGGTGAGTGAGGGGGTGAGGGGGTGAGGGGGGTGAGTGAGGGGGTGAGGGGGTGAGTGAGGGGGTGAGTGAAGGTGAGGGGGTGAGTGAGGGGTGAGAGTGAGTGAGGTGAGTGAGGGGGTGAGAGTGAGTGAGGGTGAGAGGGTTGTGAGAGTGAGTGAGGGTGAGAGGGTTGTGAGGGTGCCTGTAGATGGCAGACTCGTTCCCTACATTCTCTGGGTATGCAATAGGTCTGATAAAAACACATTTCCTGGGCTGCTGTTTCCTCCCAGTCCACCACTGCAACAGAGGTGCAACAGAAAAGAATACAGTGACATAGCCGAGTACCCAGTACCCTGGAAAAGAGTCAATCACTGCTAACTGACCTCTTTATATAGCAGGGATAACGAGTTCTCGTGGGTGCTTTTCCACACGAACACACCATCGTCACAAGATGTGTTGTTACTTCGAATTGGCTAGCGTTACATTCGCATCTGCTGCTCAGAGCCTGCTTGTTCAATAATGAATTCACAGTTCGGAACGTGTTAACATTAGGACATTTTGTCTGCTTGGAGAAATGCATTTTGTCAGATGCAAATGGGAGCGCCTCAAACCCCGAAGCACATTTTTAATTGTTTTACTCCTGCTAAAAATGACTGCATACCTGCAAGCATCTGTCAGATCGTTTATGAACTGAACAAAATGTCTGCACCCCCGCGTGCTCCTCCAAGGGTGTGCTCGGTCTATTGTTTATAGGCCCCTTCGAGCTATTCTGCAGCAGAACATAGCCTCGAATAGACTGTGGCACTGCAGCGACAAGGATGCATGTTTCACCCCAGCTGTAGAGCAATTCAGAGTAGGCTGAACCATGATACTAATTGATTGTGAAAGAACAAATAACAGTTTTGTCACTTTAAAGCACTGCTCGACTCATTTGAAAGAATATGCATTAACACCTCTTGATCTGTGTCAAAGTGAAAAAGAATGTTGAATATTAAAGGGATGAAGGCTTATTGCTGCATATATCAGCTTTGATCTTAATTGGCTCCTGCTATCGCTAGTTACACTTGGGTTGTTTGCCAGCTTTCCTATGAGAGCAGGCGCCCCTCCCCCACGCCAGAGCAGGCTGCCAGGGTGCTTGCAAGTGGCCAGGATGACTTCTAACGATGCAGATGCTAAGTAGATGATTGGCGGCACATCGAGGTCTGACGGCTCAAGGGACGGGAAATGTACCGCTCGTCAGGCTTTCAGCAGGAAATTAATTAAAAAATAAAAAACTAGGGGGAGGGGGCGGGAGGCGGAGAGTTGAGGCAGGAAGAATTAAGTGAGAGAAATGTGTGGAGAACAGATGAGCACGAAGAGAAGTGGGGGCGAGAGGGTAGAAAGAAAAGAGAAAGATGTGAGAGTAGGCGGGAGAAACGAGGAGCTAAGGAAACAGAGGTAAAGGGAGGCAAACGTGTGGGGAGACGAGGAAAGCAGACGTGGCAAATGTTGGAGAAAAGAAAGGAACAGGAGATGGGCATAGAAGGAGGTTCAGAGAGGGAATAGAAAGGAAGGGATAGAAGTAAGGGGCAAAGAGTGACAAGTGAGCAAGAAGAACAAGACGGAGGGAAGAGAGGGGAGGGGGGAGGAGAAATGCGACACGGCGGGAAGGGGCAGGCAGGATGACTCAGGGGAGGGGGCGGAGCGGGGCAGAGCGGCATGTGGGTGTGAACAAGCCGGGCCTTTGAAGTGAAGCTAAGCTTCACTTCAAAGGTGTCGGAGGAATGCGGGCGGCTGTGCACGCGCTTTTAAGCTCAATGCACATGCGCATTGAGCTTAAAAGTCACGGGCACTGCAAGGAATCGCCACGATTCCTTGCAAGTTAGATAAAGTCTGGATGAGCCCCTATAGTCTCGCTTGCTCGATGCGCATGCGCATCGACAGGCGAGACCTAAAAAACAAGAACGTCTGCCACCATACAACTGAAAAAAAACTGGCTCATAAGACAGACATTAACTTATTTGAGCTATTCCAATAAAAGTATGATGCAATGGGGGCAAGAAAAATAAGAGTATGGCAGACACCCACCTTCCTAAGGTATGTGATTGGCAGACTGAGTTGTGTGATAGCCATTCGAGAGCCTGACATCAATAAGGAAGAGGCAGTCACCCAACAAACTAAATTACAGAACTTCCACCATCCCTCATATGGCAAAAACGAAGAAAATGAAGCGTACTTATCTGGCCAATGCCTATACAAATAAAAGAAACTGATGTTCCATTCTTCACACTGAAGTCCACTCAAATACGCAATGCAAGACATCCATGGCGGGCTTCTATTTTTATATCATTTATTGCAAGCCTTACAAAATGTTGGATAGTGACCAAAAATAATACTTTTTGATGTACTGATGGCACCACCAATCACTTTAAAAGGAACCTAATATCACTGAGTAGCCTGCACCACAGTAGATGTGGCATAAAGGTAAGGGCAGAAAGAGGCACCCAGCTGCTTCTCCAGGTTTCCTTTGCCACAGCTCTAGCAAAAAGTTGTTCAGAGAGAGATTTCTTAATATGCTTTGGTCACAAAAAGACAACTGTAGCAGAAGTATTTGTGTGATTACAAAATACCCTACCTTGTAAAATTCAGGTCAGAAGAAAACAACACCATTATATCTGTTTCATGAGGGGTTTTGTTGAACAGCGACTGGAATTACAGTAAACGCTTAATGTGGGCTGCTGGACAGTGTTTGTGGAGAACATCATTGAAGTGAGGATGCAAGTCTGTTATTGCACACGAGATAAAAAGCTGATTACCTGTTATGGATTAGAGGATTACCTAGAGATTGCAGTGCACAGCACATAACAAAGGGAGACTGAGAAGTAACCCCAAGTAGAAACAGATGCCATAAGCCGCAGGTCATAATCTGTGGTAAACATGAGGTTTGAGCTCTTCCCTTGGAGGGAGAGTTTAGATCACTGTAGGAAGTCCTGGCTGCTAGTGATGAAAGGCAACTAGGCATTGTTCATGAGGTGAACAGGCATTAAAAGCATGCTTTCAGGGTACTACTGTGAGGGGAGCTTACGCTCCACTCACTTGTTGGTTCCCTTGAGTACCAGATTTGATTGGGCTGAAGTTGTGTGCCTCCACTGAAAAAAGGTACTTATATTGCACTTTTTGGCTTGCTGCACTCAATATAGCAGGGCTGAGTTGGTTATGGTGGTATGCGAATGATCATGGCTATGGGTGTGATGTGTTTATTATGAAATATCACAATAAAGGCAGTAGTTACTGTGAAACACGTATGTTAACAGCAATCCATATAAGGGTAGATTGTTATGAAAGCCTGAAAAGAAGGATTTTGTTACATGGAGTCTCACAGATTACTGCAGGAGGCACAGCTTTTGGTGGTGTCCACCCCATGACAAACCACCGTGGATGCAGAAGATTTGCTGTTTGAGATTCATTGTTAGGCCCTCTTAGGAAAGATAGTATTTTGCTTAGCCAGATGTAATTTTGTATTCCTTTGGAATTTTATGACTGTGTGCCTGATTGTTGCCTTGGTTAGACTATTAGCGAGCATATCTTCCATCACATCTTGTGTATATTATGCAAAGTCCTAAATGCCCCATAGTATGCTCAGATGTGAGTATGTTGCACGCGCGCGCCCACACACGCATCAAAATATTGCCCCCACCTGGAGGGAGCAGCATTAGTAGCTTCTCCCCCCCCCCGGGTGGGAGCAATGCTGGCTCTTGCTACATGCGGGTAGTCGTGTGGGACCTTGGAGCTTCCCCACGAGTATATGGTAGGTGCTGTGGTTGGGCACCTATCATTGACAGTGCAGGCCCCACAGGGATGGGGATCCCAGGGCTGGAAAAAATTGGTGTGGGGTCGCCACACAGCTTCCCTCTCTTTTAATTCAAATAATGGCCCTGGGGAATGGGGTCCCCAGAACATCACAAAGCTCGGGGAGGGGGCAACGTGAGTCCCCTCCCCTTTAATTTAAATAAACAGCCCTGCTCCTCCTCCCCTTTAATTGAAAAAAAGAGCCATGGGGTCCCCTTGGCGTAGCAAGGCTCGAAGACAGGGGGCACGCGGACCCCCTCTTCTTTAATTAAAATAAACAGCCCTTGGTGATGGGGTCCCCAGGGCCTAACAAGGCTCGGTTAGCGGGGCCACACAGGCCCCCTCACCTTTAATTGTAAAAACAAAAAAAAGGGCCATGGGGTGCCCAGGACCTAACAAGGCTTAGGTAGGGGGGTCACACGGCCCATTCCCCATTCATTTAACTAAGGCAGTGGAGTATGGGGTTCCCAGGGCCTAAGAAGGCTCGGGGACGAGGGCCACGCTGCCCTCCCTCCCCTGTAATTAAAAATGGCAGCCCCCCTCCCCTTTATTCTAACTAGTGAACCTGGGGATGGGATTCCCAGGTTGTTAGGCCATGCGCCCCCCTCGCCTTTCATTAAAAAGACAACCCTGGGGGATGGGGTCCCCAGGGCCTAATAAGGCATGAGGAGGGGAGCAAGGGGGTCCCTTCCCTTTCATATAAAGAAAACTCTGGTGGATGGTGCCCACAGGGCCTAATAAGGCTCACGGAGGATGGCCACTTGCCTCCCCTCTCCCCTTAAAAAAACAAACCAAAGGACCTGGGGGATGGGGTCCCCATGGCCTATTAAGGCTCGGAGAGGAGAGCACATTGACTCCTCTTCTTTAAAAAGCATAAGGTCCTGCGGCCAACCCCCTGCATGGCGGGGGGTTGGCTTTACATATGGTAATAAAATATTACTTTTCATTAAAAAAATCCTAAACTTCACTGAACGAAACAAAGGTTAAAGTAACATTATGGTTAGCTGTGATAAAAAGATCTGTTTTTTTCTCTTTAAAAAACCTTAGAAATTCATGGAAAAACCAAAGGTTAAAGCAACATTATAGTTAGGTGAATATGTCAGTGACAACATTAGCGTTTCTGAAATAAAAAATAAACACAGAAATTCAGCAGTGATAGTTAGCAGAGCTAACTATAATGTGTGCCCCTGTCATACACTGCTTATGACCTCTCATATTACATCACTCATGACATGTTCTATGACATCACTGATGCCTTCTCAAATGACATCATTGATGGCATCACTGAAGACATCTTCCAATGAGTGTGTTAGTTTGCTTCATAGTTTATGTAGTGGCGGGTAACTTCCATGGTACTTCTCTACCTAATTTGTCCCAGCCTGTTCCAGCTAATGAGAGTAAGTGTTTTGAACACGTCTGAGCTTCTAATACATTATAGCTGTGCAGGAGTATTGAACATGTTGGAAATCTTTGCACTGAAGAGTAACCCTGTGTGCAGGTGACAGTTGATGATCTGGGTTTATTATGTTCCAAGCACCTTTTTTGGTACTGCAGAAAGAGATTCCAGCAAGGCAAAGACTCTACGTACTACATACTAAGGGCCTCATTTATAAGGCCTTACCAGCACTTTTGCGCCCCCAGAACATCTCTTCTTTGACGTTCTGGTGATGCAATGTGCCACCGTATATGTATAAGGCCACTTTACGTGGCTTTTCATGGCCATAGAAATATGGTACCCTTTCACGCAGAAAACTGTGTGAAAGTGGAGTTCCATGGGTGTTGCTGTGGGTCTTCCCACGCAACACCCATGGAACCTGAAACATTCCCAGATTTACGAGCAATTATAAACCTGGGAATGCATCAGAACCTAATGCCACCCCAGGGGTGGCTTTAGGGAGGTGCAACGAAGAGAAATGAAAACATTTCTCCTCATGCTTTACTTTTTAGGTCGAGCCTAGGCAGCAAGCATGCGCTCTCTGCAAGACCCGTTATCTCCTCAATTGGCTTTTGGCATGCCCATGAATTGCCATTTGTTCTTTGTTGTGCCATTTAGAAATACAGGGTTTTTATTAATGCATTGGATCTGATTTTCCCACCTTTGTGTGCTTGGGTCACGCCCAGGCAATTTCACTCATTGCTTGCTTGCTTTGGCCATCCCAATACGTCTGAGGTTCCTCCAGGTCATCCTGATTTGCCTTTTTTGTAGGCTATCAACATCGTTTTAGGTTTTCAGGTCGTTTCACGAAGCAATGCTCTATTTGCCACCTGCAAAGTGGCTATTTCTGTCTGTTAGCTGTTGAGCTAAGCCAATAGCTCTAACGCAAACAAATGCGAGACCTATTGCATTTCTAATGCTTGTTCTATGTGTGCAACATTCTGCAGCACACATAGAAAAAGGAAATCGCCTGAATTGATTATGTGCAGAAAGGTGTCCCTGCACAAATTCAATCAGCCTTCAACGCAGGCACCCTTGCAATATGGTGCAAAGATGCCTGCGTTGGCGCACAGCAGCCCATTGTGCGCCAGCGCAGGGGAAAAGGTTCAAGAATGCGCTGTATCACAAAGATACAGCGCATTCATGCCCTTTTCTTTTGCTGTAGGGCAGCGCAGCAGGGAGGCCTGCGGCACTGCTCTACGGCAAAAGTCCATAAGTGAGGCCCTAACTATTGTAAGCAGCTTTGAGTTATTAGCCAGAATCGTCTCAGCATGACAAATTCTTCTTAACTTAGAAGACTGTGTGCACCAGGTACTAACTGATTTGCATATGCTTGCTTTGCTTCAGAAGATGGGCTATCTGTAAAGATTTCATCACAATATGAAGGCTAAAGGTAGTATGATCTTTAGCACCTTCAGAACATGGTTATTTTAAGTGAATAGTGTCTTTTATGAGTGTACACTGTTCTAAAGAGACACATTTTGTAAATACTCTGTGGTATATTTCTCATGATAGTCTCACTGTCTACAAACAGTGTGGTACAGAGTAAACTCTCGCCATAAAATAAATGCTGTTTACAGTACCCTTTTTTCTACTCATATCAACTTCTTTTCTCAATGCAGGTTTTATGACAGTCATGGGTTTGAAACATGTAAAGACTGTCCGTAGTAATGCATTAGCTTTGTACCCGGGCTTCAGTTTCTTGAGGAGCTTGGTTTTCCCTCAACAGTTGTATTCAGATTGAACACCATGTGCAAGAATGGCTACCCTTCCATCTGTGGTTCATAATGAACATGAGCATGGCTACCCATGAAGTGTATGGTATAGGGTCAATTTTGCAGTACATAATCCAATTTTGCTTGGGAACGTGACTTAGTGAGCCAAGCTGGTGGATGCTTAATGCCGTAGCTCGGCACCAACCCAAGCTTATCCCACAAAAAAATCAATTACCTACGTGGGCCATCACGACTTTGGCAGCCCTGGCGGGTGATCGGATACTCGTGAGCTATCTAGCGCTGGGGTGACTGCCAGACTCAACCAGGGAGGCTCTGGTTGTATCGTTACCCAAATCCAGCTTGTCGGAAGCCCGGACAAAGGACTTTCAATCCCTCTCTACGCTTAACAAAAACTTTAAGGTTCTGACCAAGGTGCTATCTTCCCTACTATGGCCATACATGCCAGAACAGATGGACACTGATCAGCATGGGTTCATCCCTGCTCACAACATCTCCCTCAACCTCCGCAGGCTGTACAACATTATCTATACCCATGACTGGTCAGACTACCCTCATGCCATGATTATGTCTGTAAACCTAGAGAAGGCCTTGAGGCAGTCATGCTCCATGTGGGACTGGGCGAGGGATGGGTCAAATGGGTGTGGCTGTTGTACACAAGGCCCACAGCAATGGTAACAAGCATTTGCAATGCAATAGGTCTCACATTTACAAGAGTTTGAGCTATTGGCATTGATAATGACAATACCTTTTTTTATGTGTTGATTTTAAAAGAGGTAAATAAAAGGCATTGTCATTTACAAGGCCAATAGCTTAAACTCTTGCAAATGCAAGACCTATTGCTTTGCACTATAAAAAAAATGTTTAAGCGTTAGGCGAGAGCGTGTCTAAAGCGATTTGAGAAAATTGTGCTCGGAGGCTGTAATTAAAGTCTTAAGTAACAACACATATAGCAGGGGGTGTCGCCATGGGTTGTTACAAAATGAGACAAGGGGTACTAAGGAGGGACTACTAAGCCTTTTAACCAATGAACAGCCACAGTTTACAGTGGACAATGACACAAGTCAATGAAAAATATGGGATGAGAGTGGGCGGAACTTCAAATCCCTACCTGAATACAGAATGCCTTGCAGGGCAGCGCATGTGCTGCACAGGCTCGACCTAAGAGCCAGGAGAATCAGAAGAAACAGGGGTGACCATTCAATAAAAGGCATTTTCCTACAGGTGGCCTATGCAGTACATCAGCATTTCCCACTGTTTAATTAGAAACCTGTTCATAAATTGTAAAACAAAACATAAACATTCAAACTTCACACAGGGCCCATTGTTAGCAGACCATAACAGGAGAAGCTTGAAGCAACGCTGAGCTTAGCCAATGCTCCTTGTGCAGTAGTCTATGTGTAAAAGGAAACCCTAAACATTCTAAATAGAATCCGGGCAAAGTGTTCACTCAACATTGCAGAAGTAGTTTAAAAAATGTCTGAGCATAGCCACTTTGTGTTGTGCGCACTGCTATATTCACAAAAGCTACACTTTCTAAGTGCAATCAGGGCCCACTGTTAGCTCTGCCTTGCTAGCAGCTTCAACAATCTCTGATGTCTATAGCCAGAATGTGCTTTTTAAGCAAAACATGTTTTATGAGGAGCCCTGTTTTGTAACAACATAATTAAATACTTTTCTCTTATTAGTAGCACAACTAAAGAATTTAAGCATGTATTTTTATTTACTGTTTGAAATAAACATTCACATGTTTGAAAATTATACAATGTTGTCATACTCTTTGCATCAAAGTAAGCATGCAATACAAAACATACATGATGAGTAACTTGTGCAATATGTTCGTATACTGCCATTAGGAGGAGGGGGTCTCTGGTGACATTCACAATGCCACTGCAAATGCTTGATGGTGATACACAGGACCATAGCACATTGATGCCTGTTTTGTGAAATCGATAGATAGATAGATAGATAGATAGATAGATAGATAGATAGATAGATAGATAGATAGTTGTGGAAGGGAAGAACACCTTGGTTTTGCCTTCAATTCCAGTGGCTGAAGTGAGCCAGTGGCGCGTAGCAAGAGGGGCCGGGGCGGCAGGAGTTTTGAGGGCGGTGGCCTCCCACCGACCCCCCGCTCTTACCTGCGGCCGTTGCAGGGGCAGCTGCCACAGGAATCGCCAGCACACACACTCCCCTCCCCGTTCTTTCATACGGCCGTCGCGGGTCAGCCAGCGCAGGAGCCGCCAAAGGCAGCCAAAGGTCTAGCTACGCCACTGAAGTGAACTGACCCGGTACCCTATCCTGTATGCTGCAGTACGTGGAAGAAAATCATGAATGACACAATAACAGACCCACCGATGGAGGTGGCTGAGTGATAGTACTTATAAGTTGAGTGTATTATACATATAATTTTAGTAAAGTCAAAATGTCTAAGGTGACGCCTGGTCTTAAAATACTTTATCACCAGCCAATCTTTCTCCGAGTTGGAGACTGCGTAGCAAGTATGGCCACCTCAAGAGAGCTCAATGGTGATTCACACCCAAGATTTTTTTTTCTTTTAAAATGGAGCCAGCACTTCACATACAGCCAGCACTTCACATGCAGCAAACAAAAACATCTAGCAGGTGGGAGTCCTGTTGGTGTCTGTGGCTCAGTGGACAAATGTATCCATCCATAGGCCTTGTCTGCACCTGTGGTCACATGCTGAAGTCTACGCTGCCTTTCATCGTTATCGGTAACAATGAGCATCTGTTTTCATCAACGTAACCCTAGGTTATCAGAGAGGAGGTCACAATTTGTATTGCAACATGTATTAAACAATAAAACATAAAAATATTTGTCAAAAGAGTAATCATCACTCATTCTATGGTGGGGTTATATTTATTTTTGATGAATTTGGTACCTAATTCGCACCATGCAGCAAGTGCAGGAACGCGATGATGGACACACATTATACATCACCACTGAGGTTTAACTATAAATAGGAGCTTAGGGCGGAAGCTCGAATTGAATATAGTCACGGCTGGGAGCTTAGAGGGAGTTTATAAAAGGCGAGGAGACCAGTCCCAAAGGTGGGGGCGGTAATGGGGTGCGAGAGGGTCTCACATTAGAGTCCCTTTAAGGATTGTACGTTTCTTCCAACACTTTGTCTTCTGTGTTTTTTTCTTTGGAAGGATAGTCATTTGGGAAGGGCTCGCTGCAGTTTGCTGTTAAGGTATTCAGGGGTTTAAAAGGTAGTTTGCCGTCTGGAGCATCTGTTCACCAATGTTCTCTTAGTTGCAGCGAAAATCCTACAATCACCGAGTCCGCAGCAGGCTGTGTTCTCCAAAGGATGAAACTGAAATAAGACAACGCAGGCAAGCCATCCATTGTTATAAGCCAACTGAAAGAGGGCGTATGAGCAGAAAAAGACTAAGAGCTGAGCAAGGGAACAGGCAGAGAAATTAGACAAGACTGAAAAGAACCGGACTCCGGAGGGGGGTTGCTGCTCCAAGGAAGGGGTCCTTGGATTTCACTCTGCAGTGCCCAGCAACTGGTGTGATTCTCTCTCTTTGGCGGAGGGGCCCACCTGCACAATTAAACTATGCATATTTACAGCTTTAAGAAACTTCTGGGCAGCCATGAACAATTGTTTAAACAAATACCTGACAGCATCGAAGAGGCCCTGCACCCTCCCGATTCCACCAAGGATAACGCCTCGGCTGTCCGGATGCACGCTCAAAGACACGCTGTGCGCGTTACCATGTGCAAGCTGATAGACACGCCGTGAGAGTGCACATCGGCCGTCTAGGAAACTCTTCTTTGCGGAAAGGAGCTGAACCTGAGGCCGAGGCTCGTCCCATCGGCGAAAGCGGCTTCACCGGAGATCAGCGCAATGAACGCAGAGCCCCCTTCACATTCTAAGGTAACCGGCTGCAACCTGTGACCGGAGTTTGCATGGGGGGGAGATTGTGATGGTACGTGCTACCGGCGGGCCGCCGCAGGGATGATGAAATCTTTTACCTATTAACGTGGCGCCAGTGGGGCGCCTATTTCCTCTCCTGGGAGTTGTTGAACAACAAAGCTGGGGGCGCATTAACGCAGCGCCAGCTGTACTTGTGCAGATCTCCTGTCCTGCAAGTTGCTCTAACGCCGTGGTACGTGTACACAGGCGCGTTCACAATTGCAGTCCGTCCTGTGCGTGCCCATCTCTTGTCTCCCTTCCGAGGCAAGTCAGTAGCAATAGACCTCGCTGGCGACAGCGCTTTCGCGATGCGGTCGCCAGGCGAGACCTAAAAATGGGACGCACCATCTCAGAATCGTAAGAAATCTTCAGAGGAATGAGGCTGCGGTGCCCATTGTCACCACTCCTCTTTGCTATAGCTATTGAACCACTGGCAGAGAGCTTCTGAACCGCGTGCAGAGGAAAAGGACTCACAGTGGAGGGGGAGAACATGCAGATGACCTGCTGATCTACCAGCAGAATGGGGATGAAGACATAGCCTACATTTAGCAACTCCTTGAGGAGCACGGAACTTTCTCGGGCCTTCAGGTAAACCGGGCAAAGACATGTGCCTTCCTGGCGGCCCGGGATGCTCTGTGGCCCACAGGCTGTCCATCTGACATCCTCTGAGTACCAAATACCTTTATATACCTAGGTATTCAAATCTTTCATGAAGCTGATGATGTGCGGGAGTGTAATCTGGGTAGGACAATGCGCTCTGTTTGATCCTGCATCCCCTTCCGGCGATCGCTCCGAATGCCCATAATGGCATGCATAGCACTCTGCAAGATTGTTATGCTCTCACGGTTTCTACTTTGCAAACCTGCTAGTCAGGGTTCTGATACTGGGATTTTGTCAGCTGAATTCACTCCTACGAGAGTTGATCTGAGACAGAGGCCGTCAGTGAGTTTCACTTGCCACACTTTGCCACCCATCTCTGGAAGGGTAACTCGGTGTTGCTAATTTTGAACTGTACCACATAGTGGCACAACTTCAGTAGGTCACTAGATGTCTAGAAGGGGCTGAGCTACAGGTGCTAGGACCAATTGGCTCCAAAACAAACCAGGGGACATTGCTGGCGAAATTGATCTGTCGCGCACTGAGGATCCCACGACAGGGACTCCTCTTGGCAACAGCCATGAGCTGTTGATGTTGCTGTCTTCAGCGAGTGGACGGCACTGTGCTTTATGCTCCCGAGCTACCGCTGGTAGGGCTGCCACATGGAGAATCACTCACATTCTTCAGGGCAGATGAGCTCTTGCACAGAGGAAGGAATAGTAATTGTGAGTGACTGCTATCAAATGGACACCCTCACCCCACTGCCAGATCTGATGGAGCTAATTCCTTATGTACGAGGCACTTTCACTCATGTTCCGTGAACTATGGGGGCAGGGAGATGCAGACACCACAACCCACTTAGTTCAACAGCTGCTACTGACGATGGGGACAGGTAGGCACTTGATTACATGGTTATACAGGGCACTGAACACAATGGCTGGGAAACCCCTGGAAGCCCTTAGGGGACACTGAACCACTGAGTTCGGACAAAATATCCTGAACACGCAATGGGGGCGACTGGTGGCATACCCACAAAAGGTCTCCTGTAACCCCCGCCTTAAATATATCCAGTACAACTATACACCCAGGACATATTTGATGCCATGCAGGATCAGGGCGATATACGGTGATGAGCACCAGTCCATTCCGCCCATGCATCATGCTAGACGTCGACTACAAGCATAGACATGGGGGTTCGCCCAACAGCAGGAGTGGGGGGGTCGGTCCTCTCAAAGCTGTGACCTTAAACAGCACACTAGAGAATACCAATCGAGGTATGCCTTTTGGGGGCCTTCCATAAACCGAAACCCAAGAAGGATGGGAACAGGTTCCTTGACTTGGCACTAATATTGGTGAAGAGAAGGATAGCTATGGCTTGGAAGTCGGCGGTGGAGATCTGGGCTTGGCATGTGACATTGTGGGCCAGAGCAGAGGAGAAAGCATTTCAGAGAGAAGAGGCCCGGGGAGTCCGCAGACAAACCATAGCGGACCTATGGTCGGAGGTGGTGAATGAATGGGAGCCCCCCTCGAATACCGAGACACAGACTGAGGAACCTTGAACAGAGAGCAGAGACACAGACCTGGCCCTGACAGACTGAGTGGGACATAGCACCAGAGTGACATTGTGGAAGCTGATGACTGGTCTGAAGGTTGCTGGAGAAGACACCATATGAGTGACCCCCTGACCTACCTGATGTTGAGTGAGGTGCCGGGGACTGCCAGGTGGGGTGTGGTTTGGTGGACCTGGGAGACCCCTGCTTCCTGGCAGGATAGACCCCAGTGCCCCCCCAGCAACACTAAAAACATAGGAGACATGTATCTACCCCAGATGGTAGTTAGTGGGTTATAGTTTCGGTTGTTACTATTATAATGCATATTCTGTGAATCTCTCCCATCACACAATCACTAAGCGAGAAGGCAACCCTCCAAGTCTTCTTAGGATGGACGGCAAGAACTGGGACACAAACGTTAACATAGTAATACACACACACTCAGGCCTTGGGTGTGGAGAGGCAACAGATATGCCACAAATGAAATGGGCGGGGTATAATCTACCAAATTATTGCATAATAATATGATGATTTTTAAGACTATTTACCAAATGCCAATCAAAATAAGTTTAAAGAAAAACACAAGCTTGCTGAACTGTGGGATATGTGTATGATAGCAGTAATGAGGCTTCATAATATTCTGAGCTATTTTGCACGTACTTTCGTAACACTGAAGCTATACCCATTTATAGAACAATGTGTATAAAAAAAATTGGATAATGTCATGAGTGATGTCATTTGATATGTCATCGGTGATGTTAGCAGTGACGTCATAGAACACGTCATGAGTGATGTCATAAGCAGTGCATGGTGGGGGTGAAAGTTACAGTTAGCTCTGCTAACTATAACTGGTGAATTTCTGTGTTTTTTTAGTTCAAAACGTTAATGTTGTCACTGACATATTCACCTAACTAAAATATTACTTTAAACTTTGGGTTTTCAGTGTATGTATGTATATATATATATATATATATATATATATTCACTGAAAAAACCATAGGTTTCATACCAGTTATAGTTAGCTGGAAATTTTACTCGCATAAAACCATTGAAATGCCCACGTTATAGTTAGTTGGACTCACTATAACTTGCGCGTGCAATGCACTGCTGATGACATCACATATTACATCACTCATGACATGGTCAGTGACATCACTGATGACACCATCCAGTGAATGTGTGTCTTTCTGAAAAATAAATATATGTTATATATGTATATGTAAATGTTGATGGAAGAATAAATGTTTAAATAAGTGTTTACATGGATTTAAAAAAAAATTGATTGGTTAACTGGCTTATTAAGTGTATTTTAGTGAATACATATATTAGTGAGTAATGTTTAAATATTTAAATATATGTATTAGTGTTTCACTTTGTGTATAAGTGGCTGCATGGGTTGGTGAGTAGCTACATGTGTATGTATATGGGTTATTAGATGTTTTTCTTAGTATCAGTATGAGTGTCTGTATGGTTTGGTGGGGGTATTACCTAGCACATAGATGCATGAATGACTGACTCTCTCTTTGTATGTGTTTTAAAGACAGCATATGTGCAGGACTGTATGGGTGGATGAGTGTGTATATGTGTGTGTGTTAGTGAGTGAATGACTGTCTCACTATGGTCTTTATCAGTAACTACATATGTTTTAATCTAGTATATGTGAATATTGATGTATATAAGTGAGTATATGTGAGAGTAAGAGATTGTAAGAGTTCCTGTTTAAATTAGTATGTGTTTCTATAAGTGATTGTTTAAGAGAGTAAGTATGTGTAAGTTTCTTTACAAGTAAATTGCTAGTGTGTGTATAGCTGTATATGCAAATAAATGGATGTTTAATAGTTTATTTGCATGTGTGAGTATGTGTCACAGTATTTTTTAGATGACTGTCGGTGTGTAACAGGGTGTATAGGTGTATCACTACATATGATGAGTGAGTATATGTATGAGTGACTATATAGAACTGTTGGTGAATGAGTGGATGTGTATATAGATGGTGGAATTATTGAATTGGTTGTTGTAACTGGTATGGGTATCTCCTTTTTTTTTTAAAATTTTAATTTCTATTTTTGAATATGTGTTTCAAGGGTTACATTACAGTGAAAGGAGGTCTGTAACTCTGTCACAAGGATGATGTCCTCAGTGATGTCATGAGTGATGTCACTGACCATGTCATGAGTGTCGGCAATTACCCAACTTTGCATTAACAATATGAAGTATGTCGCTTGTGTTGTATACGGTTCTAACATAGATGAACCTAGAATATTTGATCAACTAAGTATAGCACTATTAGACTGGGAGGGAGAATTGATAATGATGGGAGATTTTAATTGTATCTTGAACTGCCAAACAGACACTACTCGGCCAGGTAATCAGAAACGTATGTCTAAAACCAGAAATTCTATTCTAGATCTATGCAGGACGCATAATGTTAAAGATATATGGAGGTATCTACATCCAAATATCCCCGGTTACACATACTATTCAGCACCTCACAAATTATGCTCCCGACTAGACATGGCTTTTGCTTCAGATCTTTTGCTCAACTCTTTGTCCATGGTTATATACCCCCGTATTTCATCTGATCATAACCCTATCATGGTGGAACTCTCTATTTCATCGAATCGTAACTCTCCCAGACCTTTTACGTTTCCTAGGAAACTAATATCAGACATGACTTATATTTCACAGTTAAAACTACATATAACAGAAATTCTAGACATCAACAAAAACTCTGCTTCATGTCTTACAATATGGGACACTTGTAAGGCAAGCATTCGAGGGTTTACACAATCTTACGTCCTGAGGCAGACTTCTGAAAAACAAAAAACGGATGCAGCTTTGACTTCTGATATTGCTGCCGGAGAGATACAGTTAGCACTAGCCTTAAGAAATAACCTACCAACCCTGGAAATCTGCGCAAATCTTACTCAGCTAAAATGTAAGACCAAAGAGAAACTTTTAAAAAGAAATAGCGCACAGATACATAAATATAAATTTCTGAACTATGAGGGTGGGGATAAAATAGGCAAAATTCTGGCCTTTAAAGTGGCCGAAGATAGAGTAGACTCCACAATTACTCAAATAATGGGACTTGACAACAGGAAATACAGTCAACCAAAGGATATCATTCAACAGTTCGCTAAATATTATGAAACTTTGTACACCCCTGAAAATGCACCCAGTGGTTCTGTAATCGAGGATTACTTAAGAGAAAACCCAATGAATCAACTAACTGAGATTGAAGTAAACGCTCTGGCCACAGGCATAACGAGAAAGGAATTAGAAGAGGCTATATTATCATTGCCTGCAGGGAAAGCAGCAGGGGAAGATACTATCCCACTAGAAATATATAAACAATGCTTAGATGAACTAATACCTTCTCTTTTAGAAGTCATAACAAATATTAGCAGGACAGGGCTGGCTCCCAGATCTTGGAATAAAGCTAAAATAATATTTTTCCACAAAAAAGGTAAACCCAAAGAGGAGATGGGCTCATACAGACCGATATCTCTGATTAATTCAGACGCAAACATTTTTGCAAAATGCCTGGCCAAAAAACTTGCACCTTTAATGCCCAGAATTGTAAACACTCAACAGCACAGGTTTATAACAGGGAGAGACACATCTGCCCACGTCAATACATCAATAACAGCATTTGATATAGCTGAGATAGAAGCTACCCCTCTTGCTATGAGAATGCTTGACGCCGAAAAGGCATTTGACCGGGTGGGATGGAACTATTTATGGCGTACACTTGGCTTTTTGGGATTCGAGCACTTTACGACAATCCAACGGCATACATAAGCTATGGAGGGCTTACTTCGTCATGTTTCTCAATTATGAGGGGCACCCGTCAAGGGTGCCCTCTATCACCTCTGCTATTTGCCCTTTCACTAGAACCATTCTTAAAGGCCTTGGACACCCAACCAGGAATAACTTCATTTAAGTCTGGCCGGTATAGCTTAAAAATTACTGCATACGCAGACGACATTGCCATTTATACGTCTGAAATAACTAAGTCTCTAAATGCTATTAAATTCAAAGCATGTAAATTCGGGACAGTTTCAGGGTATAAACTAAATACACATAAAACTCAAATAATAGCTAACTTTGCTCCCCCTGTACCGGTACCAGAAATCTGTAAGGTTGCTACCTATCTTGGAGTTAAAATTACTTCAAATGTTAAAGAACTTAACGCTATTAATTATAACGACCTAACAAAAAACACCATCTCTACTTTGAAAAAATGGCACCGACTCCCATTAAACTTAATTGGCAGAATGAATCTGATTAAAATGAAAATAGTACCCAAATATTTATATCTGTTTAGATCAATCCCTCTGATCTTGAATAAATCTTTTTTTAAACAATTAGATGGGATCTTTGGTAACTTTATCTGGGGATATAAGAAGGCTAGAAGATCTATAAAGGCACTGAAAAATCAAATAGAATCTCGTGGCTTAAATTTCCCTGACTTGAAACTATACTTCTGGGCTTCATATTTAAGACGCATACGGTCATTACTGAATATGGAGGATACATTATTTTACCACCATTTAATGCTAAAAGGAGATTCTAACCAATTCTTGCTACGCATAACAGACCCAAACTACCACAAACGAGTCAAGTTTAAGACTGCACGCGATATAATAAGAGTATGGAAGGATATTCTTGAATACTGTAAAACCACTATATATCATTCCCAGATGATTCTATGGAACAATCCTGCTCTACCGAGCATTTTTAGCGACGGAGAATTCTGTAGATGGCAGTTGAAAGGCATAAAGGTTTTGGGTGATTTGTACAACTCTCAAGGCATGTTAGCCTTTCCCACTTTGAAACTTTTATATGATCTCTCTGAATTACACAGGTTTAAATATTTACAAATATATGATTTTTTAGTACGTATAAATAAAATTAATAGTGTTTCTAGCGGTGGGATCTGGGATTACTTAAATTCTAGAAAAGAGAAAGCAATTATCAGTTTGACGTACAAATTTTTCACAAGCCTGAATCCTAACGACAGCGACCTACTAGCTCAAAAATGGAATTCTAAACTGGGAACTAATTTTACAGGGAAACATATAATACAATCTTACACCAATATCCATAACTCTGTACGGTCATCAAGCTTAAGACTCCAACAATACAGAACTACCTACATGCTCTATTACACGCCAGAATTTTTTTCGAAATGGCTTATAAACAACACTATGGGAGACAAAACTAAATGCCCGAAATGTGCTAAATATGCGGGCGACTTGGCACACATGCTGTTCTCTTGCCCAAAGCTAGAAAAATATTGGGAAGAAGTGGGAAATATAATGACCGCTAAAAATATCCTTAGCTCTCCGATAACGATGCCTATAGCTCTATTTGGTTTACATCTGACCAATCAACCACGATCGGTGCTAGCATCAATACTAATTTCATGTGCTAAACTAATATTAGCTAGGGCATGGATCAGCCCCAATACACCCAATGCCATGGACTGGTGGTATCTAGGAATCGAAATTAAAACAATGGAGGGTACTCTAGCGGAATTAAGAGGCACTAGGTCTCTTAAGAAGTTCGAGAAAATCTGGGGAGATTTAGATTAAATTGAATAACGTTAAGACTAACTCCGTCTGACAAAATTGATTATGTTGTTGTATTTTTAGTTTCTATGCTATTGATTTTATGAATTTCTGTAAAAATGTTCACTTATGTATGAGACATATCTGATTTTACTTATAACTTTTTCTGTACCTAAACAAAATTCTTGTAAAAATTAAGGTCATTTAACTCAAACACAGAATGATGTGAAACTACTGTGAAATCCTCTGTTCCGAACCAGGTGAAAATAAAATAAAAAAAATATAAAAAAAAAAAAAGACCATGTCATGAGTGATGTAATATGTGATGTCATCTGCAGTGCATTGCACGAGCAAGTTATAGTGAGTCCAACAAACTATAACGTGGGAATTTCAATGGTTTTATGCGAGTAAAATTTCCAGCTAACTATAACTGGTATGAAACCTATGGTTTTTTCAGTGAATTTAATAGGTTTTTTAAATGCTAATTCCTAACTATAACTGGTGTGAAACCTATGGTTTTTTCAGTGAATTTCAATGGTTTTTTAATAGCAAATCTATATAGGTATAAAAAGTAAAACATTTTATAACGAATTTTAAATTGTATAATTATGTAATTTATTTATTTATTTATTTTTTGCCCTGAGGCGCTCCCGGGGCGCGTACCGGTGAACGCACGGGTAAGCGCAATGTTACGGCGCGCCCCGGGCGCGTACCGGGGAGCGTCCTGTTAGCGCTATTCTCGCGAACGAAAACAACATCGTGACGTTTCGCGTAACCGCGTGATGCGTCATATGATGCACTGCGTAAGCGCACCCGGAAGCTCGCGAGCGCATACGATCGCGCAACGTCTCGACGCGCTTATGCTACGCGCCCCGGGGCGCGCCCCGGAGCGCGACTACGGGTGCGCCCCGGAGCGCGACTACGGTTGCGCCCCGGAGCGCGACTACGGGTGCGTCCCGGGGCACGTAGCGCAAGCGCGTCGGGTCATGTGACCTGAAAATAACACTTTTGATTGGTTCAGAACACTTTTGGTTTCTAAATGATGAAAGACCCCACCTTTTTTCCTCATTTTCACTTTTGAGTGAAGAAGACCTGCATTAATTCTTTGAGAAATGGCTTCACTAGTAGCAGCTGCAGGTGCATCCGCACCACCACCACCTCCACCACCACCACAAGGACCACCACAAGACCACATTGGTGGTCAACAAGAAGAGGAGGACGAAGAGGAGGAGGTGGAGAGGGACTTTCTGCCTGAGGACAATCCCCCATACAGACCCAAGGAACATTTTATTTGGAACTTTTACAAGATGCCAAGAGGTGCAAAAAAGGTGAATGCAGCTAAGGTGACTTGCCTCATCTGTGGCCAAGAACTGTCAAGAGGGAACCCAAAGAAGAAGTATTCTTTTCGGAACCACACGATGATAAGACATATGCAGAGGAAGCACCCGAACAATTATTCGGCAGCAGAGGTCAGGGAACTGATCAAGAACCCTTCCCATCCTTCTTCTTCAAGCGCCTCCAATCAACCCACTCTATTGGATGCAGAGGCTAGGGAGATGGTCCCTAATGTCCAAACTAAATTTGGAGATTTTAAATTTGTTTGCAAATATTGCAACAAAACAATTTCATATGGTGAGCAAAGCATCACTTTACTCAATCGAGCTGCAGACAACCATCACTGCAGCAAGCAACCTTAATTTTTTTCTATTTTTTTTTTGCTCCAGTTGAGCTGTTTGCAATTCCCTGTGTTTTGTTTGACCCCCAGAAAAACTACAAAAAAATATATAAAATTATTAAGAAAAGCCAAAAAAAGTAAAAAAAATAAAAAAACAATAAAAAAACATAAAACAACAAAAAGAATAAAAAAAACAGTTCTTTTCAGAACTACCTCCAATTGATATAAAAATGCTACATTTTTGAAAAAACTGTCATTCTTTATTCCCCATGGTACGTTCCCCGGTACGCTCCCCGGTGCGCGTACCGGGCGCTCCCCCCGCGAAAATCGCAAAAAAAATAAAAAAAAATGTTTGTCCCGCGGAGCCCTTTTATGGCCCCCACATCAAACCTAGGGGGTCAGGGGGGTCTACCCTGCCCCCTTTTGGTCATTTCCCCCTTTGTTTTTTGCCACCTCTAGTGTCTCGATCCTACCGACACACAAGATGGCGGCCGCTGCGGACTGTTTCGAATGTTTACAGACACCCGAGAGCCAATCAGCTTTCCGTGCGCAAGTCGCGTAGCGCGCCCGGTGCGCTCCCCGGTGCGCGTACCGGGGCGCGGCTATAGATATATATATTTTTTTAACCCAAATTACTCAAAATCCTGTGGAGCACATATCTTGAGACATAGCAAAGGCACATCGGGCTACCAGTCCCTACAATTTTGCCAAGTTTGGTGAAAATCCATTCAGCCGTTCGAGCTAAAAGTGAGTCCGACCGCCCTTTGGAAATTAACATGGGGAAAACACGTTTTGGGACCCCCCTTTTATCTCTGCCCCCGATTGACGAATCCACCCCAAACTTTCAGGGAAGGAGCGGAGAGCCGCGAGGCAAATTTGAGGAGAATTTCAGGCAGATTCCTCAACCGGCGCCAAAGTTATTCCCAATAGAATGTTGCGATTTCCCTATGGAAAACAATCCTAACTATAACTACCTACTGGCGACCGCCAGTAGGTAATATATATATATATATATATATATATTACCTACTGGCGGTCGCCAGTAGGTATATATAGTTAGGATTTTTTCCCTATGGGATTTTTGAAAATTCTATGTCTAATAACTTTGGCGTTTGTGGACGGAATTGGATGAAATTTTCTGGAAAATGGAACATTTTGTTTCTGAGCAGCCCCTGAAAATTTGGGGGGGGTTCGTCCAGGGGGGGCCGAGAAAAAAGGGGGGTCCCAAAACGTGTTTTTAACATTGAGTTTTCCATAGGGCGGTTGGCCTCAATTTTAGCCCGAACGGCTGAATGGATTTGCACGAAACTTGGCAAAATTGTAGGGACTGGTAGCCCGATGTGCCTTTTGTAGGTCTCAATATATGTGCTCCAGTGGATTTTGAGAAATTAACGTTTAAAAAAAGATATATATCTGTAACAGCGGACCGGGCAGCTCCCCGGTTCGCGGACCGGGGCGCGTACCAGAACTTCGCGTAGCGAAGCTGATTGGCTCTCCGGTGTCTGTCAACATTCTAAACAGTCCGGAGCGGCCGCCATCTTGTCTCTCGGTAGGATTGAGAGACAAGAGGAGGCCAAAACAAAGGGGGAAATAACCATAAGGGGGCATAGTAGATCCTCCCTGACCCCCTAGGTTTAATGTGGAGGCTTTAAAAGGGCCCCGCGGGGCAAAAAAAAAAACAAACAATTTTTTGGGTTTTTTTCGTGGGTAGCGCCCGGTCCGCGAACCGGGAAGCGTTTTGGGCAGCGTACTGCAATGAAAAATGAATGAGAGACTTTTCAAATGCAGTATGTTAATTGATTGTTGGTTTTGATGATTATTTTTTATTTTTTTTGTTTTTTAAGCAATTATTTATTATTGTAATTGTGTTTGAAAATTTAATAACATTTCTAACATTTCACTAGTTTATGAATTACATATAAAAATGATTAAAGACTCAAATAATTTTTTAATATTACATATAATTTTATTTTCCGGATTGTTTTTCAAAATTTAATAGAACGTCTAACATTTGACTGTCAGATATGTCCTCTTGTTGAGTGAACATAAGTTCCCACATTTGACCGTCATCATAATGAAGTAAATGATCCACAGATTCTACACATTGAACTAATTCATGGTCCCGTGATTCATCCATGAAATCTGAGTCATCATTGTCCTCAATATCTTTTTCTGTGTTGTTCTCCAGAACAATTTTGAAGGAAACATTCTGCTCACCTTCCATTTTATTGCTGTAATTTGCATAAAAAATAAATATATCAGTAGAGATAGGGCACTGTTGGGTTTAAGTTCAGACAGGTACTTGTGAGTTTATAACAGAGAAGTAATCTATGGGCACTGTATGGTTTCAGGCGTGAAGTAGTACTATTAAAAAGTGCCTGTGAAGAAGCCTAAGTAAATTCATAATTATACCACAGAAACCTAAATCAATCCATAATTAAAATAAAGAAGCCTTTCTCAATGTCTAACTCTTACAGAGGGATAGTATATAACTATCTGAAAATGTTTTCAAATTTATAAAATAATATCTCACCTTCTAAAAACAAGTTTAAGTTGTGAGTGAAAATGATCTTGCAATGTAGTTCAGGAAGTAGTAGTCAAAATGGCTGTGTTTCTCTCTCTTCCTTTATATATATTCAGGTACATAACCAATGAAATGTCAGGTAAAAAAAGTAGAAAATGAAAGTAACATTTTCATTGGTTGTCAATTCCAACACTTCAGATGTGTTTTGTGAAGTAATTTACCTCAGGGTATTTAGAGAGGTCTACAGGCTAAATGACTAAATGGAATTCCAATCAAATTTGTGAAAATGGTAGGGATTGGTATGTAGTATGAGCTAATCTATATTTGGTGAAATTGTCTCCAGTGGCTTTTCTGTGAACTACTTTCCCACTTTTTTTGATGGTGCGCTTCCAAGGGAGCTACCCGGTACGCGAACCGTTGAGCGCCTCGGTTCGCGGACCTTAAGCGTTCCGGGAGTCCACCATTTTGTGTTTCGGTCGAATTAAGATACAAGATGGAGGGCAAATAATGTTCAGAATGGGTAGAAGGGGGCACGGTAGACTTATCTTGACCCCCTAGGTTTTGTGAGGGTGGCTGAGGAGGCCCATATGTGCGAAAAAAAAACATTTGTTTTAAAAATTTCGCGAGGTTAGCTCCCGGTTCGCGTACCGGGTAGCGCCCCAGGGAGCGTACTTTGTTGAAAATTAGTGAAAAATGTTAGAGTACAATAATAATTGTGAGTGATCAGATGTAGGGTAGCTCTGAGAAGAGCTTTTGGGTTTATGGTACATTTAGGTACTTATAAGTAGGTACCAATGCACATTCTTAAATTCAGAGTGAAAATTCTGATGCCCTCATCTGAGAAGTGAACTCCATCTCCTCTGTAGATATCTTGCATGTAGTAACGCAAGTTATTGTTGTACAGGGAGCCCATTCCATGGTCTCTCATGTAAGCTGAAACAGATTTGTTTACATGCTTCCTCGACTTCTCAATTTGTGGACAAAATTGCTTGGACCACCTCCATTTCTGTCTTTGGCATATATTTGAATATACCAAGGCAGTCTGAGGAAAAAGTGCCATTAATTGCTCAAAGGTGTCCTTTAAAAGCATTTCCAGACCTACACCAGTCAAAGTGCCCAAGTCATTACCTCCACAGTGCACAATTAACAGGTCAGGTTTGGGCAAATGCATAAAGGTTTTCACCAATGGTATCAATTGGTGACATTTTAATCCTCTGTGGCCAAACCACTTAATTTCCACATCTTGTAAATTGAGGTTAGGTAATTTCCTGTTTTCAACGTACCTTTGAGCCCAGTGAATATAACTATGTCCAACAATCCAGACAGAAAACATGGTGAGAGAAGGTTCTCCTGCAGTCAGATGAAGTGTGGCAATGAAATGGCAGTTGAAAAAATGAGAGTTTAAAATGAAAAAAACTGTGGAGTTTCTGTGTTCATGAAGCAGTAACAGTGATTGGTGGATTTTGATTGCTGAAAACAGAAAGTTAGGGTGCACGGATGAGTTATTTGAAAGATGTATTTTGAGTGGTCAATAAAAAATCATTAAATGAAAGAATGCACTGGATATGCAGGTGCACTGAGAGTTCAGAGTTCAATTGCAACAAAGTTGTGTGAACTTGCAAACACCAGAAGTCTTCCAAGAGGTGGTTGCCATGCAGAAAAGACAGAAAGGGCAGAGGGGGGAAGGGTTTTCATTTGAAAAAAAGTGAGGGAAGAGTTTTGATTGGGTGACATGAGAAATATGTGTGAAGAATTACAGCATTTCTGTGCTTTTGATAGCTGCAGACTCTGGAGTGCATACCTTTTGCTCTGCTGAAGACAAATTGGTGTGTTTCTGAGACTGTTTTCAAACTCAAAGTATTTGCTAAGGTGAGAAAATATTTCTTTAATTTAGATAGAGAATAGTGTGCTTTAAGGAGAAAATTATGAATTATGTGGCGCAAATTGCTTGTAAATATGCTCCCACATGTGCATGGAAAATTTTGATTTTGAATGTTTGTGTTACATAGCCATGTTAAAAGTGATACAAACATGCAGGAAAGGCAATGAAAAAATGCTTTTATGTGTCTTAAGGACATTTTAAGTAATTTTGCCATGTGTAGTGTTTTGAAATTATGATTTGAAAATCGTTTTTGGGGAAAAGGAATTGATTTAAATTTATGACAAGGACATAATGGTGTATGCTTCTTTATACGGCAATTGACTGTCCCTGATGTTATTTTTCCCATTTTAATGTAAGACCTTTCTCTGTGGCGCAAGTTGCTTGTAAATATGCTCCGACCTGTGCATGGGAAATTTAGATTTTAAATGTTTGTGTTACATAGCCATGTTAAAAGTGACCCAACCATGCTGGAAAGGCAATCAAAAAACGCTTTCATGTGTCTTAAGGACATTTTAAGTAATTTTCCCATGTGCAGTGTTTGAAATTATGATTTGAAAATCGTTTTTGGGGAAAAGGAATTGTTTTTAAATTCATGACAAGGACATAATGGTGTATGCTTCTTTATAAGGCAATTGACTGTCCCTGATGTTATTTTTCTCATTTTAGTGTAAGACCTTTCTCTGTGGCGCAAATTGCTTGTAAATATGCTCCCACATGTGCATGGAAAATTTAGATTTTGAATGTTTGTGTTACATAGCCATGTTAAAAGTGACCCAACCATGCAGGAAAGGCAATCAAAAAACGCTTTTATGTGTCTTAAGGACATTTTAAGTAATTTTCCCATGTGTAGTGTTTTGAAATTATGATTTGAAAATCGTTTTTGAGGTAAAGGAATGTTGTTAAAATTTATGTGCGCCATATGCCCCCAAATTTCTTTTTCAGGGGTGCAGCAGGGTGTTCTTGAGACACCCCTGCACCTTTGGAAAAAATTCCTAATTTGTGATGAGCAAATTGTTAATCGCAAATTGCACCTTCATTTATATGAGCCTCCTAGCCCATGGAAATGAATGGGTAATTTGCAATTAGCAATTTTCTCATCGCAAATTTGGAATGGTAAAGAATCGCTATTTATTCCTTAAAATTCGCTTTTTTGGAAATGCAAAATAGTTATATGATACATATGGCGGTTGATGTCTAACAAGATAAGAAGCTTAGGGATACATTTATGATGACTGGCGCAATGAAGTAGAAATCACTTACTTCATTGGTAGAGCTTTACATGTATTATCTCCTCTGTATTCTTCATCAAGCGTAACTTTAATCTGCAATCCTGAGTAGGCCTCACTTTAAACAAACCTCTGGATAGGCCACATCTTATTGTTATCCTGAATTAATCATTTAAAATGCTAGGGACAGATTTATGATAGGTGTATGCCTCTTTTGCGCCACTTAGAAAACATTGTCCATGGGGAAAGGACTTAAAATGTCCTTAAGACACATGAATGTGTTTTTTTAAAACGTTTGCAATTTTTTTGGGTCACTTTTAACATGGCTATGTGACTCAAACAGTCAAAATCTAAATTCGCCATGCACAGGTGGGAGCATATTTACAAGGAATGTGCTCCATGGGGAAAGGTCTTATAATGTAATATGGGAAAAATGACATCAGAGACACTGAAATGCCTTATAGAGAAGCATACACCATTATGTCCTTGTCATAAATTTGCAAACCATTACTTTTCCCCAAAAACGATTTTCAAATCATAATTTGAAAACACTGCACATGTGGAAATGACTTAAAATGTCCTTAATTCAAAATTTGCGATTCCTTAAATGCAATGTATCAAACAAAAAATATGTAAAAAATGATATTAAGGATTTGGAAACTACCACCAACTTCTAGTTTGTGGTAAATTGCGAATTCTTTTCAAGAAGCATTTTTTTCCAAAAAACAAAAGGTCCCATATGACGCCCATACATGCCCTTAGGGCATGTAGGTGTGCCATATGCCCCCAAATTTATTTTTCAGGGGTGCAGCAGGGTGTTCTTGAGATACCCCTGCACGCTTGAAAAAATTCCTATTTTGTGATGAGCTAATTGCTAATCGCAAATTGCAACCTTCATTCCTATGAGCCTCCTAGCCCATGGAAATGAATGGGTAATTTGCAATTAGCAATTTGCTCATTGCAAATTAGGAATAGTAAAGAATTGCTATTTATTCCTTAAAATTAGCTATTTAGGAAATGCAAAATAGTTTGATGGTACATATGGTGGTTCATCTGTAACAAGATAAGAAGCTTAGGGATACATTTATGATGACTGGCGCAATAAAGTGCACATTACTTACTTCATTGGTAGGCCTTTACATGTATTATCTCCTCTGTATTCTTCATCAAGCGTAACTTTAATCTGCAATCCTGAGTAGGCCTCACCTTAAACAAACCTCTGGATAGGCCACACCTTATCGTCATCCTGGATTAATCATTTAAAATGCTAGGGACAGATTTATGATAGGTGTATGCCTCATTTGTGCCACTGTGCGTCACTTTTATGATGCAGCGGCGGTGCAAAAGATTTGCTATGAGGCGACAACATTACAAATTGATGCATTTAGGCAGATATGTCATGGTGTAAAAAAAACGTACCACATGAAACCGATGCAGCAGTGATGCAAAAGATGCACCATGTCGTAAGACAGGCCTCACTTGGGGCCATATGTATCAAGCTAATTAGCATTCGCAAAGATCAAAATTCTACGAATTTTGGCCTTTGCGAATGTTAATTAGACAAATGGTATGTATCAAACAAGTTTGATGCAAAATAAGGAGTAGCAAAATTTGCTATTCCTTATTTTGCAATTGCACTGAAGGATTTGCAAATTTTGTGACTACTTAAATGCAATGTATCAAACAAAAAATATGTAAAAAATGACATTAAGGATTTGGAAACTATTGTGGTAAATTGGTGGTAATTTGTGAATTCTTTTCAAAAAGCTTTTTTTTTAAAAAACAAAAGGTCCCATATGACGCCAACACATGCCCTTAGGGCATGTATGTGTGCCATATGCCCCCAAATCATTTCTGGTATTTCTGTATTGTAAATTTGCCAACGACTAAAAAATCTTCTAATTAAAATGTCAAGTAGTGTGTTAAGTTTTTTATCACTGTTACTGATTTACTGTTTGGTAATAATGGTTAATAACATTATTTATTATATTTTTCCACAGATTCAACTGCAGATCATTTCAAGATTTCACCATGCCTACAATAGAAAGACAGAGAAAGGCTGCAAAACGTCAAAGACAGCAGGTGAAAAAAAATACGCAGCAGTCCTCTAACAAAAAGATTTGTCAAGTCACGAAGAAAGCACCGGGTAAGAGCACAAAACAATTTATAAGAAATATGTGTAGTAAAAAAAATATTACTACAGAAAATGTTTCAGTCCATAAAACGAGAAGGAAATCAAATGGAAAAGAAAGGCCAATGAAAAATGTTACTGCTAGAGCAAGAGATAACTCTGTGCATGATAGTAGAAGGAAACAACAGTTTAGGGAGATTCGTAAACGAATGTTCCGGAACAGGATAATTGGCAATTTGTTAAAAAATATTAAGAAAGGTCAACAGAAACTTGTTTTTTATAAGACAAAAAAAAAAGTTGAGAAAGTTATTGATCAGGCATTTGAAATTAAACGTAAGTTATTTATTTTGATAATCAATAGAATTAGGACGCTAAACAAGGCAATTTTTGATTTCAAAAGAAATAGTAGATGGAAGAGAATAGTTAATCGTAGTAATTTTTGTGAAGTTTTTTCTGGAGAATGGATGCATAGTTCAAGCTGTGAGGCATTTTTTAATGAGGAGAGTTATTTCCAGGATAATGATTTGGTGCATGCAGTTGACACCAGTGGTCGTGCTTATGAAGTGAAAGATGGTTGTCCAGTTGAAAAAGAAAAACTTGTGACAACAGAGGCAGAAGAGGTGTTAGGTAATGAGGTTTTAGGAAGACGTGCTAAGGGTCCTGTGTACACCTGGAAGTGTAGTAGTATTTGCAGTGTGCGACAGGATTCCATCAATTTGCTTTGTGATTTTGTACGGTCATTTAATAAGAAAAGTTTGAAGCAGAAAATGATGTTGTTGCAAGAATTAGATCCTTGCAGAGTAAGAGAAGTGACAGGTTTGCATGGACATTCACTGGCTTGTCTTTCCAGGAGAGTATGCCAGAGTGTTTTTCATCATTTCAGGATGCTAGCAGTGCATCATAACAAAGTGAGGAAATTAGTTAGAATGTTGTATTATGCTAAGAGTCCAGCAATTATGCTTAAACAATTATGCGCTGCTCTTTTGCATGGTTCTGAAATAGATGTGAAGAATATATGTGAAGAAATTGAGTTTTGTTACTTTGGAAGTAAAGAGGAGAATGTTGAAATTGAGCAAGAAGAAGAGGGTCTTGTGGAAGATAGTGTACAGGTTTCCAGTACAGATAATTTCCAGAGGGAAATTTCGACGTTTGAGGTGAAATCAAGTGAGAGGCCGAATTTCACTTGTGTGTGTTGTCGACGCACTTATTATAAGAATCAGACTAAGTTAGTGGATTTATATGCAAAAAGTGAAAGGGAAAATAATAGTGAATGGAAGGATTTTGCAACATACTTGATGGAAGAAAATTGTTTTGATTTGGGATTGGATCAACGTGTGTGTACTTATTGTTGTTGCAAATTAAATCAAAACCAGATGCCTGCTAGAGCAGTTCATAATAATCTGGAATTGGTTGAGATTCCTTCTGAATTGAAGGATTTAAATACTTATGAATCTATTTTGATTCAAAGTATCCATCCCTTTCAGGCTATTGTAAGAATGGAGCCAAAGACAGGGAAATTGCCTCCATCAGATTTACAGAGAGGATTAAAGGGAAGAGTTGTTTATTTGCCTCTAGATTTGAAGAAAAACATTAACACAATTGGAGTAGAAAAAGTGGAAGAGGAACCTCTGGTTATCTTAGTTAATGGGGTTCCGACAAAGAATAAGAAAATATGGCAAGATTTAGTAGATGTTAGGAAAGTTAAAAAGGCAACATTGTATTTGAAAAAAAATAATAAATACTATAAGAATGTATATGTTGCAGAAGAGGAAGTAAGTGAGGAAGAGGATAGCGATTTGTGTGCTGGTCAAATTGAGAAAGTAGAACCCTCTACTAGTGAAGAAATATATGAACATTATAGTGTTCATCCTTTGCATTCCAAGGAAGTCATGGGGAATGCTATTGAGTTGTTTCAAATGAAACAAGCCAAAGGGAGTCCCATTAGTGTTTGGGAGGAAAGTTTGGAAGCTCGGTGTTTCCCACAGCTTTTTCCAACAGGTCAGGGAGGAAGATATGATGAGCGACCTCATCAAATTCCTGCTTCTGAATACCGGACTTTGCGATTGTATGCAGGAGATGCTAGGTTTCGACAATGCATTCCTTATTTGTTTCATCTCCTGTTTGAAAGCGATCTGTCTGGACTGTCATATGCAGTGAACCACATCTTGAAAAGTGGTATACACATGCAAAACATCTCGGCAAGTGACTTTATGGATAAAGTCAATGTCCAAGACAGTATTTTGGATTCTCACCTGATTAATCTCATGGCGTGTCAGCGTGGTACTCATGAGTACTGGTACCGTCGTCATGGTGATTTAAAATGTATGCTGAGGAACTTAGGTACTCCCACATGGTTCCTCACTCTGAGCTGTGCCGAGTATGGCTGGGAAGACTTACTTGAATTTCTACGAGAGGCAAATGCTAACGTAGATAACATCGAATTCAAGACACCTGGAGAACTGTGCTCTTTGGATCCAGTCAATGTATGTAGGTACTTCAATCATAGATTTGAAGCTATGATGTCTTTCATCATGAATAAGAAGAATCCACCTCTTGGAGAGGTGTTGGATTTCTTCTGGAGAAAGGAGTACCAAGCAAGAGGTGCTCCTCATATACATATGTTGCTGTGGATCAAGGATGCACCTAAATTTGGAACGGATCCAGAAGACTCAGTGATGAGTTTCATCCAACAGTATTCTACGTGTGCTGTTCCAAACGCAAAGGAGAAGAAAAGCCTAAGAGAAAAAGTTCTGCGTTTCCAAAGCCATCGATGTGGAAAGTACTGCCGTTGTAAATTCCGAAACAAGGACAAGTTCTACACTAAATGTCGTTTCGGCTTTCCACGACCGGTGATTTCTAAAGGAAGAGTAAACAGTTTGATGTCTTCGCTGCGACACAATGTCATGAAGAAATCACCTAAAAACACTTACAATTTGAAGAGGAACCAAGAGTCCAAGTACATCAACGACTACAACCCGGTGATTTTGTCCATGTGGAATGCTAACATGGATATACAGTTTGTGGCTGATAACTGTATGGCTGTGGCTCGGTATGTGACGTCTTACATCACCAAAAAAGAGAAGACAGAATTGAAGGATATGTGGGAGGACATTTCCCATGAAAAGAGCCTCAGCAAGAAGTTGTACAGTTTCAGTCTGAAGATGTTGTCGCATCGAGAAATCGGAGCGTACGAATGTTCTGACCGGTTGTCTTCAGCAAGTCTCTATGCCAAGTCCAGGAGTATCATTTGGGCGAGTCTTGGTCTTGCAGCAACGCGTAATCGAGTTCTCAAACCTGTGCGGGAAATTGAGTATTTGGCGGAAAAGGAGCCAAACAGTACCGACATTTTGAAGACAAACATGTTGGATACATATTATCCAAATCGAAGCAGTCACCTCGAGAATGTTTGTCTGTATGAGGTTCTGCAAAATTACATATTCAAGAGGAACATCAAAGAAGATACTGAGAAAGGAGTGTATGCTGTAATAGGAAGTGAGGGATGTCTGGTCAAGCAAAGAAAATGCCACTTGGTAAACCATCGAAAATTGAGTGGTGAATCTCCTGAAAAAAAGGAGTTTTTCTATTTAGCACTTTTGCAACTTTTCAAGCCTTGGCGTGCAGAAGAGGAACTGCTTGGAGATTTCCTCTGTTACGAAGACTCTTTCAATGCCGCCAAGGAGACCATAGAATGTCCTGCTTTTCCCAAATATGTAGAAATGTTGAATGCGGAAATTGAGCAGGAAGCAACGATTGCAGCCGAGATTGCCAGAGACAGTTCTCAGGACAGTCAGAGTTCTGCTTCATTGAGTCAGGATCCACTAGGAGGACCTGTTATCGAAAATGAAGCTGCCACTGCTATGAATGAAGTGGAAAGAGCCATGGCACATGCTCAAGAGGATGCGGTTAACTTAGAAGAGTTGGAAAGACAACTCAACGTTGAGCAGAGGAAAATATATGACGAAGTTACCATGCAAATTGATCATGGATTAAGTCATGATAAGAAAGAGTGCTCATGTACGTCGTTGAAGCCTGTCCGACTGTACGTGAGTGGAGAAGCGGGAACTGGAAAAAGTTTCCTCATTAAAGCAATTTCATGCTATTTGCAGGAAAGGACAGAGTCATCGCTGTCTTGTGTTGTCACTGCTCCAACTGGACTGGCAGCACATAATATTAAAGGGATTACTTTACATCGTTTACTGATGCTGCCAGTGGAGCATGACAACAAATTACAATATCACAAGCTATCTGGAGATGCTTGTTTTGAAGTTTCAAGAATCTTGTGGAAAATGAAACTTCTTATCATTGACGAAGTAAGCATGGTTTCCAATGTCATGCTTGCCTTTGTGCATTTGAGGATGCAAGAAGTTCTCAAAACAGAGTATGATGTGTTATTTGGTGGCAAACACATCATTGTTTTCGGAGATCTTCTGCAGCTGACACCAGTGAAAGGGCAACCTGTGTTCAAAATGCTCACGCATGAAGATACCAGGAAGTGCCTAGGCAGCATTGGCAACGTCAATATATGGTTAAACTTCAATTATGCTGAACTGCATGAAAATATGCGTCAGGCGAAGGATGAAGTTTACAAGACTATTCTACAAGATGTTAGAATTGGAAAAGTGACCGAGCATGGGAAAGAAGCTTTACATGCACGATTACTGTCAAATTTATATCCAGAACAAGATGTTGTGCCTGAGAATATTTTTCAGAAAATTACTGAGAAGAAATCTGGAATATGTTTGATGCCAACTCTTGCAGAATGTGCCAAATTTAACAACAATATGTTGCATTTAGAAAAGCAAGAGATTGTGAAACTGGAAGCTATTGATAGAGTAGAGCATATGGGATCAACAATTATTTTGTCTGAGAATCTGAAAACAAAATTGGATTCATTAGAGAAGAGTATATCTAAAACTGCAGGTTTTGAAAAGACTCTGAATGTGTGCTTGAACTGCCGTATAATTTTAAGAAGGAATTTACATGTTGAAAGAGGTCTGGTAAATGGATCAATGGGTAATGTTGTTGATTTTGTGAAATACAGAAATAGAGATGGAATTGAATTTTTAAAAATTAAATTTGATGGCATTGAGGAAGTACAGCTAATTGCTCGTTGTTCTGCTAGATTTTTGCTTGTAAAAGACTTATATGTTCGCCGTAAGCAGTTTCCTGTTTGCTTGGCATATGCGGTGACAATTCATAAATCGCAAGGTTTAAGTGTAGACAGTGCATTGGTGAATATTGGCAGTTCTGTGTTCAAGGAGGGTATGGCATATGTGGCATTGTCACGAGTTAGAACTTTATCGGGATTGTACTTGATTGAGTGTGATGTCACAAACATTTGTGCGGATCTAGATTGTGTTAAGGAATACAATAGGTTAAGAAGAGAGTATGCGCCACATTTGCCTCAGTATCCTTTGTTTGAGAAACGTGTGGTAGGCCGGAAACGAAGAAATGAGAACAATACTGGGGAGGTTGTAGCAAAAAGACAAAAAGTCAATGAACCTAAAATTACAAGCAGAAACAAAAAGGATTCTGTTGAAGATGTTGTTGGTTTTCAGTTTGAAAACAGTTCTGGTGTCAACTGCTATGCTAATGTAGTGGTTAATGTTTTGTTTTCTCTAAAAAATGTAAAAGAAGAGATTGTGGTCAATTCTGATCAAAGATTTTGCAGTTTGTTAAATTCTGTGTTAGAGAAATGTACCACTGATAGAAGAAACATAGAAAGTGTGTCTGAAATTCGAAATCTGTTAGACAGATGTTCAGGCCAAACACAATTCTCTCAAAATATTCAGCAAGATTGTCAGGAGTTTTTAATGTATATGCTTGATGTATTACATGCTGAAGGTGTAGATGTAGATCAGCTGTTTGGGCTTTCTTATCAATGGCAGCATGACTGCGAGAACTGTATGGTATCAAGTACTACTAGTGTAGACTCAGAAAGATTTATATATTTAACTTTGCCAGACAGTAAATCAGTCTCCTTTAATAAGCTAGTAAAAGCAGCTGATCACAACATGGAGTGTAGCCAATGTAAATCTGAAATGATGTCCACATTATTTATACGAACATATGGCCAGTATGTCATTTTAATGTTCCAACGATGTAGGCCTGATGGAACAAAATTGACAACTTTAATTAAAAATTTTGTAGCTTCGCAGTTGTCAATATCAGGAAGGACTTTTGTAACTGCAGCAATTATATATCATGACGGCCCTTCAATAACATCAGGACATTACACAGCTTATTTAAAGTCTAGAAATGGCTGGTCATTCTGCAATGATTCTGTTTTAATTTTCACAAAAAAATTGCCGTATGACCTTAAAAACTCTTACCTGGTGTTTTTAAAACCAAAATTTTAGGGAAATAATCTCGGGATGTGCTCTGTGGAATTTCAAGAAGTTCTAATGGCTCCTACACAATTTGGCCTTGTTCAGAGACATAACTTCTAACCATAGGACTGGACATTATGGAGAAATACGTGCACTTTGAATGAGTTCAGAAAAACTGTTTCTTTTTATAAACTAATTGAAGCAGCCAATCAAAACATGGAGTAGAGGGAATGTAAGTCTGCAATGCTGTCTACTGTTTTACATTGCTTTGTGATTAAAAGTGATGTAGAGAATTAAATAATTGTAGTAGTCATAGAGGTAGTGTAAGTCTGCTTGTATCAGTGTCATAGGAAAAGTAGAACATGACTGAGCAAGAAGGGGAAGATATTACTATTCCAGGATTGTGAAAATGATCTTCAACATTTTAATTCTGAAAGTTGCGGAAATGCCAAATGACGGGATTGGCTTACAAGAAATCCAAGAGTTATAAATGGCTCTGACCAGATTTGGCCTTGTGGAAAATTGTGGTAGAGAGCAAGAAGTCATTTATTGCATGTAACGTGTTTTTAAAAACGATGGAGATTTTCTTTCAGAAAGTGGCGGGCTGAAAGTAATAACAGCACAAAAGAGTGTAAGCTGTTCATAGGACATCCTTGGACGTCATGGAAAGTAAGTTAACTTTAAGGAGTTCTGAATTTTGATTTCTGATGTTGTATGGGTTTTTTAAACACAATCATTTTGATTGTGTTTTTTTTTCCCCGCTGTTACATGATGAATACCTTCAAGTCACTGTTTTTAGTGAATTTTGATACATTCTGAGAACAGCAAAAATAAACCATTTAACATGTATAATTAATTCTGTACTGTTTCCATTTATGATGTACATTTAGAACTGTGTAGGAGGCATGGAGAAGGTGAGGCTTCTGTAAGTGTCAAAGTTGTTGCATGCAGTGCTGCACTTCTGCGTATTCTTTCATATGCTAGACTACATCTGCACAATGAGATACCTAAGCAAAGGAAACACAAGTGATGTGATTGTGAAATGAGCAAAATAAATTGCATGTATTTCAATTACATCACCTGTGTTTCCTATCATTACGAATCACATTGTGCAGATCAAGTTTAGGTCTGTCCAGGGAAACATAGGAGGTTTGGACTTTGTTGAAGAGTGCAGTGGACATGACTCACTTCATTGGTAGACCTTCACATGTATTATGTCCTCTATTCTCTTCAACAACTCGAAATTTCATCTGCAACCCTGAGTAGGCCTCACCTGAAACAAAACTCTGGATAGTAGACATCTTATTGGCATCCTGAAGCAATTATTTAAAATTTTAGTGTCTTGCGACACTTTTCTGAAACAACAGCAATGCAAAATATGCACCATGTTTTAAGATAGGCCTCACTTCATCTGCATCAAGATACTGTTAGTTTAAAATGTATATCTTTAGGACTGTGTAGGGGGCCTGGAGAAGCAGAAGCTTCTGTAAGTGTCAAAGTTGTTGAAAAACTGTTTGTCCTTCAATCTTTGCCCTTGTCTTTTGTAATTTTTAAATACATGTTTTAATATTTTTCAAATGTTTGTTCTCTCTTTCACAGATTGAAAGTATAAAAACAAAAAGTGAGTAATTTAACGACAATTATAAGGTAAATATTTTGTACTCTTTTCGTTACATTTCTATCACATTGAACTACTATTAGTTCCACTGCTTCATTTCTTTAATCCTCAGTTTCCTGCCTTTGCTACTTCCCTCATTCCTTTCTCTATTACCTACTTACTCAACTCCTTCCACTCTTTTTCTCAGTCCCTCTCTTCTCATAGTTCCTCACTCTTGTTCACTCACTCCGTCTCTATTACTCTTAGTGTCTTTGACTGATCACTGTATCACTATTTGTTCATAATGCTTTCTCTGTGTAGTTGAAGCACACTAAGGGGCATATTATGAACACAGCCAATAAAATTATTGCTGTTTTTATTGGCAGAAAACTGGTGCAAAAGTAGTTTTAGTGGCAGTTTTCTGCCGCAAAAGCAGCTTTAGCGACACATTTCTGCCAATAAAAGCTGCAAAACTTTTATTGCCTATGTTGATGATATGGCTCTATGTTACTTACATTTCTTTGCTGTTTCAATTAATCTTTTTCTGTTATTTTTTGTTTTCTGTTTTCTATTTTTTCTCTCTGTTATTCCCCATGTTTTAATCTTATTTTGAACATTCACTCACATTCTCCAAGAAACTCTTCTTTGTTAATGTTATACTCTCTTTTTTAGGTCGAGCGACCTATCTCAATGCGCATGTGCGCATTGAGAGCGGGAGCTCGATCTATTGCAGCTTAAACAGAGCTTACCGAGATCAGGCGATTCCCAGGCGATTTCATCCAGTGCACGTGAAAGCGCGTGCACAATGCCACCAGCCGCTTGCCTCGCATTACCACATCAAAGGCAAGGCGGCCTCGTCTCAGGCCCCTGCTGCTTCACACCCTCATGCCGCTCTCCCCGCTCCGCCCCCTCCCCTGCCCGCCGTGTCGCATTTCTCCTCCGCCGGCCGTACTTTCACTTTGACGGCCGCAGGCCATCTCTTGTGTTTCTCCTTGTTATTGTTCGAGTGTTTCCCTGGCTCAGCGTGGTGCCCGATTCATGGACATTTACAGACGCTCTGGTCGCTGTACATCATGCTCCACATACACAGGCACTCAAGGTTAAATGCACACGCATAAAGTGGCACAGACACAGAGTGAGTCACACACAACTGCAAGGTCAGTCATTGTCAGGTACAAACCACTCGCAAACAGCGTGACTCACATGCGCAGTAGTGCATACCCTCACACTGTTACATGCTTAAAGTGGCACACAGTCTAAGATGCAGTGACACATAGACTATTACTATGAAGCACACACACTTAGATAGACATACCTAGGCACGTGCACACGAGCACTCCTAATTTCAGATTTGGACGTAGCATTCGCTGCGTTTTGTAGTCTGAGAGGCATTTGAAACACACAACCACCTGCCTTTAGCTCATACACTCAGAAGGTGCCAGCACAGGGCTCCCTCCTATATCCGCCTTAATGCGCTCTTGTTCTGCCAATTAATTAGCCTCCGAGGGTGGGAGCGGTCGCTCTTGTGATCCCCCCGCCTGCCGGGAGGCTCGGGCACATTACAGACGGAATAGCAGTGGTCCCCACGCCACCAGCTGCCTAATAACTGAGCTGCCTGCAGCCCGGCAGAGCACAACTGGGACCTGCCCCACCAGGCTCGGCACCAACAGCTCCCCTAATCAGCCGGGCCAGCCGGCCACTGCGAGCCGCTCTTTAGTGGGCAGATGGTGTGACTTTGGACACTTTTACCTGCGTTAAAGTATTGCATGCCTCCCTCGCCCCCCCCCCCTCACTCCCCTCAAACTATACACCCCTGCTTTCAAGTGGAGGCTGGAGGGCATCTTACTCATTCTAGAGACTAATTACAACTCTGATTTCTAGTGTTTATTTGGAAGGGGCACAGAAGTTGCAATTGTGTGTTGCATTATTTCTTATCAAGCACGTAGCAGCAAACACCTGGGTAGGTCAAATGCATGAGAGTATTTTTCTAGGGTTTATCCCAAGCTCAAGCATTTAAAAGTACTTTGAGATGTGATAAATGTCCAAGATCACACAGGGTGTGCCTGCAATGACACTGTAATTGTGCCCAGCTATCAGGTTTTACAATTTGCACTTCAGCCGCTGGATGGTAGGTAGGATTTGTAAAGTGTGCCCAGGATCACACAGTGTGGTCATGCAGCAGTTTAATTGTCTACTGGACCAATAAAACTAACATTGTCCAGTATACCAATCAAAATTGCTCTCCAAAGACACCAGGCAAAGCAGACGCTCCCTCAAACAGATCACCAAGCGCAATTTACCCTACTTACAGCCTAGCCTGTTCTCTGTCGAGACTTTAGCAATCTTTAGAGCACAAGATAAGATCTTTTCACATGGAAGAGTCAGACGTATTGCAATACTACTTAAGAAACAAGCATTGGCATAGACAATAGGTCTCGCCTTTGGGACCTTATACGTGTTTAGCCATGCAACAGTTGATGTTGCTGCACCAAGGATATTATGCTGCATAACTAAATACTTAGAAGGTCCCAAAGGCGAGACCTATTGGCTATGCCAATGCTTGTTTTTCTTTCACTTCGTTATCTATTTTGTTTTTCACAATTATACCCTCTTCTGTCTTTTCTTCGGTAAATAGATCTATTAAACAGTATCTCTTCTTTACTCCCTATACCTGTCTTTCTTTTAACATCACTCTCTGTTTACTTTCCTTATACTTACACTTTTTTTAAAAAAAAAATTTTTTTTGGTTAGCTCCCGGTCCGCGTACCGGGAAGCTAACCCGGGAGCGAACCAAAAGAAATAGAGCTTGCCAGAGTGCTAAACATTGTAGCAATTTTTTTTTAAAGGGAAGGTAGTTCTGAAAAGAACTTTTTTTTTAATATTTTTGTTGTTTTATATTTTTTTTTATTTTTTTTAAATTTTTTGTTTTTTTTTTATTTTTTGAATGATTTTATATTTTTTTTGGTTTTTTTTGGGGGGGGGAAACAACAAAAAACAGGCGTTGAAAAGGGCTCAACAGGAGCAAAAAAAAATTACTGGGGGCGGTTAGGGCAATCATGGTGTTCATATGCAAGGTTGAGTGCATTGATGCTCATGTTGCCACAAGCTAATAATGCACGACAGTGCATACATAAATGTATCATATGCCCAAAATTTTGTTGGATATTTGGCACAGTTTCCCGTGCCTCCTCTGGTGTTAAAGAAACCGGTATTGTTGGTCTGGCCACAGGAGTTGGTCTAGGATTGTCCAGCATATCCCTTAATTCCGCCCGGCTGTAATTTAGGGGATGTTTCCTCGTCATGTGCCTATGCATGGTGTGATTACCATAACTGTATTTTTTGTCCGTCCCTCTGGACAATTGTTCCTTGCATATGAGGCAGGTGACATACCTCGCGTTGACTTTTTTTTGTCCACGAGGCATTGAAAAAAACTGCCAGATGAAACTGGCTTTCTTTCTGGAAACCCGGGGCAACTCTTCCAGGAATTGTGGTTCTTCTCCCTCCTCATCCATTTCTTCATCTTCCTCCTCAGTGTTGGTAATCACCTGGGGAGGTGGTTCTCTCTTCCCATGAGGAGGTGGAGGTGGTGGTGGGGGTCCACCAGCTGAAGCAACCAATGAAGCCATTTTCACACAAGCAAAATAGGTCTTCCAACAAGCAAAATAGGTCTTCCTCTCACAATGATGAAAGTCAGAGTGAGGAAAGAAGGAGGGGTTTTCATCATTTGGAAAAAAACAATACTTCTCAACCAATGAAAAGTGTTATTTTTAGGTCACCTGACCTAGCCTTCCATAATTATGAAACTAAAAGTGAAATGAACCAATGAAAAGTTTTATTAACAAGTCACATGACCTCTCACGCTCATGTTACGCGCTGCGGAACGCTCCCCGGTTAGCTTCCGGGTCGCTCCGCTTCGCGCCTCGGTCCGCGCCCCGGGACACTTCCGGGTGCGCTAACGCGATACGTCACAAGACGCATTTCGCGGCAACGCGATACGTCGCGCTTTCGCGCCGCGGATCGCTTCCGGGGAGCTGCGTTTCGCGCCTCGGTCCGCGCCCCGGGGCACTTCCGGGTGCGCTAACGCAGTACGTCATAAGACGCATTACGCGGCAACGCGATACCGTCACTATGTTGATTTCTTACTGGTTCGCGGACCGGATCGCGGAATCAAATTGAGCTAACGGGAAGCTTCCCGGTTCGCGGACCGGGAGCGAAACAAAAAAAATATTTAAAAAAAATTATTAATAAACATATAAAATATATTTTTGGATTTAAAGAAGAATAAATTTTACAGCTATAGATATTAGCTTTTAAAAAACCAATGAAATTCATTGAAAAAACCATAGGTTATAGACCATATATAGTTAGGAATTAGCATTTACAAAACCTTGAAAATTCACTGAAAAAACCATAGGTTATAGACCATATATAGTTAGGAATTAGCATTTAAAAAACCTTATTTTACTCACACAAAACCAATGAAATTCCATATATAGTTAGTTGTACTAACTATATATCGCGCACCCGCAATCCACTGCTGATCATGTCACATATCATTCATGACATGGTCAGTGACATCACTGATGACATCACTGATGACATCTCAAATGACATCACTGATGACATCACTGATGACATCTCAAATGACATCACTGATGACATCACTGATGACATCTCAAATGACATCACTGATGACATCACTGATGACATCTCAAATGACATCACTAATGACATCACTGATGACATCTCATTTGACATTACTGATCACATCACTGATGACATCATTCATGTGATAATACGATGAACCTCTTCAGACTCTAATATAACCTTAGATACACTCAGTGTAAACACAGACTCGCAGATTGTCACTCATCCATGAAGTTACACACACACCTAGTCAGTCATGCAAACAATCAATCACACCTCCATTTCCTTAACTATACAGTTAAACACACCTTACTTATTCAAACATATACTAAAACATATTTACTCACTTATACAATCCTGGATACAAGTTCACAATGATCCATACAGCCACTCACACATTCACTGGCTCTTATGCACAGTTATTTATATATGTCAACTCTCACATGTACTGTGTTTTACATATGTACTTACTTTGACATGTAGCACTGAGATATCCATTCACTCACCAATACAGTCATGCACACAGTCAACCACCCATACAGCTGTTTCCACATGCACTTTTGAACCCATACATTATGCACAGAGTCATACACCTTCCCAGCCACCCACACACACTCTCAGTTTCCCATACAAATGCTTGGGCAACCAATCAATAACCCATATAGTTACTCATATAGCTACTGATCAACACATGCAGCAGTTTACAGAACAACAGACATAATGATGCACAAATTAAGACAGTTTAGTCACTAACCCATGCACTCAATGAGACACATTTAACCACTCACTCATACAGTCAGTCATGCACCTACTAAATCCTTCATCCAGACACTTATACATCCACTCATTCTTCAATATGTAAGACATATTTTAACTTTACAGAAAAATACAGTCACTGGATGTTGTCATCAGTGATGTCATCAGTGATGTCATTTGAGATGTCATCAGTGATGTCATCAGTGATGTCATCAGTGATGTCATCAGTGATGTCACTGACCATGTCATGAATGATGTAATATGTGACATGATCAGCAGTGGATTGCGGGTGCGCGATATATAGTTAGTACAACTAACTATATATGGAATTTCATTGGTTTTGTGTGAGTAAAATAAGGTTTTTTAAATGCTAATTCCTAACTATATATGGTCTATAACCTATGGTTTTTTCAGTGAATTTTCAAGGTTTTGTAAATGCTAATTCCTAACTATATATGGTCTATAACCTATGGTTTTTTCAATGAATATATATATATATATACACGCGCACATTAAAAAGAATTTGGCCTCTAAAACGTAAATTGTAATTCTAAAATGCAATGTTCGTTATTTTAGACTTACCAAAGGCTCCAACTCCTTGCGGTCCACAAGGTTGAGCTCCGTCACAAAGTAGTAAAAGTGCTTGTAACAGGTGTTGACATGCGCCTCCGCTCCCATGACAATGATGCGGTCAAAGTGGTGTATATAAACATGGACGAAGACCCTGAAGAGTCTGCAGAGGATCTTCTTGCAGATCTGAAGGAAGTTCTTTGGAAAGGGAACACCTGCAAATAGGAGGGAAAAACTTATTATCAGGCTTCCAAAATGCTCCGCAACCATCTTCTCAGTGGACTTGTAGGTTTGAAAAAAACCAGCAAACATTTTGAAACTTATTATTTAAGTTTTGCCCCTGTGAAAAACTGGATCTTATTAACTCTTCAGGTTGCTGTTTATGTAATTAAAAATAGAGCGAGCGTGTTTTGTTTTGAGACTGGTTTAAATTGAAACTAAGAATGGCTAAATCTCATGTCTATGCCGATGATTCACTAAACGTATGCACCAAAGCAGCACTTAGGGGCAAAAGAATTTGCCAACACTATTTTACACAATTTTTGCTGCTAACATGACCGGGAGCAGGAAAGGGACTGTTTTTGGAACATAATCATTTTGCTAAATTCTCTATTATGTGACCAGAGAATACAGTGTACAATCACTTTGCTCATCTTAATTGTGCTGTATAGTCCATATATAATGCAGCCTGCAATCAAAACATGATCAGTATAAAGTAACTACTTGGCCAACTTTTTACCAAAGGAGTCAATGACTCAGAAGTCAATAAAATCAGAAGCCAATCCACATATTTAGGAGTCCCCAATTTCAGATTGTGAAAATGTTTCCAGTTGCGTTTTGTGGACTACAAGTCATCCGAAACCACTTCTCACTCTTTTCACCACCTCTCGGCTCCTCCTTCCAATTGCCCAAAATCTGCACTCCAATCCTCCTGTTCGCTCTCCACATACGCCATTTCTCCAGAGTTACAAACCCACCCACACTATTGCTTATCACCAATCTCAATCATTATCCGCATAGTCACCCTATCCAAACACACCGCCTCAGTAGTTTCATACCATATAGTCACAGTTGTATCTTTTACCCACTCTCATTCCAAATTTAGTCAACACACAGTCACTCTCTCCACCCTACCAGCCATTCTCTCAACTTTGATCCACTGTCTCACTGTGCAACCAGTATCCCACCTGGCAAATCCGGCCTACACTTTCACACTCAGCATCTAGTCTTGCCAATGACTTTAACACATGGCAGCCAATTTAACACTAAGTATCCATTTTCACAACCGCCATTGACTTTCACCCTTGGCATCCACTCTCACTCCCTGCATTCTCCTGTTGTCTCTACTTTCCCACTCCTCCTAACAATTGTAATATTGAAAGAAAAAAAACGTGTTACCTTTTTTTCCTGCAGATTTAATAAAAACTAAACTATCAATACCTTGAGCAGAATTCGGAACAATGCAAGTAGCTTGTTCCTCTGTCTTGCGTCAGGAATAGAGTTTCTTGTTTCCTTTTTGCCAGGTTTAATTTTGTTGATATAGGATTTTGTGTTGTTCAGTTCAGCACTATGAAATGTATACATCACACCAGTGGTCCTTAATGTTTCAACTTCTGGAGCGACCACTTAATCATTTTAAGACCAATGGTCCCAAACTTTATTTAAATTCACAGATAAGCCAGTAAGTGTACATACAGTGTCAGAACAACGGGTTATTGCCACAAACAGTACCTAGCAGATTGCACATGTTAACACAGCAGTTATACATGAGTGAAAATAGCGACCACTTAATCATTACCCGTTTTTACTCCGTTAATCCCTCTGCGGCTAGATCTGGGCAGACGAGCCTTCAAAGATCTAGTGCGGCTGCGCCCACTACTCTTCTGGGCTCGGCTGCGAAGGACCAAGGAGCTTGCTAAATACGCTGCTGGGCTGGATGAACTAATACTGCTCGATACTGGTAATAAGATTGGGTGGTTGAGTAACGTGAGGCAACTGGTGATCCAAGTGGGTTTGAGCGATGTGTGGGAGAGCCAAATGCCACCCCCCAAACCAGTGATTAAGAAGTTATACTGGGATTGGGTGCAGGTAGAGGCAACACGCAGTGAGGCTGGGGGTTTACTCACTGAACGGTTTCTAGAGTTTAAATGGGCTAGAAAGTTGGAACCCTTCCTCGACCTCATAACCAAGCCTCTAGACAGAGCCCTTTATTTAAAACTCAGGTACGGGACCCTTCCGGTGCATGAGTTCACCGCGGGGTGGTCTAATTCTGGTGGTCCTTCGCGACCCTGTCCTGGGTGCGCGGCTCCTAAGGAGTCTGTGGCGCATCTACTTTTTGCCAGCCCCGCTTACAAAGTTGCAAGGAAGGTCTGGCTGAAACCAGTATGTAGGGGGTTGGGGTTGAGGTGCCACAGAATGGCCTTACGAGTACTTGCTACGGACCCAACATCCTCTGCCATGGTATGTGGGGTGGCTAAATATCTGAGCAGTGCATGGTTGACGCGTTCCAGGAGATTGAAGTTATACTCCACTTTACCAAATCGTTAGCAGGCCTCATTGGCAGGTCGCTATGATCTGACTGGATGGAATTGAAGGTATTAACCATTATGTAATAATGTACTGATGAGGATGTTTGACTGGGGTCCATAATAATCACAACTGTACTGTATAATGTGTAGGCTTTTAATCATGGATTTTACTGCTGATAGTTTTTGTTATTGTTTTATTGTGTAAAATGTATTCTTTTATGGTGAGCAATTTTACCGAATAAAGATTATACAACAACAACAACATTACTGCAATCTGGGGACCCCCTCTCGATCATTATTGGAATCCTAGGACCCCACTTGAGTCATTACTGGGATGGGGACCAAGCCTTAAGCAATTTCCATCATTTGAACCTCAAAACAATACACACAAATACAGAAACAAGCATTCATCAAACAAATATACAAATGGTGAAATGTTTTATTTAATTCGCAAACAAAGTTAAAAAAACAGCATTTTAATTTTAATGGGAAGGGTGAAGATTTTCTAAATTCAATTGAGGCTACCCCTCATCCATACTATATTCTGTATAATGCACTTGCGCTCCTCCCACAAATCAATCTGAGGATGCCAACTTAATTTTCAGCGAATTTCAAATTCCTTCAAATTTATGGAACTTTTACAATTTTACATGTTTCTTCTTTATTTATATGCACACTATAAACTCTGTTAATATTATTTAATTTCCTAAGCAGTCGTGGACTCCCTGAGCAGGCGTTACGGACCCCAGGGTTTCCCGAACGACAGGTTAAGAATAGCTGTATAAGACACACACCACAGACACTCATCATGGCTGCTACACACACCATGCACTGTGACACTGGTAGGTGGAACAAGGAAGGGTGTGTGGAGCTCACATTCCTTCATTGGAACCGCATCTTAGGTTTTTAAATGTACTTAAACAGCTCTTGTTCTGTTCAGTTGCTTAGCCAGAGTTGGTCTCTCTACTAGCAGGAGAACCATATTGTGTGAAAGACATAGAAGTAGGCACTTTATACATTTTTAAAAAGAATGCATAGCAAGTTTGTTTCATTTTGTACTTACAATATCTTTATCATGTAAGCATGTATACATACCTAATAATTTTCTAGACTTGTAATGGCTTGTTTTTCTCGTGGCATTGGTTATTTTAGTTCTATTATTATGTGTGGGGTAAATTGCATACTTTTTCCATAGCTTATAAGGGTAATTTTCTCGCAGATTATGCACACCACACAAATTACAAAATCACATTGGTGAATGTTTCTAACTCAGAGCATGCTGCCTGTTCTACACGTTCCCTGCACAAACGAGTGCCCTGCTAGCAAAAATAAAGCTGGGGTAAACAAAAACTATGCGAAGTACATATAACCTATTAGTAGTAAAGCAAGATTAAACTGGCTTAAAACATTTCCTCCAAGCCTATCGTTTATCCATACCTTATACTAAACCAAATGGGTTGTTAGTAATCTACTGATTGGTGTTTGAGATTATTATGCAGTAAGGATTGCATGGGGTAAACTAACGAACAACACCAGCACTGGTAAGTTTTTTGGAATGAAGTAAATTCAATAAATGATGTTGATTTTTTCTTCACACGTCACTGCACTGATGGTTGTTAGACTAAATATCAAAGACAGACATATCGTTTGACATAACATTGAGGCAAATATTATTTACAAAACTAATATTAACTCGAATGGGAGCGATATTACTGTTCGATACTTTGGACAGAATATTTGTGTCAGATGGTGTTTTGGTCCCACCCCACACTGATTTCCTTAGAAAGAAAGAAATATTCTTTTAACGACTTAAAGTGTGATTTGGGGTCCAGGTGGACGCTGTCAGACAAAGGGGGTTGAAAAGGGGTTGCAATATTTGGGAAAGGCAGTGCCAACGCAGAATACTTTCATTCCTTGATATGCACATCTTTTTGCTTCAAGCCATTATTAATAATAGAAAAAGTCACTATTAAATGGAAACCACGTGAAAGGGAATCATACAATCTTGAAAGCCCACCAAGGGGCAATAAATAACGGTAAGTGCAAATACTTGATTTTGAATGGACAGTGTATACTTTTTATTAAAAACGCCGCCAAGAGGACAAAGGCGGCACTTTGAGTAACAGCAACGAGACGATATCGCGACCCTAGGTGAGAGCATCTGCGCCATTTTAAGTAAACGGGAACACTGATGACACACTTTAACAAGCACTACAGTGTCCAGAAGGGAATGGAATAATCTAGAAATTTGTATGGCGCACTCACTTCCAATGAGAGTGAAATGATGCATTCTGCACGTGATTGGGCACAGCTGGGACATGAATTTGTAATATTTAAATGACTCAGCAAACTGACCCGTCAAGACTAATAAGTTATGAAATAGTGACTTGCACTTTTGCTTTGCAATAGAATGAATTATTAGTATCATTTCACGGCCAAAAGTCAATGGTATCTATAAACTAAAGGGTGCAGCATGGTTCGAATCCAGGAATCTTTACCAACGTGTTTAACTGTGGAGCTTCTCTTCACATGCAACAAATTCCACCTATTCTTTCCCCGACACTCCCTGGCCAAAATACAAAACCAGAAGTAGCTCCATACATCTGCAATGCAGCCACTGCAACAACTGCAGTGCTGCCCATCTGCTTGTGGGTTACTGCAAGCAGTCACGTGCTCTGGTTGGGAGCTGGGCCTGTAGGAAAGATGTGATATCTGGCAAATAAAAACATAAATCTGGGCCTGCCATGCTATGTAACCTCAACACTGAAAGATTCAGGAAGCAACACATTCCCCAGTCTGCACTACGCATGCTAATATTAGAAACTGTTGGAGTACTTTTTTGGCACTGGGAGATACTATGGAATTTCATGTTGTGTGAGTTGGGACTCGTTCAAGTTTCTTCGATTTCAAAAAGTACTTCTCTGAGTGTTGTAGAGATCGGTAATGTTTTTTTAGTTGGGTAATCTTTCTGCTTTGGGAAATCACTTCGGGTTTCACACTTGGTCTATTTTATCACTGTAACTGTTTTTAGATTTTATAGATTTTGGGGCCTATTTACAAAAAATGTCAGAGCGCGGTGCTACGCTAAATTTGGCAATGCCAAGCATCAACATTTTTTTAAAACACAGGGTTGTGTCATATTCCCAAGAACACGGCACACCCTTGTGTTTCCCCTAGAGCAAAAAAGCTGTCTAGCGCCAGCGCATGCACTCTGCCGCCATGTTGCAAGAGTGCCTGTGCTGCAGTGGCGATTGTTTATGTGCAGGAAGGGACACCTTCCTGCACATAAACAATCAATATTAATTGAAGAGAAATTAATAATTTCTCCTCATATTGCCATGCTAAAACCAAGTATTCACTGGCATTTTTGGCACTGCCTCAGCCTCGCAAATGTGGGGCAGCGTCAAAAAGCATTGGGTGCTGTGGTGGAACGGCAACTGCAACACCCATTGCATGCCCCTTTGCCGTAGAGGACTGCGGTGGAAAGGGCCATATTTACACGGTGGCGTTAAGCCATGTTAAGTAGCTTAGTGCTATGCCACCGGAGCGTCAAAAGAAGTGACCCTCCGGTGGTACATGGGGCTTGTAAATATGCCCCATAATATCTGAAAAAGTGAGTGACCAAAAAGCCTAGAATAGAGGGTTCTACCTAACACTGTACAGGAGATTGGTGTTAGGGGGTCTTTGTACTGTCTTTGTGGTAGCACTGCTTGCCAAAGAAGAGCCTAGGATTGATGCAAGTAGTCGGTTGAAGGGGAGGGTAGGTGGGGCGGGAGAGAGGGGGAAAGGATAAGCAGAAGTAAGCCCGTACGGTTACTCTAACCAGGGGGGTAACAGCCAAGTGGCAACAAGTGTGAGGGATCATGCCAAAACATATCATGAATAGATAGAGGCACTAAGTGCAGTTGTCCCCAGACCCCCAGTCAGTGGTTTCCTCGATCTGTGTATGTAGATGGAAGGGATGCTTGGGGAAGCACCGTCGTGAAAAGTAGACAAGATAAAAGATGATTTAGCCCCATAAAGCTGTTGCAGTGTCAAATTAAAAATTAATGTATGCATCCTCTCTTCTCTAAATCAGGCCCAGAATCACTGCTATTAATTAACAGTAGAGTTGAAAAGTCTGGTGTCATGTCAGCCTACAATTTAAGTTCTTAGTGTCACTTTAAGCACTCGGAATTAAAACACCCAAACGTACCACCAAAAACATCCTCAGGCCCAAAACTTTAAAATAAGGTTTAATGAAACCCCTCCTATGCTCAGCAGGATGTAAAGTAGGATAAAGACATGTATATGCGATTCCCCATAACGACGTCAGTTTTTGTCATCATGGACCCTCTACCCAATCACATAAGGTTTATCTGTTCTTCGTAACACGTTTATTGTACGTTTTTAATAGCTCAAACATGACTCTTTAGGGTATCAGAGCGCTTTACAATTACACAGTAGTAGGTACAGTAATCTCAAATTCACTACAAATTAAAAAACAACCGAATATCAAAGTTCAGTCACTAATACCAGCGTTGTTCCAAAAATAGAAATCTGTTTGTATTAGTTTAAAGCAAGTACCAGGAAATCTTCTGAGGCCTGATGTCCTCTAGCCAGTGTATAGGTAACCTCATCTGCACAGCAAATGTGTGCCCACAGATGTTTCTTGTTATCTCAGTGTGCTACTCAAGGAAGTGGCTGTCCCCGGGTGTCAGAAATATTATTCCCCACTTTGTACATCCTAAAAATGGAGCAGCTGCAAATAATTACAAATAAACCAAGTAGCTTTGCCGTCCTGTCCTTTCCGCCTTGCCCCTTTGCTTCCTCTCATAACAGACCTAGAGCCAAGGGAATATCACGACAATGGCAATAATTTGGGCTCTTATCATTTTATAACCTGGTCTCTTTGAAAATCGGGATTGTGTGGGAGGGAGAGGCAGATACAGGTATAAGGGGTATTAGATTAATGGTACAGCAGCTCACAGCAGACAATGGTATGAGTGCCAGAGAGGAAGAGGAGAGTGAGGGTATCAGCAGAGGGGTAGTTTTGAGGGTAGTTTTAAGTCGCTGTGGGTATTATTGGAGAGCACCACTGAGGAACAATTGTTTGCTATTGCTTGAGTGCAGGTGGAGTTGTACTAGATAAATGGACGAGGGCGGAGGAGGTGTTGGACTGAAATCAAGGAAATCTAGTGATATATCTGGAGACATTTGCATGCAGCAGAGTGGCAACTGAGGGGTGGGGTATCAAGCAAGACTTAGATGAGGACACACACACAAATATATGTATATGTATATATATATTTATGTACATATATACACACACACACACACCCACGCTATATAATTTTATGTTTCTTTATTATTTTCCCTATACATGTATACCCTTTCTATGTAGTTTTATATATCTATTACTTTCGTACAGTGGACAGAAAGAAAGAAAAAAAAGCCTTCATATCTCATCCTATACCTCTCTCAATATATTCTCTACCTCCACTCTCTGACTGATACCGAACCTCATTCTACTACTATGATCTCCCATATAACCCTTTCTAGACTCTTTCCTCCTCTATCCCACCTTTGACTCATCTCAAACCTCATCTAACTAATATGATCTACCAAATAACACTATCTCAACTCTTCTCTTCTCTATCCCTCCTTCATCCTATTCAATCAAACTAACAGACTCACATGTCCACCGCTCAAATTAACAAGTTATATTTCCCTATACTAATCCACCACTATTCCTTTGGGTTCTGGAGTAGCGTGCTACTCGCTGAAAATCTCTTCCAACACCTCGTCAGGGGTAGTAAGCGTATATTAATACGATTACAATTAATATACCAGAGACGGTAAACCTCTGCTGCACAAGACCTTCAGCTATTCACATAAGTGCTGGCAAAGAACCCTGAGCCCACCCCTCCATGGGTAACCTACTGTACATGGCCTTTTGCCAAGAGCAACAATTGTTGGCTACAGAGAGCTAAACTTGTTGCCTAACCCTCAGCAGGCGATCAACACCCACTACTCTAGCCTTCAGCCTTGCACAGCGGAGGTTTGTTGCAGGGCCTAACCTATCGCTATAGGCCTTGCACTCAACCCACCATGGGTTACCAATCCTCACTGCACAAAACCTTTAGATGTGTGGCCTTCAGCCAGGACCTCCATCCAAACGTGCATGAGCTGCCAGCACCCAGTGCATAGTGACCTTTTCATGCTGTATTATCTTGTTTTATTTTTTGCTATTGTGTTGTGTTCTGTTGTGCACTGTAATTACTTCCGAAATGCCACCATATGCTCCTACATTTTCAGCCGCAAGCAGCACATTTTTCAAAAATTCCAGTGACAAACAAAATGTACCACTTTCTAAAGTTGTAGCATTCCACTGATTCTGTTCTTCACCTACTCTCCGTGTATGTGGTACGCCCCTACATTATGTGGAGGCTATGGCCTTAAGGATAAATTATGTTCCCTACTTAAATAGGAGTTTGTAGGGAGATCAGAATTCTGGGTCATATAATTACTATTGGGTATTTACCAGGTGGAATAATCAACACCTATGCCCCTGCAAATTATCCCTGAGAAAACAACCGGTGTCCACACAATATATCCCGGAGAAAAACAGGTAAATTAACCATAACTCACGATCCAATCATCCATTGCATATAACCTTACATATAACATTACCCATCACATTTTAACATACATCATTGATGAATCACTGATGACATTATCCTAGTGCTGTTAACATTAGAACCTTAAAAACGTAAAAAACAAATAAAATCTCCTACTGCCATATGTAGCTGTCTGTGGTGGAATAGGTGGAGGGCAGTCCGTGCGGTCAATGCCGTTTGCATGTCTGAAAGTCATATGCAATGGGGGTTGTCCACAGGGCCTACGCATAGGCCAGGCCAGGCCCTGCGGATATGCCCCCTCTGAGCAGGGCAAAACACAGCAGCATAAAAAACAATACAACTTATTACCAACACAACAAATATGGAAAAATATTTTTAACACAGATTACGGCCTCCAAAAATCTGCTTTCAAAATACAGTGGTAAAAAAGTTTGCACAAAGCAAAGCCATACCTACCACCAAGACATGTACCAGCACCAGTAAAAACTGTTATGATATCTTCCCCATTGTTTGTTGACATTTCTAGTTTTGCTGGTATTGATATACAAAAGCCCCAGTTCCTTGTCACTCAACCAGTTAGCATACAGTTTCTGGGTACCATATTGAAATCTTGGCAAAGCATGGAACTGCAGTTTCTAAGGCAGCAGATGTAGCTAGTAGCTTCTAAGCTGCAATCTTTCCGCTGTATCCTCAACAATTAGACGTTTGGTAGAGGCATGACCTTGTCCACTGATCTAGACAATTAGCTTCTTCAATATTGTCTGGTTAGTTGGGAATCTATGTGGTAATGAAGGCGGTTGGAGTGAGTTTATGTTAATTTAATTTATGCAACACAACGGATACATTGATTACTACATATTTCTGCTGGTGAAAACGCGAGGAAACACGTTGAAAAATGTGTGGTAACCTAATTTCTACATCTCATCTCCAGTTTCCTACACCTGAAACATAAATGTTGGTATAATACCATATTCTACCTTTAACTCTATGTCAGGATATTAACCACAGATTAAACACTTACACTTAAGTGGCGACCTGCGTATTTTTCCCTGAAATTTATAAAACACTGAGTGTAAAACATCTATCACAACTACTTCAGATTGCCATTTCGACATTCATTCGTAATCATCAACAATGAAAAGCGAAGCCCGCGTGATCCTCGACTGTCCAATCTAAACCAGAACAAATATGACCAAGTATTTCCAACTATGCACCAAATCCCTGAACTCTCTTTCTAAATAAATCAGGCTTTCAGCATCCCTCAGGACTTTGTGCAAGGCCTTAAAAATCAGTCTGCTGGACTTGGCCCTCTCTGCAGGGCCTTCACCCCTTTTGTTGTCTGAAATTTGTTTTTATCGGCATTTGGTCTCTGTACACTTTGCCCCTGCTAAAGTGCTTGTGCTTTCTGCCTAAACCATCGTGAAATAGGCTTACACCTGATTGGCACCTTTAGTTTACTTATAAGTACATGGTACTACATGTTTGTATCACCAGCTCTAGTAGATCTTTAAACAATTTCTCAGGTCTGCCTTTGCAGCCTCTACTGCTTTTTTAAACTGCCACTTCGACCTGGAAAAATTATCCTTTGTCAGGCCTAGACCTTACTTTTTAATACATATATGTGACCCCTGCATAGGCCCTGAACAGCCCACAGGGCAGGCTGCAATCCATACTAATATTATAAAGAGAGAGCCCAAACCTTTGAGGCTGGTAATCTCAGTAACCACAGCACCATTCACAACACCCAATACAGCGTTGGAAAGGGCAGTTGCAGCAGAAGGACATAGGCTATGCAGACGTATAAAAAAAAATATTAAAAAAATGGCAAAAAACTAAATCATCCAGAAGGCCGAGGGCCAAAATAACATCAAACAGGAAATTATGTAATAATGTGACTCACTATATTGAGACTGAGAGCCTGGAGCCGAATTGATCGTGAACAAGGAATATGCTATCCCGAAACGCCTAGATTTGTGCCTGCCTGCTTGAGAAACTCCATGCTGTGAGGATTAAATAAAAAAGCACATAAGTGAAGACAAGCGCGAGTTCGTCCCGTTTTTCTCCAGCTGGGGGAATTGGTTGTGGAGCGTGGTTCTGCCGCGGGGATTTACGAACCGGCGACAGAGCTCTGCAAATTCTGGCGCAAAGGAACCGAGGGGTATCAATCCATACTAATATTATAAAGAGAGAGCCCAAATCTTTGAGGTGGGTAATCTCAGTAACCACAGCACCAATCACAACACCCAATACAGCGTTGGAAAGGGCAGTTGCAGCAGAAGGACATAGGCTATGCAGACGGCCACCATATACATTTAAAAGGTAAAAGAAACGTGCCAGCAAAGTAGTCCCTTGTGGGCGCGTCTGCGTTCTGCTGTGGGCGTGTGCTGGGGGTGTGACAAACGCTGGGGGGCGTGTAGTACGTGCCGCCCTTCATGCCATGTGAGTCGTAATTGCGCCGCTTCAAGGGACACGCTGGGGGCGTGACACGCTGGGGCCGTGACAAACGCTGTGGGCGTGTGTCCGCGCTGTGGGCATGTGTCCGCCCTTCATGCCATGTGAAGCGCCAATTACGCAATTGCACCGCATCAAGGGGCACGCTGGGGGCGTCACAAAGGCGTTCACCTCGACGCTTGGTAAGTAACCATTCGCAAGACTCCCTTGGGGGACTGCCCGTTGTCTCACACATACTGGGGGTGCCGAATGCAGTGTGTGTCTTGGCCTGGGTGCGTCTGAAAGGGCCGAACGCAGTGTGTGGCTTGGCCTGGGTGTGTCTAAAAAGCACTCGGGCCGAAGAGCGTAGGTGTGGGTCATAAAAAAATAAGAACAGTGGGAAACAATCATTCAAGACTCACACAATTCTAATTGTTGGACGGTCGCCGCTGGCCCTCAAGCGGGGGGAACACGCGACTGAGCGTGTCTGCGGGGACAATTACTGCAGCCTCTCATGCGCGCTGGTACTGAACTATCACATTAAACCAAATTACACACGCCTGCTAACATCAGCCAGGGCTGTAGCCGGGCTCAGGCGGGGGGACACGCGCCTGCTAACATCAACCAGGGCTGCAGCTGGGCCTCAAGCGGGGGAACACGCGAATGACCGTATCTGAATACACACATTACACACATTCTATTTCATACCAGGACAACGTCAGGACGGGCTGCTAGTGAATCTATAAAGTTGGACATGTGTTTTTAAGTTTTACATAACCTGGCAGTGAAACATTTCTACATTTGTTTTTCACTACTGTAAGGCCTACATAGGCTAACATTATGTTACCTTATTACATTTATTAAGTGCTAACTTTTGATTGGAAACAGGTAGAAATGTCCTATTTGGACTCAAATAAATTGTAATTTAAAATCCTCTTTAATGGTCACAATTCTCAAAATGCCACTTTTAGAAAGCTTGCAGAAAATAAGGAGTTAGGTCCCGGGACACAGGGTCAGCTGGACCATAGAATAATTTATAAAAAGAGAAATGCTGGCCCTGCGATTTTTGATAGCTATATTTTGAGCAACTTGAAAATAAAGGTACACGTTTTCTAGAAAGTCTTGGTAGGGGGCAATGTATATAGGGGACGAAAATGAGGATTGCAAAATCTCACTCATTTTCTTTGTACATAATTTTCAGAAAAATAATACGAGAAAGCCCTGATGAGAACTTGCCAAATGCCAGAGCGAGTTCGAAACGCGTCGGCAATAGCAGAAAGGAATTGGCAATAGCAGAAAGAATTCAAGTTTATTTATCAGACAATTGAAAATTTGTATTTGTTACAATTCATTTTGTTTTCTTTTCCTTACTGCAAATAGCTTCATTGCTTAATACTACATAACGACTGATGCTTCTCGTATGACCGTATTTGTATATTTATGTACACTAAATGATTGGATGTCATTTTGTTATATGTATTTATGTATTTTTGTTAAAATTCTTTGTCAAATGTTTTTGTATAAATTGTATGTACGTAGTGTTTTTCTCATGCAATCAATGCTTTAACTTAATGAGATTTATATGAAAAAGTAAATGGTTTAAATAAATTCGACCATACAAATCATAACAAGGATTTGGTTTGTTGCTCAAAATATAGCTATCAAAAATCGCAGGGCCAGCATTTCTCTTTTTATAAACTTTTAGAAAGCTGGCATTTTCCTGTCCTACCCATTTGTTGCGTACTGCCAGTGTCCTGGGTCACATGAAAGTGAATAGCTTGGCTGCTGGGCTTTGTGTGCTCCTCCCAGATAGTGAGACTAAAGGGGACTTGTTGACAGGATGGGCCATACTGCCAGGATGGCTGAGGGTGGAGCTGTTCCATGTCCCACATTCACATCAAAAGGGCTGCCTCCAGCAAACACACAAAGGAACCTGACACTATGCTTTTGTCACCCGAGACCTCTTAGAACCTTGGCTGGGGAAGGAAGGAACTTTCCAGAACCATGTGTGGGGGTAGCCTAGATGATTCCGACATTTCAAAGGCTGGCCCCAGGTATACATATTAGACCCTCAGAACACTTCTTCAGTACACTCCAGGACCTGTGGAAGACTTTGGAAGGACTGCCTTGGACCCCCAGAGGACTACCCTGCTGCTTGATGTCTGCCTTGCACCTCAGAAGACTGCCTTCCTGCTACTAGAAGGCTGCCCTTACTGATTGAGCCTTTCCTTGCCCCTTGAGGCCTGCCTTCCTGCCTGAACCCAGTACTACCAGCGAGATCTTAAGGGCTAGTTGGCTGGCCTCCTGTGTGAGCTACATTGATATAACAAGCTCCAGAGACCTTGATCCCTGCACCTGACCTCTGCTGATATGAGTCCTAATCCCCCAAATGGTGCCCTCCAAGTCCTGGACCCTTGGTTACAGTGTTTATGGTGCTGATCCTGTGTAATCCTAAAAGTTGGGACTTAAAAGAAATGTCACCAAAAAGTGGCCTGAGAACCGACAGAAGACGAAGACCTACCTGCTTACCAATCCACCCAAGGTGCAGCGCCCATTGCCCTGACTCCACTGTAGCTCCCACTACCTTCTTCTCTACAGCTGCAAAACCTGTTATTCGGGACCTCTAATCGAAAGTATCTGGCCCCATGGAGCACCTGTTAGTTACAGCCTGCAGCTTCATCCCGCTGGAGATTTTTGACTTCCAAAAAAGTGATAAAGTCCGAAGGTAGAAATCTTCACTGCAACTCAGCCCAGCGGCTCCCTGACGATGCCTCCTCCTCCTCAGACACAGCTGGCTGCCTTGGGCTGCTGAACTTTACCTTCACAGGAACTTTTTTTTCCCCAAATTTCTTCTACGTCCAAAAGTAAGCCGAGACAAGGGCCAGTACACCTTGTCTATCCGAACCCTGCACTCGAGACCTCCATTGCAGTCGGCTTTAACTTTTGACTTTGCCCCGGTCTCGCCTGACCATATACAAGCTGTTGGCGCTTTGACCTTTTAGGCAGTATTTTTTGGTGACATTTTATTTAATAACATTTTCTCTTTTTCGCTAAATTGGTTTGGCATTTTTCATATGTTGTGTTTTCACTTAATTACTGTTTGTGTGCTGCATAAAATCGTTACACATTGCCAATACGTGACGCTTGACTGCTTTTGTGCCAAGCTACCAGAAGGTTAAGCACAGGTTAAGATAGTGACTTTTCTGGTTCACACTGACAACGACTGTGGTTGTTGCTGGAGTAGGGTTTACAACCCCCTCAACCATAAACCCAATTTCTTATAGCGTCTTATTGTGAACACATGCTAAAGAAATGTCATTTATTCACTGCCATGTTCTTGTTATATTATGTCATTGTAGGTTGGTTAGGTTCAAGCTCAAAAACTCTTATGAATAAAATAAATAATCCCTCAAACCAATAAAAAGTATATCTGAAACTCCAACCTGCCAAAATATGTAAACATCAGGGCCGGACTGGCCATAGAGGGCACCGGGCAATCTCCCGGTGCGCCGTACGGGTGGGGGCTGGGTTTGGACCTCTGAGGGCCGTTTTTTTTACAGGGCCGTTTTTGCAGCATAGCTGCAAAATCGCCCCTGGACCAAAATTGACCGAAAACCGGCCCCGGCAAAGAGCTCGGCGGCACCTCCAACCCCCCCGAGTGGGGGGGGGGGCGACCGAGCACTTTGCCAGGGCAGGTTGTGGTTCCCAGTCCGGCCCTGGTAAACATATCTTCAAGGAGTCCCCTTGCCTGGAGGATGAATCCTGGTCAGGAGATGGCGAAAACCATGGAGGTTATCTCTTGAGCTTTCAATATTCAAATTTCATAGTGATAGGTGAGAACACTCAATAAGTGCTGAGGCTGGCGCACAAGCACCCAATCAACATGATGGCCAGGAAGAAGAGATGAAACAAGAGAAGCCAGTGTTTGATCAGAATACATTTAGATATTACACTCATAATTGCTTACACTGCTTCCTATCCCCTAGATGGCAGAAATTCTCTTGAACAAAATTAGGGCAGAGCTGCTGGAGACTGGACTGCTCTACACAAGCCACAGAAAGTAAATTTACAGTGACCTCTGAAATTGGCCTCAAGATTTACATATCAGGCTCTGTTGCGGTGTCAGCCCAGGAAGGATTTGTCCAAATAGGACATTTCTACCTGTGGGCAATGCCCAAATTCTTGCCCTTGTGGGTTTTTTCCTTTAATCATTATTTCCCAGTATGTTAACTGCATGGCAGCAAGCAGTGACTTTTTTACTGCCTCTGGGACACACAGTGCCATTTGCGGTATAACACTGTGAGGACCTCTTGAAAATGGCTCAATTCTTGCAGTGTCTTCTAATGGGAAATAGCCTGCGCTCTAGGGACAGATCTTCCTCATGGATGGAAACCTTTTTTGGCAGGCTTATTTTAGGATTAGCTAATCCTATGCTTAAAAACTCTGCTAGAAAGACAGGTATTTGATGTGAGCAGTTTTAGAGTGTAAGTGGTGTTGTAGTTGTAAAGTGCTCTATATGAAAGACCTGAACTTGGGAACTACCCACTGCCTACCTAGTGGTGGTTGCCGCTATGCAATTATGGTTAGGTCTGCTTTTCCAGAGAAAGTTTTTTTTCTGAAGCTAATAACTTTGCCACTGTTTTACGAGTCTCTACGAAACCTTCCATAAAGGTGCTACTTTTTGACAATCTTCGGTTTGGGGGTGATTCGTCAAGCGGGAGCTGAGAAAAAAGGAGGGTCCCAAAACACAGAATTTTCCATAGACTTCTTTAAGACAGGTTGCTGCAAAAACTGCTGAGTGGAATTCCACCACATTTGTCAGGAAGGTAGATCTTGGTCCGCAGATTATGCTTTTTGTGATTTGGTGTAAATCCATTCAGTAGTTTTTGAAGAATTAAAGGTTAAACAAGTATAGATATTTGAACAGTTGGGCTCTTGAGTGTCTCTGAGGCCCTTGTGGGAGCGCGAATAAAAAAAAAAAGAGCTTTCCGATTGGCTCAGGGAGTTTTATTTCCCTTAGACCATCTTGCTCCCGTGGGAGTGAGACTCCTGTGAGAGCAAGCGCTCTGATTGGCTGCCAGCAACATGAGAAAAATGTTGCCAGACGTCATTACAGGACTCGGGGTCTTAGTTCCCTGTCCTGAATTTGTAAAACAAAAAAAAAAAATATACGGGGCAAGGTAGGTATACTTTGACTACCTAGGCCCCATGGGCGAGACACCCCAAGGCAAAAAAAAAGCAAAAAATGCTGCAAACCCGCAACACTCTTGCAAGATCGAAAATTACAAAAAAACAAAATGACAGTTTGCCCACATTTAATTATATTATGCTCCGGGGAACCTACCCCGGGACTGTGTTTAGAAAGGGAAGGGGCTGTATGGCCTCCCTCCCTAAGCAATTAGAGGCCCCTAGGATCCAACTCCTGAGACCGATCTTATCATGGGGAGAGGGGCCCTCACCACGAGCCTTGAGAGGCCCCAGGGAGACCACCCCCAGGACAGAAATGTACTTCTATGGTGGGAAGGTGCTGCAAGGCCCCCTCCCTGAGCCTAAAAAGGCCCCGGGCAGCCCACCCCGAGCCCATTCTTTTAAAGGAAGGCGACCTTCTTGAGCCATTAATGGCCATGGAGACAACATCCCCTAGTGCCAGCTCACAGGCTATGTCCCAGGGTGCCCAACCCACAGACATAATGATTTTCCTGCCTGCACCTGCACGGGCAGGGAACCCTGTGTTTGATCTTGCTTGGTGGGAGCTTTTTTTAAATCTCCTGCCAAGCGGAAGCACTCACCAAGTCTTCTCCCAGCTGGTGAGAGCTTAAAAAATGCTCCCGCCCACTGGGAGCAGACTTTAGATCGGTTTACCTGTCGGCAGTAATGCGGGTAGGGAAACAAATCTAAATATTGCTCCTGCCCGGATGGAGCAGCTTTATTAGCTGCTCTCGCCGGGCGGGAGGAATGCCGGCTCCCGCTGGATGTGGGGAACTGATTGAGGCTGAAGGGGCCTTGTAGCTTCCCCCACTACCCCCAACAACAGTGTGGTGGGTGACCTAGGTGGGCATCAAGGAAGCCACCTTCTCTTGAGCTGGACCCTGGGGGATGGGGTTCCCGGGGCTGAAATTGGCCCAGAGTGAGGGCCACTTGCCCCTATCCCCCTTTAAGTTGTTGCCGGAGCACAAGAAATGGGGTCCCCGGGGACAAAATCAACCCGGGATGGAGGCCAGTGCCTCCTCCCCCTAATATTAAGACTAGGCCCGGGGATCCCTGAGGCTGAAATCAGACTGGTGAGGGGGACTGTGTGTCCTCTCCCCCTTCTAAATGGTGCAGGGCCCAGGGGTGGGTGGGATCCCTGGTGACGAAATTAGCCCAGGGAGGGGGGAATGCGCACCACTCTGCCCTAAAACTGCTGCCGGGGATGGGGTCCCCAGGGCCAAAATTGTCCAGAGGAGGGGGGCTGCGTGCCCCCCTCCCCCTGAAAAATACGCCAGGGATGGAGTCTCGAGGGCCGAAATTGGCCCGGGCAGAAGGCCGAGTGCCCCCCTCGCCATAAAAATGATGCTGGCCCCTGAGGGATTGGAGTCCCCGGGGCCAAAATCATCTAGGGGTGCCTAGGGCCTAAAAAGGCATGTGAAGGGGGCCACAAGGGCCCCTCCCCTTTATTTAAATAAGTGGCAGTAGGGGAAGGGGTCCTCAGTGTCAATAATGGGTCGGGGAGGAGGGCCGTGCGGTCCCCTCCCCTTTAATTAAAATAAATGGCCCTGTCGATGGGGTCCCCAGGGCTAGATCCTACAGCCAACCTCCCACTGCACACAGCCGAAAGCTTTGTGAAGCGCTTTGTTGGCAATATGGGGGGGGGGTGGCTGTAGTGCCTGGACGTAACATATTTAGGTTTGATAAAAGGATCATATTCACCTAACTATTACATTACTTTAACCTTTGTTTTTTTCCAAGAATATGTGTGTGTGTATATACATATATATATTTATGATATACAGAAAGGACATTCTATATAAAGGGAGAATTTCAGTCAGATTTTATCATCTACTTATGATAGTCACTGAGGGCTGAAGTGGTACCAGAATATTGGAATATCACCGAAAAAAAGAGAGAAAGCCAAAATAGAGAAGGCCAATTCAAAAAAAAAATGCACTACCACGGACAGCTTTGATCTGTAACAAACCCCTGTAACACACTGGGTTTATTCTATGGAGAGAGTCCATTCTATACCACACTGTTTAAAAACAGTGAAACTCTCATGAACAATACACCAGAATATTCCAAAGAAACTACTAAGAACAGTATACATTCTATGCAACAGTTGTCGAAACTGTACAGGTTTAATACCTCTACACAGCTATGGTGCATTACGAGCACATGCATTATGTAAACACTTACACCCATTAGCTGGAAACAGGCTTTACAAAATTAGGTTGAGAAGTATATGGTAGTTACTCGACACTAAGTAAACTATAAAACAAACTGACACTCATTGGATTATGTCATCAGTGATGTCATCAATAATGGCATTTGATGTCATCAGTGATGTCATAAATAATGTCAGAACATGTCATGATTGATGTCATATGTGAGGTCATAAGCAGTGCATAACGGGGTTGCAAGTTATAGATAACGCTGCTAACTATAACTGGTGACATTCTGTGTTCTTTTTTAGTTCAAAACGTTAATGTTATCACTGACATATTCACCTAACTATAGCGTTACTATAACCTTTGTTTTTTTCAGTAATTATAGAGGTGGATATATATATATATATTACCTACTGGCGGTCGCCAGTAGGTATATATAGTTAGGATTTTTTCCCTATGGGATTTTTGAAAATTCTATGTCTAATAACTTTGGCGTTTGTGGACGGAATTGGCTGAAATTTTCAGGAAAATGGAACATTTTGTTTCTGAGCAGCCCCTGGAAATTTGGGGGGGGTTCGTCAAGGGGGGGCCGAGAAAAAAGGGGGGTCCCAAAACGTGTTTTTCCAATGTTAATTTCCATAGGGCGGTTGGCCTCACTTTTAGCCCGAACGGCTGAATGGATTTGCACGAAACTTGGCAAAATTGTAGGGACTGTTAGCCCGATGTGCCTTTGCTAGGTCTCAATATATGTGCTCCAGTGGATTTTGAGAAATTAACGTTCAAAAAAAGATATATATCTGTAAGCGCGCTCCGGGCAGCGCTCCGGTTCGCGTACTTTATGCGTAACGGAACTTCGCGAAGCGAAGCTGATTGGCTCTCCGGTGTCTGTCAACATTCTAAACAGTCCGGAGCGGCCGCCATCTTGTCTCTCGGCAGGATCGAGAGACAAGAGGAGGCCAAAACAAAGGGGGAAATGACCATAAGGGGGCATAGTAGATCCTCCCTGACCCCCTAGGTTTGATGTGGAGGCTTTAAAAGGGCCCCGCAGGGCAAAAAAAAAATTTTTTTTTTTTTTTTTGCGTGGGGAGCGCCCGGTTCGCGAACCGGGAAGCGTTCTGGGGAGCGTACTATAAGGAAAAAAGAATGATAGACTTTTCAAATACTGTATGTTAATTGATTGTTGGTTTTGTTGATTATTTTTTTATTTCTTTATTTTTTAAGCAATTATTTATTATTGTGATTGTGTTTCAAAATTTAATAACATTTCTAACATTTCACTGTCTGAAATGTCGTCATTTTCATTGAACATAGTTTGTAATCTCTGAGGGTGTAAAATGTCCTCATTTTGAAGGAGGTCATCTACTGCTTGCACACATTGCAGTAGTTCTTGGTCCCAAGTTTCATCCATAAATTCTATATAATTTGGATCAATTAATTCTTGGCTGCTCTCTTGCAGGACAATTTGAAATGAAACGTTCTGTTCGCTTTCCATGTTGCCTGAAATTTGGATAAAAAATATATATATTAGTAGAGATAGGGCACTGTTGGGATTAATTTTAGATAGGCAGTTTTTATCAGTGAATTTATCTTTGGGCAGTGTATAGTATCAGAGTGGAAGTAGGAATATAAAAAAGTGTAAAAAATATATATTAGTAGAGATAGGGCACTGTTGGGATTAATTTTAGATAGGCAGTTTTTATCAGTGAATTTATCTTTGGGCAGTGTATAGTATCAGAGTGGAAGTAGGAATATAAAAAAGTGTATGTGATTTAACGTAAGTAAATTCATAATTATACAAGAGAAACCTAACTCCATCCATAACTATAACAGAGAAGTCTATCTAAATCTATAACTACTACAGAGGGATAGTATATAACTATCAGAAAAAGTTTACCATATTAACTGATAGTGCACAATATACTTCAGTTTTTAAAATAACAACTTACCTTTACAAAGAAGTTGAAGTGATTAGTGAAAATCCAATTGAAATGTACACCAGGAAGTAGTAGTCAAAATGGGTGTGTTTCCTTCTCTTCCTTTATATATATTCAGGTATATAACCAATCAAATGTCAGGTAAAAAAAAGTAGAAAATGAAAGTAACATTTTCATTGGTTGTCAATTCCAACACTTCAGATGTGTTTTGTGAAGTAATTTACCTCACGGTATTTAGAGAGGTCTACAGGCTAAATGGCTAAATGGAATTTCAATCAAATTTGTGAAAATGATAGGGATTGGTATGTAGTATGAGCTAATCTATATTTGGTGAAAGTGTCTCCAGTCGTTTTTCTGTAAATTACTTTCCCACCTTTTTTGATGGAGCGCTTCCCGGGGAGCGCCCCGGTACGCGAACTGGCGAGCGCCCCGGTACGCGAACCTGAAGCGTTACGGGAGTCCACCATTTTGTGTTTCGGTCGAATTAAGATACAAGATGGAGGGCAACTAATGTTCAGAATGGGTAGAAGGGGGCACGGTAGACTTATCTTGACCCCCTAGGTTTTCTGAGGGTGGCTGAGGAGGCCCATATGTGCGAAAAAAAAACATTTTTTTTAAAAATTTCGCGAGGTTAGCTTCTGGTTCGCGTACCGGGTGGCGCCCCGGGGAGCGTACTTTGTTGAAAATTAGTGAAAAAAGTTAGAGTAAAATAATAATTGTGAGTGATCAGATGTAGGGTAGCTCTGAGAAGAGCTTTTGGGTTTATGGTACATTTAGGTACTTATAAGTAGGTACCAATGCACAGTCTTAAATTCAGAATGAAAATTCTGTTGCCCTCATCTGAGAAGTGAACTCCATCTCCTCTGTAGATATCTTGCATGTAGTAACGCAAGTTATTGTTGTACACGGAGCCCATTCCATGGTCTCTCATGTAAGCTGAAACAGATTTGTTTACATGCTTCCTCGACTTCTCAATTTGTGGACAAAATTGGTTCGACCACCTCCATTTCTGTCTTTGGCATATATTTGAATATACCAAGGCAGTCTGAGGAAAAAGTGCCATTAATTGCTCAAAGGTGTCCTTTAAAAGCATTTCCAGTCCTACCCCAGTCAAAGTGCCCAAGTCATTACCTCCACAGTGCACAATTAACAGGTCAGGTTTTGGCAAATGCATAAAGGTTTTCACCAATGGTATCAATTGGTGACATTTTAATCCTCTGTGGCCAAACCACTTAATTTCCACATCTTGTAAATTGAGGTTAGGTAAATTTCTGTTATAAGCATACCTCTGAGCCCAGTAGATGTAACTATGTACAACAATCCAGACAGAAAACATGGTGAGAGAAGGTTCTGCTGCAGTCAGATGAAGTGTGGCAATGAAATGGCAGTTGAAAAAATAAGAGTTTAAAATGAAAAAAACTGTGGAGTTTCTGTGTTAATGAAGCAGTAACAGTGATTGGTGGATTTTGATTGCTGAAAACAGAAAGTTAGGGTGCATGGATGAGTTCTTTGAAAGATGTATTTTGAGTGGTCAAGAAAAAATCATTAAATGAAAGATTGCACTGGATATGCAGGTGCACTGAGAGTTCAGAGTTCAATTGAAACATTGTTGTGTGAACTTGCAAACACCAGAGGTCTTCCAAGAGGTGGTTGCTATGCAAAAAAGGCAGAGAGGGCAGAGGGGGGAAGGGTTTTGATTTGAAAAAAGTGAGGGAAGAGTTTTGATTGGGTGACATGAGAGATATGTGTGAAGAATTACAGCATTTCTGTGCTTTTGATAGCTGCAGACTCTGGAGTGCATACCTTTTGCTCTGCTAAAGACAAAGTGGTGTGTTTCTGAGACTGTTTTGAAACTCATAAAGTATTTGCTAAGGTGAGAAAAGATTTATTTAATTTAGCAGATGAAGTTTAGGTCTGTCCACGGACACAGAAGAGGTCTGGCCTTTGTTCAAGAGTGAAGTGGACATGACTTACTTCATTGGTAGGCCTTCACATGTATTATCTCCTCTGTATTCTTCAACAAGCATAAATTTGATATGCAATCCTGAGTAGGCCTCACCTTAAACAAACCTCTGGAGAGGCCACACCTTATCGTCATCCTGAATCAATCATTTCAAATGTTAGGGACAGATTTATGATAGGTGTATGCCTCTTTTGCGCCACTGTGCGTCACTTTTGTGATGCAGCGGCGGTGCAAAAGATTTGCTATGAGGCGACAAAATTACAAATTGATGCATCTAGGCAGATGTGTCATGCTGTAAAAAACCTGTGCCACATGAAACCGATGCAGCAGTGATGCAAAAGATGCACCATGTTGCAAGACAGGCCTCATTTAATCTCCAACAAGATAAGAAGCTAAGTCTTCTGTAAATGTCAAAATTGTTGTATATACTGCTCAACTTCTATGTACTCTTTGATATGCTAGACTCCATCTGCACTATGAGATACCTAACCAAAGGCAACACAGGTGATGTGATTGTGAAATGAGGAAAAGAAACTCCACATTTTTCAATTACATCACCTGTGTTTCCTAAGTTTACGAATGACATTGTGCAGATGAAGTTTAGGTCTGTCCACGGACACAGAAGAGGTCTGGCCTTTGTTCAAGAGTGAAGTGGACATGACTTACTTCATTGGTAGGCCTTCACATGTATTATGTCCTCTGTTCTCTTCAACAACTCGAAATTTCATTTGGAACCCTGAGTAGGCCTCACCTCAAACAAACGTCTGGATAGGACACACCTTATTGCCATCCTGAAACAATCAATTAAAATGTTAGGAACAGTTTTATGATGATTATGCACCTCTTTTGCGCTGCCATTGCGTCACTTTTGTGAGACAACAGCAGTGCAAAAGATGCACCATGTTCCAAGATAGGCCTCACTTCATCTGCATCAAGATACTGTTAGTTTAAAATGTATATCTTTAGGACTGTGTAGGGGGCCTGGAGAAGCAGAAGCTTCTGTAAGTGTCAAAGTTGTTGAAAAACTGTTTCTCCTTCAATCTTTTCCCTTGTCTTTTCTAATTTTTAAATACATGTTTTAATATTTTTCAAATGTTTGTTATCTCTTTCACAGATTGAAAGTATAAAAATAACAAGTGAGTAAGTTAACGACAATTATAAGGTAAATGTTTTGTACTCTTTTCGTTACATTTCTATCACATTCACCTACTAGTAGTTCGACAGCTTCATTTCTTTAACCCTCAGTTTCCTGCCTTTGCTACTTCCCTCATTCTTTTCTCTATTACCTACTTACTCTACTCCTTCCATTCCTTTTCTCAGTCCCTCTCTTCTCATAGTTCCTCTCTCTTGTTCACTCACTCCGTCTCTATTACTCTTAGTGTCTTTGACTGATCACTCTTTCACTACTTGTTCATTATGCTTTTTCTGTGTAGTTGAAGCACACTAAGGGGCATATTATGAACACAGCCAATAAAATTATTGCTGTTTTTATTGGCAGAAAACTGTTGCAAAAGTGGTTTTAGCGGCAGTTTTCCGCCGCAAAAGCGTCTTTAGCGACACATTTCTGCCGATAAAAGCTGCAAAACTTTTATTGCCTATGTTGATGATATGGCTCTATGTTATTTACATTTCTTTGCTGTTTCAATTAATCTTTTTCTGTTATTTTTTCTTTTCTGTTTTCTGTTTTTTCTCTCTGTTATTCCACATGTTTTAATCTGATTTTGAACATTCACTCACATTCTCCAAGAAACTCTTCTTTGTTATTGTTCTACTCTCTTTTTTTTCTTTCACTTCCTTATCTATTTTGTTTTTCACAATTATACCCTCTTCCATCTTTTCTTCGGTAAATAGATCTATTAAACAGTATCTCTGGTTTACTCCCTATAGCTGTCTTTCTTTTAACATTACTCTCTGTTTACTTCCCTTATACTTACTCTTCTTTTTTTTTTTTTAATTTTTTGGTTCGCTCCCGGTTCGTGAACCGGGAAGCGAACGGGGAAGCGAACTAAAAGAAATAGAGCTTGCCAGAGTGCTAAACATTCTAGCAATTTTTTTTTGAAAGGGGAGGTAGTTCTGAAAATAACTTTTTTTTAATGTTTTTGTTGTTTTATATATTTTTTTTATTTTTGGAACATTTTTTGTTTTTTTTGTATTTTTTGAACAGTTTTATGTTTTTTTTTTGTTTTTGATGGAGGGGAAACAACAAAAAACAGGCATTGAAAAGGGCTCAACAGGAGCAAAAAAAAAATTACTGTCTGGGGCGGTTAGGGCAATTGTGATTTACATAAACTAGGTTGATTAACGTAATGCTCATGTTACCACATGACAGCAATGCACTGCAATACATACAGGTAAATTTGATATGAGCAAAGTTCTCCTGAATGTTTGGCACGGTTTCCCGTGCCTCTGCTCCTGTCAACGATATCTGTGATGTTGACCTGGCCACAGGAGTTGTTGTTGGGTTATCCTGCATGTCACGTATCTCTGCTTGGCTGTAGTTCAATGGATGCCACCTGCTCATGTGGCGATGCATGGTATAGTTACCGAAGCTATATTTTTTATCAGTGCCTCTAGATAACCGGTCTTTACAAATGAGGCAGGTGACATACCTAGCATTTACTTTCTTCTGCCCTCGAGGGATTGAAAAAAACTGCCAAATAAAACTGGCTTTCCGATGGGAAACCCGGGGCACCTCTTGTAAGAACTGTGGTCCTTCTGTCTGCTCTTCCTCTAGTTCATCCTCTTCCTCCTCTGTGTTGCTGATGAACTGGGGAGGTGGTCCTCTCTTCCCATGAGGAGGTGGAGGTGGTGGTGGGGGTACACCAGCTGAAGCAACTAATGAAGCCATTGCTCAACTCTCAAAAAAGGTCTTCCTCTCACAAAGATGAAAGTCAGAGTGAGGAAAGAAGGAGGGGTTTTCATCATTTGGGAAAAACAATAGTTCTAAACCAATGAAAAGTGTTATTTTTAGGTCACCTGACCTAGCCGTACATCATTATGAAACCAAAAGTGAAATGAACCAATGAAAAGTTTTATTAACAAGTCACATGACCTCTTACGCTTAAGTTACGCGCTGCGGAACGCGTCCCAGATCGCTTCCGGTTCGCTGCGCTTCGCGCCTCAGTTCGCGCTCCGGAGCACTTCCGGGTGCGCTAACGCGGCGCGTCATAAGACGCATTACGCGGCAAAGCGATACGTCGCGCTTTTGCGACGCGCCGCGGATCGCTTCCGGGGAGCTGCGCTTCGCGTCTCAGTTCGCGTACTGGAGCACTTCCGGGTGCGCTAACGCGGCGCGTCATAAGACGCATTACGCGACAACGTGATACGTCGCGCTTCCGCGACGCGTCACGATGTTGATTTCTAACGCGGCAGTTGCGCAAACGGCACGTTTACCGGTTCGCGGACTGGGTCGCGGCATCAAGATGAGCTAACGGGAAGCTTCCCGGTTCGCGAACCGGGAGCGAACAAAAAAAATATTTTTTAAAAAAATTATTAATAAACATATAAAATATATTTTTGGATTTAAAGAAGAATACATTTTACAGCTACAGATATTAGCTTTTAAAAAACCAATGAAATTCACTGAAAAAACCATAGGTTATAGACCATATATAGTTAGGAATTAGCATTTACAAAACCTTGAAAATTCACTGAAAAAACCATAGGTTATAGACCATATATACTTAGGAATTAGCATTTAAAAAACCTTATTTTACTCACACAAAACCATTGAAATTCCATATATAGTTAGTTGTACTAACTATATATCGCGCACCCGCAATCCACTGCTGATGATGTCACATATTACATCATTCATGACATGGTCAGTGACATCACTGATGACATCACTGATGACATCTCAAATGACATCACTGATGACATCACTGATGACATCTCAAATGACATCACTGATGACATCACTGATGACTACATCCAGTGACTCTATAATTCTGTAAAGTTAAAATATGTCTTACATATTGAAGAATGAGTGGATGTATAAGTGTTTTGATGAAGGATTTAGTAGGGGCATGACTGACTGTATGAGTGACTGATTAAATGTGTCTCACTGAGTGCATGGGTTAGTGACTAAACTGTCTTAATTTGTGCATCATTATGTCTGTTGTTCTGTAAACTGCTGCATGTGTTGATCAGTAGCTATATAATTAACTATATGGGTTATTGATTGGTTGCCCAAGCATTTGTATGGGAGACTGAGTGTGTGTGTGGGTGGCTGGGAGGTGTATGACTCTCTGCATAGATGTGTGAGCAGTTGATTGACTAGATGTATGGGTTCAAAAGTGCATGTGGAAACAGCTGTATGGGCAGTTGACTGTGTGCATGAGTGTATTGGTGAGTGAATGGATATCTCAGTGCTACATGTTAAAGTAAGTACATATGTAAAATACAGTACATGTGAGAGTTGACATATATAAATAACTGTGCATAAGAGCCAGTGAATGTGTGAGTGGCTGTATGGATCATTGTGAACTTGTATCCAGGATTGTATAAGTGAGTAAATATGTTTTAGTATATGTTTGAATAAGTAAGGTGTGTATAACTGTATAGTTGAGGAAATGGAGGTGTGATTGATTCTTTGCATGACTGACTAAGTGTCTGAGTAACTCCATGGATGAGTGACAGTCTATGAGTGTCTGTTTACACTGAGTGTATCTAAGGTTATATTAGAGTCTGAAGAGGTTCATTGTATTATCACATGAATGATGTCATCAGTGATGTGATCAGTAATGTCAAATGAGATGTCATCAGTGATGTCATCAGTGATGTCATTTGAGATGTCATCAGTGATGTCATTTGAGATGTCATCAGTGATGTCATCAGTGATGTCATTTGAGATGTCATCAGTGATGTCATCAGTGATGTCATTTGAGATGTCATCCTAACTATATATGGTCTATAACCTATGGTTTTTTCAGTGAATTTTCAAGGTTTTGTAAATGCTAATTCCTAACTATATATGGTCTATAACCTATGGTTTTTTCAGTGAATATATATATATATATATATATAAACAAGAGCAGTTGGCAGTCTGTATCCTAAACACCAGAGGTCCCACTGAGATGGCGTGACCGCCGTTATATTTAAATATATTCAAAGATTGTGGTTAACGCCAAACCTAAAAATTTGCCCACCTGATGAGATTGTTACTCAGTCAATGGAAAAAGCACAGGTTAATAGCCCCACTGCAATTGTGCTCTTGGCAGAAATTGGATAGTTTGTGGTAAGAAGCAAAAGCTTCAGAATGAATATGTCCAAACACAATTATTATATGTATGAGAAGGCGGATTTCAGAATGAGGTCACTTTAAGTTGCCTGTGTTAAGGGAGTCATGTAAATGGTAAATACACCCCTGCTGACCAAGCACAACGTTTTCTTAAGTCGTGAATTTCATGGTCAGAACTGCCTAAAATAGGGAATTCCATATTCCAATGTGTATTAATTGTCAGAATCCAGACACGAAATTGAAGTTGTAAGAAAAACAAATTATTGACAATAGATGGAGGCTAGTTAGGGAAAGAGTGCAAGAAAATGCAGCTGCTTTACCAAATATATGCAAAAGGGTGTCCCTGCTGAGACACTGAGATGCAGCTCGACTATGAAAGTGGTAAAGGGAACTGCAACGGGAGGGAAGGTTATTGGGCTGTTAAAAACACAGGCATCAGGAAACAGCTGCAGCAACACCTGCTTAACCTTTTAAATCGTTGAGGCATCCAACTTTAAAGCCTACAAAGATTTACGACCGGGTCACTACTGGGGAAGATAATTCTGTGCGATGGAGGGCTCCATATGTTAGGATAGCTCAGTCCCTTCACTCAGTCTGAGCATAGGATCTTCCTGACGCTCTTTCTCTGCACAGAATAAGAGGGTTGCTTCTGTCTGGTGCCGGGATGCACATCTGGAAATCTGATTTATGGCATCATCTTAAAAGAATCCAGTTTCCTTTGCTGAAAGGGCAACTGTTCTGTTTGCATCGAAGCCTTTTATTGTCTGCCCTGGAGACGGAGTTGTGTTGAGGACACTGCTGTTCCTTCTAACCAAGGTGATTGGTATCAGACTTCTGTTTCAATCATTCAGGAGCTTAGTGTTGATTTTCGTAATAAAAAAGCTTTCTTGAAGTAGGAGTGCACAGCTCCCAGTAACAAAATTCATTTTGCTCTAAATGAGGCCAGTCCAGGACAATGATTGCACAAATAACGAAATCTACATCTCTGTGTTCAATACTATAGAATTATTATAGCCTACTTCTGAGGGTTTTTACAGTTGTTTAATGCACTCTGACCAGGGCCGTCTTAAGAGCATTGTAGGCCCCCGGGCAAAGCAGTATACTGGGCCCTGCCTACACAACCACTCACAGGAATAAAAAAATGTAATGGAAAATTAATGTTAAATTCGGGTCTTCATGGGACCCCTATGCTCGTGGGGTCCCGGGCAATAGCCCAGCGTGCCCATGCGTGAAGACGGCACTGCCTCTGACCTGAAACGAGAGCTAGAGAGCACCTTGTGACTAATATACGCCTTGACACAAGGGGTATACCTCCCATTGAGGGCCTAATTTTGTAAATTAAGGTGAGAAAATATGAATGACTGTAGTGTGAAAGACTGCACGTACCATAATATGGTTGGTTCTGCATGCAGAAAAAGACCAGCATACTCACTCAAACACCTAAGAAGGCCCGCCTCCTCCTGCTCCTCCTCAAGGCCTTGCCACCTTTTTGGTATCTGACAATGGCTCTCTTGACACCACACTCGCTGTGACTCCTTGATTGGTTGAGTCTAGACCTTTAGTTCCAGTGTCTGGCACTGGATGGCCCTGGCATCTGTTCCCCTATCAAAGCGCTCTGAGTCCACCATCTGGTGGAAAGCAGCGCTTTAAAATACAAAATAAAAAAAAACTGAAACTTACTTGTCTGAGTGTAACTTAACTTCGAGCCCAATATGTTCTACCTGAAGCAGGTACAGCCTGAAAGAGAAACAGGAATGTCGGAGCAGAGGGCCTATGACAGCCAGGCATTCACCGCCTGCAGCTCTACTGTCCTCAGTGGAGTATTCAACGTTTCAGTTTTCCATTAAGGGACGCAAGATCCCAGATTGTATCAATCCCTTGAGATATAAGCCATACCTGATGCAGATCCCTATTCTTGAGATTCAGAAAGCTGCATTATAGATGGAGGCTCCCTTGTGCAATAAAACCTACAGAAGGTCTAGAGATAGAGCCAGTAGGGCATAATTAACCCCTTTCCTACCTGGCTTTTAAAACAGAACGACCCAGTCTGTCCACTTGTTAGGTCTCGCTAGCCGCGCGGATGCGCGTCTCCGCCGAGAACCTTTTGTCGGCGTGTGTGCTTCCCAGGAGACAATCCTGGCCGCGCGCATCGCCTTGGAGGCGATTTCAAACTGACACGAGCACGCGAACGAGCGCTGTGTCCAGGCGCTGTCTCCTGGGAAGCTCAAAACACCATACACGCATGCGCATACACACACAGACACACACACAAGCGCCCACGCACGAACATACATACAGAGACACCCACCCCCCCGCACACATACACACATGCGCGCACACACACGAGTGCACCCCCCCTCTCCCCCGCCGATGCACGCATGCATACACACACAAGCACACACACATACACGAGTGCACCGAGCACCCCGCCCTTTTCAACTTACCAGGTCAATTTTGAGGGACTCCGCTCTCCTTCTGGCGTCGCGAGACGCTTTCACTCCGCCTGCCTTCTCTTCCGGTCCGGACGCAGCCCCGCCCCCGTCACAGGCGACTTTGCCTGACTTCCGGTGAGGCTGCGTAGAAAATAATGCTGGGCTCGTGAGTAACAGTGACTTCCTTGTTATGACCTGTGGCCAGTAATGGGTTCTCGGTGTGCTGCTTAAACCCCGCCAGGAGTAGCGCAGGGTAGATCATTCAGGGTAGCGGAGGTCTCATGTGGATATCAGTACACTTTCGTCCCAGAACCAACCTCGGTCGCCTTCAAGAACATGGGACCCGGATTCAGACATAAACCTCCCTTCTGCCCCAGATTCCAGCTGAAAGGCATTCCTGTTTGTTACAACTTATCCTCGGAGTCTCCACGGTGATAACACCTCGATTTAACTGTATTTATTTTTGAATGCCAGTAATTCTTGGTAAAGTGTTCTTTGCCGTTGATGTGGTTAAATAGATGGTTGGTAACACGAGGGGCTGGGTGGGGCGCTGCAGTGCCAATCTAGTGTATTGGAGTAGTTCATGTAGCAAAATAATGTACATTTTACTTCGTTGTATCGGAATGCTTGGAATTGGAGATGTGGCACCTGGAACCACAAGTGAACACGGTCTGGAAAGTGGCTTTGGGGTGACATGCGCCGTTCAAAGCTCCAGGGCAAGCAGGCGAGGAATGGTGCCCGGGGGGATCTCACTGATGGCTGAGAGGGGACGCTGTAACCTTGGTGAGGGCACCCTGTGCCAGGGTTGATATGATCGATACACATGGCCGTTCTATGGCAGGCTTGGTGGTGGCGTGTGGCCTGTGCTCTCTGTGCATTGCGCTGTCAGTGGCTTGGGGGCCTCTAGCTGTTGTACTGATTCATCTGCCAGCTGTTACCAAGGGGTTATTTATAACCCGGCCTGCCTTGTAGTATCACCCTCTTCAGACAGCGGTGAAGCTTTGCAAGCACGCACACTCTCCTGGTATCTTTGTGATCATAATGTGCTGTTCCCGAACTCGCCCTGCCCACACCACATGCAGAGCTCTACCTCTCCAGATTCGGACTTGTTAGGATGCAGTTCCCAAAATATTAGGCCGCTCTGCGACTGCACACTCAGGTCTCTGATGCTGTTGTATTTGGGAACTTCAGCCCGCGCCCAGACTTCCACACAGCTCTCCCCCTTCACACTCAGACTTGTGAAACTTAAAGGTTCTTGAAATTCACGCACTACCCCAGCCACTTGCGCCCCTCCACTCCGTGTTGACATGGTGTAGTGTCCTTTAACTCCAGAATCTATGTCTCTCTTCCAGCACACTCTGCTGTGTGATGCAGCAGTGTTTTGAGGTCCAGCCCCATGCGCTGGCATCCTACACTACTCTCTCCCTGCACACTTGTCTGTGTGATGCTGCATTGTTCTTGAACTCCAGCCCAAGCCACACTGCTCTCTGACACTCAGCTGTAGTGTTCTTGAGGTAGAGTCCTATCCACAGTCATCTATACTGCTCTCTTCCTGCACACAAAGTCTACGATGCTGTAGTATTATTAATGACTAATGAAGAACAAGGAGTTTTGGTAAAATCAAATATTTTTCAAAGATCGCTCAATTTAAGCAGTGACGTCGCAATTTATCTAGGTGTTCTGGCTTCACTTTGCACAGACCAGTCAGTAAATGGGTAGCCATTTGTCCTTTCCTTACGTTACGGTTTTGCTTTTGCCTCACGTTTACTGCAGTTCTTATATATTGTGAAAGAGGTGTGGCGCAGCGGACATGGTGCCTGACTCCGGAGCACAGGGTTCACGGTTCGATCGCTGGCGGCGGGTTAGCCCAGCACCATGTGACTCTGCGCAATAGCTCGCTTACTCTTCCCGACGGCCCACAGCGCCATGACCCCCACGGGTAATTGTGCGCTTTACAAATACTGGATTTAATTTCATTTTCATATAGTGCCAATTCAGCTCAAAGGTGTTGGAGCGCATGATATGAGCACCAGTTACATTACTCAAGGTCCCATTCATTGGTTATAGGCGCGGACACATTAAGTAATTTGCTTTGAATTACAGAATGTTGAACTGACTCCAAGACTCAAACCTGGCTCCCCAAAGTCAGCAATTCTGGCCCTAATACCACATCCTGAGTAAAGGGTGAGTGACAGGCAGGTGCCACATGCAAGCTCGACCAGCAGGACGCTGAGCTGAGCCAGAGTCGGGCTTCAGACTTTAGCACAGCGCTGCTAGCATTACAGTAGTGCCTTCTATTTAAACAACCCTGCTACCATTTCTTCATCATCAACCTGCAGTAGTTTCCCTTTATCCTTATGGTTGTACAGCTCATTAGGATAACCCTTTTCCTGCTATTGTAGCTGCAGGCTTGGGTGCCTTATAATATTTACAAAGACCCCATTTACACAGCTTTGCTAGGATGCATAACTACTGTTGTTTACACAGTTTTCCTAAGATGTACTCCTCTCCATGCCAACTTGCCTTCCTCTGTTTACACAGCCATGCCTTTCTCTATTTACGGAGCCTTTCCAAAGGGCCTCCCTGTTTACGGAGCCTTTCCAAAGGTCCTCCCTCTGTTTACGGAGCCTTTCCAAAGGGCCTCCCTCTGTTTACGGAGCCTTTCCAAAGGGCCTCCCTCTATTTATTTTTGTTTAAAATGTTAACTAGCATTTGTGCCTTCTAGCAACTCAGCATTGTCATCAATGATGTTATTGAACAGGTCATGAGTGATGTAATTTGCAAGGTCATAAGCAAAGCCTTTTTTTTTTTCATTTTGGGACCAGGGTGGATCCCTCTGGGAGCCCCTCCCGCCTCCACATGGGCCCGCGGTCAGTCCTGTAATGGCTGCCTCAAGATTTCTGTTCATGTTTTGATCAGCCAATTGGAGCGCTTCCGTCAAACCAAACAAGCATTTGCAATGCAATAGGTCTCGCAGTTGTTAGAGTTTGAGCCATTGGCATTGTAAATGGCAATGTCTTTTATTTATGTGTTGGTTTTTAAAACGTTAAATAAAAGGCATGCCTTTTATTTACGTTTTAAAAACCAACACATAAATAAAGGGCAGTGCCACTTACAATGCCAATGGCTCAAACTCTAACAACTGCGAGACCTATTGCATTGCAAATGCTTGTTTTTTGTTTGATGTTGGATGTCCAGGTATATATGTCCAGGTATAAGAGTCATGATGGCTACCTTGAAGAAGACCCCATTGTTACTTACAACTTATGCCGATAGAGGCCCAGCAGAGTAGCAGTTGTTGAGCTCATAAACCCACTGGAGGCAACCGCTTGTGTCTCGGAGGTGGAATGCCAATTTTAATGTCAGTATCCTGCTGACACATCCTACCTTGGTCAGGCCACTGGAGGTGGTCTGGTGGCAAGGAGTTTAATTGTCGTTTCTTCATACCGTATGTGGGTCGGTCATGGAGAGTACACTGCTTATGCACAACGTGATTACAGGCATAAGAAACCAACAGAACGTTGTGCCTCATTTATGAAAATTGTTGCATCCCTGCGGTAAAAGTGTGCCCTATTTGCGACACCATGGACGCACCGCGTATTTACTGTACTGCGCTCCATGTCGCAAGGATTGACAGATATGTCAGGAATCCTGACTTATCTGTCGGTGCAAAGAAATTGGCGTATTGCTGGAGTGTGTCTGAAAACAGACGCAACTCCAGCAATGTGTCATTTCACATGGGGGCAAGCCCCATGTGAAAAGGCCTACATCACCCCTTTCGCCTGCTTTAAGCAGGATTAAGGATTTGACGCAGTGAGGCCTTAGAAGTGTCGCAGTGAAATCTCATAGATTTCACTGCAACTCTTCTACAAGCCTTTTCTGCGCAGGATTGCCCACCCTGCATACATTATAGCTGTCGCAGGTATAATGTAGCACAGGGGATTACAAAGTTACGCATCAGCCTAGATGCGTCACTTTATAAATATGGTGCAGTGTGTTCCATTTTTTACACAGCCGCAGTATCACAAAAAGAGACACAACAGCGGCGTAAGGGCCTCATAAATAAGGCCCTTCACAACAAGCGACCAGACTACATTCTGGTGCCTGCACAGGCATAGATATGAAAGTATGAGAGCTTCAAATCTGGTTCGACTTGTTAAATTTCCATACAATGCTCACCACAGATCCATTTATCTAGTGAATTCCTTTAAGGACATTCCCCCTTCTTCTGCAATCATTAAAGCATTACCTGTTAAAATAAATAATCATCTACTAAACTTAAATCCTTTTCAGAATACTCACAGAAAGCTGAGTGATATGGAATAAAGAAATGAGTCAAATTAATACCATTGCTCAATAAACCTTGTAATTACATTTTCCAACATCTCATATAAATTTTATAAATCATATATTTAAGAAATAGGTTAGACTCCTGTTATACAACAAGCTGTGACATCAATTATTGCCAGATTACAATCAAGGACCACCCCAGCTAATATCTTTAGAATGAAACCCAGTTTAATGTTCACTACCTGAGTAACAGCCACTTTGCAGTCTTTTAGAGCTTCTGGAGCTAGAGATATGTCGCTCAGTATGATGTCAACAATCATAGCATGGTAATTCGTATGATACTTTGGATACTTCAGGTATCGTGCACAAGACAATCAACCCGCCATCATTCTCTCTGAACTAACTATATCTTTAAATAACCACCTCTTAGTAACAGACAAACTACTTCCAGAGAGTAGCGGCTGCTACAGATTGGAAATGGTCAGACGGGGGAGGAGAGGAGGGGAGGGGGTTGAGGAGTGGAAAGGAAATGAAGAAAAAAAAACACTTACCTCAGCCGGCCGGCCAGCCATCACCTCTCCTCCGTCCTCTTCTTCCTGTCTCTGATGGCAGCAGGAACCACACGGCTCCCAGGCTCCCCATAGCCAATCACACCGCTGCAATGTGTTTGTGATTGGTCAGTCAACCTCTGAGCGCCAAACCACGTGATCAGAGGGGGACTGGGAGGCGTTGCATGTTCCTCACCAGGCTTGTAAAGCAAGCCTGGTGGGGAAGATGCAAAGTGTGCTGGACTGCAGTCATGCGCACTTATGGAATGCAAACCACTCCTCTCCCTGCGCTGCCCAGCCCAGCCCCGCCCTGCGAGCCACCGAAAAATAAAATGATAATAACCATACGGTATTATCATTGTATTTTTCCTTTTGAGTCGGTGAGCCGGCGCTCCTCCGCCTTACCGGAGGAGCCGCCACTGCTTCCAGAACCTGCAAGAGTATTTTTATTTGTGCTGCTGTTGTAAGTAAATGTCTGTCGCAGGAGTTCAGAATCTGGATAATGTTGGTGGCATCAACAATTTGGTGTTTCAATATGAGCTCGGTCACTTACAAGATCTATATATGTGCTGATATTGTGAATTGCAAATCTAGCCAGATAGCCGGAGAGCAACAGAGCGCTGAATATACAGAGCCCTGAGTCATGATTCATGACCCTCATCAGCCAGGCTATATTGAACCCAGCGGCAAAGTGAGCAAGGGACCCACGTCTGGGCATACCCTGCCAACTTAGGGCGAACGAAGCAATCCCAAAGGGGATGATGGACAGAGCGCTGAAGATAGCCTGGCTGATGAGGGTTATGAACCCGAAACAGGTCCCAGGATGCTTGTTTCCGGTCCAGGGAAGACATGGCTTGGCAGTTCGGTCTGGACTGTTCCCATGAGGCACAGGGTCAGACTGATTTGCATATGGCCATGTCTGAACTGGGGTGGTGGAGTGAGCTAAAGAATGGTGATGGATTAAACCCAGATCAATTGACTGGGGGTGAGTGTTTGATTTGCAATTTCAGGCCCAAGTTCATCCCCAGCAGCGCACTCTCTTTATGAGCCTTACAATCTCCCCCAGCTCAGCAAGACCTATTACTGTTGGCCAGCGAGCAAGCCATTGCAGCTACCATCACAACTAGTACAGTTCATTATTAATGACTCCTAGGTCCCCCTGTAGGTGGGTCTTTGGAGTGTGTGCAACGCCACCCAGTTGCGCTGCCCGTCCCTGCAAATCCAGGGTTATAAACCATCCCTTTGGGATCCAAATTAGGAGATTAGCAAAGTAGAAAGGACTCTGGGAAGTATATTAATTTTTGCAGTGCCATTCTAGCCATAAGGGGGAGTCTAAGCGTTTACCAGAAGACAACATTACTTCCCAAACTACTCGGGCGCCTCCCGGTTGCCCTCTTGAGTGCCCGCATCTGAATGATACATCTTAACTCCAAGGTACTTAAAAACTCTGGGGTCCCAGTAAATCCTCAAGTCCTGCACAGAATTCCAGAATTACAGGTTCATCTTGAGCAGCAGAACGTTTTTTTGATGAATGGACTGGTAGGTGCACATTTGTATCTTACAGGTAAAAATCCATTACTATAATTCAATAATAATGTCTGCTGCCACCACCACACTCCACGCATGAAAAGCCCGGCCTTTGTCACTTTAAGGGTTCACTTGGTGCACCTCTCACCGTTCAGAACAAGATCCAGAACTGAGCATTGTCAGAAACCGAGCCTAGGGCAACACGCACAGACGGGATTAGTGTGTGGCATGACCAAAAATCAAAAACCAGGATCACTGGTAAAAGCATTTCGGCACGCAGGGCAGGGGACACAACTGTACATCATGCACAGGACATTCTTATCCCAACACATATAAATACTTACCTCGTCAATATTTTGTCCTTTACGTGATCTTGTGAACCTCAACCCTATTAAATACCTTGACGAGGAAGGCCAACTCTTCATGCTCACTTGCTCAGTGAGAAATTAAGCCGGTATTAACCCCTTCGACGCTCATGACGAGCTGGGCTCGTCATGAGGTAGCCTCCTCGCACGCTCATGACGAGCCCAGCTCGTCATGAATAATGGGCTTTACAGATTCTCAGCGCAGGAGCAGAATATCGATCGCACGCATGCGGTTAAAACATATTCCAGTTCTGTTGCATCTCGGTTCATTTCTACTAGTGGCCCTTGACTGGCTGTCACTCCTCCAAGCAGCAAAGCGTCTCTTGATTCAGGGTTAAGTCCAAACTAGGGTGCAGGCCCGGACTGGCCGTTGCGGGCACCTGGCAATCCCCCGATGCGCCGCAAGGGTGGGTGCCGGTTTTGGGCCCCTCGGGGCCGTTTTTGTTACAGGGCCGTTTTTGAAGCATAGCTGCAAAATCGGCCCTGTAACAAAATCGGCCGAAAACCGGCCCTGACAAACAGCTCGGCGGCATCCCCAACCCCCCGGATGGGGGACGGGGCCGTCCGGGCACTTTGCCAGGGCCGGTTTTGGTTCCCAGTCCGGCCCTGCTAGGGTGCACAGGGAGACTCCTGTAAAGGGGAGGATGGGCTCCTGAAGCCAAAATCTCGATCAAACGCACTAGCCACGATCCTGGATGACTCTGGAGTAGTCATAGAGTCTAGACCAGCCGCAAGCCCAGATGTAACTTGTAACTCACCATTCATCATGTAAAGCGCTCTTATACCTCTGGGTCCAGCCAATGCTATATAAAACTCAAATAAATAAAAATAAATAAAATGCACCCAGCTGGCTAACAAAATCCATATCACAAAAGACAATGCCCAAGAAGTAACAACACAGGCGAGACTTCAGCATGTAGTTTTAGCCTAGGCAAACTCACAATGAGGCCAGGTAAGAAAGTAGCTGGAAGACTTGAGTGAAAGACTTTAACCTCTGTATTTCGCGCAGAAACGGAAAACTGAGCATTGAAGAGAAGACCACCCCAAGACGCACCACCACAAAAATTATACCAAATCATCTGCACTCTAAGGATTGAGATGCAGTCCTCAGAGTGAAGACAATTGGCCAGAATTACCATAATGCAACAGCAATCTAACTTTACGTGGATGACACACACAAGGTGGGTGAGACGATCTCTGGTGTTTCAGAGATCTCACTGAGCATGTGTTGTGGCACCTGGCTATATTATATGTTGAGCACAAGGAAGGAAAACGAGTTGTGGGCCCAAATGAAGCGCAGATGCTACTTGAGAAAATAATCATTCCCAGTGAGAATCCCCTAACACAGTTACCTGGAGAAGATGCATCACAATACAACAATGACAGGACCAAACCAAATGATCTCAGTGCATCCGGCTCTTTCTTTATTACCAGGAAGTTAAACAATATCCAGTACTTGTAAGTTGTGCACTAAGATCACAGTTTATTGATCCATCCAATGCATAGGTGTGATATGGTGGAATAACTGCTCATGTTTAAATGCTGGTATGTCTTAAAGAGGGGTCTCCAACATTTTCTGTAATAGGAGCTACTTATGATCAAGGAAAATCATCCCAAAATACTATTATTAGTGTTGTAACAGTGACAAAATCAGACAAGGTTACATCATGGGCCACCATTTACAACCTTTCTAGCAGTGCTCACCTCAGTTCATCACCATTGCAAGAAGTAATGTACAAAATGTTGTGCCAATGCGGAATGCCTCTTTGTGTCTGACACATAAAATAACATAACATCAATAGCGGCAATGCCCAAGCACAAAGGTAATAATATTAGTAATAAGTCTCCCTGCTGCCTCATGATTTATCATGGCAATATCAGCTTGAGATATATTTTTTTACATTCAGCCATTTTACTCCATAGATCGTGTAATGAGTTATGAAAATACCCACATTTTTATTCAATTTTGTCTCATATATATATATATATATATATATATATATATATATATATATATATATATATATATCCAACACTCCTCGTTTCACGTTGTATGAAAAAACAAGGAGTGTTGGATTATAGGGCATTGCGAGCCCGTCCCGGTCCGCCGCTGCGAGAGGCTGGGGAAATCTCGCTAAATTGAGTTGGAATATTTATGTATTTAGGACCCTGTTGAAGCACGATTTATACTGATGAGAGAGCGCAAACTGACCTAAATGTATGAGTGCATCACACTTACCTGTAGTAAGCACAAATCATGAGGAGAAATGCCATGAGTGCTAATAGTATCTGCAATTATATTCTGAATGTATAGCTAATGTAGAGATTTAAGTAGAAGTGGAACTAATACAGAAATGTGTGACACTATATGATTTTATTAGATGTGATTATTCCTGAATCCATGTCGTGTAGCTGTTAAAATGTAAGATGGCATGTGGTTAAACGCAGAATGTGGTAGGCCTCAGGGCCAGAGCTAGAAGGGAAGGGGAAGGTGTTTCTTTTCACGACATAGATTGTACTAATGTTTTGGTCATTGCATTAATGGGCCATGATTTATAGATGTGTTTACTGAATAATAGAATAAGAGTATTAACATGCTTTAATTAATGAAGAAGTTGAATGCTATAATTATTATGAGACATGTTGTAGGCCTGAAATGTTTTAACGTTGATTTACACGTACATGTCTGGGCCAAGAAATGTTGCGAACCTTTTTGGAAGTCTATGAGAGTTGGGATCTTGGCTGCAGATGTCTGTCTGCAAGAGAAAAGGGGGAATCCAATTATAAATAAAATGAATAGAGGTCTGTTCAGGAGACGGCCCAGACATGGAGGAGGGTTCCGGAATGTTTAAGGGGTATCAGCGGGCCGGAGAAGAGTCTGAGAAGCAAGGTCAACTCCAACGTATGAGGCCCAATACAAAGCAGCATGGAAAAAGCCAGAAGCTACACCACGTGAGGGGCGTCTCACGAGGGGCGTCTCAAATGTTGTTGACTGTTTTGTATTAGGGACAGCACCCCTGGGTGGAGTTAGAGCAGATACCTGAGGACCCTTTAGAGAGCGGATGGGTAGGCAGAGAGGGGTCATGACTGGAGAACTATAGGTTTTCACCAAGAGACTAAGAGTGAGTGACTTCCCTTGGGGGTCATTCACTGCTGACACCTTTGTTAGGTTGGGATTTGGTTAAGTAGGGATACCATCTAGAGCAGGGTAGGGACAGCCTAACCTGTGCGTTTTTCCTCCAACTTAAATGAAGGAGAGATCTCAATATGCGTCAATGCTGATAGCTTTATTATTCTTAGAACTTGTGTTAGTAATTTCCGTTGCTCGTCTGAGGGCTTTCAGAGAGCACATGTATGTAGTTGGACCTGTGTATCTCGTGAATCTCATTCTGAGATGCCTGTATTTGCAGCTTATCCTAAGCTTACAATAAACTTTTGAAAGCTAGAAGTTGTTTGTGATCTTTGGGAGCGGAGTCCTTTATTGGGTGCGCTAGCTTGGTAAGAGATGCACTTTCTTCCTCAAAGACAGGCAACAAAGGTTCAGTCGACCAGATCGAGGTTTGGATCAATAGTGATAAGGTATCGATCAAAATCTCGCCCTTCCAGTTGGTAGCTATAGAGGATGGTTGCCTTCTTGAGGACGGTGACCTAGGCCAGGTTAGCTTACCCCAAGGCCCCTAGAAATCGATGATCGGAAGAACCGCCCGCTGAAGAAGATCCGGATGACGTGAGACAGAAAAAGCAGCAGTATCGGTCGAGAGTGAGTATAAAGGGTTATGCGTGTTAGATTGCGGTGTTTTGTATTGTATCTATGTTGTAATGTCTGGCGGAGTTGAATGTCTGTAGAGTGACTGTGGAACAGGTTGTGAGCGCGCGCAACCGGTGGAAATCTTAAGTTCAAGGAGAGCTTAAGTGGTTCGGGTGTATCGGACACCCAGAGTAATTGTCAACTGGAGTGAAGGGGGTCATGAGGTACCATTGATCACCCGAAAGACCGAGATAGGGGGAACGTAAGAGTGAGTGCGTGAGTAACGGACGCTGGTCGGAGGTTACTGTGTGTGTAAGCAACCTATCAGAGAGACGATAGACATTTCGTCAGTTGTGTTGACAATTACATATAGACTGTGGACGTACAGTCGAGGGAAGTGACCGCTTGGTCGGAAGTAGTCATTTTTCGGTGTATGAATGGGACGCATGCATGACCGGGAGACGAGTTGAGAAAGGAGGGGTGCTGCTGCGAAGCGGAGAAAAGTGACGTCAGGAAGTGTCGCGACGTGATTGGCCGACAGGAGAAAGACCGCGCTGTGATAGGCCAGCTAGCAAAGACGTCAGAAAGTGTCGCGACGTGATTGGCCGACCGGAGAAAGACCGCGCTGCGATAGGCCAAGTTAGCAAAGCCGCGTTAGGATTGGTGGATTGTCATCAGGAAGTAAACAGAGTAGCGAGGCTGGATATTGTGCGTATAATTATGAAGTGTTTTAAATGGCTGAGAGCGGTGTTTAAAAAAGAGAAGCGGGGATCGGAAGAAGGGGAAGAAGCCCCGCCGGAGGGTACGCCGGCTCGTTACATGGCAGTGAATGTTGGGTTGCATACGATCCTTTGGATATCAGAGTGGAGTAAGATTACGGAAGGAAATGAGGAACTGACGTTCCCGAAGTACGGGACGTTCAGATTAGAGGTGTTACATCGATTAAAATCAGTCATGACCTCAATGAGACCCTTGCCTAGACCGACCCAGTTTGAAGCTCTTGATGCATGGATTAGGGCAGCGCATGAAAAGAATATGAACAGACGACAAGAAAGGGTGAAACGATCGGTAAGGGCAGTGCAGGATGCCAGGTGGGATGCGGATGCTAAAAGATGGAGAGTGCATAACATGGAAGTAAATAAACTGTACCCGGTGTTAGAGGTGCCCGGAAATAAAAGCCCCCTAGAAGAAGATGATGAGAGCGAAACAGAGGACAGCCTGATAAACAGATTATTGACAGACAGGCCACCCCCGTATAATAGAGCAGGGGGGGAGGTCGAGCATAGTGAAAGAGAAAAGGGGGGCAATGCAGGGGAGCATGGACCGCTTCCCAGTTCAGAGTGGGATCCTGAGGCAAAGAAAGAGCTGTCCCAGCCTAGTCAGGTGCAACAGGTAGTCGGGAGGTTTGTGGTACAAAGAGCGCCGGAAACGGAGAGCGCCACATCCTACGCATTACCAGATGCACTACAGGTACCTGTTACCATAGGTCCTATAATATCGATATATGACCAAGAAAGAGCAAGAGGGGAAGAACGGGTACGGAAGGACAGAGAAAGAGCAGGGACGGCAAGGAGGAACGATACGATTAATTCCCCAAGTCAGATGCCGATACCAAGAGAGTGGAGCACCCCGATGCACACAGCAGGGGATCCAGGAGGGGACCCTGGGGGCCCTAGATGGCCAGTGGATCTGAGGGGATCTGGACGAAAATCCTTTCAAGAGCTAAATGAGTACATGAAGAAGTGGGATGAGGCAGTGGAGGCTCACAAGAGCATCATAGCTGCAGAAGCTGAAAGGGAAAGTCAGGACAGCAGAGCTCGGACTCACTGCGGGGCTGGGGAGAGCAACCCGGAGTGGGACGGGAGAGAGAGAGATAGTAGGGGAGTCACCCATTGGGCCCGGAGTGGGGATAGAACAGACCTGGAAAACGGGGGCCCCGGGAGTGGAGGGGTGGCGCGCCCAATACTCAGTGAAGGGGAGAGGAGAGCGCAAGAGTACAGAAACAGCTTTAAGTGTCCACACTGTGTGCCCGGCACCAGAGAACTGAATGGGAGTTGTGAGAGGTCGCATCATAGTCCCTGTGATGACGGAAATGAGCGCAGCCCAGGGAATATGGGGAACCAGGAAGGATCGTATCGGATACTGAGCGATACTAGGCAAAGGGAGAGTAGCGACCAGAGGGAAAATAACAGAGAGGCGTACGGTGAAAGGAGAGAAGAAGAAGAGAGTGGGCAGAGCAAGAGTGGGGGTAACAGGCCCGTGTTCCATCACCTTCCAAGATCGGATGGCCGAGCATGGGACCTGGAGAGATGGGAGCAAGGGAGAGCACTCATTAACTCTCCCGAGCCCAAACGTAGAGCTCGGAGTTGGGATGGTAGGGAGACCAGTGAGCCCCCTTCGAAAGACATATTGCGAGCTGAGATAAAAGCTAAGAGACTCGATGTCGCCAGCTTAAGGTCAGACCTGGATGACATGATAGATGGTACCCTGCCTTTAGAAAGAATAGAAATGTATGAGCAGGATGAAATACTGTATATGGCAAAGGACATCACTCGAAAAGCGAGAGCAATCCATGAGAAGTTAGTCGAACTAGCAGGCAAATATATGGTGGACCTGTCAAGAACCAAAGCATTACAGGGTAACCACAGGCTACATTACACAGATCGAGACCTAGATGAGAGGAGAACGATTGGGCTGAAAACGCACATAAGGGAACTGATCACTGGAATAAGGACATGGAGGGCACTAGATAAGTGGGAAGAGAGGTGGTCCAAGAAAGGGACCGTCAGGAGAAGCACGCTTGGTATGACACCAGGAAGGCTGCAGGGAATAGAAGCATACCCTTTGCGTGAAGTCGCCAATGGGAACTATGTGCATGTCCCTTGGAGTAGGGGAGATTTAGCTGCTTTTACCACCTCCTTCCCCAAATTGCGGGAAAACCCAGTGGAGTGGTACAAGCAAGTCGAGAGATTTGTAAAAATCTCAAAGGTCCTATGGATAGATCTGAACACGCTGTTCGACATTGTAGTACCAGGAGATCTGTGGACAGCATGCAAGGTTAGCGCTGAGTGGCCCACAACGGAGCCGGAGAGAGATGCTAAGACTAATGGGCCGTCCGAGATTGTGATGGCAAAATTCGAGAGAGTGATGACTTGGCTGAAAGAGAAAGTGCCAATGCAAGACATAGATTGGGTCAGAATAGACCGAACCAGACAGGAACCCAAAGAGACCGTCCACGAATATTACGAGAGATTGCTGAAGGCGTTTAAACAGTATAGCGGCCTGGATGTAATGGATCCAAAAGACATAGGGCAATTCGTGTCCAAGTTCGTCCTGGGACTGAGACCGGATATTAGTTTAATGATTCAGCAACACTCGATTTGTTGGCAAAATAAACCCCTAGACGAAATACTGAGGTATGCCAGGTACTGCTGTGATGAGATAGACTCCAAGGCTAAGAAACTAAAAGAAAAGTTGATGGTGGTACAGATGCAGGCAGCAGGAAAGGGGGGACAGCAGCAACAGCAGCAAGGAATAGGTACAGGAGGAAAGAAGCAGTACAGTCAGAACAAGGGCAATGAGGAGAGTTCCACCTTTAGACCCAGATTAGACATAGCTGCCTTGAAGAAAACGACTAGGTGCCACCAGTGTAACGAGGTGGGGCATTGGAAACGCGAGTGTCCCTACAATGTAGAGATAGGAGAACAAGAGATAGAGGAGGAAGAGGTCCAGAGCGCGCCTACAAGAGGGGTGACGCCATACCAGGGAAAGGTGCTCAAAGGGGGGGGGGCTCCTCCCCGAGCCCAGTTCCCGCAACCTCCTCGAGTAGGGACTATGGGTAGGACCTATAGACAGATGCCCCTGTTTGTAGAAGGAGAAGAGTGCTATTATGTGGACCCATTAACCGGACAGAGAGTGGAAAGAGAAGACTGCACCCTCGGGGCAGCCTTGGAGGTGGACCAGAGGGGACCCTATGTCGAAGCAGAAGTAGCAGGGTGCCCCACGACATTTCTGGTGGACACAGGAGCCACTAGGTCCACGATCAGATCAGCTGCAGTTCCAGACCTGCCCATGTCTGGAGAGACCATACAAGTGGTGGGGGTCGCAAACAGGAGAATAACCAGCCAATTGACAGAACCGGTACAGGTGAAAATAGGGAAGTACAGCGATGAGCACCAGTTTGTGGTTTGCGATTCAAGTCCTGTGTGTCTGCTAGGGAGAGACCTGTTGTGTAAATTGAATTGTACTATATACTGTACACCTCAGGGAGTGGAGGTATTGACCAATGATGATGACGCAGACTTCAAAGTTGCAAACTCAAGAATATGCGTGGAGCTGTACCCTACTTTGACAGTAGATGAGCTCCCCTGGGACTTGAGAGAGACAGTGGCACCAGAAGTATGGGATTTCACTGGGGAAGAGATAGGATTGGTCAAAGGGGTGGACCCAGTGAAAATTGTAGTGAAACCGCATGCTGAGTTCCCAAGAACACCCCAATATAAATTGACTCCAGAAACGATTGCAGGCATAAAACCCGTGATCGAGTCCATGATTAAACAGGGAATACTGAAAGAAATCGTGGGTAGTCCATGCAACTCCCCGATTATGGGTCTGCAGAAACCAAATGGGAAATTTCGGATAGTGCAGGACCTCCGAAAGATTAATAACATAGTCGTTTCGTGTTGTCCAGTGGTGCCGAATCCATCAGTGATACTGTTTCAGATTCCATTCCAAGCTGAGTGGTTCACTGTGATCGATCTTTGTCAGGCTTTCTTTTCGATCCCTCTGGACGAAGAAAGCCATTTTCTTTTCGCATTTAAGCTGGAAGGTCGCGTCCTAACATGGTGTCGCATTCCTCAGGGGTATACAGAGAGCCCATCGATCTTTAACCAGCTTTTGAAGAAAAATCTTGAAAGTCTAGTGCTGCCCCAGAAGTCAGTTCTGGTCCAGTACATAGACGACCTCCTCGTGGCGTCAGAAACAGAAGAAGCTTGCAGGGAGGACTCCATTGCTTTGTTAAATCACCTAGCTGCCAATGGGCACAAGGTGTCCCCGGGAAAATTGCAGTACTGCCTGACAGAAGTGCAGTACTTGGGACACAGAATAGAGAAAGGCAAACGAAAGGTGTCACCAGACAGGATAGAGGCGATCATGAAAATGAATGCGCCTAAGACACAGAGAGAGGTCAGGATGTTCCTAGGGATGGTGGGTTATTGCCGACAGTGGATCGCGAACTTTTCACTGAAAGCAAAGCCCTTGCAAAAACTGACGCACAAGGAGGTGAGCGATCCGGTACCATGGGACAAAGACTGTTTGATGGCATTCCTACAGCTGCGAGAGGACCTGTGTCGTGCTCCGGCATTGGGAATGCCTGATTACAATAAACCATTTTTGCTTTACTGTTGTGAGAGAGAAGGTTGCGCGTTGTCTGTGTTAGTCCAAATCCATGGGAATGCCCGCAGACCAGTTGCTTATTTCTCGGCTACTTTAGACCCAGTAGCCGCAGCGTTGCCCGGATGTCTCAAATCCGTTGCTGCAACGGGTGTCAGCATTGAAAGATGTGAAAATATCGTCATGGGGCACCCGTTAGAGGTGTGCGTGCCCCATTCTGTTGAACTGTTGATGACCAGGACCAAAACACAGCATCTGACCAACAGCAGGCTCACGCGCTATGAGCAAGTTATTCTTGCTGCAGAGAATGTGACCCTCAGGAGATGCTCTGTTTTGAACCCTGCCACCTTGATGCCACTCCCAAATGATATCGAGGATGATGATGAATGTACAGACCATGACTGCCTCGATGTGACTGAACTATGCACCAAACCCAGACCCGACATCGTAGATGAGCCACTGACCGACCCAGACGAAATTTTCTTTGTCGATGGCTCATGTGTAAGAGACGAAGTTGGGCAGTTGAGAGCAGCTTATGCTGTTTGTACAATTACTGGAGTTGTGGAAGCTGGGTGCCTGGAAGGAGTACACTCCGCTCAGGTAGCCGAGATTATTGCCTTGACACGTGCTTGCTTGGCAAGCAATCAAATTCGAGTCACCATATACACCGACAGCCAATATGGTTATGGGGTGGTTCATGATTACGGGCAGTTATGGTCTCAAAGAGGGTTCATGACCTCTTCAGGCTCTCCCATTCGCAATGGAGAGTTTGTGCGCCTGTTGTTAGAGGCGTTGCAATGCCCAGCAGGTATCGCAGTTGTAAAGTGCACCGCACATACCAGAAATGAGGACTTCGTTTCGAAAGGCAATAGATATGCTGATGAAGTTGCGCGGTATTGCGCGGAGCAAGGGTACTCTTTCACAGAGGTGGAAGTGGGTGGAATAAATGTAAGGACTGAATTAGCCATGATATTGGAAACTGTTGATACTTGGGATGAACTGTCAAACATGCAAGAAAATGCTCCTGATTTTGAAAAAGAAACATGGGAAAAGGCAGGATGTGTAATGGGTGAGTCCCATTTTTGGGTCTCAGCAGACGGCAGAGCAGTGTTGCCCAATGAGATGGTGAGTCCAATGGCCAGACTCATACATGGTCCCGTACACTTAGGGAGAGATGCTATGCTGAGAGTGTTTAGACAGACCTGGTACAATCCTAAGTTTAGAATAGCAGCAGAAGCAGTGTGCCAGCGTTGTGTGACCTGTCAGCAGCTGAACGTAGGAAAAAGAACACCAGTTGCACTGAGTCACATAGGAAGGTCTGGAGGTCCATTCAATCGAATGCAGATAGATTTCATTGAAATGCCGAGGTGCAACCGCCTCCGCTATGTCCTGGTGGTTGTTTGTGTATTCTCCAGATGGGTTGAGGCATACCCTACACGTAGGTGCGACACCCTCACAGTGGCCAAGTTACTGCTTAGGGAACTCATTCCGCGCTTCGGGGTGCCGGCCTTTTTGGAATCAGATAGGGGAACGCATTTCAACAGCGAGCTTGTGAAGATGATTTGTGCGGCTCTGAACATAGATCAGAAATTGCATTGCAGTTACCGACCAGAAGCCTCAGGAATTGTGGAGCAGATCAATGGCACGATCAAGGCCAGAATTGCAAAAGTGTGTTCCTCAACGACCCTGAGTTGGCCTGACGCCCTGCCATTGGTCCTCATGAGCCTTCGTAGTACCCCAGACAGAAGAACGGGGTTGTCACCACATGAGGTGTTAATGGGGAGAGCAATGAGGCTGCCATCTGTCCCAACTACTGCACTGTTAAATATCACAGATGATATGATCCTGGACTATTGTAAGGGGCTGTCTGACGCCATTCGTTCTGTGTCCCTTCAGGTGCAGGCTGCCGAGGTTCCATCGTGCCAGGGCCCGTGCCATGACCTGTACCCTGGGGACTGGGTCCTGGTGAAAAAACATGTGAGAAGAAGCTGCCTGGATGTTCGTTGGCGTGGGCCCTTCCAGATCATCCTGATCACGAACACGGCTGTGAAGGTGGGAGGCCTGCCCAATTGGATCCACGCGTCACATACGCGAAGGGTTCCAGCACCTCTGGAAGAAACAGCTCCTCTCTCGGATAGACGTCCAACAGAGGACCAAGAAGCCATAGAGGGGGCTAGCCAAGCTGTAGAGGTGCCAGCGGAAGCAGGGAACGAGTCTGACCAAGCTGAGGACGGTCAGTACAACAGCGAAACAGACGACGCTACAGAAGGAGAAAGTAGCTGGGAGTACGAGTCAGACACTGACAGGTCTGACAGAGAGCGAGAACAGACAAGAAGGAGAAGGAGTAGAAGGGCACGTGGAGAAGCTAATTGGCCGCAAAGAAGGAGCTCTAGCTTGAGGTCAACTCCAGAGATAACCCTTCCTCCGATATCAGAAGACTCAGACCCGGAAGAAGGTGTTCAGGGCGCTGAAGCACCGGACCGAAGAAGGTCAAGAAGAGTGCGTGTGCCTAGCAGAAGATACTCCACCCCTGAGTGGACATATCTGGCGACAAATGTCTGTGAAACAGGAGACAGGGAGGATCCGAGCGGTGGTGGTGTCCAGTTCTGAGCCCATCGTCACCGTGGAAATACGACTGTTGGTACCCGGAGTCGAACAAGAAGGGTCACTAACATTCATGCTCCCCAGACCTCCCCGCCTCAGCAAGTTAAAACATATGTTTCTCTCAGAATTGCAATTCCCCGACTTTGGTACAACGATAACAGCCCATGAAGAGCACAATCTTCGTTTGGAAATACTGAACTTTGCTATCGAAGCTGCAGGCACAAACCTGATAGTAGATGCTTAAAGGACTTTGTAAATAAAGCGAGCAGAAAAAGAAGATTACCTAGCGCCCAGGAAGCAGAGAATATTAGGGAACTTCCCTTGAGTTGATGGAGAAGGGCTAGGGTTGTCTTTATTGAACTGTTAAAGGACTTTTGCGAAGAAGGTTGTCAGCTTCCAGTTGTGTGGATTCTAAAGACAAAAGGATTAAAAAGAGACTGTAAAGGAACGAGAAGAAAAGAACTTTTTGCTAAGATAAGAGAGAGCCATATTGTCTGACGAAATGGAAGCCGGCACCCAGAACCGCAGAGCTAAATGTATAATAGGTACACTAATAGTAGGAGTGATAATATTGATAGCTTTAGTGGTAACAATTTCTTATGTAAAGGGACATGAGGAAGAGGCGAAGGTAACTGATGTGAAATCTGTAGAAACGCTTACACCCACTGTTGCTGGTGAGAAAAGGGAAAACACTCAAGAGAAAGCGTTATTAGCTGCAGAAGCCCGCAGGTTACACGTAGATGAGTCCCAAGGAGACTTTAGGTCAAATGCTTATGCTAAACTCTTATATGAATACGTGGATGCCATGGAGGTTAAGGACTGTTACGTCTGCATGCAGTTGCCGGCGTCTGTAGATGAAGGCATTAGATATCATCACCTCCCGCTGACATATGGCATTACATGTAGCTTATTGCTTAGTATATTTTATGAGAGAGATAGTTTTGAATACTATTTCTCCAACTATGATTCAGTGTTGCCAGAAGTCCCAAATTATAAGCAGATGAACAAATGGGACTACTGGAAGAGTGAAGACAGATTGGCCAAGTTCTTCATTCCTTGGATTACCTTAGATACTTCACATGCCCGTAGAAATAACCTGACATGCAAGGTGTCAGAAGTCGAGAAGAAGTTCATAGGGCAGGTGGATGATCGTTACAGGAGACAAAAGATTTTGAAAAAATCAGGACAATGGAAAACAGATTGGACCGAGGAAGAGAAGGCACACAAGAGAAAGGGTAGTAGTGGTCCAATAGCTTTAGATAGGACGCAGAGAGGAAAGCTATGTCTTCACCGAGCCAAAACGTATTATGAAAATGTATACGTGGGAGAAGTCGACTGTGAACATGCTTTCAATATAGAGTACTATACTAAAGATTTCCTGAAGGGAATGCAAGTGATTCCAAATGTGTATTTTGTATGTGGAAGAAATGCCTACGTGAGACTACCTGACAACTGGTATGGATCATGTTACCTAGCAATTGTCTTCCCCAAAATATATCATGCACAAGACTTAGAGATCATTGAGGGCAAGACATCATCGAGGGGAAGGAGAGATGTAGGAGATGCAGAAATGGTTGGAGATGTCTTTGGAGCTATGTTCCCTCTTTTGGGACTAATCCTTAATGATGTTAAAATTAGACGACTGGCAACAGTCGTCGACAGGTTGTCTGCCAGCACTGCTCAGTCCTTAATGCTGGTAGAAGGAGAGATGCAATCGATAAGGGCTATGGTTCTTCAGAACCGTCTTGCGTTAGACGTCCTACTAGCAAAAGAGGGCGGAGTCTGTAAGGCTTTGAAGGTCCAGGAATGTTGTACTTACATTCCAGACAATTCAAAGCCCCTTGAGAAAGTTATTAGGAACATAACTGATATTCACAAGGAGATCGAAGACTTGAGTAGAGAAAATGTCTGGGAAAAGGTGGGCCACGGAATGAGTGAAGTTGGAGGGTGGATTTCCACCCTAGGCAAAAGCTTTGTGTGGTATATGCTAAAACCTATCATCATAATATTGATCTGTGGGATCGTATTGTGGGGGTTGGTGAGGGTATTCAAATGGTACAGAGAAAAAAGGTCAGAAAGGGCCCAAAGAGAGCAGCTGCAGAGATTGGCTGCCATACAAGATAATCAGTACAGGAGTCTGAGGGCTCTGGAAGCGCAGAGACAAGTTATGCTAGCAATAACTGCAGTTTAAATGTTAGTGATGACCCCGAGAGGTCATCAAAGGGGGGAACTGAGAGAGCGCAAACTGACCTAAATGTATGAGTGCATCACACTTACCTGTAGTAAGCACAAATCATGAGGAGAAATGCCATGAGTGCTAATAGTATCTGCAATTATATTCTGAATGTATAGCTAATGTAGAGATTTAAGTAGAAGTGGAACTAATACAGAAATGTGTGACACTATATGATTTTATTAGATGTGATTATTCCTGAATCCATGTCGTGTAGCTGTTAAAATGTAAGATGGCATGTGGTTAAACGCAGAATGTGGTAGGCCTCAGGGCCAGAGCTAGAAGGGAAGGGGAAGGTGTTTCTTTTCACGACATAGATTGTACTAATGTTTTGGTCATTGCATTAATGGGCCATGATTTATAGATGTGTTTACTGAATAATAGAATAAGAGTATTAACATGCTTTAATTAATGAAGAAGTTGAATGCTATAATTATTATGAGACATGTTGTAGGCCTGAAATGTTTTAACGTTGATTTACACGTACATGTCTGGGCCAAGAAATGTTGCGAACCTTTTTGGAAGTCTATGAGAGTTGGGATCTTGGCTGCAGATGTCTGTCTGCAAGAGAAAAGGGGGAATCCAATTATAAATAAAATGAATAGAGGTCTGTTCAGGAGACGGCCCAGACATGGAGGAGGGTTCCGGAATGTTTAAGGGGTATCAGCGGGCCGGAGAAGAGTCTGAGAAGCAAGGTCAACTCCAACGTATGAGGCCCAATACAAAGCAGCATGGAAAAAGCCAGAAGCTACACCACGTGAGGGGCGTCTCACGAGGGGCGTCTCAAATGTTGTTGACTGTTTTGTATTAGGGACAGCACCCCTGGGTGGAGTTAGAGCAGATACCTGAGGACCCTTTAGAGAGCGGATGGGTAGGCAGAGAGGGGTCATGACTGGAGAACTATAGGTTTTCACCAAGAGACTAAGAGTGAGTGACTTCCCTTGGGGGTCATTCACTGCTGACACCTTTGTTAGGTTGGGATTTGGTTAAGTAGGGATACCATCTAGAGCAGGGTAGGGACAGCCTAACCTGTGCGTTTTTCCTCCAACTTAAATGAAGGAGAGATCTCAATATGCGTCAATGCTGATAGCTTTATTATTCTTAGAACTTGTGTTAGTAATTTCCGTTGCTCGTCTGAGGGCTTTCAGAGAGCACATGTATGTAGTTGGACCTGTGTATCTCGTGAATCTCATTCTGAGATGCCTGTATTTGCAGCTTATCCTAAGCTTACAATAAACTTTTGAAAGCTAGAAGTTGTTTGTGATCTTTGGGAGCGGAGTCCTTTATTGGGTGCGCTAGCTTGGTAAGAGATGCACTTTCTTCCTCAAAGACAGGCAACAAAGGTTCAGTCGACCAGGTCGAGGTTTGGATCAATAGTGATAAGGTATCGATCAAAATCTCGCCCTTCCACTGATAAGAGTGAATTGTTTACATTAAGAAATTATTACTGTGTACATAAGCACTAGCACTTTAGATTAGTGAAATGCAATCGTGGTATTAGTTAATTACCCGAGATGCCTATGAACTTTCCTTTATCCACATTAATTTATTATATATGTTTTCCGTTTCTCCAGTCAATTAATTATGAATTAATTAGGTTTGCATGATATAGATTTGTATTATTGCACTAGCACTTTAGAAATGTATAGGACCAGCTATAAAATAGGGCCACTTGCCGAAATGTATAACCACAAAAACCGAGAAATTGTAATTTTTGTTTTGCACTTATTTTGTGAATGTTAAAGATGTATAATTGTAATTTTTGGGGAAAAAAGGCGTTAATTATTGTTTACTTTAACTATATAAAAATATGTATATAATACTCCAAGTTACATATCCGTTTAATAGAAATGATTTAATGGAGTTTAATGGAGGTTTAATGAAAAAACTGGGCTTTTGAAATGGTTTGTGGTTTCCACTTATACATGAATGCCGGTCTAAATAACATGTTTCAAAATGGCCCCCACTCTTGACAGAGTGAAACCCAATACACAATCCTGTGTCCTTTGTCGCTTCCTACTACCACTGTTTTGTGTATTTTAACCATGAAAAAATGGTGGTGAAACATCGTGATCAGAAAACTGAGCAGGTCCCGACTTGAATGTTTCTCACTTTTAACAGCAGCTTCTGTTGACTCACCCCCTCACATATCTTCCACCAATTGGCAAAACGCAGAAGGAATAATTAGAAACCCCTTGCTAAAAGAATCTTATGGAATTTCAAAGGGTAACTCTGTCTAACTCCTCATTTTAGTGTTTGAGTCTCCACCCTCCAGCAACAAGAATGCAGGCAATACACTTCCACTGGCAGGGGAAGATGCAACCACCCTCCATCTTATGCCCTGTTGAAACAAGGGGAAATCCAAAAATGGATCCCACTAGTCACAGGAATCATACACTACATACAGAGTTTCGCTATGGCTCATGTGTCATCTACTCACTATCACACATGCACTAGACACATACAACATATCAGAGCAAGGACCGGGTTGTTATATCCCAATGAACATTATGTGTGTGAGCCGGTATACTGCCTTTATCTGGTTTAGACAAAAAGGTATTTTTTCGTAACTAATAAAGCTTTAAAATTCAGTACATTGCCACCACCACTGTATATCCATCAACCCAAAACATAGAGAGTTGTCCCATTTCGCTACAGAGGTCACATTTGGTCTGCCCTCCTAGCACAGAGAATAGGTTCTGGGCCTTGGATTTACCATGGACAGGCCTAGGCGTCTGCGCACACGCTAGATTATCGTGCTGGCCAAACAAAAAGTCAGGATACTAGATTCACAAGCAGAAAATGTCCATGCCAGTATACCGTGTAGGCAACAATCTTATTCCAACACGTGTAATTGGTTTTTGCATCTCACTAACTCTAAAGTGCCATCAAAGCCTTCTCGGATACAGGCCTTCAGCCGATGACCAAGGCACAGATCTCTGTCTGTAATAACTTCCATAACCTGGGAGGAAGAGGACTTCCAGACTTTCTTTAACAGGAAACCCATTCCACGATTACCAGACACGTGTCTGCATTCATCTCAATGCATGAGTTTTCATGCCAGTATAAACAAACATTGACAAAGCCTAAATCCTGTCCATTTAAAACCGACACCTACTGGCTTTTCCAATGCTTGTTTTTATATGCTCTGGAAACACTCTTGAGCAAGGCATTCTTCAAAAAGATTAGGGACATTATCTAAGATTTTAGGGGCACGGTCAACTGAATCATGTGACAGCTGTGCTAGTTATTCTTCACTCTACCTAAAAAGGACAAGCTGCAGAATATATAACCTCTGGAACAATTCTTGCCAAATAGGGTGTTGCTGTGTGATGGAGAAGCACCAAGGTCCTACTGTTTGTTAAATGGTTAACAGAGCTTGATGGGCTTCCTCTGAGCTGGCTGCACAAAAGAAAACAGATTTGCACATTTTACAAAAGAGCCCCAAGGTGCCTTCTGGAGTCACCAGCAGACCTAGCAGGTGAGATGGGGCAGATCAAAGTTTTGTTCAACAAGTCAGGTTTTTCGTTTTTGTTTTGCAAAAGTGGCCCAGGACGTGGTGCATCATAGGTGCTGAGGGAGAAAGTTCCAAAGGAATGCACTCCAGGTGACAAATCATCAGTTGCTGATAATCGGAAAAATAATCAGGTATCTGTTGGAGGACTGGAAAGGTCACAGAGTGGAATAGGGAGCAATCAAATCAGCTATGTATTGTGGGGACTACACCTCAGCAGAGTATTATGTTTATTGAGAAAGATTAGATTAGAAGAGTGTCTAAGGGCCTTATTATGAGTTTGGCGGTGCAGGACTGTTCCGCTACCGCACTGCCATACCCATGTACAAACCGCCCGCCAGATTAGAAGCTTTCTCCTGTCTGGTATGCCTTTCTTTCGCGTTCCCAGGGCCGTGTCTCTGAAATAGGCACAGCAATGGAAATGTCAAAGGGAGTAAGTGCACAGCATGTGATACATGCTTTGCAGGTACTGGTGTGCATGTACACAGGGGGGGACATGTTGTGGCTCCCTGTGTGCAATCACATGGCATGAGGCACCAGGGGGCCCTGTACGGCCCCCTTTGTTCCCTCACGACACACTTTTCATGGCAGTCGCACTGCCATGAAAAGTGTGGCGATGAGGAAATTCATAATATGCAGCGGCCCCGCCAAGCTTACTGCGGCCTCAAGACCACTTTACCACTGGCAGGTATCTATGATCCCTGGCGGTTGCGGTGGTCCCAGGGTGGCCCGACCATCCTGGTTGTAATGGGGCAGTCGGAACACCGCCACCACTACACCCGGCGAGTACGCCAGACTCGTAATAAAGCCGTAAGACAGAACAAATGTTAACAACAATTAATTGATCCCCTACTTTTTTGGTTCATTCTCCAAACATTAATTCATTCACATGTCATTTGAATTCCAATTAATATTGTTTTACAAATTAATTATTCATATTAATAGAACTGTAGCATACCTCCCCCTGAAATGTGTGCATATTATTTATTTGTTTTGGTAATTTTGGGCCTCATTTATGAAGTTTTGCCATAGGGAAGCGCAGCAGGCATTCCTGCTGCGCTTCCCTACGGCAAAAGAAAAGGGCAGGATTGCGCCGTATCTATAAGATACGGCTCATTCCTGTCCCTTTCCCCTGCGCTGGCGCACAATGGGTAACCGTGCACGAACGCAGGCCCCTTTGCACCATGGTGCAAAGGTGCCTGCGTTGCGGGGATGATTATTTTTGTACAGGAAGGTAAACCTTTCTGTACAAAAATAATCACAAGGGGCTTTTCCTCTTTCTATGTGTGCTGCAGAATGCAGCACACATGGAAAAAGGAAAAACGAGGAGAAATAAAGATTTTGTCCCTGTTGCGCCTCCCTTACGCCTCCCCTGGGAAGGCGTAAGCTTTTGGCACTGCCTCAGTTTTACGATTTCTCGGAAATCTGGGGCAGTGTCAAAAGGCCATGGTTGCTGGGAACGCCCCCAGCAACACCCATTGCACGCCCCTTTAACGCAGAATACTGCGTTAAAGGGACTGATATTTATCAGGCAGCATTATGCCAAAACAAGCATTTACAATGCAATGGTCTCGGCATTGTTAAAGTTAGAGCTATTGGCATTGCTCATGACATTATTTTTATTTATGTTTTTGTTTTTAAAACATATAAATACATGGCATTGTCATTTACAATGCCAATAGCTTAATCTCTTGCAAATGCAAAACCTATTGCATTTGCACCCACACACAGAGCCACACACACAAAGCCACCCACACACACACATACAGAGCCACACACACAAAGCCACACACACACACACAGTCAGAGAGCGAGACTATAATGTTTACTTCATTCGTTGTTGAATGGAAAAGCTTTTCCGAATCATGAATTGGAATGGTTTAGTAGTGGTATTGCATTAGTATATTACAGAAAGTGTTTTAGCAGCCACACACCTTCAAGTTTACCTTATCTGAGGGGTTGTGGCCATTAATAACAATACTGTTAATATTATTAACAATAGTAATGGTGGTAATAACAATAATATTAATAATAAAAATATTCCCTCGGAGCCCGCGCAGGGCTGCTCTTTGAGGCGGCGTGTCTAAGATCACAGCCTGTGTGCAGGCCGCTGGGATCTGGACGGACAGCCCCATCTAATGTGCTTGAAGGGGTCACCGGCTTGGCAGGTTCATGGGACTGGCCACTTCTATTGAGAATCATTTGATACTTTTTCTAGAGCGCATTGTGCCACGCTTTTGCCGTTTCTAGGCTCTGTAAACAAGAGAGTGTGCTATTGTTCAATGGAAGACGCGCCGTTGGGGCATCTGCTGCGTGAATAGAAGTGGGGGTGGGGGGGGCAGTCGCTCTTCAATTCCTTTACTGGAAATGCCTTTTTGCTTCATGCTTTTGAAGGAGAAACCAGGAGAAACCAGGAAGTGCTGCGAACAGCTGTACGTTAAGAGAACAGGACGCCGTGAAAAGAGTGACTTTTATGGCTACAAACGGTTCAGCAAGTCCTTCCACTTTACCTCTGTATACTGGTCCCAATGAAGGTCGCTGTGCCCAAGATTACAGTCGTGTGCAGGCAGCCGGGATTTGTTCGTGTTGCTGCAGATAACGTGCATCATGTGTGCTAATTGTTACATTTGGCCGCAACAGAGGTGGTGTGTGCTGGAGTACAATCCCTTTGATTATTTTACTGTGAGACCTGCACTTTATAGAACATCTATAGGGCCCTGGGTCTTTTTGGACACTGTTTATTCCAGCGCATTGACGCCTGAAGCGCAGTTCTAAAAGCTATGTCTAATGTCCTTTTCACAATTTAATGCTGACCCTTTGCTTATCTGTAATATAAAATTACATAGTGACTATTATTAGCGGGTTGTGGATGAATAAATAAATTAAATGACATTTTACTTGAAACCATTTGCACCCAAGAGAAACCAAAAACCTTAAAGTAATAAAACTGCAGATTTTGAAGCAGCCGCCGCGGTGTGGCACTAGGTTTATTTATTGCGCTGCAGTCGTTACAAAAAATACAAAGAAACCCAGACTGGGAACCCAAACCCGCCCTGGCAAGCGTTGTCAGAGCCGCCCCCGTGGGAGCACAGGGAGGAGACTGCGAGCGAGCGGCGGGCGCCTTCCGGGCCTGCGGTGGTGACAGAGAGCGGGCGGCTGGTGCTTTACGAGGCTGAGCGGGAGAGGCAGCTGCGGGGTTCTGGGCGCGGGCTGCGGGGGCCTTGCGGGCCGGCGGCGGGGACTTGGGTGCCGCTGCAGGAGCCTTTGGCGGGGACTGGGAGCGAGCGGCCGCTGGCTTCAGAGGGGACCGTGACCGAGCTGGCACAGACTTTCGACTCTTCACCGGGGAGCTGGCCCGAGCCCTCGGCGGAGTCCGGGAGCGAGCCACGGGGGTTGCGGGGCTGCGGGGGAGAGCGGGACCGGGACGCGGAGGTCTTCAGAGGGGACCGGGAGCGGCAACAGAAATCGCTACGTCCATCCCGGCAACAGAGACGTTACCAATGACGAAAAAACAGCCCTGTAAAAAAAAAAAAAGGAAACGCCCACAATGGCCCACCTCGGAATAAAAAAAAAGGGGCGGGTGATCCAGCGGGCTATAGAAAATATATCATAAACTACGCTACCCAACTTCATAACCTATAAACAAAATTCTATACTAAATAAGGACCCATTTATGAACCTGATATATTTTTGGCCTACTGAATCAGGTGGTCAGAATAAATCTATATACACATTATCTACACATTATATACATATTTATACATTTGCAGAAAGAATATTGTCATTAGAATAAAACTCAACCATTTAAACGACCACCATAGGCGACGTGATCTAGCTAAAGGTAACCTATACTTCTAAATAACCAAGACCAGCTTGTTTGTCAAAAGTAAGATTTTATTTTCTAAATTATGGTATATAAGTTGTAAGTTTTATAAATGAATTTTATTAGCAATAAAGCAAGCATGATAGTGAGAAATATAGAAAAAACACAATTTAAGCAATTGAATCAAATTTAAAGAGATTATATAAAGTTTAACATTTCTAAAACCTATTTCCCTAACTGAGCTAAATAGACAGAAATTAAAGTAAAGTTCTTTGAGGATTCTTACGTGCTCCACGCAAAGTCCAGCAGCACATCACCCTCATCGGAAAGTCAGAAAGCAGCAGCCAGCCCAACCCTAAGGGCATGACTTTTTATACCTTTCTACGCTAACTAAACTAGCAAAGGAAAGTTTTCAGAAATCTACGACGTCCCATTGGTTGAGAGTGACAAGTGACATGTCACCCGATTCTTAAAAAGTTCCACAAAATCATGTCTTACAAAGACCATTGTCTCTTCCACGTGAAGCCAGAGGCTTCCTGCGACTGCAACTTTGTATTAAGTCATCCTCGCAGCTTCCATAGTCTTTCAGTGCAACTTCCGCGGATGCCAAGTTAAGGACTGACAAAAAGTTCACTTTCGACCTTGGCCATGTCCGACAGAATGATGTCAGCTCATCAGTTTTTGCTTTGTGAATGCAGCTTCAATAAACGTTTTAATTCAGAATGGGCGTCTCGTGACTTTCTGCAGAATTATAGATCAGCTTTTATTTTGCGGCTCAAATAGCTAGGCCTCAAAAGCAGGCAACTTATGATTTCTAGTATAAAACAAACACAAGAAAAGTATTAATGTAAGAAATAAAGTATAATCTGTATCCACCCCATGGTTTACTAATTAATTAACCCACCCTATTAATCAAAATGTTACCTAGCCATTGCAAACAAATAAAGCAGCGTTTATATTTACCAGTCTCCGTTTTTCAATGAGACCCATATGCACCTAGAATAGTAGAAATGACATTACACAGACAAGGAAAAGCAAAACAAGCACATGCTTATTTAAGTTTGCAGCAGTTAGTAATGACAAAAACGAAAACAATAAATTATTTTATTAATTTGCACGAACAAAAAGATGCAACATTTATGCACGTTTATGAGCACACATGTTAGTCCCCCACGTGTAAAGTTTAATCTAGGTTGTATTAGCATGACATATCACAAATCATTAATAATTTTATTCATGTTATGGAAATATGACTTTGCGAGTTTAAACAAAATTTTTGTTTTCTATCTCGCTCCATCAACTCCCTCATCTGGTGATTAACAAATCACCACACCAGCACTCAAAATTTTGGTAAATTAAATTTTTAAGAAATCGATTCAAATTCATTTGTATTAGTAAACCTAAAAGTCTGTTTCAGCATAATCTTTGCAATTAACATGACGCTCTCTATGTAACTCCTGTAACTCGATCTCCCTTTCCTCTTCTTTTCTGAGTTTATAGATTCTCTTCTTTTCCTTCAAGTGTTTCTTTCTTTTATGTAACAAACAACCTACTTTAGTCAAAATAAAAATGAATACTATTATAATCAAAGGTGCCAGAATCTTGCCAAGAATTGAACTTCCGATATTATGAAACCAGTTTTTAATTGCTTGAAACCTTTTTGAAAGTTTCCCTGTAAAATCTTCTTCTTCTAAAGGAATTATTTCTGAATGCATTTGTGTAATATTCTTAATATACATTTCAATATTTTTACTTTCATCCGGTATATATGTACAGCAATGTTGGACATGTAAAATGCCACAGACTCCTCCCTCTTTTGCTAGGAGTATGTCTAAAGCAAGACGATCTTGAATTACCATGGATCTAATAGCAATAACTTCAACATTCACTAATTGAAATCCATCAGCAGTGTCAGTTGATAATCTATCAACTATAGTGGACAATTTTCTGATTCTCCCTGCATTTAGGGTTATACCAACAAAAGGTATTACAGCTTGGAAAATATCTCCCAGAACTTCAGTAAAAGTTTCTCTTTTAGCTCTATTTACATAATTATGAATTTTAAACAATCCTTCTGAATCTCTGTCAACATGAAACACTTTAGGAAAAACAATTCCCACATAACAAGTTCCATACCAATGATCTGGAAGGTTATAGTAAGCTTTGTCACCACAAACAAAATAAATTCCAGGGAAGATAGGATCTTTTCCACCTTTAAATCCCCAACCTCCCATAATCTGATAAGTATCTTCACAGTTACTTGCACCTACAAAATAATTATCAAAAAGCGTATTATCTCTTCTAATGCAAAGCTTTCCACTAACAGGTTTGTCTATGTGAATTGCAATATTTTCAAGCATTTTGCCATTTAATTTCTCATCCTCTTTTTGCCAGAAGGATGACTTAGTCTGCTTGACTAATTCATTTCTCTTATAAATTGCTCTTCTCTCCTCAACCATATTCAAAAATTTCTTTCCTTCAGCACTTAATTTACATGTTAGATTATTCTTATAAGCATACTCATAAGTGAGTTCGTTAGTAACAAGGAAATATTCTCTCAATTGTTTAGCTTTCTTATGCTTATTTAAAGCATTATCAATTTTAACATTAGCAAAAATTTCATCATAATTTGAATAGTAATATTCTAAACGACCAGTTTGATAAAATAAACTAGTTAATACACTACATGTAACAGCATAGGTGAGAGGAAGCATATTATATGTTACTCCCTCAGAAACAGAAGCGGGTAATTTAACGCATACATAACAGTCCTTTGCATCCATTACCTTTACATATTCACTCAAAAGCTTTGTGAATGTATTGCTTGAAAAATCACCTATTGATTTATCTTGATGAATGTTAGGCTGATGATCAATTACTTTTGCAGATGTACTATGTTTAGTTTGGCTAACCAGAGCTTTGCTTGTTATGTTAACTTTGTGTAATTCTCTAATCATTTCTAAAGGTATAATCACAGCTAGTACCAACCAGAGCAGAACTAAAATGAGCAGACACACCAGAGTCATCTTACAGCATCTTTTAAAAACAGAACATCTTGAAGTGCTCTCCTTAACGTAAGGCATTTTTAGGTTAGTTTTAGCCTCAAAAAAAAAAAATTTTAAAATTTATATACACCCCCCTTTTAAAATATATTTTTCTTTTATAACCCTAAACAAGATTTCTTCGACCTTATGTCATACATAAGTTTTCTTCTACTAAACAGTTTTTCTTCGACCTTGTGTCAACTAACAGGATTTCTTCAGCCTTTTGCCAATTTAATAATTTTGTACTTCAATCATTGTCACTAATTTCTTGGATTTCGTTTTCTTCTTCACTACTATCATATATGTCTATAACAGGTGGAATTACCAAGTAAGTCCACTCAGGAGACTTGTATTTCTGGTTTGGTTTAATTATTCTCTTCCCTTTTCTCGATATCACTTCTATTTTTCTTCCAACTCCAACTTCTTTTCCAGGACTCTTTTGACTACTTATTTCTTCAACTTGTTCTATTGGCTTTTTGATTAATCTCACTCTCAATCTTCCACCAGGCCAGAAGTCTGCTTTTCTCACGTACTTCTTCTTTGGTTCAGAATTATTTGATTCTGACTTCCAAGTCCTTTTCTTTCTGTTTTCACTTCCACCTTCCACGTCACTTTCTTCAGTTTCGTAGTCTGAAATTTCAATTGACTCAGGAACTTCTCTATTCGGCAATTTCACTCCTTCAGGAACTTCACTTTGTCTTCCATCACTGGTACTCGGTAATTCGTTCTCCTCCTCTTCTTCAATTACCTCTAGCTTCCCAGATTTCGGATTTTTGTTCCTTACTTCAGAGCTTGTTCTCTGCCTTTCGATACTCTCCTGGTCTGAAACTTCTTTTGGTTCAGCTTCTTTATCTTCAATATAGACAACTGAATCTTCAGTTATCTTTCCTTTTAACAGATTCTCTTCACCTTCAGAATCTATTTCAATTATTTCTAAGTCTTTTCTTGTCAGATTTCCATTCACTGACACAGTTTCCAGATGTCGACTTTCTTGTCGATCTTCAGAATCTGGAATTACTTCACTTTCTGTTCTGTCTTCTGCTTCAGAATCAGAATCATCTGTGGTATCACTTTCAACATCAGAATTCTCAGGAGTTGGTATTGGAATAGTATGACTTGGATGAATCCAGCGCTTCAATCCTCTGCACTTTACAGCATTAGTAGTGATCAAGATTACCTGCCTAGGTTTCTGCCATCTAGGAGATAGACAATTCCTCCTCCGATGTACTTTCGTTCTGACCCAGTCTCCAGGTCTCAGATCATGTGTCAAAACTTTGTCATTTGATTGAGCTTCAGTTCCCACCTGATTAGACACAGAAGTTACCATATCAGATAACCTTTTACAGTAATCCAAAATTGCACTGTCATTTATGCTCAACAGTTTACCTACAGGTACAAAAGCTTGCCTCATAACTCTTCCCATTAAAATTTCATGAGGACTCAGACCTGTCTTTTTATCTGGTGTACTTCTTAATGACATCAAAACAAGTGGAAGAGCATCAGTCCACTTAACTCCTGTCTCTAGACACATTTTTCCAATTCTGTTTTTGATAGTTCCATTTATTTGTTCAACTACACCTGATGCCTCTGGTCTGTATGCACAGTGTATTTTCTGCTCAATGCTCATAGCTTCACAAATTAACTTCAACAGTTTGTTATCAAAATGGCTTCCTCCATCACTCTCAATAGTGACTGGAAAACCGTACCTTGGGATGATTTCTCTGAGCATTAGTTTTGCTACTGTAATTGAATCACAATGTCGTGTAGGGAAAGCCTCTACCCACCTTGAGAATAAGCATACAATTACAAGTACATATTTCAAACAGTTGTGTAAAGGCATTTCAATGAAATCTATTTGTAACCTAGTAAAGGGACCACCCTCTCGACCAATTATTCCTGTCCCCACCACTGATTTTCTGTTTGGATTCATTTGTTGGCATGACAAACACCTTTGACAAAAAGATTCTGCAATGGTTCTAAATTTGGTATTGAACCATGTTTCTCTAAAAAGTCTGACCATGGAATCTCTTCCTAAATGTGCAGGACCATGATATAATCTGGCCATGTCAGAAATCAAACAATTTGGTAAAACTACTCTGCCATCTTTGTAAACCCACACTCCATCTTCATCACGTGGTCTACAATCTGATCTTAACCATAGGTCTTTTTCTTCATCATCTGCTTCGTTTTGTAAATCTCTAATCTCATTCCATGTTTCTACAACAGTTGTTAGCATTAATGAATTTGAATCAGTTTCTGTACTTCTATTCCGATTGTAAGAATAATTTTTCCTTGCGCAGTACTTTGCTGTCTCGTCTGCGAAGGCATTTCCTTTGGAAATATAATCAGTTCCTCTGGTGTGCGCTGCACACTTGACTATGGCAATTTCTTTTGGCAATTGTATTGCCTCAATTAATCTCCTAATGAAAACTGCATTTTTAATTGGTGATCCTGTTGATGTCATATATCCTCTCTGTGACCAGAGTTGTCCATAATCATGCACAACTCCGTACCCATACTGACTATCAGTAATGATGGTAACTCTAATATCCTTTGATATTTCACATGCACGAATTAAAGCAATCAATTCAGCCACTTGTGCTGAACGAACTCCTTCAAGACATGATGCTTCTTCAACATCTTCAACTGTACAAACTGAGTATGAAGCTTTCAAGACACCACCTTCGGATCTTAAGCATGAGCCATCTACAAAGTAGACAAAATCCGATTCAGGCAAAGGTCTGTCTTTGATGTCTTTTCTTGGTTTTGTGCAGAATTCCATGACATCTAAACATTCATGTTCTGTCTCAATGTCATCAACAATTTCAGAATCAGGCAGTAATGTAGAAGGATTCAGATTCAAACATCTTGAAATCGAAACATTATCTGCTCCTAGTATGATTTTCTCATACTTTGTCAATCTACTACTTGTTAAATGTTGAGTCTTACCTCTTGTCAGTAATATTTCAACTGAATGAGGCACAAAAACTTTCACAGGAAATCCCATTATGATTCCTTCACTTTGTTCAAGGCTGATACTTGTAGCTGCGACTGCTTTCAAACAACCTGGTAATGCTTTTGCAATTGGATCAAGTACTGCAGAGAAGTATGCAATAGGTTTCTTTAAATTTCCATGTCTCTGTATTAATACAGATAATGCACATCCTTCTCTCTCACTGCAATACAGTTCAAAATCTTTCTCATAATTTGGCATACCCAAAGCAGGAGCTTGACATAAGCTCTTTTTCAGGTTCTCAAAAGATTCCATCTCAGCATCATTGAGAATAATTGGATCCTTTACATCTGATTTGGTCAGTCTTTGTAGTGGTTTTGCAATTACTGAAAATCCACTTATCCATTGTCGACAGTAACCTACCATTCCCAAGAACATTCTGACCTGTCTTTGTGTCCTTGGCGGTAACATTGCTTGAATCATTTTTATTCTCTCTATTGTTACTTGTCTTTTTCCCTTTGCAATTCTGTGACCAAGATATTTTACTTCTTGTTTGCAAAACTGTAGTTTCGCTGGGGACACTTTATGTCCTTCTTCTGCAAGGCGATTTAACAGAATTATTGTGTCTGTTACACAATTTTCTCTTGTCTTTGCAGCTATTAACAAATCATCAATATACTGCACCATCGTAGACCTACCTGGTAAGTCTAAATCTTCTAGTGATCTTTTTAACAGTTCGTTAAAGATTGAAGGACTTTCTGTATAGCCCTGAGGGATTCTTGTCCATCCAAGGGTCTTACCTTGGAATCTGAAAGCAAAGATTTCATAACTGTCTGGATGTAAGGGAACAGTAAAGAATGCATTGCAAAGGTCAATGACTGAGTACCATTCAGCATCATGTGGAATCTGAAATAGAATTACTGCTGGATTTGGAACCACAGGACAACATGGAATGACAATTTGATTAACCTTTCTCAAATCTTGTACGATCCTAAATGTTCCGTTAGCCTTTTTAACTCCCATAATTGGTGAATTACAAGAGCTACTCTTCATTTCTTTTAATACACCTTGCTTGATTAACTTTTCAATTATAGGTGTAATACCTTCAATTGTCTCTGTTTTCATTTTATACTGTGGAGTGTTTGGAAATTCTATTCCCTGTTTCAATGCAATTTTTACAGGATCTACATTTTTCATTAGACCCATCTCATTTCCAGTAAAATCCCATATTTCAGATTTCACTGTTTCTTTTAGCTCTTCAGGTAAATCCTTTTCTTCAAATGCAGGAAACAATTTTGTTTCTTCTGCTTCTATCATCATCATTGTCATTCTGTACAAACCATCTTCCTCCATTGTTTGTAATTCAACTCCTTCAGGAGAACAATATATTCTGCAATTCATTTTACATAGGATGTCTCTGCCTAATAGATTTACTGGACTACTGTTACAAACCACAAATCTGTGTTTGTCTCTGTAATTTCCAATTTCGACTGGAACTGGATCAGTTAAGTCTGTTTTAATTTGCTGATTACTTACTCCCACGACTTGGATGGTATCCCCAGAGAGAGGTAGGTTTTCAATTTCCACTGATCTAACAGTAGAACGGGTAGCACCAGTGTCCACTAGAAAAGTGATGTCTACATCATTAACTTTCCCGTTTACATAAGGACCAGACTGGTCAACCTCAAGAGTGGCTCCAACAACACACTCTTCCTCCTCTCTCGGGCACCGTCAGCAATAATCATCAGAATCACTGTCTTGACTTTCTGTTAATAAAAATTGTTGTGAAGCATTTTGCATTTGAACCCTTTGCTGCTTTTGCTGTTTTTGTGGTTTTATTACCTGTTCACATCCCTGAAATCCCACGTTTGGATTATATTTTTGAACTCCCCCACAATTCGGAAAAGGTGGTTGTGGCAATTGGTCTTGACGATTATTCACCTGTTGTTGTTGCTGTTGTTGTAACTGTCGCTGAATATTAAATTCATTTAACCCCTGTTGCATCTGTAGCTGTTGCTGCACGTTAACACCATTCTGCATCTGTGGATTCAATAAAGGATTCTTTGAGTTTCTAGGAGGATGAGGACACTCGTCCCTCCAATGTCCAATTTCGCCACAATTAAAACAAGGTAATCTTTGTTTCAGTTCTTCTATCTTTGGGCTAAATTTCTTTGGGAAATTATTATTACCTTTAAACTTTCCTTGTATCTGGTTTGTATTTCCAGTTTGAACAAAATTAGTGTTCTTATTTCCCATGCTGGCAATCTGTTGCTCAGCCACCTTTACCTGAGCCCACATGGCTTTCTCCTTCAGCTTCTTCTGTTTTACTTCTAATTCATCGCTACAATATTTTGCTTTTCTTAGAATATCATCTACAGATAGTGCTTGCCATCCGACAATACTAGTTCTGATCATTTCTCCAATTTCAGGTTTTAGTCCATAAACAAATCTATAGATAAAATGACTCATGTCTTTTTCATCTAATTTTTCATAACCACTGTATTGTTTAAAGATTAACAATAGTCTTTCATAAAAAGAATGAACTGATTCTTTTGTTTCCTGTTCTGTTCTTTCTATTTTAACCCAATCAACTTCTTTGGGTGGAATTTTGTTTTTCATCCAAACAATTACTTTCTCGTATAAATCCATTACAAGTGGATTTGGGGCACCTGTTTCTTTAATTCTTTCAGGTTCTGCTTTTGGCCAACTAATAGATATTTTACATTCTGTCCAAAGATCAGATGGGACTACAATGTCAAAAAATCCATCTAAATCAATCCACAGAACTTTTGACACTTTGATAAATCTATCGACTTGCCTGTACCACTCAACAGGTTTCTCTCTTAATTTTGGAAAGTCATTTGTGAATAACAGAATGTCCTGTCTTGACCATGGGACATGAACATATCCTCCACCTGCAACTTCTCTCATTGGAAATTGTTTTGACAATTTTTCCAATCTTTCATCTTCCTTTCTTTTGGTCCATTTCACTCTCCATTTGTTCAGTTCTCCTAGCTTTTTGATATAGACAATCAAATCTTTAATGTGAACTATTCTTCCCATTGAGTTCAAACTCTCAATGTCACTTTCTGAAAAATCTAATCTGTAATGCTTTGCAAAATTCTTTTGTTTACTTACATCGATTTCAAGTTCTGCAGCTAGATCCTCTAATTGATCATATTTATTTTTCGTTTTCCACTGAATACTTTTGCAAATGAATAGTAGTTCATCATCCCGATAGTAATTTAAACTATCTGGGCCAATTGTTCCTATTATTAATTCTTCAATATTAGCTTTTAATTTGGCCACATCAAGTTTTGGTGTGGTTACCCTGACTTCAGGACTTCCTACATCTGACATAGCACCCATAGGTGTTTTTGGAGATAAATCCTCATTAAATGTTAAATCAGGCATTCTCGATCTAGAAGTGTTTAATTCAGTCAATTCTGAATTAAATTTTTCAGCAGACTTTTGAATTTCTGTATTTAAAGGAATAGTTAATCCGGTTTTGTTTGTATCTCTTTGATCAAATACAGGCTGAACAGGACCTATTGTTACTGGAACTGTGACAGCTTCCATGCCTTTTGTCATTCTTTTAATTAATTCTTCTTTAGACCTTAAGTATTCATTATAATCAACATCATCAACATTTCTTGTCTCTCTTGCATAATCTTTTGGAGGTTCCCTTGCTCTTGGAGTCATTGTAAAATGTCTACCTTCATTTCGAGCATTCTCAAATTCTGATCTTCTAGGAGTTTCAGTGATTTCACTATTATTTGGGTAAAGTTTAGGAGCTTCGCTTATTGGAGGTGCACTCGGTGAAGTTTCAGTAGAAACCACCGGAGTAGACCATGATCTAGGAGGTCTCAAAGGCTGATTAGGCTGTTTCTTTCTAGCAGTTGTATATATTTCTTCCATAACTGCATCCTCAGATTCACTTTCCATAGATTTCCCTGTAGGAGAACCCATTACCATTTCATGAATTAAATACAATCCTTCACTCATGTTTCCCTGTCTCCACATTCGCAATCTATCTTCATGAGTTTCTCTTTTCCATGATGGATTTTTAGAAGGTCTTTTAATTCCACTAGCTTCTCTTTGTAACTGATACATCTCATCTTCCCACTCAACTAAAGCTTCAAATTGAGTTGGTCTCGGTTTTGGAACAAGAGCATTCATTTTTTCTCGTAAGTTTCTTAAAACTCTTACATTAAATGAACCATCATCAGGCCAAGCCAAAACACCATCGTTTTTAGTATAACGTTTCCAACTGTCGAACCATAAGACAGTATGATATCCGTATTCACCTTCCATGTACGCTGCAGGTGTTTTATACTTATGAAGTAGTTTACCACCTCGCGTTTCGATTTTCTTATCAGGTGAAAATAAATTCTTAAATTTCTGAAATAATGTTGTCTTTTTCTCAGCATATTTAAAATGATAACTCATTTTTAAGAGTTAAATTTAATTCACAAATTCGTTCGTAAAATATTTCCGGGATGTTCCGCAAAACAACCAATCCGTGCGCGAAACACACCAATAAGCCAATGGCAGTTGAGCTGCGTCACTTTTCAGCTCGACCAATAAATTTGGAGATTTTCCGAAAGACCAATCAGCTCACAGGCCGTCAGAGACTCAGGAGCCAATCAGAATACAGCTTGTGACGTAGGTCACCCAATCCCAGCGCGGCTCTGTGACGTACACAGCAGCTGCGGTTTCTCGCTTCTCACTCCTGGCGCTTACCCCTCCTTCACAAAATCCTTTCACAGCGCCATTTTAAGAACACTTTTCAGTGTAAATTAATTCTTAACAATGACTATAAAGACAACATCTGTTCGTTTCACTAATTAGGATAGTTTTACACACATTCAAGTATCCACACTTCGGAATAGACGGCGCTATTCACACTAAGGATAATATTCAATTGTCAGTAGAGTAACCTTACCCCACCCTTCTAACACGTATAATTATGAACTCGCTTTGCTCTGAACCCACCGCGAAGTGAAAGTTCTAAGAGTTCCACTTGAACATAAAATACAATTCAAACTCGCACTTTTACACTGAAAATTCCCTAATTTCGAACACACATGAAATCCGTACAGGACTCTCACCTGTTTATAGAATTCATGCACCGTTAGCAAAATAACGACGTTATCCGTACAGGGCTCTCACCTGTTTATAGATATGAAACATGTACCCGTACAGGACTCTAACCTGTTTATAGATAATCATGCACCGACGTTAATTTTACCCTTCACTCAAGCTCGGATATAACTAATACTCTCATCACAGTGAGTTTTATGGAAGGCGCTTTGTCCCTATTCTCATGCTGCTTTGATTTCTTAGAAAATCCTCACTATACAAGATTCGGACCTAGCCCTAAAACTGTGCTGCTCGGCGACAACACTATGGTACACGGCGATACCTCTTGTGATACTCGGCGATATCACTACAAACGGAACAGATGGCTTGCGTGACTAATTTCTCGCCACACAATCTATACCGGTATAGCTTACAGATAGGCACGAAAAACAAACTTAACAAGTGTTAAAACATCGATCCTATTTCATACCATTACTCAACCCTTAGCAACCAACATATTACCTTGGTTACCTCTTAGCAACCATCAATTTCTGCTACCAGATAATTGATCCAGCGGGCTATAGAAAATATATCATAAACTACGCTACCCAACTTCATAACCTATAAACAAAATTCTATACTAAATAAGGACCCATTTATGAACCTGATATATTTTTGGCCTACTGAATCAGGTGGTCAGAATAAATCTATATACACATTATCTACACATTATATACATATTTATACATTTGCAGAAAGAATATTGTCATTAGAATAAAACTCAACCATTTAAACGACCACCATAGGCGACGTGATCTAGCTAAAGGTAACCTATACTTCTAAATAACCAAGACCAGCTTGTTTGTCAAAAGTAAGATTTTATTTTCTAAATTATGGTATATAAGTTGTAAGTTTTATAAATGAATTTTATTAGCAATAAAGCAAGCATGATAGTGAGAAATATAGAAAAAACACAATTTAAGCAATTGAATCAAATTTAAAGAGATTATATAAAGTTTAACATTTCTAAAACCTATTTCCCTAACTGAGCTAAATAGACAGAAATTAAAGTAAAGTTCTTTGAGGATTCTTACGTGCTCCACGCAAAGTCCAGCAGCACATCACCCTCATCGGAAAGTCAGAAAGCAGCAGCCAGCCCAACCCTAAGGGCATGACTTTTTATACCTTTCTACGCTAACTAAACTAGCAAAGGAAAGTTTTCAGAAATCTACGACGTCCCATTGGTTGAGAGTGACAAGTGACATGTCACCCGATTCTTAAAAAGTTCCACAAAATCATGTCTTACAAAGACCATTGTCTCTTCCACGTGAAGCCAGAGGCTTCCTGCGACTGCAACTTTGTATTAAGTCATCCTCGCAGCTTCCATAGTCTTTCAGTGCAACTTCCGCGGATGCCAAGTTAAGGACTGACAAAAAGTTCACTTTCGACCTTGGCCATGTCCGACAGAATGATGTCAGCTCATCAGTTTTTGCTTTGTGAATGCAGCTTCAATAAACGTTTTAATTCAGAATGGGCGTCTCGTGACTTTCTGCAGAATTATAGATCAGCTTTTATTTTGCGGCTCAAATAGCTAGGCCTCAAAAGCAGGCAACTTATGATTTCTAGTATAAAACAAACACAAGAAAAGTATTAATGTAAGAAATAAAGTATAATCTGTATCCACCCCATGGTTTACTAATTAATTAACCCACCCTATTAATCAAAATGTTACCTAGCCATTGCAAACAAATAAAGCAGCGTTTATATTTACCAGTCTCCGTTTTTCAATGAGACCCATATGCACCTAGAATAGTAGAAATGACATTACACAGACAAGGAAAAGCAAAACAAGCACATGCTTATTTAAGTTTGCAGCAGTTAGTAATGACAAAAACGAAAACAATAAATTATTTTATTAATTTGCACGAACAAAAAGATGCAACATTTATGCACGTTTATGAGCACACATGTTAGTCCCCCCACGTGTAAAGTTTAATCTAGGTTGTATTAGCATGACATATCACAAATCATTAATAATTTTATTCATGTTATGGAAATATGACTTTGCGAGTTTAAACAAAATTTTTGTTTTCTATCTCGCTCCATCAGCGGGCTTAAAAAGAGAGAAAGAAATGCCCACGAATCTGCTCAAGCCGGGGCCTGAACCGAGTGACGCACATCTCTTCCAATGGCTAGCCTCCATTTACGAAGCTAGCCAATGGAAGAGAGAGGTGGTTTAAAGCCCCACTGTAGAAGTCATAAAATCTTCTTCTCCGCCCACTGCTTCGCAGAGCGACGGTAGCCTCGACCTAAAAAGTGGCTTAGTGCTGCCTGATAAATATCACGCAGGCTTCTGCGCCACGAAACGTCACAAAAAGTGACGTTCCGATGGCGCAGGGGGCCTGATAAATGAGGCCCTTTGAATTCAACACAGGCCTTTTTTACTGTAACATAATCATGTTGTGTGCACTAGAATGATTCAGAAAACCTGTTTCCAGGCCTGTACTAATGTGAACTTGCTGTAAATGCAGACTTACAAAATTCAATGTTCTCTGTTTACACATATTTGTGTTGCTCATAATAACAGGCGAAATATGTGTTTTTTCCATTCTTGCAGTGTTCAGTATTACATGGTAGCTGTTATGTTATGTTAAAGGTGATTTGTAGAGCGCACGTTCACCAGGCGGTTTCTTGGCGCTGAGGGAGGACAGCTGCAGTTGCAAGATAGTGAATGAGTTTTCAGTTGTAAGTCTGGATGAATAGCCAGGTCTTAAGTAGTTTCCTGAACTCGGTGTAGGAATCGGCGGTGCACAGATTAGGGGGGAGGGTGTTTCAGAACTGGGGGGCCAAGGTCGTGTATCTAAGACCTCATTGTGTTATTCGTTTGAAGGTGTGGGGGACCAACAAGTTCTTATTTGAGGAGCGTAGGTCGCGAGAGGGAATGTATCGCTGTATGTTTGAGGCGATAAAGGCGGGCCCTCGTCCTGAGAGGGCTTTATAGATGGTACAGCCCAACTTGAACAGGCAGCGTTGGGTTAAAGGAAGCCAATGAAGGCTTTTCAACAATGGTCTCACATGACGGTGTTTAGGCATGTGAGACCATTGCTCTCAATATAGAATTAGCTTGTGTAGTTTCTATAATAACAAACAATAAGCAACAGCTTTTGTGTGCTTCTTGGAAGTAAAATGGAGGCACTGTCTACCTATCCTGTGTAACAAGTACAGGAGCCAAGCACTCTCACACCACTCGCCACCGTATATTAAAGAAGCATTGGCAAAGCCAACAGGTCTTGCCCCTTGAGAGCTATTGGCTTTGATGTGTAACCATGCTGTATAGCAGTGCAGCTATTGTGCAGCACAGATAAAAACATTTTTTTTTATAAACTATATAACGAGGATGGTGCTAACACACTTTTTGTAGTAAAAAAAACAATTGGGGAGGTAGTGGGGGATGAGGTAACACTGAAAGAGGGAGGGCGGGCTAAGAAGGACACAGGTGGGGGAGAGGACACATGAGGCAATGGGGAAGCACATGAACAATGGAGGGTGGGCAGGAAGGTGTGAGGAAGCAAAGGGACAACAGAGAGTGGGTGGCAGACAAAGAAAGGTGGGTGGGAGTGGATGGCAGAGCAAGTAGACAATTGAAAGCAGGAGGGGCTGCGAGAGCAAGCTGGCAACAGAGGAAGCAGGAGGAATAGGGAAGCAACCTGACAAAGGAGGAAGGTTGAAATTGTGGCAGCGTACGGAAAATGGAGGGCAGACGGGATGGAATGGGGACGCACATGGGCAACAGACGGTGGGTGAAAGAGGCTGGGGAAGCACAGGGACAACAGAGGGTAAGCAGGCAGGGATGGGGGAGCAAACAGACAATGCAAGGTGGTCAGGCAGAGCTTGGGAAGCAAATATACAAGGGGAGGTGAGGGAGCAAGATTAGCAAGGGAAGTTGGGCGGGAAGGAAGGAAGAATGGCAACTTAAGGAGGAAGATAAAAGAACACAGAGGGGGGAAGTACACAAGGGAGACAGCAAGGAAACATGCTCACTCCCATACAGTGCTCAAACAAAATGTATCCATGCTCCAGGCGAGGGACAAACACAAGAAGAGGAAGGAAAGCCATGGAAGCTGACAAATAAGAAGCAAGCAAATGGTAAGCAATGGGCCAGCTCCATGGCAACTGTAAGCTAACAACATGTTTCGCAACAAACTGTACATGCGCTGTAAGAGGCGAGACCTAAAAAGTATAAAATGTACCAGCGTTTAGGATAGGACAAGGCAGATGTCCAATTGCTAGCGATGTGCTGGAAGGGAACTCTCGGCCTTCACGACTAATAGTATAAGGAATTTGAGGACTGTATAACTGTCGAAACATAATAGCTTTGGTCAACTATTAGTAAGTTAGGTAAGATTTTAAACTAATTTTATACCTGAAATATCATTAGAGTGTGTCACGTTCAATCTAATAATCGTTTTGTTCACTACATAATTGATAATGATTATGGTAATTCTTAATCACATCATTCCTTAAATAATAACAGATAATTACATAGTTAATTATAAAATATCTATGCATGTGTGTGTGTGTGTGTAATAATTTCAGGGTTCGTGCTGGCTTCTACAAAATCATTAGAAAAATGAGAAACTCAATAGAGGACGATTTATGCAACACTTTTTTATGCACAACATTTTTTTTTTACAAACTCTCATTCAACAATCACCTAATCAACCTATAGCTAACGAGTATTGTCCTGGAAACCCCTTACTTCTAAATAATTTATAAATCTAGGGCTCTCAATAAATAATTGCCAGTGCCTTGCTTACTGTAACTTCATCCTTTACTGACTTTGATATCAAAGATTCTGCTAATATAAAATTGTATATCCGTCTCCGTGATACAATATCAGATGTTTGTGTACATGGTTTAGCACTTTGAATGAGCAGGTCTCTGAAACCAATGTGTTATTTCTGTTTAGGAAACTTGCAAACATATTAGAATATATGCAATATGTAACACTTATGGGCACATATACTGGGAATGTGACAGTGCATGGTCTACTAGTTTTGCAACAGGGCAGGCATACATTCTTGTGGTTTGCTGATGGTAGGACAGTCTGTTCTGCTATAATGCTAGAGAAATGATATAGGGAAATAGGGGTTCATGACATTATGTTTGTGTAACAGTAACACTGTAGGATTTGTACACTTTGCCCATATTTTTTGCCCTATTTGGGACAATGCTCATAGTCTCAATCTTGATGCTTTCTCAGTGCTTTGGTAAAATCTTTAGCACCTCACTCTCATGCTTTGTACACACTTACTCTTGCCAGGAGTCTTGCACAGTTCATAGTCCTTGCACATCCCCTCCTGCCTCACCTGCACTGTAGCCAAATGTATCGTGAAGCGTCAGAAAGCGTCCAAGTGCTTAAACTGAAAGCTTGCTACATCCTGCAGGCTGCTGCACGGTTCACTTGTCTTGGGTGGTCGGGATCTCATTGGGAGGTTTGCATTTGGTCCCCTGTTGCTTGTTGCAGTTGCAAAGGTGCTTCATACTTGTTCATAAAGAAGCCAATTGCTGCCAGGATGCATTCTGCCTATTGGGCAAGATCATTTGATCAGAGTTGATTTGCAGCTTGCCCTTCTTGTCAGCCATGGCTTTATAAACGATCTTTGATTGGTGGCTTACTGTGACGCAACTCCTTTGACCTGTACCTTTGAGCTTTTGAGCTCTTCATTCCAGGATTTTTTCCTGCACTCTCTGGGTCCATGGCGGGCCGTGCGCAAACCTGGATGTGTAAATGGCACACCGATTGGTTTCCTAACTGCCCTTCATTGTACTACTGACGTACTAAAAAGTCCCACAATAAAATGTATATTCGCAGAAGTTCAAAAAACCTCCTACTTTAAGAGTAATAATGAGGCAGTACGAATTTTACGACCCCCCCTGCAAATAGTGACCTGCGAGGGACAGCAGACCTTCCCTTCATTCGCATTCCTTGCATATCAATATATTTTTAATAGCAGCCCATGTCTCTTAAAGGGACAGATGTTGCTTTTAAAAAAATGTTAACATTCAGAAAAGGCATCGGGGTGCACGCAGTCGTCCACTGGACCACTATCTGCTCCCTCCAAGCCCACACAAGACGATTCACAAAGGAAATCAGTTACCACCCCAACTCTGAGGTCGGCAGCTGATCAGTAGTTTGTGAATGCAATTACAGTTGCAAACCATTGATACATTCCCTGCCCCCTCTTATTTGAAATTCAGAAAGGGTCATGAAAGTTCTTCTGCGAATTAGAAAGACTTTTTCAACTTGTAAAAAGTGCTTCATACTTTGTAAAAAAGGTATTTGCTGGTGTAAACCCTCTGTTTTTGTGAATCGCAAGCTTTTTAAGCATAACAGTGTTGCACATCGAGTCTTAGATCTAGCACTCCGCTGTTCCTCTCTGGTTCCTGATGACTTTCTGAGTCCTGAAAGCTTGAGAGACACAACCATTGCTCAGCTGTTAAAGTTGTGCAAACTCAAGCCTCAGGGTCCAATTTTAACTTTGCCAATCTAGTCTACTATCTACAGATGTGAAAGATAGTACATAGAGAACCGGTCCAGCGGAACTGACTTGCACCAGGAAGGTTTGTATGCCTTACTCGCAACTTCTTTGCAAATTCACATGTTATTTGATTTTGTAGACCGTGGCTAATCACTCTAGAGGGTATAAAGGCGCTGAGATACTGCTTTTTGACACTCTTTGAAGGGAGCATCCTTCTGTAATCCTTTTTACTGCCAGGACGGAGTTTGGCTTCTGCATGGGGTGTCTATGTCCTCATGGCTTCCGTAAAATTTCTCACATGCTTCTTCAACAGGTATCTAACTGTGATGTCAGAAGGTGCGGCCCTTTCCTAGTAGAGGGCTTACATCCTTGTTTGTGGTACCTATAGACAACGTATGCATGAGTAGCACATGTGCTTAGCTACTGATCCCAGTTCACTTCATTTTAATTCACTGATCATTCTTCACCTGATTTTACAACTCTGTGTACCTTGAATTGGTTTGTAATAAAACCTACCACACTGCTGCCTTGGTGCCAGGCTCATATCTTTCTTTAATGCACTCCCTAATACTGAAGGGAAGTCAAACAGTTCATCCTGTTGCTTAGAGGGATAAATGTAATCCCAAAATTGTAATACAATTTATATCCAACAGCTATCCAGATAGTTAGGTCACCTAGTATGAGTCTCATTTCCTCAGGCGAAACACACATCTGAGCTTTCATTATGCTACCCTAGGAACTCTACCACACAGTCCAGGAGGCTCTACGGCTTGGTGTGGTGAATTTTCAGACTCTGGACTGGACACCTTTCCTCTTCCAATCAAAATCCAAGTGATCTTGTTTTATTTATTTATGGCGATTTTATATAGCCGAACATTACCCGAAGGTGTCAGAGCGCTTTACAAAAGCACCGGTTGCGTTACATAAGGACTTTGGATTACTTGAGTTACATAATAGATATAAACAGGAAAAGAATTGCAAATGTACAAGTGGAGCAAAAGGAGGGAGGAAATTGCAAATGTACAAGTTGTAAAGTCACTCAAGGAAGAGATACAAACAGCCAAACTCCAAAATTACATAGGAATGGTAGTAAGTACAAAGGTCTACCACATATACTAGTGGTTATATATTACGCCAGGCTTGTGTTTGAGTTATGATTTCTTCTCTCATCTATATGGCAGAGAGTATGGGTCTCTATGCACCAGACCTAGAGTGGCAATAGATGGTGTTCTGTGCTATACTTTGGAATAACTAACATCTAAATCACGAGGTATACCGGGGATTACTACATTCAGAATATTGTTAGTTTTCTGTTTTCATTTTCAGTTACACATTTTTTGGAGTGAAATTTTTAAACTCCATTTATAGTGATGGTTATTATTTAATAATGTAGTTACGATGTATTGTTTTCACTATTTGTAAAAATAATTGCACTGTCATTCAAGCACAGCCATAGACTACTCTTTTATGTCTATGGCTGACTTTTTGGTTGCCACGGCAACCAAGGGAGAAACCAATGGTACATATACTTGTGAACATGAAAGCAATGTGTGGAATGCAGTGGCAAAGGCGGTTTTACCGCCGAAATGTGTCTGACCTTGCATATGGAAATTAAAAAGCCATCTGTGCCACAAAGTATCACGGTGCCTGTTTTCAAAGACGATGTCAGGATGATCAAATATATATATATATATATATATCAAAAAACAGTCGCCTCCACCAGGAAGACAAAGAGGAACTCAGCGGGCAGTGGAAGGTAATTGCATACAGAAATTCGTAAGGCATGACGCGTTTCGGGATTCGTCCCTCTTCAGATGCCTGTGCTCCCCTCCTGACTCCTTGCAGCAGTCCCTTTTGAATGTTGAGTGCATCCTCCTCATTGGGGGAAAGATGGTGGACTGCAAGTACCAGCATCCCTAGTGGTGGGATGTTTGAACAGGCTGCCGGGATTCGGAAAAATTCCGCTTGGGGCTGTAACAATAAAACCCCCACTGCCCAACGCCTTCTGCAGCCTCCATTACGGGCAAATACGGTAAGCCCATGGCAATACTCCGGGCTTTACCGCGAAGTCGCGGTCCCATCAGGGCCCGATATATGCCCTCCCGTGGCTTGCAGCGCTCCAAGCACACCATCGCTACCGCAATACTCCTCCAGTGTGGAAAGGCGGGATTTTACCTCCAGAGTCTGCTTACCATTCTCCAGAATCCCGTCTCAGGTCGACTGGACCTTTTTACCTGTCATAGAGTATTTTAGGCAACCTAGTCACAGCTAGACAATTCAATTACCCAATTGCTTCCCCCAAAGAACCACTGACTAAAGACTGAATTTAAAAGGTTTATTACATAATCAAAAATAACTGGAGATACAGGCACCTCAGCAAGAGGTTCAGAAGATAAACCGGTACTAATACAAACATAATCCTACGGAAAAGTCTTAAGCGGCTAATGAATAGGACTAGAATCAATTCCAGGATCATCAGACTAAACAGGATTGCTATCACTTGAGTTCTGGTACTCATCAGGATAATAGACATAAATTCAGATCAGTCTGACCCTACACTATGCTAGGTGACATCCCTACTCAACAATAGCCCAACCTAACCAAAAGGTGTCAGCCGTGGTGACTTCCAAAAGAAGTTCGCCCACATTCTCTTGAGGACTATAGTTCTCTGCTTGCAACTACGCTCTTTGCCCAAGCGACCGCTCTCTCTCGCTCCTCAGCTCGTCTGCTCTGCCTCCACCCTCGGGGTACTGTCCCTAATACCAAACCCCACAAAGAGAATGACACGCCTTCAGGTACGCCCCTCCAAGAGGTGTTGGGTTCTGGAAATTTCCAACATGGCTCTGGTCCATCCTCGTCCGTTCAAACGTCCTTGGGTCCCAGGCTCTTCATCCTTTCAAGTTGCTTCCTTGAATTCCTAGTCTACTCCTCCATGTCTGAGTCTAGCATCCTAACGCTCATACACAATGGGCCCTTCTACTCTACTATCTGCTTGATGAGGCGCCTGCAAAGGAATACACAAATATCTCACCGTCTACAAATGTTGCAACATTTTCTAAAAAGCTCTTTTATAAAACATTTCTATAGTTAAATGTTAAGCAAGACATTTTTAACAGGCCTGCACCATTTCTATGAACTAGCCTCTGCTTGAATTATAGGCCCAACGCTTTACATTAGCACTTCTTCTTAGTTCACTAGGCCTCCAACCTTAAACAGCAAAATACATTTTCTACTTTAAGCTAATTATCGGGAGTATATAAGGTCGGTTACATTCTCAGGTAAAGCAACTCTAAAAGGCTCAATTAAGTTTGTTAACCACACGTTGCATAAGAAAAAGGTTTCATTTCAACAGTGTCGCTATTCAAGCAATAAATGTACTTGCAATCCAACTAGTTCTCTATTCTTCATTGCATTAAAACATGATTAAAGTCCTTTATATATACGGGTGCTGGCTACTTGTACATATGGTGCACCCCTACAATTTTCACTATAAATGGCGCTCTCTCAGTTCCCCCCCTTTGATGACCCATGTCATCACCACCCTCACATCATCCTCAGGGTAAGAACTAAGCTAAACAGAGCTTGTGGCCATTTTCCCTCTCTTGAGCATCTCCAATGCTCTCAAGCTGCTGTATTGATTGTCTTGCAGCCTTTCCATTCGCATCTCTTGCGCTCTCATTGATCTTGCCAACCTATTCGACTTATACCACTTGTACATCCTTATTAAACCCCACAAGGCAATCACACATGCCACTGCTATGATAAGGGGTTTCAGTACAAATCCAAGGAAACCCTTTCCGAGGTTGGCAAACCAGTTTCCAACCTTTCCAAATCCCTTGCCCACTGTCTCCCAGGCATTCTCTTGGGTCAAGTCCTCAATCTCATAATGGATTGCGGTAATGTTGCTTATATATGTCTCCAGATCCTTAGAGTTGTCTGGTATGTAAGTGCAACATTCCTGAATCTTCAAACGTTTACAGACTCCGCCCTCCTTTGCTAGGATGACGTCTAGGGCAAGACGGTTCTGTAAAACCATTGTCCTTATCGACAACATCTCACCCTCCACCAACACTAATGACTTGGCTGTATTCATTGACAGTTCATCCACCACAGTTGCCAACCGCCTTATCTTGATGTCATTCAAAATGACTCCCAGCATAGGTATCGCTGCTCCAAACACATCTCCAATGATTGCTCCAGCACTCTCTCCACGCTTTACCCTTCTCGGGGACCCTCCCTCCAAGAGAGCAAAATCCTCAGTATGGTAAATCTTGGGAAAGATAATTGCTAAGTAACACGTTCCATACCACTTCTCTGGCAATCTCACATACGCATTCCTTCCGCAGACAAAATATACAGTAGGGATCACCTGCACTACGCTCTTCAAAAAAACCTTAGTATAATACTCCAATGTGAAAGTGTGTTCACATGTAGTATGGCCTACGTAGACGTTCTCATAATATGTCTGTGGTCTGTGCAGGCACAGCTTCCCCTTCTGTACCTCATCTAGAGCTATTGGACCATAACTCCCTCTTGACTTGTGCTTCTTCTCTTCTTCCGTCCAATCTACCTTTCCTTGTCCTGAGTCTCGCAACTGTTTTTGCTTCGTGTACCTATCTTCCACCTGCTCAATGAACTTCTTTTCTACCTCTGACAATGAACAAGTCAAATTGTGTCGGTGTGCATACAGGGTGTCTAGCTCTTGTGTGGGGATGAAGAAATATCCCAGTCTGCCTTCTGATTTATAACAGTCCCACTTATTCAAGTGCTTGTAATTAGGGACTTCTGGTAACACCGCATCATAATTGGAAAAATAATATTTAAAATGGTTCCTCCCATATAATATGCTAATCAACAAGCTACATGAAATTCCATAGGTTAATGGAAGGTGATGGTATCTAATACCCTCATCTACTGAAGCTGGCAATTGCATACACACATAACAGTCCTTTGCGTCCATGGCATCAATGTATTCATACAACAGCTTTGCATAAGCGTTCTGCCCAAAATTTCCTTTAGACAGATCTGTATGCAACCTACGACTCTCTGCAGCCAGCAAGGCCTTTTCTCTTCTTTCTCTTTCTTCCTTCTGACTAGGGGTGAAAGGTGTAGGTGTCCCCTCAGCCTTCTCTACTTGTTCGTGTGGTGCAAAATAGGAAACTGAAACTACTATAACTATAAGGAGGATCACTCCTGCTAAAAGAGTGCCTACTATGCACTTGGCTCTACGATTCGGGTTTCCAGACGCCATGGTCTCAGCACAAAGTAGTTCGTTCTCGGAAAGCACCCAAAGTCTCTTCTTTGGTTATTTGAGTCTCTCAAACCACATCTGGCAGTAGAAATCCCCGTTTCAGTTCTTCTTTTGTTTCAACAATAGACAGCCCTAACCCTTCTCCGTCCTCTGTGGAAAGTCCCTAAATTTCTTCTTCTTCCACTCGGCCCTAGGTTAGTTCAACAGTTATTTACAACAGTCTTTTCAAAGTCTTTTACAAGTCTCTAATAATCGATGATGATACTTGATCCGATTGCCTGCAACACATAATCTAAAAGTTCCATGCGGAGCACAACTTCATCATAGGCTGGCATGTCCGGAACAAAGGTAGGAAATATCAGTCTATCCAGGAGTAAATCACGTATCTTGCTTAGGAGAGGGGGATTTGGGATTGTAAATGTCAGTACGCCTTCGATTTCAAGTCCAGGTACCAACAGCATCACTTCCAGCTTAACATTGGGGATTGTACTGGTCACCACCACTGACCTCACCCTCCCGGACCTCAGTACCCCTGGCATTTGTGAAAGGGTAGGTCCACTCCGGAGTGGCGTATCTTTGGCAAGGTACTCGCACCCTCCTCAACCTTCTCGGACCCCTCTGCTCAGCTCCTTGTTCTCCCCCTTCCAGATCAGATTCTTCGGACACAGGGGCAAATTCTCTTTTGGAAGCCAATCTCACATTCATTCGCCTCCGTCTCTCGGGCCAATGAGCCTCTGCACCTCTTGCCCGTCGGCCTCTTGTTTGCACACCCTGTTCGTCCTCCCTGTCAGCCTCTTCTGTACTCAGATCGCCTTCTCCGCCACTTCCCTCTTCTGGGGCGGATTCAGTGTCGCTGTCGTCGTGGTCATATACAGCCTGATCAGGGGAGTCCCCAACTTCCACTGGCACCACCACAGCTTGACTTGTCCCCTCTCTCGGATCCTCTTCCTCGTTATTGTTCTCATCTACGAGAGGAGCTGTTACTTCTGCGGGTGCTGGAACTCGTCGGGTGTGAGAAGCATGGACCCAATTTGGCAATCCGCCACACTTCACAGCAGTAGTGGTGATTAGAATCACTTGGAAAGGTCCTCTCCAACGTACATCCAAGCAGCTCTTCCTCACGTGTTTTCTTACTAGGACCCAGTCACCCGGGCACAGGTCGTGACATAGGTCGCTAGCAGCTGGAACTTCAGCAGCCTGCACCTGAAGGGACACAGAACGGATGACATCAGATAGTCCTCTGCAGTAATCAAGAATCAGGTCATCTGTGATATTCAGCAAAGCAGTTGTAGGAATAGAAGGCAGTCTCATAGCCCTCCCCATCAGTATTTCATGTGGCGAGAGTCCTGTCCTCCTATCTGGGGTACTACGCATACTCATTAGTACCAACGGCAGTGCATCGGGCCATTTCAGGGACGTGGATGAGCACACCTTTGCCATTCGGGCTTTTAGAGTCCCGTTTATCTGCTCTACTATACCAGAAGCCTCTGGACGGTAGCTACAATGCAGTCTTTGATCAATGTTCAGGGCAGAGCAGAGCATCTTCACTACTTCGCTATTAAAGTGTTTTCCTCTGTCCGATTCCAAAGAGGTCGGAACCCCGAATCGTGGCACCAGTTCCCTCAACAATAGTTTGGTTACCGTGAGTGTATCGCACCTACGAGTGGGATATGCCTCAACCTATCTAGAGAACACACACACAATCACCAAGACATACCTGAGGCTATTACACCTCGGCATTTCAATGAAATCTATCTCCATCCTGTAAAAAGGTCCGCCGGACCGTCCAATGTGACTCAGTGTAACTGGTGTTCTTTTCCCAACATTTATCTGTTGACACGTTACACATCTCTGACATACTGCTTCCGCAGCCTGTCTAAACTTGGGATTATACCATGTTTGCCTGAACACACGCAACATCGCATCCCTTCCCAGATGCACCGGACCGTGTATCTGTCGTGCCATCGCACTCACCAGCTCATTCGGCAACACGGCTCTTCCATCAGCCGAAACCCACATATCCAAGTCTCCCTTGACACAGCCAGCCGATTCCCACACCTTTTTCTCATAATCTGACGTCTGTCCTTGCATGTCTCTCAACTCTTCCCATGTATCTGCCACCTCAAGCATCATGCTTAGTTCAGTTCTTTTCCTTTGTCCCTCAATGTTTTGCTCCGTAAAGGAGTATCCCTGCTCCGCACAATAGCGTGCAACTTCATCAGCATAATTATTCCCCTTTGACACGAAATCATTGCCTTTGGTATGAGCTGTACATTTTACCACTGCTATTGCTGCGGGACCTTGCAAAGCCTCCAGCAATAACCTGACGAACGCGCCATTCCTGATTGGGGAGCCCGATGATGTCATGTAACCCCTCTGAGACCACAACTGGCCGAAGTCATGAACCACCCCAAATCCATATTGGCTGTCAGTGAAGATGGTGATCCGATTCCCGTTGGCTGCCAAACAGGCACGCGTCAACGCAATTATCTCAGCCACCTGCGCGGAGTGTATTCCTTCCAGGCAGGCTGCTTCAATTACTCCAGAAATAGTACAGACAGCAAATGCTTCTCTCAACTGACCAGTATTGTCTCTTATGCATGAGCCATCCACAAAGAAAATTTCATCGGGGTCTGTCAATGGCACATCAACAATATCCGGCCTAGGTTTGGTGCATAGTTCAGTTACATCAAGACAATCATGGTCTTCCCAATCATCTTCTATATCATTTGGTAATGGCAACAAGGTAGCAGGATTCAAGACAGAGCACCTCCTGAGAGTCACATTCTCCGTAGCAAGTATAACCTGCTCGTAGCGTGTGAGTCTATTGTTGGTCAAGTGCTGCGTCTTGGTCCTAGTCATCAACAATTCCACAGAATGAGGTACATGCACTGTCAGTGGATATCCCATCACTATGCTTTCACATCTTTCAATGCTGACACCCGTTGCAGCAACGGATTTGAGACATCCGGGCAACGCTGCGGCTCCTGGGTCTAAGGTAGCCGAAAAGTAAGCAACTGGTCTACGGACTCCTCCATGATCCTGCACTAAAACTGCCAAAGCACATCCCTCTCTCTCACAGCAGAACAATGCAAATGATTTGTTGTAATCAGGCATTCCCAGGGCCGGAGCACGACACAAGTCCTCTCTCAACTCAAGAAAAGCCATCATACAGTCTGTGTCCCATGGTACCGGATCACTCACGTCCTTGTGCGTCAGTTTCTGCAGTGCTTTCGCTTTCAGGGAAAAGTTAGCAATCCATTTTCGGCAGTAGCCAACCATGCCCAGGAACATCCTAACCTCTCTTTGGGTCGAGGGCACGGTCATTCTCATGATCGTTTCAATCCTGTCAGGCGACACTTTCCTCTTTCCCTGCTCTATTCTGTGGCCCAGATACTGCACTTCTTGCAGGCAGTACTGTAACTTGCTGGGGGACACCTTGTGTCCATTCTCTCCCAAATGGTTCAGCAAGGCAATGGTGTCAATCCTACAAGCATCTTCGGTGTCTGACGCAACAAGGAGGTCGTCTATGTACTGTACGAGAACTGAGTTCTGTGGCAGTACCAGACTCTCGAGATTCCTTTTCAGCAACTGATTAAAGATCGATGGGCTCTCTGTATACCCTTGAGGGATACGGCACCATGTTAAAACGCGACTCTCTATTTTGAACGCAAAAAGATATTGGCTTTCCTCGTGCAGTGGGATAGAAAAGAAAGCTTGACACAAATCAATCACAGAAAACCATTCGGCTCGAAACGGTATCTGAAACAGTATTACTGATGGATTCGGCACTACTGGACAACATGGGACAACGATGTTGTTAATCTTTCGCAGATCCTGTACTATCCTGAACTTGCCACTTGGTTTCTGTAGCCCCATTATCGGAGAGTTACAGGGACTGCCCATAACCTCCTTCAGAATTCCCTGTCTGATCATGGACTCAATCACGGGTTTTATACCTGCGATTGTTTCTGGGGTCAACTTGTACTGGGGTGTTCTCGGGAATTCAGCATTTGGTCTTACTTGAATTCTGACCGGCTCTACCCCTCTGATCAGTCCGATTTCTTCCCCCGTAAAGTCCCACACCTCCGGTGAGACGGAATCTCTCAAGTCCCAAGGGAGCTCATCCACAGTTATAGCAGGGTACAATTCGATGCACTCATGCGTGTTTGCAACCTTAAAGTCAGCATCGTCATCATTAGTCTGCAATTCTACTCCCTTGGGGGTACAATAGATGGTGCAATTGAGTTTACACAAAAGATCTCTTCCTAGCAAGCATACGGGGCTGGAATCGCACACTACAAACTGGTGTCTATCTCTGAAGCTTCCGATCTTTACCGGGACTGGCTCAGTCAGGGGGTTTGTCATCCTTCTGTTCGCTACTCCTACCACTTGAATAGTCTGTCCTGAAAGAGGCAAATTGGGGACTACTGCGGACTGCACAGTGGACCTGGAAGCACCAGCATCAACCAAGAAGGTGGTGGGGTGTCCATCTACATCGGCCTCTACAAAGGGTCCCCTCTGATCTATCTCCAGCACTGCTCCAAGGGTACAGTCCTCCTCCCCATTCAGGCACCGTCCTGACACTGGATCAAAGTAATAGTGCTCGTCTCCCTCAACTATGAAGGGCATCTGCTGGTAGACCTTGTTCCCTGTTGAAATCTTCGGTGGCTGGGGAACCGGAGCCCTAGGGGCTGACGTCCCCCCTTTTGTCATCTGGGGCTTAGTCACCGTCACCTTCCGTACCGGAGGGGCTTCAACTTCCTCAACTTCCTCCTCCTGTACCTGATTGTCAGGATTATGGGGGCACTCGCGTCTCCAATGCCCGACCTCATGACACTGATGGCACTTGGTCGTCTTTTTCAGGGTCGCTATGTCTATCCTAGGTCTCGGACCTTCTTCGTTGTCCCTTTTCTGTCCCCCTGACTTCCTCCCCACGGTGCCATTGCCTGACTGACCCTGTCCTCCCGCTTGCATCTGGACTAACATCAGTTTATCCTTAAGCTTCTTTGTCTTCGAGTCTATCTCATCACTGCAGTACCTCGCATACCTCAGAATCTCATCTAGGGGCTTGTTTTGCCAACAGATCAAATGTTGCTGTATCATGAGGCAGATATCAGGCCTCAATCCCAGCACAAACTTGGATACGAACTGTCCCATATCCTTTGGATCCATCACATCTAATCCGCTGTACTGCTTGAAAATCAGCAATAGCCTCTCATAGTACTCATGCACCGTCTCCTTTGGTTCTTGCCTTGTACGATCTATCTTTACCCAATCTATGTCTTGTGGTGGTACTTTAGTTTTCAGCCACGTGATCGCCTGTTCGTACTTCGCCATCACCCTAGGTGACGGTCCATTTGTGGCAGAATCACGTTCCGGTTCTGCCGTGGGCCATTCAACACTAACCTTGCATGCTATCCACAAATCACTTGGAACCACAATATCGAACAAAGTGTTCAAATCAATCCACAGTACCTTTGAGATTTTAACAAACCTCTCTACCTGCTTATACCATTCCACTGGGCTTTCGCGCAACTTTGGGAAAGTGTTTGTAAAGGCAGCCAAATCTCCCCTGCTCCAGGGTACATGTACATATCCCCCATGAGCCACCTCCCGCAAGGGGTACGCTTCTGCATGCATCAACCCTCCTCCCGGGGATGTCTCGATAACACTCCGCCTAACAGTCTTTTTCTTTGACCACCTCTACTTCTGATTTCAGTCTCAGCGCATCTAATCTTCTTGCCTTTATTGCCGCTCTCAATGTGCCTTGGTTAGAAGTTTCCTTAGAGTCCCTTCCACCACCCTCCTGGCTTTCTCTCCTGTTTTCTTTGGGTGTGTTAGGAGGAACCCTTCTACCTTCGCAACCCTCGCAGTCCCACTCCTGTCGCCTGTCTCCGGAGGAGTGGCGGGACGCTCCCCTGCTTCCCACACCTCCGTTTTCCCATTCCTGCCTGCTTTCGCTAGCTGCACAGTGAGAACCCATCCCCTTTCTTCGTTCCCAGACCCAAACACATTTCTCGATCTGTCACTCTGGGTGTCTACTATCGTCTCCCAAGTTCTCAAATCTGGCCTAAATTCTCTCATCGACCTCGGCCTCGGTCCTCTCAGATCCATCGATCCCCTCCAACCCCCTGTCTCTTCCGAGGAGTCTGCCGATGCCACCAAAGGGGTGCTCCGTTCCACCGGTCTGGGTAATGTCTTCCACCCATCCGCCACATTAGTTCTGTCCTCGCTGGCACTCTTCTCGCTCCCCTTCCGTGGTGAACTCTCAGCTTGTCTCTGTTCAGGGTTATACACTGATACTATGGGACGTATGGTAACAGGTACTGTAAGGGCATCTGGCAGTTTCTGAGAATGGACACCCTCTTCTACCCAAACTTTCTGTACAGTAAACCTTCCCACTACTCTCGTCACTGGGGAGGGTGGGGGTGCCTTTTCTCCCTTTTCTGGGGTGAACTTGTCCCCTGGGGGGTCCCATCCGTTCCCCATTGGGACCCCGCCTTCCCCTACTGGGGCTTCCCAGTGCTTTGCCGATGTTTGTGTTTCCCCTGACTCTGGATTGTATGGGGGTGGCCTTTCTGACAACAGCCTCTCTATCAGGCTGTCGTCTGTCTCGCTGTCCTCTTCTTCTGTGCTCTTTTCCTGCCCATCCCCTGCACTTTCCAGCAGTGGATACAACCTATCTCCGTCTATGGTCTGTACCCTCCATCTCTTGGCCATGGCATCCCATCTCACATCTTGGACCGCCCTTACCGATCGTTTCACTCTTTCTTGTCTCCTATCTCTGTTCCTGTCATGGGCTGCCCTGATCCATGCATTTAGCGCTTCAAACTGTGTTGGTCTGGGCAAAGGTCGCAATGCAGCCATAATCGCCTTCAACTGGTATAACACTTCTAATCTAAACGTTCCATATTTAGGAAATGTCAATTCCTCGTTTCCGTCTGTCATTTTACACCAGTTATCAAGCCACAATATGGTATGCAACCCAACATTCGTTGCCATATAATAAGCTGGAGTATCCTCGGGTGGAGCCTCCTCCCCACCCCGAGGTTCTATCCTATTTTCGCCCTTGAAACATTTCCGCAACACTTTAAAACATTTCATGATGAAAACCACAACGTTTCCTTGTTTACAACACTCGTTTACTTCCTGATGACAATCCACCAATCACAGCGCGGCTTCACGCTAACCGCCCTATCCCAGTGCGGCTCCTTCTGACGTCACTCGCCTCCGTTTCGCAGCAGTTCCCCTCCTCTCTCCGTTCTTCTCGCGGTCTCGCATGCGTCCCAATCATACACTGAAAATGATTACTTCCGACCAAGCAACCACTTTCCTGACTGTACGGCCACAGTCTACCTGTAATTGTCACCAAACTGGCAAATGTCTGTCCGCGAACGACCGGACAATCGCCACACTGATAGGTTACAAGCTCGCGGTAACTTCCGACCAGCGTCCGTTACCCACGCACTCACACCTTCGTCCTTCGGGCGATCAATTGTACCTCATGACCCCTTTCCCAATGGTCGACAATTACTTTGGGTGTTCGATACACCCGAACCACTTAAACTCCCCTTGAGCTTAAGATTTTCACCGGTTGCGCGCGCTCACAACCTGATCTCCTTTCACACTACAGGCCTTCAACTCCGCAAGACATTACAACACAACAACACAACATAACACCGCAATCTAACAACGCATGACCCTTTTCATACTCACTCTCCTTCGACCTGCTGCTTTCTGCCGCACTGTTACTCTCCGTCAGTTTCCATGGAACGCCATCCTCCGTCCGCGTTTCTCTGGACGCTCTCCATTTTATTCTCCATGGGCCTCGGGGAAATCTCAACCTACTTCTAGATTACCCTTACTCTAGAAGATAAACCATCCTACACTGCTACCAACTGGAAAGGCGGGATTTTACCTCCAGAGTCTGCTTACCATTCTCCAGAATCCCGTCTCAGGGCGACTGGACCTTTTTACCTGTCATAGAGTATTTTAGGCAACCTAGTCACAGCTAGACAATTCAATTACCCAATTGCTTTCCCCAAAGAACCACTGACTAAAGACTGAATTTAAAAGGTTTATTACATAACCAAAAATAACTGGAGATACAGGCACCTCAGCAAGAGGTTCAGAAGATAAACCGGTACTAATACAAACATAATCCTACGGAAAAGTCTTAAGCGGCTAATGAATAGGACTAGAATCAATTCCAGGATCATCAGACTAAACAGGATTGCTATCACTTGAGTTCTGGTACTCATCAGGATAATAGACATAAATTCAGATCAGTCTGACCCTACACTATGCTAGGTGACATCCCTACTCAACAATAGCCCAACCTAACCAAAAGGTGTCAGCCGTGGTGACTTCCAAAAGAAGTTCGCCCACATTCTCTTGAGGACTATAGTTCTCTGCTTGCAACTACGCTCTTTGCCCAAGCGACCGCTCTCTCTCGCTCCTCAGCTCGTCTGCTCTGCCTCCACCCTCGGGGTACTGTCCCTAATACCAAACCCCACAAAGAGAATGACACGCCTTCAGGTATGCCCCTCCAAGAGGTGTTGGGTTCTGGAAATTTCCAACATGGCTCTGGTCCATCCTCGTCCGTTCAAACGTCCTTGGGTCCCAGGCTCTTCATCCTTTCAAGTTGCTTCCTTGAATTCCTAGTCTACTCCTCCATGTCTGAGTCTAGCATCCTAACGCTCATACACAATGGGCCCTTCTACTCTACTATCTGCTGGATGAGGCGCCTGCAAGGGAATACACAAATATCTCACCGTCTACAAATGTTGCAACATTTTCTAAAAAGCTCTTTTATAAAACATTTCTATAGTTAAATGTTAAGCAAGACATTTTCAACAGGCCTGGACAATTTCTATGAACTAGGCCTCTGCTTGAATTATAGGCCCAACGCTTTACATTAGCACTTCTTCTTAGTTCACTAGGCCTCCAACCTTAAACAGCAAAATACATTTTCTACTTTAAGCTAATTATCGGGAGTATATAAGGTCGGTTACATTCTCAGGTAAAGCAACTCTAAAAGGCTCAATTAAGTTTGTTAACCACACGTTGCATAAGAAAAAGGTTTCATTTCAACAGTGTCGCTATTCAAGCAATAAATGTACTTGCAATCCAACTAGTTCTCTATTCTTCATTGCGTTAAAACATGATTAAAGTCCTTTATATATACGGGTGCTGGCTACTTGTACATATGGTGCACCCCTACAATTTTCACTATAAATGGCGCTCTCTCAAGTGTGCCACAAATGTATATATATATATATATATATAAACACAAATGGCAAATTCACTCAGGATTACATTTTAACAGCGATTAGGCTTGGTCAATTATGGATTACAAATTTACAGAACAGGAAATTCTTGCAATTGTTCAGCCAGTGGTACAAGCAAAGCTCTTAGGAATGAGAAATAAACTGTATATTGTATATATAGTTCATACCCTACAAAAACAGGCACCATAGCTGAGACAGTTGCCCAGGACCATAGGATTCCAGCATTGTTCCAATTTCTTCAGGGTGCAGACAGTAATGCGGGGGGCAAAGACACTGCTAAGCCAAGCAAAGTGCAAACGCACAACACTCCTGTGGTACTTGTGTGGGGTCCACCAAGTATTTGTGAATGCCTACCACCCTTGGCCTGGTTGGCATCTAGCTGTGTACTGCTGGGTCTGAGGCAGGTCTGTCTATGCCCTGTGTCACTAAATGAGGTCAGGCCCTCCAGTGGACATCAGGCTTGGACACATCCTCTCTGCAAATCTGTGTAATCCACTAGATACACTAAATACTAAAACATATTTAGGTAACACTGCTTTTTGGGATGAAAATGCTTTCATAGTGTGACCAAAAACTGGCAATAGGCTTGAGCACACTCACTAAGTATTCATAAATGGTAGCAATACTAATCTGGTCGCCGTCTGACCCACATGTCCTTCATAAATACAGGTTGGTTTCTGGAAATCTTTGAGGAAAGCATGTTTCACAACCCAAGACCATGACAAGGCGTTATTCATCCACAGTAAAATGCCAAATCACTAACTAGAAAGATGGGAAGCTGCTGCGCCCCACATGGTCGAGGAGCTGTGAAGTGGCCATAGCTTTAAAATTCCTGTAAGTGCGCCAGCTGCTTCACGGCTGCCCCGATCAGTCCCTGGAGGGAGGAGGGAAGGAATCTCTTTCTGCAGGGATATGATGGGTAGATGTTTATAGTTAGCTGCACTTTCACTTCCTTCCTCTCAGGAAGCATCGGATATAAATGAAAGCCACGCCAGTGCCTGAACTTCGAAGCGCCTGGGGAGCGCTGACAGGAGTGACCTGCCGAGTTCACAGGCGGCTCCTGACTGCCTTTACCCCACGGCTCATCGAGCGGCTTGTTAGCGTCACGCGCTATTGAGCGCAGGACTTTGTGTCTGGAGCGCGCGAAAGCACGCTGAGGTAAACGGGGCGCACCTCTTTGTGTTACCGTGACGCAGCAGATATACCTGGACAAATCCTAAAAAACAGAAGTGGGGTGGGGCTCACCGAGATAGGCAGTTTGCAAGTGACAGTACGTCCGTGACGTCACGGCGCGTGACATCACAGCACTTAACATCACGGCGCATGACATCACACTTGGCGTCACAGGAATTGACATCACCAGAAGTGACATCACAAGCCACGAGTTTACAGGAACTGGCATCACAAGAAGAGGCACCAGATCTTTAGCCCTCACAAATATGTTTAGCAGGTCTATCATGTGTACGTTTGAGCGCATTGCGAGGATAATAGCACAGTGATTTATGCAAGATGATATGTGACTGATACACCTTGTAATTCCCCAGTTTTATGTAACACATTCTGTACATTAATTTACAAACGTATATAATTTTTTGTAAATGTAATATGCATGTCTGATGTAAAGCGCTCTCACACATGCATTGGGATGAGTAGGGCTATACAAGAAAAAATAGTGGTACTTAAATGATTTCAGCCCCTCCTCAGGGGAAGTAAGCTCTATATAAATGCAATTTGTTTTGTGTAAATAGTAAATACTAGGAAAGACTAACATATCTGACTTTCTTACAGTGCATGCATATCTCCTAAACAGAGACTGAACAAAATGAAAAGCTGCCTTTTTCAAGTATGTGTGAAGTGCTGACAAGGTGTGAGCCTTCCCCGGTGTTTGGAAATTACTCTGGGACGAGTTCAGCACATTATTCAGCAGGGCCCAACTTCTTGGCAGGGTGGATGGTGTTCACCCTGTGAAAATAGTGGGTGAACGCAGTCCACCCGCGTGTACCCCCGACTTGTGCCCTGGACTTTAACCCCTCCCATGCTCGTGACGGAACCGTTCCGTCACGAGCCTTGGGTGGGCTGTGCTGGTGACGGAACGGTTCCGTCACGTCCCGCTCGCCACGCCTGCGCGGCGCGAATTCCGCGCCCGCGCTGACGTTCTAATGGGCGGGCGGGTCCGTGACGGAACCATTCCGTCACAAGCACAGCTCACCCGAGGGCCGTGACGGAGCGGTTCCGTCACAAGCACGGGACCGCCGCGCGGCCCCGCCTCCCCCTTAGCGCTGCGGCGGAATAGCCGCCCCAGCGAAGGGGTCAATATGCAGCGCTCCAGTAGCAGTGCAATTTTCACACACACACTACAAATATCAACCAGTCTATGCTCATGTTTTTCAGTAGTTGTTACTCAGTTTTCAACCACTGTAAATAAAAGGTGTTACTATCACTCAGCTGAGAAAATACTCATCTTTCGGTTTGTGAAAGATGAAATGCTAAATTTGTCATAACAGCACAGTTCAGTAGGAATTTTAACCTGATCTCTCCTACTTTTGTGCCTTTGATAGCTAATGGATTATAAGGAAGCCACTGAGCAGCCTACTATTTCTGGTAGAAGTACTGAATCCCACAGAGAATCCACTGGTGGAAGTTCCTCCTCCATACTTCCCCACAGACGGCTGCAATACCACTAGTAGAGCTGCCTCTGTATTTATCACCCTCATGAAGCAAAGCTTCGCATATTTTGCGACTTGCCGAATTCATGAACCTCGTTTATGTGTAACAAGGTAATAATTTGTACGTCTTACTAACGTTTATTTCATGTTTAAACGAGGTCTACGAAGCTTGCCTATGTGTATTTCTAATACCATTAATTTGAGTCGATAAAATGGCCGCTGCTTTGAAATAAGTGTCTGCGCATGCGTCAGTCACACTCACGTGTCCTGACGTGTCTGCAGGTTTGGAGGGAAATAGTTGCGCATGCGTAATACATAGCTTTGCCAGTAATGTGGTACTGCTCGTGCCACTGCTCTTGTGCCCGTGTATGTGTAGCTAACATTTAGACTGCATAAGTATATTTTTAGTGATAAGTTGAAAGTACAAATCCAATGATGTGTTTTCATATCGTTATTTCTATGTATTAATTTGTTTTCGCTTACTTTTCATGTACTGCGGGGAATGGGGGTCTGACTGAGCCGAAAGCCATCTTGGAGGTCCTCTCTGCGCATGACCATTCGTCTGGGGAAATGACAACCTTGGCTGGTGGAACTTAGCCAGCTGGCAGGGATGGGCAAGATGCTCCTGAGAACTGACCTGCGAACCCAGCAGAACGGAGTCATGTGTCCCTATTCTGCAACAATGTAAATTTGTCATTGTATTTCCCTGGACTTTCTCACGAGAACCCCAATCTTGCTAGGCGGTACCCAGAGATGCAAATTAGGCATCCAAATAGTGTGTTATGATTGGTGTGTTACCCAAATCCTACCTTAGGACCAATCCAAATTGAGGGATTCTGACACTTTGCAACATTGGGGGGTGGTACACTGCCCCAAAACAGTATATCTACCCTGGGTTCACCTAGGGAAATTGTCCGACTTGTCTGGTTTAGCTGACCTGTCACTGACCCAACGCACTCAATAGGTGACTGAAGATACAGAGAGCTGCGGAGCACTCTGTCCGAAATTGACCATAGACTAAGGTTCTACTGAACCTTAAAGTGCTGGCCAAGCACTTTGCTGGGAGTTCGCTGACCCAATCGGGGTCTTGATCGATAACTGCAGAGAGGGTGGAGCGCAGGCGTTGCGTCCGAACTGCGGGTGCTGGTCTTGTCCTGAGCGGTCCTGTCCTGAGGGGTTCCTGTCCTGAGGTCCTGTCCTGATTCCTAATCTGAGGGTTTCCTGCCCTGTCCTGGGTGTCCATTCTGCACCTGCTGTCCTCTGAGGGGTATCCTTCCTTGAGGGTTTCCTGTCCTTAACTGACCCGTGGCCAGGGTTTGGTTTCCACACCAGTCTAGGTAAATATTGCTCAAAATCTCTTGAAAACTGCACCTTTCTATTTTCTGTCTTTTGCTTTAATAAAGACACACCTTTGCATATGTTATTTTTCCATGCTTTCCGCAACTATTGAAACGTAAAGTCATTTGCATATTTTCTCAACGTGTTCCCATGTTACCCTACCTGTTAGAAATCATATTTTGCATTGCGGTTTGTCATTTTCTGATATGGTCTAGAACGGTCTTACTTAAACTGTCTAAAGAACTTTTGCCCTGAATGCATAGCGTTACCTGTTGCATCTCATATTAGCATTTCCATGATTACCCTGACTTTATTTCTCTATAGTTATGTACTTTTCATTATCTTGGTTATTGATTGCCTTATTCTTGTAAATTTAATGCGCTCAGAGAACGAACTTTAGATAAAGATTTTAAACTTCCAGTTGTCCGTGGTCATTTACAACAGTATTGAATGTCATTTGAGTTTGTATTTTGCTGCCTTTCCTTTACAGCTAGCTCCCTGATCCGTTGAGGTCATAGGTACCCGTGTCGGTGGATGGTAAGTCGGGTACGCTGAGGAATAACAGTAGGGAATTCACACAAATTGGTAGCAGCCCGTGAAGTCACCCGGTCAATGTATATTGTGAATTGAAATATATGGGCCCGAAGCCGGAAACGGCGAAATTATTGGTTGGGTGACCTTGCGCGCTCTATCAGTTTTTCTGGTAGCCAGAGGATGGTTAGGGACTAGTTAAAGGATAGGTAGGACTAGTTAGGCTAGTCAAGTCGGTAGCTGCTAGTATATTGATGCTGCTATAAGAGCGGCCATTCCGAGGGAACTGATCACTCTCTTGAAAGGTGTTGCTTTTTGAAATTCATGAATTGTTTTATCATTGTTATTCTTGTTCTTATATTGTTATATGTATTAATCCATGCGTTTGTAAACCGTCTCGTTCATTGTTGTCCGAACTCCCCGGGGAATTGAATGGCAAAGTGGTGAATAGAATCCATTTGCCTAACTAGGGTTTTTCTGAATACGTGTGTGAATAAATGTCAGTAACGAGGTTCATTGGCAAATTTCCCATAGTGGCGTAACCTAGTGAGGGTCACATCGGAAGAGTAGCAGGTTCCTCGGAGCTTGGGTGAAAGCAGAGGGGTCCGCTGGGAAACCTTAGACTCAAATATATCCCGGAGAAGTGGATGAGTTTAGGGGAAAAACAGGTTCAATGATGCTAGAGTGAAGGGTAGGCGGAAGAGATCTACCCGCAGCGAGTGAAAAGTAAATGGAAGTAGTTTACTTGCAGTAAAATAACACTTTCCTGTCTAGACACTTGAGCACTGTGGCGAATGTGTATTCGTTGTTAAATAACCAAGCACTGAGCACTTTAAAAGAAAGAAAGTTTCCGTTACCTTGTGAAGGGAGGGAGTCAGCCGCGAAGCGTCTCTGACGTCACTCCGTGCCGCGCTGGGATTGGTAGAAACAGCGGGCGGGTAGCGGGGCTGGAATTGTGAAGGAGGGGTGAGCGCCGAAGCGTGAGAACTGTCTCACGAAGGGGCCGCGCACCCATTGGTCGAAGCTATTTGAACGCGTGCACCCCATTGGTCGCACGGAATTGCAAGGCGCATTCTGATTGAAGGTAATTTTGTAAACAAAGTTAAGCGTAGAAATCGTATGTGGCACTCGTACTGTCCAGAGACTAGACCAGATCCAAGAAACCAAGGGTTTGAAAGGGATCAGTGGAAAGCGAATAGATACGATATTATGTACGGAACCAAGAGGAAAATGTCTCTTGTAAGTAAGGTGAAGAATTATTTCAAAACGGACAAACCGATTAAATCTAGAGAAGGTGTTATTGTTCCACCACCCAATACTCCCGCCTCGTTCATGATGTTTGATCGAGGGTACAATACCTGTGTGTGGTTGGAAAATTGGGTGAAGTACACAAAAGATGACGGAATATTGGCTTTTCCGTTAGACGGTACTTTCAATGGTAGGATTTAATTTAATTTGAGAACCCGAATGAATGAATTGCATCCCAGACCGAGACTAACGCAGTATGAGGCATTAGAGGAATGGGAGATTGAGGCTTTTGAAAGAGAGAAACCCCGGATGGACAAAGGTCTGACCAAGTGGTACCCCAGGCTAAAACAAGAGACCAGGGATAAAAAGATGAAACAGTGGAGACAGAGTATGATTGTTGAAGGTCTGTTTCCCATGATGCCAGCATGTAACCCTTCTGTGGGAGAGAAAAAGACAGAAAAGAGTAAGCATTGGGGAGCTCTTGGGGAGTCAGACGATGAGTTGTTAGATGACATCTTTACGAGAAGTCTGCCCCCTTATAATGAGGGAGCCCGACCTTCCAGTGCAGGAGAGAATCCCCAGCGTCCATCTATTAAGGAGGAGGACAGATCCCTAAGTAGGGGAGGAGGTGGTCAGGTACTACCCTATTTTGAGAATCCCGGACCCGCGGAGGTGAGGAATATATATCCCAGAGTGCCCGTGAGCCCGGAGGAAAAATATTCCCGTGAAAAGTTCTTTTTCCCCAGACCTCTTTATGAGAACGAAGAAAAATCATCAAGTTCAGGAGTGCCCTTTTTACAGCCTCCATATGAGAAAGAGCGCAGGTCATTTGGCACCGGAACTTTGTTCCCAAAACCAAATTATGGTGGGGGACCAAGTGAAACGCATCCTACTGCCCCGAGTTTTACTCCTCACCTGACCCCACAGATGATACCTGACAGAACCTTAGGAAGGGTACTGGAAGAAAGGGAGCAAGAGGCTCTAGCTAGACAGAGAACAGAAATAATTCAGAAAATCTCCCAGTTAAACACCAGTCCTGAGGCTTTGACTATCCCGGTAACTATAGGACAGGTGGTTCCGTTATATGGGAATAATCAGGGAAGTCCAAACCCTCCAGTTATTACCCCAATCATGGCACCACCCAGACAGGAACCGATAATAATAGATGACCAGTCCAGTGAGTGCGAGTCTGAAGTTGCGTTCTTGGACCTGCCAAACAAACAGACAGGAAAAGGAATGCAGAAGAGGCCTAATCCTTTTAATACGAAAGAAATTAAAATGGAGTCAGCGTCAGGTACTAGGAGTGTCTCTCTGGTAACTCCGGAAGAAATTGAAAATTGGAGTCGTGAATTAGAAAAACAGACTCCGCAGACGAAACCTTTAGACCTCTACAAACTGAGGGTAGAAATAGAGGAATTAATGGCAGGAAATGTGGGATTAGACAGATTGAATACCTACTCTGAAGAAGAGTTGCTGTTTATGTGTAAAAGCCTTACCAGAAGTACCAGAGTGCTCCACGAAAAGCTGACAGACACTGCAGCTAGTATGGGGGTAGATATTTCAAGATCCAAGCCCTTGCAAAAACCATACCGAGCTGAATTCTCAGACAAAGATATAGAGAACTTGAATGTGTCAGGGAAAAAGTTGCAGATTAAAGAGTTGCTAGCAATTTTGCAAAAATAGGGAGACGTGGAAAGATGGAAAACAAGGTGGGCTCGAAAGAAAGATGAGGCTCGATCCAGACAAGCGACCCCTGAATTCCCTTTGAGAGAAGTAGACAAACCAGAGCAGTTGTGCCCCATGCGGGAAGTACCAGGTGGAAGGTATGTGCACGTTCCGTGGTCCAAACAGGATATTGTGTCCTTTACTAACGATTTCCCGAAATTGCGTGAAAAGCCAGTTGACTGGTACCGGCAGGTGGAAAGGTTCGTAAAGGTGCAAAAATGCCTGTGGAAGGACCTGGATGGGTTTTTCGACATTGTGGTCCCGGTCGATCTATGGACCGAGTGTAAAATAGCCATAGCCTGGCCTAGTGAGGAGTACCCGAGGGACTCTAACACAGGGGAACCATCGGTTGAAGTAATGAAAAAATATGAACAAGTAATTCAGCATTTGAAAAATAAGGTGCCAGCAAAGGAAACAGATTGGACCAGGATAGATAGAACAACGCAGGAAAGAGACGAGACAGTGCACTCCTATTATGAAAGGCTGTTGCAGGTGTTTAAAACATACAGTGGTATAGACAACATCGAGATGAAGGATATGACGCATTTTATTTACAGGTTTGTAAATGGTTTAAGGCCCGAAATTTGTCAGTGGATAAAGGATAACAAAATTTGTTGGCAGTCCAAAAAGATAGACGAGGTCCTGCGGTACGCAAAGTACTGCGAGGACGAAATGGCAGAAAAGAAAAAAGCCCTTAAGGAGAAGGTTATGTGGGCTCAAGTGAAGCTCGCAGAACAGCAGGAAAAACAGTTGAGTAACATGGTCAAAAACACTCAGAACCAAGGTCCTGGGGGTGGGGGAGGAGGTAAGCCCCGGCCCAAAATGAGCAGGGAAGAGGCTATGAAGAAATTTCCCTGCCATCAGTGCGGCGAAATTGGACACTGGCGAAACGAGTGTCCTTACTTGCCAGACGATAACCCCAAAACACCTGATTTAACTCCACAGACGCAGAAAGAAAGACCAAGAAAGACTCAACCACAGGTAAAAACGATTCAGGTGCCCTTGAGCACCAAAGCAAGTATACAAGGGAAAACAAGCAGAGGGTGATGAGGTAGAAGTCTGGGAAAGTCATGAGAACAGAAATGCAGCAACTTCGCAGTATTTGTTAAATGATACCTTTCTTTGTGATGACCAGTACTGACGGGGCCTGAGAGGGGAGGACGAGGAGTGCGTACTTGGCGCCTCCTTGCCGGTAGACCAGTCCGGACCATACATTGAAGGAAAAGTTGACGGAAATGATGTCACTTTTCTGTTGGACACTGGCGCTACCCGTTCTACTGTGAGAACAGTGGACGTTCCAAACCTACCCCTCTCGGGAGAAGCCATCCAAGTAGTGGGTGTATCTAATCAATTGATTAGTACTCCTGTTACCGAGCCCATGGAAATCTCAATTGGAAACTTTAAGGAGATGCATAGATTTGTCGTTTGTGACACCAGTCCAGTGAACTTACTGGGACGTGATTTGCTGTGCAAAATGAACTGTACCATCTTTTGCACACCAAAGGGCGTTGAAATTCAGACCCCAGATGAAGATGGCATTTATAAATTAATGTTAATCAGACCTGACTCGGAAATTAAATGAATGGCCATGCAGGACTTGCCCCAAGAACTCCAAGAAGCAGTGAAGCCAGAGGTATGGGACTTTACTGGGAAAGATGTAGGATTAATGAAAAACGTGGACCCCATACAGATAGCAATAAAGGACAATGCAGTATACCCCAATACTAAACCCTACCGAATGAATGCAGAAGTGAGAGCTGGTGTTACCCTGGAAATACAGTTACCCCGTACTCAGAAAGAGATCAGAATGTTCCTGGGAGTAATAGGATACTGCAGGCAATGGATTCTGGGATTTGCAGTCCTAGCTAGGCCCTTGATAAAAATGACCAAGAGAGGAACACCAGATATTGTGGAATGGGATGATGAAAGCTTAACAGCCTTCACAAAATTGCGGGATTGTCAGTGTACAGCACCTGCGTTGGGAATGCCAGACTATACCAAGGAATTTGCCCTGTTCTGCGACACTCGCGATAACTGTGCATTGTCAGTCCTGACACAAGACCATGGCATGACCAGAAGGCCTGTGGCATATTTCTCTGCCACCCTGGATCCCGTGGCTGCTGGATTACCAGGATGTCTGAAAGCAGTAGCTGCTACTTGCACAAGCTTAGAGCAGAGTGAGTCCATTGTCATGGGACATCCTGTAACTGTGTATGTTCCACATGGAGTGGTAATTTTGCTGACCAGAACGAAAACTCAGTATCTCACTCCTAGTCGGCTGACTAAATACGAGAGGATTCTGGTGGGTGCTGCAAATGTAAACATTGTCAGGTGCAGTATTCTGAACCCCGCCACCTTGCTCCCTGACCCAATGGATATGGAAGATGGGGAGGAGGATGAGCATAATTGCATTGATTTAACAGAATTCAACACAAAGCCACGCCCAGACATTAAAGCACCATTGCCTGTGCATGACAAGGAATTATTTGTGGATGGTTCATGTCTAACACATGAACAAGGAGGCCTGAGTGCTGCCTATGCGGTAGTCTCCTTAAACAAAATTGAAGAAGCAGGTTATCTATATAACATAAAGTCTGCACAAGTAGCCGAATTGATCGCTATGATAAAAGCTTGCCAAATTGGGAAAAACATACGCATAACAGTGTACACTGACAGTCAGTACTGTTATGGGGTTGTGCATGACTTTGGCCAGTTGTGGCTACAGAGGGAGTTCCTGACTTCATCAGGTACCCCTATTCGAAATAGAAAAGTTGTTCAAGACCTTTTAGAGGCAATCCAGTTGCCAAAGGAACTGGCAGTGGTAAAGTGTGTTGCTCATAAGAAGGGCATTGACACTGTATCACTGGGAAATGATTTTGCTGATCGAGTGGCCCAATGGTGCGCCAGAGATCGATATATCATAAATCCAAAACGAGGGGGGCCAGGAACCAGCTGCCAACTTCAAGTGTTTGAAGAAGTGCCTACATGGGATGAAGTGAGAGAGTGGCAGCAGGCGGCACCTTGGCAAGAGAGAGAGAAGTGGAAGGAAGATGGGTGTAGACCAAGACGTGTGGATGGTGTCATTATAGGCCCAACTGGTATGCCTGTGTTACCTAGACATTTACTTGGCACAATGGCGAGATTGATACATGAAGGATCACACATTGGTAGGGACGCCATGATTCTAGTGTTCCAACAGACTTGGTACAGTAAAAAGTTCAGGAAAGTAGCAGAGTCCCTCTGCCAGAGGTGCCTGTCATGTCAAAAGATGAACCCAGGCAAGAGAACAATGGTGGAACTGGGGAAAATAGGGAGGTCAGGTGGTCCCTTTGTAAGAATGCAAGTTGATTTCATCACCATGCCACGTTGTGAAGGGAAGCGATATGTCCTTGTCATGGTCTGCCTATTTTCAAAGTGGGTGGAGGCTTTCCCTACTCCCCAAAATGACGCACTGACAGTAGCTAAGTGTTTACTGAAAGAACTGATACCTAGGTTCGGGGTTCCAGTCACTATTGAATCAGATAGAGGCCGACATTTTCAGAATGAGGTAATCGACGAACTCTGTAAGGCCTTTGGAATCACACAAAAACTCCACTCTGCATATCGTCCAGAGGCTTCTGGAATAGTGGAACAAGTAAATGGAACTATCAAAAACAGACTAGCAAAACTGTGTGATGCATCTGGCATGACCTGGGTGAAGGCCCTGCCCTTGGTCCTGATGGGACTCCGAAGTGTTCCTGACCGCAAGACAGGCCTAAGTCCCCATGAAATCCTGATGGGAAGAGTGATGAGACAAGCATGGGTACCAGGAAGCAAAATTACTGATGATTTGGTGCTTGAATACTGCAAGAGATTAGGTGACCAAGTGCGTTCTATCTCTCGCCAGATCGGAGAAGACGCCATCCTCAATCCAACGACTCCTCTCCACAAACTGGTCCCTGGAGACTGGGTCAAGATAAAGAAGCATACTCGGAAGAGCTGCCTGGAGCCGAGGTGGGGAGAGAAGCGTCAGGTGATCCTGGTAACAACCACAGCAGTAAAGTGTGCAGGGGTTCCACATTGGATACACGCCAGCCACACCCAGAAGGTATTACCAGACGAAGAGCCTGAAGAAGAAGGGCGTCCAGCAGAGGACTCTGCAGGAGCCAGACCGGAAGTAGCTGACGACGTACATCCCAGTACCAGTCAAGCTGCAGGAACAGCAGACGTTGGCCCAGGAATAGTTGATAACGAACTACCAAGAGTCCAGCCTGCTGAGGGGGTCCAAGAAGCTGAGCCAGAAGTAGCTGAAGACGAGCTGCCGAGCATATGGCCAGAGGAGTGGATACCATTGATTGATCTCACCGAAGACCCCATCAGAACAAGAGAACGACTTTTGGAAGGTAGAGAGTGGACTAGAGAGGAAAAGCGAGGCACAGGCGAAGAACCTCAAGATCTTGAGATTCACATCAAAACTGAGGAAGGAGAAGGTCAGACAGGGACAGAACAAGTGATTGATACTCCTCCACTGACTCCGGATGTTGAGAAGGGACAGACTAGACATAGCGTAATAGTTCGAGCAGAAGAAAATCCAGAGATCGAAGTGCTTGAACAGGATCAGATAGGATTAGAAGAACGTGTTCAGGAAACAGAAACAGAGACATTTGAAAGGCAAACACAAAACTGTCCTGAACAAGGCCAGATTAGTAACCAGGCAGAAGAAATAGATGCTAGCCCTGGAACTAGTCAGATAGAAGAGGAAGAAACTGAAACAGAATTGCCGCAAACTAATGAAAACAAGAGGGCAAGAGAAGAAAACGAAGTCCAAGTGCCAACTAAAAGACTTAAGAAAAGAAAGCACACAGAGCCTGGCTTTGTAAAGAAATTGAGGCTAAGGATAAAGACGGTGGAAGAAAAACGTGCAGAAGAAAGGAGAAGTGCTCGCATAGCTGAGCAACAAGAGGGTACCTCCAAAAGAAGGAGTGATCGAATAAAGAGACAAAACAAAAAGTACAAGTCTCCTGAATGGACACTCGTTTTGGAAGAACTTGAAGATCTTGATATAACTGACGTAAGCGACGGAGAGCCCGTCCCTGAGTACTCTGACGAAGAAGAAGACGAGCCACCGTGAATTTGCACAAAGTAAGCTACTTGTGTAAAGACACAAAGAGGGGTCGAGAAACTTCTTCTGAGCCGAAATGTCTGATTCAAGCGTGAATGGTAGACCTAGTCGCAGTTGTTGCAAAACATGCTGCAAGGTATGTGTATGTAGTATAGTTATACTGATATTAGTTTTGATAGGACTAACAGTGTTCATTCCCTTTGCAGTGAGCAAAAATACTAACATTTACCGTACTGAAATTGTAAATACTGACAGTGAGGAGCTGACGACACAGACAGTAGCAAGACATGAGAGAGCACTAAAACAAACAAAGCAAGACTTAGAAGCATCAGATGAGGGAGGACTACATTATCATGGAGTTAAGAATAAGACACATTTAAATGTTTTCGCAAACTTGTTAATACACTATGTAGAGACTATGGAAATTGAAGATTGCTATGTCTGCATGAAGCTACCTACCTCTGTAGCTGAAGGCGTGACATACCATCACCTGCCCCTGACATATGGAATATCCTGTAGCATTTTAGCAAGCTTATTTTACAAAAGAGGACCGTTACAATACTATTACTCTAACAATGACGTGATCTTTTCTGAACTTCCTATACGTGGGAACTTGAATCCTGTACATACCAAAAGTGACGTTACTCGCTATATGGGCGAATACTTTCTGACTATAGGTAATATCGACATAGGTGACGCACACAGAGATAACTTGACCTGTTCTTTGCGTGAGCAGGAAAAGATGTTCCTGAACATGGCAGAGAAAAGGAGAATAAAAATACAAAGAAAGGCAGATGACGAAAAACAGAAAAGGCCAAAATGGGCGGAAAACATGGAAGGCACCTCAAATGGTGGGGCGGGTCCTGCTCTGTTGCTGGATTTTGAAAAGAAAGGAAAGCTATGTCTTCACCGCGAGAAGACTAGCTATTATAATAACATTTTCATTGGTTCCAGTGAATGCGAACATAATTACAAGGTAATTGGAGGTTGGGGTTTCAAAAATGGGTCAGAGCCTGTGTTTCCTGGAATTTATTATATTTGTGGGGACAAGGCTTATTTCAAATTGCCGGATCACTGGTATGGAAGCTGCTATTTTGGCATTGTCTTCCCGAAAATATACCATGTGGACAAAGTTGCTGGAAGCAGTGAAAATACTAATGGCTTAGTGCGTAGTAAAAGAGAAAGCGTAGGTGAAATTATGGGTAGTATTTTCAGTACACTGATACCTGGAGTGGGAGTGGTTCTGAACACTCACAGAATTTGCAAATTGTCCACCATAGTGGATGTGTTGTCTACTGACACAGCTCATGGATTTCTGCTGGTCAATACCGAAATGGTTGCGATCAGATCAATGGTTTTGCAGAACAGACTTGCTCTTGACACCTTATTAGCGAAAGAGGGCGGAGTCTGCCGGATGTTGAAGGCACAACATTGTTGCACTTATATTCCGGACAAAAGTGTGCAGCTCAAAAGATATGTGAAAAACATTACTAATTTGGAAAGGGAACTCAAACCACTCGAGGTTGACAGTGCCTGGAAGAGACTGGTAGATGGTCTCTCAAATGTAGGTATTGGCTTGCTAGTTTAGGTAAAAGCTTATTGTTTAAGGTACTGATGCCAATTGGAATTATAGGACTTATCCTATTCTTCATATTTGTCTGTTGCAAATGCCGTAAACACACCAGAAAACATCAAGTGAATGCCAGAGGAGTGAAACGAAGTGTGGATGAGCTTGAGCTTGAACTGGAGGAAATAAATAATCAGATCTACAAAAGGGTGAAGAATTCTCACCCTACCAAAAATGAGAAAGAGAAGTTGAACAGATTGTTGGAAGAGATAGAGCTGTATAAAGTGTGAGAAAGTTGGCATCTGGTTCCATTATTTTGTGATGATAGTAAATATCATCAAAGAGGGGATTGATGAAGCAAAGCTTCGCATATTTTGCGACTTGCCGAATTCATGAACCTCGTTTATGTGTAACAAGGTAATAATTTGTACGTCTTACTAACGTTTATTTCATGTTTAAACGAGGTCTACGAAGCTTGCCTATGTGTATTTCTAATACCATTAATTTGAGTCGATAAAATGGCCGCTGCTTTGAAATAAGTGTCTGCGCATGCGTCATTCACACTCACGTGTCCTGACGTGTCTGCAGGTTTGGAGGGAAATAGTTGCGCATGCGTAATACATAGCTTTGCCAGTAATGTGGTACTGCTCGTGCCACTGCTCTTGTGCCCGTGTATGTGTAGCTAACATTTAGACTGCATAAGTATATTTTTAGTGATAAGTTGAAAGTACAAATCCAATGATGTGTTTTCATATCGTTATTTCTATGTATTAATTTGTTTTCGCTTACTTTACATGTACTGCGGGGAATGGGGGTCTGACTGAGCCGAAAGCCATCTTGGAGGTCCTCTCTGCGCATGACCATTCGTCTGGGGAAATGACAACCTTGGCTGGTGGAACTTAGCCAGCTGGCAGGGATGGGCAAGATGCTCCTGAGAACTGACCTGCGAACCCAGCAGAACGGAGTCATGTGTCCCTATTCTGCAACAATGTAAACTTTCTCACGAGAACCCCAATCTTGCTAGGCGGTACCCAGAGATGCAAATTAGGCATCCAAATAGTGTGTTATGATTGGTGTGTTACCCAAATCCTACCTTAGGACCAATCCAAATTGAGGGATTCTGACACTTTGCAACATTGGGGGGTGGTACATTGCCCCAAAACAGTATATCTACCCTGGGTTCACCTAGGGAAATTGTCCGACTTGTCTGGTTTAGCTGACCTGTCACTGACCCAACGCACTCAATAGGTGACTGAAGATACAGAGAGCTGCGGAGCACTCTGTCCGAAATTGACCATAGACTAAGGTTCTACTGAACCTTAAAGTGCTGGCGAAGCACTTTGCTGGGAGTTCGCTGACCCAATCGGGGTCTTGATCGATAACTGCAGAGAGGGTGGAGCGCAGGCATTGCGTCCGAACTGCGGGTGCTGGTCTTGTCCTGAGCGGTCCTGTCCTGAGGGGTTCCTGTCCTGAGGTCCTGTCCTGATTCCTAATCTGAGGGTTTCCTGCCCTGTCCTGGGTGTCCATTCTGCACCTGCTGTCCTCTGAGGGGTATCCTTCCTTGAGGGTTTCCTGTCCTTAACTGACCCGTGGCCAGGGTTTGGTTTCCACACCAGTCTAGGTAAATATTGCTCAAAATCTCTTGAAAACTGCACCTTTCTATTTTCTGTCTTTTGCTTTAATAAAGACACACCTTTGCATATGTTATTTTTCCATGCTTTCCGCAACTATTGAAACGTAAAGTCATTTGCATATTTTCTCAACGTGTTCCCATGTTACCCTACCTGTTAGAAATCATATTTTGCATTGCGGTTTGTCATTTTCTGATATGGTCTAGAACGGTCTTACTTAAACTGTCTAAAGAACTTTTGCCCTGAATGCATAGCGTTACCTGTTGCATCTCATATTAGCATTTCCATGATTACCCTGACTTTATTTCTCTATAGTTATGTACTTTTCATTATCTTGGTTATTGATTGCCTTATTCTTGTAAATTTAATGCTCTCAGAGAACGAACTTTAGATAAAGATTTTAAACTTCCAGTTGTCCGTGGTCATTTACAACAGTATTGAATGTCATTTGAGTTTGTATTTTGCTGCCTTTCCTTTACAGCTAGCTCCCTGATCCGTTGAGGTCATAGGTACCCGTGTCGGTGGATGGTAAGTCGGGTACGCTGAGGAATAACAGTAGGGAATTCACACAAATTGGTAGCAGCCCGTGAAGTCACCCGGTCAATGTATATTGTGAATTGAAATATATGGGCCCGAAGCCGGAAACGGCGAAATTATTGGCTGGGTGACCTCGCGCGCTCTATCAACCCCATCCAATTAAGAGGATTTTCCTTTACCACAGTGGCGGCTGGCATGGGGCAGGTGAGTCGCACAATAAAAAAAAATTTAAAAATAAAATTAACTTACCTTGCTGCCGGGTCCCTCATCTCAACTCCTGCTCTCCGGCTCTTCCTTAGGCTTTCAAGAAGTATGAGGTAGAATAAAAACTATTCAGCCTTGGCATTCACCATGCCAACATTCAACAGCACCGGCCATGGGCTTCTGAGCAAAACTGTGGGCCCCTAGCACATATTCTTTTACAAATTAAGCACTTGGGAAAAGCAATGTTATATGAACATCTACAATAGGGGATGTATGAAGCATTGTAATAGTGGAGGAGTGACGAGCAAGTTGTATAAAATGTACTGGTGCCATTTGGCATGTGGGTGGTCCAGGTGCTTGGTGAAGAAAACCAAGGACTTAGTTAAAATTTAGCGATATGCGATATGCGACATTGGAAATATAAACTGACCACATTTAAAAAAAATTAAATGGCTAATTTAAAGAGGGTTATTCATTTTTTACAGGATTAGGCTAAAAGTACAGAAATATCCGTCCTTCAATCGACCTTGAGCTACCATCATGTGGCATTTAAACACATCACATGTGCTTTTAAGGACCCTTTGTCTGCCTGATACCACCAGCATGTTCATAGAATACAGGAGCATGCTCTCAGAGAACTCAGACTGCACCATACCTGCAGCTTGGCCTCCAATACTCTCAATCTGCCATCAGAGGCCATCAGCGTGTCCTCCTATACCTCCACCATGTGCTCAAGAGACACTAATCCTGCCCTCACACATCCTTAGCTGGTGCTAACACTCCTCCAGCCACCCCTTAGAGATGTGCTCTCAAATACCTCCAGCAGGCCTCCAACCATCCATGTTCCATATTCAAAGGCTCTCAACAAGAATTTACAGCTCACCTCCAGACACCAAGACCTGTCCTTCCAAGAGAACCAACCTGCTCTCTGAGCTGGTAAACACCAGTTCAGCCAGTCCCTATATACTGTGTGAGATGAGGTCATCTGGCCAAAAATGTCCTGGCATTCAGTAACTTGGGGTGCAGAGGGTAGGTGGCTCTTCAACCCACCTCTAGCTACTCCCATGATCTTTCCCTTTGCCCCGGATACAAGTCCAGGACACCAAAGTCCATAGTGGGATAGGGGAGTGAGAGATGCAGAAAATCACTAGTAACAAGGGACAGCCTTCTTAAAGGAAAGGGTTCAAGTGTGCTGTTCAATGAGTCACACCGCCACCATGCTCATCCCCCACCTGCATCTCACCAAACACCCCATGATCATCGGGTGATATCAAAATGTCACCCCCACTCACACCCTTTACTTTGCAACAGGGTATGCAAGCTACATGCTTCAGCATCTCTCTGGAACATGCATTTCTCCCACCAACCGAGCAGAGAAAATACACTAATTGAACTATCTTCACCCCTCAGTGGGGAGCAGGAAGAATCAGTCACCTAGTAAGCAGTTTCCTCACACTCTCTTTATCTTTTAGGCATCAAAAAGTTAATTTTTCCACTTCTGTTTATAACCATCGAAGTAAAACGTTCAGTGACACCATACATTTCAAGGCACTGTCACTAGTCCACAGGGCACTTTTGGGAACAAGTTTCTATTCTGATGAAGCTGCTGCACATTGTCCTTATCACTGAAACACATAGACCCCACCTACATATTCTGATAAGAATATGACTTTGTTTTTACTAACATTGCACCAGATTTAACATGTCATTTAACTTTATTGGTCTGTTTTGTGGACACGATTATATTGATGATCTTCCACTTTATGGTTGTTTTGACTTTTACAAACAATTTACAATGTTGTACTTGCTAAAATAATCTGTATGGTAATCTGTACTCTAAGGATGCCAATATAATATACCTGTGTGGTAATCTGTGCACCAGGGACGCCTGTATAAGTTTCAGCTCACTTACTTAGTTACTTATGCCTACAGCCCCTCCTGGGGTAAAGGCTGTCAGGAGGGCTCTCCAGTCAACTCTGTCGTGGACCTTTCTTTCGATCTGACTCCAGGTGTAGCCCATCTCCTCACAGTCCGCCTCGAAGATTCGGTGTCAGGTGTTTCTTGTCATTCCACTTTTCTTTTTTCTTTGAGAGTTCCCGGTCATGGCTTATCTGGTGGGGGTTGATGCTGGCTTGCGAAAGGTGTGACCTATCCAGCCCCAGCATCATTTCACGATTTCTTCATGGGCAGGGGGTTGGGAAGTCTTCTGCCATAGGCTGTTGCCACTGATGGTGTATGGTGAGGGGATTTGGAGGATTTTCCTCAGACAGGTGTTGATGAATGAAGGTCTGGGCTCAAAGCTAGCTATAGTTTCAGCTTCTGACCATATTTGAACCCGCTTACTCTATAAATCAGAAACCCCGCCATACTGATAATCAGGGTTCATGGCTGACTGTGACCCATGTGCCTCTGTTGTGCCTGTGAGGTTTATTTGAGGCAGATTAAGTGTGCCCAGCAAGCAGCATTGCATAATTCAGACTGGAATTCTAGTCTCTCTTACATGGTGATTCCAATAGTGTAGCTGATTTGCTGCTACTTCCCCTTTCTCATGATTCTAGAGGTTTCACACATGAAGACCAGGGTTAACCTGGCTATGTCTCTCGACCCCTCGAAGTACAGTGGTTCCCTTTTGTGTCCCAGATCATATCTTTACACTTGGATTATGCATTTCTGCTTGTGTACAGTCTGTGCCCTGAATGGGTTTTCATCAAACCTCAAAGTGTACGCAACATACCCACGCGACCGGAAACACGTTAAGTAATTATTTTTGGTGTAATACTTGATTGAAGGAAGCGTAACTAAACCTTTCACAAACAGACGTGAGTAGAAGGGACACCCCTCTGAATATGAATAGGCTAAACAGCTTCAACTGTTCTTGCTCTGCTATCACACCCTGCCTGCAACCTTGACGTCACTAAACTGCAAGGTTGCCTTGTAGAAATCACTCAACTTCTTCTCTTTCCCCTGCCTGTGGTTGGACCTCCTTATCGCGCCCACAAGAGCTGTTGTGCAGGCAGGCCAGGCTGCAGCTCAAGAGTTGTTGTGTAAGCAGGCCAGGCAGCAGCTTTAGAGCTGTTGTGTAAGCAGGCCTGGCTGCAGCTTTAGAGCTGTTGTGTAAGCAGGCCAGGCTGCAGCTCTAGAGCTGTTGTTTAAGCAGGCCAGGCCGCAGCTCAACAACTGTTGTGCAGGCAGGCCAGGCTGCAGCTCAAGAGCTGTTGTGTTAGCAGGCCAGGCCACAGCTCAGCATCTGTTGTGCAGGCAGGCCAGGTTGCAGCTCAAAAGCTGTTGTGTAAGCAGGCGAGGCCGCAGCTCAAGAGCTGTTGTGCAAGCAGATCAGGCCGCAGCTCTAGAGCTGTTGTGTAAGTAGACCAGGCTGGAGCTCTAGAGCTGTTGTGCAGGCAGGCAGGCCAGGCTGCAGCTCTAGAGCTGTTGTGTAAGCAGGCCAGGCTGCAGCTCGAGACCTGTTGTGCAAGCAGGCCAGGCTGCAGCTCAAGACCTGTTGTGTAAGCAGGCCAGGCTGCAGCTCAAGACATGTTGTGTAAGCAGGCCAGGCTGCAGCTCTAGAGCTGTTGTGTAAGCAGGCCAGGCTGCAGCTCAAGAGCTGTTGTGTAGGCAAGCCAGGCTGCAGCTCAAGAGCTGCTGTGTAGGCAATCCAGGCTGCAGTTCAAGAGCTGTTGTGTAAGCAAGCCAGGCTGCAGCCCTAGAGCTGTTGTGCAAGCAGGGCAGGCTGCAGCACAAGAGCTGTTGTGTAAGCAGGCCAGGATGCATCTCAAAAGCTGTTGTGCAGGCAGGCCAGGCTGCAGCTCCAGAGCTGTTGTTAAGCAGGCCAGGCTGCAGCTCAAGAACTGTTGTGCAAGCAGGCCAGGCTGCAGCTTTAGAGCTGTTGTGTAAGCAGGCCAGGCTGCAGCTCTAGAGCTGTTGTGCAAGCAGCCAGGCTGCAGCTCTAGAGCTGTTGTGTAAGCAGGTCAAACTGCAGCTCAAGAGCTGTTGTGTAAGCAGGCCAGGCTGCAGCTCAAGAGCTGTTGTGTAAGCAGGCCAGGCTGCAGCTCTAGGGCTGTTGTGCAAGCAGGCCATGCTGTAGCCCTAGAGCTGTTGTGCAAGCAGGGCAGGCTGCAGCTCAAGAGCTGTTGTGTAAGCAGGCCAGGCTGCAGCTCAAGAGCTGTTGTGCAGGAAGGCCAGGCTGCAGCTCCAGAGCTGTTGTTAAGCAGGCCAGGCTGCAGCTCAAGACTTGTTGTGTAAGCAGGCCAGGCTGCAGCTCAAGAACTGTTTTGCAAGCAGGCCAGGCTTCAGCTCCAGAGCTGTCGTGTAAGCAGGCCAGGCTGCAGCTCAAGAGTTGTTGTGTAAGCAGGCCAGGCAGCAGCTTTAGAGCTGTTGTGTAAGCAGGCCTGGCTGCAGCTTTAGAGCTGTTGTGTAAGCAGGCCAGGCTGCAGCTCTAGAGCTGTTGTGTAAGCAGGCCAGGCTGCAGCTCAAGAGCTGTTGTGCAAGCAGGCCAGGCTGCAGCTCAAGAGCTGTTGTGTAAGCAGGCCAGGATGCAGCTCAAGAGTTGTTGTGTAAGCAGGCCAGGATGCAGCTCAAGAGTTGTTGTGTAAGCAGGCCAGGCTGCAGCCGATGTATGACATTACAATGCATGCTTTTACATCGCATGCTTTTACATCGCAGTTTTTACAACGCATACCATTACAACGCAGAGCGCTTTTCGGTGCTGGATAGTGAATAGTTTAATTTACTATTCCAACTCCAGTCCCCGTGGACACTAGGGAAGGTGTTGGATAGTAAATTAAATCTATTCCCTATCCTAGAGCGCCCACCAGCGCAATGCGTTGTAATGGTTTGCGTTGTAAAAGTTGCGATGTAAAAGCACTGCGTGGTAAAAGTTGCGTTGTAAAGGATGTTTCCCGGCTGCAGCTCAAGAGCTGTTATGTAAGTCATTAAAATCGAAAAATAAAACCTGCATGTGGCGTATGTCAGGAGCTCACATGCAGGAACGATCCTTGGGCACAGATGTCGACAGTAGAAGATGCTACTGCGCCCCCACCCCCGTCAGGGAAGGACCACATGGGGTCGCCAAGGGCATCGTGGCCTAGAGGTTGCCGCAGGCCATGCGGCAAGGAAGGCAGGAGCCGCAGTGGCCATGCGGAAAAAATGCAATGGTGGAGAGGGCCGAGCGGAAAAGTTTGCTGGAGCCGCCGCGGGCCATGTGGCACAGAAAAGAGGGGCCACCACGGCCCACATGGAAAGGAACATTGCAGCTTCCACGGCCATGGCAGCTCAGGCATGGAGAAAATCCTTACAACAGATCCCAGTGATGTGTAATGATTCCACCCTGTGGTTGTCCATCTGTACTCTTAACTGTATTTCCTTCTTCACTAATGCTCTGATCAGATCTCACATTGGCCATGATGCTCTAGATATATAAAATAAAATAGGCAGTCAAATGTAAGTATATACAATTAAAGGCAAATGTAGGAGAAAAAGTTGATAACTTGCAAGGGAGCAGTATAAAAGAGTACTAACAGTACACGCCCATTTACTTCAGGCTCTTCCAACACAATTTCCAGTCTGAACAAAGGACTCTGGCTGAAGAGAACAGCATCTGTCTCTGCTTCAAATAAAGAGTTGCATTCCATAAACAAATGTTATGTTATGTTATGTTATGTTATCCTGATTTATTGAGCGCACAGCTGCCCCAGCAAAGGGGCGTCCTGGCGCTAGTGCAGAACTAAAACCGGACAGGAGGTGGAAAACACAACACAACGACAAAGGACTAGGGGGCTATGGGGAAGAGAAAAGTTTTAACCGCCTTCCTAAAAGCAAGAAGCTCATCGATGGCACGGATGTGGACGGGCAAGGAATTCCACAGTTTGGCGGCAAGGACTCGAAAGGAGCGGCCGCCAATCCTGGATCTTTTAAAACGGGGAACAGTGGCAAGGTGGAGAACAGAAGACCGCAAAGGACGAGCTGGAGCATAAGGAAGAATAAGTTGCTGCAGGATCTGAGGAGAAGAAAGCTTAAGGATTTTGAATGTCAAAATCAGAGATTTAAACTTTATGTAATCTATGTGTAAGGGTCAAAGTCTAGAATTTTATATGAGCCTGGACGGGTGGTCCATGAAACCTTCTTAGAATTGGTGCTGAATGGTTTTCGAAACATATGAAACTCTTTGCTCAGCAATGTTTCTATCACTTTTTTGAAATTATTTCCAGCGAGAGAGAGAAGTAATAATTTAATTTAGAGGATATGAATATTACAGCAATCTCGGTTTTATGTGGTTTTCGAAAAAATGGTACAGAGCTTAATCTAATCATGGAAAGATGTAATAATGGAGCTAACTTGTTTATCCAGTGACATTTCCTAATCAAATATGAGTCAGATTTTCACTCTGCTATTTATTTATTTATTTATTTTGTAATGCACTGGCTTGTGACATTTTGCCACTTCGAATTGGAATTTCTTTAGTAGACTCCACTTAAATATTCCCACAAGATACATATTTTTCTGGTGTTGCTTTAGAGCATTGAACAAAAAAAATCAATGTTTTTTTCTTCAAACTCGACCAGCTTGCTTACTTTCCCTCCCTCCCTCTCCACGAGCTAAGGCCCCTCCACCTCATAACTACCTGGCTTGCCGCTCGAAATGACGTGGCCCCTGATTATTCCGCCTGCTCTGCGTGATGTGACCTCGGAGCAACCTTCCTGGCCATGTTCACCCACTGACCAACATTCATGTCTCTCCCTTCACCCACATCAAGTACTGCTGCCCTTTCACATTTTATTTGGCTTTCCCTGTCTGTACTGAGGATCCTTTAATAGATTTCCTTCATATGGGAGCTGTAGGCTGTACTGTCCATCGCAGGGCCACCCCTCTAATCAGCAAGTCTTGTGTCTCTGATTTGATTTTTGAATGTTTTAAATAGAGGAGGGAATGAATGGGGTTTCTTACCAATCCAAGATGGTCGGTTTAAAAAAAAGTAAGTAAAGCTTCCCAAAACAAGGTGTCTGTTTTCACTTTAAAGTCAAAAGTGGCATCATAGACAATAAGAGCTGATCGGTTCAGTTGCTCATAGCTTCTCACTTGTTCAAGATACATCTATCAAGAACTGTGCAGTTAGCACTCCTGACATCTTGATTCTCCCTCACCCCAAGTGCTACTGCTTGAAATGTTGCTGACTCCTTCCAAATTCCTGCCCTTTGCATTTTTATTCCACATTTTCTGTTTCTAGGTGGGCCATGCTTTTTATCCCGAAATTGGATAAGCACGACAGTTTGGGCTGGACTGTTCACAGTTGAGTGGGGTCAAGACAGACTTGCATATTACTGGGTCAAAACTGAGTTGGCATGGTATTAAAAATAATGATGAATTGGAATGCAGCTCCAAGTACTTCCCGGTACAAAAGGGGGTGGTGATGGACGGAGCATCTGAATCAATCAAACACTCACACCCAGTCAAGAGATCTGGGTTTAATCCATCACCGTTCTTTAGCCCACTCTGACACCCCAGTTCAGACATGGCTATATGCAAATCAGTCTGACCCTGTGCCTCATGGGAACAGTCCAGCCCGAACTGCCAAGCCATGTCTTCCCTGGACCGGAAACAAGCTTCCGAGGACCGGTTTCTGGCATTCCAGCCGTCTTCAGCCCGGCTTGCTTGAATCCAGTGGCAAAGTGAGCAAGGGACTCACGTCTGAGCATACCCCGCCACACTTATGGCGGCCAACAACGGTACAAAAGGGGGTGGTGATGGACGGAGCATCTGAATCAATCAAACACTCACACCCAGTCAAGAGATCTGGGTTTAATCCATCACCGTTCTTTAGCCCACTCTGCCACCCCAGTTCAGATATGGCTATATGCAAATCAGTCTGACCCTGTGCCTCATGGGAACAGTCCAGCCCGAACTGCCAAGCCATGTCTTCCCTGGACCGGAAACACGCTTCCGAGGACCGGTTTCTGGCATTCCAGCCGTCTTCAGCCCGGCTTGCTTGAATCCAGTGGCAAAGTGAGCAAGGGACTCACGTCTGAGCATACCCCGCCACACTTATGGCGGCCAAAAATGGTACAAAAGGGGGTGGTGATGGACGGAGCATCTGAATCAATCAAACACTCACACCCAGTCAAGAGATCTGGGTTTAATCCATCACCGTTCTTTAACCCACTCTGCCACCCCAGTTCAGACATGGCTATAAACAAATCAGTCTGACCCTGTGCCTCATGGGAACAGTCCAGCCCGAACTGCCAAGCCATGTCTTCCCTGGACCGGAAACAAGCTTCCGAGGACCGGTTTCTGGCATTCCAGCCGTCTTCAGCCCGGCTTGCTTGAATCCAGTGGCAAAGTGAGCAAGGGACTCACGTCTGAGCATACCCCGCCACACTTATGGCGGCCAAAAACAGTACAAAAGGGGGTGGTGATGGATGGAGCATCTGAATCAATCAAACACTCACACCCAGTCAAGAGATCTGGGTTTAATCCATCACCGTTCTTTAGCCCACTCTGCCACCCCAGTTCAGACATGGCTATATGCAAATCAGTCTGACCCTGTGCCTCATGGGAACAGTCCAGCCCGAACTGCCAAGCCATGTCTTCCCTGGACCGGAAACAAGCTTCCGAGGACCGGTTTCTGGCATTCCAGCCGTCTTCAGCCCGGCTTGCTTGAATCCAGTGGCAAAGTGAGCAAGGGACTAACATCTGAGCATACCCCGCCACACTTATGGCGGCCAAAAACGGTACAAAAGGGGGTGGTGATGGACGGAGCATCTGAATCAATCAAACACTCACACCCAGTCAAGAGATCTGGGTTTAATCCATCACCGTTCTTTAGCCCACTCTGCCACCCCAGTTCAGACATGGCTATATGCAAATCAGTCTGACCCTGTGCCTCAGGGAACAGTCCAGCCCGAACTGCCAAGCCATGTCTTCCCTGGACCGGAAACAAGCTTCCGAGGACCGGTTTCTGGCATTCCAGCCGTCTTCAGCCCGGCTTGCTTGAATCCAGTGGCAAAGTGAGCAAGGGACTCACATCTGAGCATACCCCGCCACACTTATGGCGGCCAAAAACGGTACAAAAGGGGGTGGTGATGGACGGAGCATCTGAATCAATCAAACACTCACACCCAGTCAAGAGATCTGGGTTTAATCCATCACCGTTCTTTAGCCCACTCTGACACCCCAGTTCAGACATGGCTATATGCAAATCAGTCTGACCCTGTGCCTCAGGGAACAGTCCAGCCCGAACTGCCAAGCCATGTCTTCCCTGGACCGGAAACAAGCTTCCGAGGACCGGTTTCTGGCATTCCAGCCGTCTTCAGCCCGGCTTGCTTGAATCCAGTGGCAAAGTGAGCAAGGGACTCACGTCTGAGCATACCCCGCCACACTTATGGCGGCCAAAAACGGTACAAAAGGGGGTGGTGATGGACGGAGCATCTGAATCAATCAAACACTCACACCCAGTCAAGAGATCTGGGTTTAATCCATCACCGTTCTTTAGCCCACTCTGACACCCCAGTTCAGACATGGCTATATGCAAATCAGTCTGACCCTGTGCCTCATGGGAACAGTCCAGCCCGAACTGCCAAGCCATGTCTTCCCTGGACCGGAAACAAGCTTCCGAGGACCGGTTTCTGGCATTCCAGCCGTCTTCAGCCCGGCTTGCTTGAATCCAGTGGCAAAGTGAGCAAGGGACTCACGTCTGAGCATACCCCGCCACACTCCAAGTACTTCCCAGCAGCTGAGAATAATTCAGGCATTCAGTCTATCACTTAGTTGTATACTTCAGTGTGATGTCCTAATTAGAACGGAGACGTGGGTCCCATGCACACTGTGTTACTTGAACCAAGCTATACCTGACTGATGAGCCATATCAAGGGCCAAACCGTTCTTGGGTTGCTTGTGTTCCAGTTCAGGAAGGACCTGGCCTGGCATTTCGTGTTGGACTGTTCCCATTGGAGCAGTGAGAAAACTGATTTGCATATGGCTGGGCCCAAACTGCGATGGCATGGTGCGCAAAATAACAGTGGATTGGGATGTAACCTCGAATAAATATCAGTGGCTGAGATGCATTCGAGCAACGTCGCTGCTTGGATGAAAGACACCTGCCTCTAGCTCAACACAGACAAAACCGAGGTCCAAATTTTCGACAACAACCAGTCCCCCTGGGACTCCTCCAGTGGCGGCTCCTCCGCTAAGGCAGAGGAGCATCGCTCCACTGCTACTGTGCATTACTAAAAAAAATAAAAAATAAAATGATAATAACGCAATGTTATTATCATTTTATTCCTCCCTGCAGCGGCAGCATGAGGGCAGGGCTGCTCTGTTGACAGAACCTCAGGATAATCCTGGACACCAATCTCTCCGTGAGCAGAAAGATAAATGCTGTCTCCTCATTATGGTTCGACATCCTGTGAATGCTACTCAAGATTTTGAAGTGGATCCCACTGAACACCAGACAAACGGTCACCCAGGCACTTATAACAAGTAGGGTTGAGTACAGAAAGCCCTCTACATCTGAATCCCAGCCCATGTCCTACGCCGACTCCAACCCACCCAGATCGCAGCAGTTTGCCTCATCCTGAACATCCCGTGAAGTAACCACATCTCTCCACACCTCAACAATCTCCACTGGCTCCCACTCCAGGAAAGATGTCATTTCAAGTTACTCACCCACACCTACAAAGCTCTTCACAACACTGGTCCAGCTTACCTCAACCACCCCCTCAACTTCTACTAACCCAGTAGACACCTTTGATCTGCGTCCCAGGCAAAAGCACACCTCCTTTGTATCCAGAAGACCAGAAGCAGAGGAAGCTTCTTCTCATACCTCACAGCCGAGACCTGGAACAACCTCCCAAAACACCTCATAAACTCCCACATAACATACCATAACATAACATAATGTAACATACGATATAAACTAAGGCATTGCACAGAGACTCGGGAAACAAGCAAAAGACATGATCAAATGCCCTTATGGCATTTATAATTTTGCATTAGTCTCAATTGAAAGAAACATTTACAATACTCAAGAGAAAATTACTATGAAACTCACTCACCCACCTCCATTCCAAATACCTTATAAATTAAAGAACTGAAAAGAAGGTAAAAGAGAAAAAGAGAAGGGAGATTACATGTGGATATCGTTAAGTACAATTGGCGGAGACTTCTCCATCGCTGAAAATTCACTGGAGAAGGGATGTCGGGCGCAATTGCAATATTATTTAGGAGGATCAGTCTGGCAATACCAGTGTCCCAATGGATTTAGTTGGTCATCCTTAGCGGCTGTTCTCTCAATTGATGTTAGGTAAGAAGGGCGAAGGAGTATGAACCAACCCCTCTCTGGGTAAGGAGGGCGCGTTCTTGGGTTTGGTTAATTTAGATCAAAGAATTGTAATGCCCTGAGCTTCTGTGGTGTGAAACACCGATGTTGAAGCCAGGACATAATAGCTATGAGGAGATGCCATTTGTAAGTACATTTATTTTCAATATTGGCAATCCTATATGTTATTTGTTCCATGGCTATTGCATGCTTTAACATATGGAATCAGAGTGAGCTGGGTGGAGGGTGCCTGTTTCTTCCAGAAAAGGGTGACGAGCTGCTTAGATGCCTGTGACAAATGTTGAATGAGCATCCAGTCAGATCCCGTCATACCATCCATATCTCTTGGTCTCAGTCCTGGGATCAGAACTCAAGATTCAGCTGGAAGTGGTAACCTAACGTCCCTTTAATACGACACAGTATTTCATTCTAAAACATTTTGATAAGGCGCAGGGCCACTATACATGTAGAAAAGTGCCCATCTCCTGGTTGCAGCGCCAACATAGGACCGAGACAGAGGGCTACATATAATGTAATCTAACCAGGGTTACATATCATTGGTACATTACTTTATATGCTGGTTCTCTCTGGAGAAATCTTTTGAGAATTTTAGGTATATCCTTGATAGTTCCCCTCGCAAATCAACCCCTTATCAGGACTGATAAAGGTGAGTGATAATATGTTTGCAGTCTTGTATGGCACTATACTTCTTAGAAACCAGACTCTTCATACCCATGAATGTATGAACCAGTTTTTCAAAGTGTGTAAGAGGCCTTGTGGCAGCTATGATATTTAGTGGGTGGAGAGCCCAAAATGTAAGCTTACAGTTTTGAAGATGAGACTTTTCCGAAATTTTAAATTGTTGCTTTCAATGGACAAAAGATGTAATAGTTTCTCTGGAGAAAAGATCCCACTAAGCGCTACTGTCCCCTCCAGTCAATCAGGAAGTAAGATTGGGTCCAAAGCAGGTGTGAAGTCGAGGTTCAAAGGAATAGGTGTGTTTGGGAAAGGAAAGGTAGCGAGGCCTTTTTTTAACTACTATTTGGTCCCATGTGTCAAGAATAGTTTTGGTCAGAATAGCAGTATTTGTGATTTTTGGTCAAGTATATCGAGAAAGCTATGCCAGGTCCCATAGTGGGAAGCTGCTCGGTCCATATGGAACAAAAGTTTATACTCTCTCCCACCGCCCATTCTGAGATATGGCGAAGGTGTGCTGCCCAGTAATATTCCAGGGGATTAGGACACACCAGACCACTGTGATCTTTAGGGAGCATAGGAATCTTGTTAGAAATACAAGGCTTTTACCACTCTACATGAATGAGTGTATTTTGGACTGCAGTTAGGTAATATCCTATAACGATATTGGAGTTGGGAGCGCCTGAAAGAGATATAGAACTCTGGGAAGGGCATTCATTCTGATGGAATTGTTATATCCCAGCTATGACAGGAATAGTTGCTGCCATCTACTAAGGACTTCCAAAATGTTTTTGTGGACCTCTAACCAATTGGCCCTAGTCCATCCCTCGAGGTGGTTTGTGATGTTAAAGCCCAGATACCTGACTGAAGTGGTAGCCTATTGAAAGGATGTTACTGTTTGGAGGGTGGGAGGTCAGTCAGGGGGCTAGATAAATTGAGGATTTAAGATCTTCTTTTATTGATTTTGAAGTCCGACAATTGTTCAAACTATTCCGGGGCCCTTTTTGAGGATGAGAGGGAGTTGGAAGGATTAGTGAATGTGAGGAGGACATCATCTGTGAATAGCTTCACTTTATATGCTCGTCCTTTGAATGAGATGGCTGTTACTGTATGTGTTTGTCTACTTCTTATAGTCTGAGGCTCTACCACTATGGTGAAGAGGAGTGGGGAAAGCAAACACTCCTGCCTATTGCCTCTGGCTAGAGTAATGGAATGTGTGCACTGCCCACTTATCTGGATAGCCACAGTAGGCGAATCATATGCTGCCATAAATTTGTCCATCATATTGAGCCTAATGTGTAGTTTATTTAACACTACCATTAAAAAACCCAGCTCATTCAGTCGAAAGCCCTCTCTACATCAAGACAGGGTATTAGAGCTGTGATGTTGCGTCTCTGGGCTTTTTCGACCAAGTTAACGATGCATCAGATATTATCCGCTCTCTGTCTGTTTCGAACAAAGCCAACTTGGTCAGGATCAATTTATTGTTACTTTCAACTTCAGCAACTAGAGTTGCGAAGGAAGGCAGTCATAATTTCCTTCAAACCAATGCAAGTCAACTCTCTTTGTAATCGAGGCTTGCTATAGTCCCTTATAAGGTTTCCATACCGTTTCTTTCTGCCGCCTTACTGCTCACCAGAGCATAGCAAAAGGCACACTCAGTGAGGAATGTGTCAGAGTTCTGTATCTGGAAATATACAATACAGTGAGGGTGAATGAGGACATCCTAACCTGCTTCCATTTTGTCATTCAGATACTATGTACCCATTAACTCTTGGGACCCAGTTTATTTTAAATGAAATGATGGGCAGAGAAGAAGAGAGCAAATACAATATATCACACTGGGACACAACACTGAATGAAAAGGCTCACTGAACAATAGTTGGCCATGGCTGAAAACTCTTTAAATTGTGCCTAATTTACATTGGCACCTTGCCTAACAGACGACAGTGCCTCCAAAACTTTTCTGTTAAGTATATAAAATAGGAAATCATGGTTTGTCCCTGAGAAAAGTAATTTCAGAAGACGTTCTCCACACATGAAGATGTTAGATGGATTATATAAACAACTTATAGAGGCATAAATGGTGGTACAATTTCCTTTCGTGACACCTATGTGTCATGATCTGCTTTTGCTATTACCAAATGGGGATCCCCGACTTTTGTGTTTGGTGGGCGGTGCCTGTTTTCTGAAGAAGTGAAACTCATTCCAGAGACCAAGTTACAAGATAATGACTTCATGACTGCCTAGTCAAGAGTTCACTTCTTATTCTGTAGCCAATACAAATTGTACTTTACACTGTTCAGCCACTTCAAACGCGGGGTACTTAAAAGCGCTCATATGAGAGGAGTTAGTCAAAAAGTGTGTGCACGGCCCAGTGGCTGGTAGGTGATTTTCGGTGAGTAAGGGTCCTATGGGCATTCTGCAAGAAGGGGTGCACCCCATGGACATTTGTTTACTGAGAAGATTATCCTGTGGTCTAAGGGTTTCATATTTGCAAGGCTGTTTGCACACGTTTCCTTCTACCTTGCATGCCACTTCTGAAAGATTTGGTCCAAGAGTCCCTCAGATAAAAATGCGTTAGCCCTGGTTCATAGAAAGTGTGTAAATAAAGGCATAGTATTCTTACAGCTACAATATGCATAGACTTACACATCCTCTGGAGCGTTTAACCCCAATCCTCAGACTCCGAGTGGGTAGGTCATAGAAATGTATCCAAAGCATAGATTTTAAGGTGTACTCCTAGTCTGCTATCTGTGTAGTAGAGCATTGTCAGTGTCACAGAAATGTGCAAAAGCAATTTCATTTTACTTTTTTGGAGGCGGTGGGAGCAGCCATTCCATTACCATCCTGGAAAGGGAGTTACTCCTGTTCTCCAGAGAAGTAACATTCTGGGGGTGGGAAGTGACCTGCAAATTATTTTTGAACACCCACGCAAATCGTAGTTGTTCAGCAGTATTTTACTGGGCAAACTGCCATTTAGTTATTTTATTTTTAAAGTTTTATGTAGCGCGAACAAGACGACATATGGGTATCAGAGCGCTTTACAGATTGGCAGTTAAGAAGGTACAGGCAGTTGAAACCATAGCACAACCAGAACAAGAAACGAACATAACAGATCATAACAAATTGATGAAGACAAGTGTAAACTAGCAAGTCCTAGGGTGATTGGGATCTAGCCCAGAAATGTCTTCAGCAGTAGCACTTTAACTTCCATTTTGAAGGAGGCCGTGAAATTACTCAGTCTTATTTCAGGTGGCAAGGAGTTCCAAATTCTTGGTGCAATATCCGAGAATGCTCGATTGTAGGCTTTGTTTTTATGGAATTTCGGTGACTTGAGCAGTAAAGTGCTAGAGCCCCTAGATGATCTGCATCCCACAGAGAGCTGAAGTTTTTGCACAAGATATATTGGGGTGTTGAAATGTAAAGCTTTGTGTGTCATACAAGCAATTTTTACATGTATCCTTGCTTCATACGGAGCCATTTTAGTGACTTCACCTCAGACGGGATGTGATGATAATGTTTTGAGCCTGTAATGAGCCTTCCAGCGGAGTTGAGAGAGGCCCTAAGTGTCGCTGTCTTCGATCTAGGAAGGCAGCAGAGGGTTACGCTACCATAATCCAGTTTAGAGATCACTAGGGCTTGAACCGCAATCTTGAAGTCGTTGTGGGATAGGAACGTTTTATTTTCCTTAGGACGCTCAATTGGAAGTTCGCTCCTTTGGTGACAGCACTAATGTGTTTTGCATGTTCAGATGCTTATCTAGCATTATTCCCAGAGAGCTCGCTGAATCAATGCTGTTTGGAGTGCAGTTGAGAGCTGTTAGTTGATGCATTTATTCTTTGGTGTCTGGAGACTGCTTGGCTGGGGCGATAGGGAGCAATTCTGTTTTGAGAGCATTTAATTTCGGGTGATTGAGAGTCAACATACTTTACGTTTCCTGAAGTGTTGAGTTGAAGGACCTGATGTCCTCAGGGGAGAAGACTTTTAGGTACAGTTGAGTGTCTTCGGCATACAAGGGATAATGGATGTTGGAAAATTTAAGGATTTCTGTTAGAGGCTCCATGAACAGTATGAAGAGGGTGGGTGAAAGCGTGGACCCCTGTGGCACCCCTAGAAGGAGCGGAGCTGGGTTTGACAAAGCCTGATTCACCTTGAGGCTTTGTGTTCTATTGTGTAGGAATGAGGAGAACCAGTTTAGCAGAGTCCCTGATAGCCCAATCCTATGATACAGTAGATCGATAAGGGTATTATGTTTGACAGTATCAAAAGTTGATGATAGGTCAAGGAGTATCAAAAGGCATGATTAATTTATGTCTAGGATTCATAGAGCATCATCAACAATGTGGGTAAAAGCGAATGATGTGCTAGGACCTGGACGGAAGCTGGATTGGAATTGGTCCAGCAATTGGAATTGTTCAATGTCGCTAGGTCTAGGAGCTTTGCCAGAGAGTGAATGTTGAAAATTGTGATGGTTAGTATGGTCTGCCAACAGTTTTTTTTAAGGATGGGGTGACCTGCCCTGATTTAAGGCAATCCAGAATCGTACCTTGAAGCAGACAGGTGTTAACTATCTGTGTCCAAACAGGGAGTATAGAGGATCTGATCTCATTGAGGAGGTTTGATGGCAAGGGATCGGTGAAGTGGTTGGATGGTTTCAGAGGGGAAACATCCTTTACAACGAAACTTTTACAACGCAGTGCTATTACTACGAAAACCATTACAACGCATTGCACTGGGGGGCGCTCTAGGATAGGGAATAGTTTTAATTTACTATCCAACACCTTCCCTACTATCCACGGGGACTGGAGTTGGAACAGTAAATTAAACTATTCACTATCCAGCACCCCAAAGCGCTATGCGTTGTAACATCATGCGTTGTAAAAACTGCATCGTAACAGCATGCCTGGTAAAAGCATGCGTTGTAACGTCATACATCCGTTTCAGAGTGGCCAGAGTTTTGTGACTGGTGCTTTTGTCCAAATGTTTGGAATGTGCTCCAAGAAACATTATTTTTGGGGGTGCGAACCAGAATGGGCGGGGGCACCCCAGACCCAGAGGGAGGATAGGAGACAGATAGATTCTCCACAGCTGCTAGTAGATCCAGTTCCATCTTTCTTGTCTTAGTGTGGAAGAAGGCTGAAAATTCCTCACAATTGCCATGACACCCCCTTTTCTACCGTCATTTAGAAAATTACTTCAGTGCAAGATATAACTGGTAGATTACCCACGGAAATTCCCGATTCTGTGAATCAATAAGGACTTTCCCTACCCCACATGTTTTTTTTGCACATATAAATTTCGTTTGTATGTGAAAAACCTGTTGTTCAGGCTTTTGATGCATAATTGTATCCAAGTCGTATAAAAACACGCTGACAGATTAACTCTCAAACTAGTTACAACCTGCATCAGCACCCGATCCCAGAGAGGTGTAGTCCCTGAATATGTAGTAAGAATATCGTCTGACATATTGTGTCCTAAATATCATCTACAAAAATGGCAAAATATTATAATACTAGAAGATCTAAGCCCCGAGGCACAATATGTATATTAACAATATTTAGGGCATGATATTTATGTCAGGCTATATATGTATGCATACAATATTCTGACTACTACCCTCAAAGAAGAGAAACATTTAATACTAAAAGTATACAATACGTTGTTTAGTTGCTTGGCACTGTGCTATGTGAGACTGTTGTAGTGTGGTATCTCTTTAGTGCCTTGTTTTTACTCAGTATTTATTGTGCTCTTGTTATTTGTGTTTATGTCCCTGCACCCAGCCAACCCCAATATAACAGAGACAAGTTCTGATTGGCTCTGGAGCTTCTCATGTATATAGTCAGCATACGGGTTTCCTGTTTCAAATGCAGGGACTCTAACATTCCAATTGATTGGTTGGGGACAATGTTGCATCACTTGATTGGCTTAGTATTAAGAATCTGCGATTTTTATGAAGGTCGCCCATTTTACAGACTCCCTGCAGCAGTGAGCCTTCAAATGGAGCTTGTATTGACCCCTGAGAGCACAGTACTAAATTCGCCCCGATTTTTAAAACCGAACAGTCGTCCAATCTGTGTTTTCAACTGCTGCAGTATCTTTGTGTCAGACTGATAAAAGTGAGGGAACTCAGGCTCCCTCAGATAGCGGAAGTCTGCGTGTCTGCTTTGCAGCTGCCTCTTTCTTCAGATACACATCAGGCAGCAATTATGGTTATGTGTTTGGCCCCACATCTGACAAACCCCGTGACTGACACTGGAAAAGTGAGAGTTCGCGACCCAGTCCTACTTTCCATTTCTATTTTTAACTATAATTGTGACTGTTTGGTACTTTTCTTTTTGCAGTTAAATCCTTTCAATTTATGTATACATTTGTCTTCCCACTTCGGCTTACTACCCACGCTTCCCACAAATGACAAATCACATCGCTTCATAACTACTCCTCTTAATCCCCTCACATCACTACTGCTGCGGTTTAGCTATGCTTCGGCCTCTCATGTTTGGGGATTGATGCTAACCACGATGGGATGGTGTTGCCAACACTTCATACACGTGGGATGTTCAAGTAGCGCTTTACTGGTAGTAAAAAGCAGGCAGACCTTTTAAGCTTCAGCTGTACACTGAACCCACCGCTGTCTGTTCACATACAAGCCAGAACAAACAAGCATTGGCATTGCCAATAGGTCTCGCTTGTGGGACCTTATAAGTATTTAGTTTTGCAGCACAATATCCGATTATGCAACAAGGATATTGTGCTGCAAAACTAAATACTTATAAGGTCCCACAAGCGAGACCTATTGGCAATGGCAATACTTAACATATTTGTGCATTTTTATTTCCTGGTTATCTGTGGGAAATGTGGCGTATATATTAGTGTGCGCTCACAATCACAAACGCAAGTACGCATTGAAGTCCACCATCCGTGCTGTCCAAGGCAATATACATAGGACACACTTTATCACTGGCCGGGAAACCTTCCAACCTGCATATCACTCCTGTAAATTTATCCTGCCAGACCCACAGCCTCCATGGTGCAGTGGTACCGCATTCTGCTGGGGTGTTTAACCCGCCGACTGTATGCAGGAAGTGTGTGTGTGTGGAGGGGGGGGGGGTGTTTGGACGGGCATCGAAGGACCTCGAGATATTTAACTGCATCTCATCCTGGTGGGAGGTTGAGTCCCGCAGTTTCCTAGGGTGTTTAACCTCCGGACTATATGCAGAAAGTGTATGTGTGGGGGGGATGTTTGGACGGGCATCGAAGGTCCTCGAGAGATGTATGCAGGAAGTGTGTGTGTGTGTGTGTGGGGGGGGGGGGCACTGAAGTACCTCGAGACATTTCACAGCATCCCATCTCCTGGTGGGGGCGGGAGGGCAGGCGGGCTGAGCAATTTGCCGTGAGCTGAGGTGCAATTTTGCTGCCTTGAAAGGAAACAATCAGCCCCGACTGTTCACTGTAAATGAGTATGTAGATATGTTAACCCCTGCGCCGACGCTGCCTAATATCGCATATTTATGTAGAGCGCCATAGCTCATATAGAAGGGCTGTTTACCGCGTGCATTGTGTGTACCATAATCCTTACGTAACTCGTAACATCCGGTAATTCAAGGCACTTTTAAATTGGCGTGTTCCAGCCGTAACTGTATACGTGTCTTTGTAGAATAAAAAAAATATGAATGATTGATTTTCGGTGTTTAAGTGAAGATGACGGCATTGTTTGTTCTCACGCATACACGGAGCACCAGAAATGAGCAGGGCAAGAATGCTACTACCCCCTCCTCTTTTGAACGGGGTCGTGATTTTTTTGTTTAGTTCAAGGTATTTTGAAGAAAGAAAAAGAAACGCGGGAACTGAGGGAATAATGTTTGGAATAGGAAGGAAGGCAAGAAAGGGGACGGAAGACTTGAGGAATGGGAAAGAATTGAACGGAGAAGAAATTAAGGCTATAAACTGAGGGAGGGGAAGAATGAGTAGAGGAAGAGGAAGGGCCTCATTTAAAAACAAGCAAAAGCAAATGGTGGGGGCCTGAAGGAGGAGGGGGTGCGAGGGATGGGGGAAGCTGACTGCGCGCATCGATAGGTCGCGAGACCTAAAAAGCCATGTTGGAAGTAGGTGAACCTTCAAATCAGTGGGGTGTAAATCTTCAAATTACAGTGAGTAACAAAAGCCCTCCTGGCCATCACCAAAACGTTACCAAGGGATGGGATAGGGATTCGCCCGACACCAGATGAGTAAGAGAAAATGAAGCAAAATAGTGCATCTTACTTCTTTTAATGTCTTTTCTGAGACACATTGTTTTTTTAACTTTATCCTGTGGCACTCATGGAATACTCCAATATGTCATGGTTTGATGACTCCTCACCATCTTAAGGTATTAGGAATGCTTCACTCTCAAATATATTTTCTTTTTTTAATTGAAATAAGATCAAGCGCTGCATTTTATAGCACAATTTCAGTAAGAAATAGGCAACAAGCCATCGATTTTGCAGGCAACTAAACCAGAGAAACAACAGGATGGGCCACCAGATGCTATGTATGGCCATCATATGCTAGGGAGAGATCATATAGACCATTGATGGCCACCATATGGCAAATGCAGGCACGGGATGGACTCGGGGTACCAGCAATGCCCACTAGATGCAGGGGAAGGCCACCACATGACAGAGAGTGGAATCAAATGCCAGGGAAGCCCACCAATGCCAGCAAATGTTGTGGATGATCACAATATATAAAATGCAGAAATTGGCACCATCTGCCCAGGAACACCACCATATGGCTTGCTATTGTATGCCTAATGATGGTCACCAGAAGTTCAGAGATAACCACCACATGCCAATGGATCACTTTCATATGCCCCATGGTTTCCAGCATATGCCAAGAAACACCAGAGGTATGGACATTTATAAAACATCTACTCATCCCAGAGTTGAGATGCTCTCGAAAGATACTTGTCCGAACAAAAACGCCCACCTGTCCCCTTTTTGTGTCAAGAACTGAGGTGACAAATAATGCCAGCAGTCACATTATATGAAAGTGTCTCTGATGATATAAGGGTTCATATTATATTAGGGATTCTGTCAAGGCTCCTTTTTTGCCACCTTTATGCAAATCTACAAACAGGGGTTGGAAGTAGGCGGGAGTTCCAAGGTTGGAATGCCCTGTGTGTCTGTGCATACCCGAAAGCTTGAATATATGAGGGGATTCACCAGCTCCTCCCCAATCTCTTCTCACATTGGAAAAGGTTGGAAATGTACTCCTGACATAGGCATGAAGAGAATGTTTTTCATGGTGGGAAATAAGGGAGAGTCACGAAAGTGAATTTGCAACTGCACAACAGATTTTCGCATGAGCAAATATACATGTGCATATTTGCTCATGCGAAGATGGCAACCACAAAAGTTTGCTATTTCTGGAAAATTTTAATCACAAACATTCCCGTACCGCCTTCTATAAAATCTTGTGAATTCCTGCAAGTGATAACTGCACCAATGCTAGGAGATATAATTGTGTGTGCAGTTTTGTGACTTTCTTTTGGAATTCGGATCCGATCTATTTCCTTATTGACTATTGTGTTGCCTATACTGGTTTTACACAGATCCTCCATTATGTATCTTTTTTCAAATATTGGTATGAGTCAAACAGACATTACTAAATGATGCCTCAGAGAAACGTAATTTAAAGTTGCACAATAGTTTAGCGAAACCTTTTTTTTCAAGTTGCAATTTTTTTAAAGCAATCTCCAATCTTGCTTTTATGCTCGTGCGTGTATTTGCATGTAATCATGGGACAATCTGGGAGCATTATAAGTTGCCTCAAATTGTTACATTTTAGGAAGATGTGCATACTTTTTTTACTGGAACCACTGCTAGTAATGCCCCGGTTACATACCGGTAATCTTCATTACTCCAAGTCCTGGTCTTCCTCGCCACAGAAGTGACACAATGAGCTTTAGTCTTCCTACAGAAACTTGCAAGTTAAAAGTCCCATCCCTCCAATATGGCAGACTTCCTCATCCCCTCAAATGTCATAAAAAAGAAGCCCAACAAGAGCTCCTCCTGTATCCAAAAGCAAACAACAGAAATGAAGCCATACATAATAGGGTAGGGAGGGATGGGAAACTATACTGTGATGAGGTAGACCAAGACAGAGTCATGAACATTACCGGTACGTAACCGGGGCATTACCTCCTCATCTGTCTTCCTCACCACAGTAATGACACAATGAGTTGATGCCAAAGCTAGCATCTGCTTTATAAAAATATGCAAAGAAACATATACCAATGGTTGAAATTGCAACACACAGTTTAATCCACAAGTCCATATGTTCCTATACATGGCCATTAGCCCATACTCAAATGCACTACAGAAGAAGAAAAAGATACAGACACATTCCCACCAACTACCAACTTGTAATGCACCATAAAGGTATGAGGAGTAGCCCATGTGGCTGCCTTTCAGACATCCTCCATGGATACACCCCTGAAAACAGCCCAAAAGGCACACACGGATCTAGTAGATCGTCCTGGAACCCGGTTCTCCACCATCCGGTCCTGAGATTCATTAGTCAACAGAATCGTCTATTTAAATCCAGTGAATACGGGTAGAAGTCGAGGGCTTCAAACCAGTCCTCACCGGCGCAAATATTACAAAGAGATGATCCACCTTTCTGAATGGCTCTGTCCTATCTAGGTAAACCAATAAAGCCAGCTTCAGATCCAAAAGATGTAACTGGGACTCCTTCTCAGAAGGAGGACCAGGGAAAAAAACACAAGGAGCACCACTTCCGCCGACCTATGAAAATACGATACCACTTTAGGAACAAAGGTGGGGTGAGCCCTCAAAACCCCCTTATCATCCAAGAATCTCAAAAAAGGTGCAGATCTCAGAAAAGATCCCAACTCACCAATCCGCCTGGATGATGCAATGGCCACCAAGAACACAACGTTAAAGGTCAGGAGCTTCAAATCCACTGACTCGAAAGGTTGAAATGGAACCCCTTACAGGGCAAGCAGAACCAAAGGCAAATCCCACGGAGGAGCAGCCACCATCGGCATTGTCCTCTTCAATGCTAAGGATTTCAATAACCTTGACACCAGAGGTTCCACAAGATCAAAAAGAGGACTCTTAAATGCTCCAAGAGCTGCCCATCCATCCCGCAGAGTAGAATGGGCCAAACCCAACTCAAAACCATCGGACAAAAAATCCAGTACCCTCATGGGTTCTATGTCATCAGCAACCAAACTCATCTTCAAACACCAAGTACAAAAATTAGACCAGTGTTTGGAATAAGACCGTAAAGTAGAAGGGCATCGAGACTGCTGAATCAAATCTGCCACCACTGGGGAACACCTCCTGGCCATAAGACTCCACCGTTCAATAACCAGGCCTGAAGGTGCATCGACTGCAACATGTTGACAGGGAGCTGGGGACCCCTCAATGGATATGGATAACAAGGAATCTCTCAACACAGCTGAACAGGCACTTCCAACAAGAGGGGAACCACAGAAGCCTTCGCCACCCTGGAACCACCAGAATCATATGGGTCTTGTCCAATCTGATCTTCCTCAATACAGTGGGAATCAACGGAACTGGCCGAAATGCCTACAACGACCCTTGAGGCCAAATGAAGGACATCACGTCCACCCTACATACTGTCTGACAAGGAATAATCATGCAGAAGCAAGGACGCCTTGCATTTTCCAGGGAAGTGAACACATCTGTCCTCTGAGACCCAAACCTCTTCTGAAATTTCAGAAACCCATCCCACGTCAAAGACAGAGAGCTCATGGAAGGAAACGCCTAGATGAGCCTGCCTGCCACCCCGTTTTCCTTATTTGCAGACAGAAACTCCAGCTCCTGTTCCACCCAGCTGCAAATATCCTGAATCAGTCATCTGAGGGTCCTCACACTGCAGCCCCCCTAATGATCCAGATACCCCATGACCACCCCGTTGTCTGTCCTGACCTGCACACGATGATTCGACAAAGGAGGGGCAAACGCCAAGAGACCCTGAACTTGACATTAGGGATGAACTGGTTCAGCCATTTCAGATCCAGCACAGACCTGAGATCACATATACCCCTCTTCCTTTCTGCAAATGAGGCACAGGAATGATGGCTCCCTTTGCTATGAGATTTTGAACTCCATCTGTGAGGGCCTGTCTGTTTACCCCATTCAGCGGACAAGGAGTAGCACAAAAAAGATCTGGTGGAGTTTCCACAAAACCAATCCTGAAACCCTCTGCCACCACCAGATGTACCCACTGGTCTGTTACTGTCTCTACTCAGACTATGTAAAACAGAGTAATGCGAGCCCCCCCCCACCCCCACTTGGTCAACTATCATAGTCATATAGTCAGGATTTTGGTGTGGTTTGAAAAGAGGTTGCTGCCTGCTGGAACGGGGACTTGCCAGTGAAAGGGTCACGCCACCTATCATGAAAGGGCTGGTTAGATTTTCCCTGCCTGCCTGGATCAAAAGCCATCTTGTTTACCAAAATATTAGGACAGGCAGCCTTGCGATCTTCAACTGATTTATTTATCATGTCCTCCAAAGGAGGTCCTAACAACTTCACCCCGGAGAACGGAATCTTCATTAGCAAACCTTTGCTAGCAAGCTGCATCAGATTTCCATGATCTTAACCATAACTGACATTTAGCCATTATGGAAGGTCCCGCAGAAGACGCAGCCGCAACCAGGAAATCCAAAGAAATGTCCGACAACAGCCTCACCTGCTGTTCCATTACAGCCAAGGTAGGAAATATGTCCTCCCCCTGATCCATCAGTTCCGCAAGAGACTGTCTTTTAGGAATGACTGGGTCATATATGAGGAATATGCCACAGCACTTATCACATAATTAGATGTGGCAAATGCACGCTTTACCACCACACCACCCTCTTATCAACAGGGTCTGCAGGAGAAGTGCCCTCTGAAATGATCGTTCCTTGGGATGCTAACCCAGCCATCAAGGAATCAAACTTAATGGATGCCAGAAAGTTGTCCGTAAAGTCCTGCAACGGATACCTTTTAGCCAAGAATTGAGGAAAAGCATGTTTGTCTACATCCTTCCATTCATTCTCCAACACTTTCTTCATAGCTGAATCGAGCGGTAGGTATTCAGGCTCTTTACATTGGTGCTGGGAGAAGAAATCCTCACTTTCCTCCTGCAATACTGCCTCAGGAAAAAACAGGTTCTGGGAAATGTGTTGAAAGGCCTATTCAACTCAGGACCTTGCCCATATCACCCTTTAAGCTCAGCATTCTCTTCTGAGCCAGAATATGCAGGGGTCACAGCCTCCATACAAGGCCTCTTTGCTGGCCGAACAGGCGCCCTCTCATGAAAAGAAGCTGCCACCGCTCCCTGTGTTATCTGAATAACAGCCAAAGAAGGAGCCACCTCAAGAGCCCCTAGCTCCTCCACATTGTAGGATTTCTCCAACACTTTACCACCAGTCTCCATAATGCAAGCAGTAATCCACCACAGTAAGCAGTCAAAAATCTCCTGCTTACATAGATGATTGTCAATCAAAAACATGTCGCTTCCAAAGCGACATAGTTGCCAAAGCAACCGCTCCAACATACCTTGAGCCAGTGCTTAATTTGTAAAAAATGAAGTGCAGGTGCTCAAATGTTTGTCAGAGGCCACACCTACTTTCTCTGGCTCCGCCCACTTCATCCACTGGCTCCACCCACTTACTATATTGGCTCCACCCACATTTTCAACTGGCTCTGCTAAAAGTTAGAGGTAATATATATATCTGGCTGATCCGAAATTTCAGCAAGGGAGCCTTCCTCATAGTAAGGTTTTGATAGGAGGGTCCCTTGCCTTGTGAACATTTTGAAAAAGATTAACTCAAAAGTGCATTTAAAGCACAATGTTGTAATAAATTAGCTAAAATCACTAATGCATTGAAAAGGGACCATTTCAGTGCTGTATGTGCTGATTTGGTGAGAAAGGAGTACAATACTGGGGTAGGGTATGCCATTTTTAACAGTCTATGAATTCTAAGGTACAACTTTTACATAGCTTATGTGCCAAAATGAACCAAAATGTTGTTAAAACACTCTAAACGGAGAAAGTGAATAACATCATGCAATGTACTTGAATTAGTCAGTCATCATGGCACTTCCAGATACATGATACATCTGCCCTTAGCAGGCAATTCTGGCTCTGAGTCCACTAACTCTCTTGTAAAAAGGCACCTGTATTGACAGGACTGGAGGTGGTCATGGGGGGTTATTAGCACCAAAATCATCCTGTACTGATTCCACTTCCAGGCAGCCTGCAACTGCGCAACAAATAGCCAGTGAGTGCATACTGCTGGCAACAACAAACATGATTGTGCATCGATTCGTGATGATCAAACTAGCCTAAAGCCAGGGCATCAGTAACAACATTTAAGCAGTGTGACTTCCGAACATAAAAAAAGTTAATCTGTAGGCCTCACCTGCGCAGATTTATTATCCATTGCTATTTGCTTCAAAAAAAAAAAACAGCCCTTAATGTAGTAGTGTAACTTAAGTCAGTCAGAACATTTGCGCATGTTGCAGCTTGCCTGGCACAGCCCCAGGCCGAACCCCCACAGATTTTATGATATTTGAAAAGGAAGCCGAATCCTGCCCTGCCCTGTAACCTGTACTGATTTCACCCAGGCAGCCCGCAACTGCGCAACAAATAGCCAGTGAGTGCACACACAACAAACCTGATTGTGCATCGAATCGATTCGTGATGATTAAACAACTAGCCTATGCCAGGCAGGGCATTAGAAACAACAACATTTAAGCAGTGTGTGACGTGACGTCCGAACATAAAAAACTTAATCTGCAGGCCTCACCTGCGCAGATTTATTATCCAGATTGCTTAAAACCAGCCCTTTAATGTAGTGTAACTGACTGCAACAACTAACAAGTAAGAGGTAGAAGATTTGCGCACCACACGCTGCAGCTTGCCTGGTACAGCCAAGCCCCAACCCGAACCCCCACAATTTTATGAGCGTGCCCGGCCTGAAAACGAAACCGAATCCTGCCCTGGGCCTGCATCTCATCCTCTACTGCTTACAGGCAGCCCACGGCACAACTGCGTAACAAATAGCCAGGCAGACTTGACTGAGTGCACAGTTGCACACTAAACATGATCGTGGTGGTAAGTGGTCCGTGGGCTACAGAGGTGATGCGCTGGAGTTAGGGTGGGGACGTGGTATCTATGTCGGGTGAGATAGGAGGATGCGCAGACTTGGGCAGGGTGGGTGAGGTTTCACCTGGAGGACGGCGTTTGAAGGCAGAGCCTTTGAGGTGATGGTCAGTGGACAGGGTGGGGTGTAGATGGTGAATGTTGAGACAGCCTTTGACATGCTGGACTGTGAGTAGGGTGGGTGTGGTGGGGAGTGGCTCTGCTGGGTGTGTGGGAATGCCGCCTTCGAGATGCTGGACTGACTGTGAGATTGGCTAAAGAGCTGGGGGGGGGTCTGTGCGCCTCTGAGGTGCTGGTCTGTGGTCAAGGTGGCGTAGATGATGGTCTATGTAGTGGGGTGGGCTGTGGTGCTGAGGGCACAGTCCTTAAGATGGTGGTCTGTAGACTGGGTGGGTTCAGAAAACGTGCACACTGACTGGAGGCGTGGGACCGCACCTTTGAGAAGTTGATCTGTGTGGGCAGGGTGGCTGCGGGGAATGGTCTGTGGGGAAGGTGAGCTATGAAGCTCTGAACTGCGGGGCGATCTGATAGGGTGTGCATGGCCTCTGTGTGAGACATGCATTCGGTCAGCCTTAGGTGCAAAGGGTGTCTGTGAGAGGGGGGGCGGTCTTCAAGATTCGGGGGTGTGTAGCTGCGCTGTGCTGCCAGGGTGGACTCCCGTTTGGTGCCGGTGTGATGGCTTGAGTGCCCTGCTCTGACGCGGGTTTGCTGGGGGTGGTGGGGGGAGGATGGGGTGGGGCTGTTCGGGGCACTGATGTACAATGTGTGCTGGTAACGCGCCTCGTGATGGAGGGGGCACTGCCTTAGGGTTGGGTTGGTTGGCTGACCTCCTTCGGGGGCATTCGCGGACATTCACTCATTGAGAGTGGCACACGGACGGAACATCTTTGTGTGCGTGCGTTGGGAATTAGAAGGTGTGTGTGGGGATGTGCAGAAGGAGGGACGTGCAGGGGGGGTCTATGACTCAGACAGGAAGGCATGGGGAGGGCCGTGGAGCCAGGGTCTGAGGCGTTGTGCCAGCCCATGCCAGCACACCCGGTTCACCGCTGCCCACCTTCCTCCTTCTCTGCCACTTCAGGCAGTATCTGTCTATCCTCACCCCACCCCTGTGGGTTCGGTAATCAGAGCCTGGTGATACCACCTCAGAATGGAAGGGTGGGGTGTTGGAATCTGCGACCAACTCTTCCCGCCACCGGGCAGTGCCCGCGCCCTCCACACCCCCAGAAGGCACAGCAGGCACAAAGTGTTGCCAGGACAGGAGCCAAAGTATTGTGCCAAGCAACGAGTACAAAAGATGGGGCTGAAACACCGCTCCGGGCACTCCCCCCGCCCAACCCCGTTTGGTAACCAGTGCCCGCCGCCCGGTCAGACTCCAGGCAGAGCAGGCCAATCATCTACTTCTTCATGTGATAATGTTGTGTAATCAATCATGTAATGATAACATGTTACATAACGGTAACCCGCCTACCCTCCCAACCACAATGATAATAAAAAAAAAACGTAATCCTTCCTGCGCGCCTGCGGCCCCCGGCCCCGCCGCCCCAGCCCAGGCCCTGCCCAGCCCTGCCTCGCCTCGCCTCACTCACCTCACCTGCCTGAGCTGCCTGCTGCCTTATTTCGGAAATTCGGCCGGCGCCGCCGGCCTACCCCCAGCCAGGCCATCTTGTCCCTGCCTGAGGCGCTGCTGTAGCAGTGGTACTAGGTAGACGGTTGGGTCGACCAATAAGTATTAAAACCCTGGCTGACTCACTGGTCTGGCCACCACCAGTAAATTAATGATAATTTAAAAAAAAAAACGTAATCCTGCGCCTGCGGCCCCCGCCGCCCCCAGGCCCTGCCTCGCCTCGCCTCACCTCACCTCACTCACCTGCAGTGCCGCCTCAGCTGCTGCCCTGCCTGCCTTATTTCAAATTCGGCCGGCGCTGGCCTACCCCCAGGGCCAGGCCCCACCGCCCCAGGCCATCTTGTCCCTGCCTCCAGGGCAGCGCTGCTGTAGCAGTGGTAGGTAGAGTCGGTCGGTCGGTCGGGTCGACCAATCACCAATCACACACAGTGTTAAAAAACCCGACTCAAGTCACTGGTCTTCTGGCCACCACCACCAGTAAATTAATCACGCTCACTCACTTCACGCCACGGTTCATTGTTCATTCAATCAAAATTTATTTCTCACCCCACTGCCAGCAGGCCTCTGGCCCCCGCCCTGCCCTGCCTCGCTCGCCTCGCACCCAGGTCCGGTCGCCCTCACCTGCTTAGCAGTGACGGTGAGCACTCGCAGTCGCCGGCCGCTCCCAACTCCGAGTCGAGTCTCAGTCCCCCGACTGACTCCCCCACCAGCAACTTTGGAGTTTGGGCGGGCGAGGGTCGGGAAGAGGTGCGGAGTGCGGACGTGCGGTTATGCAGGAGCGGGCAGAGAGAAAATGCGCGTGCAATGCATTTGCATGCAATCATCTGCGCACGCGTCACTTCCTCTGGCGCGCACAGCCCCAACCCCCGCAGCAAAGCCCTGCCCAGTGCCTGCCACTGGCCCCTGCAAGGCTGCAAAAAGTAACAAAGTTACAATTTCCAACGGCAAGTCCCGGACTCTCCCGCCCAGGCGGCGCCGACTGGGGCCCTGATCCGCGCCGCGCCTGGGGAAGTGGAATTCATTTGAGTTGACTTCTTCTGTCTTCTTTAACTAAGTAACTCCAGTCAGTGCCACTGCCTGCCTGACAGTAATAGTAATACACAGCAGCGCCACACTCTCTGTGCCTGCCAGAGAGTCATCACCACGCACCAGTCAGTGCGCACGCAAACAGAGACACGCACGAGTCTAAAAAATGAAAATGAGGCAGAGAACAGGTGCACTTTAATGCCGAGTGATAGACCCGGCCCCCATAATTAAGTGCCGGTGCTGAGCACCGGCAAGCTCCGGCTCAAATTAAGCCCTGCCTTGAGCTCACTAAATGAAGCGTGCATGTTGATGTTTTACAATAAAATGCCATCATCGGCTGCTTGCATATACTGCTCACATCGCAGTTACTGCAATGAAGACTGGCCCACCACAGCTCGCTTATGCAGAGCGTTCAGTAGGCAACGCAACCCCCACGGAATCCTCAAGGGAGCCAAAGGAAATGCACAACTGCGCTCTCCAAAGCCCGCTCAAGCTGGGCTTCCAGGTAACGCGGAGCGCTGTGGGTGCACTTTGAGAAATAACCAACCATAAAAAAACAAAAAAGCGGTATTATCTACAAATGCCCAACAAGTAGCAAGGTCCTGAGTATGCTACAGCAATACCATGAACTCGCGGGACCCATGAGTCTGCTGTGGCAAGACCTCGATCCCCCACTTACCTGCAAATTTGAAAGAAGCAACTCGCAAAGTTCATATGGAAAAACTAAAAAAACTGAGGAGTTCTGGTTAGACTTTCTTTTTATGACATAGTAGGGGAAGAGGAAGTCGGACATATATGAGGGATGGGAGATTAGTGAGCTTACTTTTAACTTGACAGTTTCTGTAGGGAGACTAAACCTCATTGTGTCATTACTGTGGCGAGGAAGACAGATGAGGAGGTAATGCAAATGGAGCTCACAGCATTTCGTTACAGTGTTTGCTCTAACAGTGAAGGATTTTGCCTTAATGAATCATATATACAAGTTTGAACAACCTCTACTGATCTCACTCTGATGGCAAACAATCTTCTTTTGTAACTCCATACTGTGGTATTGTAAACTAGCTGTCAAAGAGGTTGTGCTAAAAGACACTGAACCTACTTGTCCAGAATGAAAACGTAGTATGATTCACCTCTAATGTCATGGGAATTGGGCTCACACATACAGCCAAAGATAGTGACATTGACAGCAATTTACATAAAGAAATACACACAAATAAACAGTCAGAAAAGCACCTAAGAATGCAGACACAGATACCCTTACGCCCTCACTTTTTTACTGGCAGCATGGTGAGAAACCCCTGCGGTGGATCCAGAACGTCCAAAACGCCGCAGCCAGACTGGTCCTAAACATCCCCCATTACAGCCACATCACACATCTGCATAAATTCCACTGGCTCCCAGTCGACAGAAGAATAACCTTCAAGCTCCTCACCCATGCATACAAGGCTCTCTACTACGTCCGACCAGCATACCTGAACCATCGCCTCTCATTCCATGCACCCACAGACCCCTCCACTCCGCCCAACTGGCACTGGCCACCGTCCCACAGATCCGCAAGAGCAGAACCAGAGGTAGATCCTTCTCCTAACTCGCTGCGAAGTCCTGGAACACCATGCCCCCCTCCTCAGGCAGTTCCCATCAATGTCCCAATTCAGGAAGGACCTCAAAACCTGGCCCTTCAAATGAACCTAGCGCTCAGATGGATCTGCAGCCCCACCCCCCATTTAGATTAGCTGTGCTTTACAAACCCTTGATTGATTAACTGAGTCACTACTACACTTTCAGGTCCCTACACAGACAGTGATGAGGACTGGGTGGGTTTGAGGATTGTGGTGTATTAGATGGCATGGTGTGCGACCTTACTGTGTAATATACTCATGAAATCATCTTGTTGGCTCCAGTCAGGTTAGTTTGAAAAACTTCTAGCTCAACCCTCGGTACCTGTGGCTTTGACAAGCAAGGCTTAAACAAAGGAACTAGTGTAAAGCATTTAGAAGCACCAAACAACAAAATAAGAAAGTCACAGATGACAAAAGAAATCTGGCACTAATTTATAAAAAGAGATTATATTTTTATGAATTTTTAGACACCAGGATGAGCAAAATCCACATGAGGGTACTGTAGAAAAATGATTTTTAAGTGAAACATAAATCTCAGCTTTTTAGTCCAAAACACAAATAAGCATCAGTAAATGTACAGTTTGTAAACTTTTTAAAAGTTTGAAAGAGTTGTGTTCTGCTACCAAGGCATGAACTGCGTGACCAATTGCAACAGGAAGATGGTCAGGGGGGCAATAAGGAGTATTTGGACAGTTACCTGGTCACCAAAGCAATCTCAAGTCCAGTTCCACAAGTCACATCAAGACCGCCAGAGACGTCAATGGAGTGGTCTTGATGCTGGGGATGGAGGATGCTGAGGATGTTGAAAGGTGGTCTGGGTGATGTGTGGTAGACAGGAGCCTTCCTTGGGTTATTCCTTTGTCCATGCGTAAGGTGGGGTAACAACATCATTAAGGGCAGTCACAGGTTTCCGCTTTCTGTCGTGTCCATGTCGCCTACCAGCTCCTCTTATTCTCTGACTCCCTATTAGGCACAGCCAATGAAAGGAGAAGGAAGGGACATGGGGGATTTCGTAGGTTGTTGCCAGGGGCTAAACAATTCACCAGAAGTAGTAGAAAATGTCCGGCATTTTACTGTCCCTGCCTTCTCACTTGCGCACACCACAAGGATTTTAGGGGGCATAGAGTGTATGGAGAACGTAATTGATTTCCTGACCTCGGTTGAAGCAATCAGTCTGCTAACAATGACAGCTGGTTTGAACCGAGTAGGAGCAGATCGCCATCAGCCTAATGGACTTGCCGCCTCTGTATTACATATGGATGTGATCACATATACAAGTCTATAAACATTTGTTCATTATAGGAGCCACGAAGATGGCTCAGAGAAATTAATCGTATGTGCTGCCGTCTGTGTGCCTTACAAGTCATAGGCCCGAATCTTGGCAGGAATGACTCTTCACTTCACGTTTCCGAGGTTGATGTATGGCATATCACTAATTTGAACAGTGGTATCTGCAGTGCTTAATTTGAGGCTGTGGTTTCCGGTGCTCGGCATCGGCACAAAATAGTCAACACTGGCACTTGTGAAGGTAGGCCACAAGGTGGCACTGTCTTGTTAATTTTGAGTAGACCACAATAACAGGTAATTATTTATTCAATATACATAAAAAATTACTATCACCTGCTGCCCGAGCCATTCTTATAGCTTTAGAGGCCTGAAATAGTCTGAAACGTCACACTCATAGGAGTGTGATGGTTAGTAGCTGTGTTGTTATTATCATTGGCAGCATGGTAGAGGCAATGTGTGGTGCACGCTGCAGTGGCCTCCTGATGAGAGCCCTGGCACTTTTTTTTTGGTACAAATTAAGCACTGGGGCCCTTATTTATGAGCCCTTTACGCCGCGGTTGCGTCACAGTTTGTGATGCTGCGGCGACGTAAAATATGTGCCACACTGTGACATAGTTACAAAGTGATGCAGATGCATTACTTTGTAAACCCATGCGCTACATTGGAAAACACTCACCTTCCCACGAGATGCACGTCGCCCCACACTTCCCATAATACCCAAGCATAACCTGTTGTCTGCAAACATCGCTAACCCACACAAGCCCTCGAACGCCACTCTTCTTCCACTTTCTTCTCCAAGTAGCCCTACTATCTACACTATTCCGACCATCTCCTCTGTCAGACCCACTCATCCACCTAAACCCTCCCGAGCACCTTCGTATAAGTACATCATCCCAATCACCCCTCATGGCCCAAGTGCCACTGTCACCAAAACAGTCTTGACAGAGCTGCGCTGTCTGCTCCACAACTGCAGATCTGCAATAAAACACAAACTTGAAATCTCCGACACCATCATACTTCACGATATTGACATGCTCTTCCTCGCAGAGACCTGGTTCAACGATACCTCTCACTCTATGTTTGATCTCCTAGTACCCACAGGCTATTCTATATTTAGAAATGACAGAATTGACAAAGTTGGGGGAGGTGTTGCAGTCATCTTTAGAAACTCCCTTCAACTTAAGGCTTTTCCTAACAGCTCCTTCCGCACTTTTGAATGCCTAGCCCTTGAACTTCAATTGCACCAGCGCTCACCCCTCAGATTCCATGCCATTTACCGCCCGCCTTGTAGCGGCCCCTCGTTTATGGAGGAACTCACTGACTTCATTAGTGACCAATTCTCGCAAAGTGATAATCAGATCTTCGTGGGTGACTTCAATCTCCAATGGGACTCGTCTCAAGACTCTTCTGCGAATTTGCTGGCCACCTTCCTCTCTGCAAACAATCTTTTCCAACACTGCACAGAAACAACACACTCTAAGGGCTCAATCCTGGACCTTGTTTTTTCGAAAACAGGCATGCTTACTATCACTACCCCTATTCATGTAGACTGGTCTGACCACCTCCTCATCCCATTTTCTCTTCACCTCACACACTCTATAACTCTCGGCCAACCTAAGAGGGCTATCTCCTGGTTCTGTGACACTAAAAATATTGACATCAGTAACCTCTGTGAATCAGCTTTGCTATCACTTCCAAGGCTAGACCCGAACCTAGTTGTTAACAAACTCACCTCCCAATGCCCCACAGTCCTTGCAGTCGAAATCAATAATGTCGCTCCTCTCCAAAGCAAAAAGAAAAGGTCCACTCCCTCAGCACCATGGTTCAACAAATCTCTCTATGAAGAAAGGAAGAACTTAAGATTCCTGGAGAAACAATGGAGACAAGCGCCCTCAACCGATAATTTGGCCACGCTTCGTTCAGCAAGATCCGAGTACCACAAGCTCATCTTCCTTGGAAAAGCGACGCACTTCAGAACCCTCCTCGACTCAGCCAAAAGTAGACCCAAAAAACTATTCGATCTCATCAAGAATCTAAACTGCTCTCCCCCAACCTCCAGGTTGGAGGATTCTACAAAGAATGCAGCGGAATTCGCTATATTCTTTGACGAAAAAGTAAAATCACTTGTGGATCAGGTCAGTCATCCTACCCCTCCAGAGGAGCACAAATCCTTAGCCATTTGGCAGAACTTTTACCCCATCTCCGAAGATGCCCTCCTCAAATGCATCCTCGAAAGAAAGCCTTCCAACCATTCTCTTGACCCCATTCCTAGTGCCATTGTCATTGACTTCTATACCGATTCTCTGTCCTATTGGACCACTTTGGTTAACCTCTCCCTCTGTCAAGGCTCCCTTCCTGTTTCCTTCAAAACTGGGCAGGTCACCCCTCTGCTTAAAAAACCCACTGCTGATGCGAACGACCTCAACAACTTCCACCCCATCACTAACCTACCTTTTCTTGCGAAAATCACAGAAAGATGTGTAGCGAAACAACTCTCTCGTCATATCAAGGACAATGATCTCCTTGACAATTTCCAGTCCGGCTTCATTCAAAACTGCAGCACTGAAACAGCCCTGCTGCAAGTGATTGATGATGCGCTGCGGATACTCGATTCTGGGGTGTCTAGTCTTCTTATTCTCCTTGACCTTTCTGCAGCCTTTGACACTGTCAATCACAACACTCTCCTTAACACTCTTCAACAGAGAATGGGCATGGAGGGCACTGTGCTTAATTGGTTTGCTTCCTTCCTCTCTGATAGAACCCAAATGATCAAAATAGCGAATAGTCTTTCATCTCCTTTGGCGGTAGGTCAAGGTGTTCCTCAAGGCTCTATACTTGCACCCACATTGTTTAATCTCTATTTAGAACCATTGGGAAATCTCCTAAGCAAATCCGGGATCCACTATCCTCTCTATGCGGACGACACTCAAATCTACCTCAAGGTTGCCTCCACTCACGATCTCTCCATCCTAAGCTCTACTCTCGACTCCATTCAAAACTGGATGTTAACTCATTAACTGATTCTGAATCCCTCTAAAACTGAATTCCTCCTCCTCTCCTCCTCACTTTCTCCTCCCCCGGTTCAAGCATGGATGGATCACATGAATCTACTTAACAATAAACCCATCACTGTCGACAGCGCAAAATCCCTTGGTGTCATACTTGACACAATACTCAATTTACTCTCCGTCATAAATTCCATTGCAAAGTCTGCTCGATACCAACTGCGCCTTCTTTGGGGTATTCGTTCCTTCTTCCCGGAGCATGACCTTAAAACCCTGGACCAATTGCTGGTTCTCTCCAGGCTGGACTGCTGCAACTCTCTTCTTACTGGCCTCCCCAAATCCCACCTGTCCCCCCTTAAATCTGTTCTCCATTCAGCAGCTTGTTTCATATATGGGGCCAAAAGAAGCGACCACATCACACCCATTTTATTCACCCTCTGTTGGCTTTCCATCGAGGCAATTTCTATCTACAAGACTGCCTGTATCACCCACAAAGCCTTGCACTCCTCCTCTCCTCGCTACCTGGCGAATAAACTTAAACTCTCTGGAGGCTCTAGACCATCAAGTAATGCGGAAAATCTATTGCTTGAACCTCCCACTTTCAAGAAGGAACGGTCGATGGCCCAATCCTTTTCAGGCAACGCGGTGAGAATCTGGAACTCACTTCCGCCTCAGCTCCGGACCGCCACCTCTTCCCAGGCCTACAAAACTGACCTCAAATCTCTCCTCCTTCAAAGACACTTCCAAATTTAATTCACGCCCTCTCTATTATCTGAAGGAAGCCCTTCCATTATAGGAAATTCTGTTCTACATGACTATAGAAGTGCCTTCCCAATTTGTTCTTGTGGTTTGAGAGTCTGCCATTTATTGCAGTATTATACTTCTACTTGTATTGTGTACTCCTTTGTAACATGCACACGTCACTTTCTCTCTTGTAATGTATCGTTTGTTACCTCTTGTATTTTGTTTGCTTTTGATACATGCACAATTGTCACCATTGCCTCATGTAACGTAACGTTTGTTTGTGTGTTTGAGTATCTGCCATTTAGTGCAGTATTATACCTCTATTTGTTCTTTGTACGCTTTTGTAACATACACACGTCACTTTTTTCCTCTTGTAACGTATCGTTTGCTACCTCTTGTATTTTTTTTGCTCGATACATGCACAATTGTCACTATTGTCTTATGTAACATAACGTTTGCTTTTGTAACATGCTCACTTGTAATTTTTCCTCATGTTTCACTACTGTTCCTATTGTGAAGCGCTCTGACACCTTTGAGTAAAGTCTGCGCTATATAAAAACGCATGAAATAAATAAATAAATACATTGTACCTGTGTCAGGTACAATGTATGCAGCACAGGTGTAATGTATGCAGGGTTGTCGTTTCCCTGCAAAAAAGGCTTGTAGAAGTGTTGCAGTGAAATCCATGAGATTTCACTGTGACCTTTCTAGGACGCCACTGCGTAAAATCCTTACGCCTGCCTCACAGCAGGTGTAAGACCGACGCAGGTCCTTTCACATGGGGCATGCCCCATGCGAAAGGACACATCATTGCTGGAGTTGAATCTTTTTTCAGACACATCCCAGAAATGCAACATGTTTGTGCCTACAGATAAGTCAGGAATACTGATGTATCTGCAAATCCTTGTGACATGGAGCGTCGTACAGTTGATATGGCGCATCCATTGTGTCGCAAGGAGGGCGCACTGAAAAGTGTCACATCACTGTTTTCATGTAGCGATGGGACACTTTTCATAAATAAGGCCCTGGGTATCTCTTAGGGTGTCAGGAAACTGCAGAAGCAGGAGTTATGCAAAACAAAGTTATTCATATTATATAGATGATATCACTTAGCACATTCATGGGCTCTTGGGGCCTCATTTATGAGGCTGTGCGTCACTTTTACACCGCCGGTGCGTCACTTTTTGTGACGCACCAGTGGCGTAAAAAATGCGCCTTGTTGCGCCATATTTACAAAGTGACGCATCTAGGTAGATGCGTCACTTTGTAAACCCCTGTGCCACATTATACCTGCGCCAGGTATAATGTATGCAAGGGGGGTGTATTGACGCAAGGAAGGGTTGTAGAAGTGACGCAGTGAAATCTATGAGATTTCACTGCGTCACTTTTAGGACGCCGTTGCGTCAAAATCTTGCGCCTGCCTCACAGCAGGCGTAAGACTGACGAAGGCCCTTTCACACTTTTGTGACACACTCCAGCAATGCGTCACTTTTGCGCTTACAGATACGTCAGAAATACTGACGTATCTGTAACTCCTTGCGACATGATGCGTCATACATTAATTAAATATGACGCATCAGGAATGTCGCAAGGAGTGTGCACTGAGAAGTGACGCATCGCTGCTTCCACGCAGCGATGCGTCATTTCTCATAAATGAGGCCCTTGATGTTTACTTGTGCTTTACCTCTGACTGCTTTCTGTTTTTTATAAAAATGTATAAAATATTTGAAAGAAAAAAAAAGACATTGGGCCAAGTCTTTTAATATATAGGTTCATTTTATCTCAGCTCACATGCCTGCCTTTCCAGTTTTCCCAATGACCGCGGTACAGCACGTCCCTCTGAGAAGGAAAGCTGACCTCTGGCGGGAGGAGGCTTAAAAGGGCGCCATGTTCAGTTGAAACTGAAAGCTGCCTTTGGCAGCAGTAAAGCCACTTATGTGTCCGACCCGATGCCAAAAGCCATTACGTAAATAATTAACCACTAGAAGGATAAAACAGAAGAATGTTAATCGGGTTCACATCCAGCCCGTCTTCCCAGCTCTTGGCTGAACGTATTCATTACGAGGGGAGATTGAGCGAGAGAGATTTGCTGCTTAAGAGACGTGCCCGAGCAGGCAAGAATGTACAGAGCTGTGCGAACGGGTTCACACAGGCAAGGTCGAAGCTGACTTCCAGGGGGAACATGGGACTAGATTTTATTCAGCCAGGTACGCACACTAGGTATATCTTGTACAAATTAAATATAAAACGTACCAAACAGAGGAGTACATAACGTGTATCTATAAAGCGCCGATTACCTGTGTGCATCTTGGCACCGAATAACATACGTTTATTGTTACCCAGCTCAATTGTACTCATTTTATCCACCTCAGAAGGATGAAAGGCTGAGTGGACCCGCTGGGATTTAAACCTGTGACCATGGGTTCAAAGGCAGATCCTTACAATGGAGCACTAGTCCACCAAGTCACCAGACCGGGCTTTATGTGGGAGGGGTAAGTGACAAGTTTTCCAGTAACTGAAATTTGTTTTTTTAGTTCGAGCCTGGGCAGTGCATGCGCTGCTCTGTGAGGCATGCTGTATTCAGGTAGGGACTTGATGCTCCGCCCAGTCTCTGCCTATATTTTTCATTGGCATGTGTCACTGTCCACTGTAAACTGTGGCTGTTCATTGGTCAATAGGCTTAGTAGTCCCTCCTTAGTACCGTCTTGTCTCATTTTGTAACTTCCAATGGTGACACCCCCTGTTACATGTGTTGTTACTCGGTAGGCTTTAAATGCAGCCTACAAGCACTATTTTCTCAAATAGCTGTGTCATGCCTACTGTTGCAGGCAGGACACGCTCTCTCCTAACGCTTTAAAAAAAAAAAAAAGAATTATAGCATGGGCGCCAAACGCATTTGTAATGTTAAAGGTCGCGCATTTGCCCTAGTCTAAGCTATTGGTATTGTAAATGACAATACCTTTTACTTATCTGTTTTAAAATCAACAGATGAATAAAAGACATTGGCATAAATGCCAATAGCTTAAACTCTCGTAAATGCGAGACTTATTGCATTGCAAATGCTTGTTGTTTATATGGTATGGCTAAAAGAGCATTTAATGCCCTTTATTTTGATTTTGGTATTATTTTACTCTGAGGAATGTTTTAAAAAACATTAAGGAAGTGGTGCATTTGAAGTACTTAGTGCCAGGACAGGAACATGGACCAGAACTGGATAGGATTGTTTAGGGTGCTTGGGCTCTCCGCACTGGAATTTCTGTAAACTGTGGGACAGTTGATATGTTTTGAAGCACAATAGTTTAGTAAAAAGGTGTTAGAATGCAAAATCAATTTAGCTGGAATCAGATGCATCCCTAAAAATATTTTTGAGGGAAAACGAGGGTCAATTTGTGTCTTTTAAACCACATGAGGCTAGTTACTGTGGTGAAAAGTAGACGAAATGTAAATATAATTTTACAGGTGGGCTTGAGGTTCACCTTTTCAAGAATTTTGGGGAAAATATGTAGAAAATGCTTAGTTTTAAATCATATTTGGCCAGTGATTTTAGTTACAAACGAAAATAATTTAATTATAGCTAATTTGTGTTGGGTGGTTGGAGTCTGTTACCTAAGGAATTGTTGAGATGAATGGTGCATTTTTAAGCGCTAACGACCAAATAGCATTAATGGATGCTGGGCCAATTTCAAACGAATTATGAAAAAGTGATGCCACGGTATTTCCTTCACAAAATTAATAATTACGAGGAGAAAAACAATTAATTATTTGTCTCATCACAACATAAATTGTATGATATATTTCTTTATTCTATTTGTCGTTCATCCATTGGTTATTACCAATAGATACAAAAATTAAACACAGAAAAAGTACAACAAAACAAAAAATTCAATTAGTCAATTCTTTTTTTACGCGTTGTTTTTACAAATCAGCAAACCAAACAATATTTAATCTTGTAAGGAATGACGTGACAAGTAGTCCAAATGTCCTATTGTTGAGGACCCTTAATCCAAGGGTTGTGTGAGAAGCCCAATGATATTATTTACAAGGAAAGAATGGCAATGTCTTTTCTTAGCCTGATTTCCTTTTCGAACACCAGAAACGACTGGGAGCAAAAAGCAGCCAAACAGGTTTTTGTGGCTTCAAAACCAAATAATGCTCCTGGTAAATAAATCCACACAATCTCCAACTCAATAATGGTGTCGAAATTAATAATAACTGCCGACGCGTTTCGGCCTTTCAAACAGTTTTAGGCCTCATCAGGACAAAGGGCAACAAAGTTCATTTATATGATCCAAAAAGTTATTATCCAATAACACAAATCACTTTGGGAAACAGTAGTCCAATCTTTGGATTCACGGAGACTAGTAGGAGACTTTGGCTCGTATTTCCAATATTGATGAGGGTTTACACTCCCCGCATATGCTGGTGATTGGATCACAGGTTTGTGATTAAGATAAAAGTGATATCTGGATAAGCACAGGTGTGCTGGATATAGGAATTTCTCCTTGGCGGGCTCACATTTCCAAATTAATTCTCAGCAATGGACTACTGTTTCCCAAAGTGATTTGTGTTATTGGATAATAACTTTTTGGATCATATAAATGAACTTTGTTGCCCTTTGTCCTGATGAGGCCTAAAACTGTTTGAAAGGCCGAAACACGTCGACAGTTATTATTAATTTCGACACCATTATTGAGTTGGAGATTGTGTGGATTTATTTACCAGGAGCATTATTTGGTTTTGAAGCCACAAAAACCTGTTTGGCTGCTTTTTGCTCCCAGTCGTTTTTGGTGTTCGAAAAGGAAATCAGGCTAAGAAAAGACATTGCCATTCTTTCCTTGTAAATAATATCATTGGGCTTCTCACACAACCCTTGGATTAAGGGTCCTCAACAATAGGACATTTGGACTACTTGTCACGTCATTCCTTACAAGATTAAATATTGTTTAAGTTTGCTGATTTGTAAAAACAACGCGTAAAAAAAGAATTGACAAATTGAATTTTTTGTTTTGTTGTACTTTTTCTGTGTTTAATTTTTGTATATATTGGTAATAACCAATGGATGAACGACAAATAGAATAAAGAAATATATCATACAATTTATGTTGTGATGAGACAAATAATTAATTGTTTTTGTCCTCGTAATTATTAATTTTGTGAAGGAAATACCGTGGCATCACTTTTTCATAATTCGTTATCTTTACCCAGAAGCCTTTGTGTTTACCGGGTACCCCCTGTTATTAATAATGGGCCAATTTCAAAGGTAGTTCTAAAGCCATGGGCACTGTGGGAAAAAGGGTCCACTTTTACTGTGAGTGGGCCTCACTACTCGAGTCTTATTCATGGTAAATTCACAGAAATTGGATTGAGAGTGCTCACTGCCAGTGTGCACCTTTTAAGACCCTTGCTGAGAAGCTAGGGTAAGAGGCTGTGGACTGCTTACATCTGAACACGTACGCGGCAGTGTGTGTTCACGTGTGCAGGCTGGGGGACCCTATATGGTACCCCTAGATCTTCTGTGGACGGACCCCTGACTCCGCTGCTGAAACGCAGGTGCCTGGCAAGATGGTCAGGAGACCTCGGGCGTGTGGCACTAAGACATTCAGCTTGCTGGCTCTGGAGGGACTGTGGAAGACCCCCTCCTCCCTCCCGCCCCACCCCCCCATCAGAAGAGTGCCTCAAGCGTGCAGGCGGAGGACAGGTCTGGTTCAGGGATCCAGAAATGTTCCTGATGGCTGGGGTTGTCGCTCAGGAGCAAAATGAGCCCAAGACCATGGCAAGAAGTTCTCCAAAGTCTGAGAAACGACCTGGTCCCTACAGGAGGACCGGGCCCAGAATGAAACACGTGGCACTTTACTGCGATTTCCTGAAAATTCCCGCAGGGTAGGTGAGGGTCCCTGGGCCTTGATGCAACATCCATTGCTATACATATTATAGAGAGGGCTTCCAATCCCCATCCCTGAGCACAATTTTGCCCCTCTCTCCTTGGGGCCTGGCGCACTATAAAAGGGGCCACATCTCCTGGTACCAAAGCAATTGGTGGTTGAGTTGCCAGCCCCTTCACCTCCGTGTCTGAGTGGAGCAGAGCGTTCTGTCCTCTAGTTCCCCTAGCTATGCTCCTCACGAGCATTCCGTCCTCTAGTTCCCCTACCTATGCTCCTCATGAGCATTCCGTCCTCTCGTTCCCCTGCCTATGCTCCTCACGTGCAGTGGAAGTGCACAGCTCCTGTCCACGGGAGCAGAAGAGAAACAGTAGTTGGGATTGGCAGGGCCTTCAGCCTTCCCTCGCAGCCCCAATGAAAAACCAGGCTGGAGAAGCCCCAGGTGGGATAGGGGCTGCCAGAAATAACCCAAAAAAAGGGTGGCACAAGGCTACTTCAAACAACAAAGCCTACAAAGCAAGAAGCAATGGTTGCTACAAAAATAGGCAAGCTGCTGGGGCTGAGTTCCCCATAAGCCACAGGGAAGGCTGGCTATGTGCATATTCTTTTGCGGTGGTGCCTCAGGAGGGGCAGGAGCACCACTAACATTGCTTTCAAAGGCGGATTGGGGGGCTGCAGGAAGTACAGCACACCTCAAAGAATTTTCCTAAAGTAACCCTACCTCTCAAGATCCTAAATCCCTGATCCTGGGAGAGGTTTTGCCTACATCCCAGCTCTTCATGAGCCCCTGCTTGTGCATATTGTGTTGGGGGGGGGGACAAGGAACTCTAGTGGTATTTTCTGGAATGCACTAGCAGTCTAATAAATGTAAAAGAAAGACTTGATGACTTAGGTTTTTCAATTTGAATGCTTTATTAACAATGTTAATGGTTGATATAATCTAATGAATGGTATAGAATGTGGGCATCAGCCCCATTGACTTCAATGGAGGGTTATAACTTGCATTGTTTATTAGTACTGTCCCAATTAATTTTAATGGTATTGCAATGTTGGCATATAAAATGTGGCTGCTTTTACTGATGTGGTTGCATCTTGACAACATCGGCGGCCCCATCCTAAGGAGGAGGAGCGCCGCCCCATTTCTCTTTGAGCAATGGAAAAAGGAAAAATAAAATGATAATAACACAATGTTATTATCATTTTATTTTTCCAAGGCAGTTTTACAGGGCATAGCGGGCGGAGCTGGGCTGTCGTCACAGCCAGGGGGAAGAGTGGTTGAGGAACTTAGTGCGCATGATGGTTTCGCTTGCTGTCTTGGGCCGGCCAAACAGTCATGCGCACTTAGCATGTTCTCTACCAGGCTTTAATGCACAGCCTGGGTGGAGAACATACACAGGCTCTCACTCCCTCTCTGAGCGCCGAACCATGCTGCTCTGACCAATCACGATGCTGCTGTCATGTTGGTGATAGCAGCGTCGTTATTGGCTTAGGGAAGCCTGTGTGTATCCGGTCTGGGAGGAACAGAAGAGGACAGAGAAGCGATGGTGGCCTGTAGCCAGTTAAGTAATATTTTATAAATTTTTATACAGCAGACCAGGGCGGAACTCCACGTGTACTTGCACCCCCTATGCAGTTGCCTAACATTCATGGCTATCTCAGTGTGTTTTGGAGCCAAAGACATGGCATATACTTTGCCCTTTCAACCTCTATGTTATGGGTTACAATCCATAGCACCTATTAAACACAACAATGCCGCACCTTGATGGATCCTCGAACAGCCCTACTAACTGTTATTGCTCGGGACCCACCACAAAATTGCCTTCCTTTATTAACAAAACATTTAATGGTTCAGTAATAGTTAAAAAGCCTAGAGCAAACCATCTGGAATACTTGCAAAGGAAATGATCCTTAATGTGAGGCATTTCTGTAAAAGGTTGTATTGGACACGAAATAAGTTTAAATCACATTGGCTGTAAAAATTCTGTGCTCCTTCCGTTAAATAATTTGACTTGTCTTGCCTTAATATCATATGACTTTTTGTTGATAATGATGACATGATCCGCCACAAATTCAGTAAAAATTAAACAAAACAAAAAGTGGAACAAAACAGAAATACATTTTTGGAAGACTGAGGCAACTGAGGCCAACCCAAGTGATAACCTAAAATGCTGATAAACTCTGTCAAGAGTCACACATGTGAATAATGGCCCTAGGCTCTGAGGCAAGCTTACTGAGTTAATCAGTAGCTCTTAAATCAATTGCTGAAAAATACTTTACCTCCATCCTCTCAAATGTAGCTATCATTAGCTGGACTGTGGGAAGAGGGTGGTGTTCGGAAAAATCCCAATTAATAATTAATGACTATTTAGTGCCATGAATAATTTTCACTTGAAATTAATTTGCTGCACTCAACAGAACAGGGTTTCCTTAAATTGGCTAGAATAGGCCATGGCTCCATCTTGCAATTAAAAATGTGACCATATTTGTATTACTAATGTCTCCACAAGCATCAAAATGTGTACTGAAACATTATAGTATGCAATATGTATTATGACTGTGTCATTACCTTCCAAAATAAGATGTTGTTCTTTGGAAACTCTTGAGAATGCTTTCCTCCCACAATGTTGCTGTTCAAGGATCTTCCTGTACTTGAAGCGTAGTTAGCCTATTGCCTGCATAAGCCTGTCATTGCTTTACATGCAACAAGATTTGTACTGTGACATCCAATGTCATTAAGCCAAATGGGGTCTAATTATTATCAATTGAGGTCGTATTAAGTGCTGTTGCATTTTATTCTGTATTTTGCTGATCCTATGACTCTTTTTGCTCACCCCATGTTGACTGTATGATATGACTCTGTACTTTGCTATGAAAGGGGGCTCGTTTTGGAGATGAGCCAGAGTACATTGTCTTATTCTTAGAGAGCCAACTTATTGCTGAATCTGGCTATTTATTTTTGCATCATGCAAATACCTGTATATGAGATCATTTTTAGCTGATTAGTCATATTTTTTCCTACCGAAAAATAACCTTTATACATTTAGTAAACCTTCATGTTTAACAACTTAATTCTGTCTCCAGAAGGCTAATTCTGATTATGCTATTTGATTTATTTACAACCCTATTTATATTTTTTTGAGGACAACATTGCGCTCGATTAACCCGTTTGACGCGGCCGCGATTTCGCTTCAGTGCGGCACTTCCACAAAACGGGCGGGCCGCGTCGGCCGTTAGACGTGCGCAGCAGTACGAAGGTAGTGCCCGCGACGTCTAACGGCCGACGGCAGCACTTAAAGGGTTATGCATAGGTGCTTTATCTTTAGATTATCTGATAACAGCTTTATCAATGGCAAACATCACAAATGTTTTTATTAAGGGACCTTACATCCGCACATAAATGTAATTTTTCTGTTTTAGCTATAGCAATAAAAAATCTTTCAAACTGCATTTGTAAAGCACAACACGGTCACCCCTAGGGGTATCTGGGAGCTGTGTCTTCGTCGAAGAGCCAGGTCTTGAGTCTCTTTCTAAAGTCTGCCAGTGAGGGGGCTTTATGGAGCTGGAGGGGAAGGTCGGTCCAGATTTTGGTAGCGACAACACAAACATGAGGAATCCATCTGTTCTAGAATCCAGTCCTGGCACATATGGTTTGACAATGCAAATAAATCATCCCTGACCGCCAAGGGTACAGTACATGGCTCTGAATGTAATTCGTACTGTGCTGCATGACTTTTCCAACTAATGTTGTGTGTCAACTTTCTTCTCGTATTATGGAAAACACCCATAACACCCTCTGGTACGGCCTTGGTACTGTTGCCAGAAAGGAGATAAATCTATTGCTGAGCACATGGAATAAGCTTGATTGCTCTGTTGATACCAACTCAAAACATGTTTTTGATCCTTCCAGCCCATGAATACCAAACCAATAATACTACAATTCTCAATTACAGTTTCACCAATAATGTAACACAGAAAATCTATGTTATTACCTACGTATGAAGGTGATCTGCTTTACTACTGGCCTGGTCAAATATTATAGAAATTGATACCCGAAACACTTGTAAATGTGTAAATGGAGAACCAAAATCTGTCATAATCTCATACCAGTAGCGGCTGCTACCGAATCGGAGTGTGTGTGTGTGGGGGGGGGAGGGGGCGAGGGGGGGGGGAAGCGAAGGGGGAAGGGAAATGGGAATTACAAAAAATCCCACTTACCTGGATGCTGTCGACCAGTCGGCTGGCCAGCACCTCTCCTCCATCCTCTTCTCTTCTCCCAGGGCAGCAGGAAGGATGCAGCCTCCGAACTCCCCTGACCAATCACAACACTGCCTTACAACAGCGTTGTGATAGGTCTGAGCACCATGGTTCGGCACTCAGACAGGGGCTGGGAGGCTGGGCATGTTCTCCACCCAGGCCGTAATGCAGCCTGGGTGGAGAACATGCAAAGTGTGCATGACATTTTGGCCGGCCCAAGACGGCCAGCCAAAATGTCATGCGCAATTAGGAAGAGCCTACCACTCCACCCCCAGCCTTGAAACAGCCCAGCCCCGCTCCAACCCACAACCAACTGAGCCAGTACGCTTAAATAAAATGATAATAAAGTTATCATCATTTTTATTTTCCGTTTTTAATTGCTCAGTGGGGCGATGGATCTCCACCTTAGTGTATGAGCCACCACTGCCTCATATGTGTTCATCTGGAGTTTCAAAACGCATTGAGAGTTGTACTCCTCATTATCCCAATCATTCCATTGACCTCATCTATACTAAACATAGGATTTTCCATTTCACATTCTTTTTCTGAACTCAATTCACCTTCATGTTTTTTGAAAAGTGCTCTATGCTTAGTGCGTTATACAGCTTATGGTTGGCCGTATGAAATCCTGAACCATCTCCATAATACCCACCTCTGTTTCTAGTTTTATTGCTAACACATGGGGCCTTATTTACAATAAAGTAACGCAGAGCGGTGCCACAAGCCATTTGGCTGCGCTGTGCTGCGTTACTTTCAGAGCACAAGAATGTGTCATATTTGCAACAATATGATGGATCCCTGTACTCTCCCCAGCACTGGCACACAAGTGGCTGCCATGCATCAACGCAGGCACCCTTGTCCCACGGTGCAAGAGTGCCTGCGTTGCAGAATGATTGTTTTTGTGCAGGAAGGGCACAAAAACAATCACAAGAGGTATGAATTTTTAAAGAATAAACTGTAAAATTGCACTTAGAGCAATATGGCTTGCTTTGGATATCTAGTCGCAAAAGACCGGGGCAAAGTCAAAAGTTCAGGCCGACAGCAATGGTGCACAGGACCAGATACAGGGACCAAGTGAGGGCTGCTGAACAAAAGTACCCTGTTCTTGACTGCATCAAAGTTGCAGATGTGGGTCACTGCCGAAGCAATGTGTCGGTGTCGATCCACGCAGTGAGGGCAATGTGCCAGCCCTGATCCGTGCAGCAGTGACTATGCATTGGCTACGATGAGCGAAGAGCTGCAATGCGGATATTCGGCCTCATCGTCGAGGATGCCGTCGATGGAGGTCCAGTGACCTTGTACAGTTTTGGTTCCGAAGGTGATGTGTCGACCCATGCAGTGAGGTTGATGTGCCGGTTCTGGTCACGTAACAGGAGCGATGCACTGGTACGCTACAAGCAGCAGGAGCGATGCGCCGGTTCTGATCCACGCAACAAGGGCCAATGCGCTGGTTCCGACCACGCAACGGTGCCGATGCTCCGGTATGACAGGGGATGTGTGGGTTTTGTCGAAGCACCTTAGTCCAGGTGCAAAAGTGGGTACATTGGAAGCCTTTTATGTCCCTGAGAGTTCAGATCAGGAGGCCAACCAGCTAGCCCTTGGAGTCACTCTGGGTTCAAGTGATGCATGTCCAGTCCTTTTATTCCAGACAGGGGAACAGCAGGCAGCAAGGCAGCACAGCAAGGCAGGACCCCAGCAAAGCAGCACCTAGCAGAATGACAGTCTTTTTTAACAGCACAGCTGTCCTTCTTCCCAGCAGTCTTCACCTGTCCAGAAGGGTACGGAAGTGATGGTGTCAGATGTTCAGTCCTGGGCCCAGTTTTTGAAGTGGGGGAGACTTTAAAGACAGGTCTTTGAAGTGCACGGTGGTCCTCCCTTCCTGCCCTGGCTCCAGATTCACTACAGGGGGTATGCAGCTCTTTGTGTGGGGGCAGGACACAGCCTATTCAGGTGTAAGCGTGGCTGGGTCCAACTTCTCCCTCCCATCTTCCCAGGATGGCCCATCAAGTCACCCCTAAGCTCCGTTTGTGTGTGGCTGTCTAGGGGAATACACAAAGCCAATCTGTCACCCTCCCAGACTGATCAGAGACAGCAAATAGGCGCAAAATGGCTAAAGTAAGAAAATGCCAAGTTTACACTTCTCAAATCGTAATTTAGAATCTGACTTTACCATGAATTAGGATTTTAAATTAGGATTCCAGAGACACCAGACGTGGGGGTCTTATCTCTTCCCAAATTGGAAATTACTCTAAAATGTAATAAGGTAATCTCAATGTTATCCCATGGGGAAGATAGGTCTTGCAGTAGTGAAAAACGACTTTGGGAGTATTTCACTGCCAGGACATGTAAAACGTAAAAATAAATGTCCTGACACTTAAATACATTGCACCCTCCTAGGTGGGTTGTCCAGGGCCTACCTTAGGGGTGACTTAGATTCTTTAAAAGGGCAGGTTTGGGCCCAGCAAAAGGTTTATTTCGCCAAGTCGACATGGCAGTGTAAAACTGCAGACACATGTTCTGCCGTGGCAGGCTTTTGAGACATGATTAAAGGGCTACTTCAGTGGGTGGTACAATCAGTACTGCAGGTCCACTAGTAGCATTCCATTTACAGGCCTTTGGTGCAGGGGGTACCACTTTACTTCTTATTAGTAAATTTAGTATGCAATTGGGGTTAAACCAAAGTTGCCGTGTTTAGAGGAGAGAGCACATGCACTTTAGTACTGATTAGCAGTGGGAAAGTGCTCAGAGTCCTTAAGCCAACAAAAACAAGGTCAGAAAAAGTGAAGGAGCAAGGTAAAAAGTTTGGGGATGACCCTGTAGAGAGGGCCACCCTCCTTCAGTCGCAACCTGCTCTTCCTCTCTTCTCTCTAACAGCAAGTCATTCTTGGGAGCTGTTTCAGTGCCTCCATCGAACTCAGTGGCGTAGCTAGACGTTGTGCCGCCCGTGGGGGTCACGGTGTTTGCTGTCCGGCGGCTACATGTGAGAGCGGGGTGTGTGCTGGTGATTCTTGAGACGCCCGCCCCACACGGCCACAGGTAAGAGCAAGGGAGGAGGCTGCTGCCCCCAAAACTCATGCCGTCCAGAGGACCAGCCCCGTGCTACGTCACAGATCAAACTGGTGCCATAATGGAAGATTTCAAGTGAGACTGTTTTGCTGCTCGGTGGCTGCACTTCTCTAGATGAACCCACCAACAAAGGGCATGTAGGTGAAAGGACAGCAATTCTATAAGAAACTCATGTCGATACTGGCTTATTTTTGGTAACAGAATAATTTGGTCTGTTTTTTAGGGCATACATGACTTCACTTTGACAAAGAAATATCATGGTTTAAGATATTCTTCAAACCCATTAAGGCATTTCTTTTCTGGTTTGCATACAAGAAAAAATACTATTCTTCGGTTTAGCAAAACTTGGACTTCTGGCATTTGTACCTTCAGTGACAACTAATTATATTGTTCAAATACCTTCTGCAACCAGAGAATGTTGTTTTTTAGACAGTCGCACTTCAACAAAGTTGGCCTCTCTGACAGCATCATACCCAGCCAGCACGACGAAATACCTCCAAACTCACAATTCAGGACTGAGGCACAGTGGCTAAGCACAGAATTTCGCCACAACATTGTCATCAAGTCCCTCTATTTGTAATCTGTTTTGTGGTGAATTCCACCCAAAAATCATTTTCCTGCAGCTGGTATATATTTTTATACCATAGGTTTGTTCTTTTAATTGACTGGCATACTTCGCATGACACAAGTCCATATGTGTGTGTGTAAGAAGAACATGGGTTTAAAAACAGGTCCAAGAAAAATAAATTAAAAACAGGTTCATTTTCTGCAGAAGAGGAGGGGGCATGTGTGTTGTGGTGTTCTTTATAGCCATGGAGACTTCTTGTTTTCGGCTACACCAGGGCAAACTCGGGTCTCCAAGGAAACAACAACTTTTGGGCTCGCTGTACTGCATCACATCGTTCTGTGCACCATGATACAAATATGTGTCTTCTTGCTCAATTGCATGTACACAACCTCTGACTGAGTTAACTGTCGCCTATTGTTCGCTGTCATACCCACCTTCACCCATTAGACTCTTATAATTAATTAATCAGTAATCGTCTACTTTATAATTGTGAGACAAATTGGTGCAGCATTGGAAAAACTCCCAGTGGAAGAAATACAGTGGAGCGAAAAGTCTTTCTACAGTGTTTGTTCTCTTGTAAATCCATACTTTACAGAATGCTCCTGAGAGAGCGCCATTTACAGTGAAATTTGTAGGGGTGCACCATATGTACAAGTAGCCAGCACCCGTATATATAAAGGACTTTAATCATGTTGTAGCGCAATAAAGAATAGAGAGTTAGTTGGATTGCAAGTATACCTTTGCTGCTTAAACAGCGACGCTGTTGAAATGAAACCTTTTACTGATGCAATGTGTGTTTAAACAAATATAATCGAGTCTTTAGAGTTGTTTTATCTGAAATATAACGGGCTTTATATATATATTTGATGATTCGCTTAAAGTAGAAAATGCATTTGCTGTTTAAGGTTGGAGGCCTAGTGAACTAAGAAGAAGTGCTAATGTAAAGCGCTGGGCCTATAACTCAAGCAGGGGCCTAGTTCAGTGAATTGGTGCAGGCCTGTTGGAAAATGTCTTGATTAACATTTAACTGCAGAAATGATTTATAAAAGAGCTTTTAGAAAATGTTGCAACAATTATAGACTGTGAGCTATTTGCGTGTATTCTTTTGCAGGCGCCTCATCAAGCAGATAGTAGAGTAGAAGGGCCCATTGTGTAAGAGCGTTAGGATACTAGACCCAGACATGGAGGAGTAGACCAGGAATTCAAGAAGGCAACTTGAAAGGATGAAGAGCCTGGGACCCAAGGACGTTTGAACGGACAAGGATGTAAATTTACAGAACCTAACACCTTCTAGAGGGGCGTACCTATAGGCGTGTCGTCAACATTTTGGGGTTTCGTATTAGGGACAGTGCCCCGAGGGTGGAGGCAGAGCAGATGGCTGAGGAGCTAGAGAGAGCGGTCGCATGGGCAAAGAGCTTAGCAGCAGTGATGGAAATTCTAGTCTAAGAGAGAAGGTGGCAAACTTCTTAGGAAGTCTCCACGGCTGACACCTTTTGGTTAGGTTGGGCTGTTGTTGAGTAGGGATGTCATCTAGCATAGAGTAGGGACAGACTAATCTGAACTTATGTCTTTTATCCTGATGAGTACCAGAACTCAAGTTATAGCTATCCTGTTTAGTCTAATGGTTCTGGAATTAATTCTGGTTCTATACATTAGCCGTTTGAGACTTTTCCGTAGGATTATGTTTGTATTAGTACCTGTTTATCTCCTGAACCTCTTGCTGAGGTGCCTGTATCTCCAGTTATTTTTGGTTATGTAATAAACCTTTTAAATTCAGTCTTTAGTCAGTGGTTCTTTGGGGAAAGTGCTTTGGTATTTTGAATTCGAACTGTTTAAGCTGTGACTAGATTGCCTAAATTCACTCTATGACAGGTAAAAAGGTCCATTCGACCTGTGACGGGATTCTGGAGAATGGTAAGCAGACTCTAGAGGTGAAATCCCGCCTTTTCAGTTGGTAGCAGAGGATGGTTTCTCTTCTGGAGTAAGGGTAATCTAGAAGTAGGTAGAGATTCCCCGAGGCCCATAGAGAAGAACATGAGGAGTGTCCAGAGAGTCACGGATGGAGGATGGCGTTCCATGGAAACTGACGGAGAGTAACAGTGCGCCAGAAAGCAGCAGGTCGGAGGAGAGTGAGTATGAAAAGGGTCATGCGTTGTTAGATTGCGGTGTCATGTTGCATTGTATGTGTATTGTCTTGCGGAGTTGAATGCCTGTAGTGTGAATGAGGACAGGTTGTGAGCGCGCGCAACCGATGCAAATCTTAAGCTAAAAGGGAGTTTAAGTGGTTCGGGTGTATCGAACACCCAAAGTAATTGTCGACCATTGTAAGGGGGTCATGAGGTACCATTGATCGCCCGAAGGACGAGGATAGAGGGAGCGTGGGTAACGGACGCTGGTCGGAAGTTACCGTGTGTTGAACAGTTGAGGTGATTGTCCGTTCGCTCGCGGACAGACATTTGCCGGTTGGGTGACAATTACAGTTAGACTGTGGCCGTACAGTCAAGGAAGTGGTTGCTTGGTCGGAAGTAATAATTTCTAGTGTATGATTGGGACGCATGCGTGACCGGCGAGACATCGGAGAAAGGAGGGGAACTGCTGCGAAACGGAGGCGAGTGACGTCAGAAGGAGCCGCGCTGTGATAGGGCGGTCGGTGTGAAGCCGCGCTGGGATAGGGCGGTTAGCGTGAAGCCGCGCTGAGATTGGTGGATTGTCATCAGGAAGTAAACAAGTGTTGTGAACAAGGAAACGTTGTGGGTTTCATCATGAAATGTTTTAAAGTGTTGCGAAAATGTTTCAAAGGAGAAAACAGGATAGAACCTCGGGGTGGGGAGGAGGCTCCACCCGAGGACACTCCAGCTTATTACATGGCAACGAATGTTGGGTTGCATACCATATTGTGGCTTGATAATTGGTGTAAGATGACAGATGGAAATGAGGAATTGACCTTTCCTAAATATGGAACGTTTAGACTAGAAGTGTTATACCAGTTGAAAGCGATTATGGCTGCATTGCGACCTCTGCCCAGACCAACACAGTTCGAAGCGCTAAATGCATGGATCAGGGCAGCCCACGACAGGAACAGAGATAGGAGACAAGAAAGAGTAAAACGATCGGTAAGGGCAGTCCAGGAAGCGAGATGGGATGCCATGGAAAAGAGGTGGAGGGTACAGACCATCGTAGTAGATAAGTTGTATCCGTTGCTGGAAAGTGCAGGGGATGGGCAGAAAAAGAGCACAGAAGATGAGGACAGCGAGACAGACGACAGCCTGATAGAGAGGCTGTTGTCAGAAAGGCCACCCCCATACAATCCCGAGTCAGGGGGAACGCAAACATCGGCAAAACACTGGGAAGCCCCAGTGGGGGAAGGCGGGGTTCCAATGGGGAACGGATGGGACACCCCAGAGGATAAGTTTACCCCAGAGAAGGGAGAAAAGGCACCCCCACCCTCCCCGGTAACGAGAGTAGTGGGAAGATTTACAGTACAGAAGGTACGGGTGGTAGAGGGTGTCCATTCTCAGAAACTGCCAGACGCCCTTACAGTACCTGTTACCATAGGTCCCATAGTATCAGTGTATAATCCAGAACAGACACATAATGAGAGTCCACCCCAGATGGGGAGTGAGAGGAGTGCAAGCGATGGCAGAACTCATGTGGCAGATGGGTGGAAGACATTACCTCGACCTGTAGAACGGAGCACCCCTTTGGTAGCATCGGCAGACTCCTCGGAAGAGAGAGGGGGTCAGAGGGGATCGATGGATCTGAGAGGACCAAGGCCGAGGTCGATGAGGGAGTTAAGGCCAGATTTGAGAACTTGGGAAACGATAGTAGACACCCAGAGCGACAGATCAAGGAATGTGTTTGGGTCAGGGAACGAAGGGAATCAGATGGGTTCTCACTGTGCAGCTAGCGAGAGCAGGCAGGAATGGGAACACTGGGGTGGGGGAAGCAGGGGGACGTCCCACCACACCTCCAGGGACAGTCGACAGGAGTGGGACTGCGAGGGTTGCGAAGGTAGAAGGGTTCCTCCTAATACCCCTGAAGAGAACAGAAGAGAGAGTCAGAATGCAAGCGGGAGGGACTCTAAGGAAACTTCTAGCCAAGGCACATTGAGAGCGGCAATAAAGGCAAGAAGGTTAGACGTGCTGAGACTAAAGTCAGAAGTAGAGGAGATTGTGGAAGGTACACTGCCACTAGAAAGGATTGAACTTTACGAACCAGATGAGCTGTTGTTTGTGGCAAAGGATGTCACTTGGAAGGCTAGGACAGCTCATGAGAAACTCTCAGAATTAGCGAACAAGTATGAGGTGGATTTGACAAAGACTAAAGCCCTACAAGGGGGCCACAGGTTACAGTACTCAGATCAAGACCTAGAAGAAAAGAGGGTGATTGGGTTAAAAACCCACATTAGGGAGCTGATCATGGGAATTCGAACGTGGTCCACCTTGGAGAAGTGGGAGGAAAGGTGGTCAAGGAAAAAGACTGTTAGGCGGAGTGTGATCGGGACACCCCCGGGAGGAGGGTTGATGCACGCTGAAGCGTACCCCTTGCGGGAGGTGGCTCATGGGGGATATGTACATGTACCCTGGAGCAGGGGAGATCTGGCTGCCTTTATAAACACTTTCCCAAAGTTGCGCGAGAGCCCAGTGGAGTAGTACAAGCAGGTAGAGAGGTTTGTCAAAATCTCAAAAGTACTGTGGATTGATTTGAACACACTGTTTGACATTGTGGTCCCAAGCGATTTGTGGATAGCGTGCAAAGTCAGTGTCGAATGGCCCACAGCGGAGCCAGAGCGAGATACAGCCACAAATGGGCCGTCACCTAGGGTAATGGCAAAGTACGAGCAGGCGATCACGTGGCTGAAGACTAAGGTACCACCACAGGACATAGACTGGGTAAAAATAGATCGGACTAGGCAGGAGCCAAAAGAGACAGTGCACGAGTACTATGAAAGGCTATTGCTGATTTTTAAACAGTACAGCGGATTAGACGTAATGGATCCGAAGGATATGGGACAGTTCGTATCCAAGTTTGTGCTGGGATTGAGGCCTGATATCTGCCTCATGATACAGCAACATTTGATCTGTTGGCAAAACAAGCCCTTAGATGAGATTCTGAGGTATGCGAGGTACTGCAGTGATGAGATAGACTCGAAGACAAAGAAGCTTAAGGATAAACTAATGTTAGTCCAGATGCAAGCGGGAGGACAGGGTCAATCAGGCAATGGCACCTTGGGGAGGAAGTCAGGGGGACAGAAAAGAGACAATGAAGAAGATCCGAGACCTAGGATAGATATAGCGACCCTGAAAAAGACGACCAAGTGCCATCAGTGTCATGAGGTCGGGCATTGGAGACGCGAGTGCCCCCATAATCCGGACAATCAGGTGCAGGAGGAGGAGGAGGAGGAAGTCGAAGCCCCTCCGATACGGAAGGTGACAGTGACTAAGCCCCAAATGACAAAAGGGGGGACATCGGCCCCTAGGGCTCCAGTTCCTCAACCACCTAAGATTTCAGCAGGGAATAAGGTTTACAAGCAGATGCCCTTCATAGTCGAGGGAGATGAGCACTATTTCTTTGATCCAGTGTCAGGGCGGTGCCTGAATGGGGAGGAAGACTGTACCCTTGGAGCAGTGCTGGAGGTAGATCAGAGGGAACCCTTTGTAGAGGCTGACGTAGACGGACACCCCACCACCTTCTTGGTAGATACTGGTGCTTCCAGGTCCACTGTGCGGTCCGCAGTGGTCCCTAATTTGCCCCTTTCAGGACAGACTATTCCAGTGGTAGGGGTTGCGAACAGAAGAATGACAAATCCCCTGACTGAGCCAGTTCCGGTAAAGATCGGAAGTTTCAGAGATAGACACCAGTTTGTAGTGTGCGATTCCAGTCCTGTATGTTTACTAGGAAGAGATCTTTTGTGTAAACTCAATTGCACCATCTATTGTACCCCCAAAGGAGTAGAGTTGCAGACTAATGATGACGATGCTGATTTTAAAGTTGCAAACACGCACATGTGCATTGAATTGTACCCTGCTATAACTGTGGAAGAACTTCCCTGGGATTTGAGAGATTCAGTCTCACCGGAGGTGTGGGACTTTACGGGGGAGGAGATAGGACTGATCAAAGGAGTAGAGCCTGTCAGAATCCAAGTGAAACCGAATGCTGACTTTCCTAGAACACCACAGTACAAACTGACTCCAGAGACATTGGAAGGAATAAAACCCGTGATTGAGTCCATGATTAGACAAGGGATTCTGAAGGAGGTTATGGGCAGTCCCTGTAACTCTCCGATAATGGGCTTGCAGAAGCCAAGTGGGAAGTTCAGGATAGTGCAGAATCTTCGAAAAATTAACAACATAGTCGTCCCATGTTGTCCAGTGGTACCGAATCCATCAGTAATACTGTTTCAGATACCGTTCCAAGCTGAGTGGTTTTCTGTGATTGATTTGTGTCAAGCTTTCTTTTCCATCCCACTGCATGAGGAAAGCCAATTTCTTTTTGCGTTCAAAATAGAGAGTCGCGTCTTAACGTGGTGCCGTATCCCCCAGGGGTATACAGAGAGCCCATCGATCTTTAATCAGTTGCTGAAAAGGAATCTGGAGAGTCTGGTACTGCCACAGAACTCAGTTCTCGTACAGTACATAGACGACCTCCTTGTTGCGTCAGACACCGAAGATGCTTGTAGGATTGACACCATCGCCTTGTTGAACCATTTGGGAGAGAATGGACACAAGGTATCACCTAACAAGTTACAGTACTGCCTGCAAGAAGTGCAGTATCTGGGTCACAGAATAGAGCAGGGAAAGAGGAAGGTGTCACCTGACAGAATTGAAACGATCATGAGAATGACTGTGCCCTCGACCCAAAGAGAGGTTAGAATGTTCCTGGGCATGGTTGGCTACTGTCGACAATGGATTGCAAACTTTTCCCTGAAAGCGAAACCATTGCAGAAACTGACGCACAAGGACGTGGTTGATCCGGTACCATGGGACACAGATTGTATGATGGCTTTTCTCGAGCTGAGAGAGGACTTGTGTCGTGCTCCGGCTCTGGGAATGCCAGATTACCACACATCATTTGCATTATTCTGCTGTGAGAGGGAAGGATGTGCTTTAGCTGTCTTAGTACAGGATCATGGAGGAGTCCGTAGACCAGTTGCTTACTTTTCGGCTACCTGAGACCCAGTAGCCGCAGCGTTGCCCGGATGTCTCAAATCCGTTGCTGCAACAGGTGTCAGCATTGAAAGATGTGAAAGTGTAGTGATGGGATATCCACTGACAGTGCATGTACCCCATTCTGTGGAATTATTGATGACAAGGACCAGGACGCAGCACTTAACCAACAACAGGCTCACACGCTACGAGCAGGTTATACTTGCTGCGGAGAATGTGACCCTCAGGAGGTGCTCTGTCTTGAATCCTGCTACCTTGTTGCCATTACCAAATGATATAGATGATGATTGGGAAGACCATGATTGTCTTGATGTAACTGAACTATGCACCAAACCTAGGCCGGATATTGTTGATGTGCCATTGACTGAACCCGATGAAATTTATTTTGTCGACGGCTCATCCATAAGAGACAATACTGGTCAGTTGAGAGCAGCATTTGCTGTCTGTACCATTTCTGGAATAATTGAAGCAGCCTGCCTGGAAGGAGTACACTCGGCGCAGGTGGCTGAGATCATTGCGTTGACGCGTGCCTGTCTGGCAGCCAACGGAATTCGGATCACCATCTTCACCGACAGCCAATATGGATTTGGGGTAGTTCATGACTTCGGCCAGTTGTGGTCTCAGCGGGGTTACATGACGTCATTAGGCTCCCCAATCAGAAATGGTGAATTCATCAGGTTACTGCTAGAGGCTTTGCAGGGTCCAGCAGCAATAGCGGTAGTGAAATGTACAGCTCATACCAAGGGCACCGATTTTGTGACCATGGGAAATCGCTATGCTGATGAAGTTGCACGCTATTGTGCGGAGCAGGGATACTCCTTTACTGAACAACACATTGAGGGACCAAGGGAGAGAACTGAGCTAAGCATGATGCTTGAGGTGGCAGATACATGGGAGGAGTTGAGAGACATGCAAGGACAGACGTCCGATTATGAGAAAAAGGTGTGGGAATCGGCTGGTTGTGTCAAGGGAGATTTGGACATGTGGGTTTCGGCTGATGGAAGAGCTGTGTTGCCAAATGAGCTGGTGAGTGCGATGGCACGACAGATACATGGTCCTGTGCATCTGGGAAGGGATGCGATGTTGCGTGTGTTCAGGCAGACGTGGTACAATCCCAAGTTTAGACAGGCTGCGGAAGCAGTATGTCAGAGATGTGTGACGTGCCAACAGATAAATGTTGGGAAAAGAACACCAGTTACACTGAGTCACATTGGAAGGTCCGGCGGACCTTTCTACAGGATGCAAATAGATTTCATTGAAATGCCGAGGTGTAATAGCCTCAGGTATGTCTTGGTGGTTGTGTGTGTGTTTTCTAGATGGGTTGAGGCATATCCCACTCGTAGGTGCGATACACTCACGGTAGCCAAACTATTGTTAAGGGAATTGGTGCCACGATTCGGGGTTCCGACCTCTCTGGAATCGGACAGAGGAAAACATTTTAATACCAAAGTTGTGAAGATGCTCTGCTCTGCCCTGAACATTGATCAAAGACTGCATTGTAGCTACCGTCCAGAGGCTTCAGGCATAGTAGAGCAGATCAACGGAACTATAAAAGCCCGAATGGCAAACGTGTGCTCATCCACGTCCCTGAAATGGCCCGATGCACTGCCATTGGTACTAATGAGTATGCGTAGTACCCCAGATAGGAGGACAGGGCTCTCGCCTCATGAGATTCTGATGGGGAGGGCTATGAGACTGCCATCTATTCGTACAACTGCTTTGCTGAACATCACAGATGACCTGATTCTTGATTACTGCAGGGGACTATCTGATGTCATCCGTTCTGTGTCCCTTCAGGTGCAGGCTGCTGAAGTTCCGGCTGCCAGCGACCTTTGTCACGACCTGTGCCCGGGTGACTGGGTCTTAGTGCGAAAACACGTGAGGAAGAGCTGCCTAGATGTGCGTTGGAGAGGACCTTTCCAAGTGATCCTAATAACCACTAATGCTGTGAAGTGTGGCGGATTGCCAAATTGGGTCCATGCTTCTCACACCCGACGAGTTCCAGCACCCGCAGAAGGAACAGCTCCTCTCGTAGACGAGAATAACAACGAAGAAGAGGATCCGAGAGAGGGGACAAGTCAAGCTGTGGGGGTGCCAGTGGAAGTCGGGGACTCCCCTGATCAGGCTGTATATGACCATGACGACAGTGACACCGAATCCGCCCCAGAAGAAGGAAGTGGCGGAGAAGGTGATCTGAGTGCAGAAGAGGCTGACAGTGAGGGCGAACAGGGTGTGCAAACAAGAGGCCGGCGAGCAAGAGGTGCAGAGGCTCATTGGCCCGAGAGATGGAGGCGAATGAATGTGAGATTGGCTTCCGAAAGAGAATTTGCCCCTGTGTCCGAAGAGTCAGATCCTGGAGAGGGAGAACAAGGAGCTGAGCAAGGGTGTCCGAGAAGGTCAAGGAGGGTGAGAGTACCTTGCCAAAGATACGCCACCCCAGAGTGGACCTACCCTTTTACCTATGCTAGGAGTACCAATGCCGGGGGTACTGAGGTCCGGGAGGGGCAGTGGCAGTGACCAGCACAATTCCCAATGTTAAGCTGGAAGTGATGCTGTTGGTACCTGGACTTGAAATTGAAGGTATACTGACACTCACAATTCCCAATCCCCCTCTCCTAAGCAAGATACGTGATCTACTCCTGGATAGACTGATTTTTCCAACGTTTGTACCCGATATGCCAGCCTATGATGAAGTTGTGCTTCGCATGGAACTTTTAGATTATGTGTTGCAGGCCATCGGATCAAGTATAATCATAGACTATTGAGAAACTTTGAAATCTGAACCTTTGAACTTTGAACTTTAAAGTTGTTTGAACTTAGATTTTGCTTTGAGAGACTTTGAAAAAGACTTTGTCAATAGCTGTTGAGATTAACATAGAGCCCAGAGGAAGAAGAACAAATTTAGGGACTTTCCGCAGAGGACGGAGAAGGGTTAGGGCTGTCTGTTGATTGAAGCAAAAGAAGAACTGAAACAGAATTTCGGTTGCCAGGTGTGGTTCAAGAAACTCAAGTAACAAAGAAAAGAGACTTTGAGTGCTTTCCGAGAACGAACTGCTTGAGCTGAGATCATGGCGCCTGGAAACCCGAATCGTAGAGCCAAGTGCATAGTAGGCACCCTTTTAGCAGGAGTGATCCTCCTTATAGTTATAGTAGTTTCAGTTTCCTATTTTGCACCACACGAACAAGTAGAGAAGGCTGAGGGGACACAGGCACCTGACACCCCTAGTCAGAAGGAAGAAAGAGAAAGAAGAGAGAAGGCTTTACTGGCTGCAGAAAGTCGTAGGTTACATACAGATCTGTCTAAAGGAAATTTTGGGTAGAACGCATATGCAAAGCTGCTGTATGAATACATTGATGCGATGGATGCAAAGGACTGTTACATGTGTATGCAATTGCCAGCTTCAGTAGATGAGGGTATTAGATACCATCACCTTCCATTGACATATGGAATTTCATGTAGTTTGTTGATTAGCATATTATATGGGAGAAATCATTTTGAATATTATTTTTCCAATTATGATGCTGTGTTGCCAGAAGTCCCTAATTACAAGCACTTGAATAAGTGGGACTATTATAAGTCAGAAGACAGACTGGGATATTTTTTCATTCCCACACAAGAGCTAGACACCCCGTATGCACACCGACACAATTTGACTTGTTCATTGTCAGAGGTAGAAAAGAAGTTCATTGAGCAGGTGGAAGATAGGTACACGAAGCAAAAACAGTTGCGAGATTCAGGACAAGGGAAGGTAGATAGGACCGAAGAAGAGAAGAAGCCCAAATCAAGAGGGAGTTATGGTCCAATAGCGCTAGACGAAATACAGAAAGGGAAGTTGTGCCTTCACCGCCCCGAGACTTATTATGAGAATGTGTATGTGGGTCATACCACGTGTGAACACACCTTTACGTTAGAGTACTACACAAAGGATTTCTTGAAGAGCGTGGTGCAGGTGATCCCTACTGTATATTTTGTCTGTGGAAAGAATGTGTATGTGAGATTGCCAGAGAAGTGGTATGGAACGTGTTACCTAGCAATTATTTTTCCCAAAATTTACCATACTGAGGATTTTTCTCTCTTGGAGGGAGGGTCCCAGAGGAGGGTAAAGCGAGGGGAGAGTGCTGGAGCAATTATTGGAGATGTGTTTGGAGCAGCGATACCTATGTTGGGAGTCATTTTGAATGACATCAAGATAAGACGGTTAGCAACTGTAGTGGACGAACTGTCAATGAATACAGCCAAGTCATTAGTGTTGGTTGAGGGTGAGATGTTGTCGATAAGGACAATGGTTTTACAGAACCGTCTTGCCCTAGACGTCATTCTAGCAAAAGAGGGCGGAGTCTGTAAACGTTTGAAGATTCAGGAATGCTTCACTTATATACCAGACAACTCTAAGGATCTGGAGACATATATAACTAACATTACTGCAATCCATTATGAGATTGAGGATTTGACCCAAGAGAATACATGGGAGACCGTTGGCAAGGGATTTGGAAAGGTTGGAAACTGGTTTGCCAACCTAGGAAACGGTTTCCTTGGATTTGTACTGAAACCCCTTATCATAGCAGTGGCATGTGTGATCGCCTTGTGGGGTTTAGTGAGGATGTGCAAGTGGTATAAGGCGAACAGACTGGCAAGATCAATGAGAGCGCAAGAGATGCGAATGGAAAGACTGCAAGATAATCAATACCGCAGTTTGAGAGCATTGGAGATGCTCAAAAGAGGGAAAATGGCCACAAGCTCTGTTTAGCTTAGTTCTTACCCTGAGGATGATGTGAGGGTGGTGATGACACGGGTCATCAAAGGGGGGAACTGAGAGAGCGCCATTTACAGTGAAATTTGTAGGGGTGCACCATATGTACAAGTAGCCAGCACCCGTATATATAAAGGACTTTAATCATGTTGTAGCGCAATAAAGAATAGAGAGTTAGTTGGATTGCAAGTATATCTTTGCTGCTTAAACAGCGACGCTGTTGAAATGAAACCTTTTACTGATGCAATGTGTGTTTAAACAAATATAATCGAGTCTTTGGAGTTGTTTTATCTGAAATATAACGGGCTTTATATATATATTTGATGATTCGCTTAAAGTAGAAAATGCATTTGCTGTTTAAGGTTGGAGGCCTAGTGAACTAAGAAGAAGTGCTAATGTAAAGCGCTGGGCCTATAACTCAAGCAGGGGCCAAGTTCAGTGAATTGGTGCAGGCCTGTTGGAAAATGTCTTGATTAACATTTAACTGCAGAAATGATTTATAAAAGAGCTTTTAGAAAATGTTGCAACAATTATAGACTGTGAGCTATTTGCGTACATTCTTTTGCAGGCGCCTCATCAAGCAGATAGTAGAGTAGAAGGGCCCATTGTGTAAGAGCGTTAGGATACTAGACCCAGACATGGAGGAGTAGACCAGGAATTCAAGAAGGCAACTTGAAAGGATGAAGAGCCTGGGACCCAAGGACGTTTGAACGGACAAGGATGGACCCATGCCATGTGGAAATTTACAGAACCTAACACCTTCTAGAGGGGCGTACCTATAGGCGTGTCGTCAACATTTTGGGGTTTCGTATTAGGGACAGTGCCCCGAGGGTGGAGGCAGAGCAGATGGCTGAGGAGCTAGAGAGAGCCGTCGCATGGGCAAAGAGCTTAGCAGCAGTGATGGAAATTCTAGTCTAAGAGAGAAGGTGGCAAACTTCTTAGGAAGTCTCCACGGCTGACACCTTTTGGTTAGGTTGGGCTGTTGTTGAGTAGGGATGTCATCTAGCATAGAGTAGGGACAGACTAATCTGAACTTATGTCTTTTATCCTGATGAGTACCAGAACTCAAGTTATAGCTTTCCTGTTTAGTCTAATGGTTCTGGAATTAATTCTGGTTCTATTCATTAGCCGTTTGAGACTTTTCCGTAGGATTATGTTTGTATTAGTACCTGTTTATCTCCTGAACCTCTTGCTGAGGTGCCTGTATCTCCAGTTATTTTTGGTTATGTAATAAACCTTTTAAATTCAGTCTTTAGTCGGTGGTTCTTTGGGGAAAGTGCTTTGGTATTTTGAATTCGTACTGTTTAAGCTGTGACTAGATTGCCTAAATTCACTCTATGACAGGTAAAAAGGTCCAGTCGACCTGTGACGGGATTCTGGAGAATGGTAAGCAGACTCTAGAGGTGAAATCCCGCCTTTTCACTCCGTACTTGCGATTCGTCTGTAAATATGACCATTTCTTCACCATTTAAATAACTCCTTTCCGTTTTTTCCTCATCCTTCTTATTTCCATACACTGTCCTGTGGCAATTGTTCTCCTGTGCTCTGTAAATCAACCTCTTATGTAACCAAATAGATTTGTTATGGGGTAAAACATACTCAGTGTCCTTTACTTTGAATGTAATGGGTCTCGCATTTGTGAGAGTGAAGCTATTGGCATTGTAAATGACAATGCCTTTTATTTATCTGTTCTGATAATTAACACATTGTTAAAAGGCATTGTTATTTACAGTGGCAATAGCTCTTGTAAATACGAGACCTATTTCATTTCAAAGAAGTGTCCGTCATTGTCCCAGGCTGCTTGGAAAGTGAAAGCGCGCATGGTGCACTGAATGTTGCAGGAAAGCATGTCATGCCTGAAGTAGGAAGAAACTTATTAAAGAAAATAGTGCTTAAAGACTAAATAAGCCATACCATATAACAACAGAGGTAAAAGGGCCAGTCTTCATGGGAGGTTACAAATGAAGACAAGGTGGTACTAAGGAGGGACTAACAAGCCTATTAACGATTCAGAAGCCAGCATTTACAAAGGACACACGCCAATTAAAAATATGGGCGGAGAGTGGGCGGAGCTTAAAGTCCATACTCAAATACAGCATGCCTCGCAGAGGAGCGCATGTGCTGCCCAGGCTCGACCTAAAAATAATAAGTTTGTTAATATATAGTGATGTGTTGTTTCCTGTTTGTAAACAACAACAAATAGATATGTTTTCAAACAAAACTGGTTGTTCACTACTTTGATGCAGTGAAAAAGCAAGTTTTTTGGGGGGTTAGGGCTGAGGGGGCCATGAACAGGGTAACAGTCTAGTAGCTTTCTAGACAGCCATCAAGTCTTCACTTGAGTGACATTGGCAGCTCACACAGAGTTAGAGTTCTGCAGACTCTATTTGAGTGAAGTAATGAATGATGCTAAGAGAAAGATGATGAATGAGTTAATGATGGGGTATCCATAACGATTTAATTGTCAGGAATGTGTAAAGCTTTTATAGTTGACACTAGAAAGGAATCATGGACACAGGAGTGGCCCTCCGCAATGGCGGAGGAGCGTCGCCACTGGCTCAGAGCCAGCAGCTAAAAAATAAAATAATATTTCATTATTGTTTTATTTTTCAGCAGCTGGCTCAGCCAGCATGTGCAGGAAGGGGCGGGCCGGGGTATGGGAGAGGGAGGAGGAGTGCTATGTGCACTCTCTAAGTGCGCATGTGTGTTTGACCAGCCATCTCAGCGTTGAACAGCTGGTTAGAGAAACAGCACAGACTCCCTGCGCCTGAGCTTTTCGGCCCACACAGGCCAATACCCATGCCACTCTCATAACATGAACAAGTAAGCGTGCCTTCAAGGGATTTATTTAAAAAATTTGATTATATTGCTTTAGTATATTTATTCAGTGCAAGCGTTTTGCATCAACTTGCCGGTTCATTACTTTTCAAAACCTTTTTCTCGAATTCCCAGTTCCTTATGCTCAATAGGAACCCATGACCAAATCACAACAAGGAAAGATATACAAAAACACGAGTGTATATAGAAAAGAAGAATTTTATCTTTTAAAATTCATGAAGGGTACTTCAATTTAAGACCACGAAAATGCCTTTACCATGCATACCTTTGCAACGATTTTCGTTGTAAAATCATGCATGTTAATGGTAAAGGTTATCTCCAATCCCCGCCCCAATTCCTTTAACTGCTCCCCTGCACCCTGCCCTGAACACTAAAAATCTTCCCCTGCCAATTCCCCCACCCACAAACCCATCAATAAAATCCCCCACCCCTAGACCCTAAATTTTTACCCCTGCATGACACCACCCCCTAATCACTTAAATTATTTTTTATTTTTACTAAAATCCCCGTTACCTCTCCACGTTCTTCCGAGGTTTGTTGTATGTCGGAAAGAGGAAGCGGAAGTGTCTTTCCGTTTACTCTAACAACGCCGATTGCCTCCTCATCTTTCAACAACAGCATCTGTAAATGACAGAAACAGAAAACGACAAAAACAGGTGTTTTTTGGGGGGGGGGGGACCCCTCAAGCCCACTGCTTGAAAAAGGTTTCTTTTTTTGGAGGAGAGGGGGAGACCCCCTCAAGACCCCTTTTTTAATTGTACCTTTAACACACATGCCTTTACTACGTATATCATAGTAAAGGAATGGGTGGTAAAGGCTTTGCGTGGTAACCATGCATGCGTTGTAATGCAGGCGTGGTCAAGGGTATGCTTGGAAACGGCCGTGTTGTAGTGGCTGTTTCCCTTCTTATGTGAAACCCGCCTTTTTCTTCAGAGGCAAAGGTACTTACAATTTGGAAAATATGGTTTTGCCATGAACTTTCACACCTCTCCCTTTACATGTATGTTTACGTTTACTTAGGTACTGTGACCCGGGACAGGAAGGCATTCAGAGCCTTGAGAGTGCCAATGTACTACTGAATATCGACATGAAGAATATTGACATGCAAGATTATGGAGGACAGAATATCAAAAGCTAAGTGCATATAGGGAAGTATAGATTTACTTTTCCGAACTCCACATCTACATACTTTGAAGATATATGTACCTCGTAGTAGTGCTTAATTTGAGCTGGTAGTTTCCGGCGCTCAGCACCGGCACTTAATCATCAACACTGGTGCTTTTCATAAGCACCAGTTAAGGACACATTTATTTACAGGGAAATTAAGTGATTTGCCCAGAATCACAGGATGTTGAGCCGACGCAGAGACTCAACCGTGGTTCTCCAGCTCTGAAGTCGGCAGCTCTGGCCATTACGTCACATCCTCTCCCTAGTAGTTGGTTCTGTTTTAGGCAAGGCTAACTGGAGAAATGGGCTGCTGCAAGCTTCCTCCTGACGAGAGCCCCGGCACTATTTTTTTTTTACAAATTAACCACTGCCGCGTAGGTACATATATGTGGTGTAAGGTATAGAAGACTTACCTACATGTCGAAATTTTTTTCCTCGTTATTCTGTCCTTGATATTTTTGTACCCTCAATATTGTAACTTCCGTTTTAGTAGGCACACCTAGGTATGCGTGTTTGGATGTTGTCAATACCGGAACACGCGTTTACATTAGACGCCATTCAACACACTAGCAAAGCTTGATTGAAGCTGCCCGCTTGGTAGTTCTTCCAATGCACTGCTGCAAAACTGTGCACGAAAGCAGCAGGTTTTCAAGAAATTGCTTATCAGGCAGAGCCCAGCGAAGTACTCATCAGCGTTAAAGCCCAGGTGGAGAAAGCCAGCCTGGCCTGGAGCCATGAGCGACCTTAAATTAAAGATGACCCCGTATAATCACACCTCAGGAGTGTGGAAGACCAAGGAATGCCTGGTACCTGCCTCAATCTCTTAAACAGTCTCTGGTGGCCACACGGAACAATTTGCCTGCCAGCAATAACCTTATTAAATGCAGCAGAGTTCATATCCATCTCTGTTATGGGCCATTAGATGTTTAAATTATCGTTTTATTGGTTGTTGGGCCTGCTGCCAGCCTTTTCTCATTAAAGAACACACTTAAGGCAGGAAAGAGTAGGGCGTAGGGAAACCAGCAGTAATGGAATGCTTCCTGCAGGCCCATCATTTCTAAAGAACACTTGGCAGGAGACCTTCGGAGACATGCATGCAAAGCAAACATTCAGATTTAAAGGGCAAAAGGACAATAATGAGCGATGCAAGTTTAGTCCGTCACTTCCATCAAGATCTCTTCTCCGGGATTTTTCTCCTATTCACTGTCTCCAAATTTCACAATTCCTGCTCTATCGTTCTCGGGGACCTGCCAGGCGTGTGGAAATAACGTGGAAACTATGGGCCATATGTATCAACAAACCCTTTTGCGATTCCTAAATAGCGATTTTTAAGGAATCGATATTTAGGAATCGCAAAATGGTATGTATGAAGAAAATCGCTATTTTTTAGCGATTCCTTAATGTTCCTTATTTGCGAATTCGCTTTTTGCGAATTTGCAATTAAGGAATAATTTCCAATGCATTCCTATGGGTCAGGAGGCCCATAGGAATGATTGCGAAATAATTCTCAAATGCCAATTTGCAATTTGCTAATCGCAATTTGAGAATTATTTCAAGGGTGCAGGGGTGTCTCAAAGACACCCTGCTGCACCCCTGAAATGTACATGTGTGTGCATATGGCGCACACACATGCCTATGGGCATGTGTGTGCATCACATGCCACCTTCAAAAATGACAAGTTGGTGGTAATTTGCGAATTCTTAACCATAATTCGCAACCCAAAAATGCTACATACATAGCATTTAAGGAATTTTTGCGATTCCTTAAATGCTATGGCAAAATAAGGAATCGCAAATCTTTGCTATTCCTTATTTTACGAATATTTCATACATCCCAAAACATGCAAAAAGGCCGTTTGCGATTCGCAAAAGGCTTGATACATATGGCCCTATGCGTGTCCAAGCATTTTGTCAACAAACTAAATATTGAGGGCCACTTTTATATTTTAGACGGTTGTGTTTTTCTTTCTTACATACTTGATGCCCTATTCTACTTTCTAATTCATCTTTTATAGCGATATTTTAAAATTCTGTCCTCTAACGAGGCAGCACTGAGAGGAGTGGTGGCCTTTTTTGCAGTAACTTTTTTCTCGTTTAGAGTCTTTGAGCTGCGGTTAGTATTGTTGTGGGTTCAAGGTTTTTTTTTCATAATCTTGCTCCCAGTCTATATTTAGTGAACATAAATGTGAGCTTGACTCAGACTGTAGAACGATCATTTTTTGGGAATAAATAGGTCCTATGAGTTCATGCACCTTCCTGCAATAAGCAGAAAACCTGCAAAGGCCTTTAAATAAAATATAAACTCATCAATAAACATTAGACGTCTATAGCCAGTTTCAAGATACCACTGCAGTCAGCTGCAGTTCTCGATCAGTTCTCGATTATGTCCAGGTGTTCCCACCAGCATCAAACAGAATCTATTTTGCACTGAAGCTGTGGTCCCCACTCAACGCAACGACTTGCAACGCAGGCCCCAACCTCGCGGCAGCGCCTCTGAAGATCTGCCACAGCGTGGGTCTCGAGCACCATGTCACCAAAGTCTGTGGCGCCCGACTCCGCAGCAGCACTGGTGGCCCCATGGTGTGAGCCCTACTCTTTATGATTCTCTTATCAGCCCCATCTACTTACAGTGCCCAGGTCCCTTTGACCAGTGACCTCCCTTCAGAATCAAAGAGCTCCTATTGAAGCGCATTGAAGTGTCTGGCTATTCCTACCTCCCATGCGTGCCCCACACAGCTCTCAGAAACTAGTAATCCACAAATCTTGGGGAATCCTCCACCTCTCTTTGCTCTTCCAGCAAGACCTGGGTCTCCCAAATTGGAATCTGTCTATTGCTCCCTTCACAAGCACACACATACTCCTGCACACACATGCATTTAACCTCATGCAGTCTCCAATGTACTGTACCTCTTCCCAGGCACACATTCATCCTAGCATGCTCATCCTATGAGATGTACCTTCCTGCAGGCCCACACCCAACCTAGCGCACACACGTAACTGTTCACGCTGTTTCTCCTGCACTGTACCATCTCTCAGGCAGATATACTTCCTTGCCCGCTCACAAACTGCCCCCGCTATTAATCCTGCACTGTGCCATCTCATGTACATCCTTGCTGGTACATGCAATTCTCGCAATATTTTTCCTGCAGTATACCATCTCTCAGGCACACATACATCCCCACGGTGCACACAACCTAATGCAGGCCAAGGATTTAGTTAAGTACACAGCAGCTGCTGATCAGTGCTAAAGTGCATGCTCTCCCTGTAAATTATTACTGTGATTGGTTATCCATGATCGGCGACCCGAGAGAGACCGCGCACTCAGGTAACAGCCCCCACCAATTGGCAGAGCGGAGGGGGGTTACCGTTAGGGACGGGGCGCGTGAGGATGGCGTGTGAGCACCGCGCTCTGTGCACAAATAGTTAGGGGCCTTGTGGAGGAGCCCCCTTACTCCCGGTTGTGTGGACTCTGACTTCCTCATTGCTGAGAAGTAGCGCGGACCACAATAGAGTGGTCCGGGCTACGCACACCTAGGCAGAGGGTTATTTCAGAGCTGGCAATCACTACGTGCACTCGCGCCTGGTGAAAAGACAAAAGGCAGTACCGGGAGCGAGTGCAAACTTTCTGTCAAGTGTGGTGACGATTCCTTCACGTTGGGGACAGTGTTATCAGCCAAATCAACTGCTATAGTTCCGCTGCTGTGATAACAGTCACTCCACACACAAGAGACAAGCCCCCAGTCATACTGAGCCTACAAGTGATCCTTTTTCACGTATAACAGATAACCCTTCTCATACAACCAAGGACAGTGTTACAAGTGAACTGTTTGTGAGAAGATAGACAACATTACAAGAGAGCCATTGATTTTTTTAAGTAACTTTATTGGTATGTTGGTTTGCTGACATTTTTGATCTGACCTAAATCTATATATAAAGATATTTATATTTTTATGAACAACCTTTGTGGTGTACATTTGTGGTGTTTCACTGTGTTACTGTGCGTGTAAGTGCAAATACTTTACACATTGCCTTAGGGATAAGCCTGTCTGCTCGTGCCAAGCTACCAAGGGGGTGAGCAGGGGTTATCATTAGTGTGTGTTTCCCCCTTAGCCTGACTAGAGTGGTGGTTTCTGCCTGACTTTGGCGCAAGCCTCAGCCAACCCGAAATCCCATTTCTAACCCATGTGATACCACATTTTCATCAGACCTCTTGTTTTTGCCAATGCTTGTTTTAGTGGAGTACCAAAAAATAAACATCATGTTAGGAACAAAGACTGAAAAACATTAAGCTGAGTTGGGGTAGCTATTCCTGTTTTTAATGGGTCATTTGAGAGACTCACTGTTTCTGACACATTTGCCAAAATTAGCCTGTCACTTTCATGGCCCCATCCATATATTTCCTTCTACCTCATCCACAGTCCTGCCTACCTCACCTCTTTCATGTGTGTGTTTCTGTACTTCAGAAAATAAATCTTGAGAAAAGAGTCCAATTAAAAAATATGGATTGATTTGCACACATTGTAACTCGTTCCAGTGACGGCTCCTCCAACAGGGCGGAGAAGCGTCACCCCACAAGAAAAATAAAATGATAACAATGTTATTATCATTTTATTTTTTCACTGTCTGGCACTGTAAAAGTGTCGGCGGGGCTGTACCAGCCTCAGAGCAAGGGGAGGAATGGAGAGCACATTCTCAATTGTGCATGACTGTTTGGCCGGCCGTCTTTTGCCGACCAAACAGTCATGCACACTTTCGATGTTCCCCACCAGGCTGCATTACACAGCCCGGTGAGGAATCAATCAATCAATCAGAAACATTTATATAGCGCACTACTCACCCTGAAGGCGAGGTGGTCTTGGGTCAGGCGGAGGTGGGTCGGGAGGGAGTTCCAGGTCTTGGCGGCCAGGAAGGAGAAGGACCTTCCTCCTGTGGTGGCTCTTCGGATGCGGGGGACGGCGGCGAGGGTGTGGTTGGTCGATCGAAGCTGGCGAGTGGGAGTGTAGAAGTTGAGGCGGCTGTTGAGGTATCCTGGGCCTTGGTTGTGTAGGGCTTTGTGTGCGTGGGTGAGGAGACGGAAGGTGATTCTCTTGTTGACCGGGAGCCAGTGCAGGTCTCTCAGGTGTCCGGAGATGTGGCTGTGACGGGGGATGTCGAGGATGAGTCTTGCTGAGGCGTTCTGGATCTGCTGGAGTCTCTTCTGGAGCTTGGTGGTGGTTCCGGCGTAGAGGGCGTTGCCGTAGTCCAGTCGGCTGGTGACGAGGGCCTGGGTGACCGTCTTCCTGGTCTCGGTGGGGATCCACCGGAAGATCTTGCGTAGCATGCGTAGGATGTTGAAGCAAGAAGAGGAGACGGCGTTGACTTGCCTGGTCATGGAGAGGGAGGAGTCCAGGACGAAGCCCAGGTTGCGTGCGTGGTCTGTTGGCTTGGGAGCGGTGCCCAGGGCGGGAGGCCACCAGGAGTCGTCCCAGGCGGAGGGCGAGGAGCCCAGGATGAGAACTTCCATCTTGTCTGAGTTCAGTTTCAGGCGGCTGTTCATCATCCATTTGGCTACGTCTTTCATCCCTTCGTGTAGGTTGGTTCTGGCGGTGGCGGGGTCATTGGTGAAGGAGAGGATCAGCTGGGTGTCGTCGGCGTAGGAGATGATGTTGAGGTTGCGTTGGCGTGCGATGGCCGCCAGGGGGCTCATGTAGACATTGAAGAGGGTGGGGCTGAGCGAGGAGCCTTGAGGAACGCCGCAGATGACTTCTGTGGCTTCTGATCTGAACGGGGGTAGGCGGACTCTCTGTGTCCTTCCGGCGAGGAAGGAGATGATTCCTTCTAGTGCCTTCTCTTGGATTCCGACGTTGCTGAGGCGCTGCACTAGGGTGCGGTGGCAGACAGTGTCGAACGCCGCGGAGAGGTCCAGGAGGATGAGGGACGCTGTTTCCCCGTTGTCCAGCAGGGCTCGGATGTGGTCCGTGGCTGCGATGAGGGCGGTTTCGGTGCTGTGGTTGGCCCAGAAGCCAGACTGCGAGAGGTCGAGGGAACCGTTCGTCTCGAGAAAGGCGGCCAGCTGCTTGTTGACGGTCTTCTCGATGACTTTGGCCGAAAATGGGAGGAGCGAGATGGGGCGATAGTTTTTGAGTTCGGTGGGGTCCGCTGAAGGTTTCTTAAGTAGAGCGCTGAGTTCGGCGTGCTTCCAGCTTTCTGGGAAGGTGGCGGTGTCAAAGGAGGTGTTGATGATGTCCCGCAATTGGGGTGCGATGATAGCGTCGGCTTTGTTGAAGACGTGGTGCGGGCAGGGGTCGGTTGGAGATCCGGAGTGGATGGAGTTCATCGTACGGATGGTGTCTTCGGTGCTGATCGGGGTCCAGGCGCAGACGGTGGTGGTGGAGGGCGTTGGTGTGGTCGTGGTAAGGGTCGGTTGTGTGCTGAAGCTGTTGTGTATGTCTGCGATCTTGTTGTGGAAGTAGGAGGCGAGGGAGTTGCAGAGGTCTTGAGATGGGGCGATGTCATTGTTTCCGGCATTGGGGTTGGAGAGCTCTTTGACGATGTTGATGAGTTCCTTGCTGTTGTGTGCGTTGTTGTCCAGTCGTGCCTTGAATGCGGTTTTCTTGGTGGCGTGGATCAGTTAGTGGTGTTTTCGGGTGGCGAGCTTGAGGGTGGTCATGTTGTCTGGTGTCCGGTCTTTGCGCCATGCTTTCTCGAGGGCTCGGCAGCTCTTCTTGGAGCTCTTGAGTTCGTCGGTGAACCAAGGTGCTTTCTTGCTGCCGGGTCTGCTGGGAGGGGTCCTCAGTGGGGCGAGGTCGTCTGCACAGTTGCTGATCCACTTCGTGAGGTTGTTGGCGGCTTGGCTGGGGTTGGCTGAGCTGGTGGGTGGGTGCTGGCTCAGGGATGCGGCGATCTGGTCGGCTGTGATCTTGTTCCAGCTTCTGCGTGCAACCTGTTGCTGGTGGTGGTGGATCGTTGTTCTTCTGAAGCTGAAGTGGACGCAACTGTGGTCCGTCCAGTGGAGTCCGGTGGCGTGGCTGAAGACGATGTCCTTGCTGGATGAGAAGATGGCGTCGAGTGTGTGTCCGGCGTAGTGGGTGGGGGTGGTCACCAGCTGCTTGAGACCGAGGTTGTCGAGGTTGTCCAGCAGGGTGGCGGTGTTGCGGTCGTTGTTGTTCTCCAAGTGGAAGTTGAGGTCCCCGAGGAGGATGTAGTAGGTGGAGGGGAGGGCGTGTGGGCTGATGTCTTCGCTGAATTGTGTGCGAGGTCCCGGGGGTCTGTAGATGAGGGTGCCTCTGAGGGTGGTCTTGGGGTCGGTGTGGATCTGGAAGTGCAGGTGTTCGGCGGTTGTGAGGGTGTCGTCGGTGTTGGTCGTGATGCGGATGGTGTTCCTGTGGATGATGGCGATGCCTCCTCCCGTCTGGTTGGTGCGGTCCCTCCGGGTGATCTTGTATCCGTCCGGGATGGCGATGGCGATGTCCGGCGCTGAAGAGGCGTTCATCCAGGTTTCCGTGAGGAAGGCGACGTCTGGCGATGTGGTGTCGAGGATGTTCCAGAGTTCGATGGTGTGTCTGTGGACGGAGCGGGTGTTGAGTAGGTTGCACTTCAGGTGGTTGCTGCTGGAGTTCGGTTTGTTGGGTGCTGGTGTAGTGCAGGTCCGGTGGCAGGTGAACTTGCAGGAGTGGCAGCTGAAGGGTCCGTGGGTGCGTCTCGGAGTGGCCCGGTAGCATCCCGGGGATCGGCCGGTGTTGAGTGCGTTGAGTTCGGTGGCGTCGTAGGTCCGGCGGGTGGGCTGGTGTCTGCGGGGTCCAGGGGTCCTGGCACTGGGCGCGGTCCAGGCGCGGACCGGCGCAGACGGGCTTGCCTTTGGCACGCCTTCGGCGCACATTCGGCGCGCCCGCTGCGCGAGCGCACGGTCGCCATTTATGGTGAAGTGCGAGGGAGGGAGGAGCAGCTGGGAGGCGGGTGCGGGGAGGGCACAGAAGGAAAAGGGGGCGTGTCCGGTCTCACGGCGGCGGGCAGCGGGGCGGGTGGGCGCTGGGGGCACTACAGGCAGACACAGCACAGGGGCCACAGAGAGACAAAACTAAAGGGGCAGACTGTCTAAAATAGGCAACAGGGAAACAAAAATTACAGAAAAAACACAGGTAGCGCAGGCGGCTACACCGAGCGACGGCGGGGGGCTTGGTCAGCAGGCAGACTCAGCGAGGCTGAGGGAAGCGGCAGGCGGGGAGCACACGCAGCAGCTGGTGGCCGTGCGGCGCGGGGGTGTCCTAACGATAGGTCACATGATAGGAACATGCCCAGGCTCCCATTCTCTGTCTGTGCGCTGATCCACAATGCTCAGACCAATCACAACGCTGCATTGCACCTGTGTATAGTCATCCCGCACCATCGCCACCAGATATCATCAGTACCTGGGCTTCACCTGATGTTAAACACTGAGCACTACCAGCCTGTGCTTTCTCCACCCCTAGCTAAAGCGAGCAGTATGGTCTAAAGTTTCAGTTAGTGTCAATGTCCTGCTATACAATAGTTTCCTTTCTACTGTGTCAGCAAGTTTTTAATTGGTAACATTGTGAAACAGTGGGAAAGGGGACACACAAAAGCATTTTACGCACTGCAACAGAAGGTGGTAAAGTGGGGATGCTAGAATCAGACGGGTTCTCAAACTCCACTTCTACCTTTATTCTTTGCATTCTGGGACATGTAGTTTTGATTTTCGCCCTCAATACTGCTTAGCCAAAAATGAAAATAAGTAAGCAGGACTGGCAAAGATACTGAAAATCTAACATTACATTCAAGAGGGAGATAGGAAAGAGGAGGTACCCTGTGATAAAGCCTACACGTGCAAGGACCTGAGGCAAGCATAAATGTTTTATATACAACATCTTAAACCCTGCTCTTTGGGAATTAGTACATTGAGAGGTGTCTGTGTGTGTAAAAGTGGTACAACAATCCTACTGATCCACCTAATTGTCTGTTACAAAATATACATACAGGAACCGACTCAGAAAACCCTGGCATTGAAAATTGGGAATTTACTCCTGTACGACTAGTTCCACAATTGGAGCACATTTCAGACTTTCATAAGCTATACAAAGAATCCCACGAGAACTCCAGGAAATCTACATCAGTCGTAGATTTCCTTAAGTAGTCTCAAATGTATTAATTTATGAATATGGACTTTTTATTCTCGTGAAAAATCCACATGAGGAAATATGACATAAATGTACATTTTCTCTTTTAATTATAGGAGGTTCTTGGTTCCCTCCCCTTTCCAAACCTCAAATACAATTACTCCTGATTTTACAGGAGCAAATGTGTATGTCTTTTCAGTGTGGGAAATTACCCACAAATGGTACGTGACTATCCTCAAATACACAATGTTGTGGGTATGCACCTATTTTTGGAGATATGCTCACTATAAATTGCCGTACAAAAGGGGGTGGTAATGGACGGAGCATCTGAACCAATCAAACACTCACACCCAGTCAAAAGATCTGGGTTTAATCCATCACCGTTCTTTAGCCCACTCTGCCACCCCAGTTCAGACATTGCTATATGCAAATCAGTCTGACCCTGTGCCTCATGGGAACAGTCCAGCCCGAACTGCCAAGCCATGCCTTCCCTGGACCGGAAACAAGCTTCCGAGGACCGGTTTCTGGCATTACAGCCGTCTTCAGCCCGGCTTGCTTGAATCCAGTGGCAAAGTGAGCAAGGGACTCACGTCTGAGCATACCCTGCCACACTTATGGCGGCCAAAAGCGGTACAAAAGGGGGTGGTAATGGACGGAGCATCTGAACCAATGAAACACTCACACCCAGTCAAAAGATCTGGGTTTAATCCATCACCGTTCTTTAGCCCACTCTGCCACCCCAGTTCAGACATTGCTATATGCAAATCAGTCTGACCCTGTGCCTCTTGGGAACAGTCCAGCCCGAACTGCCAAGCCATGCCTTCCCTGGACCGGAAACAAGCTTCCGAGGACCGGTTTCTGGCATTACAGCCGTCTTCAGCCCGGCTTGCTTGAATCCAGTGGCAAAGTGAGCAAGGGACTCACGTCTGAGCATACCCTGCCACACTTATGGTGGCCAAAAGCGGTACAAAAGGGGGTGGTAATGGACAGAGCATCTGAACCAATCAAACACTCACACCCAGTCAAAAGATCTGGGTTTAATCCATCACCGTTCTTTAGCCCACTCTGCCACCCCAGTTCAGACATTGCTATATGCAAATCAGTCTGACCCTGTGCCTCATGGGAACAGTCCAGCCCGAACTGCCAAGCCATGCCTTCCCTGGACCAGAAACAAGCTTCCGAGGACCGGTTTCTGGCATTACAGCCGTCTTCAGCCCGGCTTGCTTGAATCCAGTGGCAAAGTGAGCAAGGGACTCACATCTGAGCATACCCTGCCACACTTATGGCGGCCAAAAGCGGTACAAAAGGGGGTGGTAATGGACGGAGCATCTGAACCAATCAAACACTCACACCCAGTCAAAAGATCTGGGTTTAATCCATCACCGTTCTTTAGCCCACTCTGCCACCCCAGTTCAGACATTGCTATATGCAAATGGCAAATGTCCATGTCTGAACTGGGGTGGCAGAGTGGGCTAAAGAACGGTGATGGATTCAACCCAGATCTTTTGACTGGGTATGAGTGTTTGATTGGTTCGGATGCTCCATCCATCACCACCCCCTTTTGTACCGCTTTTGGCCGCCATAAGTGTGGCAGGGTATGCTCAGACGTGAGTCCCTTGCTCACTTTGCCACTGGATTCAAGCAAGCCGGGCTGGAGACGGCTGTAATGCCAGAAACCGGTCCTCGGAAGCTTGTTTCCGGTCCAGGGAAGGCATGGTTTGGCAGTTCGGGCTGGACTGTTCCCATGAGGCACAGGGTCAGACTGATTGGCACAGGGTCAGACTGATTTGCATATAGCCATGTCTGAACTGGGGTGGCAGAGTGAGCTAAAGAACGGTGATGGATTCAACCCAGATCTTTTGACTGGGTATGAGTGTTTGATTGGTTCGGATGCTCCATCCATCACCACCCCCTTTTGTACCGCTTTTGGCCGCCATAAGTGTGGCAGGGTATGCTCAGACGTGAGTGTAATGATGTCCAAGCAGGTTCCGCAGGAGCGTCAGGAATCCGAAGAATATTCCATAGCCTTCCCCTACGGCCTTCCGACTCTATCAAGCACTAGAGTAACGAATGGCTCGCCAGGGGAAAACAGGGAGACAAAACAAGGAAAGGTGGGGGAAAAAAACAAGATCTTGATGGGGTTCTTCAGAATGGATGTATGGTAACTCAGAATGGACACTTGGCAACAGGTGGGCTGTAAGAAAAGGAAAATATACAATCTATCTAGATCGAAACAATACATACATATATCCTGTCTATTTATGTATATGATACTACATACCACATTTGTTTTGTCTATGTCGTAGAACTGGTATGTGGGATAATGGTAGGAAATTGTCTTGAGCTGTGACAAAGAAAATAACAGTAAGTACTGTTTTTCTAACCTCGTACACATAAATATAAAATATCTGATTTGTTAACTTCTCACTCTGTATATGGTAGAAGACTACTGGACAACATTCACTATTCTGATAACACTGAGCTGATGCCAACACCAATGAACGTTGCATGAAGATCTGCGAAACAAAACATACACTAAGATTTCTATTATAATCACATCATTAATCAATATATATGTAGGCAGCGCAGTGCGCTGTTACCGTGATTCTAAGTCGAGCAGTTTGTAATCTGCGCCCCACTCTGGTCCACGCAAGAACCCCAGAACACATGTGAGGCTTGTCAAAGAATAAGCAAAAATGATGATGTGTTCAATGGGGAATTGGCACAGTGTGAAGGAATGCCAAGGAGGGAAATGTGATGCCCAGCCGGATGGCGGAGAACAAGCCCGGCCGCCGGGCGGAGCAACTCGGGAATGAGGAAAGGACTGAGTAATGAGCCCGGCCGGGCGGCGAAGACTAAGCCCGGCCGCCGGGCGGAGCAACAAACACGAGACAAGGACAAAAGTTGAGCCCACCAGACCGCCGGGCGGAACTCCACAGAATGGTAAACGTTCTCGTCACCAAGCAAACGCAACGAGACGCCAGGGGACGCCTGGGAATAGACGTCCGTTATTCTCTGTGATACAGTGGGGGGGAGAAGGAAGGCCGGAGCTCGCACACGAGCGCGAGGGCCGGAAACACTCCCACCGCGTAACCGGAAACAGATCAGCAAAACAGGAAGACAGGCAACTGGAGACAGGACGGAACATCAGAATCAATGGAGCTAGACGCAAGAACGTAAAGCGTCGCTCCAAGAGCACCTGAAATGAGGAGGAAGGATGCGGAGCAGGGAGGGAACTTAACTAAACTAAGAGGCCCCAGTATGCCCAGCCGGACGGCGGAGACTAAGCCCGGCCGCTGGGCGAAGCAACTCGGGAATGAGGAAAGGACTGAGTAATGAGCCCGGCCGGGCGGCGAAGACTAAGCCTGGCCGCCGGGCGGAGCAACAAACACGAGACAAGGACAAAAGTTGAGCCCACCCGGCCGCCGGGCGGGACTCCACAGAATGGTAAGCGTTCTCGTCACCGAGCAAACGCAACGAGACGCCAGGGGACCCTGGGAATAGACGTCCGTTAATCTCCGTGATACAGTGGGGGGAGAAGGAAGGCCGGAGCTCGCACACGAGCGCGAGGGCCGGAAACACTCCCACCGCGTAACCGGAAACAGATCAGCAAAACAGGAAGACAGGCAACTGGAGACAGGACGGAACATCAGACTCAATGGAGCTAGACGCAAGAACGTAAAGCGTCGCTCCAAGAGTAATGATGTCTTAAATAGTGTTCTTAATTAAAGGGGCAGTGTGTAGGGAACCTCGGGGCATGACAGTGAGTCCCTTGCTCACTTTGCCAATGGATTCAAGCAAGCCTGGCTGAAGACAGCTGTAATGCCAGAAACCGGTCCTCGGAAGCTTGCTTCCGGTCCAGGGAAGGCATGGTTTGGCAGTTCGGGCTGGACTGTTCCCATGAGGCACAGGGCCAGACTGATTTGCATATAGCCATGTCTGAACTGGGGTGGCAGAGTGGGCTAAAGAACGGTGATGGATTCAACCCAGATCTTTTGACTGGGTATGAGTGTTTGATTGGTTTGGATGCTCCATCCATCACCACCCCCTTTTGTACCGCTTTTGGCCGCCATAAGTGTGGCAGGGTATGCTCAGACGTGAGTCCCTTTCTCACTTTGCCACTGGATTCAAGCAAGCCGGGCTGAAGACGGCTGTAATGCCAGAAACCGGTCCTCGGAAGCTTGTTTCCGGTCCAGGGAAGGCATGGTTTGGCAGTTCGGGCTGGACTGTTCCCATGAGGCACAGGGTCAGACTGATTTGCATATAGCCATGTCTGAACTGGGGTGGCAGAGTGGGCTAAAGAACGGTGATGGATTCAACCCAGATCTTTTGACTGGGTATGAGTGTTTGATTGGTTCGGATGCTCCATCCATCACCACCCCCTTTTGTACCGCTTTTGGCCGCCATAAGTGTGGCAGGGTATGCTCAGACGTGAGTCCCTTGCTCACTTTGCCACTGGATTCAAGCAAGCCGGGCTGAAGATGGCTGTAATGCCAGAAACCGGTCCTCGGAAGCTTGTTTCCGGTCCAGGGAAGGCATGGTTTGGCAGTTCGGGCTGGACTGTTCCCATGAGGCACAGGGTCAGACTGATTTGCATATAGCCATGTCTGAACTGGGGTGGCAGAGTGGGCTAAAGAACGGTGATGGATTCAACCCAGATCTTTTGACTGGGTATGAGTGTTTGATTGGTTCGGATGCTCCATCCATCACCACCCCCTTTTGTACCGCTTTTGGCCGCCATAAGTGTGGCAGGGTATGCTCAGACGTGAGTCCCTTGCTCACTTTGCCACTGGATTCAAGCAAGCCGGGCTGAAGACGGCTGTAATGCCAGAAACCGGTCCTCGGAAGCTTGTTTCCGGTCCAGGGAAGGCATGGTTTGGCAGTTCGGGCTGGACTGTTTCCATAAGGCACAGGGTCAGACTGATTTGCATATAGCCATGTCTGAAGTGGGGTGGCAGAGTGGGCTAAAGAACGGTGATGGATTCAACCCAGATCTTTTGACTGGGTATGAGTGTTTGATTGGTTCGGATGCTCCATCCATCACCACCCCCTTTTGTACCGCTTTTGGCCGCCATAAGTGTGGCAGGGTATGCTCAGGCGTGAGTCCCTTGCTCACTTTGCCACTGGATTCAAGCAAGCCGGGCTGAAGACGGCTGTAATGCCAGAAACCGGTCCTCGGAAGCTTGTTTCCGGTCCCGGGAAGGCATGGTTTGGCAGTTCGGGCTGGACTGTTCCCATGAGGCACAGGGTCAGACTGATTTGCATATAGCCATGTCTGAACTGGGGTGGCAGAGTGGGCTAAAGAACGGTGATGGATTCAACCCAGATCTTTTGACTGGGTATGAGTGTTTGATTGGTTCGGATGCTCCATCCATCACCACCCCCTTTTGTACCACTATAAATTGCCCTCAACCAGCCACTTACAACTACATTAACTCGCATGGAAATAGTGCTAGAATACCTAAATTCCTAAATGAACTTAGAGAGTGTAAATTTCCACCAGTGTTGATTGTGTGGAACAGGATAGTCAATTTATTTGAGCAAAGAGGACATTTTGCAAAAGTAAGTCCACGTTAGGGTTTATGTGATGTTAATGAATCAATCAGGGTTCTTGTAAAGTGCAAATAATTACCTGTAAGGGTCTCCATTTTTTAATATAGTGCTGTATTGCCATTAGTGTGGCCTCGTAGTGTCGTTGGAGTTTGGATACACTCACGTTCTGGTCTCAAGGGTGCTTGGTGGTAGTTGGTTTATTCTGTGATGTGTTGTCATGGAGTGTTTTATTGATTTATGAAGAGTCGAGTGCTGTTGTCAGTTCAGAGAGTCCAACCATATGATAACTTTGAGCTTTACTGGATGTGTGTGCATTGTTATGTGTAATTTGTTCTGGTCAAAGTGGTGCTTAGTTATTGTTACCAATAGGACTCTTTTTAGCCTCTTAATACCAAACTATATATTAGAGCATCTGAGCTGTGTTGGATGTGTGTGGTGTTCTGCCTAACGTGCTCTATCGGATGTTGTCTGGTGTCTAGTAGAATGAACTGTTGTGTGGACACAGACTTCTGCTACCATTCATATTTACGCCGCTCTACCATCCCAAGTGCAACTCCAGGAAGTGCGTACCATAGTCTGCGTTGTTTACTTTCCTGTGTACCATTGAGCGATATTTCATTCCCAGCTATATGGAATATCTAAGATGTGTTGAATAGCTGCCTATTGTTCTGTTTTAAGTGTTCTTTTAGAAGTTGTGTGGACAGAGACATCAGGTACTGGGTGCACCTGCAAAACTCTGCTCTCCTATAGGCAATCTTTTACATTGTGCACTGTTGTGTTATTTATTGGGGGGCAAAATGCTTTGTGAATCATGCTAACAAATATCAAGGAACTTGAGTTCGCCACTGTGTAGCTTCACTTGCTACATAAAGATAACTGAATTGCATGGAAAAGTAAGCCTGCTAGAAAGATCACTACTCCTATTCGCTTCAACAAGAGCAACTTAACAGCCCTCCCTTTAAGACGAGGAGACTTGGCAAGCAGAGAAGGACAGCAACCAGCAACCACCACAAGGTAACAAAACACAGCCTAGCTAAAAGAGACTCAACAAGTCGAGACAGACTTTAACGTGTCTTTTTGACTATAAAGCGTTTGGATGCGTTGCCACTTTGTCACATGAAAACAAAGAAGTCAGCTGCCCCAGTGACGCAGCTGCGCATCATCCCAGTTTATAATTAATGTTCTTGTGCACTGCAGCTGCACCATCTAAGGGCTGTTGCTCAGTAGACATGCTGGGGCAAGCAATGCACAATATTGTTTTTGGAATTATAGTGGGCTAATCCTTTAAATTGGCCAAGGTATAATTACCTGATAGTTACCTTCTTAAAGGAAAACACCAGCTAAAACAGAAAAATCATATTTATGCATCTTTACCTTTAACACTTTAGAGGACCAGCGGATGGGTTCTGAGGGTTGTGCACAGCTCCCGTTGAGGGTGCTGGCCCTGGATCTGAATTTGCACCAGAGAATGACCTGGCCCTGGTCACACCCTTGATGAACGGTGTATACAGGGTCCTAGCTACCTTTAGAGCAGGAAGTCCAAAAAGAGCAACGCCTAGGGGTCAGAGGGGCCAAACACGCTCTAGTTAGGATTGGCTTTTACTACTACTTCGTGGTTCGCGGTTGTATTTTCCTTCCTAGCATTAGGGCCCATGACACATTTCTTGAAACCCTTGACCGCGACTAGGCCGCAGGCTGCTTTTTTTCAGAAATCTAGAACAGTGGTTTTTAACCTGTGGTCCAAGGGCCCCTTAGGGTCTGTGACGCCTGTCAGGGGGTGCGCATCTGCTTAGCAAATTAAATAATATCAGCAGATTAATGAAGTGTATATTAATGATGACGCAAAATGTATAATTTAAAATTTTAGAACATTCCATAATTGTGAATGAATTTGAAACCAGAGGCTAAAAATGAAGTTGGTGTCCTCAGATTGATTTGTGGGAGCAGTGCAAATGCATCAAATACCGAATATGATATGGATAGGTGGCCTTAGTTGAATTTAGAAAAGCCCCAAACTTCCTAATAAATTGAAAATGTAGATTTTTTATATATTTGTTTGTGCATTAAATTACATTTTTCATCATTTGTGTATTTTGTTTAGCAAATACTTTTTTCTGTATTTTTGCGGTCCCTGGCTACCATTAATGACTCGGTGCGGGTCCAAGAATTTGAATAATGTTAAAGTAGGTTTCGAAGACTCCCCGTGGTATCACGATGATAAGACTCTAAAGGTTGACCTGGGCCAATATACAACAAAACTAAGTAGACTGATTTGCGAACAACAAATATATAATCTTTTTGCTAATCATATTTACCTTACATAATTTTAGTTTCCTCCATCAGCCTTAAATACTAATCATATGCTGATGCACTGAGTTATATATCTACGCTGATGGTTAAATTAATTCAGGCAGTCCATAATGCTGGATTAACAAAAAGCTGCCTCCAGAAGAAGACAGCAAATCTAAAAAATGCAGTGGCCACAAAGAATCCACCAACTTAGGTGCTAGTTTTATCTCTGTGTTTCGACCACAGCACATTTGGAGAAATGGTCGCTTAATAAGTCAGTGGTCGTTTTGTGCACTATTAACGTTTTATAGCTTCCAGGTTTGTCCTAAAATTCTGAGGGCTACTTAGTGGCGCAGGCTGTGGAATCCCTGAAGAGTGCGAAATTAGCTAATTTGAGAGTGGGTGAGAATCAGATGGTGGAGGTGGATTCTTAGAAATTGGTATTATGGGAATAACAAAGGATGTTAGAGTTAAAGATAAGTAAAGGGATAATAGTTAAAACATGGGGCAATTGAAAAGGCAAGAGGTAAGATACGATATGTGGTTCATGTTAAAGATGGAAAGAAAGTAAATAAAAGGGAAGAGATGCTGGGGAAGCAGGAAGTAAAGGGTACCAAAAGAAGTTGTTTTAGAGGATAGAGTGAGTGTTGGAGTATGGGTGGAATAGAGTAGAAAGGAGGTGCAACAAGTGTTTTGGACCTAAAGGGATTCAGAGTATGTGAGGGTCTGCAGTACTGGAGGAAACGTTGGAATATATGAAGGAACAGGGGGTTCTGGGGTCAGGCGGAAATTGGATTGAAGTATGACATGGGCTGGAGTACAGTAGGGGGACTAGAAATTGGGAGGAGTCTAAAATCGGAAGAGACTGTCTGTTATATGAGAGACCATAGGAGTATCAAAGTGATGAAATATGAAAGGGTGTTTGAGTACGGATGAGAGGTTTTGTTTCCCGGCCTTGGGCAGGGAGTTGAAGTGGATGAGGGGACATTGAACAGCTTACACAAGGAATAGAATTAAGAGTGATACTTATATTGGGGGGTAGAGTATGAGAGAAAGGCACATATGCGGTCCAGTTACAGCTGAAGAGGATAAACCTGATGAAGGAGGGTAGACTTGTATATGTATAGTAGGCTTTTAGGGAAGTCTTTAAGTTCAGCATACCGCAAAGTAATTCCGAGTTATCCGACTTACTGGAGTCCTTCAACACTGCCTTAACCAAAGCCCTGGATGCACAGTCACCTATAAAAACTACTGCCCCACTAAACACCGACCTTCGCCCCTCTGGTTCTCCTCCAAGCTAAAACTAGAAAAATCAAGGTATAAGCACATAGAGAGGCACTGGCGCAGAAGCAAAAAGACTCAAAATAAGGATCTTTATAAACAAGCCATATCATGTTACCCTTTCAATAATAAAAAATCGCAAGGCGAAATTCTATTATCAATCAAATTGAACAGGCTGGCAACTCCCCATAAGTTCTTTTTAATATAGCTCATGACTTTACCACCCCTCAGGCATGTACTCAGCCTTCCTCATAATCCCAGAAGCTCTGTGACTCACTGGCCAATTTGTTTCAGCAGAAAATCTCCCACATTTATGCAAAATGTTATCTACTCCATCTCCTGGGATAGGGATCTCGTGTTCCAATGTCGCTCAGTTAAAGAATATACCTTACTCTCAAACAGTTTTGCGCCCTTCACCTGGAGGAAATCTGTAGTTCTCTGGCGACAGTCTAGTCAGGCTCCCCTTTAGACATCTGCCCACCCCAAAATAATGTCTCTGCTGTCCAATTGCCTTGCCCCGGCGAACTTACAGATTTTCAACTGCTCAGTGAAAACAGGCACCATCCTGCCTTAGTGGAAGGCGGCATGTGTATGTCCTATCTTAAAAAATAAATCACCTGGACCAAAAATCCCTGGTCAATTACTGGCCCATATCTTTGCTACCTCTCCTGGGCAAACAGCTCTTAAGTCTAATCAATAAGCAACTAGTTGCCTACCTAGAAACCAACCAAATCCTAGAGTCCTCCCAATCTGGCTTTTGACCAGGCCATAGCACGGAAACTGCATTCTTGGCCGTGACTGACTCCCTGTGCCTGGAGCTGGATGCAGGTAACCCAATAATGCTCGTGCTATTAGATCTCTCTGCAGCGTTTGATACAGTCTCTCACATGAGGTTGCTGGAAAGGCTGCAAGAGATCGGCATACAAGGCCTTGCACTCAAATGGCTCCATCATTTTCTGAAAGATAGACATCAAACTGTCATCCTGGGCCCATATTCCTCTTGCAAGACAATCATTGACAAGGGTGTTCCGTGAGGTTCCGGCCTGAGCTCTACTTTCTTCAATGTCTACATGGCTCCCCTTGCCAGGATTGCAGAGTACTTTGGCTTTGAAAAAATCTCATAAACGGATGACACCCAGTTGATGTTTACATTTTACCCTGATCTGAGAGAGACAAAAAAACATTTCACCCTGGGCAAGCTAGCCATCTCCAATTGGATGAACAAGAACTATCTCCAATTAAATGCAGACACAACAGAGATCATGCTGTTTGGGAAAGCTTCCTCTATGTGGACAGACAATTGGTGGCCTCACTAACTGGGCTCCACTCCTGTGCCCAAACAAGCAGTAAAAAACTCTTGGTATGAAAATAGACCAAGTTGTAACGATGAAAGTGCACATCTTGGCCACCTCTGGAGTATGCTATCATAATATGAGCCTCTTGCGCAGAATATTCCCCTACCTTCCAACCTCTGCTAAAAGACTGTAGTCCAAGCCTTAGTAATAAGCAGGCTAGACTACGGCAACACCCTTTTAGCGGATGCTAATGAGACCTTCGTTGCCAAACTCCAGGTAGTTCAAAATACTGCAGCCTGGCTCGTTCTCAATTGCCCTTCCGGCAAGGCTTCAGCTCCATTGCTGAGGGAACTGCATTGGCTGCCAGTGAAGAAAAGATCTTGTTTTAAGATCTGCTGCCTTACTTATAATGCCCTAAAAGGGAAAGGCCCAGTAAATCTACAAAAAAACAAATTCAGGCAGACACACCTGGCCATTGCCTAAGATCTCGTGATAAAGCCTTATTGTGTGTTCCTCGCATTCGCCTGACTCGCAGTGGAGGAAAGGCCTTTTCCTATCTTGCTCCCTGCTACTGGAACAAGCTTCCACTTCATGTTTGCACATGTCCGAACTACTGTAAATTTAGCAAACTACTCAAATCCCAACTATTCTGAACTCTTTTCTCCCTCCACTGATTCTTGTTCCCGCAACAGCGTCGAGATGCCCCCGTGTGAGTTCCGCGCTATATTAAATATAAATAGCATAACAAAACATATAGTACGTTAATTGGACTAGGAGTATGGCAAAAGATGGTAATTGGGACAAGAGAAAGGGAAAAAGTAATAAAGACGGGTTGGATCTATGGTGAACTAATAATGGTGCGTGAATGTAAAGGAGGACTGAATAGTTAGGGTGGTTTGGAGAATGGAGACTGTTGAAGAAGGGCAAGAGGGTGGGTAGGAATTTGAAGTAATTGAGGGCAAATTAATTATGGGAGGGGGATAGAAGTGGAACATGGGAGACAAAATAAGAGTGAGGGTTAGGGGTCGGTTGGAGTATTGCATGAGGAAACATTTTAACGTAATGAGATTGCACTGGTTGGCAAGTGAGTAAGGTACAGAGTCAAGTATGGGAGCAGAGCAGAATGGGGATGGGTCATAGTAAGGGAGATTGGAGAGCTGGGTTCAAGAATAAATTACTGGATTATGTGAGGTGGCCTCCAGAATGGGAAAAGATAAATGATGGAGGGTTGGCATATGGGGAGCATTCATGTAGGTTGAAATAAGGGATGGGAGGGAGAATAAAGGAGAAGAGGGGAATTGGAGTGTGAGTGTGATTATGGAGGATGGGCAACTGACGATTGGGAACTGATAGAAGAATAGGTGGTGTGGATGTAGTATGGAAGTGTAACTGAAGTATTTATAAGTGGTGGATCTGAGTATGGAGGGTGGTGGCTATGAAAGAGCAAGGAGAGTTTGAACATAAAATGAGCTGTGGAAGGGGACTGAGACTTACAGTATGGGAAGGAGCTTGGAGTGTTGGAGACAGGTTGAACTATAGAAGAAGTTGGAGTACTGGAGATTCGATTAAGAGGAAGTCCGCAGGTACTTGATTATCTGGAAATGTGGAGTTGAAGAGAACTGGACTAGGAGAATGGAAAGATGGTGTAGCGTCCAGGGGTAAATTTAGCATTGGTGGATGATTTCAACAATGGATTGGGATGCGGCCTGAGTAATTACCAGCGGCTGAGATTAATTCAAGCATTCCATCCATCACTTTTTGTATACTTTAGTGTGTCACCCCCATTGCATGGGTATGCCCAGACGTGGGTTACGTGCACACTATCACTGGACCCAAGCTATGCTTGGTTGATAAACCCTAACTAGGACAAAACTGGTGGTTGCTTGTGTTCCAATTCAAGGGAGGACCTGGCAGTTCAGGCTGGACTGTTCCCACAGAATCATTATCAAGACTGAGGTGCATATGGCTGGGCCCAAACTGAGGTGGCATGTGTGCAAAATAACGATGGACTGAGATATTTTGTATTTTATTGATGAACTGCACGATTACTTAAAATCTTTACAGTATAAAAACTTGATGAACATCCACCCCCCGACGTGCCCCATCCACACATAAAAAGTAAATACCACTTTGGGTTAAAATGCTGACAGTTAAAACTGCGTAGTTGTCCAGAACAGAGTTCTTTTAAAAGGAGGAGACTATTGGTTATTCCATTGTTCCACAACAGAAGAAGAGAGGCACGGGAAAGTTCGATAGAATCAGTTGATGCGCCAAAGCCAGTTGACGATAGATGGATACCTCGTTGGGCCCTTAAACCAACCCAGATTAGATGACTGGGGGCGATGAATTCCAGTTGCTTTGCTGGCACCCTAAAGTAACTGTGGGCTAGCATCACTGGGGCCACCGGTAGAGCGCCGGCCCAATCATTAGAACCCTAGGGATTAGTGGCCATTAAGTGGGAGTCGAGTGCCATTTTTACCTGATGTATGAATTTCCCGACCCTGGCTATCAGACAGGTCGCGGAAACAGAAAGGCACCAGTCCGAGGCCTCTCTACAAGTTCTGTAGCCTAAGTTCCGTAAGGTCGGACGCAGCAAGCGATGACGGTCGTTGACCAACTTTGTACAGCAACACAGCAAGTGTAGCCAGGATTCTCTGCGATAGTTGCATAGACGGCAGGCTAAGGCGCCATCCGTTCGTGCCCAGTTAGGGTTAAAGTCCGCGATCCTGAGGGCCAAGAAGCGAAAATACAGAATTTTCTTTCTCACGTGGGCGGATACTGGGTCTTGCAGGTATGTTTGGGGTTTACCAGAAATATATGATTTATCCAGGGCCTGAGTTAGTGGGTTTTGCCGAAGGGATGCAAGGTCGAGCCCAAAAGAGATCGTCTGGACTTGGCGCTTAACGGCTTGGGCCCAGGCTGAAAATGGAATTTCGTGCAGGGGCAGGCTCCTCCTCTCGATTTTCAGTGCATCAATGGCTAGTTCCACCTTGGAGTGCCATGGGGAGCCCACTTCACCAAAGATTGTTTTTGGGGAGTACTTTAAGGTGTGTTCTGGCGCTTTCGATACTCTGATATAGAATTTTAACAGGTCCCCCAGTAGTCCCAGCTCTGGTCGCTTAAGGCCTATTTCTAGCCTTAGCCTATTGTTCCTAGCATATCTGGGGGCCTGTAGCACCATCTTGTAGGCTTTCGCCTGGGCCGCATTGACCACTTTGTCAAATGCACCTGGGTAGGCTATATGCCCATACGAGATGGCGGGGATCAATTTTGCCCTGAGCACTGTCAGCATTGGTTCGACTGAGGGACTGGTCAAGCGAATACTTAAGCGTCTTAACGACAGTATGGTTTTGTCTGTTTTTGATTTAAGCTCCTTCAGGTGTGTGACTGCAGTGGCATTCTCGGGAACCCAGGTGCCCAGGTAGTTGTAGGATGAGGCGGTGATGATGCGGTGCTCCCCCATGGACCATGAAGCTTCTTTTTTATGGGGGTATTTGCCAAAGATGACGATCTTAGTCTTGCCCACGTTGATCCGTAGGTCATTTGCCTTATTATATGTGGCAAGGCTGCTTAAGGCTCTTTGGAGCCCCACCCTGGTGTGATCCATGACCACCGTGTCGTATGCATACTGGAGCGTACCCAAGACGAGCTTCCCCAATCTTGGGGGTGCTAAGTTGGCATCTTTCAGGGCTGTCCCCATGTCCGCAGTATACAAGTTGAAAAGCATGGGGGCCAAGACGCACCCCTGCTTAAGGCCAGCATTGGTGTCGATTCTTGCAGTTGTTATTGTGGGACTTAGTTTCACCTTGACCCAGGTCCCCTCATAGAGCGCTTTTATTGCTTTTAGTAGGACTTAGGGTAGCCCCCAGGAATCACATTTTTGCCCAGAGCCGACCTCTGTTCACTCGATCAAAGGCTGTAGAGTAGTCTATGAAACAGCAAAACAGAGGCGGCTTATTCCTCGTGTTGGCCTTCTTCGCGAGGTAGGAAAGGGCTATGATGTTGTCGAGGGTGGAGCTATTGGCCCTAAAGCCGGTCTGTGTGGGCGGGAGAATGCCGTTCTTGTCCACCCAATCCTCCAGGACTGAGATATGGCCGGAGTAAAATACCAGTGGCAGAGATTCATTCAAGCATTCCCTACATCACTTTTTTTTATACTTTAGCACTGCACATTATTCTTGCTAGAAATGTCCATCTTCTTGAGTGGTCGCACTCAGGCGGTCCGCCTGGGTGAGTACTCAGCTGACTTTCGTCCTGTCCAGTGCGGAGTCCCCCAAGGATCCTCTCTGTCCCCTCTGTTATTCAACCTTTACATTGCCCCCCTTATTTTTGCTTTACAGCAGCTGGAGGTCTCTGTGTACAACTATGCAGATGATCTCCAGCTTATCTTTTCTCTCTCTTCCTCCCCCGGATCAATATCTAATTTTCAGTTTATCATGACTTTTATCCAGGACTGGATGAACTTCAACCACCTGAAACTCAATCCCGACAAAACGGAATTGGTGTTGATGGGTGGTTGCTCCAGTCCCTGGTCCTCTTCCTTTTGGCCCCCCTCTTTAGGTTCCCCACCCACTCCAGTTTCCTCCGTCAAGACTCTTGGTTTCAAAATTAATAATCAACTTTCCCTCCACTCTCAAGTCAGCGCTGTCGTATCCTCAGACTTCCTCTCCCTCAGGACAATACGTAAAGTTTCACGATTTTTTTCCCCGGCCGCCCTCAAATTAATACTCCTGGCCATGGTGACGTCTCGCCTGGACTATGGCAATGCCCTTTATCATGGCATGCCTGCGTACCTCGTGAGGCGCCTCCAACTGGTTCAAAACCAGGCCGCTCGACTGGTTTTTAATCTACCTAAATCACAACATGTCACACCCCTTCTCGTATCCCTTCACTGGCTCCCTGTCCGGCAGCGTGCCTTATTCAAGCTTGGCTGTACCATCTTTAAAGCCCGGACTGGCTCTGCCCCGTCTTTTATTAAAACAGCCATTCAAGACTACATTCCTCCTAGAGAACTGCGCTCTGCTACCCATCATCTCCTTGTGGTCCCTCGCTTCAAACGGAAAAAGGGGGGAGGTTCCAAATTTTCTACCACGGCTCCCGCTTTTTGGAATTCTCTCCCACTCCATTTGAGATCCTGTTCCCAGTACCCCCTGTTCCGTAAAGGCCTCAAAACCTTCCTTTTTACCCAAGCCTTCCCCTCTTAAATTTGCCGTATCCTTCAATCTTTCTGCCCCCTGAGTAGCAGTATTCACACAGCGCCAAGAAACCGCATGGTGTATGCGCGCTCCACAAATTCCTTAAACTCAAACTCAAACTCCATCTGCATAGGTAATCTCCCATTTATCAGTACCCTCTAACAGCATATGAGCATTGGTGGAGTGGTTCTGAACTTGTTCATATTACATATGCAGTACTGCAAGCAAGGTTCCATCCTGACTCCAACCCTCTTTAATCTTTACCTTAAAAAAGCTTAAAGTCATTCTCATGAAGTTAGGGATCTGGTAGCAACAATTTGCTGATGACACACAGCTTTATATGAAGCTCCTGTCACCAGATATTCCATAAGTAACAATAGCCCTACATATGGACTCAAGATTGGGTGATATTCCACTGAGTGAAACTCATAAAAAACACTTTCTCATTTTCTCTCCTTTGCCTTTCAAAATAAGTGTGCAGCTTGGCTCGAATACTTCAAAATTAGGGTGACCAAGCGACCAGAATTTCCCGTGATGGTCCTGGGTTTTCGCCATCTGTACCAGAAGATTTCAGCAAATATTGCACATGTCCCAGTTTTTAGAAAGGGTTGACTGTAAATAGGGGAAGGCACATTTTTATGTTTTCCAAGGTGGCGCGAGCTAGCAGCTCTTAAAAGACAGAAATGTAATTAACACACATGAGGCTGGGTGAAAAAGATGTATTTAATTTAGACCCTTAATTAGGGTGACTAAAGGTCCCGGATTTGCCTGAACAGTCCCGGGTTTTGAAGGACTGTCCCGGTGTCGCGACACTTTCTCCTAAAACAGAAAAATGCCCCGGTTTTTAAGGGAGGGTTGGGAAACCTGCACATTAATCACAGTGTTGTGAAGGTTCACGTTTCCACCACCCTTTTAGAAAATGGGGTAAGAAGTTCATTTGTTTAGACTATCTTGCTGTGCTGCCTCCCTTCATTCAAGCAGCACAGTAGGAGATAATGAGGTGTAAATCAGGCCTGCAGAGCCCGGCACCCAGAACCCGGACCTCTTCACAGGCAGGGGAGGGAATGTGAAATAAGTCAGTCTGTCTATCTATCTATCTATCTATCTATCTATCTATCTATCTATCTATCTATCTATCTATCTATCTATCTATCTATCTATCTATCTATCTATCTATCTATCTATCTATCTATCTATCTCTCCATCTCTCCATCTCTCTATCTATCTATCTATCTATCTATCTATCTATCTATCTATGAGACGTAATAAGACATTTAGTCCTCTTTCTATGTCAATGCCCGTCTCGGCTTTTCCATCTGAAAATCTGGTCACCCTACTCTTAATGCCTTGTCTGTTTTACTGTGTTGATGAGCGCTGTAATTTAAGTCATTATGTGCCGATGTAAACTTGTAGTATTTCTTCTATGTTTAGTAAATATCCCAGTTTATGATTGTCAAAATCTGGTCACCCTATCCAAAATCCCTGATTGTTACTGTATGATCAGCTACAGCTCTAAACGCCTTTGCTTTACTCTTAATGAACGACTCATTTTAGAATGGCTAAAAGTGTGTTTTTACAATTATAACTACAGCGTGGTAATGGATCTGAGCAAGATCTGAAGAACAAAGTTCAACCCTCATTCTGTCAAGACTTGATTATGGCAACATCCCATTAATTGGTCTCACAAAAGTGCACCTTGCACTGCTGAGGGCAGATCTGCCAGCAGCTTTATCACGAAGTAAAGAATTTGACAATATTGTCCGCCATCATAACACACTCAAATGGCGTCCCATTGAAGTTAAATCCCAAAATGGCATCAGTCCAATAAGTCTTAACCACAGGTGCTCCTCTTTACCAGACCAATAAACTGAATATTTGTGCTAGGCAATGGGCACTGCTAAGTGCTGAATCCAGATGTTAATTTTATTTAGGTGATGTTATGCCCTTGTACTCTTTTCCTTGGATTGCCACCGTCGCTTTATTTTGCAACTAAAAGTTTACATGTGTAATGAACCTTTCTTTCTCCGACGCCTTCCATAACGCAATGAAAAGTAACACACTGAAACTAGCTACAATGTGTTTTGAAGTTATAAACATGTGCGTTCACTTAGCAGCATAACAAGGATGCCACGGGCCCAGGTGCAAGTAATAAGTTGCTCCTTGGGCTGTTTTTGTGGTAGTAAAATCCAGCAGGGTTAAATGCGCCCCACGGGGCTCTGAGCCTGGGTACCACTGCACCTGCAGCACAAATGGGAACTACGCCCTTGTGTCCAGTTAAAGGAAGCAGAGTTTGTAAGCGCACCCCTAGACTGCCAGCATTGGTAATCGTGAAATTGCGCTTTAACTTGGGAGTGATTTCTAGAAATGACTGACTGCAGCTTTGCATTTTATTAACGTCGCGGCCCACGCTTGGCATGCCTCGCGCCCGGGAGGAATGCAGCCTGTGTGCTTTGTGCGGGACGTGTTTCTACTTGAAGCACATTTTTGTTCGAGTTACATTTCCAAGCCTCCCACCGTATAAGACAACTTTAAAAAGTGCAGAAAACACGCATACTCACTCTGCTATTCCAAAATTCAGTCTGCAAACTGGGTAGCTCAATCTTATGGCCCCAGATTTCTGGCAGGGTCTGATTGGGAAGGTGGCAGTCGGGCATTGGTCGATGCGCTGGTACTCAGGGTCACCTGTAGGCTGTTTTTTTAGGGCCTCTGTGAATCCGCCCTGGAGACTTAACTTTCTTCCTCAAGCCCTTCCCTGTCGGAAGAGTGTCCTCCCCTGCCCAACCTCCCGCCGGGCCATCACCTTTAGGCCATGGCGGGTGCGATCAGCTGTGTGCTTTTCTTGACCCCTCCCTGCCAGGTAACCGTCCTGAGGCTATAGTGGGCTTGGGAGGCTATAGTGGGCTATAGTGAGGCTATAGTGGGCAATAGTGGGCTTGGGAGCCGAGGTATTATTGAGTAAGAGAAGCTGCCTCCCTAGGAGCCAGGTGTTATCCTCTCACCCCAGTGTCTTTTAAGCCCAAAATGGGGCTGCAAATGGGGGGGGAGGTGTTTACATAAGCCTCACTGTGTGGCCACGTTTCCATGAGGGAAATTTTTTTAATGTTGTAGCGTTATGGTTAAGGCTGCTGACATTGAGGCTAGGTTCGAGTCCCGGAGTCAGCTCATCCTCCTGTGATTCTAGGCAAAGGACTTAATCTCCACGATTGAGCTAAAAATGAATTGTATTTCATTTAATGTAACTGTTGCTTATGTACATTCCTCCAATGCCTTTGGGCTGAGTTCCCATTATATAAAACTACAAACAAAAGTTGGCAAAAATAACCTGCAAGATTGACTGAATTCGATCCGATAACAGTTACTGAAACTTTGGAGGGCCTAAGCAAAATAAAATCTAGCTCCTCTATGGACCCTTTCCCTCCATGCCGCTGTACTAAAATTACGCCACTGCTAGCTAACTCCCTTACTGCAATTTTTAACACCTCACTTGAGCAAGCCATTTTACCGTCCAATGGAAACACGCACAAGTAAAGCCGATTCTAAAGAAACCTTCCGATGACCCTACACTACCATCTCATTACCGGCCTATTTCTTTGCTACCCTTTTTTGGGAAAGTGTTGGAACATCTAGTAAACAAACGGCTTACTGCTTTTACAGAGTCTCACGGGGTCCTGGATCCTTCCCAATCCGGTTTCCGTGCTGCCCATAGCACGGAGACAGCGGTCATCGAGATTGTGGATAACATCAGGCTCGCGGTGGACAGAGGCGAATCAGCTATCCTCATCCTCCTGGACCTATCCGCGGCATTTTATACCATCTCCCACAGCATTTTGAAACATTGACTGTGGGAGATAGGTATCAGAGGAAGGGCCCTTGGTTGGATTGAAAACTATCTTACTGACCGCCTCACCACCGTTCGAGTTGACACTCTGGTCTCCAGTAGTCGCCCTGTAACGGTGGGGGTACCACAGGGGTCAATCTTAAGCCCTCTACTATTTAATCTGTACTTAACCCCACTGGCGAAAATCATTAACTTATACGGCTTTGAAACTGTATCGTACGCCGATGACACCCAGCTGCTCATCACTTGCGGTACAGATCACATCGGCACCCGTTCCCGTTTTAAAAACTGCATGGTTGAGATAAGCAGTTGGATGAGGAACAACAAACTCCAATTGAACGCTAGTAAAACTGAAATTATTTTGTTTGGTTAGGCAGAGAAATGCTGGACACAAGAGTGGTGGCCATCGGAATTGGGAGTATGTCCCTCACCTAAATCTGCAGTACGTAACTTAGGAATAACAATAGACTGTGCCTTGTCCATGAAAAATCACATCACCAAAGTGACAGGGACTTGCTATGGTATAATGCGCAGTCTCAGGAAGATCTTCAGGTGGCTTCCTATAGAAACCAGGACACCTTTGGTACAGGGCCTGATCGTCAGCCATCTTGATTATGGCAATGCTGCACTTAATGAGGACCTGCTGGCAAAACTGCAGACCCTCCAGTATGCAGCGCCAGATTAGTCCTGGACCTGCCTCCTAGAACAGCCTCAGCACCCTGTCTGAAAAAGCTCCATTGGCTCCCCATTCGTCAGAGAAGCCACTTTAAGACCTTGGGCATAACGCATAACTCTTTGTATGACAACGGGCCCAAATACCTCCAAAAACAACGTAATTGGTATGTCCCCAAAAGATCCTTAAGGTCCAGCAACAAATCATTCTTGACCCAACCGCGTGTCCGGACCTCCAGACACGGTCACCGTTCTTTTTCCTATCTTGCCCCTTTGCTCTGGAACAAACTGCCCCCCCACCTCCTATCCATCACTGAACACAAACTATTCCGTAAAACCTTAAAAACCTGGCTCTTTTCCAAGTAGTCCTACCATACTGTATCTAGCTTCACTTGTGGTCAACCGTTTTTGTGCTGCAAGCGCCTTGAGACCTCACGGTGATACGTTGCGCTATGCAAAAACCTTTGACATGACATGACATGACATGAGACAAACCAGATGGTGATCCATGAAAGGGACGATACGGGAAGGTGGGCCACTTTTTTGGGCGGAATCGGGCCTAACTCTGATCCCAATCCGACCCTGGTTTCTGGTAAACATACATAGATGTAATGAGTCCAGTTGCCTAGGTAATTAATCTGACGCGCTACTGCAGTGCCATGCGAACCCAGAAGCCTGTGTTCGTCTTATTAGTCAGAAAGGACATCTTGCGTGGCCCTGCGTGGCTTGATAATACTAGAGTAACAAAATGCAGTGCAAATACTCCGCACCAGGGAGGTGTTCCATGGGTGGAGTGTGTGTTCCCACATATACATCCCTGGACTTTGGCACACTTCCAGATTTACCATTACTGGTAGACCTGGGAATGCGTCAAAATGCTACGCCTTCCCAGAAGAGGCATAACAAGGAGAAATATATTTATTTCTTCTTGTTTTTTCCTTTTTGTATGTGTTCTGCATTTTGCAGCACACATGGAAAGTGAAAAATGCCTCAGATGATTGTTGTTGTGCAGAAAGGTGTCCCTTACTGCATAAAAACAATCCTGTCTGCAACGCAGGTACCCTTGCACAACAGGGTAAAGGTGTCTGCATTGGCGCTAGGCAGAACATCGTACGCCAGCCCTTTCATGCAGCACAGCAGAGCAAGATGGCTTGCTGCGCTGCATGAAATGATATATCTGCCCCTAAATCTATCTAAACTGAAATATGCTAACATGGTCTATTTTGGCCTGCCCAACTGCATGCTTCTCCAAGTACTTCGAAACACAGTTGCTCGACTTATTTTAGTCTTGCTTAGGCAGGTCCATATTTATGATTATTGAGAGTCATTAAATTGGCTTCCTATTCAAGAGTGTGTATTTTGTAAATCTCGTTGCATCTGCTATAAGGATTTAAGCAGCACTGGTCCAACATTTATCACTTCTTGCTTTAAGAGGTAAAATCAAGCACGTCCCCTACGCCAATGCTAATTTTTGGGCAAGCTTTTTTTTTTTTACAGAGTTTTATATAGCGCAAATTTGACCTGCAGGTATGGTATCAGAGCGCTTTACACAAGCACCAGTTGCGTTACATGAGGACACATTCATTTTTGTTAGGCACAGGGAGATTAGGTGATTTTCCCAGAATCACAGGATGTTGCGCGTCCTTGCCGAGACTCGCACACGGTTCCCCAGATTTGATGTTGACTGCCCTTGCCATTAGGTCAACTCCTCTCCCCAGAGATGCATCTCTGCACTATGAGTGCATCAGTCCAGTGGGGGGAGGTTGAGGGGTAAAGATCCATTTCTTTCTTAGCAGTAAAAGTATGGAACCAGCTCTCCACTTTCATTGGATCACTCTCTAATCAACTTGCTTTTAAAAAAGCCTTGAAACACGGCTTTTCCCTCGATACCCAATAAATCAGTGGGGACCCAGCTGTCCCATATTTTTGTTGTGTCAGCACATGTATACCTCAATAATGTCACTGTTGCACTCTATAAGTATACATTTAGTCATTCACTCAATTTGCAAAAAAATACCTGTTTGACTCCAAAGCTTTTCTTAGGAGGTCACTAATGGCACTGCTGATTGCTGGTGATGCCCACTGTTCTGTCTCTTTCTCAGATATGTCAGCCATATTGCCAAAGCAACGAAAATGTACTCCTCAGACAGAATTCAAAATGCTAAATGTGCAAATAAAGAATTTTATAAAATTCTCACTGAATTTCATAAACCTAAATGCACAGAAGGAACTCATCCCATTACTTAAGAAATCACAGAAAAACTGGCAAATCTTTACACAACCACAGGAGACACATTGGACTCCAATTTAAAACAAAGGAAAACCACCAGCACCAACCCCTTACCAAAAAACCCCTCCTAGAGTAGGCTAACCCAGCCTCTGCATTCCTTCAAACAAATATCACACAGTCGATTTATGAATCTGGTCAAAGCAAGCAGGCCTGCCGGCAGCCCTTCTGACCCTTGTCCACCACAGACTTTCAAGAAAATTTTTCTAACCGCACCAGTAAGAAAAATTATCAATAATTCCTTAACTATGAGAATCTTTCCAGAAGACTTAAAAAAGGCATACATGCGTCCATTATTAAAGGAAATTAAAGTGGACCCACTTGACCCTGACCACTACAGACCAATTACACATGAACCTTTCCTGGGCACACTGATAGGAAGAGCAACATTTGCCCAGATGTCACAATTCGTTGAAGATAACTCTATTCTGTCCGACTTGCAAACATAATTCTGTCCAGGAAGAGAGACAGAATCTGCCCTCATCACCATCTGAGATGACCTCAAGAACACCCTAGAAGGTAATGCGGTTGCTGCGCTACTTCTCTTGGACCTCTCAGCTGCCTTTGACGCAGTTGACCATGACACTCTAATACAAAGATTCGACAAAGCTGGCATCGAAGGGACTGCTATCAAATTGATCACATCCTACGTTCAAAACAGAATAAATGTCATCCATTTTCCCACCTTTCTCATCCAAACTGTGCTTCACAAAAGTAGGGGTACCTGAAGGCTCTATCATCTCACCCATGCTTTTCAACATCTACATGAAGTAATTACTGGCAATGATCAATGAATTTCACCTCACATGTATAACTATGCAGATGACACACAAATACTCCTTAAGCTGAAAAGCCCAAAAGACATTGGAAACTCACAAATTTTCACTTGCCTCAGAGTTGTTTATCAGTGGATGACATGGAGCCATCTCAAATTGAATGCTTCCAAAATGGAAATACTCACATGTAGCAATTGTAAAAAATTATGACCCACTCCCCGTCTGACCTGATGACCTGGGAACACCTCCTAAAGTATCTAAGAAAGGAAGAAACTTTGGAATTACCATGGACTCAGCTATCAATGAATGCCCAAGTGGACAAATTAGCAAGATCAAGCGTCATTACTATGAAAACTCTGCGATGCATCTTCCCCCACCTGGGATTTCCACAAAAGGTCCAGGCTATTATCTCTCTTGTACTGTCTAAACTTAAATATGCCGATGGCCTTTACCACGGATCCTTCTTATCAACTATGAAAAGAATATAACAGATTCAGAACTCTGCTTCCAGACTACTCCTACATGTAAACCCACATCTTCCATGCCTTCAGAGCCCTACATCGGTTATCAGTTGCCAGAAAATCAATTTTCAAGCTGCTTTGTATCACTCACAAAGAAGTACATGGAATGGGTACACTTTTCATCAGGAATAAAATCGCCAAATACACTCAACACAGGAACCTTCGCTCCAGATTGGCAACTCATCTCAAAATCCCAACATACAACAAATAGAATATAGGTGGCACGTCCTTCTCTGATCAAGCAGCCAAACTATGGAACTTTTTACCCCCAAACATAATACCTATCGATAACTATCTTATTGTAAGAAGACTACTCAAGTGTTGGCTCTTCCCTACATAACCAACATACACTAACACAAATGTACATCATATCTCTGTGTACATAAGAATTTAATCTGATTATATGTATATATCTAGATATGTGCATTTCTTTGTATAAATATGTATAATAATTATGTTTATACATATATAAGTATTCTTTAGATTTGCTTAACAAATGAACATATTACTTATGGTTATATTATTCTATGCTTAACATGTATGTGGGTCACTGCATAGTTTTCATTGATTAGATACTTATGGTTCTGCATTTATCTATCAATCACTATATGTAAATTCTATCATAACTATTTATCTACAATTGCTTCACTATTGAACTATTGAAAAGAAAAAATGCACAAATAAATTAGCTTAAAGTACAGCAACACACACAAACCTGAGTTTATTAAATACAACTTTAAATCCTGATATATTACCTTTCTTATACATTTATAACTTCCATGTACTTATGCATCTATATATTACTTTAGTTCTACTGTTAAAGAAAACACATTTTCATCTCTCCAATGCCCTACCCTATGTTTCACCCTATACATCTGTCAATATATCATTTACCTCCACTCTCTGACTCATCCCAAACCTAATTCTACTACTATGATCCCCAAAATAACCCATTCTACTAGTATGATCTCCAAAATATCCCCTTCTGAACTCTTCCCTCCTCTGTTCCTTCTTGCATCACCCCAAACATTATTTTACTACTAGATCGCCCAAACAACCCTCTCTAAATTCTTTTTTCCTCATCTATCCCTCCTTAGACTCATATGAGACCTTAATTCACCACTAGGACCTCCCTCCTTCATCTCTTCTTTACTCATCCCAAATCTCCCAATAAACATTTTCTAGATCCCTCCACTATCCTTTTCAATCCAACTAACAGACTCACATGTCCACCACTCAAATCAATTCATATTTCCTTAAGCTAATTCAACACTAATCCTTTTTGGGTTCCACAGTAGAGTGTTACTCGCCGTCAGGGGTAGTAAGCACTATATAAATACATTTATAACACAATGTTCCTTGTTCTATTATTTGTCAACTAGATTTCCACAGCATTATAGAAACAGCAATAAATACAATGCAGTTTTCCATTTGTTTCAAATAAGTCAGGTTCCGCGCTGATGCAAAGATGGACTGATCTTCACCCATGTGGGGTGTGAATAGCTTGTCCAAAGTTATTGCAGTAAGGTATTTGCAATCTGGCAGTTATAGGCAAAAACATAGTGTAAGTACTAGAAATCATTAGGAATCAATGGTTCAATAAGTACTTGCCCAACACAGATCAACTTGAGAGATCCTGTTTGTTTTAACTGGGGTTCAGAATCTAAATCTGGCCAAGCAAAGGCAACTAGCATCAGCCAGCATCAGTCCCACCATGCTGGATAGTTCAGTATTCAGTCTTTTTAGTCAGCTGCAGATATGGAACCGAGTATAATTCCATGTACACATAAATTGCCTATTTAGGTCCCAAGCTAACAATAATTGCAAGAGGTTCAATCTGAAAAGTACCAAAAAGAATGAGAGTGACACTTCTCATGGCAATTTTGGAAACTTAGCCAAGGCATGTGACTTTCCTGACATAGACAGCAAAATCCAAACCTTTATCATTTAAGGTTGCTAGTCCAACAACATTGAAGCAACATCCTCTGAGTGTAGGCTAGCATTGGAAAGGTTATGTATGGGCAAGGAGGAAGAAATTGGTGAATGATCAAGATGGTGCAATGGAAGCTGTTGCAAGTACGATATATTTTGCAATATTGGCCAACCAACCATGCGGTGAGGCTGAGCTGTATTTGTTTATGGTGGTGCACTCCTCCTAGCCATGTTAAGCTGACTCTCAACTCTCTGGGCACAACCGTGGAGGAGATACTGCCTTGCAGCCTTGCTCCTCTACTGCTTGCGATTTTTTTTTAAATTCCTTGACTTTTAAATCCCTGTCTCAATCAGAATTTAGGAAGCACGTTAGAGGAAATAGCCAACAGTACCAACATTGACAAACGTGACTTTCCTTCAGTCTGGATACAAGTCCAACTGGGGACTGCAGTCCCAACTCTGTGTTTTCACTTTTTACCTGAGAATTATAGTCAATGAGAAATACGAGGAAGGTGAGTGAAAACTGTTCACTTCCATGTGTATTGTTGCAGGCGAGACCACGTGGCCCCAATTTTAGCTGTAGCAAAGTAGGAAGATGCCAAAGACCTGCGATTTGCACTAGATTATTGATAAATGGTAGTGGGTCACAGTCGAATAAATCTTTTAGTCATGTTACTCCACATGTCAAACATCATTCATTCATTGTTCTGCATATTATACTCACCCTTCTGGTTCATGTCAGAATCTGAGAGGTTCAGGTTTAATCTAATGTAGAATGTTTTGTGGCACTTTACACTATCGTTATGTTTTATTGTTTCTACTGTTGTTGATTCAATCATTTCTGCATCACAGTAGCTTTTTCAAGTCTCAGTGGGGTATGTTTGTTGTAACAAATCGTGAGGATAGGTACAAAGTGTGAGAACATTACTGCATAAACAACCCAGGCCAACAGAGTAAAAAATGTGAAAAAAATGCTAATTCAGTGTAAACATGAGAAGGGAGAGAGAGACATTCTCTGCACATTGAAGAACAATTTGTTATTTCTTATCAATTTTATCCCTCTGCATATGGAGCTAAATTTATGCTGAACTGTGAAATGCAGGTTGTTATCCAGCAGCAGGATGTTTTTCCTTAGATGTAATTCGGGGTGATGTCATTGAAGCCAATGCAAACTTCACCAACAAGGTTGGGTGGTAAAATCTGCCATGAAATGATGAGTGGATGTTGAAATGTTGCTCCCTGCACAGGTAGCGTTGGTAAACTGGAATCATGGGTGTGTAGAGGTCTACGTTTAGCTAATATTGGTTGATGCCATTGTGTAGATTGGTTTCACCGTAGAGATAGACTTTCTGGGCTCTCACTCCCAGGACTACAGCTTAAGGAGCTCAAGGGAATGAAGCCGTAGAGTGAGTCGGCCTTTTCTAGTTGAGGAGAGAACACCAGCCATGCATCATGGTAAGAGACATGCTCATGAAGATCATTGGCATGGCGGGAGATCACGTGTGGGGCATAGCTGTGAGCGCAGTATCTCAGCGAGTGCACCTGCTTCTGGGATGCAAGAGTTTTGGAAAGCAGATTTAGAGGGACATGAGCAGTGATGATTGAGAGCAGTGACAGGCATATTTACAGAATGCAACTTCCCTGGTGAGATACAAGTGTGAGGGGAAGACAGAGTAAAGGTCCACGAGAGAGAGAGAGAGAGAGAGACAGGGGAATGGGGTAGTTAGATGATTGGTAGTTCTATCATCAGATATGTTTCAGTGATGGTCAGTTTATTATGGCCCACAGGAAAAATGATGGGACTTCCAACGAAAGGACCATAACGAACTAAAGAATCGAAATGTGGATAAGGCGCAGGGTGGTTTCGTTGTGGCAAGGAGGTCTAAACTGTTCAAAGGCAGATTGCAAGTCTGTTTAGCAGATGTAGGAGGTAAGCTGAAGCACCTACTGGACTGCATTAAATACCCAGATTCTATTTTTGGAGAGGGATAAGTGCTTCTTCCACAGCCAGCCAGCTTGGTGACCGGGAGAAGGTGTGCCCCAAAGAGTTTTTTTTAGGTGAAATAACTAACCATATTTATCCAGGGAAACTATAGAACAGCGAGGCAGGCAAATTAGGAGCATTTTGCAGTAGTTCAAATTCTGCTCATGTCTGAACTATTGAAAAAGTCATTTGAAGGGTGAAATTGAACCTGGGAGATGATTTTTTAGTAAATGCCGTTCATGTGAAAGATTCAAGAGATCTAAAGAGCACACAGTGGTTTTGGGGTTGATACTTGGTGGCGGGAGAAGTGGATAGCTTCAGTTAAGGAGTCTGGAGCAGTAGATGCCAGAAAATAAGGTATCTCAGTTAGACTGAATGAGCTGAGTGACAGAGACAGGAGGAGGAGTTGTCAACACCGCTCCACTGAACTAAAGGTTGGTTTGCTCTGTCTGACTCAGTTCATTACTATAATACAACTGGAAGTCCTTACAAAACAGTGTAACTCCAGTATTAAGCACTAGAAAAGCCAATTACTTTTACAATTACATAGTTAGGTTAATCCCAGAGAACAAATACAGTAGGGCTAGCAGCAGTGGGCGCTTCCCTCGTGCAAAGCGGCAACAGAATATGGGTAGCACGAGTGCAGCCTTCCCCTATGGGCACTCTAGCTAGCAGTCCCCTCACACACAGAGCAGGCACAAACTAGGTTACAGCTGTGCAAGGTTCCCACACTAGATGCAATGTATATCACAGGCATATACAGTAAAAGTTTTTTCAGACGCAATAAGTATGGCTTCTACGTAGCGGTTAATTTGTAAAAAAAGAAGTCCTGGCCTCTCGTCAGGAGGCAGCTTGCACCTGGCCATTTCTCCTGTTAGCCCGCCTAAACGAACTACTAACCATGAAAGTGGGGAGAGGGTGTGGCATAATGGCAAGAGCTGGTGACTGCAGAGCTGGGGAACCATGCTTAAGTCCTGGCGTCCTCTCAGCATCCTGTGAAAATCACGAAATCTCCCTGTGCCTACCATAAATGAATGTATACTTAACTGGTGCTCATGAAAAGTGCCAGTGTTGTTGATTAAGTGCCGGTGTTTAGCACCGGAAACCACCGGCTCAAATTAGGCACTGCTCCATCAGCAGCAGTATAGGTGTTTCTCGTAAACAATGGGTGCGGTACAACAAGGGCAGGAGCCATGGAAGCGTCCCTCACACAGAGAACAGGAACAGACTAGACATCTGGAGTGCAATCTTCCTTGACACACGAGCCATAGTTTGGCATCAGCCGTGCAACCTCCTTCGTCAGACGTTTAGAGGCAGCAGCCATGCAGCATCCTTCACACGAAAAACACCCAACGCTAAGAGCCAGGCATGAATGAAAAGAGAGACAGCATTATGGGAGTCCTTCCTCCAAAGAAGAGGAACCACACAGTGAGCACAGGCGATGCTTTATTGAAACATACAGGGCAGATCCAGTGCAAGCATTGCTCAAACACAGAACAAGTATGAAATGGCAGCAGCAGAACAAGCCTCTTTCAAGTTCAGACCAAGCAGAACTAAAGCAACAGTAGTGCAGGCTTCAACACAACAACAAACAAGCAGGGATCCGAGACAGTATGCACTGAGGGAATCCTGAGAAAGATTGATTGCCCTTAGATACTGTCAACCCAGCAAGATACTTGGGACCGGTTCGTGCTTTGCAGATCATGAGCCACACCTAAGTCTTTATGTGGGACAATAGTAACAAGCATTGTGAATAAAAGCCCTGTTAACACAGGAGGCCCTTACAGGCGTTAAGGAGCATTGCAGACATTTGCATGACCACAGAAAGCCTTTTTTCAACTTATAAATACTGAATGTTTTCTATTCCACAATAATATAGGATGACAAAAACATACAAGTATCCTCACCAGCTAGTAAAATATTCTAAAAATAGCCCAGTGTAGTATGGTAGCTGAGCAATGACGAACTTGGTATAGAATGTTTTCCATACTGGGCTTTAGGGGGTTGGAGGTAGAGTTGATTTGTACCACTATAGATTTTAACCTTAAAATATATTAGGTGCAGGAAAAATGATTTTCCTATATGATTTTCCTATGTCACACAACAGACAGTGAATCAGCCAATAGAAACGTACATGACAAGTAAAAAAATGTAAATCGTGGGCCACAAGTGAGACACCCATTTGTGCTAACATGACAATGACTTTGTCTGTAGAATATTCCAATACTCACTGAAGCAGCCAATCAACAAGCAAGCCTTGGCACATCCAATAGGTTTCACTTATTAGAGCTATTGGCTTTGCAATGATTTTTAGCCATGCTGTACAGCAGTGCGGCTACTGAGCAATATGGCTAAAAATAATTTGTTTTAAACGTTATGACACAGCCGGCGATAATGCGCTTTTCTTTTATTAAAAATAAAAACAAACCAGGAAAGTGGGTTGGCAACCAGGCAACATGGAGATAGGGCTGGAGAGATGGACACGGGTGGAGGGAGGAGGAAGCACAAGAGACAATGGGGAAGCACACAAATAAAACATTTTGTACTTATTTAAAAAAAAAAAACATATGCACACCATAGTTAGACAGCTGCACTTTCCTTTTTTTCATTATTTTTACACTTTGAATGTCTATTGCTTATGTTGGTAAAACAAATATATAAATAAAAAAAACAGAAACACTGCATGCTTCCCAAGGTCAGACCGCTTGGTTTTGCCAATGCTTGTTGGGTAAGGAGTATCTTAATACTGTTATCTCTGAAACACGGCTCTCTTTGCTCTGTGACTAACAGCACTGATACTGTGCAATAAATCAAGTCATTCTCTGACGTCAAGTCCTGCTATCACTCGATGTGTTGCACAGATTATGAACATTAAGTAAGACACATGACCTTTACACATGTTTAATTTCTTTGTTAGTTCCTGTTTCATTTCTCTATTCTTATTATTCTGGATTCCTGTACTATGTTTCAGAACTGGTGTTGCTTTTGTCTGCTTGGGAATACTCACCTTATCCTCCAGTTGTGAACACAGACTGTTTGCCAAGACAGAAGAACAAGCATTGCTAAAAAAAAATGACACGTGAGAACGTCTGCTCCTCGCAACCCACTATATTCTGTTTACTCAATTAGTGGCAGCCGGCTGATATGCTTGCTGAGCCTCCTTTCACACACACCCTATGCTGGAGCAATAAATCCATTTAGAAAATCTACTATGGATGAAATTGCTTATTCAGACAGAAATCCATTGTCGTGGATATCACTTGTTATCACCATATGTGAAGTAGACTGACCTACATTCCCTGCGGGGGAATGAATATGCAATGACTGTTTAATCATTAATTCATACTGTGAACTTTTCCTGTTGTTTCATTGTCATTTTAATTTGCTTGAAAACAAACCTGCGAGTACAATTTAACATTATCACTGTTTTACCACAGCTCACATTCAGCAAAACCATGTGAAAGCCTGCTATTATGTCAGTTGCATGTCCCATGACGCTCATGACCTCATGCAAGGACAGTTTCTAACGCTGCAGTGTGATTTCCGGTGAGGGAGTTAACAAAAGAGCTCTCATAGTCATAGAGTGACGCGGTCTATGTGTGCTTTGACCGGGCGAGGAGGACTTGCGTACTCAGTTTCCAGGGGCACTTTGCTGGTCATCCAAGTACCCTTAACCCCTTGGGCGCGGCCGCGATTCTGCACCTGTGCGGCAGTTTTATTGAGTGGGTGGGTTCATGACGGCCCCCAGCCGTCATCAGCACACGCCCACCGTGATGCATGACGGCCGGGGGCCGTCATCAGCATGGAAGGGGTTAAACAAGGGCTGGGCTCTTCTGTGATACCATGGTGTACCTGGTGGGGGAAGTGGCATTAACAACGCATGCTAAAACACGCCTGGGATTACAACACAAGCGGATCAATGCTTGCCTTAACCATGCATATGTGCGGTTAAGGCAGTCAGCGCTCTAGATGCAGAGCAGATGGGCAGGAAGAGGAACAGGAAGGATTGGGGCGGGAAGGACCAGGTCGCAGCTTAGGAAGTTGGGCTGGGGCTAGGTTTTAGGTTCAGGGCTGAGGGGGAGGGTCGGTTGAGGTAGTTATTAGGGCTGGGGGCCAGTGTTAGGGCTCAAGACGGGGGCTGTGGTTGGGGTCGTTTTTAGGGAAGGGGGGCCAGGCGTTAGAGCTCTAGGCGGGGGGTGAAGTGGCAGTTTTCATGGCTGTGGTCCAGTTTTAGGGGTCAGTCCTGGGGGGCAGAGGTCGGGGTAGATTTTAGAACTGGGGGATGGGTTTTAGGGCTGAGGGTGGACGGTTGGTTAGTGTTAGGGCTGAGGGGGGTGGATTGCAGGGCTGCTTTTCAAATTAGTTGAAAAGGCATGCGTGGTAAAGGCATGCGTGGTAAAGACTCGGTAATGGTTAACACCGCATTATTCAGGCATGCATTATTATCGCATGCGTGGTTTTGTCATACAACCCTCCACATTTAAAACCATTAATTCACTGCCACAGACCAACACATGGAAATAGCTCAATAAATGCCAGCAACATTTACATGGAAGAACATGCCATCAGGGACTTGGATAATATTTAATCAGCCCACACATGGGAAAAATATAGTATATACATTAAAGAATGTACAATTTAATAGTCATTTAATACATGTTCTTTCCTTTACATATGCCTGAGGTGGGAGTTGTATTGGTGCTAGGACACTCAGCCTGGACTGTAATACAAAACAAGCATTGTAAATGCCAATAGGTCTGGTTTACAATAGAAACTGGTGAGTTTAGAAACTCAGTAAGTCATTGTCAAATAAGCAAATATTCACTTACAGACTCATTCTTACATTTATCAACTTACCCGCCTACAATATAAGACACAGAAACTCAACAAGCATATGCAAGATACATTATAAGACTAAAAGTAGAAAGAAGAAAACAAGATGTCTGAAAGCAGGGGACACTTGCTTGCAATAAAATAAAAAAACAAATATAGCAGTAGGTGGATGTCTAGGTCTATTAGTACTGTACAGAGTGTATTGCTGTGTTACACTTCCAGCATAGCTCACAACTTTACAAGAATTATATGGGCCACCTAGGAGCAGTAAAACAATGACACATTATACAGAATCCTAATCCAAGATAACCACCAAGTAAACATCACACTATGCGGCCATTTTGGAATAGCATACTGCATAGTGTGTCACTGCTGTGTGATTCCAAGATGGCTGACAAAATGTTTCTAAACATGGTAACAAAATTGTCAAAGTAAAACAATGATACACTGTGGACAATATAGTTCAAGATAGTTGTCCGGTTCAGAAGCAGTGACCACAAAGGTTTCGACACACTGCAGCTGAAATAGTAAGCGAGCAGCCCAGTATTACTGTCTAGGGAGCTGTAGGATGTTCTACAAACCTACAAAAAACTCAAAGTAAAAAGCAAATGGAGATAAATGAAAAGTGGTTTATAAAAGGACAAATGGAAACTAAAGACTGGTCTACCATCTTGTGATTCAAGTGCACTTACTATCCAGGAGATATGCACATGTGATGGGGCAAGATGCCATCCCTTTCAACTTAATAAAGCCAGTCACTAAAGTGGGCTGACACAGTACCCCATGCATAATGTGAATGACGGTAGAAACAACCACTGGCAGAAGAATGCTGATCCAAAGCCACTTTATGTATGTGCATGAATTTATGCATATACATGTATGTACTTCTATGACTTTACTACAGGACCTGGTAGACAGCTAAACATGCTAGGTCCTCCTATGATGGTCTTGCAAGGATTATCATAATGCAACTCATATAACCACTGTGTTTGCCACTGGGGATAACCAACAGCAACACCCTTACTTAACTAAGGTAATTTGTGAGATTCCATTTAACAAAATACTGGTCGTAAGGCTTTAATAAAGTGTAATAATTTATAACCATATTTTCTGATGTTGCTGGTTTTTACAGATAAATACAGAGAGAAAACAATTTATTTTTCTGTCTATATGCATTTTTAAATGTGGATACAAGCAGAAATGAGGTTGTTTTTGGAATGATTCTAAATACTGTCAGTCAGATCTACCATTTCAATAGCTGTGTGGATCAACAGGCAAGGGAGTTAAAAAAGAGAGAAATTTTAGTAATGAAACTTAAACTAGGTTCTGCCAAGGCCGATACTAAAATGTGCATGTTTTCATACCAGTGAATTGATCTATCATCTATGGGTGTTCTTATTATTGAAATGTGCTGTGCATCCAAGTAGAAGTATACATTTATTCATTAAATAAATGTGGAAACATACTAGTTTAAGTTTCATTTTTTCACACAACCCAAAAAATATGGATGACACATAAAATTTGCAAAAAGTAAATATATTATTACATACGGAAATGTAAAAAAAAAGAAATACCATAAAACTGAGAGCCCCAATAATAATCTACTCTTAAAGGCCTATTAGTTTTAGCATATGCTTTTTAAACTAAGCAGGTTAGGCGTGCTACCTTTGTAGTAACTCTTCTAAACCAATAAGGCCTACAGCCTTTGAATTGGCTTGTCTCCAAAAGTAACCTAGGCCTTCTAAATTGTGTATAAACTTTCCCACAGGCAACCATCAAATTCTGAATATGTGCAAATTTACAGTTTTAAAAACTGTGTACAGGAATATGCATGCTAACGGTGCACATTGTCTGCCACCTGGTTCTGTGAAAGAGGTGACCAACTCAAAAACCCTTGCCTACAAAGGAAAAGTGAAATTCTATGCAACAAAATATCTTTCTTGAGGCTTTAACACCATATATAACAATTTACTCTTAAAGGCCTATTGGCTTTAACATATGGTTTTCACATAAATGTGTCAGGCCTACTATCTTTGTCAGAACTTTTCATAATAAACACATCAGATCTATGGCATCAGACATAACTTTTCACAATGAACCAATTAGGCCTGCATCCTTTATAAGTGACTTGTCACAATGACAAACTCAGGTCTACTGTATTGTGTTTAAGCTTTTCCATGAGATGACCATTATGAATACAGTCATAAAATTGTAAATGTATACAAAATTAGACTTAGCACAACATCTCTCCTTGGAGGGGTTAATAAGGATTATCAAAAGGCAAATCACAACCCCTAGGGGTTTGTCAGCTGGGTGACCAACCAGAAAAAACTTGCCTATTACACAAATCTCTGATACTGCATGTACCAATACCTGTCAACAGGCTTTAACACGGTGTAAAAACATACTGTCTTTAACATATGCTTTTCACAATAAAAAAGACCTACTGTTTTTTTTACTTTTTAAATATACACAGTTCAGAACTATGCCACCTGGCAGAACATTTCCCAGTGAACTAACCAGGCCTATATATAGCTCTCTCTTTGGTTTGTCATTATAACCAACTGAACTGAGCACAGGTTTTCCACAAAGCAACCACTAGACATACAGTAATATAGTAGCAAATATACAAACAGAAAGTTGAGAAAACAATATATAAACCCTTTTAAGTATTAGCAGACTGTACATCTTGTACCCCCAAGGTTTGCCGATGGAATAACAGAATCCTTGCCTACTACGGTAATCTGTGACATTCCACGTGAGACAATATCTGTAACACACTATAACACTCTAAAACATCGCTCCCAGTAAAACAACGAGGCCTACCGCCTCTATCACTAGCTTGTCACCATAACCAACTCAGGCCTACTGAATTGAGTGTACATTTTCCCACAAAGAAACCACCCGGCACACAGCTATCAAAATGCATATAAATGCAAACTTACAGTTGGTAAAACAATATGCAACTCATCCTGACAGGGATTATCAAACTACAAATCATCTGCCACTGGGGCTTGTCACACTGGGGTTTCCAAAACCAAATGCTGTGCCTACTTTAGAATCTGTAAGATATCATCTAACACAATAACTGTCTACATGCTTTAATACAATTTTATTAAATATCACAAAATATCTGTTGGCTTTAACACATGCTTTTCACAATAAGTAAGTAAAGGTTACTGCTTTTGTTGTGATTTTTGACAATAAACAGATCAGACCAACAGCATCTGAGGTATCGTATCCTAGTGAATCAATCAGGCCGATTGCCTTTTTCATTGGCTTGTCACCATACCAAACTCAGGCTTACTGCTATGCGTTCATGCTTCTTCATAAGGCAACCATCAAGCACACAGCCATAAAATGCAAATATGTATAAAATTTGACCTCGTAAAACGATATACAACCTCACCAAAGAGGAATTAACAAGGTTTGTCAAAGTGCATCCACATGTTTTGTTAGAGTGAGTACAGCACCAAACCCCTTGCCTACTACGGTTTCTATCGGCTTTAACACAGCATACTAATGAGAGAGCACAAGTTTGAAAAAAATGTATAAGTACGCCATATTTACAAGCACGTAGTTAGTTTAAACATGTTTTGCACACGAGTGGTTTATATTCAGTAGTGAAATGTATAGAATGTTAAGTAGAGTAACTATAATTATAACGGTGTGAAAGTAATGTAGAAATGTTGGAATATATGTGAAAACCTCATGTTCTCATGTTAAAAGAATCATGTCCGAATTAAATGTAACTTTGAAAATCCAGTATTATGTGTAGGCCTTAGGGCAATTCACAGCAAACCTGAACGTGCTGCTAAATTAATGTGAGATAAGGTTGACATGGTTTTTCCAAATGTACTATTGAACTTAGGGTTAAAAGTATATGCTTTATAGATGTGTTATTTTAGAAACGTATGCTAGTTAAGAATGTTTGCTGTTTAAATCAAGTTAACGTTTTAAGAGTGCAGGGACCTGCTACATGTAAATCAAGTAGGCCAGAGCAGATAATGTCATGTAGTTTAAATTGCCATGTGCTCGTTAGAGGAGAGGTCGTGAGGTGTCCAGCACGGAGCTTTGAGAGTGTTTTATGATCAAAGATATGGTGGAGTCTGGAATTTGAGGCCCACTGCAGGATGAGCTGTATGCAGGTGCGAGGGTCCTAATCAGCTCGAATGAAAGGGACTTTGTTCAGTGGCGCCTTGCGCAGGCCTGTAGGAGTTTCCAGGAATTTCAGGGGGTATCAGCGCACGGAAGAAGAAGCCTGGGAACCAAGGTCAACTATAACGAGGGTCTTCAAGAGTACCATCATGGAGTTTGCCGCGCAAAGATGTACCACGTGAGGGGCGTCCCAAGGGGCGTTTCTATTGGAAATGTGATTTGGTATTAGGGAAAGAGACCCGGGAGGAGAGCAGAGCAGATGATTTTGGGAGCCTAAGGAAGCGGATGGGTAGGCAGATAGGCTGATCAGGAGAGACCCATTATCAGAGAAGAGACAAAGAGAAGTGCGTGATCTTCTTAGGAAGTCACCACGGCTGACACCTAGAGGGGTAAAGATCTTGCTAAGTAGGGATGTCATTTAGTGTAGTGTAGGGACAGACTAACCTTAATTTTCTTTTCTGTAATGACTTTGAGGTTGCAACTTGTATCCATTTTGGCAACCCTGATGGTTTTCGAGCTTGTACTTATTATTCTGTTTTTCAGACTCAGACTATTTAAAAAGTTCATGTTTATAGTGATACCGATTTATCTTCTTAATCTCATTTTGAGAAGTTTGTATCTTCAGTTATCTTTGACTTTATATTAAAACTTTAAAACTTAAATTTGGTCAGTGGTCATTTAGAGTGGTGTAAGTTCTTAAATTGATTGATTTATTGCGAGATTACCTTTTACTCAAGACAGGTACCAACGATTCAGTCGACATAGTTTGGGATTTGGTAAGATAATTAGTAACCAGTAATCCCGCGTTAGCAGTTGGTAGCAGAGTGAGGATGGTTATCTTCTTGAGGAAGGTAATCTAGAGAGGTTAGTTTACCCCAAGGCCCGAGACGCCGAGAGACGAGCAGCGGAAGAATCGTGTGCCGAAAGGTGCAGACGGTGCGAGAAAAGCAGCAGTATCGGAGAGTGAGTATAAAAAGGGTCATGCGTGAACAGATTGCGGTGTTTTGTGTTGTATTTGTATTGTAATGTCTTGCGGAGTTGAATGCCTGTAGTGTGAATGAGAGAAGGTTGTGAGCGCGCGCAACCTGGTAAGCTGGTAACCTGGTAAACGGGTTAACTGGTGAAATCTTAAGTTCAGGCCAGAGCTTAAGTGGTTTTGGGTGTATCGAACATCCAGGGTAGTTGTCGACCATAGTACGGAGGTCACGAGGTACCATTGACCGCCGTGGATCCAAGATAGGGGGAGTGTAAGAGTGAATGTATGAGTAACGGACGCTGGTCGAAAGTTACTGCGTGTGAGTAACCTATCGGAGAAGGCGATTGTCTGGAAGTAAACGGAAAGACATTTTGCCAAGTTAAGGTGACAACTACAGAAAGACTGTGGGCGTACAGTCAAGAAAGGTGATCGCTTGGACGGAAGTAATCATTTTTCAGAGTATGAATGGGATGCGTGCATGACCGAGGAGACGAGCTGAGAAAGGAGGGGAACTGCTGTGAAGGGGGACGGGTGACGTCGGCTAGAGCCGCGCTCTGATTGAGCGGTTGGTGTGACGTTAGCTAGAGCCGCGCTCTGGTTGGGCGGCTAGCGTGACGTCGGAGGAAAGTCGCGTACGGATAGGCCAGTTAGTGAGAACGGCGCTGAGATTGGTGGAGTGTCATCAGGAAGTAAACAAACGCGGAGAAAAGAGAAATCATGAAGTGTTTTAAGTGTTTGAAAGGGATTTTTAAACGTAAACGAAGTGAACATTATTACGGGGAAGAGGCTCCCCCGGAGGGTACGCCAGCTCATTATATGGCAACGAATGTTGGGCTGCATACGATATTGTGGATTGGGGCTTGGAATAAGCTTACGGAAGGGAATGAGGAAATGCAGTTCCCGAGGTACGGGACGTTTAAATTAGAGGTGTTACATCGGCTAAAAGCAACCATGTCCTCATTGAAACCCTCGCCCAGACCAACACAGTTTGAGGCTCTTAATGCATGGATTAAGGCTGCACACGACCGAAATTTGAACAGGCGTCAACAAAGGCTGACGCGATCGGTAAGGGCAGTGCGAGATTCCAAATGGGATGAGGAGGAAAAGCGTTGGAGGGTACAGACTATTGAGGTGGAGAAAATGTATCCGATGAGGGAGGTGTCAGGAGGAGGAAACCTCATGGAAGAAGACGAGGAAAGCGAGTCGGAGGACAATCTGATAAACAGATTGTTAATGGATAGACCACCTCCGAGAGTGGAGTTGATAGAAGATAGAGGGCTCGCAAGGGAAGATGGGAATGACATAGAGGGATATACACCACTCCCTATATCGGAATGGACACCTATCAAAAGTGGAGAAACACCTCCAAACAACACTGTACAGAGTGTAGTGGGAAGGTTTGTGGTGCAGAAAACGCCAACCACAGAAAGGGTTGAGTCTGTGGGATTACCAGACGCTCTTCAAGTGCCTGTTACCATAGGACCCATAGTTTCGATCTATAATTCTGAGAGAGATAGAGGGGAACAACAAAGGCAATTGGATAGAGAAAGGATTGAGATGGAAAGGAGGAATAATGTGACAAATGCATGGAAACAATTGCCAGGTTCGGTAACATGGAACACCCCATTAGACACAACTGTCGGTCCCAATTCAGAACAGGGAGGTCCGAGAGGACCAATGGATCTAAGGGGACCGCGGCCAAGATCTTTTTCAGAGTTAAGAGCTGATTTGAGGGAATGGGACGGGTCCATAGTATCTCCGAGTAACAGGACAAGAACGGAACCAGAGTGGGAAAGCAGGGGTAACGGGACTGTATCTCATTGTGGGGCCAGCGAAAGCAGTCAGGGCCGGGAAGGCCAAAGTCAAGAGAATAGAGGGGATGCATGTCCTACAAATCAGAGAGAACAACCGGAACAGAATACTAGGATTGTAGAATGTGAGGAAATGTCCCGTCTCTGGGGGAAAGGAGGAGATGAGGCGGTACGGGCTTTTCAGAATAGGTTTAGGTGCCTTCATCATACACTCGGGGAAGACGTTCAACATTGGAGAAAGGAGAACAGCGATAGGTCCCGCCACGCCTCGAATAATCAGGAATCACAGGGAAGTAGGGAGGAAAGAGGGAGTAATGGAACATCTTACCCTGCATCCCGTGAAACTAGCCAGGATGGAGAGAGAGAGGCTGGGAGGCATGAAGGAGTGTTTCACCACCCACCCCGAGAAGATGGAAAGGCATGGGATCTAGAGAGATGGGAACAGGGGAGGACTCCCTATAATTCACCAATACCTAAACGTAGATCTCGGAGCTGGGATGGGAGAGATGCGGATGGAGGAGCTAAATTGAGTGTCTTGAAAGCTGAAATTAAGGCAAAAAGGCTTGATGTTACCAGTTTAAAATCAGATGTTGATGAGATAATAGATGGAACCTTGCCTTTGGAAAGGATAGAATTGTATGAACAGGATGAGTTATTGTTCATGGCAAAGGATATTACTAGGAAAGCTAGAGCGTTTCATGAGAAATTGACTGATTTGGCAGACAGGTATGCCGTGGATTTGTCTAGGACAAGGGCATTACAGAGTAACCACAGATTACAGTACGCAGACCAAGATCTAGATGAGAAGAGAACTACTGGATTAAAAACACACATAAGAGAGCTGGTAACAGGGATAAGAGTGTGGAGGGAACTGGATAAATGGGAAGAAAGGTGGTCGAAAAAGGGCACAGTTAGGCGAAGTACAAATGTGATGACCCCTGAGGGAAGGGTAATGCAGATGGAGGCATTCCCTTTGCGAGAAATATCAAATGGAAATTATGTACATGTGCCCTGGAGTAGAGGAGACTTAGCCGCATTTACCAACTCATTTCCGAAGTTGCGGGACAATCCAGTTGAATGGTATAAGCAGGTAGAGAGGTTCGTCAAAATCTCGAAAGTATTGTGGATTGATTTGAACACGTTGTTTGATATCGTGGTCCCATCTGATCTGTGGACCCCTTGTAAGACTAGTGTCGAATGGCCAAATGCTGAACCATTGAGGGATGCTCGGACTAATGGACCGTCTGAGATTGTCATGCGAAAGTATGAAAGGGTAATAGCATGGCTGAAAGATAAGGTACCACCACAGGATATAGATTGGGTAAAGATAGATCGAACAAGGCAAGAACCGAAGGAGACAGTTCACGAGTTTTATGAAAGATTATTGAAAACATTCAAGCAATACAGTGGACTAGATGTAATGGATCCCAAAGATATAGGGCAGTTTGTGTCAAAGTTTGTCTTGGGGTTGAGACCTGATATTTGTTTGATGATACAGCAACATTTAATCTGTTGGCAGAACAAACCACTAGATGAGATTTTACGATATGCGAGGTACTGCAGTGACGAGATAGATTCTAAAGCCAAGAATCTAAAGGAGAAATTGATGGTGGTGCAAATGCAGTCCGCTGGGAAGGGTGGCCAGCAGAAGCAGGGGATGGGACGAAAACCAAATGGTCAGAGCAAAGATAATGAAGAAGGGCAGAGACCTAGGATAGACTTTGCCACTTTAAAGAAAACGACAAAGTGTCATCAGTGTCACCAGGTGGGGCATTGGCGACGCGAGTGTCCCTTTAACCCTGAAAATGGAGAGCTAGAAGTAGAAGAACAGGTCCAAGAAGACCCAGTGCAAAAGGTGACAGTCCCAAGCAGTAAGGTGGCCAAAGGGGGGACTTCGGCTCCACGGGCCCAATTCCCACAGCCACCGAAGATAGCAGCTGGAGGAAAGGTCTTTAAACAAATGCCGCTGTTTATCGAGGAAGAAAAATGTTATTACATTGACCCATTGACAGGACAACGGGTGAGCAGTGAAGAGGATTGTACCCTCGGGGCAGTCCTAGAAGTGGATCAAAGAGGGCCATTTGTTGAGGCAGAAGTGGCAGGGTGTCCCACTACGTTCTTAGTGGATACTGGGGCTACTCGTTCGACTCTGAGATCAGCGGTGGTTCCAGACTTGCCGATGTCAGGGGAAACAATTCAGGTGGTAGGAGTCGCAAATAAAAGAATGACTAGTCCGTTGACAGAACCAGTATCTGTAAAAATAGGCAATCATATGAACGAACATCAGTTTGTGGTTTGTGACTCGAGTCCGGTATGTCTGTTAGGAAGGGATTTGTTATGCAAATTGAATTGCACCATATACTGCACCCCACAAGGAGTGGAGGTACAGACTACCGACGATGATGCTACCTTTAAGGTGGCCAATTCAAAATTCTGTGTAGAACTATATCCTACTCTGACTGTAGAAGATCTTCCACAAGATTTAAGAGATGCAGTGGCGTCAGAGGTGTGGGATTTCACAGGGGAAGATATAGGATTGATTAAAGGGGTAGAACCGGTAAAAATTCTGGTAAAACCAAATGTTGAGTTTCCAACGCCTCAATACAAATTGTCCCAGGAAACGATTGCGGGAATAAAACCTGTGATCGAGTCAATGATACAGCAGGGAATACTGAAAGAAATCGTGGGCAGTCCTTGTAACTCCCCGATTATGGGTTTGCAGAAACCTAGCGGGAAGTTTAGGATAGTTCAGGATTTACGAAAAATTAACAACATAGTTGTTTCATGTTGTCCCGTGGTACCGAATCCATCAGTGATATTGTTTCAAATACCATGTCAAGCAGAATGGTTCACAGTGATAGATCTTTGTCAGGCTTTCTTTTCAATCCCATTGGATGAAGAGAGCAGGTACCTTTTCGCTTTTAAAATGGAAGATCGCGTTTTAACATGGTGTCGAATCCCACAAGGATTCACAGACAGCCCATCCATCTTTAATCAGTTGCTGAAGAAGAATCTTGAGAATCTAGTACTGCCACAGAACTCGGTTCTGGTACAGTACATAGATGACCTACTTGTTGCGTCAGAAACAGAGGAAGCTTGTAAAGTAGATTCAATTGCCTTACTGAATCATTTAGCTGAAAATGGACATAAGGTATCTCCGAGCAAGTTGCAGTATTGTCTGACAGAAGTACAGTATCTAGGGCACAGGTTAGAAAAAGGGAAACGTAAGGTGTCCCCAGAGAGGATTGAGGCGATAATGAAAATGAATGCGCCTACAACTCAGAGAGAGGTTAGAATGTTCCTAGGAATGGTGGGTTACTGCCGACAGTGGATAGTTAACTTTTCACTGAAAGCAAAGCCCTTACAGAAACTGACGCACAAGGAGGTGAGTGATCCGGTACCATGGGATGAAGAATGTTTGGTGGCGTTTTTACAGCTGAGAGACGATTTATGTCGTGCTCCGGCTCTGGGAATGCCAGATTACGAAAAGTCATTTTCACTCTATTGCTGTGAGAGAGAGGGATGTGCTTTGTCAGTCTTGGCACAGACCCACGGTAATGCCCGTAGACCAGTTGCATATTTTTCGGCTACATTAGATCCAGTAGCCGCAGCGTTGCCCGGATGTCTCAAATCCGTTGCTGCAACGGGTGTCAGCATTGAAAGGAGCGAGAGTATTGTGATGGGACATCCAGTAGTGGTGTATGTACCACATTCAGTTGAATTGTTAATGACCAGGACGAAGACGCAGCATCTGACCAATAGCAGGCTCACGCGTTACGAGCAAGTTATACTTGCCGCAGAAAACGTGACTCTCAGGAGATGCTCTGTCTTGAATCCTGCTACTTTGATGCCATTACCTACGGTAATAGAAGGCGAAGGATGTGAAGACCACGATTGCCTTGATGTGACTGAACTATGCACGAAACCCAGACCAGATATTGTGGATGAGCCATTGTCAGACCCCGATGAAATTTACTTTGTTGATGGCTCATGTTTAAGAGACGATACTGGTCGGTTGAGAGCAGCTTATGCTGTTTGTACGATAACTGGAGTTGTGGAAGCCGCTTGCCTGGAAGGAGTACATTCCGCACAGGTAGCAGAGATTATTGCCCTAACTCGTGCCTGCATAGCAGGAAATGGAAAGAGAGTCACCATCTACACGGACAGCCAATATGGTTTCGGTGTGGTTCATGATTTCGGGCAGTTGTGGTCTCAGAGGGGTTACATGACTTCCTCTGGTTCGCCCATTCGAAATGGAGAATTTGTGCGATTGCTGATAGAAGCGTTACAAGGTCCTGTTGACATCGCGGTAGTGAAGTGTGTAGCTCATACTAAGAATACAGATTTTGTGTCACAAGGTAATAGATATGCTGATGAAGTCGCACGCTATTGTGCTGAACAAAGTTATTCTTTCTCAAAGGTGGAAATAGAAGGTGCAGAAGAAAAGACTGAATTAAGTATGATGTTAGAAACTGTAGACACTTGGGAGGATTTAAGAATAATGCAGGAGAACGCACCCGAAACAGAGAAAAAGGCATGGGAAATAGCAGGTTGTGTGCGAAGTGAAATGGATTTTTGGGTTTCAGCAGATGGGAGAGCTGTGTTACCTGAAGAATTAGCTAATCCCATGGCGAGAGAAATACATGGTCCAGTACATCTAGGAAGGGATGCTATGATGAGAGTTTTTAGGCAGACTTGGTATTGCCCGAAATTCAGAATAGCAGCAGAATCAGTATGTAAACGATGTGTTACTTGCCAACAGCTGAACGTAGGCAAACGAACACCAGTCACACTGAGTCACATTGGGAGGTCGGGGGGGCCTTTCAATAGAATGCAACTAGATTTCATCGAAATGCCAAGAGTCAATCGCCTTCGGTATGTGTTGGTGATTGTATGCGTATTTTCCAGATGGGTTGAAGCGTACCCTACACGTAGGTGCGATACACTCACAGTGGCTAAATTGTTGCTCAGGGAGTTGATACCGCGCTTCGGGGTGCCTGCCTCTTTGGAATCTGACAGAGGAAAACATTTTAACAGCGAAATAGTGAAGATGTTGTGCTCCACACTGAATATCGATCAAAAGCTGCATTGTAGTTATCGACCAGAAGCTTCAGGAATTGTGGAACAAGTGAACGGCACGTTGAAGAATAGATTGGCTAAAGTAGTGGCATCCACATCCTTGAGTTGGCCAGATGCTCTTCCATTAGTGCTCATGAGCATGCGCAGCACACCTGATAGGAGGACAGGTCTCTCTCCTCACGAGATCCTGATGGGGAGGGCCATGAGACTTCCTACAGTTCCAACTACTGCTCTATTGAATATTACAGATGATCTGATCTTGGATTATTGTAAAGGACTGTCTGACGCCATCCATTCTGTGTCCCTTCAGGTGCATGCGGCTGAAGTTCCAGCAGCGAGGAACCTGTGTCATGACCTGAACCCAGGGGACTGGGTCTTAGTTAAAAAGCACGTCCGGAAGAACTGCCTAGATGTTCGCTGGCGTGGGCCCTTTCAGGTAATCCTGATAACGAACACCGCGGTGAAGTGCGGGGGGCTGCCAAATTGGATCCATGCATCCCATACTAGAAGAGTTCCAGCACCTCTAGAAGGAACAGCTCCCATCCCAGACGAAAGCCCGGAAGTGGAAGAAGAGTCGCAAGAAGGGATTGAGGCAGCTGAGGGGGTGTCGGAAGAAGTTGGGAACGCATTGGATTCAGAAGAAGAGCGAAGGCAGGACGGCAGTGAGACAGAAGACGCAACTGAAGGAGAGAGCAGAAGTGAATACGACTCAGACTCAGATCCGTATCGGAGCGACCAAGAACCAAGTGGGAGGACAAGAAATAGGAGAATAAGGCTTGGAGCTGCCACTTGGCCAACAAGGAGAAGAAGGCTAAGTTTGAGGTCGGCCCAGGAAGAAACGCTTACTCCTATATCCGAAGACTCAGATCCAGAAGAAGATATCCAGGATCAAGCCGAGGAGGGTCTTAGAAGATCAAGAAGGGTGCGAGTGCCTAGCAGAAGATACTCTACTCCCGACTGGACCTACCTTGTTGCAGATGTCTGGGAGACACAGAACAGGGAGGATCAGGGAAGTGGAACTGATCAGAACTGACCCGATCATCACAGTGCAAATAAGGTTTCTACTACCAGGAGCGGAGACCGAAAGGTTGCTGACACTCAACATCGTTCATCCTGCTCTCCTGAGTGGAATAAGAAAATTGATTTTAGAGACAGTTGAGTTTCCAGTTTGCTGTTCACGATATCCAATATTGGAGGGAACTCTTCTTCGTTTGGAAATGCTTGAGCGAGTAGTAGAAATGCTAGGAGCGCTTATTGTTGTGGATTAATACCATATTGTGAATGGCTTCAAAGGGGCGCAGAACTGGAAAGGTGAAGAAAGTGATCTTGATTAGAACGGACCCCTTTGTAATTGTGGATGTAGAACTGATAGTACCAGGAGTGGAAATTGAAAAAACGCTAACTCTCAATTTTGTCCGTCCACTTGTCTTGAGCGAAATAAGGAGAATAATCCTAGAAAAAGTTGACTTTCCATGTTGTGGTACGAACTGCCCAGAACCTGAGGGAATGATACTTCGGATGGACATTTATGAAGAAGTAGTGTCACTCCTTGAGTCATACATAACTTCAGACGAAAATAAGACTGTTGAAAAGAAATTGTAAAAACTTGTTGCAAGATAACCTAGCGCCGAGTGGAAGAAGAAAAGTGATAGGGGTTTCATTTTAGTGGATGGAGAAGGGCTAGGGTTGTCTATTTTCTACTGGACTTTGAACTGTTTTGCGGAAACAAATTGTCAAGCTTCCAAGTGTTCAAAGAAAGACATTGCAAGAGAAAAAGACTTTGTTTGAAAAGAAGAGGAAGTGAATGCTGGAAGAAAGTCAAAAACTACACTGTTTGAGAACATGGAGGCTGGCAACCCGAACCGCAGGGCAAAATGTATAGCTGTTATACTTTTAGGAGTAGTAGTTTCTCTTATAATTTTAGTGGTAACTGTTTCATTCCTAGCGGGACACGAAGGGGATGAAACTACAGTTAAGGAGGATAAGGGAGTGTCAACACCGAAAACTACCATTAGTAAAGAGAAGGGAAACATCAATGAGAAAGACAAAGCATTGTTAGATGCAGAAATAAAAAGGCTTCACACCGACGAGTCACAGGGAAATTACAAGTCAAATGCTTATGCTAAATTGCTTTATGAATATGTTGATGCCATGGAAGTAAAGGATTGTTATGTTTGTATGCAATTACCAGCTTCAGTGGAGGAGGGTATCAGATACCATCATCTTCCGTTGACATATGGAATAACGTGCAGTTTATTGTTAAGTATGTTTTATGGACGAGACGGATTTGAGTATTACTTCTCGAATTTCGACTCGACATTGCCAGAGGTTCCGAATTTCAAGCATTTGAACAAATGGGACTACTACAAAAGCGAAGACAGATTACACAAGTGGTTTATTCCATGGAGAACGTTAGATACTTCACATGCTCGAAGGAACAATCTGACTTGTCAAATATCAGAAGTTGAGAAAAAGTTTATAGCACAGGTAGATACTAGGTACAGGAGGCAGAAGATATTGAAGGCATCAGGACAAGGGGAAACAGATTGGACCAAGGAGGAAAGGGCACAACAACGAAAAGGTAGTATTGGTCCAATTGCTTTGGATAAGGAGAAACGGGGGAAACTGTGCATTCACAGGAGTTACTCCTATTATGAAAACGTTTATGTAGGACAAGTCAATTGTGAACATGCCTTTCAATTGGAGTATTACTCTAAGAACTTCATGAAAGGGATGCAAGCAATACCAAATGTATATTTTGTATGTGGAAGATATGCCTATGTGAAGTTACCAGATAATTGGTACGGATCATGCTATCTGGCTGTTGTCTTTCCTAAAATATATCATGTTGAGAATTTAGACACGCCTAAGAAAGAAATATCAACTAGATGGAAGCGAGGGCTGGGTGCAGCAGAAGTAGTTGGAGATGTAATAGGTGCTGCATTCCCTTTCTTAGGATTGATAATGAATGACCTTAAGATCAGGAGGTTAGCTACAGTCGTAGATAGGCTATCTGCCAGTACTGCAAGATCCTTGATGCTGATAGAAGGGGAGATGCAATCGATTAGGGCAATGGTTCTTCAGAACCGACTTGCTTTAGACGTTCTGTTAGCAAAAGAGGGAGGAGTCTGTAAGGCCTTGAAGGTCCAGGAATGCTGTACTTACATTCCAGACAATTCAAAGCCTCTAGAGAAGTATATACAGAACATCACTGCCATACACTATGAAATTGAGGACCTAGCAAAGGTAAATGTGTGGGAAAAAGTAGGTCATGGAATGGGTAAAGTTGGAAGTTGGTTTGCCAACTTAGGAAAGGGTATCGTTTGGTACATACTGAAACCCATCATCATAATTGTGATTTGTGTAATCACTTTGTGGGGATTGGTGCGTTTGTATCAATGTTATAGAGCAAATAGGTTACAGAGAGCTATGAAGAAACAGGAAGAAGAGTTGACAGCGATGCAGGACACTCAATATAAGAGTCTGAAAGCATTAGAGAGTATGAAAAGAGGTGGAACTGCCCTGTCTTCACTTTGAAGGGTTCTACATTTTTAGTGTCATGGTGATGATGACCCCTGAAGGTCATCAAAGGGGGGACTGAGAGAGCACAAGTTTGAAAAAAATGTATAAGTACGCCATATTTACAAGCACGTAGTTAGTTTAAACATGTTTTGCACACGAGTGGTTTATATTCAGTAGTGAAATGTATAGAATGTTAAGTAGAGTAACTATAATTATAACGGTGTGAGAGTAATGTAGAAATGTTGGAATATATGTGAAAACCTCATGTTCTCATGTTAAAAGAATCATGTCCGAATTAAATGTAACTTTGAAAATCCAGTATTATGTGTAGGCCTTAGGGCAATTCACAGCAAACCTGAACGTGCTGCTAAATTAATGTGAGATAAGGTTGACATGGTTTTTCCAAATGTACTATTGAACTTAGGGTTAAAAGTATATGCTTTATAGATGTGTTATTTTAGAAACGTATGCTAGTTAAGAATGTTTGCTGTTTAAATCAAGTTAACGTTTTAAGAGTGCAGGGACCTGCTGCATGTAAATCAAGTAGGCCAGAGCAGATAATGTCATGTAGTTTAAATTGCCATGTGCTCGTTAGAGGAGAGGTCGTGAGGTGTCCAGCACGGAGCTTTGAGAGTGTTTTATGACCAAAGATATGGTGGAGTCTGGAATTTGAGGCCCACTGCAGGATGAGCTGTATGCAGGTGCGAGGGTCCTAATCAGCTCGAATGAAAGGGACTTTGTTCAGTGGCGCCTTGCGCAGGCCTGTAGGAGTTTCCAGGAATTTCAGGGGGTATCAGCGCACGGAAGAAGAAGCCTGGGAACCAAGGTCAACTATAACGAGGGTCTTCAAGAGTACCATCATGGAGTTTGCCGCGCAAAGATGTACCACGTGAGGGGCGTCCCAAGGGGCGTTTCTATTGGAAATGTGATTTGGTATTAGGGAAAGAGACCCGGGAGGAGAGCAGAGCAGATGATTTTGGGAGCCTAAGGAAGCGGATGGGTAGGCAGATAGGCTGATCAGGAGAGACCCATTATCAGAGAAGAGACAAAGAGAAGTGCGTGATCTTCTTAGGAAGTCACCACGGCTGACACCTAGAGGGGTAAAGATCTTGCTAAGTAGGGATGTCATTTAGTGTAGTGTAGGGACAGACTAACCTTAATTTTCTTTTCTGTAATGACTTTGAGGTTGCAACTTGTATCCATTTTGGCAACCCTGATGGTTTTCGAGCTTGTACTTATTATTCTGTTTTTCAGACTCAGACTATTTAAAAAGTTCATGTTTATAGTGATACCGATTTATCTTCTTAATCTCATTTTGAGAAGTTTGTATCTTCAGTTATCTTTGACTTTATATTAAAACTTTAAAACTTAAATTTGGTCAGTGGTCATTTAGAGTGGTGTAAGTTCTTAAATTGATTGATTTATTGCGAGATTACCTTTTACTCAAGACAGGTACCAACGATTCAGTCGACATAGTTTGGGATTTGGTAAGATAATTAGTAACCAGTAATCCCGCGTTAGCACTAACAATCCACCATTGAATCCCAAATGGCTTTAACATATGATTTTTGCAATAAAGATGTCTGGCCTACTGACTGCATTTGTCATAACTTTTCATAATAAACAGATCAGACCTTTAGCCTTGATCATTGCTTTGTCATCATAACCAACTTGGCCTCCTGTACTCGGCATGAGCTTTCCACGGGACACAAACTGCAATACTAGCACTCTTTTTCAGTGGAAGCACAAACATATGGCCAATCAAATGCTTACTCAAGGGAATCAACATGTGAGTGGAGCCAAAGCCCTTTCTTAGTTGTGCTTCTTAACCCCTCCCACGCTGGTGACGGAACCGCTCCGTCACGCCCCTGGCTGTGCTGGTGACGGAGCGGTTCCGTCACGCAGCGCTGATTTCGCACCTGCGTGGCGCGTTCTATTGAGTGGGCGGGGCCGTGACAGAACCGCTCTGTCACAAGCACAGCCCACCCGAGGGGCGTGACGGAGCGGTTCTGTCACCAGCGTTGGAGCACCGCGCGCCCCCCCCCGCCCCTTAGCGCTGCGGCGGAATGGCCGCCGCAGTGAAAGGGTTAAAGCTCTTTTTCTATTGATCAAAAAAGTTTTGGCGACAGCTGTGCTGTCACCCAGACCAAAAAAATCACATGAACCAGAAAAACGCTTCACTGTTCTCTCGCTTCCCCTTTCAAGACATCAGTAAGCTATGAAGCCTTTCTGCAGCTTTGCAACACACGTAATGTATAAGGCAGTAGTCTTGGATTCATGCTCAAAGGCATGTTTGCAAGCACATTAAATTCTAGATTATAAAAATCTACTACATATGGTAGAGACCCTTCTGGCAATAAAAACACAGCGTAACATATTGTACGTTTCTTATTGAGCATAGCAATGTGTTTTGTCAAACAACACTTCGTTTGTTTTCACAATTCTTTTTGCCCATAAGCACCTTTGATGAATACATCAAGAATACTCACTAACCCACTAAAAGTATTGGATTGGAAGGCAAGATTCCTGCAGAAACCCACTATTGAATAGTGCTATGTTCAAGGACATTGGGGCACTGGATAGCTTTAAGAAATGGGACATAATATGGATAACTTAAGTTGGCATTGTTTAGGACACAGAAGAGTTGAAACCGTTTGAAACCTTTGGAACTGAACTCTCTTTACACGACTCACGTTCCTATACGTACCTGGTTGAAGCACACCATTTAGCATAGATGAATGGCCCGACAGACCTCCAAGACAGTTTATTGTTTGAATATAGATTCAATTTATACCATTTGTGCTATAGACAGTATCTAAAATTTAAAAGACCTTAATTAACATCAGCCCAGATTGGATTGCGGAAGCTAAGAAATACATTGAAAAGTTGGATAGGCTCAATAGAAGGTACAGACTGGGAAGAGGCATAAAAGATTCCTCAGGAGGTGGCAACACTCTCGACATTCCGATTGGTCCAACTGAACATCCTACAACGTTCAGAAGTGGCCCAGTTTGGAACAATCGGGATATCGGATATAGTGAGTATTTGAGATGAGGAACCTTTTTGCACACACTATAGGAATGCTGTCTAGGGCAGGATTTGGACCTGGCTATTGGAGGGAAGACGATTTATTGTCAATCTAACATCTAAACTAGCAATATTGGGCTGTGGAATGAAAACACCCTACAGAAATATGTCAAATACCATACTACCCTGAGCTGGTGGATTACGGGATTCATGACTAACATCAGATTTTGTGACATGGGTTGGTGCATAATGGCCAATAAGGTGGTGTATGACAGCGAGGTCTGTCTGAAAAAAGTTTGCTAAGATTTGAAGTCGATGAGGAGAGGGTCAGAAACCATAATAGTCTGCTGAGCATCACTATTCGCACCACCAGCACAGAATGAATGTTAAAGACTTGGATACCCAAGAGTAGGATATGATGTATGTAACAAAGTTCATGTTCACCGGCATTAATATGGCTGACGGAGGACTCGACCTATCACTGTAGAAGACTTTCAACTATGGACCTTTGTACAACTTAAATGCAAAAAAGTTGTTTGTTTAATGTTTCTTTTTTGAAAATCAATTGAACGAGTTCAAAAAAGTGAAAAAGAATACGGCATAAGATCCAATTAATTACACTGACTTGTTTTCTTACAATAATGAAAATTTCATTTAAGGATTCAGCACTACGAACAAGGCTGCAGAGGTAGCCTAAACTGCTCTTTGACCCTAACAAGCGGTGACATAAGGTCCACTAGGGAAATTAGTCATCAATCATAATACATGAAACCATCAAAGGAGATATGGATAGAGCCTCTCTGCCACTTACCAACACTTGTAGGAAATATGTCTTCATTGTTGATTTGTACCTCAATCCAGTCCATGAGAAGGCTCATATACTGAGGCGCGGGCAAGGCTGTGGGTTTCTTGTACTTCAAGTCATCCTGCCACCTGTACTCGTATTTAGGACCACCAGACATCATCGGGCAGGTCCTTTCTGTGCAAAATTCACAGATGGTTCCATAGATGAGGTTGATTCTGTTGAAAAAGTCGACCACATGTACGGCCACCCAGTCATTAAGATCTTCTCCATTTGGGAGCTGCACAGAGGCCTTCAGATCCACACCACACGTCAACGACGCTTGAGCCCGCTTGTGAAGTTCAAACCTTTGGGTTCCAGGCTCAAACTTGCGTTTGGGTCGAAAGGTTTTGTCCTTGTTAAAAACTTGCTTCAATCCTATTGACATTTTATTGTTTTACAGATTTGTAATGCCTTTCAATGAGGAACCCCTGAGTTCTGGTTTGTTAGACTGTTTCCTTGCAGGTCCCTGGCACCGCTCCTGTGCCAGCTGTCTGAGTAACTTCCTATATAGTTCACCGGTTCCTTCTTTTCACCAGTCTCTTAGATGAAGTCATATTCGTGATGACAGCTGAATAAAGAAGAAAGCAGTAAGTCAGGCATCATGCAGTAAACCATGCATTATAAAATATTGTTCTATGTTAAAAACAAACTACTATTTCCTTCCAAATAGTTACAGTGCGGTCAATGTCAAGAATCACGTTAACCAACTACTACACCGCCAAAAAGGAATTTGATAATGTTTTGGGCTCGTACTGCATTCAAACAAAATATAGAGGGTACATCAAATTCACCAGGCTTCTCTTTTCTTCTAGAGCAGCGATAATCTCCAGACCTGGTGACTGAAGCACCAACGCACAAGGGCAAGAACTGCTGCAGCCGGGTGATCTCTCATGACACTCTCTGCATGTTTATTTTTGGCATATCGTAGAGGGAATATTGACATCACTCAATACGCGACCACAATATCAAGGAGCAAAACAATGACATATAAGCATGTATATATTTTCTCTGCAGAGTAGCGTGTGATGACAGTGCCCAGGGCAGATCGTTAGCACTTACTAAGTCCCTTCCACCACACTAGTATTGAGACCCTTACCCCCAAATGTTTAAATTTTGCACCCCTATGAATTTTGCGCCTGGGGCAACCACCCCTGTTGTCCCGCCCATGCTGCTGTATTTTCTACAGCTAACGCCACATATACGCACCTTGATGATGTATGTATCTTCAAGGTACATAGATGTGGGGTTAAGAAGAGTATACCTCTACCTCCCTCTCTGCAGTTACTTTCAGGATGTTTTAGTCCTTGATAGTCTGGTGACGATAGTGTGTGACCTCAATATCCCCTCCTCAATATCACACCCTACAAACTGCTCTCCACGTGTACAACAGCGTGGGTGCAGAGAGGAGCACTAGTCTTGCCGCTGGTTCTGGCAGGTAAACTGAGCAGGCAAATAATCACTTCAAGACTAGAGAATGCAAGTGAGTGAGAATTTCATGATGTCTAGCTATAAGGAATGTATCTGTTGCAATTTCTGTGAAAGCAACAGGCTGCACTCGAGAAAAAGCTTCCCAGAGGAAGTTAAACAAGCATTAGAAATGCAATCGGGCTCGGATTTATTTGAGTTTGAGCTAATGGCATTGTAAATGCCAATGTCTTTTTGCCATGTGTTATGGAGTGTGTGCATGTGGTGTGTAGTGGAAGTATGTTGGTTGAATTGTAATTTTACCAATGGTGGCATGCTGTACTTTATATGAATATGTTTAAAAGTAAAGTGTACCATACTGCGATTGCTTGGTGGAAAAGTGCACTGCCGGCTGGAGGTGTGTGTGCCTGGTGGAATGGTGCACTGACGGCTGGTGGGTGTGTGCTTGGTAAAAGCGTGCACAGATGGATGATGGTTGTTGGTGTTTGTGCATGGTGAAAGCATTCATTGACGGCTGGGGGTGTGTTGTTGTGTGTGTTGTTTTCTGTGTGCTGGTGAGTGTGTGGTGGTGAGTCTGTGGGGGTGAGCCTGGGGAGTGAGTGTGGTGGTGAGTGTGTTGTGTTGAGAGGTGACAAGTGTGTGGTGTTGAGAGACTGAGGTGTGTGGTTTGTGTTGCACTCACTGTCACTCTGCACTCACTGCCACTCTGCACTCACTGCCACTCTGCACTCACTGCCACTCTGCACTCACTGTCACTCTGCACTCACTGTCACTCTGCACTCACTCTGCACTCACTCTGCACTCACTCTGCACTCGCTCTGCACTCACTCTGCACTCACTCTGCACTCACTGTCACTCTGCACTCACTGTCACTCTGCACTCAGTCTGCACTCACTGTCACTCTGCACTCAGTCTGCACTCGCTGTCACTCTGCACTCAGTCTGCACTCACTGCCACTCTGCACTCTCAAACTGCACTCTAAAAATGCACTCTCAATCTGCACTCTCAATCTGCACTCTCCACTCTCAAACTGCACTCTGCACTCTCAAACTGCACTCTCAAACTGCAATCTGCACTCTGCACTCTGATTCTGCACTCTCAAACTGCACTCTCAATCTGCACTCTCAAACTGCACTCTCAATCTGCACTCTCAACTCTCATACTGCACTCTCATACTGCACTCTCAAACTGCACTCTCAAACTGCACTGTCAAACTGCACTCTCAAACTGCACTCTCAAACTGCACTCTCAAACTGCACTCTCAAACTGCACTCTCAATCTGCACTCTCAAACTGCACTCTCAACTCTCAATCTGCACTCTCAACTCTCAAACTGCACTCTCACACTGCATTCTCAAACTGCACTCTCAAACTGCACTCTCAAACTGCACTCTCAAACTGCACTCTCAAACTGCACTCTCAATCTGCACTCTCAAACTGCACTCTCAAACTGCACTCTCAACTCTCAATCTGCACTCTGCACTCTCAAACTGCACTCTGCACTCTCAAACACCACTCTCAAACTGCACTCTCAAACTGCACTCTCAAACTGCACTCTCAAACTGCACTCTCAAACTGCACTCTGCACTCTCAAACTGCACTCTGCACTCTCAAACTGCACTCTGCACTCTCAAACACCACTCTCAAACTGCACTCTCAAACTGCACTCTCAAACTGCACTCTCAAACTGCACTCTCAACTCTCAAACTGCACTCACAACTCTCATGCTGCACTCTGTAACTGCACTCTCAACTCTCAAACTGCACTCTCAACTCTCAAACTGCACTCTCAACTCTCAAACTGCACTCTCAACTCTCAATGTGCACTCTCAACGTGCACTCTCAACTCTCAATCTGCAAACTGCACTCTCAATCTGCACTCTCAAACTGCACTCTCAATCTGCACTCTGCACTCTCAAACTGCACTCAAACTGCACTCTCAAACTGCTCTCAAACTGCTCTCACAAACTGCACTCTCAAACTGCACTCTCAAACTGCACTCTCAAACTGCACTCTGATTCTGCACTCTCAAACTGCACTCTGCACTCTCAATCTGCACTCTCAACTCTCAAACTGCACTCTCAAACTGCAGTCTCAACTCTCAAACTGCATTTACAAGTTGTGAAATGAATTCTTTGGCAGACTGTTCTAAAAACGACATAATCAAAGTATGTGTTCCGAGTTGCTAGACTTGGGGAGTTCTACAAACTTTCCTACCAATGTTCTTTACTTTATAAAAAATAAAAACAATAAAACTTAGCACACTTCCTCTTTTGCCATCGCGCAAACGCTGCAACTAGCAGGATACCTAGATTCCATTCGGGGTTTCTCCCAGAGCTCGGAAGAATAGAATTTAAGTCAAGAACGGAAACCTACTTCTGCTGCTCCGCCTTTCAGCACGACGGTCAATATACAGTCCCCAATGTTGATAGGGCGCGAGCATCTGTATCAGCCCCACACAGCCCTCGTGACACGCTTTGCCAGGCGCGTCTTACAAGCGCAGCTGTGGGCAGTCAATTTTCTCGCAAACACCAATCCCATTAGGAAAAACAATACCAATAAAACCCCCAAACGAAGGTCCGTAACTGCAAGCAAACAGTTACCTCACCTTTCGTTGTGTCAACAACTGACGGGCTCCTTGAATCATTCCTTTAAAACTCTGCTTGCTGTCTGAAGGAAGTAACAAGGCGCATTATTCAGAGAGAACAAAACTGTTGGAAATTCGTGTGTGGAAAAAAGTTGACGCAGGCAGTATGGGAAAATACAAACAATACAGCAGGCTGTCAGACTATGCTGAAGTTCAACACCGCTGCAGGACTCTGCCCAGAAAGCAAACAGTTCTAAAAGGCGCTGCCTGCCAGCTTGCTATTCATTACCTCAGCTCCGAAAACAAAAGCTGCTGCAAAGAAAAACATAATAAACTCGAGAGAACAATTCCATTCACACCGGCCACGGACCATTCCAGAAAAAAAATGAAACTGAGATTAAAAGAACAGCCCATGACAGAACGTCAGACTCTTGTTCTTGAACTAATGAAGCCCTTTCCCGGCCTGGCATGCAGCAGCTGCGCGCTGAGCGCTGCTGAATGGTGAACGCGCCCGGCCATCTGGATTCACTTACGGAGACACCCTGACAGCTCCTAATTATAATTAATGTACTTCTTTGCGCGCACACGCACGAAAAATGCTACACATGCCCGACGAAAACGACATTTAGCCTATCACTTCAAGGCTATTAAAACGACACCACAGCGAAGACGAATCACTGGCCAGATGACATAACACACTAAGGAATGTGTGGAATGTGTCTCGCCAAAACCCTAGGAGATACTTTTTTTTTCTCTTTAACATTAGGAGCTCGAAACTCCTCCCACTTTCGTGGGCAGAGGCCGAGCCCTAAAAAGCATGAATTTGTAAACCTAATATAAATGTTTTGCAAATATATGCTCTTAAAAGTGCACCAGGAATCTCCGCCTTGCTGTGGCCTTTGATTTTTACCTGCATTGCAAACACTGTAGGGGGGGTGCTTCTTTTAGGGATTCCGCTATTGACATCATTAATGGGAAGTACAGTGGGCGTGTCCCAGCTGATGGGCTTCAATCTTCATTTGTACCAAACCCTGCTTGTTACAGAGAGCCAGGGACACCATAAGGATTTTGAGGGCCCTGGGCCTAACATATTTTGTGGGCCCCAGTTCAGAAAAGCTTTGATTTTATGATCCAATTTCACCTATTTCATGCCCTCTTTGCCCAGGCCATGGACAGTGCACAGGCTCACTGGTCCAAATTCTAAATGTTTTTACATCTAATATTCAGGGATAGTGGCGCGTTTTCAATATTGTAACACAGCAGCAGCTCACTAATATTACTGCAAATAGTCTTTGAAACACCCTCCCATTTCTCATATTTGAGTGAGGTCCTATTTTTATCTAAATAATTAATATATGGGTGTTGCATGAAACAAACACATGCACAATGACTATAAGAGAAACTCACACACACACTATCCTACATTAAAAATAAATTACAGGAAAACATATTTAAAACCATCTGTTTAAGAATTATTCAAGGTCATCAGTGCAAAACTCTCTGCAGGACAGAGTTGGCTCTATCAGAGCCCCTTGAAAGGCTGGAGCCCTGGGTCAGAGCCCACTTTGCCCTTGCCTTCAAAATGTCTCTGCAGAAATCAAGAAGGGTGATGTTTAAAAAACACCAAAAAGAGTGTTAAAGTGCAGGTCGAGGTCCAAACCACCAGGAATCTTTCAATTCAAAATCTAAGCGCAGAATACTTTCCAGAACCTTTAATGAAAACATAAGATGTTTTACATCAGCTGCCTTTACTTTCTAGAAGCCCTCCCTTCTCATGCCAGCTACTTTTACTCTTATTTATAAATTGACTGGATGTGGTGTATGCTGGAACATGAATGGAATGTACTTCTGTGTGAAGAGCCATGCTACCTCTCACTGAGTCGAAAAAGTGCACTTCCCATAGGAAAATGAAGAAAATGGATATTGTTGGTACATAAGAAAAGCGAGACCTGTAAACGACTGAAAGAGGCGGCAAGGTCTCCTCGACCTCTGGAACAAATGCTACCTCCCAAGGACAACAGGGAGTTCTGTGTGAAAACGGAACGCTTTAGATGCATTACCACATAGATGTAATGCTTTGGGATTGTAACAGCAATAGATTACCAATAAATGCTATAACCCGAATCAGTCATTCTCTTTTTCTTTAAAAAAATAAAATAAATATATATTTATATTGAGTACACCAATACGTAAAAATATTTATAACACTCAAGGTATTCCAGCATTGTTTTCCTCCTGTTCAGCGGCACTCAAGCTAAGCAATATGATACATATATAGTGTAGCCGTCATTTTACATTTCCCAGGCTCTTCGGCAATCTGTCTCTCCTGTTACAGACTTTTATGTAACCCACGATGAGTTTTCCACACTTCTCAGATCTTATTCCATTTCATGGGGAATGGGGACACCTCTGCTCAGTGGCGGTTGGTGACATATGAACATGGTAGGGCGCAACATACTGTAAAACATACATATGAAAAAAGGACATTAAAACATACATTGAACATCTAAGATTGGAAGAAAATACTTGCCTTATCCTGCAGCATGTCCACGATGCAATCCAGTCTCTGGCTCCAGACTCCTCTGAGCTCGAGGTGATAACACACAGCCAACTACTTTATCCAATCCAGGCGCTGCTGTCAAGCTGTTAAGCAGTATGAGTGAAGCATCTGGATTGGCTGGAGCAGGCTGCCTCAGTGCTCCAAAAAGAAACTGGAGCCTAGTGCCTTTTCTCCAACCCAGCTGTCTAAAACAGCTGGGTTGGAGAAGTTTGAATTGTGCATGTAGGGCTGGCCGTAGTAAGATAGCCGCCCAAACCTACATGTGCACTTCAAACCGAAGGGGCCACTCCTCATTGCTGCTAAAAGGCAGTAATGACACACTGGCCCCACCCTCACCCCCATATCCATTCAGCAGAGAGTAAAAAATAAAATGGAAATAAAATCAACTATTACCATTTATTTTTCACTCTTTCTGCAGCAGTGTGGAGGGGGGCAACACTTTCCTGCTCCTATGCAGGAACTGCCGCAGCCTCTGTGTTGCATATTTGTTTTTCCACCAACATACACCAGTCCATATCCTCTTTCCAGCTCGTGAGGTCTGATCTCCTTTCCACTTCCCATGTTTTGGCAATGTATCGCTTTGCCATGACCCCTCCAGCAGTTCTTCTCGAACAAACTGCTGCCCCTTTCATTTCTTGCCTATGGTAGCCACGTGAAAGTATGCACACATTGTCTGCATGTTGTCAGTTTCCTTTGTCACTTTCTTCTATTTAGTAGGCCATTTTTCTCCCATTCCACATTATCTAAACTCCACAGATGGGTTCTTTCATCTACTGGACCTGGGTTGATTTTCTCTTCTCCTGTGTTAGGCAGTCAAAGTATTAGTGCTTCTTCAGCTGAAGGCAATGGCTTGTGTCCCATTCAGACTGCGCACAACCCCAGGCCATGTACAACAGATTCTAGGAGCACTGGCCTGAAGGTCTGCACAGTCAGTTCCAGTATCATGAGTCAGGGCTTGGCCACATCCAGCACCCCTGATACAGCCAAAGGCCATGCACTGTGTGTGCCGGACGTATAGAGACTATGTGTATGATGTGGCCGAAAGGCCACTGAACTCAACCAAAGGCCTTGTAATTCGAGTTCTGGTGAGCATGAGAACTGGACACAATGTTATTGCACAACGCCTTGTTCAGTGATTCTGAAGACACAGAAAATGGGCATAGGAAATAGCTGAAGGGCATTCCCTGGACCCACAGCCATTACAAATGCCTTAACCATGCACAGAGGCTTCTGCAGTCCCACTATATCCTTAATACCAGCTACGCATAGCAAAGATCATAAGTTGCAGGGGTTCTTACTAAAGTATATCATAACAAAACCAAAGCTTTACCAACAAAACCTTGTTAAAGTTGCAAATTAATGTAAGCCTAAAATCAATGCAGATTATTAAAATAACATAGAAATTCCACTAATAAAACTTCAGTTTGATGGATCTTACAACTTAAAAAACCTAAAAGCTACTCAGATGTGCCATGACATCACGATGTCATGGATACGCCTAAAGTGACATCATCAATGGCATTCATTGGTGATATCACATTTCTATAGACGTCATCTATCAATAAAGTAATTTTGGAGATAAAGGAGAAGGGTACAGGGCCTGGATTGTGCCACGGAAGTTGGGTTGCTCATTTCAAGGATTTGTGACTGGGATCTGGTGTGTTTGGCTTTTAGTTTCCATATTTTCTTCTTTGGAAGTGAAGGGGAACTGGGTTACATCTTTACTTTGCTGTCTTAAAACACGTATTTTCTGTCAGGTTGTGTAGGAATATCTTTATGTTGCTTTAGCTTTCTACTACAACCATACTGTACTGCCGTAGTTTTGATTTGTCAAGATCATTGTTGATCAACTGACTTAAAGCGCTGTATGGCTATAATTCATGTGCATATAACAATAATAATAATAATAATAATAATAATAATAACTGAATTTATAAAGCGCCTGGTTACACTAGGCTAGTGTGTCCCAGCACTGCATTACGGCTATAACCAGAGCACCACAACACTAGTAAAACAACCCTCCCCCGCTACCTAGCCCAGGCCTACTCTTTGGGAAAGAGGTATGTTTTTAACTCTTTGCGGAACCCCAGCTCTGACGTCTTCAGTCGGAGTCTAAGAGGAAGTTTGTTCCAGTGTTGGGCTGCCAGACCGCGAAAGGAGCGCCCTCCCATCCTCGCTCTTCTGAACTTCGGAACATATGACAACAAAGAGCCCAGTTATTTTTTGTGAAGTCCATTCTGGCCAAACAATGCTGCACTTGTTTTTGCCACTTCCTACGCATCATAAAAAAAAAAATCACAAATATTTGCTGTCGGTGGGCAATATTTGCCGCTGGTGGGCCACACATTCATGTCTGTCTATCATTTTAAAACAGGCAGCCAATTGTTCCAACTAACTTACAAAGTGTTAATTTATTTTAAAAGGCCTTTGTTTTTATTTCACGGTGCATAAAAGAAAAATGAATTACAAAAATATTTTTTGTGGCACGCGTAACAATCGTAGCCTGACAAGTTACAGAAGCATTACAAATGTAAACAAGAGTAGCTCCAACAATGGCGTGCTTTGTGTGTAAACACTGTGATGTTCCTTCTAGCCTCAGGTTGAAGAACGGAGACATCCAATCCCTGTGAGATTAATTCAAGACATAAAACTCACACTGCAAACCATGTCTGTTCTCAGTTTCATCTTGTTTGAGTCTTATTTTTTTGGAAATATGGCGCCATTTTGCAAATTACTGCATTTGACGAAGAAGATATACCAGCCTGAAGATAGCTCGGTAATCGAACACTCTTTGCTAGCATCTGATATAATATGTATGCGTTTTTTTTTAGGTCTTCTATCTTTCGAGGATGGTTAAAATGAAAATGACTAAACTTGATGATAATAGCATCCACTAAATAAAAAAGTGTGATATGAAGCACGTTATAAAAAAGTTGTAACCCCATCAGCACCAGGAAAACTCTGAAGCAGACCCTAATCCCCAGACGACTAGACTACGGCATTGCACTCTATGCAGGCACCACCACCAAACTCATGCAAAGACTCCAGACGATCCAGAACGCAGCTGCCAGAGCTCAACCTGTCCAAGAGGACACACATCACATCACTCAGCACCTGAAGGACCTCCACTGGCTCCCCGTCCAGAAGAAATGTCATTTCAAGCTTCTGACCCATGACCAAGGACCCTCCTACATGAACCACTGCCAGCATTTCCACCAACCTACCAGGAATCTCCACTCTGCACACCGCGCCCTCGCACAGATACCGCTTATTTGCCGCTGCTGCTCCGGAGGATGCTCCTTTTCCCACATCGCTGCCATATCCTGGAATGCCTTCCCCCTTCACCTCCACACCGCACCCTCGATGATCCTCTTCAGGGAGGGACTGAAGACCTGGCTTTTCGACTGATGTATGTATGTATGTATGTAGGGAATTTATAGAGTGCAGGAATCACCCCCGAAGGGGTATCTCCACGCTAACATAGAAAACAAGTCAGATAGGCACAGCCTCTCATAACTCAAGCCTTGAATAATTCTCTCTTCAGGAGTCTTCTGAAGCGAGCAAGACTAGGACATTTACGTAAATCCTCTGGCATAAAATTCCAGTATTTTGGAGCCAAATAGACAACAGTTTTGCCTCCAGTTTGTATTTTCTTAAAAAGAGGAACCACCAGCAACCCTTTGCCTTCCGATCTGAGACACCGGTTCAGACAGTAGACTTTGAACTTATATGACATATAGCTCATGCATGTACCATAAAGAGCTCTGTGAGCGAAACAACAGGGCTTAAACTTTATTTTCTGGCAGATTGTAATCCAATGGAGCAATTTCAGTAATGGCCCAGGGGAGGTGTGGGGTGGTTTATCAAGAGCTAGGCGTGCGGCCACATTATGGACAGTCTGCAATCTGCTAAGGGAGTCGTTCGCAGATGTCAATAAAGCATTACAATAGTCCAGGCGACCAATGATCAAAGCCTGAATTAGGGTTCTACGTACAGTGAGGGACAGCCACTTGAACACTCTGTGCAAAAGGCTCAAGGTATGATAACAGGTTCCGGCAGTGGTCATGACATGATCCTTCATCGATAACCGTACATCGAGCTGGACCCCCTACCCGGATACCTACAGTACAGGACCTGGATACCTTCTAGGGTGATAAGCCACGATATATAAGTGCTACTTGACTGATTGATTCAAAAAGCCACATTTTCAACTGTAATCAAACAGACTCTATCACTGTATACAACAGGAGGATAGGAAAGAACCATCATGTACTCTCTGAGACAGTCCAGTGAATGCCAAGATAGACCATACGGCACATGAAACAGCGGTTAACCTCTGTGAACTTTGGTTCAAGCACCAAAGAGCGTCCTATCACTTTTAATTGTTTTAATGTTTTATGTTGGGCAGAACGGTATACTTGCCTTTGTTATATAATTAGAATATGAGACAGGTTTAACTCCTTCCGTGCTCATGTGCTCATGACGAGCTGAGCTCGTGATGAGCCGTGGAACGCTCACACGCGGGGATAATTCCCCTGCGGTGCTGAACGTTCCACGAAAACAGGTGTGGCCATGACGAGCTCAGCTCGTCATGAGCACACACGCACTGTGCCTCATGACGAGCTGAGCTCGTCATGAGCACCGGGGCGCTATGCGCGCCCCCCGCCCCCCAGCACAGCAGGGGAATTACCCCCGCTGCAAAGGGGTTAAAATGTTTAAGGGAACTAGATTGCAAACAAGCAAAAAGTATTTAAACATCTTTTTTTGGACGTCACTGTGACGTGCCAGCAATAGATTTCCTGTTAAATTTAAAACGCTTAAAACATCTTTTGCTTTTTTTAATCTTTGTATGTGAACAGGGAGGCGAAGCTCTGCTCCTGTGCACCCACTTATAGACACTCTACCGCACCCTTCCCCCTACAGAGGCACTGCGCTTATTCATTCACTGACTCGTTGACTTCATAACATATTTGTTCTCTGAAAACTCAAATCATTTAACTTTAAGCAGTAGCAGCCAGAAAGTGTACATTTCACAATGCTCGTGCCCAAACCACACTCAGTTAAATTATTCATCCCTTTGTGAACCACTCTCGTGACTTCCGCCATACTTGAAGTTACAGTGCCTTTCTCTTCCGGTTGAAAAGCCTTGATCAGTTTTCCATGGAGTCAGTGTTGCAGCAAGGGAACCAGTTTTCCTCATGCAAGTAATGGAAATGGATCCCGACCCATGTTTTGCGGCAAAGGAGAACTATAATGCGGACCAAGTGGGACCCTCATACACCTGGGCCCCGGTGCCACTGCACCTGCAGCACTAGTTACAGCTAAGACCCTGCAAGGAGTTCAAGTCATCACTGCAAAACCTAGAGATCAGCTGCTTCCGGACTGGTTTTCTGTACAGTAGCTGCTATATTATATGTCATGTTGTTTCGTTCCATTGTAATCAAGATACACTGCTTGTTAGCAACAGTGAAGAATGTGACCCCATAACAATACAGTGATCCATTGACAGCAAGTGAAACAATGGTACTTGTGTCTGCATTCATGCTTCGTGCCATCCTCTTCTGTGGCAGGGTGGTTTCTCAGTGTTGTATTGTCCTACTTCTAGGAGAGATTCAGTCTCATTTACAATTAACCACTGTCACTAACCGCTACAGTGCCCACACAAGTCGTATTGTATTTGTGATGCTTCGGAAAGCCATATTTCGAACTTGATGTGCGATTTCTGGTACCATTTAATGTGCAGTATAGACTATACAAACCTTCTGGTCCTTTATTTTGCAGCTGAATCTGAAAGAGGGGACTAAAGTTTAAAGAATGGTGTGTTATTAATGCATGTGAGCTGTGAGTTTTATAAATAAGTGCTATGAAAATAGCATTAGCTTACAATATATGTTATTATGGTCAGATTAATACCCTAATATGCTTTTGCCCCACTCAAACTATGAGTTTTTATGGGATTTAAAAATGGCACTCCACACTACTCAGACAGGACTTTTAGGAAAATGATTCATAGTGATCCAGACAACAGACAGCTAGTTGGAAGAAAGAAGGACTATATGGGCCTACGCCCTACAACCTTCAACCAACCTGGACTAGCCAAACTTAAACAAAAAGCTTCAGGAATGACCAATGACTATGTTTTTCAACCAACCCCTTTTTCAGACAAGCAAGCCAACCGCCACTAACATTCTAGAAAGGGATTAACTTCTTCTCCGTACACTTTGGCGTGGTGGGAAAATTGTTGCACTGCTTTAGATTGCACATTGTACAGTATTAGAAATCGGGTCTCTAGTTGGCACAGGTATGCACCCTGTCCCTGTAGGGACCACACTTCCAGTCGGGTTAAGTCACAACACAATCCTAAATTATCCTGTGGCCACCACCTGGTAGCTTGGCACAGAGCAGGCAGGCTTAACTTAGAAGGCAATGTGTAATATATTTGTGCAATAACTCATTCAACAACACAGTAACTACTCCACAAACAGACTCCACAGCAGTTTAGAAAAATAGAAAATATTTATCTGGGTAAAACCAGTCCAAAACTAACAAAATCCATCAAGTAGACTTTGAGTTATTGAATGTTGAAGAAATAAATGCAATAAAGTGCATGGAAGCAGGTAGCGCTAAAAAGGTTACTTCAGGTCGCGAGGGGCCAGGGCAAATCCAAGATTCAAACTGATTGCGATGGAGTGTGGGCCGGCTACAGGGACCTACTTGGGCATGCTGAACACAGTACCTTGAATCCTGGAGAACAATGTGTGCGGTGAGGCTGTGTGTCGTCTGGCGTTGGTTCTGAGAGCTGTCACCTATGTGACAAGGCCTTACAAGGCTTCATGCTGCTTGGCATCGGATTTGGCAAAAAATCAGCTACAAAACCCACTACTGAGGCTCAGAACTAGGAGTAAGCACCTCAGGCAAGGGCAGGACTCACGGGAGGCAGAGTCCGGCAGCACCAGCAGAACTGTGGGAAGTCTTTTGTGTCCCTGAGACTTCAGAAACAGGAGGAAAGCTAACAAGTCCTTGGAGATCACTTTGGAGGGAAGGCAGAATCCAGCTCTCCTTCCAGTAGAGTCAGAGAGGCCCCAGGGAAACAAACAGAAATGCAGTCCTTCCAGAATAACAGTCCAGTTGAGTCCTTTGCGCAGCACTGCTGTTCTTCTGACAGAGATTCGGGATAAGCCCAGAAGTGTCTGATTTGATGGTGCCAGAGACCTGGTAATTATACCCAAAATAGGCCTTTGATGTCAGGGAAACTTCAATAAGTGGTTTTGAAGTGCACCAGTATATGTTTCAATCCCAGCCCTCACTCCAGACTACCAGCAGGGGTGGGGGGGGGGGGTTATCAGGCCTTTGTATGGGGTCAGGCCACTACCCTTTGAAGGGTAAGGGTGAGCCCCTTCCCTCAATCTGCCAGGGGAGACCCATCGGAATGCAGATAGGTGCTAAATCACACCCAGCCCTGTCCTGTGGTTGTCTAGAAGGAATGCACAAAGAGATCTGTCACCTAGCCCAGCCATGTATTAAAAACAGGCTGTAAGGTACACAAAGCAGTACAAGCAGAGAAATGTACACTTTCTAAAAGTGGCATTCTATAATAGCAATGTAAATCTGACCTTACCACTAAAGAGGATCTATCATTACCATTCCAAAGATATGAAGCATGAAAAATCTACTCCTTTCTGTTCTAGAATTACAGCTTAAATTAATTTAGCTGTTTGTCACTACCAGGACATGTAAAACACAGAAGTGCATACCCTGCCTTTTACTTACTAGCGCCCTGCCCTTTGGGTTACCAAGGGCCTTTCTTAGGGGTGACTTATATGTAAAAAATGGAGAGTTTAAGGCTTGGCTAGTAGGTTTAAATGGCAAGTCAAAGTGGCAGTAACTTGCACACACACAGGCACAGCAGTGGCATGCCTAAGACATGGGTAAGAGGCTTCATATGTGGGTGTACAATCAGTGCTGCATGCCCCCTGGTAACATTTCATTTATATGCCCTGGGCACATGTAGTGCACTTTACTATGGACTTATACGCAAATTAAATATGCCAATTGGGTATGAGCCAATCTTACCATGTTGAGGGGAGAGAGCAGAATCACTTTAGCACTGCTTAGCACTGGTAGAGTGTGCAGAGTCCTAACACCAGCAAAAATGTGTACAGAAAAATGAAGGGAGCCAGGCAAAAAATTGGAGGAAGACCACCCTGAGGCTGTCAGGTATAACATACAGCAAAGGCTCATGATTCAATAAAGTGAGCTGGAGACACGGTGCAGGACTTCTCTAACAAAGCACCCATCTGAGTGGAGCCAGTCCTGGTTTAACCTTGATGCAATGACATTGACCTCATTCAAGAACTGACGAGACCAAATTACCCAACTCGCTTGGCGCACTCAGGAGTGACCTGGGGATGAGATGCTACGTACAATAAAAAAAACTTTAATAAATAAACTACTACCACATCTGTTTCACGAAGATATGTTATTTGTAATTGTACTAGAACAATGTGAAAAACCATTCTGGTTCAGTCTTGTTCTGCACTGACAGGGGTTCAATCTTCAGTTTCCCACAATTCCATTTCATAACAATCTCTTGGGAAGGCATTTCTGCCATGCTTGATTCCCAGAATTACTTTCAAAGAGTTCATGGGAATTTTATATTTCAGCCATGTTTGCCATAAATACTTTACAGCAATTATACATTACGTGTGATTCATTTTTTGAGAATCGTTGTTTTATAGACAAGACCATAAATGCCATCACTTACATGATCATGCTGCCAATGGGAATTACACCCAGCATATTCTGTATTCACATCCATGGAGTATATGCTTTACAAACGTTTGCAAAATACAAGTGGTAGCTCATTTGACGCCTTACATATACCATATGTTATATAATATGTTTTGGAGGCGACAGGAGCTATCCTTTTAAAGTGAAATGCATGACACAATCCAGCGAGAAACAGTGGCCTGTAAATATCCTATATCATCAAAATCAATGGGGTGACCCATTGACCCCCAGAACCTGGGGAACTACTGGTATATAAGAACAATTGGTACTGTAGGGAAGTGTAAAAATGTGTTTATATATATCAATGTTTTCCTGATAACCTGGGAAATATCAATGTATGGCGTGACATATATCTTGACAGATACAAAGAACTTGATACTGACACAAACAAATCAACGTACTTAATAAGATATATTAATTCTTCATATGTCTTAAAGAGACACAAATGTCCAAGATCAAAGAAGAGAACACAGGACTGTTATTTGACATGAATAACACATATTAGTGCCATACAAAAGTGTGCCTTAACATGTAACATAATACAAGACTCATGACAATATACAAAAAACACAGAAAACCTCAATTGGGTGTCTGTTTACAATTCAAATATACTCAAACATGTTTCATAATTTCTTGTTGATAGATGTGAAATAATGATACGGAACACCTATTCTTATCGTCGATGTTTCAACTCTACCCAACAACATGTCTACTCATACAATCATCACCTTGGGGCTTCCTCAAGACTAGAGAAAAAAATCAGCCTGTGTGATGAAAGATAATGTATCAGTGAGGTAAGAAACTATTTAATTGAAGAAAGGAGGGTTTTGTGACCGTAAAAACATCAACTGGTCATACTAGTCAGGTACAACCACAATCATTGTTGAGGTATCGTAGAAAATGTAAGATCATATGTATCCTCTGATAAGCTGGGCCCTCTCTATGGACCTATATCATCAAAATGCAGAGTATAACTACCACTAGTTGACATACATTTGAAAAAAACAGAGAGACATTATACCTCTCTTTCCTGATGAGCAAAAGTTGTGGATGCGATTTATGTAATCACATGCATATGTGACAAGATGTATGTGGGACAGACGAGGCAAAAGATCAAAACCAGAATCCTACAACATTGTTCAAGGATTCGGTGTAAGACAGAAAGGGCGCCATTAGTTGAACATTTTGAAAGAATGCAGTACACAATAGACAACCTAGGGTGATGGCTCCTAGAAAAGGTAATTCATAACTCCAGAGGTGGAGATATAACATCTACCTTAAACATGAGAGAGGTTCTTGGAACTGCCATCAACAATACTTTCTTTATCAAACAGTGGAATTCATACACCATCCTTGTGTATGTTCAATCAATAAGAGATGCCTGCCAAACGAGTATGGTGGACCACACACTACAAAGTAGTCCTTTTGTTGGGGGAGGGGTTTTAAGCAAGATTTAGCATTCCCCTATGATTCAGAAATACAAATAGTAATAAATTGGGCTTTTGCACACTCTTAAACTCTCCATTAAAGTGCTTCGCTACAACTTCCACTGTGATTGAATATAGGAAGAAGCCTGCCACGAATAAGACAAGTGAAGCCACACAAAAATATCAAAAAGATCATTCTTCATGTGTTACTTACAATTTTTGGCAATTCGCTACTTTTTTTCCCAAGAGAGATAAAAAAATATTTTAAGATTTGCCCACATACTGGTCACCACGCAAGGTGATTTATCCAATACAGGTATGAAAAGGGCCTTGGGAACGTTAAATGCATTTTACAGTGATGAGGGCTGCAGCCCTTATCTATTCAAAATTACAGATACTTTGGCGCATTCAGAATTGCTCAGAGTGCGATTGGTAGAGATCCCCTTGGGCGTTCTTAAGGATTGCGACTTAAACTTAAAGATGGTTAATGCCTTTGCTCATTGACTAGTAAATATAACGCTGAGCATTAGTAACTGATCTGCCTCTCATCAAAGATGCAAGGCGGTTCTCATTAAGACAATTATTTTTAAATCATAAATGTCCCCCCTTACTAATTAAACTAGAGAAATGTTATGATTGTTTTGCCCTTGCCTGTAATCTTAAATCGATTTTTAAAAACAATGTTAATGTGATGAGGGGTTAATGGTTGATAATCTTACCTTTTACTTTAAACTTTCTTTTGTTTATGTTGATGTTACTGCTTTTTATATGGGTGTTTCTACAACTGTTACTATCTGCCACACGTTTATTGGAAAATATACTTTATTATGATCATGATAATTGAAGATTATTATATATGTTTAAAAAGTAAACTCTTGTTTACATGGACCTAACCATGTCCTAATAAATGGTTTTAATAATACAGTGATACAGAACCAGCTTAAGAATCAAGGGTCAGATGTAGGTAAATCTCATTTACCGACTCTAAAATACCGAATTTTACCGGTAAATGAGATATAGGTAATTATTCGGTAATTTTTACCGAATCGGTATGATTCGGTAATTACCGAATCTGTATTTACCGATTCGGTAATTGCCATTGATTCCTATGGGCCTTGAGGCCCATAAGATTCAATGCCAATTACCGAATCGGTAAATACCGATTCGGTAAAATTACCGAATAATCAGGGGAGGCAGGGTGTCACTTTGACACTCTGTTGCACCCCAGATTAGTGGTTGTGTGCCATGTGGCACACATACATGCCCTAAGGGCATGTATGTGTGCCACATGGCACAGGTGTAAATGCACATATTAGCGTTTACACAAGAATTCGTTATTTACCACCAAATAATGGGCCCGATGTAGGTAAATTAGATTTACCGATTCATAAATACCGAATTTTACCGATTCGGTATTCATGAATCAGTAAATCTAATGTAGGTAACTTTTCGGTAAAAAAATACTGATTCGGGAGGATTCGGTATTTACCGAATCTGTAATTACCGAATCTGTATTTGTCATTGATTCCTATGGGCCTTGAAGCCCATAGGATTCAATGGCAAATACCGATTCGGTAATTACAGAATCGGTAAAATTACCGAATTGCCAAGGGGGACAGGGTGTCAATTTGACACCCTGTTGCACCCCTGTTTGTGGCTTGTGTGCCATGTGACACACATACATGCCATTAAGGCATGTATGTGTGCCACATGGCACAGGTGTACATGCACAGATGTGCATGTACACAGGTATTCGTTATTTACCATGCAATAGTATTACATGGTGTTAGATCTGGGGGTCTCTAGTTGGCAGAGGTAGGTACCACTGTCCAAATAGGTACCCTTGCTTCTAGTCAGGGCAAGGAGATAACCCTCTGAGATAACCCCTGCTCACCCTCTAGGTAGCTTGGCACGAGCAGTCTAGGCTAACCAGAGGCAATGCGTAAAGTATTTGTACCAACACTCACAGTAACACAGTGAAAACACCACAAACTGACTCCACAACAGTTTAGAAAAATAAAGGTATTTTAATCTAAACTACACAAGACCAAAAACGACAAAAATCCAACATACACAGTTCAAGAATATGGTTTCAAAAGAGTTCTTAAGGTTGCGTTAAAATTCTTTAGGTTGCGATAGAATTCTCTACGTTGCGATAGAATTCTCTACTGATGCGTGAAAAGTTCACAGTTGCGTCACGTTTACTCACAGTACCTTTTAGTTGCCACAAAGTTCCAAAAGCAGAAGCTGGTGCGGTGGAAAACAAGCGATGCGTTGCTCCTGAGACCCTGGGGAGCCGATGTGACAGCCCCGCTGCAGCAGCAGGCGTGTTGCGACGAATCCAGTCTGTATGGGGAGGAAGGCCACTTGTATGGATTCTGGTGCATAGGTTCCGTAGGAAGTTTGTTCTCGCAAAGGCACGATGCGACGATCTCGTAGGGGCTGCGACGATCTCTGGGGCGACGATGCGCGGTCCAGCGGTGATCCTCTCTCTCGCAGCTCCTCGATGTGATGGTTCTGCGACGATGCTCGCAGCGACGTGATGCGGTCCGCAAGCAAGCGGTGCGGCGTTCTCACCCAGCGACGACAGGCTCTGCGACGACTCTCGCAGCGATGTTCGACTCTCCCGCACCGGTCTGGTGCGTCCCGCAAACGAAGGATGCGACGTCTCTGGCGACGATCTCGACCTCCGTAGCGGCGGGAAACTTCTCGCACTGTCGGGGATGCGCTCCGCAAGCGAGCGATGCGACACTTTTCAGTTTCAAAAGTCTCTCAAGCTTAGTTTCAAGCTTCCCAGCACGAGTACAACTTCCAGAGGCCCCACAACTGGATCAAGCACTCTAGGAAGGACAGAACACTCTCTGCAGAGTTCAGGGAAGCTGGGGGTGAAGTCCTTTTGTTCCTGGGACTTCAGAACAGGGAGCCAGCTCTACTCAGGCCCTTGGAGATTCCTTCAAGACAGGGGACACAGCTCAGCAGCAAAGTCCTTCCCCTCTCCTTGGCAGCAAAGCAACAGGTCAGTCCAGCAGAGCAACAGCAGGACAGTATTCCTTCTTCAGTTCAGCTTTCTCCTTGGCAGAGGTTCCTTCTTGATTCCAGGATGATCTAATTTTCTGTTGTCAGGGGTTCTGTACTTATACCCCTAAAGTCTTTGTTCTCTTGGTGCATGTGGGCCCTGAGCCCGGTCTAAACCAGTTCTGGGTGGATCCTGAGCACTTTGTTTTGCTCGCTGCATCTTTCCTTTCAGAGTGAGGGGCAGGGTCCTCAGCCGCCCAGCAGGAGGTGGAGCCAGCATTGTGGAAGGCAGGCACAGCCCTATTCAGGCCCAGGTGCTAACTCCTCCCACCACTCCAGTTGCACATGGAAGTCTTTCAGCCTAGTACTGACTCATCCAGCCTCCTGGGGAATCCCCCAGCCCCTGTCACTCTCAAACCAGACAGTCAATACACAAACAGGCCCAGGCACACAGAAGGGTCAGACAAGAGAACAGCAACTTTCTAAAAGTGCTGTTCTCAAACACAGGATTTAAAAACAACCTTTCCTAAAAGATGTGTTATTAAATTCTGAGTTCAGGGATACTAGATACTAATGTCTTATCTTGTTCCTATGGGAAGAAATGCTGTTAACCACTGTAGCCAGCATCCCCCATGTTAACCTATGGAGCAAGAGAGCCTTACAGTAGTGAAAAACGAAAATGGCTGCCATTCACTACCAGAGCATGTCACCTGCACTAGTACATGCTCTACCTTTTACATACACTGCACCCTGCCCAGGGTGGTACCTTGGGCCTTCCATAGGGGTGACTGATGTGCACAAAAAGGGAAGGGTTAGGCCTGGTCAGTGGGGACACTGACCAGGAGGACATGGCAGTTCTAAACTGCACACAGGCACTACAGTGTCAGGCCTGAGACATCATTTTAGGGCTACTCTTGTGGGTGGCACAATCAGTGCTGCAGGCCCACTAGTAGCATTTGTCATCACCAGCCCTGGCACACCCAGTGCACTTTACTAGGGACTTCATGGTGATACAAATATGCCAAACATGTATATTCAATCAGAATAACAATTTACACAGGGAGCACTTACACTCTGGCACTGATCAGCAGTGGCAGAGTGTCCAAAGCATCTAAACCAGCAAAAACGAAATCCAGCACAGCATCAAAAATACAGGAGGTAGAGGCAAAAAAGGTAGGGGAAACAACGCCAAAGATGCAAGGTCTAACACATGGTAAATAACGAATCGGTAGGGGCCTCTCAGTGCCACCTACCTATTGATTTACCGATTCGGTAAATTTACAGAATTAGTATTTTCCCGAATCGGTAAATTTACCGAATCGGTAATTCTAAGGCCCCCTACATCTCCATCTCAAAATACCGGTCGGTAACGGCCGAAATCGTCCGTTACCGACCGGTATTTGGCGACCTACATCTGGCCCCAACTTCTTTGTATAGCCAACTGAAACCCCTACAGGGGACCTGGCGCCAAAGCACAGAATGTTCCCTCCGCCCAGGAAGCCTGAGGCCTAGGGAAAAAAAACAAGGAGATATATCTATGTTAAGTTATGTTGGATTCATTTCACCAGTGCACACTCAACAATTAGTATTGCATCCAGGTCGCCTCCTCCATTTGAGCGAAGAAGAGTCGCCCTACTAAAATGCTCCTAGAAATGCCCCAGAGACGAAAAATAACATGGTCATGAAGTGAGGGGGTCTTATCATGCGCAAACTTAGCCCGATGGGCGTCAAGGCGCCTAATTCCAAATGAAGTCATGAAGTTAATTCATTACTGTTAGAACCGGGAGTCTCTGGTTGGCAAAGGTAAGTACCTTGGCCCAAGTAGGGACCCCTAGCTCCGGTCAGGGCGACGGAATAACCCTCTGAGATAACCCCTGCTCACCCTCTAGGTAGCATGGCGCGAGCAGTCTAGGCTAAACTCGGAGACAATGTGGATAACATTTGCACTTAACACAACAGCAATTCCCAATCCACCACAAACTGAGACCACACAGGTAAGTATATATAAAATATAACTTTATCTAATTTCAGCCTGTAAATGAAGCAGTTGCATGATAATCACTTCTTTAAAACACATAGCATTCTTAGCTTAAAGGTTGCACGTTAAACACTTCATTTAGAACAAGGTTGCACTTAATTCTTAGTAGGTCTTGTAAATAGGCAGTTCTCAGCATAACAATAAAAATAGTCTCTAGTCTCTCAAATCAGGCCTCAAAAATATGCCCCTGATTTCTATGCACTTCGCTCTCAAAACGAACAGTCAACACCAGGCCCACGTGTACTGATATTTATGGGCTTCAGGCGCTGTCAGACACTCCCTCGCGAGGCCCAGGGACTCTTTCTCGTCCCCGGGGCAGCCTCGCGTCTTCCTTGATCACAGGCGCACCACTGCGCACCAGCCGTGCAGACTGCACGCGTCCCCGCCCCGGCCGGTCCCCTTTCCTCTCCCGCCTGCTCTCGACAATCCAACGAGCGGCGGGGGAGGCGGTGAAGCTCACCTGATGGAGGGACGGCGGGCCAGGGGTGCGGGACGCTTCCAGGTCCCTCGGCGGGGTCGGACCTCTTCCCCGGTCCCGGCGGTGATTTTGGGGAATCCTGAGGCACCTCCTGCAGCTTCAGCGGAGGCAGCCAATCCGGTCGCGGCCCTCAGTCGAGCCCCTCTGAGCGCGAGGCCGCCAACGAATGGCAGCGCGGCCTCGCCGATGACGCTCCGCGGGCTCAGCCAATCACGGCACACCACACCTGATGACGCTGCGCCGCGCGGGCCAATCCCGTCGCGGCGTTAGTGAGGGGGCTCGGCTCCCTCAGCCAATGGGGTCGCGGCGGCTTCGTTCTTCGCCGCGGCCGCTCCTGGTCACGAACAGCAACTTCCAGGGGTGATCCTGGCCCCGGGCTGCGACGGTGATTTGGCGGCAAAGGGTTTTAAAGGGCGCTGGTCGGAACTAGACCCCCCTCTCGACCTTGCCACCACCTGGGAGCAGATTTCACGAGGGGAGGCTCCACAAGCCTCCAACCCTCACGATTAATGTGCCGATGAGCACACCGATCTCCTCCTCACGCTCCGCAGTCCAGCACCACGCGTCCCGGGTCCCAACAGCACGATTTTGCAGCTGTTTCCTGGGATAGCTTTAGGAACCTTTAGCCCTGGGTTCCCAGCAGGAGGCCAGCTCTTCTCAGGCCCTTGGAGATTCAGTTGTAGACACAGCACACAGCAGAGTCTTGGCAGTTTCAAGTAGGCAGGGTCACAGCACACAGCAAAGTCCCTTTCTTCTCCTTAGCTTCCAGGTGGACAGCAGAACAAGTCAGCCCTTAGAGCACACAGCAAGGCAGTCTTCCTTCAGTTCTCTAGCTGTCCTCCTTCCAGCGAGGGTTCCTTCTTGCTTGCAGAATTTCAGAATCTAAACCTCTGCAGACAGGGGTCCTTTCCTTATACCCCCCAATGTCTTTGAAGTTCTTTGTGCATGGAGGCCCTGGGTCCAGTCTAAACCAGTTCTGGGGGTTGCGGAGCACTGAGGTGTCTCTGGCTTTCTTCTTCCTGTCAGCTTCAGGGCCAGTGGGGTCAGTTGACCACCAGGAGAGAGCTAATGTGGGGGAGGTAGGCAGGCACAGCCCAGCACTTATCTGGCATTCCTTCCTCCCTCCTCCCAAGCAGGCAGATGTGCCCTTTCATCCCCGGGATGGCTCCGACCCTCTCCTCTGGGGCTCTGCAGCCCCTTCCTGTCACATCCAGACCAGGCAGACATTCCACAAACCCAGGCACACAGAAAGGTTTAGACAAGAGAACAGCCACTTTCTAAAAGGGCTATTCTCCAACACAGGATTTAAAAACACCCTTCACTAAAGGATGTGTCATTAAATTCTGAGTCCAGGGATATCTTTCACTTATGTCCCATCTTGTTCCTATGGGGAGATAGGCTGGTATCACATGGGCCCAGCCCCCCTCCATGTTACTCTATGGAGCAAGATAGCCTTACAGCAGTGAGCACACAAATTGGCTGTAGCCCACTACAGAGCATAGTACCTGCACTAGCACATGCTCTACCTTATCCCTACACTGCACCCTGCCCAGGGGGGTACCTTGAGCCTTCCATAGGGGTGACTGATGTGCACAGACAGGGAAGGATTGGGCCTAGCCAGTGGGGACACTGGCCAGGCTGACATGGCAGTCACTGACTGCACACAGGCCCTGCGCTGGCAGGCCTGAGTCACCTTTTAAAATCTACTCATGTGGGTGGCGCAATCTGCGCTGCAGGCCCACTAGTAGCATTTGTCATCACCAGCCCTGGCACACACAGTGCCCTCTACTAGGGACTTCGTGGTGATACAAATATGCCCATTAGGTATACTCAATCAATATCACAATTTACAGAAGGAGCACTTACACTCTGACACTGATCAGCAGTGGCAGAGTGTCCAAAACATCTAAATCAGCAAAAACGAAATCCAGCACAGCATCAAAACACATGAGTCAGAGGCAAAAAGATGGGGGAAGAACCACGCCAAAAGGTGTCAGGTCTAACACGTGTCCCCTCCAGCTGAAAGTGGGGAGAACTACCCAACCTCTTGGGAGTCCTCATCACTAAGGCGGAAGAATCTGGACAGACCGTCAGCGTTGGCGTGTTCTGTACCAGGGCGGTGCTCCACCGTAAAGTCCATCCCCTGTAGGGAAATGGACCACCTCAACAATTTTGGATTCTCACCCCTCATCTGCATTAACCATCTGAGGGGCCTGTGGTCGGTCTGAACACGGAAGTGAGTCCCAAACAGGTAGGGCCTCAGCTTCTTCAGAGCCCAGACCACAGCGAAAGCTTCTCTTTCAATGGCACTCCATTTTTGTTCCCTGGGGATTAGCCTCCGGCTAATGAAAGCCACAGGTTGGTCTCCTCCCTCATCATTGATCTGTGAGAGCACTGCTCCCACGCCTTGCTCTGAAGCGTCAGTTTGCACAATGAACTCACTTGAAAAGTCAGGTGCCTTAAGCACCGGTGCTGTGCACATGGCAGTTTTGAGGGTGTCAAAAGCAGTTTGACAGGCCTCAGTCCAATTCACTTTCCTGGGCTGATTCCTAGATGTCAGCTCTGTCAAAGGGGCCACAATGGTGCCATAGCCTTTGACAAACCGTCTGTAATACCCGGTGAGACCTAGAAAGGCTCTCACCTCAGTCTGGGTCTTGGGGGGTTCCCAAGCCAGAATGGTATCAATCTTCGCCTGTAGGGGCGCCACCTTGCCGCTCCCCACCTGGTGTCCCAAGTACACCACAGACCCCTGCCCTATCTGGCATTTACTGGCCTTGATAGTGAGGCCTGCCTTCTGCAGAGCCTTCAACACTTCAGTGAGGTGTTGCAGGTGTTCCTCCCAAGTGGAGCTGAACACCGCAATGTCATCCAGGTAGGCTGCGCTGAATTGCTCCAGCCCTGCCAGTACCTGGTTGACCAATCTCTGAAATGTGGCGGGGGCATTTTTCAACCCAAAGGGCATGACACGAAACTGGAAGTGTCCTTCGGGCGTTGAAAATGCCGACCTCTCCTTTGCCCCGTCAGTTAAGGCAATCTGCCAGTACCCTGAAGTCAAATCAAAAGTACTCAGGTACTGGGCAGCTCCCAACCGATCCACCAGCTCATCAGCTCTGGGGATGGGGTGCGCGTCAGTCTTCGTGACCGCATTGAGCCCACGGTAGTCCACGCAGAACCGAAGTTCTGGGGGGCCACCGGGGGTAGCAGCTTTCTTAGGCACTAAGACCACTGGGCTAGCCCAGGGGCTGCTGGAGGGCTCAATAACCCCAAGCGCCAACATCTTGGAAACTTCTTCCTTGATGCTAGCTCTGACCTTGTCAGCCACCCTGTAAAACTTCTGTTTCACAGGCATGCTGTCTCCAGTGTCCACGTCGTGGACGCACCATTTGGTGACACCTGGGGTCAGGGAGAACAGTGGGGCGAACTGACCCAACACTTGGCGACAGTCCTCCTGCTGTTCGGGGGTCAGGGTGGGGGAGAGGACCACACCATCCACTGACCCATCTTGCTCCTTGACTGCCAGGAGGTCAGGGAGAGGATCACTATCCTCCTCCCCTCCAACATCTGTAGCCATGAGCATAGTTACTTCAGTCCTCTCAAAGTGGGGTTTGAGACGGTTCACATGTAGCACTCTCAGGGGCTGCCTGGGAGTCTTCAGGTTAACCAAATAGGTAACCTCGCTCTTGCGCTCCACCACCTCATATGGGCCAGACCACTTGTCACGGAGCGCACAAGGCTCCACTGGCGCCATCACCCACACCTTCTGACCAGGTTGGAACTCAACCAGAGAAGTGTTCTGGTCATACCACCTCTTCATTTCCTCCTGGCTAGCCTCCAGGTTCTCTTGAGCGAGCTTCCTGAAGCGCTTGGTCTGGTTGCGAATGGCCAGCACATAGCTGAACACATCCTGAGGGGTTTTCCCACGGGATTTCTCCCACCCCTCCTTCACCAGAGCCAGAGGCCCTCTGACAGGGTGGCCATACAGCAACTCAAAGGGACTGAACCCTAATGATTTCTGAGGCACCTCCCTGTAGGCAAACAACAGGCATGGCAACAAGACATCCCATTTCCGCCTCATGGGCTCTTCCAGGCCCATAATCATGCCCTTCAATGTGCGGTTGAATCTCTCAACCAAACCATTTCCTTGAGGGTGGTAAGGAGTGGTGAATTTGTATGTCACCCCACACTCACTCCACAGAGACTTCATATATTTAGAAATGAAGTTTGTCCCGCGGTCCGAAACGACCTCCTTCGGAAATCCCACCCGGGAAAAGACCCCCATCAGGGCACGGCCCCCCACTGGGGCGGTGACTATCCTGAGCGGAAGGGCTTCCGGGTACCGAGTGGCATGGTCCACCAAGACCAGGATAAACCTGTTGCCTAGGGCTGTCTTGGGATCCAGGGGCCCCACGATGTCAATGCCCACCCGCTCAAAAGGGGTGCTCACCACGGGAAAGGGTTGGAGGGGTGCCACGCGCTTCCCTCCACTCTTGCCACTGGCCTGACAAGTCTGACAAGACTTACAAAAGGCAGAGACGTGCGTCTTCATCTGGGGCCAGTAGAAATGGGTGACAAGCCTGTGATAGGTCTTGTCTTGCCCCAGATGTCCTGCGAGAGGCACGTCATGAGCCAGACCCAGTAGGAAGTTCCTGAAGCGCTCCGGTACCACCAGCACACGGGCTGCGCCGGGCTCAGCGAACTTAGGCTCACTATAAAGTAAGTCATCCTCCCAATAGATCAAATGCTCCTTGGACCCCAGGCCGGCGGCCTGGTCGGCAGCCTGCTGCCGCACACCAATGAGAGAAGGGCACTCCTTCTGAGCCTGGCAGAATTCCTCCCTGGAGGGACCACCCTCTTGCTGCCACTGGGACAGCTCAGGCAATTCCCCTAGTTCGGCCACCTGCTCCCCTGTAGGTTCCAGGGCATCCCCCTCTGGGTCTGCCTCCTCCTGGACCGTGGGAACAGTGGGGGCCGGTTTCCCGCGCCCTCTACCCCGTCCTCTCTTGGCAGGTCCCTGGGCCATTGTTCCAGGCTCCAGCTCTGTTAGACCGCCCTCTCTTGCTGTCATTGCACGGGTGGACACACAGATCCACGCAGGCAAACCCAACATCTCCAAGTGAGTCCTGTGCTCCACCTCTTTCCAGGGGGAGCTCTCCAGGTCATTACCTAATAGACAATCTACAGGTAAGGCATCACTTACTACAATCTCCAAAATACCGGATACTCCTCCCCATTCAAATGGAACTTTCGCCAGCCTGCAGTAGCGCACTGAACTGTCAGCTGCCACCACAGGCCGGAGTACCTGGGGAACAATTTGCTCTTCAGACACCCACTGACACCTAACAGATGTCACGCTGGCCCCTGTGTCTCTCAGAGCCTCCACCACCTGTCCATTGATGGTCACCTTCTGCCCGTATTTCTTAGTGTTTTGGGGCAGCAAGGTTTCCTGGGCCATCTCTCGGTCTCCTAGAGAGACAAGGGTCATCAATGCTAACCCCTCCTCCCCACTAGAAATCAAATCCCCTCCCAAAGCTACACTGGCTATCGCCGGAGCTGGAGCTGGAGCACCAGTGGGTGCAGATTTCTTCTTTGGACAGTTTGGAGCAATGTGCCCCACCTCCCTACATGCATAGCAAGTGAGGGTCTTCTTGTCCTGCGGGCCCTTATGGGGCCAGGACTTCTTAGACTTGGGGGGTTGAGACACCTTCTCTTGGGAACTACTTTGGGGCCCTTTAGAGGACTCCTTTTGATTACCCGTGTCCCCCCCACTCTTCTGTTGGGGACCCTGTCCACCTTTGGCTGGGGTACTTACCACCCCCTTGTGGACCCTGGTGCTAGTCCACCGGTCCGCCTCTTTAGCAAGCTCACTGGGATCAGTTAACTTACTGTCTAAAAGATGCTGGCGCAGCTCTGGGACACACAAACTACTTAAGTGCTCCCTACTAATCAAGTGACACAACCCCACATAATCAGTAACTTTGCTGCCCTTCATCCAACCTTCCAGTGCACGCGTGTACATACTCACACACTCCACCCAAGTACTTGAATCAAGCTTCTTGAAGTTCCTAAACTTCTGGCGGTACTGTTCAGCAGTGAGCCCATACCTGAGGCACAAAGCCTCCTTCATGGCGGAGTAGGACAAAGCATCCTTTGCTTCTAAGGGTGCCAAAACATCCCTCCCAGAGGCCTCAAAATGCTTCCACAATCCTGCTCCCCAATTCTTCTCAGGCACCTCATTCATCTTTAAGGCAAGTTCATACGCTCTGAACCACGCATAAATATCCTCACCCCTCTGATAATTCTGTACCAGATCCTTTGGTATGTATACCTTACCCACCTGTACTGGTTGTGCGCTGCCACCATTAGAACTGGACCCCCTCTCTTTATATTTGAAATCCAATTCCTTCATGCTCCTCTCATGAGCCAATTGGAGCTTCTTTTCCTCCAAAGCGAGAGCATGCCTCCTCTCCTGTGCCGCCCTCTCCTGCGCCTCTTTCTCAACTTCTAGGCGCAGTCTCTTCTCGTCGGCTTCCGCTTTGAGCTTCAAAAGCTCAATCTCATGGGCCCTAGCTCTCTGATTCTCCTCCAACTCCTCTGGAGAAATAATCCTACTGGAGTGGGTGCTGCCGGCCCTAGACGCTGGCTTCGCCACTGGCAATTCACTGGGCAAAAACCCAATCTCCTGTGCGCCACCCTCTTCAATAGTAGCTTCTGGGACACCATGTTTGGCCTCCCACCAGGCCCTCAGAGCTGTCCGTAGCTCTTCCTTATTTGCGCCGCCCCTTACTGGGCATTCAAGCTGTCTGCAGAATTTTCTCAGTTGCTCCTTGTTATAGGTGAGCAACTCCTGGCTTTCAAATTCCACTTCCCCTTCTGCATTCATGCTTTGCGCGGTCTGAGACATGTTACCTCCTACCCCTTTTCAACTAAAAAGGTTTCACCAAAAAGAAAAAATCCTGCGCAACCTGTTCCGCTAAACTAGACTAGTGATGTACAAGAAATCACTGCAGGTCAAGTGCAATCATTAGTTCAAAATCCGCACCGCGAGCCACCAATGTTAGAACCGGGAGTCTCTGGTTGGCAAAGGTAAGTACCTTGGCCCAAGTAGGGACCCCTAGCTCCGGTCAGGGCGACGGAATAACCCTCTGAGATAACCCCTGCTCACCCTCTAGGTAGCATGGCGCGAGCAGTCTAGGCTAAACTCGGAGACAATGTGGATAACATTTGCACTTAACACAACAGCAATTCCCAATCCACCACAAACTGAGACCACACAGGTAAGTATATATAAAATATAACTTTATCTAATTTCAGCCTGTAAATGAAGCAGTTGCATGATAATCACTTCTTTAAAACACATAGCATTCTTAGCTTAAAGGTTGCACGTTAAACACTTCATTTAGAACAAGGTTGCACTTAATTCTTAGTAGGTCTTGTAAATAGGCAGTTCTCAGCATAACAATAAAAATAGTCTCTAGTCTCTCAAATCAGGCCTCAAAAATATGCCCCTGATTTCTATGCACTTCGCTCTCAAAACGAACAGTCAACACCAGGCCCACGTGTACTGATATTTATGGGCTTCAGGCGCTGTCAGACACTCCCTCGCGAGGCCCAGGGACTCTTTCTCGTCCCCGGGGCAGCCTCGCGTCTTCCTTGATCACAGGCGCACCACTGCGCACCAGCCGTGCAGACTGCACGCGTCCCCGCCCCGGCCGGTCCCCTTTCCTCTCCCGCCCGCTCTCGACAATCCAACGAGCGGCGGGGGAGGCGGTGAAGCTCACCTGATGGAGGGACGGCGGGCCAGGGGTGCGGGACGCTTCCAGGTCCCTCGGCGGGGTCGGACCTCTTCCCCGGTCCCGGCGGTGATTTTGGGGAATCCTGAGGCACCTCCTGCAGCTTCAGCGGAGGCAGCCAATCCGGTCGCGGCCCTCAGTCGAGCCCCTCTGAGCGCGAGGCCGCCAACGAATGGCAGCGCGGCCTCGCCGATGACGCTCCGCGGGCTCAGCCAATCACGGCACACCACACCTGATGACGCTGCGCGGGCCAATCCCGTCGCGGCGTTAGTGAGGGGGCTCGGCTCCCTCAGCCAATGGGGTCGCGGCGGCTTCGTTCTTCGCCGCGGCCGCTCCTGGTCACGAACAGCAACTTCCAGGGGTGATCCTGGCCCCGGGCTGCGACGGTGATTTGGCGGCAAAGGGTTTTAAAGGGTGCTGGTCGGAACTAGACCCCCCTCTCGACCTTGCCACCACCTGGGAGCAGATTTCACGAGGGGAGGCTCCACAAGCCTCCAACCCTCACGATTAATGTGCCGATGAGCACACCGATCTCCTCCTCACGCTCCGCAGTCCAGCACCACGCGTCCCGGGTCCCAACAGCACGATTTTGCAGCTGTTTCCTGGGATAGCTTTAGGAACCTTTAGCCCTGGGTTCCCAGCAGGAGGCCAGCTCTTCTCAGGCCCTTGGAGATTCAGTTGTAGACACAGCACACAGCAGAGTCTTGGCAGTTTCAAGTAGGCAGGGTCACAGCACACAGCAAAGTCCCTTTCTTCTCCTTAGCTTCCAGGTGGACAGCAGAACAAGTCAGCCCTTAGAGCACACAGCAAGGCAGTCTTCCTTCAGTTCTCTAGCTGTCCTCCTTCCAGCGAGGGTTCCTTCTTGCTTGCAGAATTTCAGAATCTAAACCTCTGCAGACAGGGGTCCTTTCCTTATACCCCCCAATGTCTTTGAAGTTCTTTGTGCATGGAGGCCCTGGGTCCAGTCTAAACCAGTTCTGGGGGTTGCGGAGCACTGAGGTGTCTCTGGCTTTCTTCTTCCTGTCAGCTTCAGGGCCAGTGGGGTCAGTTGACCACCAGGAGAGAGCTAATGTGGGGGAGGTAGGCAGGCACAGCCCAGCACTTATCTGGCATTCCTTCCTCCCTCCTCCCAAGCAGGCAGATGTGCCCTTTCATCCCCGGGATGGCTCCGACCCTCTCCTCTGGGGCTCTGCAGCCCCTTCCTGTCACATCCAGACCAGGCAGACATTCCACAAACCCAGGCACACAGAAAGGTTTAGACAAGAGAACAGCCACTTTCTAAAAGGGCTATTCTCCAACACAGGATTTAAAAACACCCTTCACTAAAGGATGTGTCATTAAATTCTGAGTCCAGGGATATCTTTCACTTATGTCCCATCTTGTTCCTATGGGGAGATAGGCTGGTATCACATGGGCCCAGCCCCCCTCCATGTTACTCTATGGAGCAAGATAGCCTTACAGCAGTGAGCACACAAATTGGCTGTAGCCCACTACCAGAGCATAGTACCTGCACTAGCACATGCTCTACCTTATCCCTACACTGCACCCTGCCCAGGGGGGTACCTTGAGCCTTCCATAGGGGTGACTGATGTGCACAGACAGGGAAGGATTGGGCCTAGCCAGTGGGGACACTGGCCAGGCTGACATGGCAGTCACTGACTGCACACAGGCCCTGCGCTGGCAGGCCTGAGTCACCTTTTAAAATCTACTCATGTGGGTGGCGCAATCTGCGCTGCAGGCCCACTAGTAGCATTTGTCATCACCAGCCCTGGCACACACAGTGCCCTCTACTAGGGACTTCGTGGTGATACAAATATGCCCATTAGGTATACTCAATCAATATCACAATTTACAGAAGGAGCACTTACACTCTGACACTGATCAGCAGTGGCAGAGTGTCCAAAACATCTAAATCAGCAAAAACGAAATCCAGCACAGCATCAAAACACATGAGTCAGAGGCAAAAAGATGGGGGAAGAACCACGCCAAAAGGTGTCAGGTCTAACAATTACCATTTTATTTTTTGCAAACCCGTCCTGAACCGAGTGTCAGGACAGGGGCGGAACCTGCTGAGTGGCAGCAGTGGAGGGCTGCCTGTGCACTAGTTTATAGTGCACTATTACTTTGGCCGGCCGTCTTGCAACAGCCAGCCTGGCATGCGCACTATAAACCTCTCAGCTGGGTTGAGAGCCTACAGAAGTGTCCTTGGGAGTGCTTAGAGAGGCCGCTCCCTCCAATCCTGCCGCTTCTCTCATGCTGGTTAACAGCATGAGAGCAGCACAAGGACTGGTCAAGTAGGTTAGCTGGGGTCCTGGACACGTCATCAGGAAAAGAAGAGGACCGGAGCAAGAAAAACATGTCTGAGCAAGCCGGTAATTGACTTTTTATTTCTTTTTCTTTTTTTAGACTATTTATTTTAAGCACCTGCCCTTCCACTGCCATAATTGCCAGCCGCCACTGATCGCCTCGGAGCACTAACAGAATTTTTTTTTTTGAAAACCTTTATTGTGCAGATGTAGCTTACAAATACGGGCCTACAACCCATCGGGCCGGCCACCACACTGTATTAGCACGTAGGCCAGGAAAGAAGCTCCAGCGGGTCTCCGATATAACAGATGCAATAAGGCGAGGCAGAAAGCCACAAGGAAACCACCATGAGTAGGAAAAGTGAAGGTTAATTTTATAACACAATAGGGTGAATAGCAGGAATAGTGCAGTTATTAGGGTCCAAAAGTCCGTGGCGGGCTGTCAGCAAGCAGTAAAACAATACACAGCGAATTTCAAAAAGAACAGCTATATTATAGCAAGAGCAAAACGTAAGTCCCACATCTGCAAGCAAGTCCAACCACAGCCCAACGCCCACCCGTTACTACGAAAATACGCAGCAATACATAAAAAGGAAGTCAGGATTGCAATACAAAGAGCCATCCGCTACATCAACCCAAAGAAAGGGAGAAAGAAGGGAAAAAAAGGGAAAAGGACGTCAAAAAAAGGGTAGAAAAAACAGGGAAAAGAGAACGCGGCACCACATCATGCGCCCCTTGGCAAGCAAGCATACAAAAGAAAAGGCCAGCCAATGGAACCGAAGGAAATAGGAGTAGCGGATGCACAATGAACATCGGTGGCAGGGAGGTCATGAGGCCCACGCTGGCAAAAACACCCCAAGAGGCCTACATGTAGACGCAGCGTCCAGAAAATAGGATACATAACAGCCATAGAACCAAGAACAAAGAAAAAACAAAAAGACAGACCGCCCCCCACCCACCCCACCCTGCACCCCTGCAGAAGGCTACGGCCTACCCCCCCCAGCAGCGTGCCTGTCGCCCTAACAGGAAACCCGAAATATAGAAGAGTCAAAAAGTAAGGAAGAAGCCACATAGGCAAAAAGAGAGGAAGGGGAAAGGAAGGGAGAAAAAAAAAAAAAAATCTCTAGTGGGAGAGGAGACACATAATCAAAACTATCAGCTCCCAACCCCCCGTTCGAACACATTTTAGATCCCACGAGAAGATAAAGTCATTTAAAAAAACAGGCACCAGGAATATGAAGAGGAATCGATCATACACGTACAGTTGCAAGGTGGTCATCGGCCATGCCACGAAGTAATAGTCCGGCGGTACAAGTGTAACTCACCCCTGTCCTCGTCTGTCCAGTGCCATAGGCACAGAGTGCACAAAGAACCAGAACATGAGGGGCCAGAGGTGAAAAGCAGGGATTCCAATCGTCGATACACCACACAAGTCATAATGGCTTCGGACCGGATGAGCAAGAAAGGACAGCAACAGCAGCAAGCAACTCAAGCATAGCTCCGCCGACCAAGGGGAAAAAGTCGCCCCGGTGAGACAGTTACAGGATCTCCGTTCGGCAGGGCGAGGCAAAAAAACACCGGGGGACCCGGCTAGACAGACCCGGACGGATCTCGGCTGGAGGCCCTCCAGTACATCCACCACAGGGAAGAACTCCTGACGATACAAGGCAGTAGGCATCTGTACGTCCAAACAGGCGGTGGCCCCGGTGTCTTCAATTTCCAGGAAGGACCCCGCAGCACACTGAAGCGGTGGAACCGCACACGCAGGGGACGGCCCAACGAGCCCGGTACCAAGACCACCATCCGGCCCAGCGACAAGTACAGTCATGGAAGCACGCCAGGAACACAAGGCGGCGAAGACGTCGCCAACTGTAGGCTCACCTTTACGGTATTCAGCAAACGTGCCGTGCGGCCAGCCGATGTCGCCATCTCCAACTGGGCGTAGATACAGGGCGCAGGCCGCCATCTTTTTAGCCCGGCGAGGCCTCGGCAATCTCCGACCCCAATCCGGCCACCGGCGGGGCTCGATGAAATCCAGCCGGCGACAAGCAATGGAACCTCCAGGGCAGAAAGGCGGGCCACCAGAATATTGAGGCAGCCGGCGCCACCGACCCACAGGCGCCGCCCGCCAAGACCGGGCGGAGGGTTTCAAGATGGCCGGACAGGAGAACAAAGGGGAGACGAGTCGCCCACGCGGTCAACCCCCGTCCGCGGAAGGCAGCGCTCCACCACCAGGTCCCCGGACAGCCAGACCAGGCCCGGTCAGTCGCCACCGGTCCAACCGCACAGTGGCCGCTCCGGCCGACCCCACTCCTCCACCAAGGGGTTGGCCCCGGTGCTCCGCCCCGCCCGGGCGCCGCAGACGAGTCCCAGGCCCGCCCGCCCCGGAGGCTCCGAAGCGAACAAGGGCACAGCTCAAGATCCGCGGCACCTAGGATCATCCGGAGCAGACGGTAAGTGCCAGCAAAACGTCATAATTCCATATTCCATCAAATAAGGCTTCTCGGGGCAGGATAAGGCGCAGGATAGATAGTTCAAGCAGGAAGGTTGACGGAGCCGAGCTACAACGCGGCCATCACGGTTGCGAGCTTGGCTCCTCCCCCCGCACTAACAGAATTGGGTATCTTCCAATCTTGGTTTCATGTACTCCATAAAACACATTTTATGATTTGGTTTGTGATGCGGTATCAACAGTGGTATTACTTGTGGGTTTTGTACAGTTTCTGGTAAGTATGTCTTAATCTGTGAAAAGTCTGTAATTTACATTGTTGGACCCAGAGGTTATAAAATGTATATAAAAGTTTTGATGGAACTGCTTGCTAGGGGTGTGAAATGTTCATGTACCACCCCAATGGGCTGAAGCAGTGGAGGGAGGGGATGTTAAACCACTCCTGGGGAATGTTGAACGCAGGTGGACTATCTGGAAAGGCTGCCGCGCAAAGGAAACAGGGCTTAACCTCAAATGACTATTTCGTCTGCTTTGTTCAATTCCTGGAAGAAGCACGGAATGTGTGGTCCAATTTGGCGGGACCCACTGTCCCAGGTACAGTCTCTGTTTCACTCAAATTAAATTGACCGCAACATCTTCCATCCATCCTTGTGAAGAAGGATCAAAAAGGTATTTCATCCTAATTAGTTCACAAACCACAAAAACACAGCAATATCAGATTGTCCTTTCCACTGAGGTTTATGCGCTGAAGTCGAATATTCCACTCACCCCTTCGTTGTTATTAGAATCATACACTGAGCTGAGTCTTTACCTAAAGCAAGTGCTGTTGTTAACAGTAATGCTGCCTAGCATAGCAAACCACCATCCTAACACATTTGCATTGCGGATGATCAAGCATTGTGGGTAGAGGTTTTTTCATGCATCATTTAATATGGTATTAACTGTACCTAGTCACATGTATGCTCTCTCTTGAAAATGAAAAAAGACATTGCTCAAAAGGATTATGGTTCATTTCCCTGCAGACCTACACTACATTCTCTCCTCCCCACTAGAAACACTTTCATTTGACAACACTTGGCATATAAGGGCCAAGGTCGAAAATGAATTTTTCAAATGAGGAAAGTGACTACTCAGCGACCACTGGAGTCAGTACAAGCCAATTGAGAAAGCCAGGTATAAATGTCTCAAATCATAAGTTACAAGAAAGAAAACAATGGTGCAAAAATGTAATTTGCCCACGTTGCCACTCTGCATGAAAAAAAGATGCCTTATACATGGCGAAGAGAGACAAGTCCTGGATAACTCTTCTAGATTCTGGTGCTGATTAACTCGGGAAGTCGTAAACATTCTCTGGAAATGGGAAAATGTTAATAAGGTCAAAAGCTCAACAAAGCGGAAAGCTGAACAATTAAACAATCAACCCATCTTCTTTAAGAAATGAGAGTCAAGCAGTTGGGTACAATTTACAAAGGTCAGCTTCACCCAGCTGTGGTTTTAAGCCTTAATGAAGCTGCTCAGTGTCTGTAATTGGCAGTGAAGGAGAAACCGCATTACAACGGGTTTTGGAAAGTGGGAAGGTGCTCGCTCAAACAGGAACAAGTCTGTGTGTGGCAAAAAACATTCGTATCCATTACAAAAGGGCGGGGAATAAAACAACCCCTCAATTTGGAGCTAAATGATGACGTTTAATACCTATACATGTGTAAACTTTGTTGCTGCAGAACTATAAACAGGTGTGCGTAAATTGAATGCAAATGTGCATTTGCCCTTTCACCACGGTGTAAGCATTTTCCCCTCGGATAAACTCTTACCCCGAGTTCCTCTTTAAATATGGGGGCGATTAACCTCAGTCTCGCACAGAAAATGCATATCTATCATCGTAAACAATCTACAAACTGTGGGTGCACACTCACAAATGGGTAAGTATGTGGATGTTTATTCTGTAGGGTTGCCCAGCCAGAATTCTAAATTGACATAAGTGGCAATTTCTGCATGGTGGAGAAAGTGCTGCATTACCCACTCATCGTCGTCCTGCTGGTCCCAGACCTAAACAGTAGGATGACTTCGCCTCCGACAGAGGTGTATACTATGCCCTTGGCCATAATGCAGACTTCTTCCATTTCTATTACTTTTACTAGTATAAATAGCTTCCTCCCCCTTCTACCTGTACAGTGTTTTCTCTGTCCTCTGGAAAAGATGTAAGCATTGTTTGTTTTTGTATGCACAATGTTATGATTCTTACTTATTTGGTTCTTTGACGCACGTGAGGAACTCTTTTGCACTGTTCTTATGGCACGCTTCCTGTCCATGGATTGGGCTGGGTAGCGATTCTCACATTGGAGGTCGGCCAATGAGTAGCCGCGTAGTGCATAGTTTCCAACGTATGAAAAAAACCCGGGACACTTTGCAGGACAGGGATGCTACAGATAGAAAGTTCTTGTTTGAGTACTTGTGTGTAATAAAGAGGATCAGTTTCTGCAACAATATTACCGGGACAGTCTTCGACTTGCTGCTGGGACTGTCGCTGCAGAAACAACACAGTTGGCAACTATGGTAGTGCGGTATTCCTGACCGCCGTCAGTGCGCCTTGGGACCCTAGTTGGATCCGGAAGACTGCGCATTTGTTGGGTACCAAAATCTTGCAAGAATGAAATTTGGTCACTTGGCAACAGTATATAAACAGGAAAGACGCGTCCTAGCACATACGTCGCTTACCTGTTTTTGATATACAGGACAAAAAGGTGGCTCGTAGGGAGCATTTTGTTGAGCAGGTGGTGGAAAAACCCAAAGAAGATGAAGCGGGTCTTCAAATTTCCCGTGAGTCTGAACATGAGAAATGCTGTGCTGCCACTTGGTCGTCCCATCAAACTTTTGTTGAACACTACAGCAGTGGTTTTCTAACTTCTTAATGGTGCGCCCCGTGTACAAAGAAAACCCATTGAGTCCTACCCCTCAATGTTTCTCAATTATTCTGCTAAACTGGCAATGTTTAAATATGTCTAAACGTATTTAAACATGGCCGGTAAGTTCTGTCACCCCCTTTACACATACTCCCAGTCAGGATATAAATCACAAAAGATGTTAGTGATGGCCCATTACAAAGTGTCTTACTACCGCCTCATTTTGTATTACTTAAAACAAAGCATGATGCTTCTCTTGCCCAGAACCTGCGGCCCGCCCATCCCCGGAATCACTTCAAGCCTCCAGTTTGAAGACCTCTGCACTACAGGTTGGATCTGACTGATTCAGTGGGTTCTACTAGTGCATCAGTTTTGAAAACAGAAATGATGCAATTGTTGTTCAAATAACATTTGGTCTAAGCATCGCTTGTTGTCAGTGCATGTTTTGTTACCTTGGCACATTCTCACTGTTTAGGTCTGGGATGAGGAGCACAAAGATGAGGGGGTAATTGGCCGAAATGTATATTTATAAAGGATTGTTCTACCGAATATCAACCCGCAGAATATTACGGTGAAGTACAAAAATATCGGGGGACAAAATATTGAAAGGTAAGTGCATATAAGGAAGTACAAATTTACTATTCCTAACTCCACATCTATGTACCTTGAAGATATATGTACTGCGAATGAATGTATATGTGAATGCGGGGTAGAAAATCTAAACCTACTTACCTTTCAATCTTTTTTTCCAATCTTTTGCTCTCAATATTGTGTCCCATCGATATTCTGGGGTCGATATTCAGGGTGCACATCTTTATAAATGTAACCCGCCCTCATCTAATCACACACAAAAAAGTGTGTGTTCCACAGAGGCATCTTCACTACTTGCATGTTTTTCTCTCCAAAACTGCACAATAGAATACAAAGCTTTTGAAAAGAAAAAAGCCAAAACGGGTTTGTGAACCATTGCGTCAAGTAAAAATAGGTAACGTGGCATTTCAGCCTTTCCACTCTCTTTTGTAGGAGGAGAGATTTCTGTTCCCCATTCCATGATCATATATGGTTCTGACGGGCCTCCGAAGGGGTGGGGCTCCCCCAGAGGAAGCGCCTAAAGATTTAGGGGCTTATTTACAAGGCCCTTGAGCCACTTTGCATCATTTTTAACATGGGAAAAGTGACGGAAAAGTGGTTCAAGAGGTTGTAAATCTGCCACGTACTGTTTTGCTGCGGTGAATGGGGATAAAACATCACAGGTTGCACTTAGTATTGTTGGCAGAAGGCGCGAAACCCATCGGGCTCAGCCTTTTGTGTAATTGCTAAGGCACTGTGGGGTTTCCTGTGGTAAACCAGAAAAGGACAAAAATAAACGAGCTGCTCGTTGTAGCCATTTACATAACACACTGGAACAACATCTCGCTGACACCAGAAATGGTTTATGTTCCTTGGCAGTGCATAGAAAAGTCTTATGACTAAGCCATTTTCAACTACACACGAGTCATTAAATAGGATAAATTGTACTATTTACACAGAGGAGAAACATTATGTGCTGTTACTAATGCTCGTTTCATAACTGTGGCCAAGTTGACGGTAATATGCTTACGTCGCTGATGGGTCGACATAGTCTTTTCACCCTTTCAATGTATGTCGATGCAGCTACTACCGTTAACTTAGGTATCAGTAACCACGGTTTTTTATAGTATTACGACACTGCAAAGCTGTTTTAGCTAGTTCTGCGTGTAAACTCGCTATGATAAAGACTCATGTTGTCTTTTGTATAGTGAAATGTATTTGCAGAATTCATTAGTGCATAGTGCTTTATTAACCTGTGAATATTATTTCATCTTCTAAGCAGTGTCGGGCCCCGAGTAGCCTTTGCGGACCCCCCAGGAGTCCCCGGATCATAGGTTAAGAACCACTGCTGTAGATGTTTGCAATAGAACATGGCCCGCCGTCCTCGCACCCGGGGGCCTTTGGTTCGTAGTGAGTTCTGAACTGGACTAAACATGCGCTCTGTGCTCTCGACTCGTAGAGTACATACTCACCTGCAGGGTTGGATTGGGATTAAAAATAGGCCCGGGCACGATAAAAAAAAAGTGGCCCACATTTGCATATTGCCTTTGCAAACCACTGCTTCGGCGAAATTTTATTAAAAAGGGGGGGATTAAAATGAAAAAAATGCACAGATTAGTTTACACTGGTGAAATACACCTGAAAACAAGTGAGGACACAATGCTCAGGCCAGGCCCGGACTGGCCGTTGCGGGCACCGGGCAATCCCCCGGTGCGCCGCAAGGGTGGGGGCCGGTGTTGGGCCCTGGGGGCCGTTTTTGTTACAGGGCCGTTTTTGCAGCAATCGGCCCTGTAACAAAATCGGACGAAAACCGGCCCCAGCAAAGAGCTCGGTCGCACCCCCAGGGGGCCGGCCGAACACTTTGCCGGGGCCGGTTTTGGCTCTCAGTCCGGCCCTGGCTCAGTCTCCCTCCCCCTGCTCAGTATGCACACATTTAGCGGCCCAGCGAGAGAAAGGGAGTGACACCTCTGCCCTTTGATAAAAGGGAGTAATACATCCGCCCATCTGTCCACTGAAAGGCCACTCAGGCCCCCACTGGGCTGCTGGGGGTATCCGAACAACGCAGAAACCACCCAAATCGCTCCCCCCCAGAATGCTCAAAAAAGCAGCCCACAGCTGGAACTGGGCAACGGCCCCTCGGGCATTGCCAGAGTGCCCGCGCTACCAATCCAACCCTGCTCACCTGCCTCCCGTTGAGTAGCAAAGCCCCCGCAGCCCCTGCAGTGCAGGGGGTGGGGGGGAGCTCCAGGGGCGCCCTCAGCACAGTACCATGGCCTGAGAGCTCCTGAGTGAATTGGGAGGGGGCCCCGCCATGTACTTTGCAGAGGGCCCCCTCAAGCTTGTTACGTCACTGCACTGCTCGACACCTGCCCTTTCTGCAGTTGCTTTATATACAGTACCGATGCCTTTCTTGTGGCAATGGAACCCAAGAGTTCATCAGAGTTGATAAATACAGCAGCAAGAATAGGCACATTATACCACCTTGGTGCCCTCATCTGTGCCAGCGCAAAGAAGGTCCCGGTGCCCCAGTCCGCGTTCTGCCCCTTCATAAATGTAGCATCTGTTTAAGACTGACACAGGCAATTAAGAGTTGTTGCATGAGAAAATAATGTTCCAATCTCACTTCTTCCGGGGATTATCCCTTAAAGGCAGGAACTAACCCCATACGAGGCCCAAACATGTAGGGCACCCTCCCGCCCCCATATCTCAAAATCCTGTATTTCCCATTTGCCCCAAAATCATAACTGCTCAATAATGCAGCTTCCGTACTCTCAACGCTTCCCTCAGGTTCATTGCTGGCGAGTGACCGCCCCCCTTCCCCTCCTCCCTACCCATGTTTTGTGCCTCGTGACTTAGCACGCACCACAAACAGTAACATAAACAAACGGCACTGCGTCACTCCCCTGCGTAGAGCACATTGCTCAACAGGAAATTGCGGTAATTTAATGTGAGGTCCTGGCAGCGCAGGCAGCTGGTAGCAGCTGGCATTCATCATGACACTAAGTGGTGGCTGCACTCCATGCCAGCCTGCGATGTCTCGGATCAAAAGTTTGCGCCTTAATGAGAAGCGTATTCCTGCCATACAATGCTCCTCCCCGCCATCCTAACCACGGCAGCAGCCTCACTTACCCCATCCGTAACAAAGCTCCCAAGCCTTCTTCTCAAGACGTCTTTCCAGAAGGTTTGGTGCATTTTCTACGGTGGATTAAACCGTGGCTTGGCCTCTCAAGCAGTAATAATGTTAATTACCTTGGGGAGTGGGAGGGGGGCGGCTGAAGCCCGGTGAGCCCAATGAGTGTTGCGCGCCTGCTTGCATATGTATGCTGTGGTTGGGACTGAGATCTCATTTGGTTCAGAGATGGAGGCTCTTTAAAAGTTTTGGTGGACCGGTCCATTAGTAAGTGCTTAGTCCTTTTTGATGCTCTGGTTCACACAGTTTTTACATTACAAGTGCCTTCGCAATCCTGCTACTCAGGGATGAACACAAATCTGTGCCCATCCACCCGTGACTCTGCTCCTTTTCTTTTTTAGGTTTGAGTTATATGCAGCTTGCGCCATTCATGGCGAATATATTGTATTATATTCATGCTCTACTGAGCTTTGGTTCTGCCACCTTCAGCCACTGGCTAGCTTGGCTTAAGAACCTACAGACATTGGCTTGGGACATTTTCAATCCCATATTGGATCAGTTCACAGGGGTATTTTAGGTATCTTACTTGTTTTCTATTGGCAGTTTGGGTGTATCCTGTTGCCCTCACTGGAATGCATTAGGGACTACTAAAACTCAGAAAATAACATTCTGTCATCACACAGTTAATTTCTCCTCAAATCAATGCATTTAAATTGCTTGTCTCTCTAGCAGGCATTTAGAAAAAATTGTGAGCACTCAAGTGCAAATGTCAACTCTTTTGGCACTGCCAATGTTTGTCTTCTTGGCAGTCAGATGCTTCAATGGATGATCAATATTTAACATGTATTATAAGTCACCAACATAGAGTACTCTTGAGAGTGAGCTCTACGTGTGGATGATCAGAGTACATCCCGAAGGGAGGTCCAGTTATCCTCTTGTGCTTGTATAATTTATCATTCTATCTTTTTGATGACGTCAAACACATCGAGTCCATCTCCATCACCAAAAATAATACGCAGAGCAGCAAAATTACTGTCACTCTCTAGATCTCAGCAGTATAAGCCTCACCCAGCTCCCAATTCATCTGACTGGGGAAAAACATTGGGTTAACTAGACACCTCCTTCTGAGAGCTATTGTTATTGGGATTTCCACTTACGTTGAGGACACTGGTTATGCCTATTAAAGACCTGATGAGATGTTAAGCCTGACAATCCCTCCCTGAATGTAACATAGTCACTTCAGAAAACCCAGTTTATAATTGTTTTAATATGCCTTCGTAACCTTGGATGGCTATTACTATATACGTCTCCATGTCCACCCCTGATATGCTACTTGTTGGGTGATTACTCACTTTACGCTGTAATTTTACTACTGCCCGACTATTGTTGTGCTGACCTGGCTGTCCTTTCTGGGAACTAACCCCCTGCCCTGAGCACAGTGAAACAAATACCTCACAGGCATAACCTCAAATAACAAATTAGCCTTAGTCGGACCATTCGCAACCAGGTTGTCTGCATGGTATCTGAACTTTATGGAATCCGGGAGTCCATTCAAGGAACCTTTACCACAGGTTCTTCCTGTCATCTGTCATCTATCTTACCCAAATTTCTGCAGCCTACGTAAAAAATCTACTTGGGCTATCAGTGGATATTCACCCACTCTGAGCATCTCACCTCAACTGATTCACCCACCTTCCTTTCGCACAAACTCTCCCAACACGACGGTCACATTGATCAATCCGAGCATTCTGCTTTCAGGCACTGCACATGCTTACCTCTCTGGCTGAGTCCACCTTTTAAACCATGAATTTGAATGAAACCCCCAAGTGCCCAGTTCAGGCAGCCACACTATGTTACGGTTAAAATATAAAAACGTCACCTCCACTTCCTTGTTGTTTTAAGCCTTAATGGTGCCAGAACAAGTCACCGTGGCAGGTCATGAGGACACACTCCAAGTAGCAGCCTTGGTATTGGCTGTTAAAGGCTGGGCGTATTTCCAGGAGGCACACAACAGCTAAACATTTTTGCACACACAAATTATTAAACAGGCGCGGCTGGCGCAGGTAAGAGTGGTGGGCAGTGGGGCGAGGTGGGAGCATGGCGGGGTGGGGAGTAGTCGGCAGACGACGGGATAGGTAAAATAAATATCTCAGCGATGCGGTGAGCACAAGGTTGTGGTTTTATTTATTTTTTAATTTAATTTTACCTATCTCGTCGTCTGTCGACTTCCCTCCACCCTACCCTGCCCCACCCCACCCCACTGCTCTTACCTTTGCCAGCCACACCTGGTATTAAACACACTAGTAGTAGCTATTCTAAAAATATGGGAGCATAACCTTTCCCCCTGTCAAATAAATAGATCCTTGCTTTGTAACTAATTTATGCTGGCCTACAAGCTTAGAGTTTTTGAGGCTTTAGAACAGGAACAGCATCCCTATGAAGAAAGCTTGCTCGTTCACATCTTCTTGAACCATCACAATCTCCTCCAGTGCTCAATTTCCCCAGATGAAATTCGGCATGTCAAACAAACTGTAATATCTAAGACTGATGAACCTTTTGTACACGTTTTAGTTAATATCAGAGTCTACAAAAATGTGTACCAGGAAGAACAAGCTCTGCCACAAAAGTGCACCTTTAAAAAATAAATAACATAAAACCTCATAACAAACACCGAACCATCCGACTGCTACTCAAATCTGTTGCACTACAACTGCCCCTCCAACCAGTGGACCCCGACTGTACATGAGAATTCCCCTGAACCTCCATTAGGGCCAGATTTACTAAGGGTTTGCATTCCCTGTCGTCACACAAGGTGACACAAGTGTAACGCAAACCCTTAAGTAAGACTTACTATGCCTCGCAGAGCGACCTTGCATGGATCTGTGTGGCATAGTAAATCTGGATTAATGCAAGGCAGCGCAAGTTGCTGCCTTGCGTTACTTTGCTTTGGGAAGGTGTTAAATGTATGGAGCATGGGTGTTCCCATGCATCCATCCATTGTTTTGGGTGAATTCCGAGATTTCCTAACAATAGTAAACCTGAGAATGCGTCAAAATGCTACGCCTTCTCAGGGCACCCGTAACGAGAATAGGGTTATTTCTCCTCGTTTTTCCTCTTTCTATGTGTTATTCATTCTGCCGCAAATGTAGGAGGAGGAAAAAGCCTCAGAGGAAGGCTTACCTTCCTGCACAAAAACAGTCCTGCCAGTAACGCAGGCAGTGTTGCAGCACTGTGCAAGGGTGATGACCTTGGTACTTGGCTGCCACTAGTGCATTAGCATGAGAGAGAGCAGGACTGCGCCATATCTACATAGATATGGCGCAGTCCTGCCCTCTCCACTTGATGCAGTGCAGCAAGTTGTCTTGCTGCGCTGGGCTGCATTAAATGCTAGTAAATCTTCCCGCCAGCTGTGTACAGTGGACAGTCTCACCATCTAATCAGAACTTTCTCTCCTCAAAGATGTCACGTTCATAAACAAAATGCTCTGTCCCCTTTTGCAGAAGTGCATAGTGTAGAAACCAGTGAGGAATAGTGAACAGTTTAAAAGCATTGTACAGTCATCAAATCATGGGTTGGTAGTCATCCTACAAATAGCTTTATTTATTTGCAGTTTTATAGAGGCTGGGCCAGACAACAGGGTGATAGTGCTTTAAACAGGCAACACTTATGAAGCCCATTGGTACATAAAATACATATGCACAGGATGAACAATTCACAAAAATAGAAGTTGGAGAAACAGGTTTACGCTTTCTTTGTGACTAATCTATTTAATGCCAATCTAATGAGTAAGACTAGCAGTTATGGCATTACCACAGTTCAAATGCTTAAATTCTGGCTTTTCACCCACTGTTGCTTAATACCCTGAGGTTTAGCTACCAAAAACTCCGCAATTATATAACAAAAGTAGTTGAAGGGTGAAGCACTCCGTTTATCATAACGTTAAGTATTTAAACTGTTGTCCAGGAGAAATGCAAAATCCAGCTTCATGTCATCAATGTCATAGAAAGAGATCAGTCACAAATCTTCTGTCATAAAACCAATTTCTTTTTTTCATATATCAGAAAACGAATTGTAAACCATCCCAGCCTAGCCAGCTAACACGTTTCATTCCTGAGCAGGACTTCATCAGGGCTCAATTCTGGTTTAAAGCAATGTTTATGTAAAAGATCACCAGAATTCAAACTATGACTCGATCCTTACTTCGTAGGTCATGTAACGATTTATCTAAGCATCAAGTAAGTAGTAGTCTCTATAATCAGTTACTTGCCTTAATTAGTCCGTTAGTACTATTCTATGTTATCTTTCTTCAACATTTGATCTAATGATATCAGGTTCCACAGAAGTAGTAAGTCTAAAATATCCATCCTGCGCTCCAAATTTAGGGACCTTCAATGTAATCAAAGAGCATTACACCTCTCGCCGACAGATTACCAAATTTCAATACCATATATTTGGAGCGCTGCATGGATATATTTTGACTCTTTTAATCGATAATGGGTTGGATTCTTGATGTTCTCACATAGTGTGTGATTCCCGCTTCAACGTCTTCTTGCTATTCTCTTAAGTACAAAAAATCAAAGGAGGGAGGAAAAGGTAAGGACGGTAGGTTCACTTCGCCTCCCAACGTCAGTAACAATAATCAGGGAAGGTGAATCGTAGCAATGAGAAAAAAAATAAAGATATTTAGGAAGTATAGTGAGAACTCCATGCAAGACACTCATCCACTTGTTTGACCTCAAAGCAGGAATGTATATATCCGCTAGGGTTGATTTTGTGGACAGTATCATCATAGGGTCTCCTTCACTTGAATGTCCCGTTCTCCAAGTGAAAAGCCATCCTCCTTCCTGGAGGTCACCTGCCTGTATGGAGACAGTGGTGAAGTGTAAGGTGAGCTTAAAATGATCTCCTAATCCCTAGAAAAAAATGATTTTATTTAAAGAGGATAAAAAGGGATATGAATAAGGTTAAAAAAGGCAACATTGTTAGAAAGAATTACTTATCCTACTACTTATAAGGCCAGATCGACATGTTTCAGCCGTGAGTAGCCCAAACGGGTCTGTGGATTTCGTCAGGACCGGTTGGAATGGTAGCTCTCAGATTTTGAGGAAACCTATGTAAGTAGATTAACTGGCATATACCTTATCCAGAAGATTATTTATAGGTGAACACTTCAAAATGTATAGACCCAGAAAGTGGCCTGCAAAGACAAAACACAAACAGAACAAGGAGAGCACAGTGGTCAAAATTAGGAATATGTTATACGAGAAATATCAATTCCCAATACTCCTAAGTGGTGTGCTCATCTTAACATAACACAGTGACATAATGCTGAAGTATGCCTTAGTTAGGTGCACACACATGGGACAAACTAGTCCTCTAGTGTTTATATGTTAACAAATGTTCTTAAATGTCAGTGATGATGGAAAGAACTAAAGCTAACACATTAACGTGGTAAGTACTGTGATTTTTAGAAAAATATTTGTACACAGGTAGGAATGCCAGTAAAGAAAATCTAAAAACCACGTTAATTACTTTGACAGCGTTAGAGTACAGCCTCATGGGGTTAGGGAGGACCCACCACCCACGAGTCAGTTTACATCTAAAATACAAGAGAGGAATAAGTGCGGTATAATAGCCAGGGTAAAGCGAGGAACAGATCTCTGAGCTGGAGGGAAAAACACTTACTTGTATACCGGCCGTTCTGGGTGATTTTCCTGGTCGCTCCCAATTTGAATGAGAAGAGCAAGCGGGGGAGCGGGATTATATGTGCCCAAAAATATATATAAATGCCTGTTTCAACAGGCTTTAGCTGAGCGTTTGACGGCGGTGAAGTCCATAAGTGAGTGGCCTTTACAATGTCGAAAACAGCCTCAATGGCCAGAACGACACCGAACTGGTCGGCGTTCGTCTGATAAAGAAAAAAAAGAAAAAAGGCTGCTAAACTTGGTTGGAGGTGTGAACTAGGTATGTAATATTTACAAAAAGGAGAGTATCAACAATGTCCTTAATACATTGTATCTTACATGAAAGCGAAGCAAAAGAAATGTCTGTTTCATATATGTTCATATATTTTTAGCGTGGCCTAATTGCCATTTAGTGGCCTTGGTAGGGTTAAATATCAGAAGGTTTTATAAAGCAATTGTCAATATTCCACAGGTTTTAGGAAGGATAGTTGTACTTTTTTGGTGGAATTATTATTTCTGGATAAACCAACCCTATAGGTTGGGAGTGTAATAGGAAGTTAGGATATGCATCCTCAGAAAGATAAATAAACAACAAGATATGAATTAATGTTGGTCTGCTTGTGACTATTTGTAACAGAAAGAACAAAAGTGAATTAACCACAGTGTTGTAGAAAGTGGTATTTATTTTATTTGTAAATGCTAAAGTGCATATTGGAAACAGAGAGCGACTGTTGGAAGTAGAAAAGGATAATACTATAGCTTCTTATATTTGATGTAGAGGTAGAGTTTTGCCATAAAAACCAGTCCGCTTTTTGCAGTTCTTCAAAAACCCCATGGGTGACAGCATGCTTCACAATGGAAACCAGATACAAGATAACTGATACAAAAGAGATATATGAAATGTATACACACAGAATGAACTCGAGGTGGGAGAGTCGCCGAGGGCTCGAGTCTGGCTCAAGCCAAACGTCTGGCTTTGGTTCATCCCGAGGTCCTCTTGGAACATCAAGCCAAATAAAAGCAGAGTATTTATGTGACTTCTGTTTGGCACTCTTACATCTATCATAGGACAGCAGACAGGAGGCTGCCCTGGGCTGCGCCCTGTTTTTTTTTGGGTCAACACTGGGCAGCGCATGCACTGTTCTCCGAGCCATGCTGTTTTGTAGTATGTACTTGAAGCCCCGCCCACTCTCAGGCCATATTTGTCAATGGCTTGTGTCATTGTCCTTCTTAAATGCTGGCTTCTGATTCGTTAATAGGCTTGTAAGTCCCTCCTTAGTACCGCCTTTTCTTCATTTGCAACCTCCCATGAGGACTGGCCCGTTTTCTTCGGTTTTTACACAGCACATCTTCTTTAGTCTGTAAACACTATTTTATTTAATGAGTTTCTCTTACTGCAGGAGGGCAGGAGGGTCTCTCGTGCGCAGTTGTGACCACCGGCTTGTTTATTTAACTCGTAGGAAACAGGGAGCTCTACAGGGGCCATGGAAGACAGGAGGGGGCAACTCAGCGATGCCTTCAAGCATTTGGAACGCAAAAGGTCTCGCATTTGCAAGAGTTTAGGCTATTGGCATTGTAAATGACAATGCCTTTTATTTACGTTTTAAAAAACAAAATATAAATAAAAGGCATTGTCATTTACAATGCCAATAGCTCAAACTCACGTAAATGCGAGACCTATCGCATTGCAGATGCTTGCTTTTTTTGTAGATGATCTGAGAATGAAACTGACTAATGGAATGCTGTGAAACTGATGGAAGAGTGACATGAGACTAATGATTTTTTAAATACTTCCTCTCCGGGCACCGCACACACCCAAGGGGGTATAGAAAAATGCTGCTCTTCACTTGTGTGTGCGAAGACAAAGGCCCTGACCTTTTGGTTTGCTAATAGGTGTAATTTCTTTCTCTTTACTGTGGTGTTCAGCCTCTCCTAAAAGCAGCCTCTTTGTTAACTGAGCCGGTGATATAAAAAAATGGAGAACCCTGCCTACCCATACTTTTCCAGAAAGGCTTCTTGGGTCATCTTGATTTAACATGTTATTCAATGTATTTACTTAACACAGAGAACAGATTTAGTTTCTGAAAGAATTACACATGCAACATAAACATTTAATGTGAAACCAGAGAGAGAAACGGGTACCCAAATGGAGGCAAAAAAGCACGAGAAACCAGGAAGACTGAGAGCAAGCCATGATTCCTAGCTCGACCAAACTGTGTGATCCTACGCAATTACAATAATTTAAAGTAGATTTTTGTGACATTTGTAGTAAGAAAAGAGCAGGCCCATGAGCTGTAAAAATGTGATTTGTTTGCTGTGATTAATAATTGTATGTGGAACCAGTTACGTAGCAGCCAGCAAGCAGGAGCTGGCCAGTGCCCTGAGCTTTCATAAACCAGGCTCAGATTTGTAGGTTTGGCCTAGGGGCAGCTTTAGCTCTATCACATACCTTATGTAACTTAAAATATATAAATAAAAATAAATACATATGTAGAAGAGCAGAGGCCTAGCCCGCCTCAACCATTATTCTGTTCAACTGTTATTCACATTTTGCCTCTGCCTACAGCAATGGGAAGCGTGTCAGCCCACTTCAGCGACAGGCCCTCTTGTACTGTGAATGACTGTGTTTTGCATGATTACATGTGCAGGAGTCCACTTCAGTGCTAGGGCTGGTAGGTCAATACTGCACTTTGCCCCCAAAAATATTTCCATTCTTTATCCTTCTTTATTAGGCCAAGCTTACCAGATAGAGCAAGCTCTTTAGTTGCAAAAAACCTATTGTTGGGCTTACTAAGATCTTACAAGGGCTTAAAGTCTGCCTATTGCTTTCAATTTGTTAGCTCTATTGTCACTCTCATTTGCATGCTTCTTATTTGATGGCTATCCTTATCCATCTTCTGTTTGGACCATATGTTCTATACCGTCCTCTTGACTGGCTGACTTGTGCCCTTCCACTTCTCACTTATTGGACACTACTTTTTAGGTCGAGAGTTAGAGACCTCTTGTATATACTTTATTATATACTTCTCTTGTGGCCTTAAAGCTACCACCCCTGCTTTTCATTTGTTGGTTTTAGTGTTATTTAAAACTCCTTGCTTGTTAGTGGTCAGTCCTGCCTCTTTGTCTCTCTTTTTTTTCTTTCATTCCTCCCACGGAGCAGGGAGCAAGTACTGTATCTATACGCTTTAGTTGTTTATCTGTTGTTTGGGGGACCATGTTTATTTATTTCTTGCTCTGTTGTACTGGGGTGCCTGTTCAGGTTTGGTGAGATATTTCATTTCATCTTCCCTCCTGCCCCCTCCTTCCTCTGTTGCTGCTGCCATCCTCCCTGCACCCCCCGCTCCGTTGCTTGTTTTTTGAAGGCGTCAGAGCGCAACCTTGATGCTCGTGCAGTGGGCAGTGGTACCACTTCTGTTGCTTGCAGTTGGGGCTTGATGCCTGCACACTTGTGCTCTAGGGCTGTATCTGCTCCCAGAGCCCCCACCCAAAGCTTGTGCAATTGACGGCCCTTCTCCCTCTCCCCGTGCCATTCCTTTGGGCAGCTATCTCGGCCACCCCTAGACAGGCGCAGAGGTGGCCCGGGCTCAGCAGCAGAGTTTGAGAGAGGCATTACACAGGCTTAACCATCAGTCCAAGCCTGCCGCGGAGGCCTAGTAATGGTAAGGGGGATTGCATTTGAGGAGATAACGGGTCTTTAATTCATAGTTTGGGTTTGCATCATTGTCATCGTGACTGGATTCTTTAGATTTGGGGCTATCAGAGTAGCTCCTTGAGGCAGGGGTTTGGCTAACTTACTCTGTAATTCAAGGAATGTAGTTTATGGGTTGGAGAGGCAAAGGCTCAGTCGGGGTGATGTTCCTAATCAACATTTGGACATGGTTGTGACTTGCAAATACTCTTTTTACTATTTGGCAGAGGTCAATCAATGTGCACTTTGGTTTAAAGAAGGTCGTGGTGATTTACTTGAAGTTTGGTGGGTATGCCAAAGGTCACCAGCTGACCAGTTTTAGGTCACAAAATAGGATTTCACAGTTTCGCCATTCATATTGTTAATGGAAAATCCCTCCATGGACGTGTAGCCCCTCACCTAAAAGTTGTATGTAGCACTGGCCATAAGTCTTGCCATCAAGTGTGTAAAGCAGTTATGACTTAAACTTTATCCACTGTGTGTATCCACCTTCTCGCTTAGGCGGTCAGGTGTTCTTAGCTTGACCTTGAAGAATATTCCTGCCTTTTCCCCTAAGTAATGGTGAGATCTCAAACATATTCCTGGTAAATTTAGAACAGGGAGCATGCCTTGTTAGGGGAATGGATGCATTGTTTTACTTTCTTTGTACACGGTCATAATCTGCAACCTGTGTCTGATCTGGGCTTCCAATGAAGGCCTTAAGTGACCTACTTGGTATGTTTTGGAGCTAAGGACAAGGCCAAGGTGGGCAGTAATAAAAAAATTGTCTTATATAGACAATAATTCAAACACTGCTAAACCTTCCAATGGCTTACTACCTGTTCTTTGCTCTAATATCTTTCCGTTCATGTTCACCTATTTGTAGACTGGATCGTGCTTGGAAATAAGTCGAAAATGAATCCCTACATCAATGTACAATGTAATCTACACCTGCGGTAGACTTCAGGATATCACTTGGAAGCATCCAGCTGTTAAAAGCGAATAATTAGTTACTAGCGCTCAATTAATCAATCAGTATTTATAAAGAGTGGCTAATCGCCCGATTGTAAACTGAAATTTGAAATGCATATATGTAATACATGGCCTTTGAAGAAGCATACTTTCTTAATGACAACTGAGGCACATTGATAAACATAACTTTTTGTTCTCTAAGTTAGTTGTTTTCATGAAACTTGTGACAGTTGCTAAAAGATTTTTAAATACCATATCGAAGACTTTGCTTGATTTCCCAAAATCAGGCTAACGGTTATGGCCTCATTTCTACTTTTTCTGCTGAGCTGCTTTTTTTCACTCTCACACTTTTTGCTCATGCAGATTTAGCGATTCCATGTGAGCAGATTATGGGCTTGGCAAGTATTTGTGGGAAGCTACACCTTTTAGTAAAGATGGACTTTCTTTGAGTTACAGGCGCCTGCACCCGAATGTGTCTAGGGCCTCATTTACAACAAAATGATGCACCAGCGGCGACCCCTAGCCTGTAGATTCTTTCTGCAACTAGTGCTCAGAGCAGTAACAATGCGAGCACCAGGCGCCATTTTTCTTTTAGTATCTTTTGTTTGCGCGTGAACGTAGCAAGACAAGATTTGCTTTTTCTTCATCTGGACCACACTAGTTGATCAGAAAAAAGTAACCATGAGGATAAACTTCAATTACCTGTACATTTTTGCAGTTTTATGTTGTACATATAGGGGCAGATTTACGTTTCCTGGCGCATCCCTGCAAATCAGCAGGGATGCGCCAGGAAAGATGCGTGACGCAAGTTTACCCTTGCGCCACCACAGATGCGCCTCATTTACAATGTGACGCATCATGGCGCAAGGATAAACAGATGTGTGTCGCATCTGCCGTCGTAAGGTTGGAGCAGTGCTAGAGTTGTATCGAGGGCGCGACACAATTCCAGCACTGTTTCAACCCTGCCTATCCTTAACATGGTGGCTTCAAGCATGCGCAAGGTTTTGACGCAGCGGGGGTCGGAAAAGTGACTGAGTGAAATCTTGTAGATTTCACTCAGGCACTTTTCCGAGGCGTTACTGCGCCGGAACGCCCACCCTGCGCCGGTACGCCCACATGAAACCTGACGCAAGTTTCATGTGGCGCAGGGCTTTACAATGTGACGCATCTCCCTAGATGCGTCACGATGTAAATCCCCCGCAGCATGGCGCTAGCTTTACGAGGCCGCTGCGCCACAGAAGTGCAGCAACGGCGGTGCAAAAGTGGCGCACAGGGCTTCTAAATCTGCCCCATAGTGTTGTTTACCTGTACCTAAACTATGTGGTATGTATTTTCTTATCAGAACATTGAAAGTCTAAGTCAATGTTGCTGGGATTGATATTCTGATGTGCAGACTTTACAAAGATCACATCATAAATCACCCCGTCCCCTTCTTAAAGTGTATTAGGCTGCACGAAAGTACTTTTGAAATTCCTTCCTCGTTTGTAATTACTCGACACCTTCCATGCCACATGTTGCTGTTTTTTCTATTTCACCTTTTACATGGACGAGATATTGTATTAAGTGACCTTTGTACTGTAGTGGCATTAGAGTTTCCATTTAAGCAGTGTAACCGCATTTGTTTCCTGCCTTGGCAGTTCATATTTGTGTTCTAGTGACGATGATCAGTATGTTATTAGAGTATCATGAGTCTTTAACCCGTTCGGTGCTGATGACGGCTCCCGGCCGTCATGAGTTACGGTGGGCGTGTGCTGATGACGGCCGGGAGCCGTCATGACCACGCCCGCGATCGGAATGTGCCGCACAGGCGCAGAATTCCGGCCGCAGCCAGGGGGTTAAAGTTTCTGTTCACTTACATATTCATGTTTCCTATGCTGATGAAGCCGCTGGACAGTGACGGTGCGTGGTCTCCCTTCCAACGCACATGTACACGCCCACTCCCAAAATCCCTATTATTGTGGCCTTACTAATTTAGTAAAATGCCTCTAATCTGTACACTTCTGCTGTCTAGTGTAATGGCAATTCCAGAAGAAGGTTGTTTTGAAGTAATAGTTTGGTTACAATAAAGATGCAGTCATATCTTATTTATCTCAGTGACAGATGTTTCTACAGAAAAAAGCTATCTTCCAAAAGAATTTTTATTCTTTTTTTATAACAAAAGTTTATTTTGCACACAATGTTCCTTTTTATGCAGCACTTCTGATAATATTGGTGTTAAAAGAATCAGTCAAAAGGATCGATGCACATATTACGCTTATTTGCAAAGTATCTTTAGATACTACTATGGACCTAAAATGAATAGACCATGAATCACAGAAGACAGAAGGAGAGCCAAAACATCACGAAAGATACTAGACTGTAAAGTCCATAGTTTGGGGTACCTTCTTTTTTAGGGTCGAGCTTGCATAAGGTATGCGCTAGTGCATGCTCTCGCTTGCGAAATGCTATTTTTCATAGAAACATTTTATAGATTAACAACAAACCAATTGCCTTGTACAATAGAAAAAGCGATATAAATCGCATCATTAATATCAAATAGGGTTGGAACAAAACGCACAAAATAATTTCCCCACTTTGGCAAAAATGACTATAGATGGTGGCTAAATCACCAGTCCATGATAGTCCCACCATTTCTTCCATATTTTGTCATATTTACGGGGGCATCCTCTGGCGTCATAAATTGTTTCTTCCATTTTACCACACCAATCCATCCCTTTAGTCCTCAGCTCCATCGAGGGGCCACCGGGGAAATCCAATTGTGAGCAATGCCACGTTTAGCTAGGAGTGTGCCAAGGCCCACCAAAGTCTTGTCCCCCCAGGCCTACCCAACTCCTACAGGATCCCAAGTAGAGCAATTTACGGATTAACCTCAATAGTCAAACCCACCACAGCAGACAACACAGTTAAGACAGCGGACCAAAATCTTTGTATCACAGGTAATTGCCACATAACATGTAAGAAATCCCCGGTTACCACAAGTTGTATTGGGAATCGATAGGCTCAAGGCTGCACCCCTTAACGCAACTGCCGAAGAAATGGAACAACTTCCCCCTTCATTATGTGAGGCGTACCTGATTTCACTGTCCATACCCGACAGGGACCCAACGGACATGGGCTCCTACAGGCCCTTTGCTCTATACAACACCGACTATAAGTTGCTGGTGAAGGTATTGGGGGACAGGCTGGCGCAGGCGGTTCCCCTCTAAAATAAACAGATCAAAATGGCTTTGTGCCAGCCCGAAGCACCTCATTCAACCTGCATTGTTTCTTCCGAATAGCAACTTATTCTACGTGCGCATGGCCGAGGGCAGGCTGCCTCGTGCTTGATCTCGAGAAAGCTTTTGATTCCCTCGAATAAAATTCTATGTTTACCACTCTTGAGAGGTATAAGCTAGGCCCGCCTTCCTGAAATGAACCCGCCTGCTTTACAGAAAGGCAGTGGTAAGGGTGAAGACAGGCCCATACATTTCAGATATGGTTCCAGTGCGACAGGGACGAGGCAGGGCTGCCTATTGTTCCCCTTCTCTTCGTGCTTGCAATGGAGCCACTAGCGGAATCAATAGGACGCAAATGCAAGAAGGCATACTACTAGGCAATGGCACACACAAAGTATCGCTATACACGGATGATCTGTTAATCTATCTCCAGGACATAAAGAATGTGCCGAAATGACTGGCCCAAATCTTATGTGAATTTGCGGCCATATCCGGGCTAAAAGTAAACGTCGTCAAATAAAAGCTTTATGCCTTTGGCACAGGAGTCCCTGACCCAGGTCTTGTGCTCCTGGCGTAAGGGTAAAGTGGAGTGTAGACATATTCCGCTACCTTGGAATCCGGATATATCGCCAGCCTCCAGATCTCTTCGAAGGAAACTTGGGTAGGACGCTAACGACGATCAAATCCCAGATGCAATTCTGGAGCACACTCCCCCTCGCAGTGACGGGCAGAGTGGCGTTGGTGAAGATGGTGGCCCTACCATGTTTTTGTACTATTTTACCACCCTATCCGTCCATATACCGGCCTCCTTCTTCGTTACACTGGAGAAGATGGTCAGAGTTTTCATATGGGGCCCCAGTCCACACAGAGTGGTGATGAAGAAATTGTATTTACCCGCTGACCAGGGGGGGTCTAGCAGCGCCCTGTCTTAAACACTACTTCCTGGCAGCACAACTCCAGTGGGTTGCCAGATGGATGGCAGCCCGTTAGCGCGAAGATACCGCGACTACACGCCCACTGCTTACACTGTCCCAGATCCTTCAACTCTTCCATCCCGGCACACGAGCACGACCTCCGGAACCTTTGTGGTTGAACATGGCATACAGATGCTACGGATGGAGTCTCTACATAAGCCGAAGCATAACGACCTATGCCCCTGCACTCCCCTAGAGGGAGCTACTAAAGGCCAGGGAATACTTACAGCTACAGAGCAACAACAGTGGCACGAGGCGGGGGTCCAGACCCTAGGACACCTCTACCATGAAGGCGCTGTGCTACTCTTTGCGACACTGATAGAGGATGAGGGACTCCCTGTGAGGCAATTTCTCCTACACCAGGCATTGTTAGCTACACTCGCGGTGGGGGGACCTAGCCACAGAACCGCCCACACACCTCACTAGACAATACTTACACGTAATGGGACAAGGCAGACACCTGACGCAGTGGTTTGCAGTCTCTGTGCACCAACGTGCGGCGATAAATTTTGACCCCCTCAGACATAAGTGGGAATGCGACTTGGGTTGACAATTCTCAGACAAAGAATGAGGACAAGTGCTGGCCAGCCCAGTTCAGATCCCTAGGAACATGAGATGCAGACAAATTCAGTATTACATTACACAAAGAGCATACTTTACGCCAGCCAAAATCAATAGATATTTTCATCGTACCGACTCCACCTGTCCTAGATGTGCTGCTCTTGATGCAGATCTGATACACATGCTATGGAGCTGCACCAGCCTACGTACATACTGGAGAGAAGTGGCGGAAGCACTGCACAACTGCACAGAGACAGAGATACCCTTTGACTGGCAGGTGTACCTGATGCACAAATTCCGCAGGACACGAAATACTAAGGTCACCTCCAGGTTCTTGGATCTGGGCATAGTGACGTCCGGTAATCATGAAAAGGTGGAAGGCATCCGATCCGCCACACTTTCAGGCTTGGAGGCACTCCACACTCGCATGGGCCAGAGAAGAAGGCATAGCAATCCGATGTAAAGAAACTATAGGCCTCAGGAAAATACCAATATCTGCACATTGGGAAGCAATCCTAATAGCACTACAACAGCACACAGACCCGCCAGATCAGTCCTCACAGATATCTGACCTGGTCGTGTAACACTGCGCAAGCAAACCATGCCCCGGGCCACCCAAAGACACCAGACCTGCAGCTGCCAATAGTACATCGGTACTCCGATGTATGCATTCACAGGAGGCTTGTCGCTAAAGTAAGAGGTGCAGGCGCAATAGACGACATACCCACACACATACACAGACATGTTGGGACACTCCAACTCAGCTCCGAGTTCTATGTCCTACCCCCCTGGTTGTTGAATTCACTGTTTATCATGGTCATCCGCACAGCTCTGGCCTTAAATGTTACTTACCACAGGCCATGTTCGTAGTCATCCTCGCAGTACTGGACTTTAAATGATGAGACTGATCAAAAGCAACTCAGTGGAGCTGCCATGCCAACTTGTCTATCGAACAAATAATTGTAATGTCATAATCGTTATGACAAAATGATGTAAGAAAACTGATGCCATTGAATGTAAAACATGTAGTGCTATTTGTTGCTGTTGCCAATGGAAAAAGAGAAAAACAATAAAGTATATTTAAGTAAAAAAATGAAAGAAATCCCCTGTTGTGTTTTTACACCTACAAGGACATGCTGGGGAGTCCGTCAGCCCCGCGCTCCATAAGCGAAGAGGGTTCATGCAGGCATGGTGGAAATATTTGAATTGAATGTAGCTGAGTCACTTTTGTTTGCAAAAAGGGCTCAGAATCCGACCATTGCTTACAATTCATTGGCTTCAGTCAGTGTCACTTCTTCTTTGCTGACTCCCAATGAGGCTGCACCGGACAGGTATCACTTCTGGTTTCTTCTCAGGCGCATGGACCAAGTACAGATTGAATCTTAATTAATTACTGTCTCTCCCCTGCAAGTACTATGATTCAGGTACTTTGTTACATTGTTTTTCCCAGTGTTGCCTCAATCCCCCATTCCTCTCCCATCCACCACTTCTTTGTGTTGTTGCCCCAGGTCTTTTCTGTTGCTCGCACTGCAATTAAAGTTTTTTTTTCTCGCTTTTGGTGCCTCTCATCTTCGTTTTCACCTGCCTCGTGTGCACTGGAAACCCAATAGATCTTGCCTATAGACGAGCTATTGATTTGGCAATTGGGTAGACATAAACAACTAGAGTCACCGGGACGGTAAATATTAAAAACAAAAAAGCACAGTGCATGTGACTTCTTCCCTCCCACCTCCCATCCGTGTTGCTCCAAGGAAAAAAAGCATTGCATAGCCAATAGGTCTCACCTTTGGGACCTTTTAAGTGTTTAGCTAGAGCTATTGGGTTTGCCAATTTGTTAACTTTATGTTGTAGAGCAGTCTGGCTGCTGTCTAGCATGCTGAAAAGTTATAATAAAAAAAATTGTTATAAGCATTTCTGTTTCCGACTAACATAAAACATTTGGATAGTTGATAGCTGTGCTTATTGTGGCATTGTCAATTTTTTTTTTTTTAGATTTGTGTTGTTGCTATGTAGTATGACTTTTAGCTTTTGATGTAAAGTGGTGTTGAATGAAGGTTTATAAATTAGAGTAGAGTGTAGTGCTATTGGCATTGCAAATGTTAATTTGTTTTACTTATTTGTTTTGAAGTGGAGTAGATGTATGTAGTGTGTAGTGAAATTGAGTGGTATGTTGTGCATTGGAAATATGTGGTATGAAATTATGTGATATTTAGTTTATAGGAATTATGTGTAGTGGGACTGTGTGTTATGGAGAGTAATGTGGTATAGCATTTTGTGTTGTGGAGTGTTATGTAGTGGAGTTTAATTATGTGGTGTGCTCTTTAATTTTATGGTGTGATGTGGAATTATGTGGTGTGGGTTGTACATATGTGGTGTGTTATGTATTTGAGTTGTTGATTTATAATACATTGCCAACAATGTGACAACCATTTCAGCCAGGAATAAAGGAGGAGAGAGTTGAAAGGATACACTGCCATGGTAATGGCAGTGCGCTGTAATCAAACTTTAATTATATGGTCAGTGCCGGATTAAACCCTGTGGCAGTTGAAATTATCTCCTAATACCCAATGCACCAGATTTTTCAAGAAACTGACAGCTGCTAGAAGATGAGCTTTTAAGAGACAAATATTTATGTGAATCTGAGGTCTCTGGTTTATGTACTTTAAGTTGTATTATGGTTCGTTGTACTGGGGCCCCTAAAAGGAGTGGGGCCCGTAGGCCGGTGCCTACTTTGCCAATTTGGTATTCCCCAACGTGGTATGATGAACAGAGAGTGGAATGGAATGTTCATCAGCGGTTCTGGAGGGGCGGGCTTTACCAAAAAATAAGGTTGTAGCTTTTTGGGGGGTGGGGGGAGTTTTATATAGCGCAAACTAGACCCAAAGGTATCAGAGCGCTTTACATGAGCACCAGTTGCGTTACAGACATTCATTTTTTTTTTGTTAGGCACAGGGAGATTAAGTGATTTGCCCGGAATCACAGAATGTTGAGCGTCTCTGCCGAGACTCAAACCTGGTTCCCAAGCTCCGATGTCAACCGCTTTAGCCGTTAGGCCACATTCTCTCCCCAGCTTAAGGCAGGAGAATTGAAGCAGGGCTGGCCTTTTGCTTGGATGACCTTGGCCTATGCCGGTTGCGCCGACATTCAGAGAGGAGCCCTGAGGTCCTCAAAGCTGGCGTTGTGGATGACATGAGAAAGGGAGGCACCAACTATGATTCACCTATGCGTCTGTTTTGCAAAGACCGGCCCCTGTTCAAGCACTGCTCAGGTGGTTGGGGCAAATCTTGACCACAGGTGAGGTCAGGATCAACACAATGACGAAAGTGGGTGAGAAAGAGAGGGCTCTGAGGTGGCACAATCCGGAAGACAGTCGATGCAACCGCACAAGGCTACACAGGCACTGCTGTGACAGGATCTGGTACGACAAAGTTACCAAACTTACACATTTTCAATTATGGTCCATTGATCTTTTAAATTGCTGGTCCACCTTGAAGCTTCCACTCAAAACGTCAGACTGCAGGAATACTTTTTAAACTCACATGATCATGTTTTGACTACAAATGAGCGCTAAATTCTGGTTGCTATTAAATTATCTTGGCAGAAATATCAGCTCCAGCACTGCAGTGCTTATGTCATGGAGCACAAAAAATTATACATTTCCACGACTCAGTAAATGCCTTTAAATAGATGGGTGTTAAACGCGACCTCCTCCTAAACCACTTTTTAGCATTAAATTAAAAGGCATGAAAGGACCTGCAGAGAGTCAGTGAAACATTGAAACAATAACTCTAATTTAAGAAGCCACATAATTGCTGTAGCGGGGGAAAAGTCCCTTTTTTCATCGCAGGATTACAGTAATTCACGCGCCGTGCCCTTTTCCCTCTTCCAGTAGTTTCCTTCATCCTCCCATGACAGAAAGAAGCATTTAATAACATCCAAATGTTCGAGGTGGGAGATCTTGAATGGAAACAGCTCTTTTAAACAATCATGAAAGTTCGAGTAAAAATAAAGTGGCCAGGAAAGTTCAATTGTGAGTGTGGTAGTAGTAATAATCAAAGTAAAAATAGCTTTGGAAGCTGTTCCCTTTGGCAGCATGAGGGAAAGTGGCTGTAGGGCTTAATTTGTAAAAAAAAAAAACTGAATGAACTGTAGGGGCCAGGGTTTTTTTCAGAATCCCTTCTCTGCTAGTGCACAGCACTGAGGTTGCCTAATAAGGCTTGTAGACGTGAATCCATCTCCTGCCCCTTTCTTATGCCACCCAACGCTTCCTTTCTCTTTATCTCACTCTTGCAGGTTCTTTTTAGGTCTAGCTTACCAGACAAACCAATCTGTCTGGTATGAAAAGACCTATTGTGAACTTACCATGGGCTTAGGACCTGTCTATTGTTTACCATTGTTTGGCTTGATTGTCATTCTCATTTGCTTGTGTCTTATTGGATGGCTTACCTTCCTCTTCCTGTGTTTGTCCTTCTCCTGCAGCATAGCCTCTTTAAGATCCTTTTGACTGGCTGACTTGTATTTTTTCAGCGCTCACATTTACGGACTACTTTTTTCTTTTTAATTTAGATTGCTATAAGAGCACACATGCTTCGTAGCTGTCTCCCTCTTGTGCGACTTCCCCCCTCAAATATCAGATCCCCTTCTTTATTCCAAATATTGCATGAAAGCACACGCTTTGGCACACGAAAGCTTTTATGGCACTGGGAGAAGCCATCCCCTGCATGCATTCAGTGGTACTATACAGCAGAAATTATATTTCGCATGACACTTCTCACGGAAACTCATAAAACTGCTCCCTAGGCTCCTGCAGAAGACCAATGGCTGAATCCTTGGCAAGGGTTTCTCTTTACATTCTGACTCTACCTTATTCCTATCAATTTCTGTTCCCTGAGTGAGAAGTATTTGAAATGTAAACCATATCATTTATAAGGATTGAAAACATTGAATTCAATGTTCAGTTTTGAGACAGATATGATACGTGTTTACTTATCCTCCAGTATTTAGAATTCTTTTATTTTACTTTGTTAATCACTACTTCACAGACAAACATTGGCAAAGCACACACCTAGGCACTCACATTAAATAGGATAGACCTTTTGGCTTGTCAATGCTTGTTTTATCTCTACTTTCACCCTTTGTCACTATTCTAATAAGTCTCTATTCCTACTTCTATCTACTTGTTTGGCATTTCTTTCGATTGTGCTCTGTCTGCGGACAAAGTCTAAAAACAAAAATACCTTTTGCCCCCCCCAAAATAATGGCCACCACCTGCACAAGTTAAGCACACCCTAGAGGGTGCAACCAACTCAAAATCATATATTTATAGAGGGGCATGGGTTGACAAACCTTAAACAACCTGGCTTCATGGCTTTATATGCTAAGATTACCCTTTTGTACTGCTTTGTTCGCCATAAGTTGGCAGGGTATGCTCAGACGTGAGTCCCTTGCTCACTTTGCCACTAGATTCAAGCAAGCCTGGATGAAGACGGCTGTAATGCCAGAAACTGGTCCTAGGAAGCTTGAATCCGGTCCAGGGAAGGCATGGCTTGGCAGTTCGGGCTGGACTGTTCCCATGAGGCACAGGGTCAGACTGATTTGCATATGGCCATGTCTGAACTGGGTTGGCAAAATGGGCTAAAGAACAGTGATGGATTAAACCCAGATCTGTTGACTGGGTGTGAGTGTTTGATTGGTTCAGATGCTCCGTCCATCACCACCCCCTTTTGTACTGCTTTGTTCGCCATAAGTTGGCAGGGTATGCTCAGACGTGAGTCCCTTGCTCACTTTGCCACTGGATTCAAGCAAGCCTGGCTGAAGACGGCTTTAATGCCAGAAACCGGTCCTAGGAAGCTTGAATCCGGTCCAGGGAAGGCATGGCTTGGCAGTTCGGGCTGGACTGTTCCCATGAGGCACAGGGTCAGACTGATTTGCATATGGCCATGTCTGAACTGGGGTGGCAGAGTGGGCTATAGAACGGTGATGGATTAAACCCAGATCTGTTGACTGGGTGTGAGTGTTAGATTGGTTCAGATGCTCCGTCCATCACCACCCCCTTTTGTACTACTTTGTTCGCCATAAGTTGGCAGGGTACGCTCAGACGTGTGTGCCTTGCTCACTTTGCCACTGGATTCAAGCAAGCCTGGCTGAAGACGGCTGTAATGCCAGAAACCGGTCCTAGGAAGTTTGAATCCGGTCCAGGGAAGGCATGGCTTGGCAGTTCGGGCTGGACTGTTCCCATGAGGCACAGGGTCAGACTGATTTGCATATGGCCATGTCTGAACTGGGGTGGCAGAGTGGGCTAAAGAACGGTGATGGATTAAACCCAGAACTGTTGACTGGGTGTGAGTGTTTAATTGGTTCAGATGCTCCGTCCATCACCACCCCCTTTTGTACTACTTTGTTCGCCATAAGTTGGCAGGGTACGCTCAGACGTGTGTCCCTTGCTCACTTTGCCACTGGATTCAAGCAAGCCTGGCTGAAGACGGCTGTAATGCCAGAAACCGGTCCTAGGAAGCTTGAATCCGGTCCAGGGAAGGCATGGCTTGGCTTGGCAGTTCGGGCTGGACTGTTCCCATGAGGCACAGGGTCAGACTGATTTGCATATGGCCATCTCTGAACTGGGGTGGCAGAGTGGGCTAAAGAACGGTGATGGATTAAACCCAGATCTGTTGACTGGGTGTGAGTGTTTGATTGGTTCAGATGCTCCGTTCATCACCACCCCCTTTTGTACTGCAAGATTACCAGGGCAGCACGGTCTGCAAACAATAGTCGGTCTTAGTAATATGGTGTCAAACCAGCTCCAGACTGCACAGTGAGGAGTGAGTAAATGGCTCAAACTCCACTTGTTTCAGGGGGAAAGTTCCTTCCTCAAAATATTTCTTTTAAATTATCTCTTTAAATTTCGAGCACTGTTTCAAATTCTTGCTAAAAAAAAAAAGGATCCAACCAAGTCAGTTATGAAGAGGAACTAATGAAATATCCAAATATTTCTTAGTAGGAGCAATATTTCCCCAAAGCAGAAACCATTGGTTGTTCGTGCCTATGAAGCAACTCCATCCACAGCAGACAGAACACACAGTGGACACATGTTTCTGCCGCAGTAGATACAGTGCCTACTTGATGCAGTGTGGCACACTAAAATACTACTGTAATAAAACCCAAACCAGTTTTAAACTCTGTGCCAGAACATAATTCCTATCACCGATCCTATGTTAGTTAAGAGTCCATTAAAACTTTGTGCACTGCTAATATGACGCTTAAAATGCAGTGCTTGATTTGTAAAAAAAAAAAAAGGAAAAGACCTCATTAGGAGGTCCCTGTAGCTTGCACCACACATTGCCCCTGCCAGGCGGCCAGTGGCAGTACCAACACAATTACTGATCATCACACTCATAAAAGTGTGAAAATTCAGCCTACTCCAGGCCCCCAAAGCTATATGCTGTCATATTCATTTTTTAACAGCGCCACCATGTGGCAGAATGGTACAAGCCCCAGTGTGACAATTAAGTGTCGGTGCTGAGCAGCCGAAACCACCGGCTTAAATTAAGCACTGATATTCCCAAGTATTTCTCAATACAGCAGCGGGCATAAGGGATAATGGATGGAGAACAAGGTCAGTGGTGTTCATTGTGAAAGGAGACAGCCCACTCTATCAGACAGTAGCTAGGGAGAGGTGAGGCGCCGCGGCTAGGGCGACTGACTCTGGAATCTTTGGAACGGTTTGATCTCCGGCACCGGCGGCAGATTAGCTCAGCACCATGTGCCTCTGGGCAATAGCTTGCTTAATCTTCCCGACGGCCCCCAGCACCTAGAGACCCTTACGGGTGATTGTGCGCTTTACAAATGTGGATTATTATTAGGGCTGCCCACGTGGGCACGTTAGTTATTGCACATGCACAGGCCTCAGACATTAGATTAATCTAGTAGCTTTCAGAATTGCTCTGACGTCTGTCCCAAAATTTACCCAATAAGAACAACACACATTGGCATGAAAATTTTTATATTCCTCTGTATTTAAAACATGACTGCCCCATTGTGTTTGCATGATAATCCTACTTTCATGCCGTAAGCACACTGCTAGATTGCAAAGCGCACCATTGACATTGCTGAGCCCACATTGCCAGGTATTTACAACACCTCCATGAAGCCAGCATCTAAATTGCCATTGTATTTAAAACGCCAGTGACACCATAGCACCTGCATGGTTTGTAAAGCATGATTGGCAATGATGCCAGTATCTGTATCACCCAAGTATGAACTATATCACTGTTAGGCCAGAGCTCACACTGCGCAAGTATGAGCCGACTGACTGTAGTGAAACTGTCTTATAATTACAAGCACTATCACCGGCATACTATCGTAACTGACCCTGCCTCCCCGTCTCCATCTACCCTCTTCTTCTTCTAACCCTCCCACAGACAGGTATTTAGGCCTTGGCTGAGGCAGGTAAGAACTGTACAATCTTAGAACACCAGGAGCTATCCAGGAAGGAACAACTCGGGTGCCAAATGATTTGTACGCTGCTGTAGAGATGGAGGAAAGTCTGTGCTTCCTCTCTTCCTCCTTAGTATGCCCTGTTTAGGTCGAGCCTGTGCAGCACATGCTCTGCTCTGCCAGGCATGCTGTATTGAGGTAGGAACTTGAAACTTCGGCCCACTCTCGACCATATTTTTCATTGGCTTGTGTCATTGTCCACTATAAACTGTGGCTGTTCATTGGTCAAAAGGCTTAATAGTTTCTCCTTAGTACCGCCTGGTCTCATTTTGTAACCTCCCATGGTGACACCCTCTGTTGGTGCTTGGTAGGCTTCGATTACATCCTCCGAGCACTATTTTCTCAAATAGCTTTGTCCTGCTGCAGGACACACTCTCTCCTAACGTTTTTTAACATTTTTATAGCATGCATTTGCAATGCAATAGGTCTCACATTTGCAAGAGTTTAAGCTATAGGCACTGTAAATGACAATGCCTTTTATTTATCTGTTTTAAAAACAACACATACATAAAAGGCATTGTCATTTACAGTGCTGATGGCTCTAACTCTCATAAATGCGAGACCTATTGCATTTCAAATGCTTGTTCAATCCAAAAGTGATGTAGAGTGGGGTACCTTAAAGGAAAATCTGTAACGCTCCACAAAAGTCTCCTTAGCATCCATTTAATCTTTTTTAGATGCTGGAGAGGCGTACCCACACATCTCCTTCCTGTCCACAAGGAAGTTCCAGTTTCAACTGGTCCACTGAAATTAGACCAGGCAGGAACCAGCTTTTTTTCCCGAAGTTTTATATAGCGCGAATTTGACCTGAAATCGGGTATCCGATCACTTTACATGATCACCAGTTACGTAACATGAGGACACATTCATTTTTGGTAGGCATGGGAGATTAATTGATTTGCCCAGAATCACAGGATGTTGAGCATCATTGTCGAGACTCGAACCCGGTTCCCCAGATTTGAGGTCGACCACCCTAGCTGTTAGGCTACATCCTCTCCCCAGCTTTCCCTTTCCCTTCTGTCATTTAGTTCCAGAGACATAAACATGGTCCTTTAGTTCTATGGGTCAACAGAAAACTGATACAGTCAATTCTGGAGCAAAATGCTGGCCCAGAGATTCAAGACAGGACAGGAAAGAATTGTTTCCAACACCCAGGCAAATGGGAGAAAATCTTCAGTCTGGCAACCAGAGAAGCTTTCTCTTCACGTCACTTTCAGGCATATTTTCTTCTTAGGGTGGATGAAGCAGCCAGTCAATGTTGAGAAGTCCTTGTCTAGTCTGTTTGAATTCCCAGGTTTTCCTCTCTGAATTTTTTATTAAAATGATGCACTTATTTGCCTTGGAACTTGCCTAATGCCAGCAAAACAATACCAGGGTTCTATGCACCTAAAATCAAAAATGGCGAGCCTCTGTCTCACCTACCCCGAAATGATACCCTTAATCCTCCCAGTTCAGACTACTGAACTATAAAGCAAATCTCCTTCCTCGAGTTAACACCTGGACCAGCCCTCCCGCAAAGCCTAGACTCACTGTGTCTGCTAGGAACCCTTCTCTGCGTGGGCAAGGTACAACCAAAATCTATTCAAACAAAGATGCCCTCAGAGTACCTCCTGGCCAGTGCACGACCAGTCCACTGAAGTGAAAACTAGCAAGCAGAACTCACAGAGGTTCGCCTTTTAAGAGGAATTGTAGCTGTACTCACGCAGATTATATTTCATAGTCTACAACTGCTTTAAACGTAACGGCTGTAACTTTACCACTTGTATTTTCAGCCCTCGTTGCTCCTCCTTCCCATACATAAACTTTGCCCAACTGGTCAGGGCTACTGCACACAGAAGTTGCCTTCCCGGTGTGCCATTCATGGCAATTTGGAAATAAAAATGCATATCTAGTTAAATAGACTACGTGTCTAGATCTGCATATTAGGACACAGGTACCACATGTCCTGTGCAGGAACGTGGAAGGCATTAGGCAAAAAGATGATTTTCCTTACATTATTGGCTTTGTTAGTACTTATTTAATTGGTACCTATTTGTGTTATTCTTTGATTGTGTGCCTTATTTAAAACCAATGATTTCTACGACCCCATTTAGTTCCACAACCTCCAATATGTTTCTTAGTGAAGGTCTTTCTTACTACGTTGTATTTGGAACAACTCCGCCTTTTGCTTCTTACTCGAATGTATATCTCTTTTGTGAAAAATATTTCTTACAGCTCCATATACCATTAGTGGCCAAATCTGAACCATTTTTATCCACCAAGCCTTTTCGTACTGATCACTGCTTTTTCATTTAAATAATTATCAATATTCCATATACACGCCTATAAAACTGCGTGCTTTCTCTGGTCTTCGCTCTATTCCTTAGTAAACTCCATGCATGACTTATTTTATAATGCATTGCGTCACGCTACCTTTATTGGACCCTGTTTTTTTCAGCGATTGCTTTCTTTGTGTAGGTGCAAGAAGTTCCAAGCCCAGAGTCTGTGAGGATTCCACATAATCACATGGTCAGCGACTAGCTGCCGCCTCCCCCCCAAACCGGCACCCAACACCCAGAAACGTGGACACGAGACTTCTTTACTTTTTGGAAGGCGGGCGCTAGTCGCCCGGCCGTATTTATTAAGATATGAAATTAAAAAAGGTTTTAATTGCATGATCAACGATTTATACAAAAATCAGCAGGACATTAGATACAAATTTTTTGCAACAAGTTTGAGAGCCTGACCTTAACAAAAACTCTAATACATGTTGTTTCCTAACCGAGTCTAACATCCTCATCTTGATTTTTGTACATTTCTGGCCATATGGCAAGGTCACTACCGGTGTCAGGTCCTACAAACTGCGCCTCCCCTAGAGACGTGCGCATGCGCAGTGTTACCCCGGGAATTGCCCGGTCTACGCCCTGAACTCCATTTACCCACTAAAGGAGGGCCCTTACTCTGCGCCATCCGGTGACGTCATGAGTCCACGCGCGCGGGGTGGCTACCAGCCTAAGGAAAGCGTGAACTACTCCTACCCGCGCTCCTTTGCAGCATCAATTACCTTGCCCCTGGAGTTCTAGGAGTGGCCCGCAGGCCCCTCCCCCTGGGCGGGAACCTCCATAGGATGATGCCCGCCCCCTCAGACCTCAAATATGTGCTCACCGATAATGACCTTACCGCATGCCCCATACCTAATAAATACGACGACCTATGGGAAAAAATTCTAAAGGACAGCTACACTGGCTAATAAATAACAGCATCACCGTACAGCTACAAAGGGAAAAAAGGCCTAAAAGACACTTGGCATCAAAGAAAAAGTACTTCACACACAGTTTGCTAAAAAGGGAAAAAATTCCTAAACAAAAGCATCATCAAAATATACCGACAAATCCATTTCTACTACCATGTAAGACATGTGGACAGTACCTTCGCAAACTTACCATTGAACCAGACATAATGAATGCCACAAGACTTTTGTTCCAAGGGATGGTGGGTGGGAAAACAAAGAAGCCCCGAGCGCGGGGCACACCGTGCAGTGAGGGAGCGTCCAGGGACAAGGGGGTCTCCTGGGCGCTCCCCACCTCTTTATTCTCCAAGGGGCCAGGCGGGGGGGGGCACGCCCCCCCCGGCCCGCCCCTCCTGTAGCCCGCCCCCCCTGACCCGGACCTTCTACCTGGTATCCGGGTCAGGGAGGCCGCCGGCCAATCGGTGGTGGGTCGCGCCCCCCAGGGCCCGCCCCCACCACCGAGCGACAACAATGGGGAAAGAGGGGGAGACAGTCGCCGCGCCGCCATGCGTGCGGGGGGGCCGAGGGCCCCCCCTTTTCATACACACTCTATCTAGCCCACCCTGCACCGCATATTTTTCACCCCTTTGCTTCAGCCGCCAACAATCTCCTCCCCAAGAGGTTGTACACCAAGATGGAGTCTGTCTCCTGGGGAGGAAAACACCTGGGACCAGTGCTTTAAATGGGCAGGTACTGTCCAGGACTAAGACCCTGCCCTTCGTTGCTTCGAAAGTCGGAGTACCTGCACCTTTCCGCACTCCTCAATACATACATTTATCAGGAGATGACTGGCCCTTCTCAGAAGCAAACTGGTACTTCATATAGTGAGTACCTGCACTTCTATATTTCTATTTGAAGCACTGCCTGGGACCCCATCCACATATTCCCCCGCCCAAACACAACCCCAGCAGTTGTTTTCAGAAGCATCACATTAACATATCAGATCTCTCGCGAGGCCAAGCTTCAAGAGAAGATATATGTATATATATATTTTTTTTCTTGGGGGGGGGCAGCTTTATATAGCGCAAACTAGACCCGAAGGTATCAGAGCACTACATGAGCACCAGTTGCTTTACAGACGAACACATTAATTTTTTGTTCGGCAGAGGGTTAGTAAGTGATTTGCCCAGAATCACAGGATGTTGAGCGTCCCTGCCGAGACTCGAACGCGGTTCCCCAGCTTCGAGGTCGACTGCCCTAGCCGTTAGGAGACATCCTCTCCCCATATATCATAGATATAACACTGATGTGCTAACAATCACTTGCTCCCCCCAGTATGGTCTCACCTCACAGCCAACGTGCACTTGGTTAAAGATGGTGACCTGCCTGCTTCAGGGCTTCCACAAAGCACTTTCAACCAAAGAGGAAGTAGGCTTTTCTGCCTCCATGCTCTCTCAGCATCTATAGTTTGTATGGAAATCAGAAACGGCCATGTGAAGTTATTCTGAGACTTTGATCTCGGGAGAAGGAGTCAGGTGGAAGCGTAGGGGGGAGTTTGGGGGGGAGGGGAACTAAGGGCCTCATTTATGAGGTCTTGCGTCAGTTTTACGCTTCCGATGCGTCACTTTTTGTGATGCATCGGCGGCGTAAAACATGCCTCCTGTTGCACACTATTTACAAAGTGACGCATCTAAGCAGATGCGTCACTTTGTAAACCCCTGCGCTACATTATACCTGCGTCAGGTATAATGTATGCAGGGGGGCGTTCCCCGACAAAAAGCCTTGTAGAAGTGACACAGTGAAATCTATGAGATTTCACTGCGTCACTTCTAGGACGCTGTTGCGTCAAAATCTTGCGTCTGCCTCACAGCAGGAGTAAGACTGACGCAGGCCCTTTCACATGGGGCTTGCCCCATGTGAAAGGACGCATTGCTGGAGTTGCGTCACTTTTGTGACACACTCCAGCAATGCGTCACTTTTGCGCTTACAGATACGTCAGAAATACTGACGTATCTGTAACTCCTTGCGACATGATGCGTCATACATTAAATATGACGCATCAGGTATGTCGCAAGGAGTGCGTACTGAGAAATGACGCATGGCTGCTTTCACGCAGCGATGCGTTATTTCTCATAAATGAGGCCCCCAGAGTATAGTCCAGTGTTAGGAACTGCAGCTTCACAGTAGGGGAATGGAGATACATTACACTACCCGTTTACCACTTACACTGCTTGTGATAAGGCACACGTTTCTGTTTCTCTTTGTACAGCATCTAAATCAGTTGCACCTGGTTAACATCACAAAACTGAATGTGCTGGTAAGTGGGTCTTTAAAAACTCATATAGGTATGCCGGATCATTGGTCACAGCTTCGCTAAGAACCTCACACTCTTCTGTTTTAAAGTAGCGTCAGAACTTGAAGGTCTGACAATACTTGAAACTTTGCCCTACATCCCAATCTTCTTGACCTAGAGCTGCCTCGGATCGACAGCCTCCTGCAGGTGAGAGTTGCAATGGCAGTTTTCTGAAAGAATCCTCCCCCAACATCAAAGCATTTTCCACCCTACTCTGCGGGGTGCCAAGCACATACATTAGGTATCTTAATGACGTGTGTCTGAAGTGTAGTAACTCTGCACAGGTCTCAAGTTCTAAAAATTCTCATGATTGAGAACGAATTAGCATGTTCCACAACATTACAGGAAGTGACGTCACACGTCCTTTAACATTAATGATGCCAAAGTTAGTGAAATGTTGAAAAGAATCAAAATACAGGTAACACTAATTGCTAAAGAAGGGTCAAGACTTAAAAAATTAGTCAAGGAGCACCTTCAACTGAAGGCACCTGCAGAAGGACCCCCTGTGGTAATATCACTAAAAATGTTCAACAACTCTCAATGACTACCCTGTGTAAAGCACAGTTCTGAACAGGGGTGTTTTTAGAATTCAGATTATGGGTGTTGGAAATGTACCTTTTTGCAGGGTTATCCCCAAACTTGTTGCTTCTTCCTCCTGTATTTTTCCTGACCTGTGGTTGTTGGCAATAGGACTCTGAGCACTTTACCACTGCTGATCAGTGCTAAAGTGCATATGCTCTCTGTATAAATTGTTATTGTAATTGGTTATCCATGATTGGCATATTTGTATTACCAAGAAGTCCCTAGTAAAGCAGACTGAGTGTGCCAGGGCTGGTGATTCAAATGCTACTAGTGGACCTGCAGCACTGATTGTGCCACTGACATACATGAGTAGCCCTATAATTGTGTCTCAGTCCTGCCATCCAGTGCCTGTGTGCAGTTGTTGACTGCCATGCTGCCCTGGCCAGTGTCCACACTGGTCAGGCCTAACCCTTCCCTTTCTGTACACATTGAGCCCCCCCCCCCCATAGAAGGCCCTAGGTACCCACCTGGGCAGGTTGCAGTGTATATGAAAGTTAGAGCATGTACTGGTGTGTGTGACATGCTCTGATAGTGAATTACAGCCATTTCCGTTTATCACTATTGAGAGGGCTATCTTGCCCATAGGCTATAATGGGGAATGCTGAGTATAATGTTTACCTGCATATCATCCCATAGGAGCAAGATAGAAAATTAAAGTCTGGTATCCCTGAACTCAGAATTTAATAACACATCTTTTAGGAAAGATCGTTTTTAAATCCTGTATTTCAGAACAGCACTTTTAGAAAGCGGCTGTTCTCTTGTCTAACCTTTTTGTGTGCCTTGGCCTGTTTGTGAATTGACTGTCTGGTTTGTGAGTGAAAGGGGCTGGGGAGCCCCCAGGAGGGTGGATGAGTCAGCCCTAGGCTGAATGACTGCATCTGCATCTGCATCTTGAGTGGTGGGAGGGGATAGTACCTTGGGCCTAAATTGGGCTGTACCTGATCTTCCACAATGTTGGCTCCACCTCCTGTAGGGTGGCTGACGACCCTGCCCCTCTCTCTGAAAGGAGAGGAGAAGACAGAAAAACAAAGTGCTCAGGAACTGACCTGAACTTGTTCTGACCATGCCAAGGCCTCTCTGCCTCTAGAGAACAAAGGAAAGACTGGTATAAAAAGGGCTACCCAGACTACAGAAAATTAGATCATCTTGAAATCAAGAAGGAACCTCTGCCAAGGAGAAAGCTGGAAGACTGAAAAGGAAGGACTGTCCTGATGTGTACTTGTGGGCTGACCTGCAGTTGCTTTGCTGCCAAGGAGAGGGGAAGGACTTTGCTTTGTGCTGTGTCCCCTTGTTTGAAGAGATCTCCAAGGGCCTGAGTAGAGCTGGCTCCCTGTTAAGAAGTCCCAGGAACAAAAGGACTTCACCCCAGCTCCCCCCTGAACTCTGCTGTATGAGTTCTGTCCTTCCTAGAGTGCTTGTCCAGTTGTGGTGCCTCTGGAAGTTGTACCTGTTGTTTGGGAAGCTGGACAAGGAGAAACTAAAACAATCTTCAAATTTTCACGCATCGCTCGCTTGGGGAGCGCATCCCCGACAGTGGAAGGAAATTTCCACTGCCGCAAAGATTGAGATCGTCGCAGCACCTGTTGCCGCTGCACGAACCGACGCATCCTTCGCTTATGGACTGCATCGCTCCAGTGCAGGAAGATTACCATTGTTGCGAGTATCGTCGCAGAGCCTGTCGTCGCTAGGTGAGATCGCCGCATCGCTTGCTTGCGGACCACATCACGTCGCTGCGAGTGTCATCGCAGAGCCATTGCATCGAGGGGTCGTGAGAGGAGAAGATCGACGCTGCGCTGCGCATCGCCGCCACACCTGAGATCGTCGCCGTCCCAAAGATAGTCGCGTCGTACCTTTGCGAGACGCTTCCTACGAAACCTGCGCACTGGAATCCATACAAGGTATCGCATCCCTCCCCATACAGACCGGATTCGCCACAACACGCCCGCTGCGTCCAGCGGGGCTGTTGCATCGCCTCCTCAGGGTCTCAGGAGTGAGGCATCGCTTGTTTTTCAATGCTGCAGCTTTCACTTGGAACTTTTGTCGCATCTCAAGGTACTCTTGGCTAAACATGACGCAACTGTTGATTATTTTAACGCAACCCTAAGAACTCTTTTGAAATCATATCCTTGATCTGTGTATGTTGGTTTTTTGTCGTTTTGGTATTGTTTAGTGTAGATTAAAACACACAAGATGTAGATTAAATACTTCTATTTTTCTAAACTGGTGTGGAGTCCATTTGTGGTGTTTTCACTGTGTTACTGTGAGTGTTGGTACAAATACTTTACACATTGCCTTTGATAAGCCTGTCGGCTCGTGCCAAGCTACCAAGGGGGTGAGCAGGGGTTATCTAACGAGTGTATTCCCCTTATACTGGCTAGAGGTAAGGGTCCCTATTTGTCATAAGTACCTACCTGTGCCAACTAGAGACCCCGAAATCTAACAATGGGCCTAATTACGACTTTGGCAGTATTGGAGCAGGGCTCCCACGCCGCTGCCCGCTCCAAGACCGCTAAAGCTGTACTGACACCACCTGCCAGATTACAACTTTTTTAGTCTCTGGTGAACAGTTCTTTGGGGGTCTCATGGCGAATCCTCTGAAAAAGGCACCACAATAGGAGCATCAAAGACAGTTCCTGAACGGCATGGACTGGTGCAGTCCATGTCATGCAGAAACTGGGGTGCATGCACCAATGGGGGCACAACATGTGCCCCCCCTGCATGCACCCCATGATCCTCAGGCAACAGGGGCACATAACGGCCTCAAGACTGCCGCAACCCAGCCAAAGATCTCTGATCCCTGAGGGTTGGGGCAGTCCCATGGCGGTACGACCGCCTAACTTGTAATAGGGCAGTTGGACTGCCGTTGACGGACCACCAGTGTACTCGAAGATCCATCAGACCGCCGTAGTCATAATTAGGCCCTTAGCCTTTTGTAACAATGTAACTTGTTGTAGTAGATACCTCAACCTTACCTCTAATTGTGTGAGGCCCACTCTTAATGAGTGAGACTTAAGGTATCTGCATATGGTGGCCCAGACTCCACCTTGAGCATACCACATTGCTCCCCACAGCACTGCCACCGAGACACGAAGCTAGTGTGAGCAGTTGTCCCTGGAGAGCTCTGGTGTGATATAACCCAAAGCCTGTTTGTCCCACTGCTACCATTTTAGCACCTGGCTCGCTGACATGGAGTGTATAGTAAGTCATTTTAAGCTACTCAGTTGCTCTGGCAATCACATGTCCCTAATTTGTTGACATGTGGCCTGACTGAGTCTTTGTACTATTTGCTGACAGACAGTTGCTTCTTTTATGGCTAGTCTTAAGACTTCCTTAAGGAATCGGATGGGAACACTCAGTACAAGTTGGTTGTTTATTTAGGCTATCGTGGGGGCAGTGACTGCTGCTCTGTGTTCTGCTAACTAGATTGGTCACTGAGCTCATCATCAGATGGTCAGTTGTTAGACTATGAAGAATGACTTTTGGGGACTCCAAGTGGCATTACCCCCCCCCCTAAAAACCAACAACATATGACTGCTTTATGAAAGTTGGCAAATTACCCCTGTTGTTATTGTGAAGCTGAAGGTCGAAGCAAAAATTAGTTTAGGCAAACTGGTGTGTCAGTTCCATTCAGAATACTAGTTGTCTTTCTTTATTTAACAAAGCTTTATGTTAAAAAAGTATATATGTCCCATGTTTGACCTGCCTTGGTGCTGACAACATGAGTGTGATTCCCAGTGAAAATGCCCCTCCTGTAGGAAACATATCTTTAGTATGCCAGGTACTGCCCAAAAATGCAATTTTGGTATAAAACGTAGCTTTTCCTGTGTCAGGGACACCATAAATGACAAAACCTCTGTCCGATGAGCGCAGGTAGTTCAGGAATATTAAAAGTTTGGAGACTTCTGTGTCATCGGTATAGAGTATGGAATCAATCTAGGAAGGAAAATCACCTGGTTCATATGAAAATATGTTGAAACTGAAGTCGTGGTTCAAGAGACTGCTTCTATTTCTAAGAGTTAGTCTATTGTTCTAATCTAAACCCATCAGAGCTCAGGATGCCCGTCCTGTAGACGGTGCACCAAAGAACAACAGGCAGGATCGCCCTTTACGTGGGTGTCCCTAGAAATGGGGCCAGTTGAGGGATGAGAAAAATTAGGTATACTTTTAAACCTTGGAGAAAGAAGTAAAATGTGTTCTACGTGAACCATGCTTTATGGTTTCTACAGCCTGAGGAAGAATGCTATGTTTCTATTTTGGGATTTTAAGAAGTTTGTAGCAAATATGGGGAATTTTGTAACTGAAAATACTTATTTTCTCTTGGAGTGAATTATGGACAATAGTGTGAGCTTTTGAGTAAATCTGGCATAATGTAATTTCCTTGAAGCAAGCCACAGATATTGTGTGTTTTCTCTTATACTTTTAACTGATGCAAGTTTAGGAAGGGCCATGGACCTTAGGAGAGGTCTGTCATTCTTATTATAGTGTGCTGGGACAAGGAGGGGAGAACTGGAATTATGAAGATTACCCGCAATCGTTAACATGCTGAAGTGCAACTAGTAGGTCGTCCCCACCAGTGACTCAAGTGCCTCTTAGAACTAGGCTGCAGGAGAATGCACCAGATCCCCACTGAGCTCCCCTGTAGCCAGCATTTCACAGTATCTCTGCTGCTATGGCTGAGGTGTTTTTGTTGCTCATGCCTCCAGCCTCCTGAAGGCAGGTTGATGTGTCCATCAGAAGCCTAAATTGATGGATAACCCCTATTAAATACATGATCGATGTGCTTTCTGATCTCAAAGTTTTTTGTTGCCGCTTGATAATATATAAAGGGCGTCAAGAACCCTATCCAGGAGTAAACAGACCTGTGGAACTATTCTTTCCCTAGCCTGAGGATGGTGAATGTTCACCAGGCCGATTCTGTGCTGTGAGGGAAACGGCCTTAACGCAGGCTTAGCCACACGTGCCGTTTCCCCGCAAGCTGAACTACGCTTGATTTAACCACGCATATGGCTTAACAATGCATATGCCTGGTTAAGGCAATGCGCGGTCTAGATGCAGAGCGTATGGGCGGGCAAACGAAGAGGAAGGATCGGGAGAGGGCGCGATGAGGTAAGTGGGGTTGGGGCCAGGTCTTTAGGGGTGGAGGGGGTCGTTTTTCAGGGTGTGAGTAGTTTTTAGGGCCCGGGGTTGTTTACATGGCAGGGAGCAGTTTTAAGACTCAGGGCAGGGGGGCTGGGGTACTTTACAGGTGTAGGGGACAGTTTTTAGGGCTCAGGGTGGGGGGCCTGGGGTCGGGGTATTTTTTAGGGATTGGGGTCAGTTTGTAGGGATCAGGGCTGGACGGGGAAAGGAACAGTTTTCGGGGGTGGGCAGTTTAGGCCTCAGGGCAGGGCGGCTGGTGGGGGTAGTTTACAAGGGTAGGGGTCCGTTTTCAGGGCTCAGGGCGAGGGGGGCTGGGGTCGGGGTAGTTTTTAGTGCATGGGGGCAGTTTTTAGGGCTCAGGACGGGGCGAGGGAAAAAGAACAGTTATAAGGGCTGGGGGCAGTTTTACACCTCAGTGCGGGCACTAGGTCGGGGTACTTTCCGCATGCAGGGGACAGTTTTGAGGGCTCAGGGCGGGGGGGGTTGGGGTCCGGGTCGTTTTAAGGGCGTGGTGTTACATTTTAGGGTTCGGGCGGGATGAGGGAAAAGGGACAGTTTTCAGGGTTGAGGGCAAGGGTGTGATCTTTAGCACACATGTCCCTTTATCAATCATGTTTTTACCACGAAATTGCATGATAAAGGCATGCATGGTAAAGGCATGCGTGTTAAAGACGCTCTCATGTTTAAGACTGCGTCGTTCAGGCATGCGCTTTTCAGGCATGCGTTGTTCCATCATACAACCATGCTGTGATTCCCCCCATTCTTTGGTTTACAAATGATGCAAACGCTGAGGGCTACAGGTCTCTTTACAATGATTGTCACTCTGTGACTGCACTATCCAGTGACAGTCTGCCCTGCAGCAGGGTATACTGTCCAGTCCTGTTTAGAAGTAAACATACGCACCACCCTGTACCTGCCGACCAGAAGTTAAGGAGCGGACTGGACAGATGCTGAACATAATGTGGATGTCTTTTATTTTTAAAACATTAGACTGTCACAGCCACAACCAAGTGAACCGGATCCAACTTGTGCAACAGAACAAGAAGAGCAAACAATAGCGGATTATACCACGTAAAACTGGCCACATTTATCCAACCAGAAGAAATGTATCCCTAGGAAAATGGTAGCACCCAAGTTGAAGGCAACACATTTCAAGCAAAAAATTGGCTAAATAACACCACAATCATCGGTTTATGAGGCGAGACATGCTCTTATTGGCCTGCTCAGCTCCATTGGATCTCATTACTGCCCATATACATATAGGCTGGGCGCATATATCAATGTTTTCATCCCAAGACAGAGAGACAGAGCGAGCCTGTTGCTTCAAAGTCAATTTAAAGGCACACGCTTGAGAGCTTTCGCTGATTTACGCTGAACAGGGGTTTCTGTTTTTTTTATTTTATTTTGGGGAACAAGGCCTAAATGCAATGTTGTGAATTAACCATCTGCTCCGCTAGAGGTAGCCTTTTTGTGCATTGCCAGATTTCGCATTAGGGCTTTGCCAAGAGGGATGTCACACACACCCCAAAGTCAGTGTAGCCGAAGCTTGAAGTGCAGGATTTCTTGGCATCACTGCAAAGCTCCAGCTGCAGGGCTAAAGGTCCCATCAGCAGTCTGGCACAGGCAGGCCACCGCTGATGGGTTTATTGGGTCAGTCAATAGTAAAAGGGTAAAGGACTTTGTACGGCCATGGTCAATAGATCCTCTGCACAGGAGGCATGCAGGTGAACAATGCAGGCCCTTGTAACTGATTGACACCCATCAGAGCACACTGTTGAAATGATATTTGCCAATTTCTTCGAGAGACTGCAGCCACACCTTCTGTGTGCCGCGGGTGGAAGTGCCAATCCTCCACCACATCTTGCACCGGGCTCTTGAGGAATCTGGGTGGATCAGGGGAGATGCTGTTACCTAGATGTATAATGGTTTATTAATATTTTGGACCCCTGCACATCCACAGAGGACACCACTAGCGGAGGTTTCCAGGCACCCTCTGCAGGTAGGCGATATGTTTAAGACAAAACCGGTGAAAAGAGATTCCCCTTATAACATAAGCTGATGAAAAGGGAGGGGGTATAAAATCAGAGAACCAAAGAAAATTGGAAGATGTATAAAGTAGAAAGAGTTTCGAGCTGGCAATCGAGGGGTTAAAGAAATTAATTTTCCTACAAGATTACTCACAGATAATCCAGAAAATGTCCCAACCGAGCAACAAACTCTAAAGAAGTTATAATGAAAAGAACTAAAACTAAGCAAATCACTAATATTTCTCTCTTAATGAAGATTATACCATGATCAGAGGGGAAAGGCCTGTCCACATCCATAAAAGATTCATGAGGAATGTCGGTCAAGGAATGGGCAGAAATTCCTGCAGATCACTTTGAACAATTCTCTATCCAAAGGGATCACATTGTCATTTTACCGGACCCCGGGAATTAATCGCAAAAATCGTCTGCCCCACATGCTGTCACCCCAGGACATGTCATTTTTCCGAGAACAGCTCCATCTATCAGGTGAGAAGCAGGAATGACTATCATAAACATGTTCAGCCTACTGGATTTACAGATTTCCCCCTGACTTGCTTAATGATTTTATATAATGACATATGGCCCATTACCGTACCACACGAATCAGTACTTTAAATCAAAGCTGAAATCAAATGTGGGAAAAAAGAACTCTGCTTTTGTCTTTTATAGTCATTTAGTTTTGGCGTTTTGTGACAGATTAAAAAAATATATTATTCATTTTATCATTTGTTTGAATTTAGCTTTTTACCCGTGATGCACTGATTTGAAAATCAGTTGCCAAAAGCTGTTCTAATAAATCTTCAACCTGTACTATCGCATAACCAGGAGGGAGGAACCTATATATTCAAAGAAACTTATGGTGATTTTCAAAAAATCATATAACAAAAAAAAGTGACTGCTGTCTGACACTTTTTCCATGGTCTGCCTTCCAACCAAGCCTTGATGGCTCATTAGGAGCTGATCTATGTGGGCTTCTTATACTTTTGAGTTAAAAGATGTTGACTGTTATATTTGGGCTTATTATAAGTTTGATTTATGGGATGTTACGCGAGTAGTGTATCGGGTGGCAGCACTCTGCTGCAAAGCCCGGGGTCTGTGACTCCATTACAGGACGCCTGAACCAAGGCCAACTGAGCAGCTTCAGATATGTAACAGTATATGGGACCGTGATTAAAGCACTTAAAGCAACACCGATCCTAAAATCATTATTACAGTTAAAGCAAAGGACAGTTATACACTCTAAACACATTGCACCTCATTTTTTTACCATTTAAAGGAATTTCAGAGGGGTAAAACTAGCTGAGAGGAGCAAACCTAACTTCTACAATTCAGCTTCGTCCTCATCCTAATAAAAAGTTGATACTGCTGCTCTCCAGAAATTTCTAAATTCAGCGCTGACCAAAGCGTCAGCAGATATACTGTTCCTGCAACTATATCTCCAAGCAGTTGGTCTTGGAGGCTGAGCGAAGTATTTTGACAAATATTCGATGAAGCTCGCCACATCTCGATTTAAGAGAGGCTGCATAAGAAATAGCATAAGCGCTGGCCCAATCTGGTCAACGCTGAATCCGTAAACAGTCCAGCGCGCCCTCCAAATGGCTCCAGGTACCTACATATCATGATGGTAAGTAACCTTTGAAGGCCCTTAGGGATTCTTATTCTATGGAGCTTGCTCCATAATAGCTACCCAGATATTTCATCAATTTCAGTCTTGACAGCTACAAAAGTCGCAAAAATGGCGGCTGAACGGAACTGTATAAAAGCCCGCCCACGTGCCAAAGCATTGCACTCTAAATCCAGCATGGACTGTGGTTAAAGTATCATTTTCATCAACTGACTTGTGTAAGTGCAATAGAATCGGCAGGCACTTAAAGCTTCTTTAGGTTTTGCGTCACAGTAGACCACAACCCATGGCTGGAAGAGCCGTACATAATGGACTTCCGCGGCCTTAGTTCCTTCTCCGTCCAGACGGAAAAACATTGGAACTATGTTTTCACAGCAAACAAGAATTGACAATCACACAGAATTCCAGAGAGCAATAAAAACCTGGCCCCTCCATCTTTAAAAAATGCAAAGAATGATTTATCAAATTTGGTAAATAGGTATGCAAAGAAATTACTCTTTTCTCACAGTCTCTGCACCATTTCTTGCTTATGCACAGTGACGTACACTGCACCATGGTTGAAGCATGTCGTTGAACCTCACCCATGTAGGACATTATACATATAGAGCATTATCCTTCCACCGGCCTTCTAACTACAAACTTTGAAGGGGCAGGAAACTGATGCAAACTGCAGCGCTTTTGGGCCTTGTTACTGATTTGAAGCGCTTCACTAATGCTGCAGTACGTTTCAATACAATACAATATTGTTCAATAAAGCTGGTGATCTTGCTATTTGCTCATTGTATCAGGGCTCTTATCTCTGGAATACATTGGGATTAAAAACGATTCATGATTGAACAGGTTGGGAAAATCCTCCTTCCAGAAATATGCATAATTAAGGATTTGCTGCATTTGACACAAGCTCCATCATCTGCTGCTTAATTTGCAAATGTTAAGCAAAAACATTTTTCTTGCGCAAATGGATCAAAAGTTACTAAAAATGCTGCAACACATCTTGCTGCTCAGTAGAATTCTTTGCAGCAGTTGACTTGTCACCTTTCTGCTACACATTGCTTTATTTAGGTGTTAAACTGGTACTAATGAGGCTAAACATATGCCCTGACAGTATTAAGAAGTATAAAAATGACAAACTTTTCAAGTAATACTATCACAAAATGTGTTGCATTATGCCACATAATTGGCCTTTTCTTGACACATATATTAGTCGACCCTGCCACATAATTCGGTGCTACCCTGCTGCACAATTCCAGTGGCCCTGCTCATAATGAGAGGGCTAGCGCTACATGGGGGTAGAACCACACCTGGTATCACTGATACCAATGGCGCCATTAAAACTGTTACCTCAGCTTTATAGGGGAATCACGAACTGATACAGTCCCCTGTCCCCTGGGTAATTAACGCATGGGAATCTTTGATTTAGGGTCTGTATATCGCTCAAATATCTTTCTATAAAATATCATTCCATTGGTTATAAATGTGCTATTATTAATTCCAGGGGGGTGATATTTCTGTTAACATTATTTAGGACACAATATTTTTGTCAGATGATACGTTGTGCATAAGATTCATGTACAATACCAATTGATCACTGATTCCCACATGTGAACCGGCAATCCGGGTTTTTTATCAAGGAGGCCCCAAAGGTGTGACCTACAACGTTTGTCCATGGTGGGAATGAAGGTTTACTGCACCCGGTACCCAGCATCAACTATAATACCATATTGGCTGTTTCAACCAAAATGGGTTAGCAGACCATTGGTTATGAGGGCTGTAGTGCAGTATTTGCATGAGGTCACTCTACATGTGATTTCAAGCATCTTACTTTTTTTAATATGTTTTTTAAGATAGAACAATTCATGACACAATAAGGCAGCACATTTGACGCTGGTGGAGACCCATTTCCCACCATTACGATAATAAGTTGTATCTTTTTCCCTCTCTGGTCGCGAGTACAGAAACAGCCTCTTCCTATTGGCCCTGGATCAGATAGGCAAACTGAACCTTGAAGCCTGGAGTTGCCATATTCACTTTCCATTCCTCAATTATTTTCTGGCATTTGTTGAACAATATAAAGCTGATGATGTTGGAAGGGCAATGAAACGTCCAGTGAGTGACAGGAACGTGTGGACATTTTAAAAGTCTGAAGGCAGGGTTACTTAAGAAGATACAGTAGTTTCCATTGATATTTTGCACTTCCTGAGACTATATTAAGGATAGGGCACACTACCCCACCCTACGCCGTGTAGCACACTTACGTCTGTGAGAAATAATGGGCTACATTTCTGCAGTTTCCAACCAGAGTATCTAAAATATCACTTCTTACTCACAATTCATGAGGTTAAAAAGAATGTCCTCAAACAATTAACTGTAGGAAGAGACCTTACAAGATCAGAAGGATAGATTTCGGCTTCAAAAATATCCAGAAGCTAAATTGGAAAAAGCAGAGGATGATTTGAACGAAGTGTTTTGGTACAACAGTAAAAAAAAAAAGAAAATACACCGAGACTGAATTTTTTTTGTCTAGATATTCTATAACGAGTACATCTATAAAAAAAATGCACAAACAAGTTTTGGGAGATATTACAAATGGAAAAAAAAGTCTGCACTTTTTTGCAGAAAAATATATGCTTGCTTACCAGCGTTCAAAGAACCTAATGGAGAAGCTGGCTCCAGTTTTACATCCAGGGTTTGTAAAATACAATCTAGTCCAGTACGGTGTCCGCGGTGGTGATGCACATGTGACTTGCAGGTATTGGTTGTTTTTCGTGTATATTGAAATACTAAGCAACTGTTTTTCTACTCATCTTTAAATTACACAAACAGAGCCACCATTGGGCAGCTGTCATAAGTGCAGATTCCGCCAATTAAGTAACAGGTGCCGAGTGCCGTAAACCTCCAGCTCAAATTAAGCACTGGTAATTCCAGTGGCCATACTTATAAACTACCTATGCCAACATACGTTTTTTTTTAGGAAGGATAACTTAAAAAAGTGCAGACATAACATTTTTGGTAGTGAGAGAGACTCACTTGTCAGAAAGATAGCTCAGTGAGCTGAATGTTTGAGCAAAAAAGTGATCCTCAGATTACCGTTTCAAATCCCAGCAAGGCTGACTCTGAATCCAACTTCTCGAAAGTTGGCAAACTGAGTCCCATAATATGAGTAATAGTACTGTCTGTAATTTACAGTGCTTAGAATCATAGTAGGAAGCACTACATAAAAACAACTCAATATTATTCAAATAAAGGAGAGTTGACGAGTAAAACATTATTTTCACTAATGTATATATTACAGGGACTTTATGAAACATATATTATATCTGAGTATTTTTTGCTAATGGCCATGTAGGAACAGGTTCACTGGTAATTTGAAATTTTAAAAAAATAAAAAAATTACGTTGGTTTCACCATCTAATGCAGATCTTTAATTTTCCTTTGGGAGCTGAAATTATTCAAGGTGAAGGAAGTGTTAACAAGAGCTAATGCTTTATTCTGAAACAATATGTTTACCCCCTGCCACGCTTGCTGGCTCTTTGCATTTCGGAGTGGGGGGGCAATAATATTAATATAGGGGCCTCGTGCACCCTCGCCTCCATGTTATGGCCCTGGTGTGAACTGCATTGTGCAAGAAGGCTGATAGGGAAATATCTTGAGAAATACCTCTCTTCATACCTGACGTGGTTTTATACAGGAAGTGACGTGACAACAATCACGGAAGGAATCCCCTCCTCAAACCCACGAGCTCTTCACACACCTTTAGGCCTTGTCCTGTTTTGGTGCATGCAGGTGGAGGCCATTTCTCCAGACCGGGCACATTTTTCATCATTGGCGCAAGAAAAAGGATGAAAGAAGGCGGAAGAGAAGGGTAACTGTAAGAGTGAGATGAAGAGACCAGAAGTGTGTGGTGGCGGAAGAAAGAGGCACCAGGTGTGTAGCATCGTGCTACAAATAAACACAGACACTCTGGTATCTTCAACTGGAGCTTTATTGCATACTTCCAGTCTCTTCCCTGTCCCTACTCTAACTGCCAGGTTCCTGTCCCCGGCTCCTCCTGTTCCTGCTCCTCCCATAACTCCGCCCCCCAACCACTAGACTACCTCACACAATTCTACATCTCCCCCTTTCTTAACAAAGTGAGCTTAATGTCCTCAGTGTTCGCAGTTCTTCAATCCACCACACGGGTTGGCGGACAGCCTGTTCTTCAAGCCTCAGTAGTGTCGAATTAGTGGTGGGCTTGGCTTTGGTCAATCTTTCCGTTGTCTTGATCAGGGCATTCTTGACCACGTTGCGTGTAAACTGTTTACTCTCACAGTCTGCAGTCCTCATGTTTCCGTCCGGTGGTATAACGACGGTTGGTTCAGATGCTTGATCTCTTTCATGAGTGGATAATGTTCTGGTCCTCTTCCGAGCACCCGCATCTACTCTTACTTCCTTTTGTCCTGTCCGGCCGAGGGCAACACTGCCCTCCAATTCAGGGTCATGTATACCAGACAGTACGGTGCTGTCTGATGAGACTGTCTTGGCTTGGTTCGGTAACTCATTCGCCGCATCTACTTTTACTTCCTTGTGTCTAGTCCGGTCGAGAGCAACACTGCCCTCCAATTCAGGGTCATGTATACCAGACAGTACGGTGCTATCTGATGAGACTGTCTTGGTTTGGTTCGATGACTCATTCACGGCCGCGGGTTGTCTGGCGAACTCGTGAGCTATCTGTGCATAGGCATGCTTCTCTCTCATCTGATAATCTCTCTCTACTGACACGTCCGGCTTTCCTTGCGGAGTGACTGGCTGGTCCCTTCCCATCCGGTGACTAAGGTCCACTGTCTCTGTTTTCCTTTGGTAGGTCCTTTGAGTCAGCCTCGCGTATCCCTTCAGGGGTGACGGTGTCTGATCTGTGGCTGGATATACTTGTGACTGACATGACAGGTTGTCCTGTGGAGTGACTGAGTATTCAGAGACCTTAGTGTGTGACATGTTGCTCTTGACGGGAAGGATGTCCTTTGGTTCCGTGGTGTGTTCGGGTGGTTGACGCCATGTCTGTTGTCGGGACCATGACTCGGTCGACTCACGGGGTTGAACAGACGTGCTCTCTGGGTCAGAGAAGTCTTTTGTCGACTTCCAGGATCGGACAGACGCGCTCTCTGAATCAGAGGAGGTCCTGGCCATACCCCCTTTAAAGGATCGAAAAGACGCGCTCTCTGAACCAGAGGAGTTCCTGGCCATAGACGTGCTTTCTGGGTCAGAGAAGTCTTTTGTCGACTTCCAGGATCGGATAGATGTGCACTCCGCGCCACAGAGATCCTTCTCCCCATTCCTTCTCAAACGTTTCTTTGAAACTGTCTTGGGTAATGGATTTTTGAATTCCGTAGTCCGTGACAAATTGCACTTCCCCTTTGAATTGTCTTTGAGATGCTTCTCCGTGTGCCTTTGTTGGAACATCTTCAATGCTGTCTCATTTGGGAGGTTGTTTGATGATCCCGTGCTTGTTCCTTGTGCTTGATCCCAAGCTTTTGCCTCTTTGACCTTCTCGCCTGAAGTTGACAATTTCCTCTCCGTTTCTTCGTTGTCGCGGGAGCCATGGATGCATGGATCTTTTCTGGTTCGTTGCTGAGGAGGATCAGTCCGTCTTGTGCGACCTGATTCTCCTTCTCGCTTGTTTGATGCTCTAACACCCCTGATCTGGGGGTGATGTGTTCTCCTGCCAGATATTTCCTTGGACTCGTCTTCACTGCTTGGCGACTGATGTTCCTGCGTCGACTTCCGGTGTTGACCAGTGCGACCCCTTCTTCTATGGTTTGTCTTTCTCTCCCACTTGTTGTGCAGGATGCCCTCTTGTCCAGGAGTGCGATCTGTCCCACTTGACGCTCTTTCCTCATCAGAGTACTGCGTGTCATACTTTGAATGACTCCTTGAGGAACTCCTGGGGGGTGAATAACTCCTTGGAATTGTCTTTTGGATGGTTGACTCTGAGTCATCTGACTCCGAGTAATCCTTGGTTGACTTTGAGTAGTCGGACACTGAAAAATCTGACTCTGAGTAATCCTTGTCACTTTCTTTGTCACTGTATCTTTCCCGTTGTCTTTTTGCTGGTATGCCTTCCCTCTCTCTCCTTTCAGTTCTGTTTGTTTTCTGAGTTCTATCTCCCCAGGCATCTTGATGGTTTGCTCTCAGGTGCACGTCCTTCAATCCGTCTCTTGCTTTGATTTGCCTTCCAATTTCGGCCTTCTTGATGATTTCCTTTAACGACCAATGCCCTTGCAGGATCTTGCGCTTTGTGTCAGGGTTTGTGCAACCTTCAACTATCCGAAGTCGAACCGCATCTTCATTTGTAAAAGTGTTGAAGTGGCAGCCTCGTACCAGACTTTGCAACCGAGTGATGAAATTTGGTAACGGTTCGCCTGGTTCCTGCCGTGCTGTATTGAAAACCATGCGATTATGATCCACATCTGTCTGTGCATTGAGATGGGCACAGAGCTCCTTTTGGAGTCTTTTATAGATTTCTGTATCCTCTTTGGAAAATGTCTTGATTGGGCATCGGCCCTCAGGACCCACCAGATGGAGGAGTAGTATCAGACATTTTCTCTCTCTTTGCTCACCATTGGCTTTTAAGAAATCTTCCAATGCTTCGAGCCACCAGTGTCATTTGAGATCCGAGATCCAATCATCAGTCTGCACCGCTGGGGGCGGTACTTCAATGTATGGAGTGACCTGCTGTGCTACGTCTCCTCCCGCCATGAGAGAGGGAGATTCTGGCCAAGGTCTTTGGTCTGTCGTTTGCTTAGAAATTGATAGTCTTTGTAACCATCACAGTATGCGCCGGTGAACAAACTTGGATGGTTCTACTCTCTCCGGGGTCCTCTGTAGGACTTCCCAGCAGCTCTTCTCCCTTCGGCGCTCTTCGGTTTGTGCTCAGTGTCGTCTTTATCTGTCTCTTGCATTTGCTTATGCTTGTTCCATTGTGCTGTCTTTGCTTGGTCCTTGTGTTCGCTTGTGCTTCTTTTATTTTACAGACACGTGTTACTTCATTACATTCGCCACTGCGCATTCACTTGCGTTTCTCAATGTTCGCGTTTCCACCCGTGCTGACATTTGTTTTTTGTCAATGCATGTTTGGTAAGTCACTCTTGTGGTTGCTCGTGCTTGTTAGTTGATTCACTCTCGTGTTTGCATGTGCTTATTCTGTTTTGGTTGCCAAGACTTGTTCATTGTTGTTCACGCGCCGTTATCCACGCTTATTTATTTGCCTTACCAATGCCTATTTCTTGGCATTTACCAGTGCTTGTTTATTTGCCCATACCAAGGCTTGTTGACTTGTATGTACCAATGCTTGTTCATTTGCATGCACCAATGCTTGTTTATTTGCATGTACCAATGCTTGCTTGCTTGTCTTTGCCAATGTGTGTTTGGTCTTTGCCAATGTCTGTTTATTTGCATATATCAATGTTTGTTTATTTGCATGTACCAATGCTTGCTTGCTTTTGCTAATGTTTGTTTGGTCTTCGCCAATGCTTGTTTGGTCTTCGCCAATGCTTGTTTGGTCTTCGCCAATGCTTGTTCTATTATGTTCGCCAATGCTTGTTGCTAAACTCAGCTCGCCTGACCTCAAAATGGCCGCCTACAGTTTGCACAGGGAGGATGTCCCAAAGTTGCCTGACTCAAAAATGGCCGCCGTAGTTGTCTGCAGGCACTACTTTCTCTCTCTTCATTCGACGCCGTTTCTTCCCACAGGACTCACCAGCAGCTGTTTTCAGGAGCAACACCCTCCAGATTCGGCTCCCTCTGGTTGCTGCTACAGTCAGGTGAGGTTGGGGTGGGCTCCCGCCTTACTTTGCAGGGTCCTTCGGCGGCGGCGTGCCAAAACTCACGCATCCGGCGTGAGGTTTTCTGACGTCGGGCTCCAATTTTACCGCGCTCAGCAGCGCTTGGCAGTGGACCTTCTCGGGGGCAGTCCACACCAGGATTCACTCTTTTCCGGCCACAGCAGTCATCAGGTGAGATTGGGGTGGGCTCCCAGCTCACTTTCGCAGTTCCCGCTCTCTTACGCCGACAGCATGCCAAACCTCACGCATCGGGCGTGAGGTTTTCCGACGGCACACAGGCTCCGGTTCCGGCGCGTTCAGCCGCAGGCTCTCAGGGACAGCGTCCTCTTCACCAGGGCACCCTTTATTCACTTTGGGGGGCTGGACAGGGTCGGAGTGGGCTCCCGACTCTTGTTTCTTCACGGATGCTGGGCAACACGCATCCGGCGGGACTCGCGCTTTCGGCGCGAAATGGTCTCTGTTGCTGAGCGTTTCAGCGCTCGCTGTCGTGGCTCTCTCGGGGTTCCCCAGCGTCTCTGAGGATCGGGGTCACTCACTGCTGACCTCCTTCGTCCAGGATCAGCTTCACTCGGCAGCGGAGCTCTTCTCTCGACGCTGCAGGGGACAGGGCACTCTCCTGATTCTCTGTGGGTTGCAGTCATGCACATCCCACCCTCGTCGCCAGTTGTAGCATCGTGCTACAAATAAACACAGACACTCTGGTATCTTCAACTGGAGCTTTATTGCATACTTCCAGTCTCTTCCCTGTCCCTACTCTAACTGCCAGGTTCCTGTCCCCGGCTCCTCCTGTTCCTGCTCCTCCCATAACTCTGCCCCCCAACCACTAGACTACCTCACACAATTCTACAAGGTGTAATTTGGACTAGGCAGTAATTGGATTCTTCAACCACGTGATCCCGTCATCGCCAATGGCAGGCTACTAAAACTTTGAGCCCAGGAACGTATTTATTTTATTGTATTTTGCTTTTTTTTTTTTACAAGTTCAGCTCTGCTTCTGCATGCTGTAGAACTAAGGCTGTATCTGAGGGGCAGCAGTACACCCAGTTCTTTCCTTGAAACCCCCACCTCCTTACTCCTAGGTCCTGACCTAATGATGAAAAAATAAATACTCGTCCCCAAAGTTGAGTGCTGGTGCCTAACCCCTGCAGCCACCGGCACAAATTAAGCACTGTGTGCTGGTGTGCATTTAGTCATTAAAGAAAGCAGAAAAACCTGCAAACACCTACAAATCTTTCTGCAATCAGTTATTCTTGATGAATCTGATGCAATTTTCGGACCATACGACAACCCAGAAGGACAAATGGGGAGTACAAAATATGCCTCTTTCTATAACGAACGGTTTACATCATGCACACCATTCAGATACTGTCCTTTGATGGTGTTACACATGGCGTCCTTAACCAAGAATTGTTTCAAGACTAGTAACTTCAGAGTTTTTGATTCCAAGCCCTCTAATTTCACTTTCTTTTGAAAAAATTGAAAGAAAACATATTATAGTTACAGCGTAATTTTTCAACCCAAACCTATAATTATATATGAAACAGTCAAGCCTCAAACCTAGTTCAAACACAGACCACAACTCTCTGAAAAAATCTCTCTTAACCTACATTCGTCATCAGTGTTTACTCTTTGTAACAAGGGTAACGGGGATGTTACTTGTATTTTGCTATTTTCCAGTACTGCCCACAACCAAAGCGACAATGATAGCCAATGATTTTCCAGATATGGATAGTTACTCGCATAGTAACTCCTATAATAGCCATCTTGCGGCACCATCCTATTCTCAACTTGTGGAAATTGCTGCCACCATGAGGAAGAGGCAGAAACTGTTGATAATAAACTGGGAAATGAAAATGCACCAGGCATGTGTGCCCCTCCCACTTTAGAGCCTCGCCCTATCCCTGCTACCCATGCGCTCAGCGCACACTTCTTACTAAGTTTTTGATATTTTCTCACTGGGTATGCCTGCGATTGCAGTGATATAAAGTGTTATTACCTTCTTTTTAGTCGGTGTTATTTTAGCCCCTATTAGGCTACAGTTTTCCCCATGTTTCATCATACACAGCTGCATCATGGAGTTTGTAGCCTATCGTACAAGTCTTCAAACCTGTTTTGAATGTATTTTTGCATTTTTATATACACACGTAAAGTGTATTTTAACTTAAAAAAATTGGCTGGCAACTCCTCCACTGCTTACGACTTTTCCCAAAGTAAATCTTCAGCTCTTAGCGTTAGTCCTGCCTCCCCCAGTACAAAATCTCTGACTGTGCATTGTGTTGCAGTACATATCTGAAGTGCTCAAACTTGTTTCCAAAGTACAGGATGCCCGAATTTGTGGAATAGCTCAGATGTATTTTTATAAAAAGTAGGTTTCTTTTTTTTTTGGCAACTTCTTAAACCACTTTTAGTTATATTTTTGTTGGCCTCGTTTTTAACATTTTGAATAGATATGAAATGCCATTTGTTGCAATAATGAAAGATGTACATTTGCTGTTTCTCAAATGGACAATGAGAAGGCCTTCTCCTCATTGAGGCCTTCAGAAATATTGCTAAGCTTATCTGTTTATAATAGAACAAATATTTTGCTAAATTGGCATTCAGAGGTTACAACTGTGCTGTACTTTAAGCCGGCATCGATGAATAAATCCTTATTTTCTGTAGCTAAAGGGCTTTGGAACTTGCCCCCTAACAAGATAGGTGAAGGCATACTACCTCCTCTGTGATGACCTCAGACGATACATACAAAGGCGTAACCTCCTCAGCTCAACCAGCCAGGAGGCGGAATACAAGTTTACATCTGATGAGGAACCACTCATGGTATGATCAGGCTTCAGCTCCAATGAAGCTCTCTCACTCTTTCATCCTCCACCCTTCTGGAACTCAGTGCCAAATGCCTCTCTGACCAGATAAATTATGACACTCTTAAGTCTAGGAAGTGGTCCCCTTTACAACATTTGCCGAGTTTACTAACTGCTAGTTAGCTCACCCTCTAGCCAACGTTCCTAGTTCTCCTGTCCAGGTTGAGTGCTTAAACCCGTAATTGAAGATAAACCTTGCCTTACCCCAAAAATTAACCTCAATGCGGTCTCCTTTCTCCTGAGGTCTGGTAGAGACCCTAGGCAGAACACTTATTTAGTCTGTAAGTGCTACCAGAATAACTGTCAGTATGTCCTTGAGCCTCTCATAAAGCTCCTGGATGAGTTGGTGTGACCTCCTTTCTACTCTGACACTCTTGGTACCCCTGCAGTTAGGGGCTGGGGGAAGAGAGTAGTATTTTTTGGGTGATAATGATGTCACAATTACCACTGAACATCATAAAGCCATAGTTCAAAGTATGTATAGTGAAATTGCAAATAAGGATCACCAACACAACTTGACTCACCTGGACCCCTCATTGCTGGGGGCAAGTTCCTCAAGGCTCAATCCTCCAGTTATCACAACTTTTAGAAGAGATGTGGCTTTGGTTCTGCTGGCAACAGATGTTGGTAATTTGCTAGTGGAAGAGGGCTTTCCGGCCATGTTCAATTCTTCTGATGTCCTCCTGGCAGTGGTGGCATTTTTTGCCGTCAACCCAAAAAGAGGTTCTTTGGCAGAAGCAAAGGTGGAAGTAGCAGAGGTGCCATTATTTCTGATTCCTAAGGAACTCACTCATGTTCGCCTTACCGCAAGTAACATTTGGCAGGCTTATAAAGTTGTGCACCTCAACGTCCTTCAGACTGTAAGGGGTTATCAAATAGATTTTTTTACATCTTCCTGTTCATCAAGACGCTCCTGTGCTATCTTTTTTATTCCAAACAAAACTAATCAGTCAAAGAGGAGATGGCAGAACTGGTGAAAAAAACAGGAGAGATTATTTCTGCTTTTACCTTATTGGGTTTTATCAGTTCAGATTTGTTGGTGTGCCAGACAATCAAAGACTTGCACCCCATGATGAATCTAACATTTAGAAAATATAAGGGTCTCCTGTAAAAAAATCATGCAGGAGGGCACTCACCATCTCTGAGATAAACTGTGCTCAGGAATTGGATAGTCCATCTATATTTAACCCTTTTAGCGCGGCGCAAAATCCGCAGCGCTGCGGGCGTTTTATTATGCGGACGGGGCCGTGTCAGCCAACGGACCTGCGCAGCACTACTGAGGTAATGCTTGCGTCGGCCGTTGGCCGACGGCAGCAGCTAATGGGTTAAAGGATTCATAATTTTTTATGCTGATCACACACACACCACCAGACGTTCATCAAGTACCTTCAGAATGTTTCGAGCCCCTTGGTGCTTCACCAACTCATTCGTCATTGTAGGCTATTTCTGCACTGGTGGACCTTGGAACATGAACTACCTGGAAGATGACATACTCCTTACATTTCAGTGCCATCTCTTGCGTCAATAACAGATTATATGCACTATAAGTCTTCTGGACACTCTAGAATTTCTGGTAAACTTCGAGAAGTCAGCCAGTACTACTTCCTAATAAACAGAGTTCCTCTGCTTCATCGTGGATGTCACGGTTAGTCTGCTGAAATATCCCAGAGAGAAACGTGTTTGCCGGGAAAGGGATCTTCGACTAGATTTAGACTGGAAACAGCTACCTTTAAGGGACCTTGCGCGAGTCGTAAGTCTCACGTCATCCATCCAAGTGATTTTTCAGTGGCTCCTCCACTACAGGACCTTCCAAGTGGTGGAAGATCTTTCAGTTGAGAAAGAGATTCATTTATTTGGATTTAATCCCTGTAGCCCATGAATGCTCGAAGGAGTTATGCTGGAGTTGACCAATGAGAAGCGTGGAATGGAGGAGTCAATTTAAGGCCGCGTCCAGATGTAGACCCGGATTAAGACGCTATGCTTCGACGCCAACCTTAAGTGTTTCACATCTGGGTGACCCTAAAGAGTTTTCCCTTCACATCAGTTACCCAGAGCTTGTAACCGGCTTCTTCTCTATCTAAAAACTAGTCCGAAACTGCTCTAACTGCACCATTATTTTTTGGCTGGAGGACATCTCACAGCTCTGTACATCCACAAACTAGGTGGCAGTGGCTCAAAGAACCTAGCAGCTCTATCAAAGGATCTTTGAACTTACTGTCTGCGACCCACCTCACTGTTCAAACACAGATCCTTCCAGGTCTCTCCTATACTTGTGCTCAAGGCATTCCAGGGACCCCAGTGACCTTATGCTACATCCATAACATTTCCAGGCGATCATCCGCCTCTGAGATCCCATGGAAGTGCCCAATGTTTCCATCATTAGCTTTCCTATTTTTTGAGTTAATTCCCAGACCACGAAGCCTGGGCAAAATATGCATTCTTCCGAGACGAGAAACTCTTCCAAGGGATTCCTTCTTACTCAATGACTCCCCGAGTCATGGCTCGCGTTTGACATGGCCTGATTCACCTGGTCCTAATTACACGCTCGTGGACCTCTCGGTCTTGTTAAACCACCCTCTGAGCATGAGGGGCTCTCTGCATCTGTTACCTCCTTACCTTATCATAGGAATCCAAATAACTTAGTCCTGCACTAACCCCTTCTGCCACTAGCCTGGCTTGACTTGGGGGTGAGAGCACTCAATATGTGTCTCTGATTCCTCGGTAACTGATACTAAAAGCAGCATGCCCAGCATCGGGCCGCTTCATGGCATGGAATGTGCATCTCTTTGGATACACCCCTGCCCCCTCAATTAGCAAACATTTAGCATCCATTCACACCTACGTTGTTTTCCTATTGTATCAATAATGTCAGTTATTTGCTTTGTTCCTCCTTTTCTTGGTTCCTTACCAGCCAACAGTTTTTTTGGTCTATAGGTTGGTGAAGAGGGTTTAAGTCTCACACTCTTGCTCCAGATACTCTTCAACAAGGGCCATCAGTTTGGCTCTGTCTCCTTAGAGGCACTTGCCTGAATACTCCAAATTCGTGCTTGAAGACCTCTCTATCAAGCCAGCCACACTATTAATCCCCCATTCATGACAGTGTGAAGGAAGGGGAGAGTGGAGGAAGTGTTTGCTCCTTTTGGGCCCAATTCACAAAGATGTGTGCACTCTTCGGCAATTTGCAGGAGTAAATTCCACATGATGCTTCACATAATCAGCACAGATGGTGGATATCTGCCAGTTGTACAGATTTTCTGGTTTTGTAAAAGCAGGAGAAAGGGAGGGAATGTGGCCATTTCTGGGTGGAGCATCCTGCAGCAGTGAACGCCCACAATGTTCTATATTGGTCGGCCTTTGCATACCTCATGCAGTAAGCTTCCCTTTCTGGAAATGCTCATGGGTTTGCTCCTGTCAAAAGCAAGAGTAAGTCCCTTTCTGGAGAGAATGGCAAAGGCACAACCTTATATTTAATGGGGCTGCCGGGGAAGAACTTTTCATGGGGGAGAAAGGTTTCCCCTGTGAAGAAAAGTTACAATTACTAATGCACATATGAGCATCATTTTTAAATTTGGAATGTTCCAAATGGTGAAGATTCTGCATGCTTACATTTTTTCACAAGAGTAATGTCTCTGGGATAGGTATGACTGTTGTAGTTTTCCTGGAGTACTGCTGGGATACTTTGCGATTTTCCAAAAAGTTGGGAATATGTTCCAAACGTAGAAATACCCTGACGCGTGCAGATTTGTGACTTTAAAATTCCTTGTTTTCTAAATGCAGTCTATGTTAATCAGTCGGACTCACTGCTCTTCCCTGCACACACTGCAATAGCACTGCAAAATATCTCAATGAAGGCCCTGGGAAATGCTTGGTTGCCCAACAGGAATGGATGGCTGCCCTGGACTGCAACTCTAGCCGGCCTTCTGTTTACGCATGCAAAGCATTCAGAACATTCAGCCTCACTCTAGTCGAAGCAGAAAAACCTTGCAATTTAATTTGAGCTATCACTCATAACATTGTATTGGCTCCCTGTGGTGTACAGCTTTGTTTTACAACTTTTCTTGTCGGTGCACCAATGTATTCACAAAATCAGGACACATAATACATGCCAGACTTTTCGCGCTGCGCACAATCGTGAACCTTTATTACAGTAATATTTCAGTTTCTTGCCGCCGATGTCGATTCCGCCTGTCCACCTGGACGTTTCAATTTGGACTGGAGCACCCGAATCGTTACACAAGAGATCCTTACTACTACACCTGAACCCCTGGGGACACAGCAGCCGCGGTCGGTAATGGGTGTACCTGCAGAGCTGTGACGTGGGGAGGGGGAGGGGCAGGGTGGGGGGTAGTAATCTATGGATTACGGAGCTTTACAGGTAAGTAAACATATAAATAAATAAAACAAATTTCGTTGCGTGCACTGCATTGCATTTAGAAATGCAGTGCGCGCTGCGAAATTCGTTTTGTTTATTTATATGTTTACTTACCTGTAAAACTCCGTAATCCATAGATTACTACCCCCCACCCTACCCCCCACCCTGCCCCTCCCCCTCCCCACGTCACCGCCGTGCAGGTACACCCATTACTGACTGCGGCTGGGACACAGCTACCCCGGAATGTCTCTTAATAGCTTGGAAAGCACATAGGGGTGATTACTTCTGTAGATTGTGCTACCATAAAACACTTAGGGCCATATGCAAGAACACATATTCCCATAGACACAGAATGGTCAAAACCCTTTGATGTACTGGTCCTTAGAACTAAACCAAGCAAATAGGTTTGCTACAATCTGGCACAGATAAACAGCTAAGAAAAGTCTCATTATAACACACTACAACATATGCTTGGAAGTGCAACAGTTTAGGAACCTTTACGTTCATATTTACATTCTTTTATAGCTTTCTGTGTTTTCGAGTCGTAATGTGGAACTGCTTTGGTGTTTTTTTTTCTTAAACAGATTAAAACACAGGATTACCAAGCAAAACGACTGCTGCTTCTTTATTGTATGCATGGCTCGCATGTTGGGCTTCACAATCCTCTCTAGTCAAGACCGTTTAGTTCGAGATGCTAATAACAGCTCCACGTCACAGTCAGCGTCTTCCGTAGCACGCACTGTACGCACCACGGCGCCCTGCAGGCCTGCGTGCGCAATTAAGCAGACCGTGGGGGATTAGCAGTATCCGGACCACAATCCTCCCTTCAAATAGCTTTTTGAACTTCAATGGGCTTTGGGTTCATGCTCGGCCATCTGTTAAAGTCTCTCAGTTGAAATCAACCGAGGTAGAAGAGAAAGATGTCCTCTCAAAAAGAGGGATGAAGCTTAAAAAACAAACGTGAAAGCGAAGAACGTCACGGCTGAACAATAAGAAATGGGATAAGCAAATCTTGTGATGGTTAGTGAGATGGCCTCAGCCACTGCGGGCAGTCAGGGACAGCTCTCAAGCCCAGGCGTAAGATGAAAGCAACTGAGAAACAGAGGTGTAATGGTTGCGCATTATACCGTTTTCACCTATCCACATAGTGGTCAAATATTCCCATTTCATGAGGGGACGGATACAGGGTTGGCATTTTTACTTTCACGGCTCCCATTCAATAGATAGGTCTGCAATTTCCAGCCTGCTTAGCGCTGTTGGCTGAAAAAACAGGGTGACATGGGGCTGGGATACACCAACTTGTCCAGGTTTGTGCTGAGTTGGGCTGATTTGTTCGGGTCAGCTAAAACACTCACCCCAGGGAGATCCATGTAGGGATTGTTTTGATCCAGTTAGAGAGAACACATTCATTTCACTGCCTGCATTAGATACCACAGCACCCGTGCTACGCCTCTGGTAGTACACCCATTTTCTCGCAAGCCCTGGTTCCATAGTGGGGGCCCAAACTTTGAATATCAAGACGAGCCTGCTTTTCTCAAAGGCTCCTTAAACATGCTTTCTATAGGGAAAGGATAACTGCTGTCGGCCATGTACACCTGAAATTCTAGTCTTTCTTTTCTTTCATTTCCATTTTACCAGTGTGTCTGGAATCTACGAGCAGTTAGTTGCTTTTTAGTGGTACACCAAAAAGGAACTCATATTGGGCAGCGTGTCCATACCCTCATGTTATTCGTGGGTGAAAATTCAACCAATCTGCCCAATTCTTAAGCCAAAATGGGCAAAATGGCAAAGGTCTGCTTTTCCGATTGCCTTCAAAGCTGAAAATGTTAATGCCAGTTATTCTGAATATGCAGAAACCTGACAATTGGAGTGTTTGGCACTGTGGGAAAAAACCCACAAACAGCAAGCATTGGAAAAGTCAATAGATCTTGTTGTATATATATGGATGTGATGGTTGTGGGTCTTTGGCTGTGGCAGGCAGTGCGGGACACGAGGAGTTTTGCTGCCTTACAGTCCTGTCATCCCCGCTGACACATGACGATCCTGGCAGAACATTGCATGCTGGGACCAGTAGTTACTATCCACATTGGAGTACCCGAGCAGGTGACACTGATTACGGCTAAGGGGAGGAGCTAATCTGAGTATTCACCTGAGCGTGGTTGGGCAGAACTGTTGAGAGGCACTTTCATCTCCCGTATTACATGCTGGGCACTGAGGAGGCCACACGGCCGAAATGCATACGCCCGCCCGCGCCACATTGCTTGTGCTGCATTAAAGTTTCTCCGCTGTGTTCCCCCCAAGTGGCCCCAGACTCTTCTTTTTTGGAAGGCGATTGGACATATATATATATATATATATATATATATATATATATATATATATATGTCTTGTATATATGCTTGATATATATATATATATATATTCACTGAAAAAACCATAGGTTATAGACCATATATAGTTAGGAATTAGCATTTACAAAACCTTGAAAATTCACTGAAAAAACCATAGGTTATAGACCATATATAGTTAGGAATTAGCATTTAAAAAACCTTATTTTACTCACACAAAACCATTGAAATTCCATATATAGTTAGTTGCACTAACTATATATCGCGCACCCGCAATCCACTGCTGATCATGTCACATATTACATCATTCATGACATGGTCAGTGACATCACTGATGACATCACTGATGACATCTCAAATGACATCACTGATGACATCACTGATGACATCTCAAATGACATCACTGATGACTACATCCAGTGACTGTATAATTCTGTAAAGTTAAAATATGTCTTACATATTGAAGAATGAGTGGATGTATAAGTGTCTTGATGAAGGATTTAGTAGGGGCATGGCTGACTGTATGAGTGACTGATTAAATGTGTCTCACTGAGTGCATGGGTTAGTGACTAAACTGTCTTAATTTGTGCATCATTATGTCTGTTGTTCTGTAAACTGCTGCATGTGTTGATCATTAGCTATATGATTAACTGTATGGGTTATTGATTGGTTGCCCAAGCATTTGTATGGGAGACTGAGTGTGTGTGTGGGTGGCTGGGAGGTGTATGACTCTCTGCATAGATGTGTGAGCAGTTGATTGACTAGATGTATGGGTTCAAAAGTGCATGTGGAAACAGCTGTATGGGCGGTTGACTGTGTGCATGAGTGTATTGGTGAGTGAATGGATATCTCAGTGCTACATGTCAAAGTAAGTACATATGTAAAACACAGTACATGTGAGAGTTGACATATATAAATAACTGTGCATAAGAGCCAGTGAATGTGTGAGTGGCTGTATGGATCATTGTGAACTTGTATCCAGGATTGTATAAGTGAGTAAATATGTTTTAGTATATGTTTGAATAAGTAAGGTGTGTATAACTGTATAGTTGAGGAAATGGAGGTGTGATTGATTCTTTGCATGACTGACTAAGTGTCTGAGTAACTCCATGGATGAGTGACAGTCTATGAGTGTCTGTTTACACTGAGTGTATCTAAGGTTATATTAGAGTCTGAAGAGGTTCATCGTATTATCACATGAATGATGTCATCAGTGATGTGATCAGTAATGTCAAATGAGATGTCATCAGTGATGTCATCAGTGATGTCATTTGAGATGTCATCAGTGATGTCATCAGTGATGTCATTTGAGATGTCATCAGTGATGTCATCAGTGATGTCATTTGAGATGTCATCAGTGATGTCATCAGTGATGTCACTGACCATGTCATGAATGATGTAATATGTGACATGATCAGCAGTGGATTGCGGGTGCGCGATATATAGTTAGTGCAACTAACTATATATGGAATTTCAATGGTTTTGTGTGAGTAAAATAAGGTTTTTTAAATGCTAATTCCTAACTATATATGGTCTATAACCTATGGTTTTTTCAGTGAATTTTCAAGGTTTTGTAAATGCTAATTCCTAACTATATATGGTCTATAACCTATGGTTTTTTCAGTGAATTTCAATGGTTTTTTAATAGCAAATATCATAAGCTGTCGAATGTCAAGTACGTGGTAAGTGAAAACATTTTCGTGTTTATGCACACTGATCTGCTTTGAATGGTGCCCCCCCCCCTCATTTCTATTAGGAGTACTCTCTCTTTGCACATAGTGAAGAGTAGTTAACGCAGGCCTTTGCCCCCGTTGTAATACGTCGTGCCTGCTTCTCTCTCCATTTGATTGATTGTTATCCAAGTACTTACTGTTTTAGAATTGGTTCTCTTTGGTTCATTCTCTATTTACAAACAAACACAGAGTCGCAATACTCTGTTTAGTCTTTGCAGATAACGAAAAATCGTGTAAAAAAAAAAAAGAAAAGGAATCGAGCAAAATCAGTAGGCCACTAATGGGATCTCTTTTTGACCTCGCTAAAATAGAAACATTAGGAACAACCCCTCATGACAAATACAAAACTAGTGAGATGAACTGAACTCCACACAATGATGGCTGCAAAACAGCTCGGCTCCGCCACCCACCCCGCCCAAAATAACGATAAAGAGCGGCTGCCATGATTGGTTGCGGAATGGCCACGACGGAGCTACGAAATGGTGCTGCTCTCATGCTAACCCCAGCTTCAGTCTGAAACATCCAGAAACACTGTAGACTACCAATTCGATCAGTTCCGGTAGCGCCCCAATGTAACCCGGTAGAGAAGAACTAGCCCTCCCCTCTTTGACTGATGGTTCTTGTTGCCTGTCCCTTCTGTTGTCATTTAACAGAACTATTTAGCCTGCTGAAAGGGGTTGTGTTCCGACCGCTGGTTGGTGGAGACATTTTGACTATATTCTGGACCTGCGTTGTCGCGTAATGCGTCATATGACGCGCCGCGTTAGCGCATCCGGAAGCCATCCGGGGCGCGCAGCGCGTAACGTAAGCATAACAAGTCATGTGACTTGTTAATAAAACTTTTCATTGGTTCATTTTACTTTTCTTATTCTAATGATGAAAGGCTTGGTCATATGACCTAAAAATTACGCTTTTTATTACTTCCGAACATTATTTTTTCTTAAATATATGTTATAATGTTCCAGGCTAATGTACTTTCCCGGAAAATTTACAACTGTCCTGCAAGTAAAATATATTCTTTTTTCGAGAAAAAGAGCGTTTCTTCGTCCCATGACGGAGCCGTTGAGCAAAAGAGGGTCGACCTGCTGTCTTAGTCGCCGATACGCCTGAATATGAGATTCTTATCGATCACTTTATGTTGCAGGAGTAGAAAACACAACAGCCCTTGACCATTTATCTTTACTGCGTTCCTTCGTATTATACCTTTTACCCTTCATGTAATTAGTCTGCTTTATTTCACTTGCCTTTTAATGATTCTAAAACAGTGACTATTATTAAAAACTTTACCAATGTATATACTACTACCATGTTTTCTTTTAAAAACCTTTATTGTGAAAATTTCATTATACAAATACGAGCCTATAACCACGTGGGCCGGCCACGGAGCAAACTGTAATCGTATATGATGAGTAGACATTTACACTGTAGAGGAACGTAACGGGCGGGCCATTAGGTTGCAAGAACTAAGGTGTCTAACAGTTACGGAATCGGTGGACGTACATTTTATAATTAAAATACGACAGGGCCAGTTACAATAAAATTATCTACATATACATTTGCGGGCAAGTACCATGGGTGACGTTAATTCGAACTTTCAATAGTACAGTAATCAATAACACATCAGAACTTAATATCAATAGGGATGTCGAAATATTCAATCAATTCTCGTCCCCGCCCGCCATGTGCTTCAAAACTGCATACGTATCTCGTGATTTCAAGATTCTGCAACCAGTACACAACAAGGAGTTACGAGTCCCATTTATTCCGGCGCCATTTTGGGCGAGGACGGGCAGGTCCAGGATATAGTCAAAATGTCTCTACCAACCCTCGACTATGATGATGTTCATATGCTGTATTTATTAGAGTAACACTCATCTGTCCACATGAAATTAATTTGCCACAATCTAAACATGTCATTTTAATCTTTCCAAAGTTCTTCTAAATATTTGGGACCGTTTCCCTTGCCTCTGATGCTGTCAGTGCCACTTCTTTGATGAATGTACTAGCAGGTCAGGGGTTCTCCTCCAAATCTCTCTTTTATGCAGCACTATAATTAATTGGTGCCACCTCTCCATATGACGATGCATGGTATAGTTACCATAACTATATTTTTTTTCGGTTCCTCTGGAGAGTTCATCGTGGCAGATGAAGCGTGTAACGTACCGGACATTTACCTTTTTTTGCATGTACAGGAAAGGAAAAAAAAATCGAGCGTCCGAGTTCTAAGGTGTCCCAGGGCCATTTTAGTGGACCAGGCCCAAATCCAAAGAACAGGCCGCCATTTTGAGAGTCCTGTTGCAGCCGCCTGTCGCTGTAGCATCAAGAGCAGCCGAAACTCAGCTGAATGGCAACTGAAACGGTAAAGGGGCGCCCCACTACAGCAGACGAGCCTCCACCTGGGAAGGCCCGTTCACGCCGCCTCCCCCCCCCCCCCCTTCGGGCACCCCACGCCGTTATTCGGAGCAGTATTGTAGGATGGCCACACCAGTGCGGCAACTTGCTAGACATCACCTCGGTGGTAACCGAATCTCAGCCCCTTGTAGTGTCTCCTCTTCAGAAAATATTCTTGCGCTACCTTTGCCCCATTCACACATCGGTCCGCTACTGACGCCATCTCACAGGCTAATGGGGCGCCCCACGCCGAGTTTCAGCATTGTAGGATGACCACACCAGTACAGCAACTTGCTAGACATCACCTCGGTGCCATCCGGATCTTGGCATCTCAACGCCTAGTGGTATCTTCCATACAGAAAATATTGTTGCGCTGCCTTTGGCCCCATTCGCACATCGGTCCGCAACTGACACCATCTCACAGGCCAACAGGGCGCCCCACGCCGACTTTTACCATTGTAGGATGGCCACACCAGTACAGCAACTTGCTAGACATCACCTCGGTGCCATCCGGATCTTGGCATCTCAGCGCCTTGTGGTGTCTTCTATTCCGAAAATATTGTAGAAAATATTGTTGCGCTGCCTTTGGCCCCATTCGCACATCGGTCTGCAACTGACACCATCTCACAGGCCAACAGGGCACCCCACGCCGACTTTTACCATTGTAGGATGGCCACACCAGTACAGCAACTTGCTAGACATCACCTCGGTGCCATCCGGATCTTGGCATCTCAGCGCCTTGTGGTGTCAGTCAGAAAATATTGTTGCGTTGCCTTTGTCCCCATTCGCACATCGGTCCACTACTGACACCATTTCACAGGCCAACAGGGCGCCCCACGCCGACTTTTACCATTGTAGGATGGCCACACCAGTGCCACAACTTGCTAGACACCACCTCGGTGCCATCTGGAACTTGGCATCTCAGCGCCTTGTGGTGTCTTCAATTCAGAATATATTGTTGCGCTGCCTTTGGCCCCATTCGCACATCGGTCCGCTACTGACGCCATCTCACAGGCCAACGGGGCGCCCCACGCCGACTATCAGCATTGTAGGATGGCCACACCAGTACAGCAACTTGCTAGACATCACCTCGGTGCCATCCGGATCTCGGCGCCCCACTGCAGATGAAGTGCATCTCAACTATGAAACCACCACGGTGACATCCGGATCTTGGCGCGTTGTGCTGCCTTCGGCCTATTCGCACATCGGTCCGCTACTGACGCCATCTCACAGACTAATCGGGCGCCCCACGCCGAGTTTCAGCATTGTAGGATGACCACACCAGTGCACCTTACTAGACACCACCTCGGTGCCATCCGGATCTTGGCATCTCAGCGCCTTGTGGTGTCTTCTATTCAGAAAATATTCTTGCGCTACCTTTGCCCCATTCACACATCGGTCCGCTACTGACGCCATCTCACAGGCTAATAGGGCGCCCCACGCCGAGTTTCAGCATTGTAGGATGACCACACCAGTACAGCAACTTGCTAGACATCACCTCGGTACCATCCGGATCTTGGCATCTCAACGCCTAGTGGTATCTTCCATACAGAAAATATTGTTGCGCTGCCTTTGACCCCATTCGCACATCGGTCCGCAACTTAGACATCACCTCGGTGCCATCCGGATCTTGGCATCTCAGCGCCTTGTGGTGTATTCTCTTCAGAAAATATTGTTGCGCTGCCTTTGGCCCCATTCGCACATCAGTCCGCTACTGACACCATCTCACAGGCCAACAGGGCGCCCCACGCCGACTTTCAACATTGTAGGATGGCCACACCAGTGCGGCAACTTACTAGACACCACCTCGGTGCCATCCGGATCTTGGCGCGTTGTGCTGCCTTCGGCCTATTCGCACATCGGTCCGCTACTGACGCAAACTCACAGGCCAACGGGGCGCCCCACGCCGACTTTCAGCATTATAGGATGGCCACACCAGTGCTGCAACTTGCTGGACACCACCTCGGTGCCATCCGGATCTTGGCGCGTTGTGTTGCCTTCGGCCTATTCGCACATCGGTCCGCTACTGACGCCGCCTCACGTGCCAACGTATTTTCTCCGCATTTTATACCCTATGCCGCATAACAGGTCATGTGACTTGTTTATAAAACTTTTCATTGGTTCATTTGACTTTTGGTTTCCTAATGATGGAAGGCTTGATCATATGACCTAAAAACAACACTTTTCATTGGATGAAAACTTTTTTTTTTTCCCAAACGATGAAAGCCCCACCTTGTTTCTGGATGTTTCAGACTGAAGCTGGCGTCAGCATGAGAGCACCACCATCTCGTAGCTCCGTCGTGGTCATTCCGCGAGCAATCATGGCAACCGCTCCCCACCAGAAGCCTACAGGAGTCGGGGGCCCCCAAAACTTTTGATAAATCCTCAAGGCGGAGGGGACGCTTTCGAGAATGGGGTCCAAGACCTAGCAGACAAGCGTCCGATTTCCAAGGTGTCCCAGGGCCATTTCAGTGGACCAGGCCCAAAAAGGAAAGAGCCTGCCGCCATTTTGAGAGTCCTGTGACAGCCGCCTATCGCTGCACCGCAAGAGTGGGCGCAACTCAGCTGAATTGCGGCTTTTGACACAGTCGACCAAAAACGGACGGAATGGCAACTGAAACGGTAAAGGGGCGCCCCACTACAACAGATGACACTCCACCTGGAGAGGCCCGTTCACGCCGCCTCCCCCGGGGCGCCCCACGCCGTTATTCGGAGCAGCATTGTAGGATACCAAAACCAGTGCGGCAACTTACTGGACATCACCTTGGTGCCATCGTTCTGCTGCCTTGGAACTATTCGCACAACAGTTTGCTACTGATGACCCACCCCCCGCGACGCCCCACGCCGTTATTTGCTGGGTGGCAACTTACTAGACATCACTTTCGTGTCATCTAGATTTCAGCGCGTTCTGCTGCCTTGGAACTATTCGCACAACAGTTTGCTACTGATGACCCACCCCCCGCGACGCTCCACGCTGGAAATCTGGACGTTGTGCTGCGTTGGGACTATTCGCACAGCCGACCGCTACTTCGTTGTTTTTCCCTAAAAATGTTTATATGTTATTACTATTTTTGTTTTCTTGTATATATTTATAAATTATTAAAGTTTTATAATCTTACTACTTTTTCGGAGTGCTATATATTTTTAATGTGACACATAATTGTAAAAACTTTGATGTACAAAGAGTCATCCCTGGAATCTTCCGCTTCAGGCTCGGTCCCCTCCCCAATCACAATACAGGATGGTTTTCAGATAATAGGAACGCTTCTGCTGTGACGAATCTCATCGAGTGTGGGCCTTGATCTACTATAACTCCTTTGAAGAGGGGTGATTCTTTACAGCTGGGGCCATAAACTACATCTGCAGGGCTAGCTGATAGCCTAGGACCGGCCTGGACAATCGGACACAGAGGAAGAGGAGTGTCAGAGGGTGCGGTAGTGAATAGGGCGAAAGGGAGGTGTCGGGCGGGCACAGGGTGTGATTCTCAGGGAAGAGCAGCGCAGATGGGGGGAGGTTTATTACCCATGCATAAGACAGAAAGCGGGGGTGACCACTGCCTGGGGGAGATGCTTGCGAGGGTGGGGAGCCATGCTAAGGATCGACAGCGTGCAGAGAGTGGGTCTGGTCAAGGCATCTAAAATGGCTGCCGTGCACGACAAAAGTGTGGCATTTGAAAAAAGACAAGATGGCGCAGACAATGTTTTTCAACACTTCCTGATTTCCTTCGAATCGAACGTTAACAGACGTTGGGGCATATTACCAAAGTTAAGCGATATTTATCCCTAACGATGCTTAGCAACGATTTTTTTACCGCTAAGCATCGTCAGAAATTATCGCAGATAAACCTTGCTATTATCAAGGTTTATCGCAAATACGATAATAAACGACCGCAATGCATTAATATCGCTGAAAACTCAGCGATATTCATGCATTACCGAGCTAATGCTCTTAGCCATGTTATCCACCTCCCATTGGATAACATGGCTAAGAACTGCTCAGGGCAGGTGCTACTTTTTGGAGATATTCGCGCTTATCTCGAATATTTCCAAAAGTTGATAATAGGAGATAGCGATGTTAGCGACTGTTTCCAGTCGCTAACATCTTGGCACGCCCACTTTGCATGTCATTAGTGATAAATATCACTCACATGCAAAGTGGGGCCCAAGATGGTCGCTATCTCCTACTAGCCGTCGCTAACTGGTGTTAGCAACAGCTAGGTAATACAGATATAATTTTATCTCCGCGAAGCGGAGCGCTGTTACAGATATATATCTTGTTTTTGAACGTTAATTTCTCAAAATCCACTGAAGCACATATATTGAGACCTAGCAAAGGCACATCGAGCTACCAGTCCCTACAATTTTGCCAAGTTTCGTGCAAATCCATTCAGCCGTTCGATTACTATTATTATTTTTTTTTTGCCCCGCGGGGCCCTTTTAAAACCTCCACATCAAACCTAAGAGGTCAAGGAGGATCTACTATGCCCCCTTATGGTCATTTGCCCCTTCGCTTTGGCCTCCTCTTGTCTCTCGATCCTACCGAGAGACAAGATGGCGGCCGCTACGGACTGTTTGCAATGTTTACAGACGCCGGAGAACCAATCAGCTTCGCAAACCTCCGTTACGCGAAGCGGAGCGCTGTTACAGATATATATCTTTTTTTGAACGTTAATTTCTCAAAATCCACTGGAGCACATATATTGAGACCTAACAAAGGCACATCGGGCTACCAGTCCCTAATATTTTACCAAGTTTCGTGCAAATCCATTCAGCCGTTCGATTATTATTATTATTTTTTTTTGCCCCGCGGGACCCTTTTAAAACCTCCACATCAAACCTAGAGGGTCAGCGAGGATCTACTATGCCCCCTTATGGTCATTTGCCCCTTCGCTTTGGCCTCCTCTTGTCTCTCGATCCTACCGAGAGACAAGATGGCGGCCGCTACGGACTGTTTGGAATGTTGACAGACGCCAATCAGCTTCGCTTCACAAAGCTCCGTTGCGCGAAAAGTACGCGTAGCGGAGCGCTGCCCGGTCCGCTGTTACAGATATATATCTTTTTTTGAACGTTAATTTCTCAAAATCCACTGAAGCACATATATTGAGACCTACAAAAGGCACATCGGGCTACCAGTCCCTACAATTTTGCCAAGTTTCGTGCAAATCCATTCAGCCGTTCGAGCTAAAAGTGAGGCCAACCGCCCTATGGGAAACTCAATGTTAAAAACACGTTTTGGGACCCCCCTTTTTTCTCGGCCCCCCCTTGACGAAACCCCCCCAAATGCTCAGAAACAAAATGTTCCATTTTCCTGAAAATTTCAGCCAATTCCGTCCACAAACGCCAAAGTTATTAGACATAGAATTTTCAAAAATCCCATAGAGAAAAAATCCTAACTATATATACCTACTGGCGACCGCCAGTAGGTAATATATATATATATATATATATATATATATATATATATATATATATATATATCCACAAAGAACTCCTTGGAAACTCGATGGAAACGCAGGAGACAGACCACAGGACCAGATATTAGATTTCTCCGTTTATTTGTTCAGTTCAGTGAAAGAGTGCATTACGCGTTTCGGGCTACCAGAGCCCTTGTTCACATGATATATATATATAAAGCATATGACCACCATGGTTATATATATATATACATACATATTTAAATAAGGGACCCACTCATTATTTTATCAGATCATAGCACTGTGTACTTAGAACTTATATAGAAAGTCTTTTTTAGTTTAATGCACATCACAGGAAAATGTGAATCATATTGGCACCATGAAAAATTACTATTGCCATTCAATTATTGTAACCTGAGGACGTTTTTAAAACATACAAGGATAAATAAAAGATACAAAAGTACAGATAATTATAAAAAGAAAAGCATTTGCAAAGTAATGTAATGGTCTATCAAACCTGGCACTGAATAACACTTCTTTTTAGGAAGATGCACCCATATGAACTGTAATATTCCATCACTCACAGTGAAAAAGAGTCAGGTGGGCTGGATCCTTGTCCCATGCTGTAAACCGCGAAGGACCGAAGCGGAATGTGAATGAATGAAGGTATGCATGTATTTTTAATCATTTTCTTTTATTACTTGAGGATCGTGAGACATCTTCAACTGCTCCTCCGCCAAAAGTGTACACCATGCGGTCAGTCATTATTCTAGCTTAACAAACACTGCCTTTGAACAAGCGGTAGGCCGCACTTAGCACAACGGTACATCAGCCAAGTACGGATGGAGTCTTGGTGACGTTCAGCTCCAACAATAAAAAGATTATGTTTTCAATAAAAAAAAAATCCAATTGTTCATGCAACAGTAGATAATATCACCACCCACCGTATAACCAGTTATTAGATCCACAGTTTGGATTTATTTGATACACCTGTGCATTGTTCGGTGATGATTGGAAGAGCACGTGGGTGTGTATATCTGCACCAGGAAGTACAAGAAAGCGGCTGAAGGGAGGGTTATGACCTCAGAGTGAACTCCATGTTAGGATCCATGTAAGTGCAGGAACCAGGAAGCAATAAACACGAGCAGTGCTCAGCCCCTTACGTATGTTCTTACTTATTAGACACATGAAGACTGTAAACGTTTATGGAAGGCTTCCACAATCTGGCGCCTTACTCTGCTGATAAGAAAGTAGCTATATTCTTTCTGCTCAGCTTGTCCTCAGAATGGTTTATTCTGTAATAGGAGGTAATGTCTTCTCAAGTGAATTTTTTTCTGCTACTAAGTTACTACATTATTTTTAAACGTCGGCAAAATGGCTTGGTACAAAAAACGAACTCAATTTTAGGAGAACAACAGTTTACTAACTGTCACAAACTAAAATAATATACTTTTTTCACTTGGGTAAACAGGCTAACCCATGAATAACCACTATTAACAATTGTAGTAATCAAGTCACACATTATGACTGACTTGAAATGTGGACAGTGCAACTTGCTAAACCATTAAAAATTATTTCAGAAATGTTTTATACTTCCTACTTCTCAAAGCCAGTGCGCTCTCTGATGGTCAATGCATACCCTTCCTTTCACAGTGTTGGTTGTCATGTGCCAGTCATATCACAATATCCCAAACGGAGCCAGCTTTATCTCTGATGCATTTTTGTGCATTTTGTTTAATTCACTGCTCCAAGTTTGGTGCCTCCTGTCTTGGAATTGTAAATTAAAAGCTGAAAAAAATGGCGCATGTGCATACCTAAGCAATTATTTTTTGATTGCTTTTTGTTTTTTTGCTGATGCTGTTCTACAACAGCAGACAATATTTTTTTCTTTGTGCCATTGCCAAAGAGCATCACCAAAGAACACTGGGAAAGCCAATGTTTGGCTAATGCCATTAAAATACTGACTGTATTGGCTTTGCCAGTGCTTTTTTAGCACTAAGACTTATTTTTCATCAGAAAAGGGAAAAAGAAGGAGGAAGATAACCACAAAGCAGTGACAGAGGGAGAAATCAGGGATGAAAAAGAACCTGCAAGAGTAATAGGACGTGTTGCACTGTGGAAGAAACAGAGCCGGCGGGAGCTTCCAAGAACAACTTTGGGGTTATTTTTCCACATGAACCACCTGGGACTGTACTATAGAAAGTGTGCCAGGGTTCCAATAAACATGTGTGCCCACTTTGTGTGCCCCCGGGGCACTTTGGTATATTGGGAGGTCCATGCAAATGAGGGAATCACTTTGCCTCTGCGCCCTACCCCGTATTATTGCTGCAAGAACAGAGGCAAACAAGCCTTTAGGAAGCACACTGAAAGTGCGCCACAAAAAGGTGGGGCACTTTCAGTGCACCCCCTAAAGGGAGCCCTCTGTAGGTGTGAAAAGGGGTCCCATGGACTCCCCAGACATCCCCTTGATGGCGGGTGCAATCATTCACTGCACTCACCTGCAAGGAGATCTCTAATCCCTCTTGAAAGTGCAGCCGGGTTGGCACCTGCACAGTGAAACACAGAGTGGCTTTGAAGCAGCTGCTCCGCATTTTACTTGAATGGGCTACCCCCTGGGCAGTGTGAGTTCCTGGCTGCCCTGGGGGCAGTGCATTCGCAGTAATATGGAGCACTTTACCCGTTTGCGGATGACGCACCTATTTAAAGGTGCTCTGTGACGCAAACAGGGAAAGTGCGTTGTATATGTAATTTGGCCCCACATGAAGATGGGTTAGCCGACCTGTTTTCGAACCATTGATCTGCAAGGTTCAGTGGGGTTGCTCAGCCTACTGTACCTCCTTACCGGTTAAGACTTGATGTTTATTATTTCAACTGCCCCTTGACTTTTGTGTGTTAATGACGCGAAGGCTAAACTCGTTGCATTACTACACCAATCATTCAGTTTCACTCACCGTGAGTAGTTTTCACATGCATCTCTCTTAGGGTTGTCTGAGTGTGTGCCCCATTAGACTGAACTGAATCAAGCTATCCTATATCAGCAGTGATTAATTCATTCTCTTAGATTTTTATTTTGATAACTGGACTCATACATTTCCCATTCCCTCCACAAATGCAGTGTATTTATGTGTGTATATGTATATGAAATCATATTTATATCATATTTCTCTTTCTCACTCTAGTCTACATTGTATCGCTTTTGTACCCCTTTTGTATCGCTTACATCTATCTATCTGCATATATTTTAGGATTTCTTAGGGCATATATATATATATATATATTAGACCCAAACGCCTGGAGCTTTTGAGAGGCACCCGACATTTCTCCACCCTCCGGGTTTCTTTCTCAGCGCACTTGTCCCTCTTGCATAATTTCTCGTTTGCCCGACGCGTTTCAGGGAATTCATCCCATCATCAGGGGCTGCCGACAGGGAACACTCGTTGGTGCATCAGTGGTTACACGGATCTTTATTGGACAAACCACCGGATATGCGCGAACTCTATGCAGCGTCATACCTTGCTTTCTGGGGTTTGTAGTCCGTTGTGAATGCCCCCATGGTTATCTTACTTTTCAGTAAAGTCGAGTGTTTGCTGTCAAATGAGGCAATTAAAATCCTTTAGTAGGTTGCATTTATGGGTCCATGCGCTGTACGTTCAACAGGAGTTATGTGCGATGCCTCCAATAGGTTTTCTTCGTTGCCGTGTGAAGAATAAAACATCTTTTGTCAAACCTGGAGTGCTTTCATCCTCTTTCCAGGACGGGAGGGAGTTTAGGAGCTTTTCATATATATATATATATATATATATATATATATATATATATATATTAGCAAGGCTCGTCACTTAGAAGATAGGGAACTGCCGGATCCGTAGCGACAAAGAGTCGACCCAAGAAAGTGCTGGTGCAAAGGTGGTTTATTAAAATAAAGCCAGCGCTGCCGCCATGACGCGTTTCGCCTTCGGAAAAGGCTTGATCACATGACAAACTGCTCGTCATTGAGCGGGGCATTTAAAGTGACAGTGCATCGAAATGAATCATAAAAATCGTAAAAATACTGTACATTTTAACGCTGTGTTTGTGCAATCAATGAAAGAAAGCCTTTAGGAAACATGTAAAGTTCCCCAAATTATTTTACATTCAATAAAACCAATTATTTAGTTGATGAATATACAAGCATATTTACACAACACGAATTAATAGAAATGGTATCAAAACATGACAAATAATTGTGTCTATGTAAAAGAGCGTCAACCCATTGTTTACAGGTAAACAATCCAAATATCCATGTTGTGCAAAGAATCAAATGATATGCTCAGGTGCAATCCAACAACGTTAGTCCAATTTTATGAAACAAAGAATAAAATGATCTGAATAGAGCCCAAGTGGGCCCGTCACAATGCCTGCTAGTAACATAACAAGTGCAAAAGTGATTGTGCAAAATTAGCAATATAAAGTGCAACTATTACAACAGATAATTCCTGAAAAATAAATCAGAAAAAGTTTTTCTAAAAGATCTTATTTTCATAAAAAATATATGCAACAGAGTCACCACAATGTCATGAGCTTATGGTATAAAAAAGTGACATTACTGGGATGAACAATATTTTTGAATCCGGACAGGTCTTGTGGGCATATTGATAAATCCTAAAGGCAAGTGTAAAGGTCTTCCCTATCATTTAATCCATTAGGATTTTTGGTATTGAGCTCCAAGATGTATCTCGTCTCAAGGAGACGGAGTTTAGCCTCACGGTCCCCTCCCCTCCTTGAAACTTCTACACAATCAATCAGGAAGAATTGGAGCTTGTCAGGTATGCCCAGATGTTTCTCTTGAAAATGCCTGGCAACCGCATAATTTCGATCGTGCCCGGAAATTGCACGTATGTGTTGGAGTATCCGTTTGTGGGCGGGCAGTTTGGTACTGCCCACGTATTGAAGTCCACACGGACACTCCAACACATAAATGGCATATTCAGTCTTGCAGGTAAGCCACTTGGAAATGGCAATTGGATGTTCACGAAATGGGCTCTTAAAGTGGGTCCTATTGCTGCCGAACCGGCAGGCTTTACATAGTGGACATGCCTTAAAGCCCTTCTTAAGTGTCGACCAAGTGGTGGAGGCTCTTGGCTCCAAGGTGTTACTGACTAAATCCTTCAACATAGAAGGAGATCTTCGGAAGGTGAGCTCTGGTTTGTTGTCTGCTTTGTGTCCAATCACTGGATCACTTTGAACCAGGTTCCAGTTTTTGTACAAAATTTTCCGAAGAGCCCCATGTTGTCGGTTAAACGTCAGAATGACTCGTGGGGAACTTGTTTTAACCTCCCCTACCAAGAAGACATCCGTGTGGATGTTTTTTGCTTTGGGAATCAGAGCCTCCTGTCTGCTGACTGAATTCGAACGCTTGATCGCTTTGGTAAGATTATCATTTGAATAACCCCTGGCAAGGAAACGTAATCTGCATGCCTATTGTGCAGCCACACATTTGACATCAGTGCTGCAGATTCTTTTGATCCGGAGCATTTCCCCAAAAGGAATGCTCCGAATCAAGTGAGCCGGATGTTGGCTATTAGAATGTAATATAGTATTCCCTGCACTAGACTTTCTGTATAGTCTTGTATTCAAGGTGTTACCTTCTACAAATACCTCAACATCCAAAAAACAGATAGATTTGGAACTCATATTTGAAGTGAAATTAAGACTAATGGTGTTAATATTAATCAGATCTACAAACGCTTTGGCACTGTCAACACTGCCCCTCCAAATAAGAAAAACATCATCAATATAACGCAAATACAAAACAATGTTGTTGGAAATAAAGTTGTGGTGTTGGCCGACTAGGACCTGTTCCTCCCATAGCCCAACGTGTAAACACGCGTAGCTAGGTGAGAAACAGGCCCCCATCGCCACACCTCTAACCTGATGGTAAATTACGCCATTGAAGATGAAAAAGTTCTGTTCGAGGCACATTTTGGTCATATCCAGTAACATTTTGTTATGTGCCATCGAATGTGGGGGGCCTTTGTTCAAGTAGTAATCCAAAGCTTTGAGTCCCTCACAGTGTTTTATTGAGGTATTAAGGGATGAAACATCCAGAGTCATTAGTACCATATCTTCTTCCAAATAAAGTGCTCAATTTTGCTTAGGAAGTCGAAGGAGTCCTTGACATACGAGTTGAGAGTCTTAACATGACCTTGCAAAAAAAAGTCTATGTATTTAGAAACATGTTCCAAGGAGCTATCAATAGCCGAAATAATGGGTCGGCCCGGTGGTATGTCAATGTCTTTGTGGATCTTTGGGATCAGATAAAACGAGGGAATAACCGGATGATCCTTTTTTAGATATCTGAACTCCTCATGTGTAAGAAGTCCAGCACTTCTCCAGGCTTGTAATTTTTGATGTTGTTCAACCCACATGGTTTTTACAACCTGGATATTGCTTCTGCGGTAACAAGAGATGTCATTGAGATGCAGTTCCGCCTCTTTGAGATACATATCTTTGGGCCAAAGGACTACATTGCCGCCCTTATCGGCCTGTTTCACGATGATGTTGTGATCTTTCTGGAGTTTAGTAATTAGTTGTTTATAACACCAGTTCTGTTTGGATATGTACAACTTCTTTTTGTTTGTGGCGGTATAAAGTTTTTTCATATCTTGTACTACGCTCTCCTGGAACGTATCCAAGTTATCATGGACCATGATGGGTTGAAAGGTGGATTTGGCCTTGAAAGGAGTGATCTGTTGCCCTCTTAGGTTAAGTGGCATTTCAATTGTATTACCAATGATTGGCTGATTTTGTAGATCCCATAAGGTGTCAAAAGTGGCCTGACTCTGGCTGCTGGTCATGATGGGACTGGATGCCGCCTCGGGAGGAATATTCTTCTTCGGATGTTGTTCGAAAAACTTCTTTAGTTTCAATTTTCGTGTAAATCTATATATGTCCATGCGGGTGTCAGCATAGTTCATATTACACGGCGGACAGTATGACAGCCCCAATATATATATGTCCTAAGAAACCTTAAAATAACAGCTTACCATAGTATAACATAACATAGCCTAATTTATAGCATACCAATTATTTATATCCAGTTTGGTTTGAAAACCTCCAAACATTTTGTTTAACGTCTGTTTTTATTTTACCCCCAAAAAAGGGAGTACGCAGAAAAGAAGGTGACAGTTACACAGCGATAAGCCTACAACCCCCAAGGGGCCGGCCGCGTCATAGAAAAAATCTTGCAGTAACATACCGTATGTACATGGGTAGTAAGCATTTCAGTTCCATACACAGCATTCCGCCAAGAGCCCAAGGGGATCAGCCGCTTTAAAGAATAGAGTGTGCCTCCCATCATGCCTAAAAGTCACCACGCACATGGTCAGGGCCTGTAAGACCGGGCAACAACCAGGGGACAAACCAAAACAATTATCGGACCATAGCGATCCAACACACAACCAGAAGCCTAGAGAGAGGCAACAGAAGAAGAAGTATAGTGCCAAGAGGGAATAGAGAGAAAGACAGAAAAGGCAGAGTCAGGAAGGGGGCAGCGAGAGGGCCCGGAGAGGAACAGCCGTCATGACTCGCAACAGGAAGCGCGGCCCAGTCTCCCCAGCCATCATCTCGTGGGACTACGTGGAGTAAAGGGGAGTACAGCTTCCTCTACTAAGCGCAGCGCCCTCAGCCTAGGAGGCATACACCTCGCATGTTCAGTTTTGCACAAATAGGTCATCAGGGGCTGCCACACTTTTTCAAAGCGTGTAGAACGTGATTGCAGTCTCGCTGAGAGCAGTTCCATTGTGATGACCTGCCAAAGTCTCCCAAACCATGCAGCAATGGGGGGGGCCTCCACCTTCTTCCAATACAGGGAAATAAGTTGTCTGGCAGCACCCAGCATTTGTAATGATACCGTCCAGTCACTGCGGGTCAAGGCGAGCAGGGCGGCAGGCTTGATTCCCAACAACACTGTACTAGCGGCCTCAGGCAAAGGAAACCCCAGAACCCCTCGTATGTGGCTCAGGACCTCTTTCCAAAAGAGAACGATCGGTGGGCAGGTCCACCATATGTGTAGGAAATCCCCAGGCACGTGATGGGACCTCCAGCAGCCGGGAGAGGAGGAGGGAAACATTCTATGCAAGCGCTGAGGCGTGTAATACCATTGCGTCATTACCTTGTATGCATTCTCCTGTTGCGGTATGCTGCGATACACTTTTGGGATATCCCTCCATAAGCGGGACCACTGCACCGCCGTGACATCAACCCCCAGCGCCGTGTGCCACCGATGTTGGTACGGGTGCAGGGGCGGAGTCTGTGGGTGTTGTAATATCTGATAAATCCGAGAAACTAGTCCCTTTGTGTCAGTGCAGGAGCGGGCCAGACGCTCGAACGGAGTAAAGTCCCGGGTAGCTCCAGGGTATATCGCGTCCGACAAGGCCCAATGGCGCAGCTGAAGATATTGTAACTCCGCTTCAGGTGGAAGTCGAAACTCCTCCCTACAATGGGCAAAAGATTTAATGGTTCCCCCGTCAAAGAGATCCGTGAGGACTCTGCAGTCGCCCTGTGTCCATTTATCAAAGGCCCTGGTGCGAACAGCCGGTGGGAACCACGGGTTACCCTCAATAGGGGTGTGAGGGGAGGGAAAAGTCGTGAGACCCCTCCTTACCGCTATCCGATCCCACACGTCCAGTACCGTCTTTGTGGGCACCGCCAGGTACGCGCTCGGGGACCGCCCTGCTTTATGGGTCCAAGCCAAGTTCCATATAGTACGGCCAGCGACTGCCCTGTCCATATGGAGCCACCCTTTCTCGCTCCTCCTAGTGCCCCATTCAACCACGAATCGCAAGTGAGCGGCCCAATAATAATCCGCGAAATTAGGGCATGCCAGCCCTCCGCAATCTCTCGGGGCCATCAGGAGCGTCTGGGAGAAGCGGGGTCTCCTACCCCCCATATGAAGTTAGTGCAGTCTTTTTGCAAAGCTCGGATATTGGGCAAGGGGATAGGCGTGGGCAGGCATTGAAATAGGTAAAGGAGTTTGGGCAGTATAGACATTTTGACTGCATTGAGCCTTCCCAGCCATGAGGGGATAAGCGACTTGCATCTTCTCAGGTCCTCAAGGATCGATTTACGACAATCTTTCCAGTTAAGCGACGACCAGCCGTCTAAGGAGGGAGTCAAGAGTAGGCCGAGGTATTTAATGTGGCGAGTGGTCCAGCGATACGGACATAACTGCTCTAGCGAGGGAACCTCAGACGGAGGGATCGTAAGGTTAAGCACCCATGACTTATCATGATTGATTTTCAGCCCGGAGGCGCCCTCAAAGGCGCCGAGGACCGCGTGGAGCGCTGGCAAAGAGTGCCGTGGTTCCGTAAGGGTGAGGATGAGGTCATCTGCGTAAAGCGCAACTTTGTGGGTTTGTCCACCCATCGGAACGCCGTGTATGCCTGGAGTGCGACGAATCAAATCCGCGAGAGGCTCGATCGCCAGGGCAAACAGCAAGGGCGAGAGAGGACAGCCCTGCCTAGTCCCCCTACCGATATCAATCGGGTCCGTTAACCGCCCATTCACTCGGATCCGAGCCTTTGGCGCAACATAGGGCGCCATGATCCTGGCGACCATCTTAGGGCCAAGCCCCACTCTGCAAAGGACCGCCCGGAGGAACGACCAATCCACCCGGTCGAACGCCTTCTCAGCGTCCAGTGAGAGGAGGCATGCTGGAATCTGCCAGTGGTGTGCCTTCCCCACCACATGCGCGATCCTACGCACGTTGTCGGCCCCCTGACAACCACGAATAAAGCCCACCTGGTCCGGGTCGACAAGGTCAGGCATGTGGGGGTCCAGCCGCTTGGCCAATACCTTGGTATATATTTTAAAGTCGGTATTGAGTAGCGCTATCGGGCGATACGACGAGCAAAGTGTGGGGTCTTTCCCAGGCTTTGGAATTAAGGCTATTTCCGACATCCCCATGTCTGGGGAAGGGCCCTGGCCCTCGTCAAAAGAGGCGAAAAGCCGAAGGAGGTAGGGACTCAGCTGAGGTTGAAACAATCGGTAGAAGGAGAGTGGCAAGCCGTCAGGGCCTGGCGTCTTCCCCAGATGGAGCTCCCGTAAAGCCGAGGTTACCTCTTCCTGCGTTATCGGCTCCTCTAGGAGCTCGGCCGTGAGGGGATGCAACTTCGACCCGCTATACTGCTCCAAGACGTCGTCCATCAGGGCAGGAGCCGGCGGCTCCGCAGTGTAGAGTGAGGCGTAATAATCCCGAAACGCCTGCATCTTGTCCCCCGCCGCCGTTGCTCGCGCCCCGTTAGGGAGCACCACATTCGCAATGTGGGACCGGGCCGCCTTGACTCTAAGCCGCCTCGCCAGGAGCTTTCCAACCTTATCCCCTCCGTCAAAATGTAACTGTTTCAGAGCGAGAAGGGATCCCTCAGCCCTATTTGTACGCAGCAGTCGCAGTTGGCCCCGCAAATTCGCCATGTGGCGTCGCATCCGCAAGGTAGATCCCTCCAAGATCCAGCGCTTCCGCAGCTTTCAGGTCCCTCACCAGGCCGTCCTCTACCGCCCTCCCCTCCCGAGCCCTCGCAATCGCCAGGGATGTAATGTGACCCCGTATCGTGGCCTTAAAGGCGTCCCAGACCACCGAAAAGGGCGTCTCGGGCAGGTCGTTTGTCTCAAAATAGGATGGAATGGCAGCACGAATGTCCTCGACCGACGCCTCGTCGCGAAGAATGTGTGCCGGCAGATACCATTTCCGCTCTCGGGGGGGACAATTCCGCGGATCTCGAAGGAGCATTTCCACATGCGCATGGTCTGAGATGGAGATGTCCGACATCCCTACGTCCATTACATCCCTGAGGAGGTCATGGGAGAGGAATAGATGGTCGATGCGAGAGTATGAGCGATGTGCGCTCGAGTAAAAGGAGTACTCTCTCTTATCCGGGGAAAAATAGCGCCACGCATCAAACAAACCTAGGTCGTCAATCTGCTTACGAAGCGCCTGAGACATTGCCCCCGCCCCGTGAAAGGAGCCCTCACTTCGGTCGATCGTAGGGCACCACACCATATTAAAATCTCCCCCAAATATGAGAGAGGGGCTACCCAGAGGCACCTGTTCCCGCAAGAGGTCTCGGAGGAAACGATCTTGCGCCAACTTGGGGGCATACACATTGCACAGCGTAAGACGTTGTAGTCCCACCTCCACAGTCACCTTAAGGAAACGACCATCACCACTGCGGAAGAGCCTACTCTCCCCCCGCCTGATGCCAGCTTTGCACAGAATCGCCACCCCTGCCGTCTTTGTGTCTGCCCCGCCCAATACTGGAGAGGGTACCTAGGGTGTGCCATGCGTCCAGTGTCAGCCTGAAGAAGGTGGGTCTCCTGCAGGAAAACGATGTCCGGATCCTGCCGCAGAAGATAGTGCCAGATCTGTTTACGTTTATTGGGCGAGTTAAAGCCCTTAACATTAAGGGACAGGATCTTCAAGGGCCCGTTCACACTACTAGCCATGATAGGGAGCTCTAGAAAACGCTTTCAAAACCATCCCCAGCCATCCACACATCCGCCACACACCCCGGGCTCTGGCCCTCCCCCCTCGCACCCCAACCGCCACCCTTAGCTTCCCCCCAGGTCCCGCACAGAAAGAAAGAGAGAGAAGAAAAGAGAGAGAAAATAAAATAAAGGCAGGTAGGAACAGGGAACGAACAGTCTTCAGCCTAACCGGCTGGTGGCATGAACCATAGAAATGCGGCCAACATGGCCAGAGTCTGCTACCCCCAGAACAGGGCATCCTACACCCGCAGGTTCGAATGTCCTTCGGGATGTCACTCCCCAGGGGGCAGTTCGAAAGGGACATGACTATCACAGCGCACCAGGAGGAGTGGAGCCCCCACCTCCCCAGGCCCAGTGTAGAGGAATCAGGAGTCCGTCGTGTCTCCCCCCAACACTCAACCCCTCGGCTGCAGAGGGGGACGGGGAGCAGTATCACAGGAGGGTTAAAGCAAGTGTAGTGACCATTTCACAGTGTAGGAGGGCGCGACTTGGGAAGGCGGTCCTCGGGATCAGCCACGGCCTCCTCAAGAGCTTTAATGTGGGCAATTACATCCTGTCTAGCCTGGCTGTGTGTGGGGTCATCGGCAGACGGAGTGCGTCGCCTCCTCGGCACCGTGGTCCAATCAGGTCCAGTCGGCATTCTTTTACGGGACGAGGATCTAGAAGGGCTCTCCGGAGGTGAAGACTCGATATGGAGAAGCCGCGCCGCCTCATTGTAGGATCTCAGAGCTTTGCGCCGCCCCTCCCACTGGAAAATAAGCGCGAAGGGATGGCCCCATTGGTACGAAATGTTCATGCTTCGTAGCTTCTCCGTCACCGGGCGGAATGCACGTCTGCGTTTCAAGGTATTAGGCGCCAAGTCCTGGAATATTTGAATCTTATGGCCCTTATACTGGAGGTCAGGTTTATCTCTCGCGCGCTTCCAGATCTCCTCCTTCTCAACAAAAAAGTGTACCCTGGTGAGGATGTCCGGCAGGAGGCCCGATCTCCCCGCAGGGGCCGCCACCCGATGCGCACGGTCCAAAGTGGGTGGTGAGGCGTCTTCATCGCCTCGGACCTCATGGAGGAGCTGCGCCACATAATCCATCACGTCTTTCCCTTCTTCTCCGAGTGGTACGCCACGGATACAGAGATTGTTGCGTCGACCTCTGTTCTCCAAGTCTTCTTGCTTGATCTGAAGTTCAATGTTCTGCTCTTCAAGGGCTGTCAGGCGTCGCCACAGATGCTCTTGGTCCTCCGTCCGTGCGTCCATGGTCCTCTCCAGGCCATCCACCCGATCCCCTATCTCCGTAACCTCTCTCTTGAGCTCTGTAACGCAGGAGTGCACCTCCGTCCTCAGGGACCCTATTTCCGTCTTAAGATCAGTCATGAAGGCCGCCATAAACGCCTGGGTGACCGGAGGGGAGTCCGCAGCCACTCCCGACGCGCCCTCTCCAGCGGTCGAAGCCCCCACCTTGCCCCACATGGCCACCACCGTGTTGTCTTTAGGGGCCGCTGCCGAATCAGCTCTGACGCCCTTGTTAGTGCGCATCATCGTCACTCACACCCAGGGGGGGTCACCCGCAGTCCACGATCCGCCTCACCACAGCGTCCACTCAGCACCAGACGGCAAAAGCAAGGCACAAGCAGGGGGGGTGCAGGAAGGCCCACCGGGACAGTGCACTAGCCAGGACCAGGGGGAGCAGATCCACGCCCCGGCCCCCAGAGGATCCCAAATCCAAATCACCCGGTTCTCGCAGCAGCAGAACAACAATGGGCCCCCTCACCCCCCCCCCGAAGCAATCCAGGCAGCTCACCTCCAACTAGCCGACTGGGCTCACCACGCCAGGGCGGCCAGTGATGTAGTGTCCGGCCTCTGGGCGGTCCCTTCACACTGATCTGTCCTCCACCGCTCACCTCGCACCGCAGCCACGTCGTGGTAGCAGGGTAGCAAACTCCACGCTCCGCCAGGTCCCAGAGCTCCGTCTCTGTGATCTCGCCCCGATCTCCGCAGGGGACTTCCACTGGAGCTAGGACCTCGCCGATGCTGACAGGAGGCCACCAGGGAGAGCTGCACTCAGAGCGCTCCGCATCCGGCCCCACCGCTGCCTTTTCGTCACTCACCCAAGGCTCCTCAGGTCATCTGCAGGGGCGCACGTTCAGTCTCCAAAGTCCTTCCCCTTGCCGCTCCTTTGCCGCTGTCCACAGCGCGACCCAAGGAGGGAGGGGGTCCGCGCCAGTGCCCCACACCAGGCAGTCGCGGTCAGCGCTGTTATGAGCTTCAGCCTTCACCAGGCACCAGGGGCCACCACCTCCGCAGAGAGGGGGCGCACCACGGGCGTGCCCCCCAGCCTTAGGTGTCTGCACGCCGGTCTCCTCCGCTATCCACAAAATGGCGGGCCACAGCGCCCAGCGCCTTCAGGCAACAGTGACTCACCGCCGTTCACTCTGCAGGGGAGAGCCACCCACAGGGCTCACACGTTCTTGTCCTCGAAGCGGAGAGCTTCAGACAGCCCAGGAAGCACAGGGTCTCGCTCCCGGACCACAACTGCCGCCCGCCGGACACCTCAAAATGGCGGCCCCTCCGCACTCGACTCACGCTGGGGACCAAGCACCTCCGCTTGTCCACTGCCCTCCAGGGCGGTGATTGCGCCGGTCGCCGCCGTCGCAGGGAGCGCGGTCCCCAAGGCTCCCAATAGCGCGTCAGCAGTGCTCGCTGGCACACGCTTCTCTCCCCCGCAGCCTGGGCGCCGGCGGCGGCTATGCGGTGACCAAGATGGCGGGCACCCCTCCGAGCCTCCGGCCGGCGGCGAGACGGAGCTTCTGTCCTTCGCTCTTCTCCCCTTCTCGCAAGCAAAGGCAGCGTCGATGGCAGCAGCCCTCACTTCGCTGCTCTGGGGGTGAAAAAGGAAGCCCACGACTCCGCTTTAATGGCACAAAACAGCCCGGTACGGCAGGAGCTCCGTCTAGTTGTGTCCGCTCACGGCGCCATGCAAGCCACGCCCCACCTCCAAACATTTTGACATTAGTCCCCATTTGAAGAGCACTTTAAATATAAAATTGTTCCAGGGGTTCTCCACAAAGAAACAGCCCATCAGACATCTGTAAAGAGCTCTAACATCTGTGAACAAGCTCGGTGCCTGGGACAGCTTCCAGCGAATGTCATTTGGAAGACAAAGCAAAACAATCTTAGCACCACGAAAACTAAAATACGCCGAGTGGGTGGGGCATCTGCAGCTAGCACTCAACGAGTATGGTTCTGACATTACACACATGTATTTTTCACACACAATCTAACTTTTTTTTACCAATTTCACTTCCAGCAAACACTCAACATCATCTTTCTGCAATTCAAACAAAACCAGCAGAGAAATAGCAGAAGCCTTGGCCCAAAGGGAGAGCCCAGCATTTATTTGTGTATGCATATGGCGCCGCACCGCAGGACCATTACGCATCTGAGAGCCCCGGTACTGCCAATAAATAGCGTTGCCTAAAAATCACTATCTTCAAATACTTCTGGAGACTGCATTTTTCCGATGAAACACCCAAATATAATGATTTAATAAGCAGCATGCTAAGGTCTGACAACATGCCTTGATAGCCTGACAGGCCTCTCCTGGGCTGGGATTAGCGTGGGGGCTTTAACACCCCGGACGCTTGTGACCTCTCGGGCTCTTTTTCCCATGCACCTGGCAGGAGAGAGATGAAAAATAAAATGGTGATAAAGTTAATTTATTACCATTTTAATTTTTATCAACCCATCCCGAACTGGGTGGGGCCTGCTGAGTGGCGACAGCAGCAGGGAGGAGTGGTGGACTGCCTGTGTACTTTCACTTTGGCCAGCTGTTTTGTGATGGCCAGCCAGACATGCACACTCTAACCCTCTGAACTCAGCTGTCTTAGACTGCTGGGTTGAGAGCAAGCACAGGCCTCCAGTACCCTTGAGAGCACTGAGGAAGGCTGCTCCCTCTAATCCTGGCGCTTCTCTCATGCTGGTTAACAGCATGAGAGAAGCTCCAGGATTGGTGGACTTGACTCGGGCCTCACTAGAACCTGGAGAAGAGAGAAGAAGAAGACTGGAGTGAGGAGTGAGGAGGACGTGTCGTGCAGCAAGTAAGAGCAAGTATTTTATTTATTTTTATCATAGGCGCCTTAGATTTAGCACGCATGCATGCATGCATCCATTTGCCCACCACACCACTCTCCATATTTGCCAGTCGCCACTGAATTACACACTGGCTGGGGCTTTTGAGGTATGGTGAAGAGTCAGTGATGGCATTGTAGTGTAGCTGCACTTCTATAGTGCTTCATGCAGGTGCCAAAGTGTATTAACAGACATGTAGCACACTACTGTGTCTGTCGATTTGGTTGGAAGACAAGGCCTGATTCACAAAGGGCCTCCCTTCTCATGGCAGAGGCCCTCAGTTATGGGGGAGTCTCTGCACTCGAAGCAGAATCTCTGCAATGACTGCAATGAGGGTGGAAGCTCTTTGTGAGTGTTTGTCTTGTATGCTATACGGCTAGTGTTTGTTTTGGTGTTGTGCGTGAGGCACTGGCGTAACGAAAAGTGAGGGGGCCTCCCTGCATGGTACTTAGGGGGGCCCCCTCTGGGCTCAATCAGGAGCTCTCCCTGCCAGAGTTCAGTGCCGAGGGGGCCCCACGAAGCTAGGGCCCCCCCCCGCACTACGTGGGCTGCGGGGGCCTGTGTTACGCCCCTGAGGACGAGAGTTGGGCCCTTATAGTGATTTGCTTCTGCCATTAGACATAAGACTGGAGCGATAGGGGGTGAAGAACAGGACACTTAAGCATTAAAGCCAGTGAGTGTATGGGGGAAGGGTGCATAAGTGTATTGTGGCCTATGTTGGAAATGTTGCATGTCGTGCATGATGGCCAAGAAAGCTCTACAAAAGGGGGTGGTGATGGACGGAGCATATCAATCAAACACTCACACCCAGTCAAAAGATCTGGGTTTAATCCATCACCGTTCTTTAGCCCACTCTGCCACCCCAGTTCAGACATGGCTCTATGCAAATTAGTCTGACCCTGTGCCTCATGGGAACAGTCCAGCCCGAACTGCCAAGCCATGCCTTCCCTGGACCGGAAACAAGCTTCCGAGGACCGGTTTCTGGCATTCCAGCCGTCTTCAGCCCGGCTTGCTTGAATCCAGTGGCAAAGTGAGCAAGGGACTCACGTCTGAGCATACCCTGCCACACTTATGGCGGCCAAAAGCGGTACAAAAGGGGGTGGTGATGGACGGAGCATCTGAATCAATCAAACACTCACACCCAGTCAAAAGATCTGGGTTTAATCCATCACCGTTCTTTAGCACGTTTTAAGAAGTGTGCGGGAATAGACGTGGTTATGTAAAAATGCATCTCCCATTTACAATAACAGAGCGACAACACCCCTCACAGTAATAAGTCCCTCCATAAACCTCACAGAAACACCTCCATATATGGCACAGCAATACCCTTAATTATTTTTATATGCAACACGTTGTCTGTTATGTATGCTTTCCTCCCCCATCCTATTAGTCTGTCCCCCTCTGTTTCCATTATATTTACCTTGTACTTCAGGATGGACACAATTATCAACTTAAACACACGCAGATTTACTGTCCTACTCACCTCTCCACCTGCATCTTTTACTTCCCCCTTCCATCCTCTCAGCCGCTCACTACTCATCCTCCAGCTCTCCCTCTCGTTTCACTTTTTCGCTTGCACTTTCCGTCTTGCCGCTCTCTTCTGGCCTCTCTTCCTGCAGCTTTCCTTCCCCATCTCATCACACTAAGTCCCCTTCTGTTGTTCCTATCACAACCTACAATTCTTCCTTCTCCAATGGTTTGAAGGATCGTATGTTTCTCATCTTTCCTCCTGCAGATCTTTGGCACCACTCCTTCGACAGATCTTCCCTTCTCTGATCCTGCATTTATCTCCTCTTCCTTCCATCTCTTCCAACAGTTCTCCTTCACAGCCCCCTCTCCAGCTGCTGCTTGTCCTCCCATTGTAAAGCTTTCCCTTCCAAGACTCCTCCCTATTAGCTTCTCTTTACCCCATCACCTCTCATTTGACTTCTTTCACTTCCACCTCATCTCTGATCTTCCAACCTTCTGCCCCTCTCACTTTTCCACCTGCAATTCTCCACTCCCCATATCTTGTTGAAGCTCTTCCTGCTCCCTCTCAGCTCTCCTTATGCCCTTCCTTCCAGTGCTTAATTTGCCAAAAACATAAGCACCAGGGCTCTCGTCAGTAGGCCACTACAGCTTGTACCACATTTGCCCCTGCCATGCTGCCAATGATAGTAACAGCACAAGTACTAACATTCACACTCCTACAAGTGTGACAATTCAGACTATTTCAGGCCCCCAAAGCTATTACAATGGCTTGGGCGGCAGGTAATAATAATTTTTAATGTATATTGAGTTAATAATTAACTGTTGTTGTGGTCATCTCTAAATTAGCCAGGCAGCGCCAACCTGTGACAGCCTGTCCTGATTCCCGGTGCTGAAACCACCGGCTCAAATTAAGCACTGCTTCTCCCTCTCAGCATCAGGACCAGACTTGGAATGTTTATAGCAGCGCCACTTTGCTTCATGAACCTCTACTTACTTATAGAATGTATGTATGGGGATGTGAGTGGTCTCCCTATTTCCCCCCTCCCCCAGGTAGTAGATGTGAGCCATACTGCAGTTTACAAGACATGGGAACGAATTCAATTTTCCAACGCTCAGTCTGCCAGAGGACCAATTTTACATAAAAGCGAATCATGAAAGTCTCTAAGACAAAATATTGGATCCAATACAAAAGATTTAGCTAACAGAATATAAATGTATACTGCAGAAATAACAAATAGTGAAATGTGCAGGGGAAACGCATCCATTTAAAAAAAAAAACATGAAACAAGGGTCAGGAAAACACACTTCTCTACATGTCATAGGAAATTTATTTTAAAAAGATTAGGACACTAACAGTGGGTATACCTGTAATCGCGAGTAATACTACATTCTGCACAATGATGCACAAAAACATAAATGCACAAAAAAACTTCAACGCACGAACATCTATAGTAGCTTGCCATGACATCATGACTTAACAACTGAGAGAGGAGGGCTGGCCTAGCAAGAGTGGAGGTACACTGTGTAACTTCTTACCAAACTGTGAACACAGTGTTGATTCAGTCTGTGCACATAGGAACACCGCTAACACCATCCAAACAGCTCCAAAAACAGACGCTTACGTTTCAGCTGAGGGAGGGTAACATTTAACCGGGGTTGAAAATGTTATGTCCCCAAACTGAAACTCTTCACTACAGTCAGGGACCCTTCACTGTGAGCTGAAATTCCTCTTGCTAAGACTGAGGCAGAGACACGGTCACAGGCTGATGTCGACTTGTAAACCAAAACTTTTAACTGGAGTTTAAATCACACAACTGTTTTGAATGCGATTTACTAACAATCAGTTGGCACTTAGAAAAATATGGATCTCACTATGCGGCTGCGAGTAGACATCAAAGAAGGACTTCTATAAAAAGTATGAGACACCTGCGTCCACCTTAGACTGCATCTTTCCAGTATTTCATTTTCTCTCTCGCTAAAATGAACTAAGGTGCAGTGCAAAAATCAGCTATAGTGTTAAATCAAATACGCACTCGAGGGACACAGAGTGTCGCGATGAAATGTAAAACGTCCCATGCCTTTGCCAAGAGTGTAGAGACACTATATAAATTAACCATACCGAGCAGATAGTCACTCAGCAACGGAGACAGCGCTTTAGGCCTTGCAAGGGGTATGCAAAGAGCTGTAAAAAATAACAGTACATACAAATGTCGGAAATAGGGTGGCTGAGCCTATTTATCAGCTTGGCATCTCATTGGACACCAGCCAGAAAGTGGCATAGGGATAACGCAAGTGAGAGCTCATCTATATATGAGCCTTCATCCAGTGCTTAATTTGAGCAAGTGGTTTCTGGTGCTCGGCACCTGCACTTAATTGTCAACATGAGCGCTTATGACAGACTGCCACATGGTGGCATTGTTTGTCTAATATAGAGACGAGAACAACAACAGTAGGTTATAAATTCAATATAAATTGAAATGGCTTTTGTCTCCCTTCCAAGCCATTTTTACAGCTTTGGTGGCCTGGAATAGTTTGAATTGTCACACTTGCAGGGTTTCGTGGTGAGTAGTTGTTTTGGTTCTGTCATAGGGCGCGCTGACAGGCGCAATGGGCAGGTGCAAGCTGCAGTCACCTCCTAATGAGGGCCCCGGAACATATTTTTTCACAAACGAAGCACTGCCCTCATCTATACATATGGAGGCTAGGAGAGCGGTGATCCATATGCTGATCACCTCACGCTTGGACTACGCTAACACCCTCTATCTAGGAGTTGCGGAGGACCTGGTGAATCGCCTGCAGGTGGCCCAAAATGCGGCGGCTGGGTTTCGCTTGCATTTACCCAGGCGTTCTTCGATCTCGTCGTCGCTGAAAGCTGTCCACTGGCTGCCCGTTAGGAAACAGATCCTACTTAAAGCTTTGGTTTTGGTTCACAGGGCAGTGTATCTCTCTAGTCCTGTTTATCTGGCGAAAAGATTTGTCCAGTACCCTCCTTGCAGAGTACTGCGTTCTGCCTCTGCCAATCTTCTGTCGATCCCTTGCTTCAAGCGTGTCCAAAAGGGTGGTAATGATTTCTTTTTTCGTGCTGCAAAAGCTCCCGCGTAAATTGTGTCTGATTCCCCCTTGAGGCTACTTTCCATGGAAAACTTATAACTTGACTCTTCTCTGTGGGAGAGTAAGGTTTTGTTTTCAGGGCACGTAGTATGGGCTCCTTCCGTTAGCGCCAGGATACTCCTCGGAGTAGCTACATGCTATATAAATCCCCCTATTCATTCATTCTTTATAAAAGCATTTTTGAAACATATATGACACATGTGGAAATCCGCGCTTGGAGTTGACCTTTTTAAGCAAGGTATAATAGGAAAAATACAGATGTTTGATGTGAAAATGCAATTTTTTATGAAGTGTGTGGCAGCAAAGAAGCTACATTATGAAAGACAAACCACCAGCGATAGGCACAACAGAGATCTGTGGAAACCCAACCAAGCGCCAAATATAATTTTGGAATACTCCTGTTGTTTTACTACAGGGTGTTGTGGGAGCAATGTTTTTGGTGAGGTATAGGGTTAGTGTTAGGAATAGGGTAAGGACAGGTTTAAATAAACAATTATAATACGAGACCACTTCTGACAAATATGGACGATGTCCACAGACCACAACACAGACCAGCTATAGAACACGTGTTTTACAAACTTGACCATACCGAACAGTACAAAGTGATATGCCAGCCTTGAGAAAGCTCATAGCATGAAATGCCCCAGACAGTGACACACATATCGGGTCGAAACAAACTACGATGCTGTATAACAAAATGGAATACCTCAGTGAGGAGTAAAAACTATCATTGAAATTTGGACTTCAACTCCTGCTCATCTGTATTACAATCATATTACTTCACAATTAGGATATTTGTTCTGAGACTATTAGTGCTATCTGCTTCTTTCCAGGTTCTTCTGCATACTAAGGCCAAACCCAGCCTAAGCAGAAGTATACACTGCAACAATCACAAGAAGAAGTATACACTGCAACAATCACAAGCGGAAGTATACGCTGTAACAATCACAAGCGGAAGTATACGCTGTAACAATTACAAGCGGAAGTAATCACAAGCGGAAGTATACGCTGTAACAATCACAAGCGGAAGTATACGCTCTAACAATCACAAGCGGAAGTATACTCTGTAACAATCACAAGCGGAAGTATACGCTGTAACAGTCACAAGCGGAAGTATAAGCTGTAACAATCACAAGCAGAAGTATACGCTGCAACAGTCACAAGCGGAAGTATACACTGTAACAATCACAAGCAGAAGTATACACTGTAACAATCACAAGCAGAAGTATACGCTGCAACAGTCACAAGCAGAAGTATATCTGCAGCATTCACTCATCTAACAAAGTATGGGCAGATAAAGATGTGCAGTAATCTGCTTATACCCTTCTTTTAGACTGTCTAGAGAAAGCGCTTGATTTAGTGGATGGTATAATGATAGGTTATTGTAGTAGTTGGTATAAGGATGACATTTGTTTTGAAAACGAGTTATCAGTTACAGGAAAAAAAGATGGTTAGGTAAGGATTTGGAGGTGACAATGTTCTTTCCTGCTCATAAAACGGGAGAACTGAGGGTTAACTTTGAATTCCTAAAAAAAAACTAATGGTAAAAATAAGAGGGCCACAAACTTATTTCCTGTAAAATTGACCTCAACATGATTGTTATCACCCTAAAGCACCACAAGAAAACGCTCTGAGAAAAGTTTTTCCTGCAAACAAGTATGGCTCACTATAAAGCTAGAGGTCCTGGTGTTGAAATTGTTTACCACGCATTTACCGTAGCACTTTACGAAAGGGTGTGTAAGTGGCATGCAGATTGTTTACAGTATGACTGTTCTGATACCACTTCTGATTAGTTTAGTGAGTTGACTGCATAGAAAGGCAGAGAAGTGTGTTGGTGTGTGTGTTTGTCTGTCTGTCTTTCCTGGGAGCTAATGATGAGAGGCGTCCAGGTACTGAGAGGAGCTGCTGCCAGGTTCGTACATAACATAACATATGTATTTGTAAAGCACATGTTCACCCCGAACAGGGCATCTTGGCTCTGAATAACAGATGTTTATTGTTACCCAACTCAATGGTACTCATTTTATCGACCTCAGATGGATGATAGTCAGAGTGGACCCACCGGGATTTGAACCTGTGACCATGAGGTCGAACACAAGCCCCTGCAGTGGATGCATTAGTCCACAAGTCCATTAGTCCACTGAGTCAACAGACTCGACATCAAGTCAGACAAAGCCGGATACTCCTCTGGGCAGGACTCATCCATTCTAGAGTTTTCCTACATGAACTCGGGGATGGATAAGAGGATAAGCCTGTGATAAGGGAAAGAAAAGGACTTCAGCAATAAAAATGTCCAGGCTGGTCATGGAGGGAACAAGATCATCAATTCTCCCATGCCTTATAGTTGTAGGCATTTTTAAGGGGTCCCTGGTGGGGAATGTATCACTCCTCTGTTCTCACTGAAAATTCAGCATTATCACTGATTCACCACAGCCACAGGTGCCTCCAGTTCTCATGCATCCTGGGTCCTGTTACCGAATGAGCATGTGACTATAAAGTGGTAAAAACTTTCTTTCACCAGGGAATTTTGATAATCCCATTTTGGGATGAAGAATGGACGTTTTGTGAGCTGGTGAACGTATATGGTTAACCCAAGCTTAGGAAGACATAATGACGCACAACTGTTGTTGATGTTTTGTCAATTCCCCCACATGTTAGAAAAATGTACTAATAAAAGAGAGAATGATCAATTGTGATATGATTAAAAAGACTTGAATAAACACAAAAAATTCCAAACTCTGGAATGCAGCATTTACTGAGGTACTTGACTGGAACTAGTACAGCCTCTCGTATTCTTTCAGGCAGATGAAATTTCATCTACTGTTAGAATGATAACATAATCACCCATAATAACACATGCTGAAAGTTCATCTGTCTGGAACTCAATTTGAATAAAAGACTGCTAATTCACCTACGAATCTACTCTGGAATTTTCTTGTGTGGAACCTTAACACCGTGCGTTAGTACTCCTTTCTCACATAAGAAACTATTGGTAGTTACTACTAATGGGTTGATGTCAACAGCACGGAGCCGTGTCTCCAAAATATAGCGACTAACCATGATGCTAAATTGCTGGGCTCTGGAAGACTCTGTCATACTTTACCTTAAGGTTGCTTTTTTCCCCAACACATTTTTACGTTTGCTGACATAGAAGAGGTCCTCATTTTTTATGGGTTTTGGACATTAAGTCATCATTAGGTCTCGCGACCTATCGATGCACGCATGCGCATCGAGCGGAGCGAGAATTCAAGCGGCGAAAACATCATGAAACCACCAGCTTTTTGCTGGCGTTTTCATGGCGTTTTCATGCAGTTCATGTGAACCACGTGTTCAAACATGAACGCGCATCAGCCTCCCTCCATTTGCCGCAGAGCACATCAAAGGGCTTCGCCCAGCGTGCGCTCTGCGGCTTCTCGGCTTCTCCTCCCCTAATTAGTCATTTTCGCCGCTCCCCTGCCCGCCGTGTCGCATTTCTCCTCCCCCCTCCCCTTCTCTGCCTTCTGCCTTCCTTTCCCGGCGCACGCATTTTTTTTTTTTTTTACAAGCCAAGCCGGCGGTAAACTGAGGTTTTTGTTTTGCCGAGTTTTATATAGCGCGAACTAGACCCGAACGGAATCAGGTATCAGAGCGCTTTACATATTTTCCTTCTTTGCTTTCCTTTCTTTAGAGTCCCCTCCTTGCAGCTCTGGAGCAGTTTAGGGTTAAACATCATCCAAGCAAGCAGTGTGACGTAGCATCATGTTCCCTCTTTCCCTCACTCCAATTCCCTAAAATATTCCCCCCCCATGCCCTGTCATTCCCTCTTCAATTGTGTTGCAGCGCTTTAAACGTCTTAAACGCAATAAGCACTATACAAGCCAATACATTACATAAAGTGACATCCTCCCCTCGCCACTTCTGTGTACCTTTCCCCTTCAGATGCAGCGCTTTGACCCTATCTGCATGTGGCATAAGCACTATCTATGCAAACTGCTGACATATTACATCGGGTTTTCCTGTTCCCTCTCTCTAATTCCTTTTCTTCTTCCACTTGTTTCTCCTCACCTTTACTGCTTCCTTAAAGTACTAAGTTGCACTATAAATGTAGGGCAACTTTACTGTCGTATAATAAGCAGCCAACGTGACATAACTTCCAGGTTCCTTTCTTCTCTCTCTCCGGCTCCCTCCTGTGTCCACTCCTTCCCTTGCTTGCCCCCGCTCTGCGCATGCGCCAGCTGTTTGCAAGCGTTTATTAACAAAAGGAAAACATAGTCTGGGAATCACAGAGGCGGGTAACAGGGGTCCTCAAGCATTGGCACTGCCAATAGGTCTCGCTTGTGGGACCTTATAAGTATTTAGTTTTGCAGCACAATATCCGATTATGCAACAAGGATATTGTGCTGCAAAACTAAATACTTATAAGGCCCCACAAATGCGAGACCTATTGGCAATGCCAATGCTTGTTTTTAGAAGTCGTTGCCTATTGCTGTGGAAGCAGCTCTATCCAGTCAGGCAGCCTTCTGCACAGAATCCATAACAGTCTTGTTTGGCCTTCGTTCTCACACAATTAGAGTTGCCTTGAACAAAGCTGAAATTGTTGAGGGACATTCTCAAGCACTCTTGGTTTCTGCACGTGTGCTGTTGCATATAGCTTGGAAACATCAGGAAAGGTCACATCATATGGCTTATGTCTTTGATCTGGCATCCAGTCTTCAATCTTCTTCCAGATCCCTGGGGATCTCCCTAGAGATAGTGATCTTGGAATTAAGCACAATACCTTCCCTTTTGAAAAACTGTGGAGTTTCAGGAGTAAGTGAACAGCTGCCCCACTTTTAAAGAAAGTTGCAGGTGACTCTGGACGTCTGAGTCAGTACTCCTGGGAACAGGAACAACCTGTCCGGCATATTATCTTTACTGGAAGTGTTGTAAGTGTTACGTGGCTTGAAGGTGTTTCAAATAAGAGAGTTTTTACTCCCAGAATGTTTGTTGGACTACAGAAAGCTAGGCCTGTATCACTTAAATAACTTCACTGGAATGCCGTTGCAATGCAAAACTTTACTCCGACTTTCTGTTGGGGGGGCGCTGGAAGTTGGAAGAGTTTAATTTACTATTCCAACTCCAGTGTGTGCAACAGTAGGAAAGGTGTTGGAGTTAAATCCAACACCTTCTACCCACTGCTACATACCTTTTGCGTTGCAACGGCATGCAGGGTAATGGCAAGCGTTGTACCGTTTGCGGTGTAACTGCTAGTTCCCCTTCGCCGTGGTCTATTCAGGGTTGTACTCAATGGGCAGACAGGCGGCTGAAAGCACCCTAAAAATGCTATTTACCAGTTACATATTGCACCAGTCAGGTACTGATAGTGAGTCTAGTTATTATTTTTGTTTGGTCCTCCTTACAAGATCTTTTTTTTTTTAGGGCAAATACTTTCTCTTGCAGCACAGTTTATCGAATACATTGAACAAAACACCATGGGGCATATTAGCAAGGGCTTTCTCGCTGCTTTAGCAGCACTTTTTGCCGCTAAAGTGGCGATTTTTTTTTAACGCCCTATCAGCAAGCTGTCGCTAACAGGCGTTAGCGACAGCTTTCTGGCGATAGTGGGCGGTTTTCCTATCGCCTTGCATGCCAGCGATGATTATCGCTAATGACATTCAAGGTGGGTGTTCCCAACTAGAAGCAACTGAAAACAGTCGCTAACACTACTTCCCCCTATTATCAACGCAGGCGAAGCAATAAAAAAGGTCATGCTAAGAGCGATTATCGCTAGTATTTAACACCTGCTGACAACCTGACTTACCTGTATTCCTCAATTGGAGGTGGCGTTAATGCGTGAATATCGCTGGACTTCCAGCGATATCCAGGCATTTTGCCGCTATAGCTGGATATTTTATTACAGTGGCGATAAACGTTGCTAATAGCATGGTTTCTCCGCTAAAATATCCGGCGATAGGCAGCGATAAAAATAAACGTGATAAGCACGTTTTGCGATAAATATCACAACTTCTTGCTAATATGCCCCCATACTTTTTATAGCCAGTTTTAAAAAATGCTTCAGGAAATATTTCATTATTTGTTTTCAAAATGAGATCCAATATTTTCTTTTACCGCACAATTTGCCAAATATTTTGAACAAAGCACATTACGTTTTAGAGTCCGTTCTAAAGAGTGTTTTAGTAAATATTTCATTTTTTTTCAGGTCAAGCGGCAAAACCAAGAACAGCGCACAGCACAGCTAAAATACTGTGTAACCCAATCTTCTTAATCTTAAAAACTACCAAATGGCCCTTCACATATGGAACTCGTGAACTGGGACAACTTAAGGAAGGTACTGGGTGCAATTGAGACCACAGAAGAAAACTTTCTATCTCAGAGCAACTGCATTGTAAAACGTTCAAATCAAAATACACTGGTCAAAAAAGATGAGGGTGCCACAATGGGAATTGTGGCGACTGTACAAAATTATACAAATACTCGTAAGCTATCACAATCTCAGTCAATCAGTCAGTCTCTAGGACATTAATTAAAACAAGCATTGGTAAAACCAACCACCCTATGCCAACACATGGAAACACAGGCCTTTACAAATGCTGTTTATATGTGCTTCAAGCACAAATACAATTTATTACTTTAAAGTCTGTTCTATTGGTTTTGCACGAATAAGAGTAAAAAGTAGCAAACAAGATTGTTTGGTGGATATGAAGTATATAGGAGATAGAGAACTGAATGTGACAAACAGTCTGATGAGTGAGTGTTCTTTACAGATATTAAATAGTCCTTCCTGCCTCCCAATGGAAGCACTTCCTGCACCATGAAATGATAAACCAAATATCCAATAGTACAAACTAAGACAGTAATGCTCCTCTGGGTGGATCCAAAGACCACTCTATTTTAAATATATATAAAAAACTAAATAATGTGTCTGGCAGACGCTACGCAGTCAAGCCTAACCTAATAAAAAAGGATTTCTGCATCCCAGTCCAAACAGAGGTGCCCTCTCTGTAGTCCAAAACTTAGATTAAAGGTTTTAGAGAAATGAAAGCACAAGGCAGGCGAATTTCTAACATCATCCTTAAGATTATTTCACTTAGGGAAGCATTCAATTCCTTATCACTGGAGGATTCATTAGCTCACCGGAAGAGGGTAAAGTAAGTCGTACAGTAGCCTCATTCATGAATCACAGGAGTGCTCATGTATTTTTTTAATGGCCCTTGTTAATTGACCACTCTCCTGCGGGAACTAACCCCTGTGCAGCTGGTGGTTGGCGGAGTGGTAGTGATGTGTCCAGTTCTTGGTCACCACACTGACAGTGTTGTCAGCAAGACCTGGCTTGTCCCTTTTGGTCCCATTGTGAATTTTCCGCAGCCTGAATAGGTTTCTTTCAAGGCAAGCCTATCTTCAGGTGCACCTGTTAGAAGCGAAGAGTACTACAGATCCAAAACGTATGCACTCCCAAAGGCAGACTTTGAGACTAGAAAGTGGACGATAACATATTAGGCAACATTTAGCATAAAGTGGGAAAGTAGTCTATTGAATTTCCAGGAAAAGTATAAATTAAAATTTTGTCACTTAAAAATAACATGTCAGCCTTCAAATGCAAAGTTCCCACACTTGAATAATGAGTGTTTGAATAAAGTTTTGTTTGGGGAGTTTATCTGGACTGGTGCCATGCTGCATCAAAGTGTCTAAACATATTAACTAGTGCAGTGAGACCTGCAGTATTCAGATTTCTTCTGGCTTTCTTGCACTGGCTAATGTTTGCTGGCAGCAACTTCTTACAAATACACTCCAACAGCTTCACAGCATATGCTTCTTCTGAGATTATGGGCCCACTACGGGCACACCCTCCCAGACATTAGAAATCCCACTGTATAAGGTGTCTGTAGAACGTGGCACTTAAATAGCGTGTTTTACTATCCTGTTGTAAAACTGGAACATAGTCTCACACACTGTGTCAGATATCATCTTTTCCCATGCATGCCTAACAGGAATATCGCACAACACAAAATAAATGTGGGTACTGGAAAGTTTTCATAAACTAAAGCAAATCCTCCCTTTTGGGATTTAGTGTGTAGCTCGGGAGCTGATGTTAACTTTTTCCCTGATCTGCAGTCAGATATGGGAACAAATTCTCTGCGGCGGCTAAGTGTTCAGTCCCCCAGGGCTGAGAACATTAAGAGACATGAAAATAGCTTGGCCTGTAACCACATGAGCTCAAACAAGTAAAACAAGCTCATTGGCCATTAAGGTAAGCAGTTGTGCATAGTTTATTTTTTACATCTGCAAAGTTTTGCAAAGTTATACATTTTCTACATTCACAAACTTTGCGTAGCATACTGGGTTAAGTAAAGTTGCCTTTGCCCTTACAAAATTGTTAGACTATTTTATCCACATGGTTACCTTTTGTGGGGTATTTCTGTACAGAAACAAGGGAAGTTCTTAGCTTATAAAAGAATAAGTGTCAAGGCCCAAAGTATTAGTCAGAAGCCCGCGGACGGTGCTATCGACGGTTGGGGCACCGAATACCAAGGCTGCGTTGCCTTGATTTCAACCTCTTGCCTCTTTAACCCACCATCACACACTCCCTACCTCTTTATCTCTCTTGCAGGTTCCTTTTCATCTTATCTTTCTCCCTTTGTCAATGTTTTTCTGTATTTCATTCCTTTTCTTTTTTATGGTTTTCTCTCTTCAGTGCTATGGATCAAGTCTGTTGAGGGAATATAAGCACAATATCTCCAAAAGACAATGCCCATGGGCCCCACCTGCTAGCTCAAACTAAAGAGTGCACAGGGGAAAACGCAACGAAGAATCTTTCGCCATTACATAAATGTTGCAAAATCATTGATTTCCCACAAATATGAGGAAAGTATAAATTTCTGCAAATTCTTGAAAATGCAAAGTTTCTAAAGAACTTCGAAAAGACTGAGGAAAAAAACTGTGAATTTTGCACATCCCTAATGATGTCACTATTTTTATTCAGTTTAAGGTGATCAAGTTGCCTCTGAGATAAGCAGTTAAACACCTAAATGGAGACGCTGGTCTGGCAGTTTCATACCTGTCCAGTTTTTATATAGATCTACGTTGTACCGATTAACCTGTTGTTTAATACTCATGATCGCTCGGCAGATGATGGCAATAAGAAATGTTAATATCCGTGAATACAGTGCCATTACACAATATATTATATTTAGGTCCACACGCCAATACCAATAAATGCAATGCTGATGCACTCCATAAATGTCGTTGCATAACAATGTTGATACAAGTAGAAACAATGTGAATTTATGCCATAATCTATGCACGTATAACAAAGTTGATACCAGTAGAAACAATGTCAATCTATGCAAAAATGTATGCGTGCATAACATTGTGAATATCGGTGAAAACAATATCGATGTACCCTATGACAAATGTATGCACAATACTGAGGATGTCGGTAAAAATTATATCAAGGACCGTCATGTTAATTGTACACGTTAACGAAATCATCTCATTGCTGTCACATTCACCCATGGTGACCTCCTCCTCAACCCTGAGTCAGAGATATGGTAAGACACGCCCAGCGATTGACAGGTCACAGATGATGTTACACTTAGCCCAAAAACAATCGCACACCCAGGTAAAACCCTGATCGATCTCACAGCTAGGAAGTTACACCACAAACAAGTCCACGGAAATTGGCCCCAATAAAACATGTTTGGCCAAAAGAGCACATTCCCAAAATACCACAAAGATAGATACCACAAACAGTTAGGAACACTCAGCCAATCAGGACACAGCATACACACCACACGTAGTGATCATGCGCCCCCCTCGCCGGACATCTGGACACATAAACACTGGCCCATACTAGCTCTCCCCGAGGACGAGAGCCACCTGTGTCCCCCTATTAAATGGTTCTTGTTAATTACTACTGGGCCAAGAATGTCAGAACGATTTATTGTACCTCACTAACGGTATAAATGGTCGGACCAAACTTCTGTACAACAAGAAAATTTCTTTAGGTGCTACTCGGCTAATACTCTCCTGCCTGCTGCATTTAATTAAATCAACGTGTTCCTGTTTTTGCCAAACGCCTCTTGTCTTTTCATTTTTTTAAGGTACATTCATATCCGAGCAACAGAAACATGGGGTAAAGTGATTTCCCCAATAACACAACCTGGTGAAGAATTGTGTCCAGATTCTTTAGTCAATAACTTCAGCACTAAGGTAACCACATCTCCCGCACCAAACTTATTAAACCTTTTGGGGTGCTTACAGCTCAATGAATCATCTAAGCATGTTCATAACAGCTTACATTGTGTCAGCCACCAACTCCCCAGTTACTGTTAATCCAGAAGCAACAAATGCTTAAATCAGGGCGTGTCTTCACATTTGAAAGACTGGCGCATCACCTTCTCTACCTGTCTCGCAGGGAAAGAGTAATAATTCAAACAAGGGTTTCTATTTTACATTTCTTTCGCTGCTAGTATCGAAAAGGCCCATTGACACCTAGTTTTAAACTTTTGTTTGGTTCTAAAAAGAAATGGAATGCTAATATTCACACGACCACACACAAACTCACTCTGTGAGTTAGAAGAAATTCCTCTATCTGTTTCTATACATGAACAACACCACAATTGAATAAAACCCCTTCTTTGTACTCCTCAAACTTTCGTTGAATAAATCAGACGCAATAGCAGAAATGTGTGCTGTCCAAGATTACAAACTGTCCCGAAACTAAGATAAGAAGCCATCTTGTTTTACATAACTAATGCTGAAACCTGGCAAGACAAATATTGATACAATCTTCTGGTGGGATGGTAGATTTTCATAAAGGAGTTTGCCAGTTAGTATAATTCTCATGCCAAGGGCAAGAAGGATTTCATTACAGACTGCACAATTGATGACGAGCATATGAACAACATGTTGAAGTTTGCTTTTATGTGCTGAATCTCAGCTCATAAAAACGTTCTCCTGGTTGCATCGCCTACCAAAAATAATTAAAAAGATACCAAACTTTTTATTCGCTAGGCTCCTCTATATCTCCACCATATTGAGCCTACCCCACAGCCCCACCAATCTGCCTTTGCCCTACTGGTTAAACTTCTTGAAACTACCCATCGGGCTTTCAACATCCACATTGGACACTATCCAAGTCTACTGGTTACCTAACGTCTACCTATGCGCTAGCTCGCCATCTCCCAGGCTGTCTAGTGAAAGGCCAACCCTCCTGTATCTTCTCTTGCTAAAATAACCAGAACTAACAAATGAAATGTTGAACACCTCTGTAGCCAGCATTCGCAGTTGACCCATCACACCAGCAGCAACACAACGTTATATGGTCGTTAGCTATGATCCAGCTCATTACATCACTGCAAACCTTTGGAATCTTTCTTGCTTGAACATGCGCAAAAGGCATCTCCCAGCAAACCAGTGTGGGAGGATGGTCTTCATGTTCATTCCAAGAATAGAAGAATGAACGCCCCCTTGCGGTTCCCAACATTAACTTGACTTTTGCAGCCAACTGGACCAGTCTACCCTTGCCATATCCCGGACACCCACATGAGAAAGATGAAACAGCTTTCTCTCTGCTTGGGTACCCTTGGATGAGTTATCAGTTGATAACAGACATAAGGCCAAAGTGAGGCAGGTTCAAACTCACACACAGACTAAATGTTTCAAACATCTATCCTATCCTCCCACTTACCCTACATTCTCCACCCTCCTAGGCCCACAGTTCCTCCACTGCCTTAAAGTGTATTGTTCCTCGCCACAAAGGCCAATTGACTTTCAACCTTTCTTACCGTTTGGCAGAGCAATCACGCTTCATAGTCCTCTCCGCCGGTCCTTTTATATGTTTGACCTACCAGTCCTCCTTTGCTTTACTACCGATCCTCCTACTCCCATTAGGATCTACCTGATCACCAGAGCCTACCGCCTCGCCGGCCTATCAGCCTAACCTGCCCACTTTGGAATAAGATCTAAACATTTTGATCGGCCTAAATGAAACAAGCAAAACCAACAATTCAAACATCTTCCTAGGTGTCATTTTTACACCGAGGAAGAAACAATGGAGGCCTGTTGCCAATGCCAAATAAAAGCTCCAAAAAAAAGCACAAATCTACTGTCAATGCTGTACAGCATTAGTGAAAGCACAAAACGAGAATGGCTCGCCCCAGTGTCATGACGTGAACATACATATGTCATCATGCATGCGCACATATGTGCCTAAACCCTGTAGTGTGCATTGTTGATTACTTTATAGCCAGCTCCAGAGTGATGGCAGATACGCACAATAATGACAGGGTAGGACCCTCTGTATCTTGACAACCTGAGTTTAGCACATTCATTCATTAAAAAAAAAACGGTTCTAAAGTTCTTGCATGAGAACTTTAGACCCCCAATGATATATACCCACATGAGTCACCATGCATGTGTAATTGTGAATTAGGGGGATGCCATGGCCTTTTATTTCTTTAATTTATTGTTCCACCTAGCTAAAAGCAGAAAATTAAAAATATATATATTGAAAGTGTGCAAAAAAGCTACTCTGAAAAACAAGCAGTTTAGTAGCGAAGTGCAGCTGCTGCGTCCTCTGAAAAAAATTAAAACCAAACTCAATTTAAAATCAACTGAATGGGGAGGGTTAGGAAGCAATGAAAGAAAAAGTGGGCTGAAGAAGCAAGTCAATAACCCGAGTGGAGGTAAACAACAAGGGGAAGGGAAGCAACGGAAGAGGTTTAAAAATAACAGGAAAAAAAAGCTGAGCAGGCAGAGGCGGGAAAAACCAAATGTGCTGGGGATTTGAGGAAGCCACACAGCAACATGGAAAGTGTGTTAGTAGGAATGTGAGGGGAAAGAAGCCCACAAAAAAGAGAGCGAGAAACACATGCACTCCCGTGGTGTGCTGATAGAAAAAGAAAAAAGTAGTTACCATAATATAAGCAGTGAAAGGATATAACTCATCCAATCAAACGGATGGTAAAGAAGCTATGCTCTAGGGACAAACAGGAGAAAGCCATCAAATAAGAAGCAAGCAAATGTGACTGACAAGAAAGGCAACCAATAATAATCAATGGGCTAACCCAAAGCCCACTCTAACTATTGCCATTGTACACAAAACTTTCATTGACAACGTACAGCTAAAGCTACTTGTAGGCTCTACCAAGAGTTTTCCAGCCCTGGCCATAACCTATCCCTTTCTTAACCTTCAGAACACTTCTTTCAGTTTCAGAAGATTAAATGTGTTCCCTGGACTAATAATGAACTCTTATTTGATCTCAGCATTTCACCTAAAATCCTATCCTTTCCCAAAAGGGCTACTCTCCCTATTGTAAAATCTATCTATTTTGTTCTTGACTTCTGGCTAACCCCCCCCCCCCCCCCCCTTATTCATTGCCACTACCAGTGTTGAACCAAGGAGGCGTAGCAGTCTTGCATGCCCTGGGGTAAAACACAGCATGGTCTGCCATTTGCCCCCAGGCAGCCGAGCAGTTTGCTAGGGTCGGTTGAGGTTCCCAGTCCAGCCCTGTTTGCCCCCCACATTTTAATAAAATGTGTCCAATGGAACTTATAAACAATCTTACCATTATACAAGCACTAGAAAAAGACTCATTTAGTAGCAGATGCCATTCGTGGAGGTCGAAGATGGCTGTGTCTCATGGCTTCATAGACTCCAAGGTAACATAACATTATGTCCCCTAATGTACAGACAACCCTGAGCAGCTATGAATATATGTACAGTAAATGTTTACTATATATATGGATCGATAGACTGAGGCATGACATTTCAATATATTTTATCATAGTCTAAATATATTTTTTAAATCCTAATATACAAAATACAATGATTACTTTACAATGTAATATCAATTGAAAACACAGTGCCTGCCTTTTAGGCCAGTGAACTGACCGACTAACGGACACATGAGATGGAATTAAGGGCCATATGTATCAAGCCCTTTTCTGTTAGCAAATGCGCCGATTCTCAGAATCGGGCCGTTTGTGAACGGGAAAAGGCCTTTTGGGATGTATCATCCCAAAAGGGCATCGCAAATTAGAGAATCGCAAAATTTGCGATTCTCTATTTTGCGATTGCATTTAAGGAATCGCAATTTCGCAAATTGCGATTCCTTAAATGCAATGTATGAAGCACAGAAAAAGTGCAATTTGGCCTTAAGAAATCGCAAATTACCACTAACTTCAAGTTGGTGGTAATTTGCGATTTCTTTGAAAAATGCACTTTTTTGCATGTTTCAAAGTGCCATGTGGCACACATGTATTCATAGTTGCTCAGGGTTGTCTATACATTAGTGTTTTCCCTACCCTGAGAGCTGTTGTTTACAGGCAGTCCCTGTTTTCACATTCCATACATAGTGTCCCCACCACCCCCTCCCAGGGCCCCCGCTCGCTCAGTTCTTTCTTGTCAGCGTGACATCGCATCGCTCCTCAACATTGCTTTGCCCCATTATGCCTCTGTTAAACATTGGACAACTGCGTGAGAAAGGATTGAGAACTGGGTCACCCATAATCCTTTGCCATCAGAATAATCTCGGAAGTGCCTCCATGCACTTTCTGTAAAGCCCTGAGAGGCCGAGGCCTCCAGCCCCTGCCCGGGACTATTGTGCAATTTGTCATGTTATAACGAGCTGCCTGCCTCGGGGCTGCTGAGGAGAGGCAACGCCCGGGGAGGGGTCAGAGGTCAAAGGGCCTCAGGCTGGAGCAGAGGAAGGGCTGGGAATGCAGGCTCTGTCAGGGAAAAGCGAAACCGGGAGCTAAAGGGTTCAAAATGGAAATGTACATTAATCTGAGCCAGTTAAGAATATTCGACTTTCTAAACGCCCATTTGTGGCAACAAACTTACATCGTGTCATTTACATTTATACGTCAGAAATACGCCCCTTGGGCAACTAGCGGCCCCAATGTATTACTCATTCACCACGTCGCTAGCTTCGTACACTTCAAAAGCCTCGCGCAATGCCCCTCACAAACACATCAACCACTTCAATGGAGCCCCTCCCAAATCAGACGTCACTGGTGATGTACACTTCTTGTTCATTTCAACTCACATGGAGCACGCACTTCTATAGAGACTCACTCATTCCCCCATCAGTGGCCGCATACACTTATATAGAGACGCACTCAGTCACCCATTAGTGTCCGTATACACTTCAACGAGGCCTGCTCATTCCCCCTTCAGTGGCCGTACACACTTCTATGGAGGCCCACTCAGTCACCCATCAGTGGCCGCATACACTTTAGTGAGACTCACTCATTCCTCCATCAGTGGTCGTATTCACTTCAATAAGACCCACTCATTCCCCCATCACTGGCCGTACACACTTCTATGGAGATGCACTCATTCCCCCATCACTGACAGTATACACTTCAATGAGACCCACTCACCCCCCAATCAGTGGCCGTGCACACTTCTATAGTGGCTCGCTTATTCCCCCATCAGTGGCCGTACACCCTTCTATGGAGGCCCACTCATTCCCCCATCAGTGGCCATACAAACTTCTGTGAAGGCCCGCTCATTCCCCCATCAGTGACCGTAAACACTTCAATGAGACCCACTCATTGCCCCCATCAGTGACCGTACACACTTCTATAGAGGCCCGCTCATTCCCCCATCACTGGCCGTACACACTTCTATGGAGATGCACTCATTCCCCCATCACTGACAGTATACACTTCAATGAGACCCACTCACTCCCCAATCAGTGGCCGTACACACTTCTATAGTGGCTCGCTTATTCCCCCATCAGTGGCCGTACACCCTTCTATGGAGGCCCACTCATTTCCCCATCAGTGGCCGTGCACACTTCTGTGGAGGCCCACTCATTCCCCCATCAGTGGCCATACAAACTTCTGTGAAGGCCCGCTCAATCCCCCATCAGTGACCGTATACACTTCAATGAGACCCACTCATTCCCCCCATCAGTGACCGTACACACTTCTATAGAGGCCCGCTCATTCCCCCATCAGTGACCGTATACACTTCTATGGAGACCCACTCATTCCCCCAGCAGTGACAGTATACAATTAAATGAGACCTACTCATTCCCCCATCAGTGACTGTATACACTTCAATGGAGGCCCACTCATTCCCCCATCAGTGACCGTATACACTTCTATGGAGGCCCACTCAGTCACCCATCAGTGACCGTATACACTTCAATGATACCCACTCATTCCCCCATCAGTGACCGTATACATTTCTATGGAGACCCACTCATTCCCCCATCAGTGACCGTATACAATTCAATGAGACCCACTCATTCCCCCCATCAGTGACCGTATAAACTTCAAGGATACCCACTCATTCCCCTATCAGTGACCGTATACACTTCTATGGAGACCCACTCATTCCCCCATCAGTGACCATATACACTTCAATGATACTCACTCATTCCCCCATCAGTGACCGTAAACACTTCAATGGAGGCCCACTCATTGCCCCCATCAGTGACCGTACACACTTCTATAGAGGCCCGCTCATTCCCCCATCACTGGCCGTACACACTTCTATGGAGATGCACTCATTCCCCCATCACTGACAGTATACACTTCAATGAGACCCACTCACTCCCCAATCAGTGGCCGTACACACTTCTATAGTGGCTCGCTTATTCCCCCATCAGTGGCCGTACACCCTTCTATGGAGGCCCACTCATTTCCCCATCAGTGACCGTATACACTTCAATGATACCCACTTATTCCCCCATCAGTGACCGTATACACTTCGATGAAGACCCACTCATTCCCCCATCAATGACCGTATACACTTCAATGATACTCACTCATTCCCCCATCAGTGGCCGTATACAATTCAATGAGACCACTCATTCCCCTCATCAGTGACCGTATACACTTCAATGATACCCACTCATTCCCCCATCAGTGACCGTATACACTTCAATGGAGGCCCACTCATTCCCCCATCAGTGACTGTATACACTTCTATGGAGGCCCACTCAGTCACCCATCAGTGGCCGTATACACTTCTATGCAGGCCCACTCATTCCCCCTTCAGTGGCCGTATACATTTCTATGGAGGCCCACTCATTCCCCCATCAGTGACCGTATACACTTCTACGGAGGCCCACTCATTCCCCCATCAGTGACCGTATAAACTTCAATGAGACCCACTCATTCCCCCATCAGTGACCGTATACACTTCAATGGGGGCCCACTGATTCCCCTATCAGTGGCCGTAAACACATCTATGGAACTCCACGTATCCCCCCCACAGGTCACATTCAATTCAATAGAACCCAACTAATTCCACTGGCTCTATACACTTCAAGGAAGACCCCCCATCACTAGTGTATACGCCTCTCTGGAACCCTACTCATTATCTTACAGCGCGCCGAGCGCGCCACAGAGTTCATTAACAACAGGGCCCGAGCCTATCAGATTTGCCAGTTCGAAGAGCACGTGTATAGAACGCTCTGAATATGTGTTGATCCTTCTTACCAGTATCTGGCAGGATGGCTCAGTGAGTTACACACTTTCTGCACTAATCTATAAATCATGAGTTTAAATTCACAAGCTATCTTAGCTTTTCATCCCTCCTAGATCCGTAAATTAAGAGCCCAGAAACTGGATAATAGTAACACCTGTTCTTTCAATTACATAGAATAAACAGAATTGCAGCATGAAGTGCTATAAAAACACAAACAAGTAGTCCATCCAGCTCTAACAGTCACTAGGGCCACACTCCTGCATTTGCTGCAGATCTCACACTTTGGAATAGTCTTCGCCCTGGCCAGTGTCAACTGCCCCACAGTTAGTGAAGTCTTACACATAGGGACTGATTCTGATGCGGGTTGGAAATGCTTCCCGACTGAATTGGGTTGGAAATAGTTTCCAACACACTCGGATCGGGACAGTCCGACCAACGGAGTACAATGCATCCGGAAGCTTCCTGATACGATTTGGTTGGACTCCCATTGACTTCAATGGGATCATATGTTCCTAACCACATCATAATTGGGCCCTGGGTCGTTCCCGATCCGATTTGGAAGGAGCAAATGCCATTAGGAGGCCTTCCTAAGCGCATCAGAATCAGGCCCTAGGTGAGAAAGCTTTCCAACCCGCATCAGAATCAGGCCCTTTGAAGACATAATTTATATGACAAAATCTCTCATTCTAGTCGAGCACCTTCACAAATCTGCAAAATCAGCGTTCTTTCTAGTCCAACGCCGGTTTTCAAAGACTGCTTTGAAAGACAGTGCTGTGTGAGTTTTCCGGCAGGGCAGGGCGACACCATTTCCATCATGGGGGACAAGATTGTTGCTTGTTGGAACCATGAAACCAGAGTAAGATCAGCCTCATAAACGTGGAGCCGTAGAGTAAAGCTGAAGACAAGTGACCTTTCCCACATTGTACCCCTTAGACATCAGTGCTCAATGAGTTGCTTCCATACCATTCGATCTTAGCACAACTGTACTTATAACAACCTTTGCGAAATCGTCTTACCCACTAGATCTAGGCCAGTAAAACATTTCTAAAGCAAGTAAAATATTAACTGCATCTAATAGACTTCGACTGAAAAGGCCAATACATTTTACCAATGGGTTAGTACAAAATATGAGGCAGTCTGCAAGGATGGGTTAATGCTATCATCGATACCAAGTAAGCTCTGCATTTCAAAACCATCAATTACCCTTAAGTGTAGCAGAATACGGTATACAACGGTAACCACGCATTTTTTACAACGCGGTACCGTTACCACGCTACTTTTACCACGCAAGTCGTTACCACGACTTGCGCTGGGGGGCGCTCCAGGATAGTAAATAGATTAATTTACTATCCAACTCCTTTCCCTAGAGTCCACGGGGACTGGAGATGGAATAGTAAATTAAAAAATTTACTATCCAGCGCCCCTCCACGCAAGTCGTTGTAACGACTTGCGTGGTAAAAGTAGCGTTGTAACGGTACGCGTTGTAAAAGTACGCGTGGTACCGTCATATATCCGCAGAATACACTTCATAGTACAGCAAACTAGAACATGACAACCTTCACTGCACTAGGACCCACTGCAAAACAGGGTATACTTCAAGCTTCTGATCCTGCTGCAGAAAGGCCCAAAACATCTATCTGGTCAGTTTACAGGAAGTCACCACGCCACTGAAGACCTCAGTACACTGCCCTCCTCGGCCACTAAGAGCAGATGCCACTGTAGGAGCACCGGTCACACCGGCAACGCTCATCTGCGACCATGGACAACCCCCCAATACATCTGCAAGAAGGCACAAGCACCATTTTTATGTTGAAGCCTACCTGACAGTGCAGTTGTCTGGTTTGCTAACATCTTGGGGATATTCAGAAAGCCTCCCTGGGAATGCGTTACCCCCGTTGCTTTCCATTGGCTTTATTTATTTATTTATTTGACCGTTTTATAGAGCGCGAACAAGACCCTTGCAGGTATCAGAGCGCTTCACAGTAAAGAAGTGCATAGACATACTAACAATAAAATAAGCTGTAATGTAAGGATGGCATCAAAAGCAATTGACAAATCAAACATTTAAGGATAATGAGGACCAAAAGGGTGGCAGCAGAGAACAATCAATGGTTAGAAGGGAAAGTCAAGTAAGGTGCAACACCAAACCGATTGGGTTTGATGGATGATGAAAAAAAACATTGAAGGTAAAAACGACAAAAATAAGTGGCGCACAGCTGTAAAAGAAGGATTCAAGCATTGAATGGGTGGGAAAGAAGAATGGATGGAAGATGATAGTAAATTGATGACAAAAAACAACAACAGTACGTGGAGCAAGGCTGTACATGTAAGATCCACAGTCATGTGAGGCAATATTTATGTGAATTTAGCCATAAGGATGCTTTTTACTTCCAGTTTGAAGGAAGAGGAGGAGGGGTTCAGTCTTATTTCTGGTGGTAGGGCATTCCAGATCCTAGGTGCCATTCCAGAGAAGGAGTGACTATACGTTTTTTTTCTTTTTGAATTTTTGTGGTTTCAGAAGGAGGTTGTCAGCACTTCTTGTTGATCTTGAACCTCCAGATATTGTGAGTTTTTGTGTGAGATAGCTGGGCGCATTGTGATGTAGAGCCTTGTGCGTCATGCAAGCTATTTTCGGGTATATTCTGGCTTCAAATGGCAGCCAATTTAAAGATTTTAGATCAGGGGAGATGTGGGCCCTTTTTTTTTAGCCAGTTATTAGTCTTGCTGCCGCGTTGGTAGAGGCTCTTAGAGGAGCTGTAGTGGTCTTGGGGAGACCGCATAAAGAGACGCTTCCATAGTCCAGTCGAGGTAAAACTAGGGCCTGAACCGCTAGCTTGAAGCCATTGGGAGGTAGGAAGGGCTTCAGCTTCCTTAGGGTATTGATCTGAAAGTTTGCTCCCCTCGTAGCATTGCTAATATGCTTCTGCATGTTGAGGTTACTATCCAAAGTGATACCGATTTCGCTGAGTCCACGATGGTTGGTTGAACATCAAGTGCTGTGAGGTGTTTTATCAAATTGTGCATAGTGGGGACTTTGGCGGGTGGGGCAATAAGGAGAAATTCAGTTTTTAAGGCATTCAGTTTGAGGTGATTCAGTGCTAGCCATGATTTGGTGGTCTTAAGAGTATTGTTGAGTAAATTAATGTCATCCAAGGTGTTGATTTTGAGGTAGAGTTGAGTGTCGTCTGCATACATGTGGAATTACATGTTGGATGTTTGTAGCAGATCGGTGAGTGGTTCCATGAAGAGGTTGAAGAGTGTGGGGAATAACGAGGAGCCTTGTGGTACACCTAGCGTAACAGGAACTGGTTTGGACAGTGTGTTTTTGACCTTGAATTTTTGAGTCCGGTTATGCAGAAATGAGGTAAACCAGTCAAGTACTGGTCCTGAGAGACCCATTCTGTGTTTCAGCGGATCTATCAGGTGATCGTGTTTGACCGTGTCGAACGCTGAGGAAAGGTCTAATAGGATGAGGAGACATGCTTCGTTCTGATCGAGAAGTTGTAGTGCATCATCTATGATGTGTGTCATGGCTGATTCCGTGCTATGATTTGCCCGGAAGCTGGATTGGTGTTTATTTAGGAGGTTGAAGAGGTCGATATGTTTTGACAGTTGGTGATGAGCACATTTTTCCAGAAGTTTGGCCAGGGTGAGAATATTGGAGATTAGGCGGTAGTTGTTGAGGTCCGTAGGGTCAGCTGTGGGTTTCTTAAGGATGGGAGACACTTGTCCTACCTTTAAAGCGTCTGGGATGCATCCTTGTTGAAGTGAGCTGTTGATGATCTTGGTCCATATGGGTAGTAGTCAAGGTGTGAGGTCTTTGACCGCATTTGCAGGGAGAGGGTCCATGAGGTGATTGGGAGGCTTCAGGGCACCGAGAAATTTTCCTATAACTTCCTCAGTGTAGGGGTGAAAGTAAGACCATGTTGCGTTGTTTTTCAAGGTAAGCTTTGATGGGATTTGTTTAGATGCGTTAGGGGGTGGGGGGGGGAGATTTGTTGAGGGGGCCAGAGTGAGAGATTAAGTCCTTGAGGAGATCTTTCTTGATGTTCTCCGTCTTTATGTTAAAGTGGTTAGAAAAGTCATCACAAGATGGTAGTGGGTGAGTTGATTCAAGTGGCCTTTGCGGTTGGTCTTTAGATTGCGTTTTGATCAATTCAAAACGTTTTTTTGGGCGATTTTTTGCCTGGTCAAGTTGTTGGATAAAGAAGACTGCTTTGGTGTGTTTGACCTTACAAAAGTAAGCATTTCTCTTCCTTTTTAGCGTCAGAAGGCGATTGGCGGATGGAACTGATCTCCAGTTGCATTCGGCAGTTCTGAGAGAGCATCTGTCACCGTTCAGGTGCCCGTTGAACCAGGGTTTAGAGTCTTTCGTGGAGACTCTCTTTAGTTGCAGGGGGGCAAATTCGTTAATTATCGAGGTCATGGAGTTTAGGTAGTGGTTGGTGAGGTCCGTTATGTTGGAAGTTCTAGCGGGGGGTAGAAGTAGCTTCTTACTAGTGGGGGGTAAAGAGTTTGTGTTGAGCTTTTTCCAGTCCCTTTTCCATACCTTAGGTTTTGTGACTTGTGCAGATGTCAGCTTGATTGTTTCATTGATGAAGAAGGTGATGATGTGATGGTCAGACCAATCACAAGGGAGGATAGATTCCAATTGGGTGGCCTCAGTCTTGGCAATTATTAAATCCAAGATTGCGCCCTTATTGTGAGTTGAACTATTGCACAGTTGGATGAGGTTCAAGGCGTTGAGGAAGTTTTTAAGGCAGTTGACTACCGTGTTGTTAAGGTCGTTCCAATGGAGGTTAAAGTCACCTAGGAAAATTTGTGTGTTACGACGACCTGTGAGTGATGTGATCAGGTCCATGAGGTGTTCTGTGAAAAGGAGGTTTTCGCCAGGTGGGTGATAGATGATGTGGAGCGAGCAGACAGGTTTACCATTGTTGTTGATGTCGAGACTGATGTATTCACAAGAAGGGAGTTGCGCTGGTATGGCTCTATTAATGGTAATGTTGCTGCGGTGTATGCACGTAATGCCACCTCCAATCTTGCCTCCCAGCCTGTCTAGTCTGACGATGTCATAGTTAGGGGGAACCAGGATGTCGATAAGTGGCGAAGAAGAGTCTGTAAGCCATGTTTCACTGAATATGATGAGGTCAAGGTTAGTCGAGATAATGAGGTCGGCTATGTCTGTGGCGTGTTTCGATGCCGATCTACAATTCAAGAGTGAGCATTTAAGGCGTGGGGAGACAGTGGAGGAGGTGGGTTCCTGGATGAGTGGGACTTTACAGAGATTATTGATGATGATTCCTCTGTTGTTGTGAGACGTGGGCCTGTGAGGGTTAGCGAGGATAGAGGGTATGGGCATGTATGAAGGAGGAGCAGAGGTGGTAGAGGGCGGTTCGTAGGAGAGCAGGGGAGAAAGGAGATCGTTCTCGGAGAGATGATTGGTTTGTAACTCAACGTTTTCTGTCTTTCTATTTTCTGGCTTTAATTGTTTTAGGCTGTCCAGGTTCAGTTTGTCCCTCCGAAGGAGCAAAGCCTCTGCTTGTATTCTTCCACGAGTGCTCCTTTCTGTAAACAGGCCTGTTAATCTTGTTCCTATCTTGCCGTATTTGCGGTGCATTTTAAGACAGAGGTCAAATGTCAGACTCTGTCTTCCAGGGAGCTTGGTGTTTCCTTTTCTTTGATTTCAAAATGAGGGGATTTATGTGACAATCTTGCTGGATACTAGGGGTAAGAAAGGGTTTTGTTCTAGCACACAACAACATTTAAATGAACTGTGGAAGTATTTCTGAATAGATCAGAATTAGCAAAGCACAAATGAAGCACATTTTTTTTAAATTCTGACGTGTGTTGGAAACAAATACTTTAATTTGATAAAAACAAATCAAAACACTAGGTGATGCCATTTCCACTCTGTTAGACCTGACATCTTTAGACGTGATTTCTCCTGTATTTTTGCTTCTGACCTCCTGTTTTTGACGGTGTCCTGCATTTTATTTTTGCTGGTTTTAAGACTCTGGGTACTTTACCACTGCTGACCAGTGCTAAAGTGCTTGTGCTCCCTGGGTAACATGTATTGGTGACTGATTTATCCATGATTGGCATATTTGATATACTAGTAAGTCCCTAGTAAAGTGTACAAGGTGTGCCCATGGCCTGTAAATCAAATGCTATTAGTAGGCCTTCAGCACTGATTGTGCCACCCGCACGAGTAGCCCTGCAACCAAGTTTCAGGCCTGCCACTGCAGTGTCTGCAAGTGCAGTTTTAAACTGCCGTTTCGACCTGGCAATCCATACCTTCCCTTTTACTACATGTAAGTCACCCCTAAGGTAGAGCCAAGGCAGCCCTGTGTGCAGGGTGCAGTGTATTTAAAATGTAGGTCATGTACTAGTGTGTTGTACATGTCCTAATAGTAAAATACTGTTTTTCACTATTGCAAGGCCTATCTCTCCCATAGGATAACATGAGAATTGCCTTAAAAAGTCTTTTAAGTGTTGTTTCCCATTGGGAAAAGATAGAGATTTTGAGTTCGGGGTCTCTGAACTCACAATTTAAAAAAAATCTTACGGTGAAGTTGTTTTTTGAATTGTAGGTTTGAAAACGCCACTTTTAGAAAATGGGCATTTTCTTGCTTACACATTCTACGCCTTTGCCTGTCTATAGAATACACGTCTGGGTCAGGATAACAGTTGGGCTGTTTGTGCATTCACTCTAGACAGTCACACAAAGGGAGCTGAGGTGTGCCCTGCATATCCTGATGGCCCATCACCAGGCTGTTGGGTTTTCCTGAGCGAGAGTGGTGGGAGGAGTTGTAACTGACACCTGAATAGGGATGTGCCTGTCCTCACACAAAGCAGTCTCCATCCCTCTGGAGTGTGCCAGGAGCCAGGTCAGGGAAAGGCAGGGTCTTGTGCACTACAAAGACTTTCCTTTTAAATTTGCCTACTTCAAAGGCAGAAAGGGTATCTGTACTGGACCTCTGATAACTCAAAATCAGAACACTTTTGGACTAAGAACATTTTGCCAGGAAGAAGAGCTGGAGAAGCTGCCAGAAGAGACTGACACTTTGCTGCTTGCTTTACTGTGTTGGCCTCCTGCTTTGCTGCTTCTGTCCTGGGAGTGAAAGTACTGGACTTTGCTTTTTAAATCCTGCTTCCAAAGTTCTATAAGGGCTTGAGTTGAGCTTGCATCCTGCTAAGTTGTCCCAGGTCCATCAAAGACTTCAACTGCCAGTGCCTGGGCTCCACTGCTGAGAGTTCTGACTCGCCAAGTGGTGCCAAATCCAGGTCCTGGGTCCTTGGAAGTGCAACCTGGTGATCTTAAGGAGAAAATTCACGCATCAACTCCCAGCACCGTTTTATTGATGCATTGCTGCAAAAGATTGACACATCACTGATGTCTGTGCCGAAGCGTGGTTCCTGCTTAGTGCATCATCCATGGCTTTCACTGCAAGCCCCAGCTTGCCATCGCAGCGCACCAGAAAAATTGCTGCAGTGTGAGTTTTGAGCACCATGTCACCGACGTCTGTGACACCCACGCCGATGCAGCACCTGCTCGAGTTGTGGAATTGAGTCAGCTCCTGTTTCGCCACCGTCACATCGACGCAGCACGTCTGGGTGCCAATTCTTTAGACACTGTATCGCAGTAAGGAACCGAGGCCGCGTGTCCAGAAACTGAGGCATCACCTCCCCTAGCAGTAAGGAACGGACGCATCATCTCCCCTGCCTAGCAGTAAGGAACTAACATATCACCACCCCTACCAGAAAGGAACTTATGCATCTCCTCCCCTGTGTAGTAAGGAAACAACGCATCATTTTGGATTTACTGTGCCTCACCGCCCCTGTCCCTCACACCGTTTTTGATTTTTGATGCATCTAAGGTACTTTGTGCTAAACAAACGCATCCAATGATTTCAATGGCCTAAGCTTACTTATTCTTTTAAAAGTGATATTTTGACTTGTGTATGTTGGATTTTTGCCATTTTGGCTTGTTTTATTCAGATGCATTTTGGCTAGTTTTCAAAACTGGTGTGGACTCCTTTTGTAGTGTTTTCACTGTGTTACTGTGTGTGTGCGTACAAGTCCTTTACATATTGCCTCTGAGATAAGCCTGACTGCTCGTGCCAAGCTGCCAAAGGGGTGAGCAGGGTTATCTTATCTGTGCGACTCCTTACCCTGAATAGAGAGAGGGTCCCTACTTGCACAGGGTGCAAACCACTGCCAACTAGAGACTCCATTGTAGTCTACACCACTTCTCTCTATGCCACTCTACTCTACACCACCTCACTCTACAGCACTGCACTCTACAGCACTGCTGTCTCCGCCACTGAACTCTACGCCACTCTACTCTGCACTGCTGCACTCTGCAGCACTGCACTCTATGCCAGTATACTCTACTCTGCACCACTCTACGCCACTGCACACTATGTCACTCTACGTTTCACCACTTTACGCCACTCTACACTGCTCCACTGTATTCTACGCCGATATATTAAACGCCACGGCCCTCTGCACCGCTACACTCTACTATGCACCATTATAATCTAGGCCACTGCATTCTATGCTGCTGAATTGTACGCCACTGGATTCTATGATGCTGCACTATACGCCACTGTGCTCTACCCCACTGTACTCTGCAACACTCTATGCCAGTGTGCTCTACACCAATCCACTCTACTCTACACCACTCCACTGTGTGTCACTGTACACCACAGCACTCTACTCTGCACCACTTTACTCTATGCCACTGCACGCTATACCACTGCACTCTACCCCACTGCTCTCTACTCAACAACACTCTACTTTAATCCATTCTACTCTACGCCACTGCACTCTATGCCAAAAGCGCTCTATGCCACTACACACCACTGAACTCTATTACACTCTACTCTGCAACACTGCACTCTATGCCACTAAAATCTATGCCACTGTATTCTATACTACTGCATTCTATGCAAATGCACTCCACGCCACTCTACTATGCATTACTTTACTCTGCATCACTCCACTCAATGCCACTGCATTCTACAGCTCCCTAGTCTATGCCATTGCATTCTAATCTGATCTGCTCTCGGCCACTGCACCCTATGCCACTCCACTCTGCACTACTGCACTCTACACCACTGTTACTCTACGCCACTGCACCCTGCTCTACACCACTCCACTCTGCACGACTCTACGCCACTGCACTCTATACCACTCTACTATGCACCACTCCACTGTGTACCACTGCAATATATGCCACTGTACTCTACACCACTCTACTCCATTCCACTCTGCACCACTGCACTTTACGCCACTGTACTCTACGCCACTGTACTCTACGCCACTGCACTCTACGCCACTGCACTCTACTATACACCATTCTAATCTACGCCACTGCGTTCTACAACTTTACATTGTACACTGCTGAATTCTATGCCACTGCTCTATAACACACTGCACTCTATGCCTCTATACTTTGCAACACTCTATGCCAATGCACGCTACACCAGTCCACTCTACTCTTCTCCAATCCACTGTACACCACTCTATGTGACTACACTCTATGACACTCCAATACACAACCTCTATGCCACTCCAATATACGGCACTCTATTTCACTCCAATACACGACACTCTATGTCACTCCAATACACGACACTCTGTGTCACTCCAATACACGACACTCTATGCCACTCCAATACACAACACTCTACGACACTTCAATACACGACACTCTATGCCACTCCACTCTATGACACTCCGTGCCACTCTTCTCTACCCCACTAACATTTAGCCCTTCTGAACAGCAGCCACGCTGGTGTTTAAATCTCTAAAACACGTTGGCAAAGGAAATAGCTCCTGCATAGGCGAGACCTATTGGCTTTGTCAATGCCTGTTATAAGGAGAGGCCCAGCCACTTCCACAAACTTCGGTCTTGACGCTTTTTGGTCGCGGGCCATAAAATGAACTTTGTTAGGGTCAAACCGGCCTTTGGGACTATACAGGGGTATGACCCCATTACCCTTAGGTGCACATCTGCTTCTGGTAAGGCTGTATGTAATTGTGAAAATGTACACCGGTGTGTATCAAAAGATGCTGATCCGGTAGTAACAGAAATGAGGTGTGGATGCACATTTACACTGTGGGGGAAACATTTGCAGACATTCCATTGACTGCACTCAATTGTATCAGCTTCCGTTATGCTTATGATGCATATAAACATTGAAGAAACAGCCATACATTCATTCTATTAAAGTGTGAATGGATAATTTAAGATGACTTGTAAATACGAAACACTATGGTTCGAATCCAGGTTGCTTTCCCCATGCAACAGCCCCCTACGATTTATTTAGTAAATTATTCAGGCCAAAATCAATATTCCATCAGTGCTGTAATATCGGTGTCAGAATGTCCGCTCAGTGGTAGACCTTAGATTTCGTAGCTTCAAAGGTAGCCAGCAGTGATGACATCCGAGCAAACACAACCTGCCGAGCAAGTTTCAAAGAGCGAAAGCAAAGGCTGCAGAAAAAACCCACATCACAGGCATCCATAAAACAAAACATACACAGTATGCTGCTGAAACATGAAGCCACGGTGTTGCAATCTTAAGCGGCGGGGAGAAGCCCAGTTATGAGCATAAGGCGCACAGGACTAGAAAAACCTATGCTAGCACCGGGACTCAGATGTTGAGAGCAAGCCAGCCAATCAGATTTTTTCAGAAATCAGTCAATAACTGCTATCATTGGACTGATTTGGGATCTCTCCTTCCACTGTTCATTTTAAGATCTGTCAAAGAGCAGAGGTGGAAAGACTGGACGTGGGGAGGGGAAATCAGTATGCCAGGCACTGTTAACACATTGATGTCGCAATAGCATGAATGACTTCTGAGCTGGTCAATAACGTTATTTATTGTCCCTTACCCAATTTATGAGCCCTTGATAAAAATCTGAGCCCATAAGTGGGGTGTAGCCCGATACTAGCGTTATTGACCAGCACCGTGTGTAATAATCCTATTTTTGCACTCACCAGGACCATAGCCACTTCACACTCACTGTCGCTGGGTAAAAGCACTGGAAGGTGGTTGTATGACACTACAACGCGGGCTATTACCACGCGTGCCATTACAACTCTGTTTTTACAACGCAAGTCGTTACAACGACTTGTGCAGTAAGCGCTGAATAGTGGAATAGTTTAATTTTCTATTCCAACTCCAGCCCACGTTACAGTAGGGAAGGTGTTGGAATATAAAATTAAACTATTCCCTATCCAACAGCGCCCTCCAGCGCAAGTCGTTGTAACGACTTGCGTTGTAAAAGCAGAGTAGTAATGGCAGCGCGTGGTAATGCCCGCGTTGTAAAGGCTGCTCACCCTGGAAGGTGGTCCTTAACAGAAGCAGTAAAGGGAAGTTTAAAACTAGGCCAAATCGCAACCGACCAAGTTGTCGGAAGTCAACAGAGAGCAGAAACAAAACAGAGCTCAGCTACTGGGAAGCAGGGAAAAAAACGAGAGTAGTGTCTATTTTGCTACTGCATTGTTGTCGTTCTGGCAATGTTACATTCCATTAAAGCTGTATTTCACTTCTCACGCCTGTTTTTTTTTCTGGTTTGTATGCATTTTCTTGTCATCATAGTGTCTATTATGTGCCCAAAGGTGGCTGAAGGAAGATTATATCCACTTTATAGTCTCACGCACACCGAGGACGCAGCAGGTGCCGCAAGAAGAACCTGCTCATGACGCAGGACTTCACCTGCAACTGGCAGAAATATGAAAAGTAAATTCTACAGAAATATTCACATTCCAAACGGAAGACGGCAGGCATCATGGTACCCCCTGCTGCACAGACACTGAGTATAAGTCATCTCCGTTACTCAGGGAATACAGACCAACACTGCACAAAATGCACACCACAAAGGCAATACAACTCCCAAATCCCCTGAGTCTGGACAAGACAAAATACAATATGAAAGAGAAGAAACAAGACATCAAAGACCCCCCGCCCTCACCACCCAAAAAATGTACGTACAGAAAGCAAAAGAGAAATATATTAAACATGACAAAAACATTGAAACTAGAAAGTTCCCCTTTAACTTGTGACGAACCACTGAAAGTGTGTTATTTTCACTTTATGGATATGCCGCCTCACAATGCAGGACTCCACCAGAGACTGAGAGCAAGTCATGGCCATTGCAATTATGCGGCATGGTTGACTAAATTATGTGGCAAGCAAAGGCAAATTATGCTGTGTCATGAGTCAAATTTTGGGATAGAACTACTACATTATTTACTCATTGGCACACTTGTTGGCACTGTCTGGACATAGGTTGAACCTCATTAATACCAGTTTAACACCCAAATGTAGCAGAAGCAACAGAAAGGTGACCAGTCAACCTTTGCAAAGGGCCTTCCATTGCACAGCAACATGTGCCCGCGATTTTGGTAACTTTTGAACCGTTTGACCTAGATTTTTTTGTTAGAATCTGCACATTATGCAGGAGATGATGGCTTAAATCCAAAACTGTGTGAAAAATACCACAGCATTACATAATTCTAGTGGCCCTGCAGTAAATTCAGGGGCGTAGCTTCCATTGGTGCAGCAGGTGCAGTGGCACAGGGGCCCAGAGGCCACATCTAATTCTATTGAACCCCATTCATTCCCCCACCACTGGCCATTTACACTTCAAAGGAGACCCCACATTAGCTATCACTGGTGTATAAACTTCTGTTGAACCTCATTCACTCCCCCATCACTGGCCTTCTAAATTTCCACTAAACCCCACTCATTTCTCCATCAATGCTGTATGCACCTGTCTGGAACCCACTCAGTCCCTCGTCACTGTTGTGTGCACCTCTGTGACCACTGAGCCCTGATTATTGCTGTATTTTATCATTCATTCAGCAAGGAGGGGCTCATTTTCTTCCTTGCACAAGGGCTAGAGATAAACTGTCAATGTGACTGAGTAAGTAATATGAAAACCAAACTCGATATGAACACCCTGCATGGGACACAGTCTACATTATAGCAATGTATCCCTGCACAGACACGAGACACAACACTAACCCTCGTGTTTCCACCCCACATGTTTAATGGTTTCCTATCAGTTCGTTAGCTGTACTCGGGAACCTCGGATTAAGGGCCTGAATGGCAGTTGTGTTGGGTGCTTCACTAGAGGGTCATGTGTGTGACAGTTGGCACAAGACACCAGTCAAGCCTCGCTCAGGAAACCAACAAGCCCAAGCATGTGTCGTGCTCGAATGTGATTCTTCGCTGCGATTGGGTATTTCCTGATCTCGAGCCCCTGTCGCATCTGTGGCGCTGCCTCGCGCACCATCTGCCCAGGGTTCAGCCTGGACATTTCGGAGGCTGTGTCTTTAAGAGAACCGGTGCCCATGCCAGCTGGGGCAGCTGAATGTGGCAGCAGTATGTTTCTTTTATATTGGTCCATAACATGAAAGAATGCCAAATATAGCAACAGAGTATAGGGGCATATGTGAACCACTGAAAGAAATTGTAATATTTTAATTAAAAATGCCCAACTTTAGTGTTTTTTTTCTGAGCAGCAGCTTTTGTGACAGCGCTGGCTCTGCAGTGGGGCACATTTGTGAACGGGGCTTGGAGAGTATGGAAGGGTGTGGCAGGAGTCAGCTGAGGTGCCACGGACGGGCGGGTGCATGGCTGTCAACCAACCCCAGGGTTCAAAGGGGACATCCGCTGGAGTTACATTAACCAAACCCCTTCCCTTGGAGGCCATTCTCTTGGCTGACTCGGCTGTTTCTTGCCAGCGGACTTTAAAAGGCACACACCCCCGGTGGGTCACACGGCCTCTCGTTCCTGCTGCCGGGTGACGCCTCAGAGGCCCCGGTGGGCGCTGATGGCGCATTCAAGGCACTTTCAAGGACGTTATGTCCGAGGAACTTTTTAGAAACCCTGTAAAGTAACTGGGACGTTGCAGCAAAGTTCAGTGAATTTACTTAATTCCAACCTAATATTCTTTAACTTTGCACTGTTATTTACAAAGGATGTGCCATGCTGGAACTCTGGAGAAAGGACAGTCGGAAAACAAGTCATTGTTGGGGATTGGGACAGTCACAGAAGAGGCAAGGGCAGGGGAGTAGCCATAATTGGTGCAGCGGGTGCAGCGGCACCGGGGCAAACAGCCAAGGGGGGCCATTGAACCCTGTTAATTGCTGTCTCTTACTGCCCCCAAGAGCTGTCAAGGGATCCATGTTCCATGCTTACACCAGGGCCCATGGCAACCTTGCTACGGGACATGACAAGGGGTTGTCAGTAACGCGCCCGGCTGAAGGTAACCCTATAGCAGATTAGTTAGCAGCAAATGTCAGTTCTGTGGCAGGGGGGTGGGGTCAGCCCTAGGAACACCTGGCTGTGATGGAAACACGCGGAATGCTTGCAGAGCCGGTGCCCAAGGGCGTGTGGGGGAGGAGATCAGAGCATCTCTCTCCACAGCAGCACCGGACCCGGGCACAGCCTGCAATCCGAAGGCATTCGGGCATGTCCCGACCACAGCTCTGCCGGCCCCGCCTGCACGTGCAGTCTCCACACGCACCAGGCGCGTCTGCAGCTAAAGAAGGAAAGTGGAGATAGGAGAGAACCAGGACAAGCGACGTTTGGGACAACTATAGAAAATAAAGAGTACTTGAGCCATTCTAGCTGTTAAAGGGAAACTTGCTAAGCAGGATCCGTAGGGGAGAGTGGCACTAGGAAGTGGAATGCTCCTCGGTGCCTCGTCAGAGGTAGGAAGCGCTATACAAATGTAAATACAATCACAGCTCGAGTTGTGAAACACTCCTCCTGCTGCTATCACGAGGGAGGCGCCCAGTGCACACACACAGCCTCTAGGCGCTGGACACTTGCACACGTGCATTGCTTGGTCTCCGCTCCCTTTCCAGCCCCTGCGGTGAGAAGGAATCCTCACGCCCCTCTAGGCGCTCCTTACCTGGGTACGGGTCTTGGCTGGGCAGCGGCTCCTCCTGCCCAGGCAGGGCGGCCCTGTCCCCTCTTCGTGCCCCCGGGTGCCTAGAAAAGAAGGCAGCTCGAGCCCGCGGCGTATCCAGAGCGGACAAAGGGCCCAGGGTCCCCGGCTGCAGCACAGATCCCGGCGGAGGCTGACACCGCTCCCCGGACGGCAGCATGCAGGGAAAGCAGCGACCAGCCTCGGCGGCGACACTTAACTTCGTTCGGAAACAGAGCGCAGCACAGCGAGTGGGTGGGAGGAGACACCCAGCGGCAGGCTGTGGTACTACAGCGCCTACAGGCTCAAGCAACTCTGAGCCATCAATATGTTAGGGGGGGGGGGTGGGGGGGACTGATCAGCTCACCTGAAGTGGAGAGGTTTCATCACAAGAAAACATTGCACTTTGATAAAAGCGTATTTTATAAGATCTCATTCTACTATTTCAGACGAGAGACCACTTTCTTAATAAAAACTTGAAGCAGGTCTCCATTCCGAGGCATTTCCCCCTCCATTTCGTTCTTGGATCTGAGACTGTCAGTGGTGCGATGGGGCTTTCTGACTATGACTAATGCTCTGCAAACTTGAGCTATTCGTTAAGATGTATTGACCAAGTTCGCATTTGACTGCTACATTAACATATGCATTTTCCACCGGATATAGTTTACGTTTGAAAAGTGGCAAACTCGTGCTCCCCAGCAGCACACACGCGGCAAACAGGGTCGGAATGGGCCAGAAAAGGTGCTTGAAATGGGCAGATGCGCAAGGTACCCAGTTCTTGCACTACTTTCATTTGAAATTGACGGCAGTCTTAGCATTTCCCCAATGCTTTTAACGAGGGTACTGGCACTTCTCAGTAGCAGCCATGTACTCTGGTTAGAGGAATACCTGTACTTTTTAATTTCCATTTCAGCAATAATAATCAAAGTGTCCCGATTAGCAAATCAGATAGCTTAAAAGGTGTCCCACATTTGCAAGCTGTGGCAGTTTTGAACTAGTAGAGACAAGCTGTATAGGTGTTTTGCAAGGCAGTGGTGTCACACATAATGATAGGGTCCCACTGCAGAATGTGAAGAGGAGCCCCTAAGTCTGCCTTGTTGCTCAGATATTCATTGTCCCTGGGAGGAATGGGGCTACCTTGAGTGGGATGTGCCCCCCTCCCCACCCCCCGAAGAGTAGGGAGGGGGCCTCCTGCTCCACGGGGGCTGTAGGAGCCTTTGTTACACCCCTGCTGCAAAGTATGGGAGACTTCAAGCGTTTGTGTTTGAAGCAGACAATGTTTGTGGTAAAATTAGGAAAATCAGGAATAAAAACCGGCCTTCATGTCCATAAACAGACCAAAAACAGGCCCCAAAATAGCCAAATAAACGACCCTCACAGTGATCTGTCATATCAGATATGTCATATCTAGTGCCGGGACACCCCCGTCGGGGGTAGCTGTGTGCTTAATAAGCTTCTTAAATAAATAAATGGCACTGCCAGTTTGCCCTATAGCCCCGCCTGGCTCTGACAGCAAAAGATAAACATAGAAAGCTCACACTGCAGCCGCATGAACCTGCTGCTCTAACTCCCCATCTACAAGCACAGCCTTGTCAGAGGCTGGTATGTGAATGCAGGTATGTCAGCTTCAAGGGGCCATAACTATCTATAAAATACGTAGGGACCAAAACACCAATACAACTTTTGTTGTTGAGAAATCAAAGACTGATGCAGAAAGCGCGCACACAGTTTGAAAGTCCTACAAAACTACAGATATAACAGAAGCACACCAAACAAATGTTGGCAACACAGTAGTCCATCTGTTGTCACTTGTTCGCTCTTCATAAGCAAGCCCTCTTTGCCTAGTGCCCACTCCAACGTAGTGTTCCTCACATATGGTGGTGTTAATTGGTGCTAACCAATATATCCTACAACAGCAGAGATGCCTGAGTCTGGTCTTGTGTGTGTGCATGTGTTTGTGAGAGAGAGCGAGAAAAAGAGAGAGCGCTCTACCAAGCATCCCAACATCATAACTTATTGTGGAAGGACCCTCACCTGGCTCTTTCCACCGAGGATCAGTGCTTGATTTGTGAAAAATGACAGTGCTGGGGCCAAATGTTTTTCGAAGGAGCTTGCCACCAGCACTTCTGAATTACGGGGTTGGAAAATACCAAAGTTGCCTCGTCTTGATTTCACCTCATTCCTCATAGGTCAACACCCTACTTCTTTTTTGTTGTGTTACATCAACCTTGCAGGTTCTTTCTTATTCCTGCTCGCTGCCTTTGTCACTATTTTACCCCTTCTCCTTTCTTCCTTTTCTGATCTTTTCTTTCTCTCTCTGTGGATCACAATCAGATCTTAACAAATAAGTTCCTGTCCCCAAAACTGAGTAGCAGTGACCATCACCACAAACCACCTGCTCAAATTAAGCACTGAATGCCAACCACCTTCATGAGAAAATACCTTAAGGTCAGGCAAGCACTCAATCATACTACTAACATGCATGAAATTATGAGAGGCCTTTCCCCTCACCACCTCAGCATCACTGGACTTGGCTTCACTAACTCATCACCTCCCATTTTGGAATCTGTTCTCCCAATCAGATCTGACAATCTCCTGAATAATAGAGCACTTGGGTGTGGCAGCATGGGATAGGAACTCTTTCTAGAGCCCCAGGGAAATCAGGTATTCCTGAGTTTAGGTTGTAACAATCAGAACATATTCTCTCTCGTGCCCTAGGGTTTACCTTAATGTTGTACCAAAAACTGATTACCAAGTGCACCCCTTTAGCTATGACCTTCAGTGATGTGAGGTCAAGAACGCTAAGGCTTGCTCAGGGAACTGGTGTGTGGCACAGACTCCGAGCTCAATTCAGCAAGCAACAGCATTCAATAATTCATTGTCCAGTCAGTGTCTTTACCTAAAAAAGAAAAGTACTTTATTCAAGCAAATAGTAAAATACTACATATATCAAAACTGCAGAAGGTAAGAAAATACAAACATAGTTTGTCTGGAGAGTCAGTATTAATTTGAGTTTACTCCCAGGTTCTTTCAGGTACCATCACATAATTGATGCAAAAGCACAGTCGGTGGCCTCAAAGGTTGTGCTGTTGGCTGGGTGGGACACCACACGGCTGCTGTGAATGCTTACTCTTGCTTATGGTGTAGCAGCGCCTGGCTCTGTCCCAGCCAGCTAGTCTATCAACATGTTCCGTGAGCAATGAGGTTATGCGCAGGTGCGCAAAGCACATCCAGGACGGGCTATGGCACACCAGTGGGCAGAAGTCTCACTTGCTCAAGTTGGTTGGGGAAAAGGATTTCTCCCTTGTTGTGTCTTCCTTAGGCCCCAGTCACAAACCTGCCACCCAAACAAATGTAGAGCTCACTCCAAGTAGCATTGATGATTGTATTGAGGCTGGAACTGCTGGAGCACAGACACCATGCTTCGTTAGAGCCAAGCAATTAAAGACACTTTCTGTTCTGGTGATGAAACTGGCAATCGCAGTTACAAATTTCTTTAGCGGCGAGTCATCACAGGCGCTTTGTCGTTCAGTGATGAAACCGTCCATCATGGTTGAGAACTTCTCTAGCATCCTGCTAACCTTTTGGGATGTGTTCTTCAGAGCCACTCCCCTCTTCTCTGGTGGCTCTTGCACCACTCTCCACAGACCAACTATGGGGATTGAAGTGCAGATCTGGAAAGCAAGTGGCCAGCTTCATGGAGATCCAGGATCACAAGGCCTTGCCACAAGATCATGCGGTGCAGATCCATCCTTGTGCTACCACAGGATGTACTTCCTGAATTGCCCTTCAAAGACCCTCTCTACTAGTCATCCTTCTTTTGTGCAGAGATACTTCATGTGCCCATCGCAAGAGGTCAGCGGGCTCCTTTCTTCAAGATTGTTCAATGCAGCTTTCCTGGCAGGTTGTAGAACTTCCAGAAAAATATTCTTGAACCTGGCAAAGGGTTGTTGCCTGTCATGGATCCCAACCCCACAGCTCAGATGTCTTTCTCAGTCTCCACTCATGCACTACCCATGGCACTGGTTGATGAGAAGTCCTGGCACAAAGACTGGGTGTTCCTGCCACATACGTATAACAGTTTGCCAACAGAGATGATGGGTTCCAGAGGTTTAGCTACGGGATCAGTTTCAGTCAGTTCCTCACTTTTGCACGTCCCTCCTGGATTGGTTAAGCCACAGTCTTAGTCCTCCACTGTCAACAGGACAGGGTGGTGGGGATGGGCCAAGTTGACTGATGAACCCAAAACAAAGGGAAACAAGAGCCAGAACAGTCCTCACTCAGTTGCATTTCACCAGTTGGGGATAACACCTCTTGCATAAGAATGGCACAGGAAGGTTTCAAGGTCTGCTCCTACATTTTAAAGTGGTCATCTGTCTTATTACTCACACTTCATTCATTGAAAAGAACCACAGGAATGCTTTGGGGGAGCTTTGGGGCATATTAGCAAGAACCTCGCTAAAATTATCGCTGTTTTAGCAGCAGGAAACTGCTGCTAAAATGGCGATAATGGGCTTGCTAATATGCGTTATAGAATTCCAATAGAAGCCCAAGTTAGATGTCCTGCCCATCTAACCTGGGCTTCTATTGGAATTCTAGAATGCATATTAGCAAGCCCAATATCGCCGTTTTAGCGGCAGTTTCCTGCCGCTAAAACAGCGATAATTTTAACGAGGTACTTGCTAATATGTCCCTTTGTATTTCACATTGCTGTCTGGCAGGCTATTCCCAACCTCTGTCGTAGGTACTAATCACACACTGCAGATCCAAAATGGATTCCTGGGCTGCAACAGCCAACCACTGCTGATATGCTCAGCACTCATTCTACTGCACCTAAAAAGAGCTAACATACATGCAACATCCATGCCAACAATGGCCTGCCCTGCCTGTATAATCACTCACGGCCACCACTATGGATCCTGTAAAATCTTGTGAGCTGTCTGCAATCCTGCTCAGAAAGCCTGGGTGTACATGGTGCACCCCTCCACACTGTAGCGCCCAGCTCTGTGTTTTCAAGTAGCACAGTGGGCGGGCCTTCAGCATACACGTGATTATTGTGCGCTCTGAAGCTTCGAAAAATATCCAAAAACTCACTACACAGGGACCTTGAGGAAGTGTTGCATGCTCCTCTGAGCCATAAAAGGGAACTGTTTGGTCCAAGGAGACACACTCTATTCCCCATCCCAAATCTGAATGCCCAATAATCCGCCATTGCAAAAACATGGTCATGAGGTTGGCAAAAATGGTGCGAAAGTTAATCTGCATTCTCTTTCTGTAATCCTCAAATAAAAGAGAGGGACCCAGCACCAAAGAGGTAGGGTACCAAAAGGACAAATGTCAAGACAGGGATTCCCCTTTCGGTAGAATTACATATCAAACATACTCACACTCACAGTATTACATTCAAAGATGAACAAAGAGGAAATGTAAAAGTGACTTCAAAAACATATACAATTTATTCAAACAAATGTTAAAAACCAATATGCTCAAACATAGGTACTATATCAATCAATAAAAATAATAATACATGTTATCATATACATATATATATATACAATAAAAATACATATACAAAAGTGGGAAACACAAATAAGGAAAAATGATTCCTATTAGAGCGAAAAGAGTACAATAGTCATATAGTAATCACACTCTAATACATATGTCACTTCACAGACTTAGCGTATTTTCACTCAAGTAAGCCCTGATTGCGTATGCCCTGATTGCGTGCTATCCGGATCTAGGCAGACTGCTGGCGGTTTTGCATTCATTGTGGTCGGGATTACGAAGTAACCCGTGAGGTTTTATAAAGTTGGAATTGACGATTGGAACTGACTAAACCGATTTTTTAAGATTCATGCTGATGCTATACAAGACACTTGCCACGCTTGACGAGTTATCGCGTAGTAGGAACAACATAGCAATACCATTGTCCATCAACTGTTGTTTTTGCATTTGTCACCCCGAGTGGGACGGGTATGCCCAGACGTGGGTCCCATGCTCTCCATGCCACTGAGTCAAGCTATCCTGGCTGATGAGGGCTGAACGTCCGCAACCGGTCCTAGGATGCTGGTTTCCAGTCCAGGGAGGACCTGGCCTAGCAGTTCAGGCTAGACTGTTCCCATTGGGTGCATGGTCAAGACTGATTTGCATATGGCTGGGTCAAATACGATGGATTAAGGCCCAGATCTCTGTACTGGGGTGAATATATGACATTGTTCTGCATTCTGTCCATCAACTGTTGTTTTTGCATTTGTCACCCCGAGTGGGACGGGTATGCCCAGATGTGGGTCCCGTGCTCTCCATGCCACTGGAATCAAGCTTTCCTGGCTGAAGAGGGTAGAAACTCTGAAACCGGTCCTAGAATGCTTGTTTCCAGTCCAGGGACGACCTGGCTTGACAGTTCGGGCTGGACTGTTCCCATGAGGCACAGGGTCAAGACTGATTTGCATATGGCTGGGTTCAAACTGGAATGGCATGGTGAGCAAAAAATTGATGGATTTAGGCCCAGATCTCTGTACTGGGGTGAATGTATGACATTGTTCTGCATTCTGTCCATCAACTGTTGTTTTTGCATTTTTCATTCTTCTAAGGTCTGTGGTAAATATTTTAGTAATTTACCTTGATCAGAATTTCTAGGCAATATCAATAAGTTCAAGTATGAAGAGCAGAGTCCGTGGTGGTTCGAATTCAGGGTCTTTATTCAGTAACTCGAGTTAAGGGAGAGTGCTCCGTCACCTGAGGAGGATCGGAAGAATCTCTAACATTATTATCTGAACACACAGTATTTATAGCAGGAAAAGAGGAAGGAGCTTCCCTTCAATGTATGCCCGGATCATACGTTAACATAAAACAGAAGTCATGTAGGCCCGGATCATATGTTGCAATAAAACAGAAGTCATGACCATAAAAGGAGGCAGCGTCATGAAAGAGTGAAGACATGGTAGAGGAGATAAGGCTGAGTCATGATTTAGAATGAGGAAGCACAAGAGAGGCGAAGGTGTGGAGAAATAACACTAGGCTGGTTCCTTAGATAAGGGAGAGGTGGTCGTGACAGGATGTCTGTTTGTCGTGGTTTAACAGAATGGGGCCTATTTCTCGGAATTGGCCCAATTGTAGGGAAATGGTTACAGATGGGGGCAGGGGGGGGGTCTTGTTCTCGGCATCGGCTTAACCACAGTAATGCACGGTTTGAGTGAGGCAGTTGGTTCTCGGAGTCGCTTTGACCATAAGGATGAGCGTTTGACTTATTTTTGGGGAAGGAGAGCGCGTGTGTAACTACATGAGGCGCATGATCAGCGCGTGATCGGTTCGTGCTCGTTTTTCTCGGGTGCTCGTATTTTCGTGTGCTCGTGTTTTGGCATGATGGGCTCGGGGACGTGACGGAAGAGGGTGTATGATGGGACATAACTGTATGATAAATAATCATTTTCCACATTCCCTCCTTGTCCCATAATATACCCTTCTAAAATTCTTTGCTTTTTCTAGTCCACCTCTATACTCATTAGGTCGTTTACTTGTTCCTGTAACATGATTCTTTCTCTTTCTTTCTTTCTGGTCTGGGTTTTGGGAATGCAGGTAGTGATACAGAAACTACAGAGTGCTGGACCGCACTGAATACAGAGGCAGCAGGTGAAGAGAATAGCTAGAGAAAAACCTAGGACTGCAAGCACCTTCCATCCCCATGAGGACAGGAGGCTCCAGAGCCAACCCATCAGGGACCAGGCACCAGTGTCTGCATCTAGTTTTCTGGAAAGTATATGAAGGCGGGAAATAGCGGCATACACCGAGGGTGCATTATCTGGGATAAATATACAGCAGCTGGACCCGATCAGTTCACATACACCACCACGGTCAGCCAATATGATGTCTAGGACCATACGGTTTTGTAACGTCATGAGTCTGTCGGCAGCCATCTCAGCGGTGATGTTACTTAATGCACCGGATGTTTCGTTAATGGCTCCCTGGACTACACAAGTCAGTTGTCTTATGTGGCGGCTGTTGATCATAGGCCCCCAGAATGGGATGACTCCTTTAAAGAAATCGCCAGCCTCTTGGCCCGCTGTATCTTGAGCATCTATGGCCCCCCTTCGCCGTCTATTAATTACAGTCGGGGGGTCACTGAGATGATAATCTGCTGGGGCGGTGTAGGTTGGGGGAAGGAGAAATGCAATGTAGCATTTTCCAGACCAGCCTTGAGGTAACCAAGTGCGCGCGTGGGGTCCACAGATAAAGTAGGTGTTGGGGGCAGTGGCCATCGTTGGGAAATTTGGATCAGGTAGGATGTAGGTCTTGTTACATTCACTATCTCCCATTTTCTGACCCTTGCCCTTTCCTCTTACGCAGAATAGGCCCTGGTGGGGCACGGCCCATCCTCCCTGGTCTGTCTGTCTTTTCTGGACTGAAAATGTCTCCCTAAAGGAGGTGGTGTCATTAAAGAGGGAGTAACTGGTGTTTTCACTAATGTCTGCTCGTCCCCATGTTGCTGTGAGAGTTACCATCCTTGCGACGGCTCGTACTGTTTTTGCTTTTATCTCATTCCAGGTACTAGCGTTTTTGATCGGGGTTTCAGGAATGTTCCTAACAGAGGCGGAAAATATCATAGAGAGTGCATAGGTAGATCCAGCATAGCCAAAAGGGAGAGGAATAAAAGGCATTCCTCCGTGCACAGAATGTGGCATTAAACCACAGACCCAACAATTCGTTTTGTTAATCACCAATTGATGTTGGTGAAGTGTGGAGATGAATGTGTTATTGAAGAACTCTTTTCTTCTGTTCATGAGATGTGGAGGAAGATCTACGTGTGAATGCATAGCAGTATTATTCAAGGGCGCGGGGGAAGACGGCGGGAAAGCTAGATGAAGGAACCAACCTAGACAAGCCATGATGCAGAAAATAAGAACCATGATAGAAAGGAAAAGGGTAACTTTGTCATGTAACAGTTTCGCACAATGAGTCTTCATCTTCATAATTTCGGCTGCTTAATCTTTGAGAGGAGAAAAATGCACCAGTAACCGGACTCTTCCCAGCAACCGCTTCACCAAGCGTCCGTCTTGGGCTTAAATAGCCACTGGCAGGCCGGATTCAGATGCAAATGTCTCAAGTCTGTTTGGGGTAGGATCACAGCCGCGATTTGTACTCTTCTTGGGGTAAAAGTTCTGGGAGGGGTGAAATAAAGTCTGTCGTTTCAGTGTCTTTAAAGTCTGTTTTTTCAGTGTCTCTGGTCTCAGGATCAGCAACAGTGTCCGGAGTTGGTCCGTAGAAGGGTTTGCAATGCGACACGTGCAACCACCCTTTCCGTCCCTCGACCTTGATGGCGGTCCTCGTCGTCAGCAGCACCAGTTTGGGGGACGTCCACCTTTTCTCCAGAGGGCTGGTTCGATCAAAATTTCTGACGAGCACCCATTGACCAGGCTGAAGGGGGTGCTCATCGGGCGCGGTCTTGTCTGGAAAGGCTGCAGCCACCTGTGAACCGCAAGAACGTAGTGCAGACATCAAAGAAGCCAGGTAATCTGTCAGTACATTTGCATCAATGTCAATTAGCTTTTTAGGAGATGGGACACCCCAGATGTTCGGAGGCCTCCCAAATGTAATTTCATAGGGGGACAGACCCGTCCGGGAATGTGCCACCATTCTCATATAGAAGAGGGCAACCGGAAGAGCTGTAACCCAATCTATTTGTTTGTCAGCGCATATTTTTGCTAGTTTTGTTTTTAATGTCTGGTTATGTCGTTCGACTAGGCCTGCTGCTTGTGGATGCCTAACACAGTGAAACTTCCAGGTGTATCCTAGCAGTAAGGAGACAGCTTCCATCAATTTAGAGGAGAATGGTTGTCCGTTGTCAGAGTAAATGACTCTTGGCAACCCGTAGCGAGGGAAGAATTCCCTCACCAATTGCTTGGCAGTCATCTGGGCACCATAGTCTGGGACGGGGTATGCTTCAGTCCATCGAGTTAAGGTACAGACTACTACGAGGACATACTTATATCCCCGACATCTCTCCATCTGTATGTAGTCCATTTGTAGGACTTCAAAGGGGTGATCTGGAGGATGGAACCCTCCTTGTTCAACGGATACACTTTTCCCTGGATTGAACTGACAGCAAACCATACAGGTTCGTACTTTTTGTTTGGCTGCTGCACGCAGATGCTTGTTGTGCCATATCAGATTCAGACTGTCTAACATTCCTTTCTCTCCTAGATGTGCGGGACCATGAGCAGTTTCTATCATTATGGGGACCATTAGGTCAGGGAGAAACCATTTGGACTTGTCCTGTGTTACCCAACCTTGATCTGTGTGTGAACCTCCCTCCTCTTCCCATTTTCTCTTTTCGGTTTCTGTGGCTTGATTTTGGATGTCTACTACATCCTTGGTCGGATCGATAACTGGACAGATAGTACTAATGGTGGTTTCGGTGTTTAGTGATTCTGTCTGAGCAGCATGTTTAGCTGTGGCGTCAGCCAGAGCATTACCTCTGGTGATAGAGTCTACAACTTTGGTGTGTGCTTTACATTTTAGTATGGCTATTTCTGTGGGTTTGTGTATTGACTCTAGTAGCTGGAGGATAAGGTCTCCATGTTGGATCTTGGTTCCATGAGAGGTCAGGAAACCTCTCTCTTTCCAAAGGATGTCGAAATTATGAACTACCCCGAATGCATATTGTGAGTCGGTGTAGATGTTGACTCGTTTTCCTTTGGACCATTCACATGCTTGGGTGAGAGCTATTAGTTCTGCTGCTTGTGCAGAATGTACAGGTATTCTGGCTGCTAGAAGGACGGTGTTTTCTGTAGTGACAGCATAGGCTGCTGAGAGTTCGCCTGATTGGAGGCGCATACAGGAACCGTCTACAAACAGTGTATGTTCTGGTGTACTTAGAGGGACATCTGTAAGATCAGACCGGGGTTTTGTAACTAGTTCGACCACCTCTAAGCAGTCATGAACCTGGTTGTCAACTGGAACCGTAGGCAGTAGCGTAGCTGGGTTGAGGATATTGCACCTTTTGATGATAATATGGGGTTGGAACAGAGTGACTTCATAACCTGTGAGGCGAGCTATGGTTAAGTGTTGTGTCTGTGTCCTATTCAAAAGCAATTCTACTGCATGTGGAACTTGTACTTCAAGGGAGTGTCCTAGTACTATGGAATCACTTTGTCGTATTGCTAGAGCTGTAGCTGCAACAGATTTCAGGCAGGCCGGCAAACCTTGTGCTACAGGGTCAAGAGTGCTAGAAAAATAAGCACAGGGACGGTGTTTGTTAGCTTGTGTTTGTGTGAGTACTGACAAGGCTGTACCTTCCCGTTCTGTGACAAAGAGGACAAAAGGTTTGGCATAGTCAGGTGTGGCTAGGACAGGTGCAGAGCATAATGCCTGTTTGAGGGTGTCAAAAGCAAAAGTGTGCTCAGGTGTCCATGGCAATGGGGAAGAGGTTGTGCTTGTTAGCTGTATCAGGGGTTTGGCCAGGTATGCAAACTGGGGAATCCACTGTCTACAGTAAGACGTGAGACCAATAAAAGCACGGACTTCTTTCTGTGTCTTGGGGACAGGAATGTTAAAAATGAGTTGAATTCTTTCAGGTGTGAGTGCCCTACCCTCCTTTGACAGCAGGTGTCCTAGGTAGGCCACCTGCTGTAAACACAATTGTAATTTCGAGGGTGACACCTTGTGGCCATGTTGTGCAAGGAACATTAGGACAATTCGTGAAGCTTTTTCACATTCTGGTTTGGAGCGTGCGGTGATCAGCAAGTCATCGACATATTGTAACAATGTCGTGTTGGCGGGCAGAACAATGTCATCTAGCTGTCTTTTAAGTGCCTGACTGTAGATACTGGGACTTTCTGTATATCCTTGGGGAGCTCTTGTGAAACAGAAACTACGACCTTGTAGGGAGAATCCGAATAGGTACTGACTATCTTGGTGGATGGGTACACTGAAGAAAGCATTCTTCAGGTCGATTACAGTAAAATGTGTAGCCTCAGGATCTATGGTTGTTAACAGAGTACTGATATCTGAGACCACAGGGTATTGTGGTATTACACATTTATTGAGTTCACGTAAGTCAACCACGAGTCTGTAGACTGGTGGCGCACCATCATCAGTTTTCTTTCTGACAGGCAGGACTGGCGAGTTACATGTGTTGGAAGGTACTTCTCTGACTACTCCTTTTGTTATCAAATCATCGATAATCTGAATAAGGGCTTGTTCTGCATCTGGAGGTAATTTGTATTGACGGATACGAGGTAGGACAACGCCTTCTTTCAGTGTCACTAAGTGTGGTGTAATATCCATTAATCCTACATCTGTTGGATCAGTAGCCCATAGTGTAACAGGAATGTCTCTTAGTCTGACATCTAGTTCTCGTGTGGTGAAATGACCTTTAAAATCTCGGAGGAATAGTCGGACTCCTTCTGGGGAACAACATATTATAGCACCTAGTTCTTTTAGTGTCTGGATGCCAAGGAGATTTTCGGGACAGGACTTTGTAAGCACTAAATCGGTGGAAGTTGTAAGAGGACCAACTTTAAGTGAAATTGGTTCAGAAACTTTGTTGATGACAGGTGTACCAGAAAAACCCAAGGAAATACTATTTGAGCCAGAGATGGGTACCTTGGGAACTTCGTTGTGCTGCACTGTCGTCCTACTAGCCCCGGTGTCGATCAGAAATTTTGCTTCCTTACCTAGGAGTTTAGCATGTACATAGGGACCCTCTTGGTCAACCGGGACCGGTATTAGTGGACGATTATCGTGTTCCTCCCAGCTGTTTCATGAGATCGTGGGGAATTCAGGATAGGATGACACTGGGTACTGATAGAGTTGGGTGGTAGGTTTAGCATCAGTTGGAGGAGCAGAAGGACGAGGGGGATAGTTACGAGGTTGTGTCTTCCCAGTGGCAATATTATGTTGTAATACTGGACAGTCGCGCACGAAATGTCCTGGCTTTTTACAGTAATTACAAGTAACTTTTTCTTGTGATACTTGGGGTTGTTTAGGGGTCTGTTGGATCGTATTAGTTTGTGCTACTAATACCTTCATTTTAGTATCTTTTGTTCTCTTCTTTTCTTGTTCTTGTTCGTCCCTAATTCTATTTTGGTGATATTGGAGCATCTGAAGTGCTTGTGAGGGGGAGCTTGCTTGCCAAGTACTTTCTACCTTCAGTACTCTATTTTTGATCGTGGGCAAGGCATTTTCTACGAGTTTGGAAACAAATAATCGACTATAGGCATCTCCACCGGAGGAGAGGCCGCTGTTGATGAGGAAGCATTTCTCTAACCTGGAATAATAGTCCCCTATCTCCTCATCTGGTTTCTATTTACATGCAGAGATAGCATCCCAATCTTCTTTCTTAGTGGTCAGCAACTGGGACAGTATTTTAGGGAGACAGCGAGGGAGTTCCTGAACTAGAGGTCCCAAACCTTGTCCGGGATTACGAGTGGCATCTTCTTTTTCTAAGTCTGCCCATGTTACCTTTTTCCCTTCAATCTCCCAATCTTTTCCTTTTAGTTTGTCGTACGTTCCTTGAGGTAACAGGACCTTAAGGAGAATATTGAGGTCTTTATAAGTAAAGGAACCCATTTGAAGAATGTCCTTGAGTTCCCTATGGAAACCCGAAGGGTCTTTTTCGTGGGAAGGGACCATTTTCTTCATCTCGAGTATTTCCAGTTTTGTCAAAGGAGTGTACACAAATGTTTGTTGCAACTTTCCATCGGAATCTGCAACGGGGTGTACTTCTCGGAGGGGGAACTGTCCTTGGTCATAGGGATGGGGATTTGTACTGCCTGTAAAACATTGGATATATCCCTGTCGTAGTTCAAGGAAGATATTAAGGAATTCTTGTCCCCTAGCCACCCACCTCCCTTCTAAACAGTCTCGTAAGAGAGGATGTAATCTTTTTGGTGGACAACCAGTATCTTCGTACATTGTAATGAGGTGTTGAACCATATAGATGCTAGCTAGTCTTTGAGAGGCTAGAGGGATCGATAAAAACATTTGAGCAACTATATCAGAGCCATATATGGAGTATTGAGATACCCAATGGGTGCTTGATCTAGCGAGTTCTTTTTCTTGTGTGGTGAGTGGAGGCTCGTCATCCATCCAATCATCTAGAGCTTCTTGCGTTCGTTGGAACAACCTATCTGTGGGGGCTGACAATTTCTTAGTTCTAAGTTTGAATTGTTCGTTATTCTGAGAACGAGGGATACGGGAACGTACTGCACCCTGAAAAGCAGTTCCTTCGTCTCTATCCTCGCTCGTACTCTCATTCTCAGTTCCCTGGGTAAGGGCATCTTTTCGATGGGAATCGGAAACCTTGCTTATGAAGAGCGGAATAAAAAGATCTATTTCTTTTATTTTATTGTAATTTCCTGCGACTACTGCTTGGTCTAGTTGTAGTAAATCATCAGGAACTCTTTTTCCTGCACTAGCTATCATTCTAATAAAACAAGTGATCATGAATCGTGAGAGGCATTTTCTATGTGCTATGGGTCTATTTTTGATAGCCTCCTGTAGAGTTTCTAAATTTTCTCCTGTTCGAAGCGCTTCATAAATTTTGTTTAGGCAATTTGTGACATTCGGTACCTCTCGTATACCTTCTAGAGCTTCTCGTAAGCGAAGGGAAATATCTGCTTGTGAACCTTCCCCTGGGGTTGGATCATAATCACATTCTAACAGAGGTAGAACACCACCCAAAGTGTCAGGGATGGGTTCCGTCTGAGTAACTACTCGTCTGGCTGTTACCTGATTCGTATAAGCAGGAGGAGGCTCCATCAAGTAAGTAGTAATAAAATCGTCGGGTACAGAAGGAACTTTAGGGTGTAGGGTGTGGAGGTGCCGTAGGGGTACTAGAATCTGAGTTAATCTCGGACCCTGTTTTTGGTGTGAGGACAGGATATATACCCATTACTGAGGCTGAGACCTCCCTTTTCTTTTGTTCAGAACAAATATCATCATCCTGATCCTGTAACTTTTTCATCTTACTTTCTTCCGACATTCTCTTTGCTTTCTCAACTTTCCCTTGCTCTTTCTGTTCCCTTCGATGTGCTTCCTTTCGCCATATATCAACACTCTCTAACATCGAGGGTCTCGCTTTCTTTTCCCAACATCTTTTCTCAACCGCCATGATACAATTCAAATCCCATGTGCCACTCTTTGGCCATCTGATCGTGATGTCTAAATCTTTAGTATAACCTTCCCAAAGATCCAAATACAAGATGGCACCAATCCCATACTTTGTGTACATAAAATAACCAGGAGTATCCTTCGGGGGGACTGGTACAGACTGTTCCAGTAACCCATTTCGGGTACCCAGTTTACACAGTTTAGAGAACAAAGGCATTGTATCAGATACAAATAAAAACTTTACACTTGAAAAAAACTCGATATATTCTGAGTATCAGAATACAAACATACCGTTTTCTAGAAACCTAGAACCCGTCTTTACCGTGCTCTGAATAATTCAGAACCCGTCTTTACCGTGCTCTGAAAATTCAGAACCCGTCTTTACCATGCTCTGAAAATTCAGAACCCGTCTTTATACACCCCAGCAGTACTCACTGAAGTACAGAGAACTTGAAGACCTTGAAGATCTGGACACTTGATTACGCAGTGCTCAGGGACAGGGACTGGTCGGGTTTCAGACGACCTCGGACTCGGCAATCTTCACAGGTTTCGGGCTCTGGGTCGAGACTTCCGCTGTCGTCCTCACCGCCTCGTATGGATGGCTAGGCCGTGGCTCGGCCCCTCTTCGACACGAAGGAGTTCATGCAGGAACACCCTGCAGTGTGCACGTAGAAGTCCGTCGATGTCTTGAAGAGACCGGTCTAGGTCCGCATCACCGGCGTGTGGGGAGAAAGGGAAGTTCCTGTTCGGGCGCCAATTTGCTGTGGTAAATATTTTAGTAATTTACCTTGATCAGAATTTCTAGGCAATATCAATAAGTTCAAGTATTAAGAGCAGAGTCCGTGGTGGTTCGAATTCAGGGTCTTTATTCAGTAACTCGAGTTAAGGGAGAGTGCTCCGTCACCTGAGGAGGATCGGAAGAATCTCTAACATTATTATCTGAACACACAGTATTTATAGCAGGAAAAGAGGAAGGAGCTTCCCTTCAATGCATGCCCGGATCATACGTTAACATAAAACAGAAGTCATGTAGGCCCGGATCATATGTTGCAATAAAACAGAAGTCATGACCATAAAAGGAGGCAGCGTCATGAAAGAGTGAAGACATGGTAGAGGAGATAAGGCTGAGTCATGATTTAGAATGAGGAAGCACAAGAGAGGCGAAGGTGTGGAGAAATAACACTAGGCTGGTTCCTTAGATAAGGGAGAGGTGGTCGTGACAGGATGTCTGTTTGTCGTGTTTCAGCATTCGGGGGCTCTTCTTCTCGGAATTGGTTATCGTGGTTTAACAGAATGGGGCCTATTTCTCGGAATTGGCCCGATTGTAGGGAAATGGTTACAGATGGGGGCAGGGGGGGGGGTATTGTTCTCGGCATCGGCTTAACCACAGTAATGCACGGTTTGAGTGAGGCAGTTGGTTCTCGGAGTCGCTTTGACCATAAGGATGAGCGTTTGACTTATTTTTGGGGAAGGAGAGCGCGTGTGTAACTACATGAGGCGCATGATCAGCGCGTGATCGGTTCGTGCTCGTTTTTCTCGGGTGCTCGTGTTTTCGTGTGCTCGTGTTTTGGCATGATGGGCTCGGGGACGTGACGGAAGAGGGTGTATGATGGAACATAACTGTATGATAAATAATCATTTTCCACAGGTCAATAAAATGAGTACCATTGAATTGGGTAACAATAAACATCTGTTATTCAGTGCCGAGATACCTTTGGGTGAGCATGCACTTTACAAATGCACATGTTATGGTACGTAATGGGGCTAGATTGCAGTGGCTAGTGTGGAGTTATGCAGAGTGCAGTGGAATGGGTCAAAGTGGAGTATGCATGGTGTGGTAGCGCATAGTCATTACAAGCAAAACATCATCAATTGAAATGACCATTACATTTGCATAGACATACAGTTTTACTGATACAAGTATGCAGTGCACAAACGATAATGTGTGGAAATGTCATCACCTGGGGAATTAATTTGTTTAGATCATATTAAAATATTTGTTTTCCACCACACTTTAGAAAACAAAAAAGTTGCTTCATTTGTCCTTTCCATGTTCAGAAATATCTACGCAGTTAATTTACAAATATTTACATTTTGTTTTGTGCTATAAAATAAAATGACGTCGTACAGCACGCCCTGAGTAGCCATCATGATTGTCACATAAACCTCTCACTTTGAAGTCAAAGAAAGAAAAGTAAACACCAAGCTCCCTGGAAGACAAAGCCTGACATTTGATCTCTGTATTTGAATGGACAGCAGATGTGACAAGATAAGAACAAGATTTAAAGGCCTCTTTACCGAAATCCAGTATTGGTGGAAGAATACAATAAATAGGGTTTGGGCAAGAGAAAATATGAACTCAAGCTGGATAGCCTAAAACAAATAAAGACAGAAAATAGAAAGCAAGTAAATGTGATTTACAAACCACAAAGCGAATGGTAAGCTACAGGAGGAATGGCTTCCTATGGAAGTTTTCTGACTGTCCCCTTATCTAACAAGACTGGCTTCAACCTAAAAAGGGCTCTTGGTGGATGGAGCGCTCCTAACATAGGAAGCAGTATTAGTCACTTCTAGGTTAGGACAGGCAGCATGAGCACATGTGCTTCAGAGTCTCTAGAAGTAGAGCAACGTTTGTTGTTCTATTGGCTTCCCACATTCCATGCAGCCCAACACCAGCCTCTCACTCTATACAGTCATTTCTCTCCCCCCTCCCTTCCTGGTTTAGTTCATTAGTTATTCTCTCCTTTGGTGCACCAAGTCTTGAAAGCCTAATTCTTTTATCTGTTTGGAATAGCTTTCCCCTGCCTGGTTGCTTTGGTATTTCCTCTTGCTTTTGCTGTGTTGCTCATCGCCGTCAGAAGACTACAGGAATCAGGTAAGAGTTACTAATCTGTCTTTGAATATGATTTCTTGACCTGTTGCATATGCTTTTGTGCTTTGTTTGCTATTCCCAGATTTCAACCGATTAGAACAAGTCCTCCTTACCCTGTGTCTCTCTACAGAAAAACAACTGTCTCTCTCTCTGTTGTTTTGTTACCCACATTTTTCCCAGAATGATACGCCTCCTAGTAGTTTATTAACTCCCAACTACTGAATCATCTTTGTAGGGAATATGTGGGATAAACATTAGAATTCAGTCGCGTTACTCTCACTGAATCTGGACAAAAGTTAAGACAAAGGAGTGCTCGTATTCAAAGGTGGCTATTTGGGTTGGAGGTAAAGTCAGGGTCGGTCTGACAAGGAGGGATATTCACAAGGACACAACTCTGAATTATCCCCACCGTAAGGCAACAAATGTGAAGATAGATTTAACACCCCATTCACAAGCTGGTGCAAACTGCAGACATCACCTGAATTCCTGCGATAACTGACCCAAAATTTAACTCAACGGTGGACACCACCAACCAACCCTAATGAGATGCAGAGTGGGCACTTCCGTGCAAAAACACACGAAAAAAACCCACAACACCACTTTCACAATGAACTGCCAGATCTGCGAAGCGAACCAAAAACAGGCGATAAGCTGCGGTAGCAGCAGGGAATTAACATCTGCCTTTTGCTGGTGCTAAGCAGGACGACTACCAACAGCATGAAAGGGAGCCCAGCCAAGAGCCACACCTGAAGACCCACAGATGCCATGGAGACAATGATCATGCAGCTCCGATACCCATGAGGGCCACAACATCCCCCGCCACCACCTCCAGCCGCCCACTCCCCCTCACCCGAACATACAAATACCATGCACGACACAAGAGCCACAATAAACGCACAATGACGCACAGTGCCAAAATAAATACACACATGTGTGGCCAGAATAACAAGAAACACTCACACAGCACTGAAGTAACAACCAAAAACATTACTGAAACACAACACAAAACAGCATTACAGAAGACTCCTGTCGGGTCCGCCAGGGACAATGTCGATGATACAGCCTGGAAAAGAAAGCAAAAAATCAGGACGTGTGTCATGCGCACATCAAAGGAGTGAGACACAGAGAAACAGAGAAGGAAAGTGAGCCAGAGAGAGAAAGAAAGGAAAGGAAAGGAAGGGAGAGAGAGTGAGAGAGAGAGAAGGAAGGGAGAGAGAGTGAGAGAGAGAGGGAAGGGAGAGAGAGTGAGAGAGAGAGCAATAAATGAAGGGAGAGAGAGAGAGACACCGCTGCCCCTGCGCACCCTTTCCCCCGTTGCTCACCTGCTGCCACCGGTGTGTCCATCAGCAGGCACACCGCATGCTCCTGCGAGCTAGAGGCCCCGGTCACGCCACCATGGTACGGTCCACATCATGAGGGCCAGCCCCGCGGCCCAGCAGGTCCCACACATGACGCTGAGACCTGAGTCGTCAATGGCGGAGACCACATAAATGCACACATCATCATCGCAGGCTGCACACCCGCTCAGCAATTACGTGTGCCACCAACCCTGTGCAATGCCAGTCAAAGCTACGTGGTGGTAGGCCCTTCTCAGCCGCAAGCCCTCAGGTGTCACTAACCCTGTGCAACGCCAGTCAGTGAAACGTGGTGGTAGGCCCGTGTTGGCCACAAGTCCTCGGGTGCCACTAACCCTGTGCAACGAAAGTCAGCGCCACGTGGTGGTAGGCCTGTGTCGGTCACAAGGCCTCGGGTTTCACTAACCCTGTGCGCAGCAAATCATGGACCCTTTATGATTGAGCACCGTGGAGCGTCCGTCATCCAGTCACCACCAGCAGAGGGGAATGTGACGTTGTCTGCACTTATATTTTCAGAGTCACATGGCCTGTGATGCCTGTGCCGGATGGGTGTAGTGTGTGTGTGAAGACCTGCCCTCAGGGAGTGGCTGTGACATGCTGACAACTAGACCAGTGACCTGCACACCACCAGTGAGTACGCCTGCGACAGGTAGCTATGTGGGCCCCCCTCGGAGCATTAGCGGAGTGGTCTAGCCTGGCGTACGACAGACCAGCGCAGGGCTTGCACAAATGACTCGGGGGCTCTGGGCCTGGTTCAGTCCATGTTCGGATAAGGAAATGACTAATGCATGTATCCCTGTTGTAGTGTCCACAGCACCCGGGTCACAATAGGCAATGTAGCACACGGTGACTGGCATCCCACTTCATGAGCATCATTGACGTAAGGAAAATCACTGTCCCCACTTTCATCCACACATTCATGCAGGAATGATGAAAGACATGACACAGCAGTGCATTACTGGATGTTTATTGCACAGCCAGTGGAGTTTAGCAGCTGGAGCGGTACAGGGCCATGCAAAGCACACCACACAATATGGGCCAGTGGAGTGCCAGCCAGAGTCCATCCGGGGATGACAGGTACTGCAGAAGAGGAAGGGTACAGTCCGCAGTCTGGTCGCCGTGTCATTTGTCATCAAACAGGATATGGCAGTCCATGTCGCGGTCCAAGGTGAGTGCAGCGGAGTGCATCTGGGGTCAGTGGGAGGTCATGAGGCCATGTGCGACACCAAGCACAAACAGGGCAGGTGGCAGAGATGAATGCTACTGTCTCCTGACAAAAATCCCATATACGTCCTCGTATGTGTGCTCTGCCCCACCTGTGGGTGTTGCAGTACCGGCTGCGGCACTGTGTGCCACTGACACATCAGGGGTCGGAGGAGGATTGTCGGCCGCACTGTGTGGAAGTGGCACATCAGGTGCTGGAGTGGATATGCCTACCAAACTGTGAGGCACTGACACACCAGGGGGCGGAAAAGTGGACGGTGTGGGGGCAGCAGCATTCATCAGTGCCACACCTTGTGACAGCAATACCATGATGAGGATCTGCAGGGCATGTCAAGTCAAGTCAAGTCAAGAGATTTATATAGCGCGCTACATACCCATAGGGTCTCAAGGCGCTAGAGGAAGGGTGGGGAAATTACTTCTCAAATATCCAAGTTTTAAGTTGTTTTCTGAATGCTAGGTGGTTCTGAGTAAGGCGAAGGTGAGTGGGAAGTGAGTTCCAGGTTTTAGCTGCCAAGTAGGAGAAGGATCTACCTCCCATGGTGGTTTTGTTGATGCGAGGTACAGTGGCAAGGGCTAGGTTGGAGGATCGCAGCTGACGGGAGGGGGTGTAGAAGGACAATCGTGTGTTGAGGCATTCGGGTCCAAGTTCGTAAAGTGCTTTGTGTGCGTGGGTTAGGAGGCGGAAAGTAATCCTCTTATTTACGGGGAGCCAGTGGAGATTTTTCAGGTGACCAGAGATGTGTTCTTTACGTGGGATGTCTAGTATGAGCCTGGCTGAGGCATTCTGGATGCGTTGTAGTTTTTTCTGGAGTTTTGCGGTGGTACCGGCGTAGAGTGTGTTTCCGTAGTCCAGGCGGCTCGTGACCAGTGCGTGGGTGACCGTTTTTCTAGTTTCGGTGGGGATCCAGCGAAATGTTTTTTTGAGCATGCGAAGAATGTTGAAGCAAGATGATGAAACGGCGTTGACTTGTCTGGTCATCGAGAGTGAGGAGTCCAGGATGACGCCCAGGTTCCGTGCGTGGTCCGTCGGGATGGGTGCTTTTCCAAGGGCTTCTGGCCACCAAGAGTCATCCCAGGCGGAGGGGGAGGTGCCTAAGATGAGGACTTCTGTTTTGTCTGAGTTCAGTTTCAGACGGCTGTGTTTCATCCACTCGGCTACTTCTTTCATTCCTTCGTGTAAGTTGGTTTTGGTGGTGGTAGGGTCTTTGGTGAGTGATAGGATCAGTTGAGTGTCATCCGCGTAGGAGATGATGTTGAGATTGTGTTGGCGAGCGATGGCCGCAAGGGGGCTCATGTATATGTTGAAGAGGGTGGGGCTGAGTGACGATCCTTGTGGCACGCCGCAGATGACTGCAGAGGCCTCTGACTTGAATGGTGGGAGGCGGACTCTCTGTGTTCTTCCGGTGAGGAACGAGGTGATCCATTCCAGTGCTTTTCCTTGGATTCCTACGTCTCTGAGGCGCTGTAGAAGGGTGTTATGACAGACTGTGTCGAAGGCAGCGGAGAGGTCGAGGAGGATGAGGGCGACTGTGTCTCCATTGTCCAGTAGAGTTCGAATGTCGTCTGTGGCTGCGATGAGGGCGGTTTCAGTGCTGTGTTTGGCTCGGAAGCCGGACTGTGAGGAATCTAGGGATTTGTTGGCTTCGAGGAAGGCGGCGAGCTGGTTGTTGACAGTTTTCTCAATGACTTTGGCCGGGAATGGAAGAAGCGAGATGGGGCGGTAGTTTTTGAGTTCGGTGGGGTCAGCTGTGGGTTTTTTCAGAAGGGCGCTGAGTTCTGCGTGTTTCCAGCTTTCCGGGAAGGTGGCGGAGTTGAAGGAGCAGTTGATGACGTCTCGGAGGTGTGGTGCTATGATGGAGTCTGCCTTGTTGAAGATGTGGTGAGGGCATGGGTCAGTTGAGGATCCTGAGTGGATGGAGTTCATCAGGCGGATGGTGTCCTCAGTGGAGATTGGGTTCCAGTCGTTAAGGATGTTCAAGGGGGGTGAAGGTCCTGCGGAAGGTTGGGTGGGTTGTTCTTCGGGTCGGTTGTTGAAGCTGTTGTGGATGTCTGCGATGTTGTTGTGGAAGAAGGAAGCTAGGGAGTTGCAGAGGGTTTGGGAGGGGGTGATGTCGTTGGAGTTGGCTGATGGGTTGGTAAATTCTTTGACGATGTTGAATAATTCCTTGCTGTTGTGGGCGTTGTTATCTAGACGGTCTTTGAGTGCGGCTTTCTTGGCAGACCGGATCAGTTGGTGGTGTATGCGGGTGGCGTTTTTGAAGGCGTCCCTGGTGCTGGTGTTTGGGTCTTTTTTCCAGGCCTTCTCGAGGGAGCGACAGAGTTTCTTCGATTTCTTGAGGTCATCGTTGAACCAGGACGCGTTTTTGCTGCCTAGTTTGCTTTGGCGTTTTTTCAGCGGTGCTAGGATGTCGGCGCTGTTGGATAGCCATTGGGTGAGGTTAGAGGCTGCTTGGTCGGGGTTTGAGGAGTGGGCGGGGGGGTTTTGAAGAAGTGATGAGGAGATCTGGTCGATGGTGATTTTGTTCCAGTTTCTTCGCAGAGTAGGTTGAGGATGGTTGTGAGTTGTGGTCTTATTGTAGATAAAGTGTACGCAGCTGTGGTCCGTCCAATGGAGAGTTGTGGTGTGACTGAAGGAGACATGTTTGCTGGAGGTGAAGATAGGGTCGAGTGTGTGACCTGCGATGTGGGTGGGCGTAGAGACAAGTTGTTTGAGTCCGAGGTCAGCAAGATTGTCCAGAAGGGTGGTGGCGCTACTGTCATTGCTCTTTTCCAGGTGAAAATTGAGGTCTCCCAATAGAATGTAGTCCTTGGAGGGGAGGGCGTGTGGGGTGATAAAGTCAGTGATAACGTCGCTGAATTGTGCACGTGGTCCTGGAGGTCGGTAGAGGAGGGTGCCACTGAGTGTGGTCTTGGGGTCGGTGTGGATCTGGAAGTGGAGGTGTTCGGCGCTGGCAAGGTTGACGTCTGAGCTGGTTGAGATGCGGATGGAGTTCTTATGGACGATAGCGATTCCTCCTCCTGTTTGCTTGATGCGGTCCTTGCGGATGATCTTGTATCCTTCTGGGATAGCAATGGTGATGTCTGGGGCCGAAGAGGCATGCATCCATGTTTCTGTTAGGAAGGCGACGTCCGGTGAGATGGTGTCTAGTAGATTCCAGAGGTCGATGGCGTGCCTGTGGACCGAGCGGGTGTTGAGCAGGATGCATTGTAGGTGGTTGGTGTCAGATATCTGGTTGGTGTAAGTGGATGAGGAGTTTTTCTTGGTGCCGTCGAACTTGCAGGAGTAGCATGTGAAGGGTCCATGGGTGTGTCCAGGAGCGGCTTGGGCGCAGTTGGAGAGTCGGCCGGGGTTAAGGGCTAGGAGGGTGGCGGCGTCGTATGTAATGCGGGAGGGCTGGGCATTGCGTGGACCAGGGGGTCTGGCGCTGGGCGCGGTCCAGGCGCTGACGGGCGTAGACGGGCTTACCTTTGGCGCACCTTCGGCGCGCATAGGGCGCGAGCGCTGCGCGTGAACGCTGCGCGGAAGGACATCAGTCATATAAAGGAGTTGGGGGGAGGGGCGAGGGCGGAGCAGCTGGGAGGCGGGGTGGATATCCGGGGAGGGGGGAGACTAACAACAACAAGGTAGTAAACAAGATGGCAGTCGGGGCACACAATTGCAATCCAACGCTAAAAGTTACTATGAGGGCACAGGGAGACACAATCGTAATAGCGAGGCACTTCAGGTGAAGCTCAGCGTTGCAGCGCGCTGTGCTAATATGTAAATTAGTCCGATATGGACTAGCGCTATTCTGCTCTGCTGAAGTAAGGAGCGCTATATAATTAAATGAGTGGACAAATCGGGCGCAGCACAAAGCAGCAAAGCAGCAAAGCAGCAAGCAGCTGAGTGAACAAATGAGCAAACAAATTGGGCAAAGAGAGCACAGCAGAACGATACCGCAGTGGGGCCGGGGAGGCAGCGTGATGAGGAGCGGCCGTCTCTGACGAGTCAGAATGGTCACAGAGGTCGTGTGGACAGACCGAGCCTGATGCACTGTGGGAGGGCGGAGCAGCTGGGAGGCGGGGTGGATATCCGGGGAGGGGGGAGACTAACAACAACAAGGTAGTAAACAAGATGGCAGTCGGGGCACACAATTGCAATCCAACGCTAAAAGTTACTATGAGGGCACAGGGAGACACAATCGTAATAGCGAGGCACTTCAGGTGAAGCTCAGCGTTGCAGCGCGCTGTGCTAATATGTAAATTAGTCCGATATGGACTAGCGCTATTCTGCTCTGCTGAAGTAAGGAGCGCTATATCATTAAATGAGTGGACAAATCGGGCGCAGCACAAAGCAGCAAAGCAGCAAGCAGCTGAGTGAACAAATGAGCAAACAAATTGGGCAAAGAGAGCACAGCAGAACGATACCGCAGTGGGGCCGGGGAGGCAGCGTGATGAGGAGCGGCCGTCTCTGACGAGTCAGAATGGTAGATCCCAGCTACATTTCACTGATGTGCAGCGGTGGCTGCCATCCTTTCTGCCTCCATCCGCACCATGTAGTCCATGAGCCTCCGCATGTGTGCCAGCTTACGGCTGGAATCGCTGGAGCCAGTCTGAGCGGGCAGGTGTTCTTTACTCTGCGTCATGACTCTAGCGATGTCAGGCACGGCTCCTTGGAGACCATGGAGCGGGCTGTGGATGTCCGTTAGGGACTGGAGCTGGTCCCTGATGGGACCTAGACACCCATGGATGGCATCCAGTTTGGTAGGCATGAGGCCAAACCCCACCCGCATCTGCTCAGCCATCTCCCTCGGGCCCTCTAGCACACGGAGTTGGAAGGCCATGGTTTGTTCCTGGGGGTCGTAGGAGAGTGCCAGGGATGTGTGTGCCTCCTGCTGGGTGCTTTGAGTAGTGTGTGGGTCTCCTCGATGCAGCTGGGCCGCCCTGATCCTGGAGGTGAGTTGCGGATGATGTCCATGATGTTTTGGAGGGTTTGGGTGTCGATGCTGGCGGTGTCCTCCCCGTCATCAGTGAAGATTGGCTGGGACTGCTCTGCAGGGGGTGTGTAGGTGCCCCTGCAATGAGAAGGGGAGATGGTGTATTACAATGAGTTCACATATATGTAGCTGCATGGTACATGTTGACATTCAGACAGCATGGCATTGTACATTGTGCCAGTGTGTAGATCAGGGGCAAGACCCAGAGTCATTGTGGGTGTGCACTGCTTGATTGTGCATGTGTGCCATTGTGGCCCTCTCCACCCGTCCCCCCCGTACCTGGTGGTCACTCACCTTGTTGTGGTTGTGTTGTGTCCTGTCGAGCAGTGTCCATTCCCCCGACTCCGGCCACAGTCTCCACACTGATGACTGTCAACACCAGCACCTCCATGTCATCCAGAACGAGCTGTGGAACTGGGCTCCCACCTCCAGTCTGCATTGCTGCCTTCTGGTTGGCTGCGAGTTTGGTTCCCAATGCCACGCTGGAGGCAGTGCTTAATTTGTAAAATATGAAGTGCAGGTGCTCAATTTTGTTTAGGAGGCCACACCCACTTCTCTCAGCTCCAGCCACACTACCAGTGGCTCCACCCACTTACTCTAGTTGCTCCACCCCAGTGCTTAATTGGTAAATAAAAATAAGACAGGGCCCTTTTCGGGAGATCACGACAGCCTGCACCACCCATTACCCCTGCCAGCGCTATCAACGAAGAACAGAGCACCTTTAAAGAGCGATAAAATGAAAAGAAGTGGAGCAAGGTGCAGAAAGAGGAATGAGGGAAATTAAACAACCTTGCCACTGGGCTGCGCCGACAGGCCCCAGAAATCCTTGAGGCTCCTGCACTTAAACTTTTACAAAATAAGCATTGTAGGGCTGGCTTTTGTATAGCCTATGTACAATATACATGTAAACAGGAGTACCAAACATATATGCACACCTTTACGAACAGATCACATAAAAGAATAAACGTGCTTTATGTAATTGTTTATTATTGCGTAAATGTGTGAGGAGGTGGTACACATTTGTTAGAATATTGAGACGGTAAAAGAAATTGCAGTGCTTACAGTGAGCAGGTTCCTTTCGTGTTTGGATGATGTTGAAGAGAAGTGGATGTGTGGAACTGCATTCACAACAAAATGACAAGAGGGTGCTGAAGTTTCATTTTTTCATAACTTATTCTTGTATTCAGCCTCTCATAACCCATAGACTGCTGTGCAAAGTGAGATCGCTTTTGACAATAACTTTCACCAATATTCCTTTTCGTTTACAGACCCAAAATGTGTAAATTTTCTTGATGGCTGCAGAAGTAGTCACCAATTAAAATCAGTGTGACTTATTAAGACTAAGAATATAACTCAATTCGGATAATAATATAATTAGAGGTAAATATTTGGTCAAAGGGTGAAAACTATACCTCTGAACAAATGCACAGTGCTGCTGTTAATGGGACATGATTATTTTTTTACGGACCTTTTCATTATTGCGGTGTCAGGATGGCAGAATTAAGCTCCCAGCTGGAGCAGGCAGGGCTCTCTTTTGCTGCTGAGGACGTAGTACAGAGGACGGGCAAAGTTTAACCAAAGTTTTAGCCATAAAAGAAATCTGTAAGCGGTATGTATGTATAAATCAGCCCTAACCAAATACCATGCACTTTGTAACACGGCTAGGACCGACTATGTTAACTCGACCATTTTGAATGCACAAAATCGCCCTAAAGCACTTTTCAAAGCTGTGCAAGAACTTTCTGGAACTACACGCCAACCAAAAGCCCATGTTTGAATTCTACACAATGCACTGTTCTAGCGGACTTTTTTATTAATAAAATTGCTAATATCTATTCTAACTTTGATGGCTCAACTCATACCCTTACACCCCCTGAACATCCCGTACCGGCAAACTCCCCTGAACATGGCCCACTAGAGCTCACCCTTAGCAACACCAACAGGTATTTAGAAACATGGAATCCCCTCAATATCACCTCGCTACGCGATATCATCAGTACTTTTAAATCTGGTTCTCCTATGGATCCCATTCCCTCGCAAATCCTAGATGTTTAGGATACCCCGACCCTCAATCTAATTGTAGAACTGGTCCCTAGTGCATGGAAACATGCTATGATAGTTCCTTTGTCAAAAAAGGCAAATGCAGACCCGGAAAATCCGTCCAATTTTCGCCCTATCTCCCTTCTCCCTGTCTTTTCAAAAATTTTAGAAAAACACATTAACAAGCAGCTTACTAAATACACTGAATCAAGAAATCTTCTCCATACTTCTCAATCCGGTTTTAGGGCAGGATTCTCTACAGAATCAACACTGTTAGGTGTCTCTGAGATCATACGTAGTCAGGTTGACAAAGGGGAAACCGTGGCACTTATTTTGCTAGACCTAAGTGCCGCATTTGACACAGTTTCCCACACTATCCTTCTCAATACACTCTATTCCTGCGGCATCACTGGTCTGGCCCTCAAATAGCTCTCGAGTTTTCTTTCTGACAGAACTTTTCAAGTTTTCTCTCCCACATCTACCTCTGAAATATACAAATCACAATACGGTGTCCCTCAGGGTTCCATTTTAAGTCCCCTACTTTTTAATCTGTACATCAGCCCTTTAGCCACCATTGCGGAACAAGCTGGCCTCACTATTTACTCATACGCTGATGACACCCAGCTCATCTACTCACTTTCCGCAAATCCTCACTCCACCTCATCTTCACTATGTTCCGGGCTGAATGACATTGCCAAATGGATGCTCAACAACAAACTCAAACTTAACGGGGGTAAGATCGAACTCCTTCTCTTTGGCAACAATACTACTCTATGGGGCCCCCATCATTGGCCTCCTCAGATGGATGCTCTACCTTCCCCCTCCAAAACCGCTTGCAACCTTGGCATCATTTTTGATGACCAAATGACTATGAAGCAACAAGTTGTCAGAGTTGCCTCTACCTGTTTTGTCATCCTTAAATGGCTCAGGAAAATTATATGGATGCTTCCTTTGGACACACAAAAAACCGTAGTCCAAGCTCTAATAACATCAAGACTAGACTACGGTAACGTTTTGTACCTAGGTGCCAGCAAGGAAGTTATGCGGAAACTTCAGGTGGTACAAAATGCGGTGGTCAGAGTACTCTGTAAACTACCTAACAAATCCTCTACATCAGCCGCCCTACGAAATCTCCATTGGCTCCGAATTGAAAATCGCACGAAGTTCAAAGCTCTGTGCTATGTGCATAGAATAAACTCTGGCAGTGCTCCCCTTTATCTTAAAACCTGTCCCCCACGTGTTCTCCGTTCCTCCAACCAGCATAAGTTCCAGGTACCCAGGATAAAACGAGCCAGAATGGGCGGACGCTCCTTCTCGTATTTGGCTCCATCCCTCTGGAATTCTCTCCCCCTTCACCTTCGCACAGAATCTAGCTATACCATATTTCGCAAGGACTTAAAAACCTGGTTATTAATTCAGTATGCTGTCTTAATTAATTGGCCCTGTGTCTCATCTCTGCTTTATCCTGCCACTCGTCATGTTCCTAGCGCCGGGATACCTTCGGGTAGCTGAGCGCTCTACAAATTTAAATATAATAATAATAATAATAATAATAATAATAATAATAATAATAATAATAATGTAGGCTCCTTGGGTGTGAACAAAGAAGAGTGGTAAGCAGCATCACAGACAGACAGTCATTATGTTGTCTGGGGGCGGGGGAGGCCAGGAGCATCAGAGCCATGTTAAAGATATGCTCTCGCCTGACTTGCCCGTGGTTCATGCCACAGCAAAAACAAAATCATCCAGATACTTCACCATATCCGCTTGCTACACAGGCCCGCCTCCGAGGCCTACAGCTCCAACTTATTTGGGCAGACACTAGTTGGGCAGGTGCTGGCAAGCTGGGAAACCAGCTTCGGCCAGGCGCCCTTGCAAGTGACCCCATTAACAACAAGATGCCAGTTCAGACTGTCTAATAGTTCAGACGGGCGCATTTGGTGAAGACACTGGATGCACGTCGTTGGTGCGGAGGCCGGGGGAAGCCTGATCTCAGTAATTATGTTTTTCCCCCACTTGTGCTGGCCGTGCTAAATAAAACGAACTTGAACACATTAATAAAAAAAAAGTGAAGGCGTGCGTGCGTGTCTAATCTGCTTGCCTTTATGTCATCAGGGCTACGCTAGGGTGGGTGGCACTGACTTACTTTTTCTCTGCGTTGGGAGGGTCGGCAAGAGCCAGCTAGTTCGTGGTGTCCAGCAGATGCAAACCGACTCGGACCTCGCCCACAGCAATGCCGGCCACTGGGCATGATACAGGCTGCCTCAGACAGGCAGGTGTGTATGTGTCCAAGGCAGTCGGCCGTGGTCCAGTTAGCCGCCAATTAGGCACGCCTCCCAGACACTGTCCTGGGCTGGTTAACAGTTTGCTGCGGACGGTGGTTATGCTGGGGCGTGGCGGCGGTGGCGCGCGTGGTCATGTGACGAAAACTGTGAGCGCTGCGCGTACAGCGGCCCCTAACCCCCTATCAGATCAGTCAGAACCTAAATCCAGCCCGCCCCTGGTGCCCCAATAAATCAGTGTAATCAGTGTGTGTTCCAGCCATGATGATCACAAGCTGGTGCGCCACCAATAATGTATTCTCTTCTTGGACGGCACCGTGCGCGGTGCGCGGCAGGCAGGCAGGCAGCTAATTAAGAAGAGAAGTTGTGTTAGTAGTCCTGATCTCACACACAGCCACCAGCAACAGTACCACAATCATTGTTAACCGTCCGCTCCTGTGACCAGTGACCTGCATGATGATTGACACGCTGAGTACACAGAGTACTCTTACGGTAAATAAAATGTTAAGAAACATCAATGACACACGGGCGGGATGCGTAGACCCGGCCCTGTCAATTAAGTGCCAGTGCTAAGCACCGGAAAGCACCGGCACAAATTAAGCACTGGTTGAAGGTGACAAACAGTTTTTGATGATGTTCCATCATCTCCGTAATCAGGATCCTGTTTTCCTGCGGACTGAACTTCGTCTTCGTCTTCTTCTTGTCCTTGTCCTTCCCTGTCCCTGAGGTCCCTGGCTGGTCATCCGGGGTGCTTGTGGGGTTGCGCTCATCCTCTGCGCCTGCTCCGGCTACCTCCATGGTGATTGGGTGTTGGTCAGTTTGTGTTTGGGTGTTTTTTCTACTTTTATAGTGATTTTTCCCACCTGCCATGTGTGTGTTGCAGGCCTGGCGCTGCTTATCGCTGATTTCCTCATCACGCCTTGGCCCATCGCATGTTTTTTCGTGTTTAGGTTTGTGTTTATATCGCAGTCGAGGTGGTTGTATCGCGGACATCGGCCACGGTTTCGGCAGACTATCCCAAGCTACCGCCTTCTTGTGAATTCCACATTGACACAGGGCTATGTTCCCACAATCAGCTGCATTGTGTAAAGGTGCGTTAGCATTTTTTGGTGATGTTTAGCACACGTTCTTATGAATATACCCCTAGGAGCTTACTTCAAAAGAGACTGTTGAACAATTTGAGGAATGTCTGTCTTTGACTGGCATGTTGAAAGGAATTTTTACATTTTGCCTTTGTATTGTACGGTACCTTTGATTGTAAATACTAAAACATTTCAATAAATTGGTATAACGTGGTGAAAATGTCCATCCTTATTCCACCTACTGGCACGTAGAAAATGAAAATCCCTTAATTAGTAGGTTATAACAGTGAATATATATTTTGTGTCGCTAATTTAAATGGATGATTTTTCCAAATGTTTTCTCATTTTTTTGAGTTTGTTTGTTGTCTGCCTCATCCTGTGATATCAACTACACCACACCGATGAGTCCCAGAGATAGTGAAATGTGTCTGCCTTTGCGTTACATGTTTGAGAGATGTGCAACCTTGGTAAATTGAGGCTCAGTTAAAGTGACTTTATATTTAGAATACAACTTTAGTATGAGATGTTGCATCGAATCACTGAAGCAACAGCAGCATGCTTTGTAATTGTATCGTATTGTAGTTGCATTTATATCGAGCTTACTCCCCCTGACGAGGCGTCAAATCGCTTTTTCGGCAAGTAGCATGCTACTCCGGAACCCAAAAAGTTTTAGTGGTGAATTAGTATAGTGAAATATGAAATTATTTTGAGTAGTGGACATGTTAGTCTGTTATTTAGATTGAAAAGATAGTGGAGTGATAAAAGAGGGAAGGGTTTGCATTTATATAACGCCTGCTACCCTTGATGAGGTGTTGAAGGGCTTTTTGGCGAGTAGCATACTGCTCCGGAAACCATTGATTCTAGGTTCAAGTGACTCCCTAAAGGACTGCTGTGTATTATAGAGGGTAATGCCTATCATGTGTGTAGCAGTGGATACAGGTTAATCTAGTAACAATTTGAATGCTGGTTCTATGTTTCTGCAGTCAAAGGTGTGTATTTATGAAATTTGGTGGATCAGCTGACCTGCTAACGGGTGTCAGACCCGGATCATGGTATAGAACTCAGAGACTTAATAAATATAACCAAGTTTGATGAATACCTCGACTGGCATAGACCTTGGTGTAGACCTAACAGACCTTCCAATGTAAAGTTCATTTTCATTGTCTGATCGTATAGAGAAGGGGGCTTGGTCTTGTTAAGGGGAATGGAAAAATGTGAGTGGGGATTTAGACACCCTGCTCTGCCTAAACAGTCCCATCTCCCTCTCCCACTGCCCTCAAGCGAGAATGTACTTATCTGGAACCACAACCAATGTCTTGGTGATGATCTAAATAGAGCCTTGCAGTGCATGGCATTCACATGTGAGCTGGAAACCTATTCTTTGAAAGGGTTTCTAGTGCACCTTGTGATGCTGCCTATTCACCAGGACACCATGTGATGAGGTGTGAAACTGTGTGTCACACGGACACACTGTGTGAGTTGACAGGCATGGATCTAAAGACATATAAGGTGATTTACGAAGAAACCTGCTCACACCGAGCTCCACCCGACATTTTCAGCATATATGTTTACTCATATGGCATTGTTGCCCAATTTTACCACATTGTCATTAATTATGCTATAAGCTACGGATGGAAAATCACATTCCTGCTTCAGCTGCACTGTGCTGGTTCTCGTGTAGAGGTTGCGTCTCTGTTTGTGTACAAAGATAATTACTTAGATAATTACAATCCAGTGCCAACGTTAGCCCTTCAATCTATCAACACAATGAAGCCTTCAATATGACTGGCCATGTTAATGGGTTGGATTTTGCCAGCTCCCGGAGTTACTGATACTGGTGGTATCTGGTAACTTCGGTGGTGGAGAAAATCCAGTCCATTACAAGTTGAACCCTGATGGTCCACTAGGAAACGAGGAACTACTAAGCAAATCTGTAATTTGTAGTCTGATTCCCCTGATAATTCCTCATCGAAATCAGAGGGGATGGAGATGAATTTTATTACGGGGCACAGCATCAGTCCTTCCCCGACATAATCAAATACAAAAATTCAAATGGGTGTGGCTTTCCGCAGGACCACTGACTCTTAACTTTAGACAATGGAATCAATATTGTTTGGTCATTTTGGTTATTCTGTTTAGGTTGCAAAAGCCCTCGCCCACCAAGGTTGCATGCTTCATCATTGGGCTATGCTCCTCGCTGGTTAGGTGCTGCAGTACCCGGCGGACGCCACAGGTGGGCTCTTTCCTGGAGCTCTTATTGGTCTACCTGCCTGGTTTTTGCTACGACAAGGGATTGGGCCCTTGCCTGAGATTTGAAAAGGGGTGATAGATTAAAAAGTCAGTAACATTGGATACAGACAATGCTGTTAAGCATTCTTTATTCTCCAAGTGCGTTTGTCTGTGCCAAGATTAAACAAGCATTTGCAATGCAATAGGTCTCGCATTTACGCGAGTTTGAGGTATTGACATTGCAAATAACAATGCCTTTTATTTTTGTTTTTGTTTTTTAAACATAAATAAAAGGCATTGTCATTTATAATGCCAATAGCTTAAACGTGCGTAAATGCGAGACCTATTGCATTGCAAATGCTTGTTTTGGTAGGCTCGGTGAGATTAAGTGATTTGCCCACAATCACAGGATGATGCACCCACGCATAGACTTGAACCGGGATTCGCAACTCTTAAGTCAGCCACATCTTACTGAACACTAAGGTCATTGGGGTAAAACTAGATTAAAACAGTCAGCTGGGAGAAGAGACCCACAAAGACACTTGAAAAGTATTCGCCAGACGAGACCTAAAAAACACTGCTTTCCTCCTCGTTTGCGGCTCACCACGCTCCCTCCCCTAGAGACCCCAGGGTGGAGGGGCTTTAAAATAATGCATGTGTAGCTGTGGGCTTTTTAAGATGAGAATAGAGAATGCCCATGTTTGGAAAACGAAGTCTGTTAACACGTCACAGATTTTGTCACATCTATCTTTTGCTAAGCCCTGCACACATCGTGCAACAAAATCGGTAATGTACATTTAAGTACTGAATATACACACGTTGCGTTTCCATGCAGCAGTGGAAAATGGAACACGTTACAAATCATATCTGTAGTAACATGAATCAGAATTAGAATCTGATAGTAACATTAGATATTTCAGTGGTGCATTCAAAAGCACACTCTAATCTCTTCCTATACAGCAACGCACAGAGGCAGCCTGTATGAAGAAATAGAAATTGCACATCCAGAACTGCATATTAACGCACCAGTAATGCACTCGAACTTCATCACATCTCTTCTCATACATTGGCGCCCTTGCGAACAGGACCATAGTCTGCCCAGCACACGGAGTAGCAATCAACAGTGCAATGAACCTTGTACGCAATCACTGCACATTGAGTGACACCATACAGTGCTACACTTTGCACATAAAACACTTGCTGATGCTTATGCAAAGGTTTATACGCATTCTTTAGTGCACAAGAAGCTTGCCGTTCAGCAAGGCACACGCACACCGAGAGTTCAGTATGATCGTGCACTGCTGAGTGTTTGCAGTATGTCAATGCTTAAGTAATGGAACCGAGTGCCAGTTTGTTGAAGTCTGCATCCCTCTGCGATTCTGAGAGGTTCCTTAGGTGTATTTTGTGCACTGGGCTCAGGTGAACAGAACTGTGAATGTGTTAAAGAAAGCAAGAGAAACAGTGAAACTAAAAGCTAAATAAAGCGCATGACGGGAGCGTGTGAGCGCGCGGTGGGAGTGTGAGAGCCTAGGAGGAGCCGCAATGCGGGCGCGCACATGCACTAAAAGCTAAATCAAGCGCGCGGTGGGAGTGTGTGAGGCAGAGAGGAGACGCCATGCGCGTGCACTTCGGCTGTCCTTAACCACTTCACTGCGGCGGCTATTCCGCCGCAGTGCTAACGAATTTTCGCGCCCGCGCGGCGGCCGCATGCTCGTGACGGAGCCGCTCCGTCACGAGCCTCGGTTGAGCTGTGCTCGTGACGGAGCGGTTCCGTCACGGCCCGCCCCGCTCAATAGAACGCTCAGCGCAGGCGCGGAATTCGTGCCGCGCATGAGCGTTCTATTGAGCTGGGCGGGCCATGACGGAACCGCTCCGTCACCAGCACAGCTCAACCGACGCTGGTGACGGAGTGGTTCCGTCACCAGCACCGAAGGGGTTAAGGCGCACATGTTTTGTCTCCCTTCGCGCACCAAACCAACAACAATAGTTTCGCCAAGGCGAAGCAGCGCATGCGCTGGGTTCGCTAGGCAAGACCTAAAAGTATGGATGAACAGAATGGACATAATGATGGCCCTTGGTTCTGTTAATGAGTCTACGGCAATTCTACAAGGCCGGGTTGAAGATAGATACTCTAATCTACTTTTTTGGGTTTCAGTAGCATGAGGTTAGGTGCCCCTATGACGAGCAAATACCATAAACAAAAAAGACAGACAAGTGTTACATTTCTCTTTGGACTCCGTGTCGCCAAAATGACCCATTGGTCCCTAGTCGTGGCCCCTTAATGTGTCTCGGAGCTGCTTCTCTATTATCAACAATTCTGTTGAGAAGAAGAGAAGATTGTTACCGTGCTTCCAAGATCCTTGTAAATCCATGTTTGAATTCCTCAGTTCTCCCAGGCTGTGGCTGTGTTCGCCAGTTAAATAGTAAAGAGATACACAGTGGTGAGAGAGAGCTTGGCCGCCACTTTGTGTTTTTTAAGGTTAAAGATCCTGATATTTTCCATCCCAGTAGACCAGTGACCCATGTCCCGGAGGAGAGAGTGTAAATCCGAGTCAAAGAAAGGTTGCGCCTCTCTGATGAACAGTTACACATGATGATCTGAAAGTAGTCCCTGTTGTACTTTTTACCACACTGAATGTCTTCATTAATACTAAAAATAAAAACAATTGTCAGCATTTGTTTTGATCAACTCTACATAATGCGTCATTTTTCCTCGGTTTGTTTACTTGGTATATCATTGTGACTGCCGGCCTCTGTGTCTAATTCAGCTGAATGAGACAGTTAATCTACCCAGACACCCGGTAGAAAGGGCCTGCTCACCCGGAAGAATGCGCAGTGGCAGGTGCGGCTCAAAATGGTGGCATTTGCTTGGGAGTCCTGTGTATCAGGGCCATAATAAAACAGGCGTGCGCAGCTCCTGCGCTGCAAGGGATCGCACCCTTAAAGGACCCCCGTCGATTTTAAGTCGATTTGAACGCCCTCCCCCCCCCCCCCCCCCCCCGCCTTTACGGCCCCACCCCAGTGGCACAAAATGCACACGCGACAGCCCGGGATACATAACTTTATGTAACTTGTTAACCAACCAGCAGCCCTTGCATTGAGAAGCATTCAAGAGCATCCGTTGATGTGCCCGGGGGATCTCGCGCGACGAAGGGTTACTCAGTGAAAACATTCTACAGCAAATAGGACACCACCGTTTTCCCTAAAACTCAGAGATAATCGTGCGAATGCATGTTTCAGAAAGAGGCAACTTAAGTACAGGCGAAAAAAAAGTTTCCAAGAGAAGTTGATAAACAGGTGCAGGGCCGAGATTTAGTAAGAGACAAAAGAGCGTACAAACATATAAATTCTGGAGCAGACAACAAACTGCAGATTTTCCCCTTGTGCATCTGCCATTGTTGACCCAGTTTTTGTCTGCCGTTATCCGATAGAAAGCCTGTTTTCTGGTCCAGTGACTTTGAAAGGGCAGTGTTCTCGACTGACTATTGTTTTCATGGCAGTGGTACCCCCTGGGTCAGCTCAGCTCCATCAGGGCTGATGGACTGGCATGTGCTGCCTTCCACATGAAACTCTGCCTCGTTTTGATGTGCTTTTCGATAAGGCAGGCCAGTTTGGGTGTATTGTTATGTGCTTAATAACATCGATGTTTTTAGGCAATTGTATTCCAGTCAACTAAAGGTGCTGCCATAAAATGATACATTTTAGTGGAGTGGAAGTTCTGGGTCCAGATTGACTTCAGGTATTAGGGGCTAAGGCCCACATGCATCAACAATGCCATTTGCGATTCCTTATTAGCGAAAAATAAGGATTCGCTAATAAGGATTTGCAAAAGGCTATGCATGAAGAAATCGCAAAAAAAAATCGCGATTTCTTAATATTCCTTAATTGCGAGTCGCAATCAAGGAATACCTCCCCATTCATTCCTATGGGCCTAGAGGCCCATAGGAATGAATGGGAAGACATTCTCAATTTGCGAATCGCAAATTGAGAATGCAATTTCAAGGGTGCAGGGGTGTCCAAAGGACACCCTGTTGCACCCCTGAAATTGATCTGTGCACATATGTTGCGCACACACATGCCCTTAGGGCATGTGTGTGCGCAACATGAATCTTTGAAAAATGCACAAAAGTGCATTTTTCAAAGTTTTTGCAAATTACCATGAAGTTGAACTTCATGGTAATTTGCTAAACCTATTAAGGAAATTGCTAATTTTTTTACTTTGATGAATTGCATTTATAGAATCTCAATTTGGGATTCCTTAAATGCAATCGCAATTTAAGGAATCTCAATTTAGAGATTCCTTAAATTGCGATTTTTGCATTTGGGATGATGCATCCCAAATGCAAAAATACCGGTCGCAAAGGGGCAGATTCTGAGAGTCTGCCTGTTTACGACCAGTTTTTAGCTTGATGCATGTGGCTGTATGCATCTTAACAGTCGCGAAATTTCAGTATAATGTTTGCGATCGTTAAATAGTTTTTTATGAATGAACTCAAGCCGTTTTAGGAGTCTGTAAACTTTTAGAAACACCCAAAACCAGCTTTGCGAATGGATTCTGATTTGCAATTGGGAAAGGGCGTGTTGTGGGAAACCCTTCCAAATAGTGAATCAGTATGTGATGCAGCAATGTTTTGCAACCGCTGTCCAGTCCTAAAACATTGAAACATTATTGATTCCTGAGTTGGAGTGGTAATTGTAATGGGTTGGAGCTCTAGGCCCCCATACACTTGAAGAAAGACACACTCAGTTGTGTAGTATCTGGAACTGGCCCAGGGCACGTGTGCCTGGCCCCTTTTATTGGCATGGTCACATGTCTTGTGATACCTGTGATGGATGGGTGTGGGGTGATAGTATAAGCCAGCCCTCGGGGAGTGACTGCTACAGCCATACAATTCGGGACACTAGAACAGTGACCAGCCGCTCACTACAGTAATGCATTCGCAAAAGTAAATCTTAACGTTTGTTTGGGAGTACGCAGTGGTTCAGGGACCACTAGCAGTTCTTAAAAAACGTTACAAAAATATTTTTCTTCATGCAGCTGTGTTTTCTTTAAGGAAAACCAGCTATATTAAAAAAAAAAAAAGCCTTTTCTTTATTTTGAGGCAATGACAGGCATGGTGGCTTGCTTACAATATTACGCCATCATCCTTGTGATGCTCTTCTATTGGCATGAGCAGCAGTTTGAGAGCTACTACATTAATATTCCTGAGGTAGTTTGATTGTGACGCACTCCAAATCCTTTTTTGGGAACTGACGTATTCATACAAAGGTCAGTTTGCAAAATAACTTTCTGGTTGCAAAAATGCTGCTTTCAAATTGGACCAGCATTTGCTACCAGAAAGTATTGGTCCCTAGTTCTTTCTGTTTCACCATCAAGAAAAAAGCAAAAAAGCTGAAGTGTGGGTAGGATGTTTATTAGATCATTGGGGTCTACTGATTATGTGTCCTCTCCCTTTTAGATCAAGCCATAAACTCCATTTAGTCGGATTTCTAAGCAGTGAGTTCCCAGAGATAATTTCTATTTCCAAATATTTTTTCCACGTTTCTTATTGTCATTATAAACATACAACATGAGCACAAATCTTGAAAACTCTGGGTTTTAAACTACACCCATACACTTTGTCAGATGTCTTCTAATTTATCACAATGAATTGCCGTGGATTTCATGTATTGTGGACATACATTTCGATTTATGTATGTAAATATACATAACCCCCCCCTCTCTCTTTCTCCATGTTTATTGCTACAGATCATGAAATCATTATATTAATTAAACGGTTCAAATAATTACACAACCTAGGCATTTGTTAATTGATGTATTCATGGATTAGTTGGTTGTGAATACTGTTCAATACTGTGCAACATGAACCTTCTACATCAGGAGTGTCCACTATAGGGCCAGGAAGGCTAGATTCATGACAGATTTGGAAGATGTTGACATAAGACACATTTAATGCCAATGCTTCTCATTTACTTACTGGGGGAAGATTTATGAAAGTGTTGCATTGCCTCTGTGTTACACAAGATAAAGCAAGGGCAACGCAAAACTAAAGACAGATTTACCAAGCTACGCAAGGCCATCTTGAGTTGCCCTGTGGTGCTTGGTAAATCTTGAATAACGGAAGGAAGTCACTTCCTTGCTTTACTCTGTCCCAGGCAGATGCGCCATGGTTGGAGTGTGGGTGTTCCCATGTATCTATCCATGGATTTTGGTGTACCTGGGAATGCGTCAAAATGCTATGCCTACCCAGGTGAGGCATAACGAGAAAAAATATATTTATTTCTTCTCGTTTTTTCCCCTCTTTCTATGTGTGTTGCATTCTGTAGCACACATAGGAAAAGGAAAAAGACTCAAAGTATTGCTTTTGTACAGGAATGTCTCCTGCCTGCAACTCAGGCACCCTTGCACCATGGTTGGTGCTACGCAGCACATAATGCGCCACGCAAGAAGAGAACAGGAATGTGCCATATAATCTTAAATATGACACATTCCTTCCCTCTCCCTGTCACGCAATGCAGCACTGCAAGGTGTGTTGCGTGCTGCGTTGCGTGATATTTGTTAAATATGCCCCTGCATATCCTTAACATCTGGCACAGAGCTGGCACGCTTAGGCCTAAATGTGGTAACCAGGGAGGAGATGGGGCCTAGCTGTTAGTGCTACTGACCTTGGTACATATATACACACACACACACACACATATATATATATATTATATATATATGTTATATATATATATATATATATATATATATATATATATACATATATACATATATATATATATATTCACTGAAAAAACCATAGGTTATAGACCATATATAGTTAGGAATTAGCATTTAAAAAACCTTATTTTACTCACACAAAACCATTGAAATTCCATATATAGTTAGTTGCACTAACTATATATCGCGCACCCGCAATCCACTGCTGATGATGTCACATATTACATCATTCATGACATGGTCAGTGACATCACTGATGACATCACTGATGACATCTCAAATGACATCACTGATGACATCACTGATGACATCTCATTTGACATCAATGACCACATCACTGATGATATCATTCATGTGACAATACAATGCATCTCCTTACATTTTAATATAACCTCTGTTTCACCCAGTGTTAAATACAGAGTATAATTTTTGAAACCATTGACACACCAATACTAGTTACTACATACGTACTCACTGATTCCTACGTCTACACACACATTCACTCATTCACCCATACAATCATTCATACATACAATCACTCATCTTTACAACACTATCATATGCACTCATACACCTATACAGACACTCACACTCTGCCACTCATCCATGGAGTTACTCACACACCTAGTCAGTCCTGTAAAGAATCAATCACACTTCCATTTTCTTGTTTATACAGTTAAACATAGAGCACCTTACATTTTCAAACATATACTAACACATACTTACCTTGTTATACAATCATTGATATAAGTACACATTGATCTGCACAGAGTCACACACCTCCCAGCCAGCCACACACACACTCAGTCTCCCATACAAATACTTGGACAATCAATCAGTAACCCATATAGTTAATCATATAGCTACTGATCAACACATGCAGCAGTTTACAGAACAACAGACATAATGATGCACAAATTAAGACACTTTAGTCACTAACCCATGCACTCAGTGAGACACATTTAATCACTCACTCATACATTCAGTCATGCACCTACTAAATCCTTTGTCCAGACACTTATACTTCCACTCATTCTTCAATATGTAAGACACATTTTAACTTTACAGAAACATACAGTCACTGGATGTTGTCATCAGTGATGTCATCAGTGATGTCATTTGAGATGTCATCAGTGATGTCATCAGTGATGTCACTGACCATGTCATGAATGATGTAATATGTGACATCATCAGCAGTGGATTGCGGGTGCGCGATATATAGTTAGTGCAACTAACTATATATGGAATTTCAATGGTTTTGTGTGAGTAAAATAAGGTTTTTTAAATGCTAATTCCTAACTATATATGGTCTATAACCTATGGTTTTTTCAGTGAATTTTCAAGGTTTTGTAAATGCTAATTCCTAACTATATATGGTCTATAACCTATGGTTTTTTCAGTGAATTTCATTGGTTTTTTAAAAGCTAATATCTGTAGCTGTAAAATGTATTCTTCTTTAAATCCAAACATATATTTTATATGTTTATTAATAATTTTTTTTTTAATACTTTTTTTTTGTAAGCTCCCGGGGCGCGGACAGGTGAACGCACGGGTAAGCGCAATCTTGTGGCGCGCCCCGGGGCGCGTACTAACACGCGTCCCGGAAGCGCTATTGCCGCGAACGAAAACAACATCGTGACGTATCGCGTAGCCGCCACGCCTTGCGTAGCCGCGAGATGCGTCTTATGACGCACCGCGTAAGCGCACCCGGAAGCGCATACGATCGCGCAACGTAAGCGCCCCGATGCGCTTACGATACACGCCCGGGGCGCGCCCCGGGGCGCGTAGCGTAAGCGCGTCAAACCATGTGACTTTAAAATAACACTTTTCATTGGTTCAGAACTTTTTATTTTCCAAATTGTGTGAAACCCACCCATTTCTCTCACTATTGCTTTGTACTTGGAGAGAGCAAGAGCTGTTCTATCTACTCTATCTCCTACTTTTCTGATCTCCAGCAATGGCTGCAAGAGAGTCATCCAGCAGTGATTCAGATGGATTTTTAGATGAGGACCCTCCTCAGCAAAAGAAAAAAACCCATTTCATCTGGAAATTTTACGACATCCCTGAAGGACAGAAAAAAGTCAACGCTCCCAAAGTAACCTGCAAAATATGTGGGAGTAGTTTATCCAGAGGCAATCCTCTGAAAAAATATAGTTTTGGGAATGCTAATTTGATCAGGCATGTGAAAAGAAGACACCCTAACAACTTTGCCAGGGAGAGTGTCAGAGAGCTGGCACGGAATGTACCAACAGATGGCGGCAGCACCTCCACTGGTGGAGCAACACCTTCGGGACCACCCCGTGGAAGAATGGTCCCTAACATTCAGCCGGTGTTTGCAGGCATCAAATTTTTGTGCACGGAGTGTGACGAACTGCTCTGCTATGGGGAGCAGAGTGTTGAACTGATTGCCCTAAAGAAGCAGCAACACCGCTGCTCTGCCAGTCCCTAAATTTTCAAATTTTTTTGCTCCTGTTGAGCAGTTTTGCAATCCCTGTTTTTGTTTTTCCCTTGACAAAAATCCAAAAAAAATATAAAATTGTTTTAAAAAGTCTAAAAAAAATATAAAAAAACAAAAACAAAAAAAAATATAAAAAACAACAAAATCAAAAAAAAAGTTCTTTTCAGAACTACCTCCAATTTATAAAAAGAAGCTTTTTTTTTTTTTATAAGTCTGTCATTTTTAATCTCCATGGTACGCTCCCCCGGAAGCTCCCCGGTGCGCGTACCGGGCGCTCCCCCCCGCGAAAATCGATTTTTTTTTTTTTTTCACCCGCGGGAGCCTTTTATGGCCCCCACATCAAAAGTAGGGGGTCAGGGGGGTGTACCCTGCCCCCTTTTGCTCATTTCGCCCCTTTGATTCTTGCCACCTCTTGAGTCTCAATCCCACCGAGACACAAGATGGCGGCCGCTGCGGACTGTTTCGAATGTTTACAGACACCCGAGAACCAATCAGCTTGCCGTGCGCAAGTCGCGTGGCGCGCCTGGAGCGCTCCCCGGTACGCGTACCGGGCGTGGCTCGGGCGCGGCTCTAGATATATATCTTTTTTTAAACCTAATTTACTCAAAATTCACAGGACCACATATCTTGAGACCTAGCAAAGGCACATCGGGCAAACAATATCTACAATTTTGCCAAGTTTCGTGGAAATCCATTCAGCCGTTCGGGCTAAAAGTGAGGCCAACCGCCCTATGGAAAACTCAATGTTAAAAACACGTTTTGGGACCCCCCTTTTTTCTCGACCCCCCCCTGGACGAACCCCCCCCAATTTTCAGGGGCTGCTCAGAAACAAAATGTGCCATTTTCCTGAAAATTTCAGCCAATTCCGTCCACAAACGCCAAAGTTATTAGACATAGAATTTTCAAAAAACCCATAGAGAAAAAATCCTAACTATATATACCTACTGGCGACCGCCAGTAGGTAATATATACACATACATATATATTTATATTTAAACGTACCTAGCAATGCATGGTAAGGGCATGCGAGGTAAAAGCACGTACAAATGCGGGGTAACAAATGCGTTTTAAAGGCATGCAATGTTTTTTACTAGTGTTGTACCGTCATACAACCGCAGGCACGAACTATACTTGTTTACATCAACTATACTTGTTTACATCACCGTGAGGAGTGGGGACGTAGTCACCCACATCCTTTGGGCTTGTGTAGCCTGGTCAGGTATGCTAAGTATGTCTTGGAGAGAACAGTCTGGAGAAGGAAACAGTGCTCATTGATACTTGTCAGAAGGCTTTAGAATTGATGGCATGGAACATGTGTATACTGCGTACTCTCGAAGTCAGAACGAGATAGTTCCAAAGTGCAAACTACCATACTTCATGCAGGCTTTTTAGCAGGGTTGTTTTATTCAAGCCGCTGGAGAGTTTTCCTGGTTCTGTTTAACTCTGTAGGGCCTTAGGCTAGGTCACCAAACATTTTTGACTAGCATGGTTATATATTTTCGCTCTTAAGTAAGTCAGTGCTTGCTGAAACACATTATTATGAAAGCAAATTTGTGGGGGTGGTACTGTGTGACAAGATTATTTGTGCATATTTAAGCATATAGTTGCGGCACAGCAACACCATTCCACCTTATAATAACGCTCCACACAATCACAGCAATACAAGGTCACAATAAAACACAATAAGGCAACAAGAAGACAACAAAAAATATACAGCACAACACCACAGTACGAGCTATCTACTTATGCAACAAAAAGATAATGACAATACAAAGAAAACACAACAACGCTAGACACCTATGTACGAATGTAGCAACCTATAACTTCATAACACACCAACTCAATAATACACCAATACAACACAACAGCATAAATTAGCAGTTTTGTTGAGTTGGGATGTGCTGTCTTCTGGTTCTGTTGTGTTGTCCTGTGTTGTGCATAGGTGATTGGCCTTTCCTCTGTTTCGTTGTGTTGCTTTATTTGTGGCACATTGTTGGGCTGTTGTAAAAATTTGCTTTTGTAATGCACAGGCGTATTTATTGTGTTTTACAGTATCGTTATTCTGTTCTTCAAATGGGTCATTGAGTTATTTTGTGTTGAGCCATTGTGTTGTTTTTTATACTACATTTTTGTGTTGTGTTATGTTGGGTTTTTAGGTTGTGTTGCTGTGTTGTTGTTTTGGTGTGTTGTTCGGTGTTACTGCATTGTATTTCATTTTGGTGGCATTTGTGTTTTTTTACTATTTTATTTTTGTATTGCTTTATTGTGTTGTGTTGCTGTAGTGTTTTACTATGGCTGTTGACTTGCATTTTAATGTGATTGTTTTGTGTTGTGTGTTCCCTGTTATTTTGTGTATTTTTTCTTTCCTTTTTGCTCTGTTGTTACAGATGTTAACAAATGCTGCTACATTTGCAGCAAAATCAGCACATTCCTTGAAGGTTTCACCAACAAATCTATTTAGCGCTGTCTGAGTTGGTAACAGACAACTGCTCCAGCCCTTCAACTATCCAAGACACAAGTGAATCCAAAAGTGTGGCAAATACCATGGCTTAAATGGCAACTTCCAGTGCATACTTTAAGTGAAACAGGTCCTCCTATCTGTTAATGAATGACCAGCTTTATCTCTGCCCCACCGCCTGTGCTCTAGGCTTATCCCTGTGACACAACCTTCAGCCTGCAGGTATGAGTCACCAAATGAGGGTCACCTGCAGGTTAGGTGATAAACACTGCTAAGAAGTCACGCCAGGATTGTCAGAAAACACCTGACTAATTGTTCAAACAATTACCTTAGTGTTAGATGCAGTCCACTGATATTGAGGCACTCCAGCATCTTTTGGTTTCAGTTAGTTTCTAGAGTGTGCTATGTAAGGGAAGAAGCACACACTCCTTCACTCGCTCACTCACTCACTCCATTTCCAGCTTTCCTTTAGCATGGTTTCTAACGTCAGAACTTGACAGCACTGCCTCTTCGATAATTAAGTGTACCCAGTGTAGTGTCACTTTGATATGGTGGAAGACCGCCCTCAGATTTACGATCCAGTGGGAAATCCATTATGAGATTTGTGGATTCATGAGTAGTTTAGTCGTTGGCTTGAAGTCTTATTACGGGTTTGGAAGTAGCATGTTGGTGGCTTTCCATCTTTATTCTAAAATGTTCTTCTGTTGTTGATGTTAGAAAGTATAGAAACCAACAGATGAAATGGAATGAAATACCAGCATTTGTAAAGCGCACAGCTACCTCCGGAGAGGTGTCCGGGCGCTGGGGGCCGTCGGGAAGATTATGCAAGCTATTGCCCAGAATCACATGGTGCTGGGCTAACCTGCCGCCGGAGCCAGGGATCGAACCGTGAACCCTGTGGTCCGGAGTCAGGCACCCTGGCCGCTGCGCCACACCACCAGATGTGACAAGGTGCATATGACATAATGTTGAGATATTCCAATCATGGTACTGAACAACAATCTCTTTCAAACACTGCTGCACTCTTCATTAATCCTCTATATCAGATTTTTGGGGCCCATATTCGGTCCTGATTTATATCTTGGCAGTATGGATAATCCATCGCAACGGCGACAGAGTATCCATACTGTCAAGACTGTAGTCAACCCCCTTGATCTAAATGTAGGCAAAACTTTGGTTTAATCACGGCGGGGCCTACTTTGTCTCTACCATGATTAAAATCTTCCAGCGGAGTAGGCCCATTGGAAGTTGACCTCAAATTCCGCCCTCCTAATTTAGATGGGCGTAATTAGAGGTTAGTTTTCGCTGCCCGTAACTTCCAGGAAAACCCTGGCTGGAAGGGGCAATGAAAACTGCAAAATGCTCCCTTTGCCATGGGAGAGGACTTCCATGGCAAGGAGAGCTTTGTGTTTATTATTTTCAAAAAGAAAATCCTGCTTTTCATCTGAAAATAGCTCCAGAATGCTTGAGGGAGCCATACATCACTTGGCAAAAAGCATTAAAAGGAACCACTGTTACTGCTGTTCCTGTCAATACTTTAAGAAATGTCCACCAACTTGGTGATCATTTCATAATTTGGCGGGCAGCGATGCAGTTAAGACAACAGAGTACATTACTCTGTCGCCCTGACTGCCAAACCTCTGTCTGCCAAATTATAAATTGAGCCCTCAGTCATTTTAGTAAATGGGTACCTTAATCTACTACCTTAGAGATTTTGAAGTGTGGCACCAAACTATAATCCATACTCATAGTCTGAAATCCTTTCTCTATGTCCAGAAGAACAAAATCCTTATGCATGTAACTAACCTGTATATTTAATAAACTGTGTTGTACACAAAATGAACCATGAACAACAAATCACCTGTTCATAAAGCCACTTTAGGCCAGAAGTACAAAGGGTTTTAGCATTCGCAACCCCTCAGATTCTGTAAAACAGAGGGTTTGTGAATACTAAAATTGTTTTTCATTTGTACTAAGCCCATTTAACTATTCGGAAAAGGTTTTATAGATCAATAAATGGGCTTAGGAAACCATACCAAAGCAGTATCTGAAAGGGGCATGTTTAGAACATGGCTTCCAAACACAGATTCACTATGGCATTTATTAATGTTTTGCAAGTGAAACCCGGTTTTAAAACATTAATATTTCACCAACACCTCAAAGGAGATGGTAACCGGTGGTAAACAAGAAGGGGTCACCAAGGGACCCCTACCCCTTAAGGAATGTTGGAAAAGCAAATTTTTTAAAAGTAGGCAGTGGCCCGTCATATGAGCGCTTACTTCGAAAAAAAGTTTGTGAAACTTTCTTAAAAATACATCCTGTTTTCCTTAAAGGAAAACAAGCTGCATTTAATTTAACACCTATTGGCAAAGCTAATATGTCTGATGTCGTCCTTCAGCCTTTTAGCAACTCTTGTTTTGTCACACCTTTTGCAAAACGTTCTTGTTTGTGAAGCTGCCACGTGTTTGTCAATCTAAAAAAAAAACATTGAAAAATTTTTTGGGGTCTCAGAATTCACACATTAATATAGTACTCCCTGGCACTGAAGTGAACTGCTTGGTGTGTGGGTGTGCTCATTGTCAAAGGGCAGCATGCTGTAACTCATAGTGAAGTCAGTCAATGGCTGAAGTGGGCTGATGCATTTCCCTTTTATGCATGCTTGAGTAGGTTAGAGAAACATGTGAATGACACAACCACAGACAGATGGCTGAAGTGTGGCTGAAAAACCATAAGTAACTATGTAATAAACATAATTTTAGTAAAATCAAACTGCCTTGGCTAACACAGACCTAAAGAAGACAATTATTCTGCCATTGGAAGCCAGCCTCTTGCCTTTGACAAAGAAGGCAAGAAGGCAAGAAAGAAGGCAAGAAGGAAGGCAAGAAAGAACGAAGGAAAAAAGGAAATAAAGCAGAAAAAAGGAAAGAAAGCAAGATAGAATGAAAGAAAGAAAGAAGGAAAGTAAGAAGGAAAGTAAGAAAGAATGAAAAAATTATAGAAAGGGGGAAAAGGATGAACCGAAGGAAGTAAAGAAAGAAATTGGAGAAGTGGAATGACGTAGAGAAAGAAAAAGGACGGAAGGAAAAAAAATGAAAGAAACATGGTGCAAGGAAAGAAGGAAGGAAAGAAAGCAAGAAAGAAGAAAAGAAAAAAGAAAGAAGGAAAACAAGAAAGAATGAAAGGATAGAAATATGGAAGGAAGGGAGGAAAGAAAGAAGAAAGGAAAAGAAAGAAAGAAAGGCAGGCAAAAAGATAGGCGGAAAGAAGGGAAGAAGGAAAGAAAGAAAGAAGGAAGGAAAGATGGAAAGAAAGAAGGGAATATGAAAAGACAGACGGAAAGAGGGAAGGAAGGAATGGAATGAGGGAAGGAAGGAATGAAAAAAGGATAGAAAGAAAAGAAAAAGAAAAAGTAAGGAAACAAAGAAGAAAGGAAGGATAGACGAGAGAAAGAAGGAAAGAAAGCAGGTAACATGTAGAGAAAGAGGGAAAGAAAGCAAGAAAGAGAGAAGGAAAGAATGCAAGAACGATGGAAAGAAATATTAAAGAAAGATGGAAAGAAAGAACCAAGAATAGATGGAAAGAAAGAAAGAAATGAGAGCAAGGAAAGAAAGAAAGGAAAGACAGCAAGAGAGAAAAAAGCAAGAAAGATGGAAAGAAACAAAGAAGAAAGGGAGAAGGAAGGAAACAAAGAAACAAAGAACGAAGAAGGACACACATAAAAAAAAGTGTAACAAGTGCTGCAAATTGAACACAATTTTTTTCCTGAGCAAAGTTTATTAAATAACTAATGATGAAATTGACTCCAGAATAAATGTGTTATGAATTCACACGTATAATACTGAAGCTTTTGGTTTGTGTACTGCAAGCATAGTAAACAAATAATAAGTTAATACAGAACAGCTTCAAATGGACACAATCTGTTATGCTGTGAAATACTAGATACTAGTGAGTAAGATAAACAAAGGACACTTCAAAAGGAACTTACAACAGCATTGACAAGAGACCTGAACTGATAAACCTGGAATGCGGACTGTGCTCCAATCTGGTAGCAAGCATCCTGCCATCACCTCAGGCTCTTAACACAAGGGCAACACTAAAGTAATTATGAAGTAAAGACAAAAACACTGGCACTGACGGGAACTACCTTGTGGGCAGATATGCTCATTGTGAAGAGAAAAATGCAGTCACTCAAAGTGAAGTTAACCAGTCGCTGAAGTAGGCTGACCCATTGTCCTGTGCTGTATTCTGTAACGGGAGGAAGCAAAATTTGAATGACGCAACAATATATGAAGAGAGGTGGCTGAAAATCCTTTTAAGTAAGTATAATATGCATATATTATATATATAATTTTAGTAACCTCAAAAGGGTTGGATAACGCCAGACTTAAAAATGATTGCCTTTATTAAAAGCCGTCACAGGCATGCACGGTGGTCTGCTGACCCCGGCAGATCACCATCTCTGTGTTGCCAACAAATCGTATTGGTTACAATATCAGTACATATGGCCGATTTCTTTATTCGAATGTTTAGCTCTGGCTACTTTCCAAATGCTTGGAAAATAACATCTAATCTGCCTTTAGTAAAATAGGCTAACCTGTCCTCTTTGGACCCCAGCAATTAAAGGTCAATATCACGTCTACCATTCCTGGCCAAGATAGTTGAAAAAGCCATGAATCAGGAGTTGGCTTCTTTCATAAACACCAATGTCCTGCTTGGGCCTACTCAGTTTGGGTTCAGAAGCAAGCATAGCATTGAATCCACCCTGATTATGGTATCTGAGGAAATAAAATCTACCCTAGACAAAGGAACAAAAGCTGCTCTGAATCTTCTAGACCTCTCAGCAGCATTTGACACAGTCAGCCATGACCTTTCGATTGACCGTCTCTACTCCTTAGGAATTAGGGGAGCAGCTCTTGCTCTCCTAAAATCCTACTTGTTGGAACAAGAACAATTTGTTGCTTTGGACGAATTTGTGTCCCATTTTTTTTCTCCCATGTGGAGTGCCACAATGGTCTTTTTTTTTAATAATTTTTTTTATTCAAACATAAACACAATGGTCTTTCTTGAGCGCTTTTTATATGTCATCCCTCTAGCTAGGCTTATAAAATCTTTTAGTTTCTCGGTAATATTTTACGCTGATGACACCCAAATCACAGTCTCAGTGTCTAGTTCATTGTTTTCCGTTTCATAGAGGCTAGTCAGATGCTCTTCACACCTTTTTTGTGTGCTTAACAAAAATGGTCGGTAAAGATTTTATCTGCCATTCTGAAGTGAATATAACTTCAATATTTGATACAAAATTGTTCTTTCCACTGACGCTGTTATAACTTTTTTTTACAATCTTCTCTGTTTTTGCTATTTGATCTTGCTCACACCTTTTTGTCTAGCATCCTGCTTTTTCTGAATTATTAGAAGTTTGTTTGACTTCATTTCATTTTGGCTATCCAAACTTTGCTTTCCTGTTGTTGTAAATGAAACCAAAGAGTGTATCATTTGAAGACTTCACCCAGTATTTGGAGGCTAAAGAAATGAATCCCAACCATATTTGATAAAAGTGGGTCTGCGATAAATTTGTAAATTGATGGACACCCCTTCCCTATAGACTATAATTTGACTAATAATTACTGGCTTGGTTTGTAGTTTGAGACACGTTTATTTTCAGTCTGTCCATATATGTGGAAGCAATTGTGCTGCATCTATAAGATACGGATAAAACAAGCATCAGCAAAGCCAATGGGTTTCAGGACTTTTTGCTTTATGGTAAATGGCCGAGGCAAATGTGTGCGCCTTCACTGGACTTCTTTGACAGCATTTCCTTTAATTTTTATGAATCTCATTCAAAGAAGGTTGCTGTGGATATGCACACAGCTGCAGCATCCATCTTTGAATGGGATTTGTATATATAGGAAAAGAATGACTGCATGTGCACTCACAGCCAGCCATCTTGAAATCATAAAACATGTGTTAATATGTCCTCTTGTCATTTGCACAGCAGCAAGACAAAAGTCAGCGAGGATACTAGGGGCAGGTGGACTGCAGGGCAAGAGATTGCTTGAGGTGGGAAAAGCAGATGAGTCAATAAAAGAGGGACGACAGGGAGAAAGAGCAAATGATACAGAATAATCCCACACATGCACTGTCTGTAATGCAAGGCCTGACATCGGCAGTGGAAGGACATATCAATCAAACAAAACACTGTGAGACTGAAATGCTCCTGGAAGGGACAGACACAAGAATGGGGAGTAAAGCCATTGATTCAGGATCAGGAAAGTGTTATAGACAACACAGCCATCTAGTCATAAACAAAGGCCTGACTAAAAGCCTGTTCTATGTTTATGTAACTTATTGGAAATAACTGGCACGGACAATAAACAGCTAAAGCTGTCAATAGCCAAGACCTAAAAAGAGTGGTACTGGGCTTGAAATAGCAAAGAACAGGAGGCACGTCGTGCTACTGAGTGAGCACACAGTTACATCAAGTTGTTGCAAAAATGTGTGGTACTGTCTGTTAATTTGCCGAAGTGCAGAGAGTTCAGAACATCTAAATATGTATGGGGGAGAAGGCGGCACACATACAGCTTGAAACATGTTTTCAATTTGGAGAGAACTATTAGAAAGAAACATAACACCGAACAGTGTGTACTGATGAACATTTTGTTCTCCTGTGGTGTCTAGCTATATAGGGTTTGCTACAAGGAGGAAGCAGGACAGCTGGTGAACATAAGGAGCACTTCTTTTGTGCAGGTGCTTATAGTTGGTGGGCTCTGGCACTCCTTTTTGGGGACAGGGTGTATTTTTCATCACCAGACTTTGATTCAGTGCAAATAAAACAGAAAGTCGGTAACGAGAGAATGCTTAGGGGGTGAAAAATAGTTAAACGGCAATAAAGAGATAAAGCAGTAATGAAAAAGAACAGCCAGGGAGTGCAAGGAGGAGGCATGGATTGTGTTAAAAAACTAGTACTCAGCAATCCTGTCACTCAGCAGCATCAGCAGCAGCTGCTAAGAACAACTTGTGCACCAGCTCTTGATGTTGTTTTTACAGATGAAACACGGGTTAAGAGGAAGTTTTAGAGATTACAAACACAGAAGGATAGGGGGCTTTGGGACTTCTGAAGATTGTCATGTTATCCTTGTCCACTTTTGCTTTTGGAAAGAAAGGGAGCAAAATGACTTTTCAGTTGCGAGTTAAAGGCGAGCGTGGCTTTTTGTAGCGGCCACTTGACCCTTACAAAAGGCAATGCCAGTCACACATTTTTATGGTTCACACTCATTCACCCAGTAACAACAAACACACAAAATGTACACCAGCATATTAAAAATGCAAAAAAAAAAAAGGGTGTGATGTATTTTAAAGAACCTTGTGTGCCTTTCAATGGGGAGGGAGTCATGTTGAGTAATGAATGCCAAAAGAGGTGCCCACCCGATGGCACATCTCTCTCTCTCTTTTTATTATGTGGGCAGTCCCTCTTCTTTATTGAAAGTAGAAGCGGGTCTTCGTGCACTCAAGCATCTACTGTTGGGACTCTGACCCAGAATTATCTAAATTTGCCGCAGCACTTAGACAATTCTCAGCACTATGTCAAGCAGAGAATGCAGGAATGCCCAATATCTATCAATATATGGCACATTCCTGCTCTCTGCTTGTGCTGGCGCACTCAGTGCAGCCTGTCGCCAATGCAGACACCTTTGCATCATGGTGCAAGGGAGCCTACATTGCAGGCAGGATTGTTTTAGTGCAGGGCACCTCCCTGCTCAAAACAATCCTTAGAGACGGTTTCCCCTTTCTAAGTGTGCTGTAGGGTTTTCTCAGCTCCCCACCCAAAATCAGTTTTAGGGATCCTCCTCCCCCTTCTTTGCTTTAGCTTTTTAGTCCAGATCCACCTCCTCTTCTAATTATGGCTCCAGGGTCCCCCAGTAGAAGCATAGGTAGCCACAACTCTCCCACAATTCATGGTCTGCAGCTCCATCCTCTTTCCTCTCATTTTGGTGAAGAACATCTATTTTGTTGGGTTCCCTCCTCCAGTGCTCATCTGTGGCACTGGATTCCTTCTGCTGATCCTTATTTGTGGAGTTGGATCCTTCCTCTGGTCTGCGTCTGCTTTGGATGTCAGATAGCATCTTCAGTGGGGTTGTTGCGTAGGGGTCGATGTCCAGTGTCCAGGTGGCAGTCTCTTCAGTTCCTGCTCCTGTGTGCGGCCAAGAACTTTGTGTTTCTGTACCCCTCCCCCCCTTGTCCTTTCACTTGGAGCAGCGTGTTTGCCTTAACCGTATTAAACAATATATTGCTTAGCAATCTTATGAAAACCACCCTCACACTATTGAAATGTATTTACCTTAGAAATGAGAAAGACTTATGTAATGTGTGCACTAATGTTTCAAATATGCATTTATAAAGTTGTTCTTACTCACATTTATACACATGTACTCAATTTTTTTTATCTATATGCAACATGTAACATGAATCTAATGTACTTACATTTTCCATTCATGTGTGGTTGAGTGTACACACATATTGAATGTGCACCGTTCATTTAATAACTGCCATGACTCGGCCCCTATTTATTTCTGCATAAAATACTGTTTTCTACTTTCTGCTTGCATGTCTTTTCCTTACCGGTATATTCACATGGTTTGTTAGTTTGAAAATAGATACAACACTGTACTAATGATAGAAAGAGAGAGAGAGCCTGAGAAGAACACCTTGACAAGGAACATGGAGAGCCAGAGTGTTAACCGACAGCTTCCTTTCAGTAATGTTGCAAGGAGTTGCAGGTGAAAAAGGATGATGTCAGTCTCAGGACTGGCTTTGGAAAATGTGTTAATGTTTCAGCTCATAATGTGAGAAAGGATAGGACAATGGAGTTCCTGATGGCGTGAATAAGGGGTGTTACTCAGAAGATTCGTGTGGTAATAATTGGTGTTCTCACAGGTTGTTGTTGGCCACTTTTCCTTTGGATTTTGGGAGGTTTAAACCTCCATGCCACCCCTTGGACTCTATGCTAAGTGTGGCTAAGGCTAACACTTATACTCCAATCCCAAGAAGATTCTTGGCTGAGCTTCTGAACTGCTGACACCTTCCCACACGTCCCTGCATTTTCTTAATTTCCTGCATGTCCCTGATTTTTTAGATCCTTTTAGGTTTAGACCGTCCTCTTAGTTTGGACTTTAAATGAGATGATTTTAGACAATACTCATGCATAGAAGAGAGATTCAGAAATTCTTCTTTGAGCATCAGATTCTGTTATTAATTTTCTGTATTACAATAACTGAACTTCGATTGTGCCTTATTCTGGTATGTCTGAACGTCTTTAGGAGGTTGGGTTATCCAGTTGTTGTTGTGCATCTTTACAGCATGTCATTGAGATTCATTTACTTTAACTTGACTGCTAACCTGCAATAAACCTTCTTAACTATAGTCTGTGATTCCTGGTCCTTATTGTGTGGCCAAATGGGCTGCACTATCAGTGAGATTGTTTGATTAAATGCTATCATCCTTTACCTCTCAGTTGGCAAAAATGTCTACCTTATAACAAGTGGTAAGAGGGTCGGTCCTGCGCTGGATCACACACTTTCTCAATTTATTCCTATCGATAGTCTTTTCTCCCTTTGTAATAGTCTGTCTTCTTTTTTCCCTCCAGGTAACGACATGGAAGAGAGGATGGGATGCCGACGGTGAAGGAATCAGACAAGTCTTTGTCACACCTCCATCAACTGGAAGATCAGATACGAAGAGGGATCAGGCTGCAAATATAGATGGCGAGCAGCATAGTGCTGCTGAAAATAGTGAAACTTTCTAAACTCTTATACTACCTTGCCAATATATCTATTCCCGCTCACCAAATGGTTTTTCCACACACTGAAATCCTTGCTAGTGATCCAACAATCTGGGACTAATAAATTTCCACAGTCAAGGCCCAATTTAATTACCCAACAAGCCCCTTCACGCTGGGTTAGTGAATTATCAAACTAAATGCCAAATTTACCAAAGTCCAAATTGTATCTTCATTTCTAGTATACAAAATATGGCGATGCAATCTTTATATAGTTAACAGGGTTAGGCAAACTAATACTTGATTCTAAGATACTCATAAACCCAAAGTAAACACCTCTAATAAAGACAGACTAATTTGTATATTTATAATGTTTATCTAAATAATGTGAAATAAATGCTCATCAATACCAACATACAATACGAATCATAAATCATCACAAGGCAACAATATCAGTAAAGATAATGACAAACTCATTTCTCATAGACAGTGCATAAAGGAGTGGATAGGCAAAGAGACAAAAGGTTCAGAGACAAATTACATTTGAAAATGATTATGCAAATTCAGTTTTCTATCTATACTAACCCAATTGAAATAGGAAAACTACTCTCTGGCCATGAGAGCAGTAAGGTCCCTCAAGAAGAGTTAAGGAGGCTAAGTCAGGAATCAGCAGACAGGAACAACCACCTCAAGAATAGGAGACAGCAAAACGAGGCCTCTCCTCACACAGGTAGGAAAGCAAACCCACCGACTAACCTAAACCTCTCCCACCAGGAACCTCAATTATACCCTAATAACCCAAAAGTCCAACCCACACTTGTATCAGAATGGCAAATTTAACTACACATGATTGGTTAAGGAAGGGGGTGTACTGTCACACCACTCTCGTCAAACTCATTGCACTCAGTGTCTTATTGTCCATTTATTCTGTAAATCTACTTCTATTCCAGTAAATACAAATTTGACCAACTGTCATAATATCCATCTCCTCCATCCCGGTCATGTAGCAAATTCTGTGTCACATTTGTCCGCTTGTGCCGCATTCAGAGGAAATGTTCCTCCACTCGATGAATAATTGTTTCTTCATGCTAACTCTTGGCAGGCACTTGTGAAGGACACTCGTCTTCCACCTTCCGCATCTCGTTCAACATTATTTTCACAATTTATTGTCATTTCATTAACCCAAAAGTTTCCTGCAGAGCAGAAAACCATGCTTCTACGGAAAAGAAACACAGGCATTATTAATCACTTATAATCCATTCCATTACGCACCGATCCAGTGCTGCATTTATCCATGCACAGTCTGAGGTAATATTATTTTACTAGCACACGGTAATAGAATGCACAATATCAGAATATGTCCTTTTATTTTCATTAGTCAAGAATCATTTGCGGCCTACTCCAGTGCTTTTAGTACGTGCTTGCGCAGTAGCATTTTCCCTCATGTTAATCTCTCTTTTCCGTATAAGTTTTCACCACACACTGTTAATATATGTTACTGAGGGCTCAATACGAGCAGGTTTTATTTCGCGAAAACCTTGCTCCATCACTAGTGAATTTTACTTGGACGGGTAAACAACCCAGATTAGCTTGGGAAACACTTACCTTACCCTATCATCAAGGTGGCTTTGATGCTCCTAGAGTGGAGCTAAATATTTTGAGTGCACAAACCCACTTTGCCTATTTTTTGGTTCTATCCACAATATCACATGGGTCATTTGGTGCTGGAGAGCTGCATTGTGGACCCAATCTCACTACTGATGCTGCTATGTAAACACTCTACTAGACAAACAGTAGAGATTAACGCAGTGCCTGTGCATAATTGGAAATACTGTACTCACCACAAATTTCCGCTAATATGCTGTCTAAAGTTCACCATTTCTAGCAAGGAGAAAGTGATATCCCACCTGCACAAAATGGGAATCAATAAATAGGGAGATATTTTTAGGAAGGATTCGGTTACCACATTGTGCCTCATCACATCTCTTGACAACCACACTTCCCTAGATGTATTTCTGTACTGTAAACTCAAACTAGAGAGAACACTCACTCCTGAATTTCCCTAGGAGCCTCTTGCTTGCTCAGTTGTTCACAAACTGGAGTCCACACTTCGCTCAGTAGACTGTGCCTAAGACCCTTCCGCTACGTCACAGATGATATCACACATCGCTGTACATGTGGAAATGTGGCGCGCGTCTGGATTCGCGATGTGAGAGATGCAGCAATATTGGACTCCGATTTCTTAACTGTACTGGGTTCTTGTCCCAGGATCTATGCATTTTGGCAGGAGGTGACAAAGTCCATATCCAAGATAATTAATGAATATGTCAACAAGACGCCATAAGTAGTATTGCTAAGCTGGTTTAAAATATTTCTTTGCATCAAATAGCAGAGTTCTTTGCCAGTAAAGTGGACACAATCTATGCGGCATTTCCTGAGGCAGCTAGAGTAGGGGATGGGAGAGGGGAAACTCCCCTAACTGCACAGAACAGCAACTGCCTCTCGGAATTCCTAGTGCCCTCACGGGAAGCAATATGCCAGATAGCAGGTAGCATTAAATCAGGATCACCGAATGACCCAGCCCCCGCAAAAAAACTCTATGGCAGCTTAACCACTCTGGAGCCATACATCAGTCACTTACTCGCTCTCTCATTTGCATCAGGACAAGTACCTGCTGCATGGAAGAAAGCAATAGTTCGCCCTTTGAGGAAAAAGCCTAACATTAGCCTTGCTAACCTGGAAAACTTGCGACCTATCTCCCTTCTCCCCTATTTTGCCAGAATCGCGGAGAAAGCAGTTAATAAACAGCTTTCTGCATTCGCTGAGACCAACGGACTGCTCCACCTCTCTCAGTCGGGATTCCGGGCTCTACACTCTACGGAGTCAGCCTTGCTGGCCTCAACGGAAACCCTACGGAGATATGCGGATGAAGGCCAGACAGCGGCACTGATCCTATTAGATCTCAGTGCCGCTTTCGACACTGTAGCACATCACACAATGCTACAGTGTCTTAAAAAGGGAGGAGTGAGAGGCAAAGCATGGGAGTGGTTGGAATCATTCCTTACTGGCCGCAGTTTCCAGGTTGCACAAGGACAGTTCAGGTCCAATTAAATAAAACTCAAGCAGGGAGTCCCACAAGGCTCCAGTCTCAGCCCCACTTTATTTAATCTGTATGTGGCTCCTGTTGGAGCGATCACAGACAAATTTGGGGTTGAGACAGTAGCGTACGCTGACGACACACAACTGATTGTGTCGCTGACGCAACCAGAAGAGCAATGTGCGGCTAATTTCAAGAGCTGCATGCAGGAACTGGCCAAGTGGATGGCGGAAAACTGCCTCCGCCTTAACGGAAACAAGACGGAGGTACTGATCATAGGCAAATCTCCTTCAGTGTGGACCTCAGCGTGGTGGCCGGACGAGCTGGGTGAACTGCCCACTCCCAGCAATCTAGTGAAAAATCTAGGAGTTTGGCTGGATAAAAATGTATCCTTCGACCACCAGACCAAACAAGTGGCAGGCACTTGTTTTGGCACACTACGGGTCCTTAGGAAAACACTGGACCTTATGCCCACGCCGGTGCGCCAGACCCTAGTCCATGCATTGATAACATCAAGGCTGGACTACGGAAACGTACTATACCTAGGAGCCAGCGAAAAATGTGTCTCTAGACTGCAATGCATACAAAACGCGGCGGCCCGCTTGATCCTTCAAATACCCAGGATGGCATCATCACAAAAAGCCCTGAGAACACTCCACTGGCTCCCTATGAGGGAACGGGTGAAGTTTAAAGCCCTCTGTATAGGACATAGGATCCTTCAGGGGAAAGGCCCTAGGTACCTGCATAGCTATGTCAAGCGGTATGAGCCAACACGCCAACTAAGATCTTGTGGCGTGGGGCTGGTACAGGTCCCGAAGGTAAAAAGAGCAAGAATGGGGGGAAAATCCTTCAGAGCCACGACTGCTAGGCTATGGAACAAGCTGCCAGAAAAGCTGCGCTTGGAAAACTCGGAGCTCATATTCCGCAAAGAACTTAAAACAATCCTGTTCCCCAAACCTTAGTGCTCCAAATATGCCCTCTCCCTACAACCAGCATCAAACGCGTAATGGGAAACAACAGCAGCTAATAGCGCGGGGACACACCTGCTGGTGTAACCAAGCGCTTTATAAAATTTATAATAATAATAATAATAATAATAAATAGAATGTGTGCAGCTTTGGCGCTGCTTTTGCATAAGACAAGAATGGCCAGACACTGGGACACGGGGAGAGCTCCTACCGCTAAGGAATTACTGTCAGACTTAACATACTGCAATAAACTGCAGGAATGATATGCTGGTATCTCCCTCACTCAGCAAGACCCAAAGATATTTGGGGTCAGTTGCCATTTTTCTCGTCGGACTTTTCAAGAGACAATCATGTCTGAGTAATAACTATACTAATAGTTTATTGATCTGTATTCATGTGATATGAAACATGTAAATGGATACTGCATACCCTCTGTGCTGGTAAAGTAGGATGAGGGAAGGATACAAATGGGTAGTGCAGTGTGGATGTCATGAGAGATGCAACTCAATACATTCTCGTAATACATAAAAGCTAAGCTGGGATAACTTTTTCTCATCTTATTACTCATGTCAAGCACTGGGAAACCCCGTTTGGGTAGCTATGTGCTCTATAAAACTTCAATAACAATAATATACACTACCATCACATTCCATCAAGTTTTTTAAACTGCGCTATTTGTAAACTTTGTTTTAACTCTAGCATATTTTTTTCTGTTTTCTCACTGGCATTGTTTCTGGGTAATATAAGCTCTCTATATAGATCTTTGAATCGAGACACTGGGGCCCAGATTTATGAGGCCCTTGCATTACGCCCCCCACCGCGGTCTCCATGAGGCGAGGCGGTTACTAGTCCTCAGTAAGCCTTAACCTTGATACTCGTTCTTTTCCCATGTGTCACATAGTCTATTCTCGTTTTGCACTAGCAGTGCATACAAGTTTTCAAATAGCTCCTAAATTTAAAACAAGCTCACTTCAGGTTGAGCATGAAGACACCCACTTAAGAATGTACACTGTGGGTATGTTTGCACTAATAGGGGTGTTCTCACTCCTATTCTATAATGGTATACCACTCACCAATAGCACGTGGACTCAGAAATACATTAACTATCTGTCGTGCATGGCATGTGTGTAACACTGCATGTACCACGTTGGAGAAGTTCACGAATATGATCCGAAAGAGTTGTCCTGATCATCAAACAGTATGAACTTGAGCTATGTGTGACTGTTTGTTTATTTTTCAGATTGTTCCCCTTCTAATTATTTTCCTTTCACAGAAGGCTGAGATGTTACCATACTGTGAGTACACGGCATGGTTCACAAGTGACTCAGAGACATGGTGCACCTTAGTATGTGCTTACTGCTCGGGTCACTACAAAGGTCCTGAAGAAAACCTAGTACTACCACCTACAGGTTGAAACACGTAGACCATCATGATCTCTTTTCTATGTAGAAACCGCAGGCCATTGAAGCCTACTTAGGTATAACACACTAGTTTTAATCTTGTCTTATTGCTCCATATTACATTTTAGGAGTACAATAAAGACACTTTTAAACTCACTTTTTGACTCACCTGCACTACCATTGCGAAGAACCAGCTCCACTGTAAATCAGGTGTTGAAGAAACACCCGGGTAACATTCGGTTACTCGGGTGGGACCCCTATGATGAAGCATATAACCAACTAGTTTGGTTGAGGGGTCTTTTTAAAAAAGGAATGTTTTTCTTTTTTTTCCACTCTCGTATCTCGCGGATTTCATCGCTGATCTCTTCGGGGTAATGCTCCTTCTAGTGTTTATGCAGTCTTTCTCAAGGGGAATGGAAGTACCCCTTGTTGTTATAACCCTTTCTCTCTTTTTGTTGGACATGACATTCACAATACATCAGTTCAGGGAGCATGTAAACCAAGTATAAAGATAGTGCATACATTTTACTGCAAAAAGAAGAAAGCAAACTAAGTTAACTTCCAGTGGTTATGAAGTTAATGAAGAGCTGTTAGTGAATATGGGGTATATTAACAACGGCCAGCGATAATTATCGCTGGCCTTGCTCAGCGATAATTATATTATCGCAGGTTATCTCTGGTATTTATTGCCCTGGTAGCGCGTTATTAACAACACGTTACTCCAGGGTGATAAAATATCCAGAGATAGCGAGGTTATCGCCCTTTTGCATGGAACATCGCTGGTTTTCCAGCGATGTTCCTTGCAAAAGGGCAATAATCTTGCTGATACGACCCACAGTGTCGTATCAGCAATAAATAAAGCGGAGCCATTTCTCACTCACTTTCCTGCAGCATCTGTTAGTTTCCACCTTTCAGAGGCTAGCACATAACTAAACCCCAATAGAAGCACACCCCCACGCCCTCATATGCAGCTCAAATCGTGAAGTGGCATACACACACATCCTCCCCAGCAGCCGGTTGCTTTTTCCCACCTTATTGACACTCCTTGGAGGGAAACAGCCAAAACATTTCATGCGTTACAATGATGAAGCAAAGCTTCGCATATTTTGCGGCTTGCCGAAGTCAAGAACCTCGTTTATGTATAACAAGGTAATCAATGTACGTCTTACTAACATTTATATTAAGTTTGAGTAAAGTTTATGACGCTTGCCTATGTGTATTCCTAACTATTTTAATCCGTGTTTATAAAATGGCCGCCGCTTGTATTTAGTTACTGCGCATGCGTCAGCCACACTCACGTGTCCTGACGCGTCTGCAGAAGTGGAGGGAAAGTTATGCGCATGCGTAATTCATAGCTGTGCTTATCATGTGGTACTGCTCGTGCCACTGCTCTTGTGCTTGTATCAATGTGGCTAACATTTAAACGCATAAGTTTATTTCTTGATGATGAGTTAAAAGTACAAACCCTGTGATGTGTTTTCATAATGACATTACTATGTATTAATTTGCTTTTCGCTTACTTTTCATGTACCGCGGGGAATGGGGTTTTGTCTGTACCGAGAACCATCTTGGAGGTCCTTTCTGCGCCTGCGCGACTTGCCGAGGCACAGCAGACCTTGACTGATGGAACACAGCCAGTTGGCAGTGATGAGCAAGATGCTCCTGAGAAACGACCTGAAAACTCGGCTGAACCAATCACATGTTCTCGCAGTGCAACATTGTTAAAATTGCCATTGTATTTCTGCACTATTTCTCATGGGAACCCCAATCTAGTTAGGCGGTACCCTACTATGCAAATGTAGGCTTGAAACGCTATGTTGTGATTGGTGTGTTACCCAAATCCTACCTTAGGACCAATCCAAATTGAGGGATTCTGACACTTTGCAACATTGGGCGGTGGTACACTGTCCCCAAACTGTATATCTACCCTGGGTTCCCCTGGGGAGTGGTCCGACTTGTCTGGTTTAGCTGACCTGTCACTGACCCAACGCACTCAATAGGTGACTGAAGATACAGAGCGCTGCGAAGCACTCTGTCCGAATTTGACCATATACTAAGGTTCTACTGAACCTTAAAGTGCTGGCGAAGCACTTAGCTGGGAGTTCGCTGACCCAATCGGGGTCTTGATCGATAGCTGCAGAGCGGGTGGAGCGCAGGCGTTGCTTCCGAACTGTGGGTTCCGGTCCTGTCCTGAAGAGGTCCTGTCCTGAGGGTTTGCTGTCCTATCCTGAGGGTCCTGTCCTGATTCCTATTACGAGGGTATCCTGTTCTGTCTTGGGTGTCCATTCTGCACCTGCTGTCCTTTGAGGGTTATCCTTCCTTGAGGGTTTCCTGTCCTTAACTGACCCGTGGCCAGGGTTTGGTTTCCACACCATTCTAGGTAAATATTGCCCTGAAACTCTTAAAATCTTGCACCTTCTGAATTTCTAACTTTTGCTTTAATAAAGTTCATCATTGCATATGTTATATTTTCCATGCCTTTCCGCAACTATTGAAAGTCAACTACATATTTTCATAAGTTTGTTCCTATGTCTTCTCACTGGTTAGAAATTATATTTTGCATTGCAGTTTGTAATTTTCTGATATGGTCTAGAACTTCATTGCCTAGACTGTTCAAAGGCCCTTTTACTTTAAGTGAAGCGTGTTACTCATTATAGGCCCTCCTATAGTTACCCATACTTAGTCTGCCCATGTTTAGATATTACTGAATTGCATAGTATTTTTTCTCTTGCATTTTATATCAGTATTTCAATGATTACCCTATCATTATTTTTATATAGCTACATAATTTACATTATCTTGGTCATTGATTGTCTTATTCTTGTATACTTGATGCATGAAGAAAACGAACTTTAGATAAACATTTTAAAACTTCCAGTTGTCCGTGGTCATTTAAACAGTATTTGAATGTTATTGGTTGGGTTTGTATTTTGCTGCCTTTCCTTTACAGCTAGCTCCCTGATTCATTGTGGTCATTAGGTACCCGCATTGGTGGATGGTAAGTCGGGTGCACTGAGAAATATTAGCAGGGAACACACACACACAAATCGGTAGAGCTCGTGAAGCCACCTGATCGATGTATATGGTGATTTGAAAGTATATGGGCCCGGAAGCCGGAAACGGCGAAACTATTGGTCGGGTGGCCTCGCGCGCTCTATCAGTTTTACTGGTAGCAGAGGATGGTTAGGGACTAGTTGAGAGTAAGGCAGGGATTAGTTGGACTAGTTGAGTCGGAAGCTGCTAGTATATTGATGCTGCTAGAAGAGCGGCTGTTCTAAGAGACCTGATCATTCTCTTGTGAATACGCTGCTGAAACTCATGAATTTTTGCATTGTTATTATTCTTGTTCTTATATTGTTATATGTACTAATCCATGCATTTGTAAACCGTATTGTTTCGTGTTGTCCGAACTCCCCGGGGAATTGAAAGGGCAAGTGGTGAATAGAATCCATTGTCCTGAGGTCACAGGCTCGAGGAAAGTTAGGTGCAGGTTAAGATAACCGGGAAGCACTAACTAGGGTTTTCTGAATACATGTGTGAATAAATGTCAGTAACGGGGTTCATTGGCAAAATTCCCATAGTGGCGTAACCTAGTAAGGGTCACATCGGAAGAGTAGCAGGTTCCTTGGAGCTAGCGTGAAAGCAGAGGGGTCCGCTGGGAAACCTTAAACTCGGAATATATCCCGGAAAGAAGTGGATGAGTTTAGGGGAATAACAGGTTCACCGATGCTAGAGTGAAGGGTAGGCGGAAGAGATCTGCCCGCAGCGAGTGAAAAGTAAATGGAAGTAGTTTACTTGCAGTAAAACAATTCTTTCTCTGTCTAGACACTTGAGCACTGTGGCGAATGTGTATTTGTTGTAAAATAACCAAGCACTGAGCACTTTAAAAGAAAGAAAGTTTCCGTTACCTAGTGAAGGGAGGGGGTCAGCCGCGAAGCGTCTCTGACGTCACTCTGTGCCGCGCTGGGATTGGTAGAAGCAGCGGGCGGGTAGCGGAGCTGGAATTGTAAAGGAGGGGTGAGCGCCAGAGCGTGGGAACGGTTTCACGAAGGGGCCGCGCACCCATTGGCCGAGATTATTTAGAGTCGCGCACCCATTGGCCGAAAGTATTTGAAGCCGCGTACCCATTGGTCGAGGCTGTTTAAGCTCGTGCACCCATTGGTTGCACGAATTTCTGAAGCGCGTTCTGATTGGAGGTAGTTTGTAAACAAAGTTTAGCGTAGAAGTCGTATGTGGCACTCGCAGACTACAGGAACTCGACCTGATCCAAGGCACCTAGGGTTTGAAAGGGATCAGTGGAAGACTAATAGATACGATATTATGTACGGAACCAAGAGAAAAATGTCCCTTGTAAGTAAGGTGAAAAATTATTTCAAAACGGACAAACCGATTAAATCTAGAGAGGGTGTTCTTGTCCCACCACCTAATACTCCTGCCTCATTCATGATGTTTGACCGAGGGTACAATACCTGTGTGTGGTTGGAGAATTGGGTGAAGTACACAAAAGATGACGGAGTATTGGCTTTTCCGTTAGATGGTACTTTCAATGGTAGAATCTTATTTAATTTAAGAACTCGGATGAATGAACTGCATCCCAGACCAAGACTAACGCAGTATGAGGCATTAGAGGAATGGGAGATTGAGGCTTTTGAAAGAGAAAGACCCCGAATGGACAAGGGTTTGACCAAGTGGTACCCCAGGCAGAAACAGGAATCCAGGGATAAAAGGATGAAACAGTGGAGGCAGAGCATGATTGTTGAGGGTCTGTTTCCCATGATGCCAGCATGTCAGAACGTTGGAGCAGGTGAGAAAAACACCGAAAAGTGTAAACATTGGGGAGGTCCGGGGGAATCAGATGATGAATTGATAGATGACATCTGTACCAGGAGTCCGCCACCTTATAATGAGGGAACCCGACCTTCCAGTGTAGGAGATGTTCCCCGACGCCACTTCCTCAAGGAAGAAGACAGGTCCCTAGGACTGGGAGGGGGTGGTCAAGGGTTACCCTATTTGGAGAAACCCGAACCGACGGAAACAAGGGATATATATCCCAAAGTGCCCGTAAGTCAGGAAGAAAAATATTCACGCACAAAAATGTTCCTTCCCAGACCTCTGTATGAAAAGGAAGAGAAACCATTGAATTCAGGACTGCCTTTTGTTCAGCCTCCATATGAGGAAGAACGCAGGTCCTTTAACACTGGAACTTTATTCCCGAAACCAAATTATGGTGGAGGACCAAGTGAAACGCATCCCACTGCCCCGAGTTTTACTCCTCCACTGACCCCACAGATATTACATGACACAACTTTAAGAAGGATACTAGTGGAAAAGGAGCAAGAGGCTCTAGCTAGACAAAGGACAGAAATAATTCAGAAAATCTCCCAGTTAAATACCAGTCCTGAGGCATTGACTATTCCAGTAACTATTGGACCGGTGGTCCCGTTATACGGAAATGGTCAGGGAAATCCGATTACTCCAGTTATGACCCCAGTCATGGCACCCCCGAGACAGGAACCGATAATCATAGATGATCAGTCCAGTGAGTGCGAGTCTGAAGTTGCGTTCTTGGACTTGCCAAACAAACAGACCGGAAAGGGAATGCAGCAGAGGCATAACCCTTTTAATACAAAAGAAATTAAATTAGAGTCAGCAACAGGTACTAGGAATGTCTCTCTGGTAACTCCGGATGAAATTGAGAGTTGGAGTCGTGAATTAGAGAAACAAACTCCGCAAACGAAACCTTTAGACCTCTACAAGCTGAGGGTAGAAATAGAAGAATTAATGGCAGGGAATGTGGGGTTGGATCGATTGAACACTTACTCTGAAGAAGAATTGTCGTTCATATGTAAAAGCTTTACAAGGAACACCAGAGTGCTCCACGAAAAACTGACCGAAACAGCAGTTAGTATGGGGGTAGATATCTCAAAATCCAAACCCTTACAGAAACCGTACAGAGCAGACTTCTCAGACAAAGATATAGAGCACCTGAATGTGGCGGGGAAAAAGTTGCAGATTAAAGAATTAATGGGGGTACTGCAGAAATGGGGAGATGTGGAAAGATGGAGAAGCAGGTGGGCGAAAAAGAGGGAAGAAGCTCGCTCCCGACAAGTGACTCCTGAGTTTGCTTTAAGGGAGGTAGAAAAACCTGAGCAGTTATGCCCCATGCGCGAAGTTCCAGGAGGGAAATATGTGCATGTCCCCTGGTCTAGACAGGATATTGTGTCCTTTACGAACGATTTTCCAAAATTACGGGAGAAACCAGTCGACTGGTACAGGCAGGTGGAGAGGTTCGTGAAGGTACAGAAATGTCTGTGGAAAGACCTGGATGGGTTTTTCGACATTGTGGTTCCGGTAGATTTATGGACCCAGTGTAAAATAGCCATAGACTGGCCTACTGAAGAGTACCCAAGAAATAAGGAAACAGGGGAGCCATCAAAGGATGTCATGCGGAAATATGAGCAGGTAATTCAGCATTTGAAAGAAAAGGTGCCCGCAAAAGAAACTGATTGGACAAAAATAGATAGAACAACACAGGAAAGGGACGAGACAGTGCACTCCTTCTATGAGAGGTTATTGCAGGTATTTAAAACATACAGTGGTATTGATAACATCGATTTGAAGGACATGACACACTTTATTTACAGGTTTGTAAATGGTTTAAGACCTGAAATTTGTCAGTGGATAAAGGATAATAAAATCTGTTGGCATACAAAGAAGATGGATGAGGTCCTGCGGTACGCTAAGTACTGCGAGGACGAGATGGCAGAAAAGAAAAAGGCCCTTAAGGAAAAGGTGATGTGGGCTCAGGTGAAGCTCGCAGAACAGCAGGAAAAACAATTGAGTAACATGGTTAAAAATGCTGAGAACAAAGGTCCTGGGGGAGGGGGTGGAGGAAAGCCCCGGCCCAAATTTAGCAGGGAAGAGGCTATGAAGAAATTTCCCTGCCATCAGTGCGGCGAAATTGGACACTGGCGAAACGAGTGTCCCCAATTATTAGATGATAATGCAAAAACTCCTGATTTAACTCCACAGACGCAGAAAGAAAGACCAAGAAAGACTCAACCCCAGGTAAAAACAGTCCAGGTGCCTCGAGCACCCAAGCAGGTATACAGGGGAAGACAGGCAGAGGGTGAGGAGATAGAAGTTTGGGAAAGCGGGGAGAACAGAAATACAGCAACTTCGCAGTATCTGCTAAATGATACCTTCCTTTGTAATGATCAGGACTGACGAGGCCTGAGAGGGGAGGACGAGGAGTGCGTACTTGGCGCTTCCTTGCCGGTAGACCAGTCTGGACCATACATTGAAGGAAAGGTTGACGGAAATGATGTCACCTTTCTGTTGGACACTGGCGCTACCCGTTCTACTGTAAGAACAGTGGACGTTCCAAACCTACCCCTCTCGGGAGAAAATATCCAAGTAGTGGGTGTATCTAATCAATTGATTAGTACTCCTGTTACCGAACCAATGGAGATTTCAATTGGAAATTTTAAACAGATGCATAGATTTGTCGTCTGTGACACCAGTCCAGTGAATCTACTGGGTCGTGATTTGCTGTGCAAAATGAACTGTACCATCTTTTGCACACCAAAGGGTGTTGAAATACAGACCCCGGATGAAGATGGCATTTATAAACTATTGTTACTTAGACCTGACTCAGAAATTAAAAGATTGACCCTGCAGGACTTGCCCCAAGAACTCCAGGAAGCAGTAAAGCCAGAGGTGTGGGATTTCACTGGAAAAGATGTGGGGTTAATGAAAGATGTGGACCCCATACAGATAGCCATCAAGGACAATGCAGTATATCCTAACACTAAGCCCTACCGAATGAATGCTGAAGTGAAAGCAGGTGTCACTCTGGAAATTCAAAAATTAATAGAAGGAGACATCATACAGGAAGTAATGAGCAGCCCATGCAACTCACCGATTATGGGCATCAAGAAGCCTAGTGGCAAGTATAGGGTAGTGCAAGACCTAAGAAAGGTAAACAAAATCGTAGTTCCTTGCTGCCCTATTGTCCCGAACCCAGCAGTGATATTGTACCAGATTCCTTGGGATGCTGAGTGGTTCACTGTGATTGATTTATGTCATGCATTCTTTTCGATACCCCTGCACCCCGACAGCAAATTTCTTTTCTCGTTTGCCTTCGAAGGTCACGTGTATTGCTGGAACCGGGTCCCTCAGGGGTATACAGAGAGCCCTTCTATCTTTAATCAGATCTTGAAAAAATGTCTAGAGACTTTGATCTTACCTGGGAATTCGGTCTTAGTGCAGTACATAGACGACCTTCTACTGGCGTCTAAAAGTCATAGGGACTGTGTAGTTGACACCATTGCCCTCCTAAATCATCTGTGTGAGAAAGGGCATAAAGTGGCCCCTGACAAACTACAGTTCTGTGCGAAATCAGTGAAATATCTAGGACACCAGATAGTAAAGGGTGTCAGAAAAGTCACATCAGAAAGAGTGAGAATAATTCAAAAGATGCAGTTGCCCCGTACTCAAAAAGACGTCAGAATGTTCTTGGGTGTACTAGGGTACTGCAGGCAGTGGATTCTGGGATTTGCAGCCTTAGCCAGGCCTTTAATAAAAATGACCACGAGAGGAATGCCAGATATTGTAGAGTGGGACGATGAAAGCCTAATGGCTTTCACAAGACTGAAAAACTGTCTGTGTACAGCCCCTGCGCTGGGAATGCCAGATTATTCCAAAGAGTTTGCCCTATTTTGTGACACTCGCGATAATTGCGCATTGTCAGTCCTGACTCAAGAACATGGCACGACCAGAAGGCCTGTGGCCTATTTCTCTGCCACTTTGGACCCAGTAGCTGCTGGGTTACCAGGCTGTCTGAAAGCAGTAGCTGCAACCTGTGCAAGTTTGGAACAGAGTGAGTCCATTGTCATGGGACATCCTGTGACCGTGTATGTTTCACATGGAGTGGTAATTCTATTGACCAGAACTAAAACGCAGTATCTCACCCCTAGTCGGCTGACTAAATACGAGAGGATTCTTGTGGGTGCAGCAAATGTAAGCATTGTTAGGTGCGGTATCCTGAACCCTGCCACTTTACTCCCCGACCCCTTGGAGATGGGAAGGTGGGGATGATGATGAACATGATTGCATTGACCTGACAGAGTTCAGTACTAAACCACGCCCAGACATAAAAGAAGCGCCATTGCCTGAACATGATAAAGAACTATTTGTGGATGGTTCCTGTTTAAGACATGAACTAGGAGGCCTGAGTGCTGCTTATGCAGTAGTCTCTTTAACAAAAATTGAAGAAGCAGGTTACCTATATAACATCAAGTCTGCACAAGTAGCCGAATTGATTGCTATGATAAAAGCTTGCAAAATTGGGAAGAACTTACGCATAACAGTGTATACTGACAGTCAGTACTGTTATGGAGTTGTGCATGACTTTGGCCAATTGTGGCTACAGAGGGAATTCATGACTTCCTCAGGTACTCCCATTCGGAATGCAAAGGTTGTTCATGACCTTTTAGAGGCCATCCAGTTACCCAAGGAACTGGCAGTGGTAAAATGCGGTGCTCATAAGAAGAGCATGGACAAAGTATTGATGGAGCAGATTTCATCTGCAGTCATGCATTGTTTTATTTTTTGTGCTTCAGACAGGCTGCATTTAAATTGCCACGCACATTTTGGTGCAGGTTAAAAACATGGCACATGAAAAACATGAAAAGTGAGGCCTATTCACTTCAGACTGAAAATGCTTTTGCTGAATTAAATTAACATGTGTTTTTTTTGCAATGTAGAGAAAAAGTGGCCTTTTTACCTTTGAAGATTTTTAATAGAATGTGTTTCTCTCTTCCCAGCACATCCATGTAAACTAAATGTATTATTCCTGTCTTAATAGACTTTGACTTGTTGCACATTTTGATAAACATTTTCAGTTAATAACACCTCTTTTTATAATGTGTGTGAATTAATAATGCACTTGGGACACATAATGGACTGATTTACATGAAATTAATATTATCTTTGTGTTTGTTTTATTTTTGGGGCCTACACAAAACATGGCTGCCTGTGAATCCATCAAGACTAATGGCTTGAAATTTAATGAGAAGGGAGCATGCGCAGACTGTGGCAGCTTTCCTCATGACAAAAAGTCAAGGACAACCTGAATTCTTGTCATTCTGCCAATGTACCAGTTAGTTAAAAGTGTCCATCTACTGCGCTTAGAAGGAAGGAAAAGATGAATTAGATTGAAACATTTTTCCTAGTAAATGTTGCTATGTTTATAAATGTAGTTATTCATGTATGCTTCTTTTGTTAACACTAGTGAAGTCAGGTTTTTAGAATGAGTCAGGGAAGTGTGACCTCATGCCTTTATGACTGACCAATCACGTAAGGTTCTCCTGAAAAATGTTACATCTTTGTGTACTCTGCCAATAATTATGGTATAAATACTGTCCTCTCTGGATGGGAGCCACCACTTCTTCTTTTTTCTCAGCTCAGCTGGCTTCTATGGGTTAGGTACGAGAAACGTCCCGGGAGATTGCTGAAGGGCGGGCTTGCGTCCGAGGAGTGTCAGGGGGAGGTTTCTTGCTTCCACGTCATATCTTGGCACTTTATGCCACATTCCTTTGAGGCCTGTGAAGGGCGGGCTGCTTTCCTCTTTAGACACAGACAGACAGAGAGTGCAGTGGATCAGGATAGGATTAGATGCTAATATGTTTTGACTAATTAATTAGGTCTAAAAGATTTATTTGTCTTATGCATTTATTTCTCTTAATGGGAGATTTTTTGCCAACTATTTAATTATTGATTAGCTTTGCAAGACTATTTTTCTTAGAAACTCTTTAAGAATTGTGACTGAAATTTTGCGCCACATTTTCATAACTACATGTAATGCTTATATGCAGACTGTAATGTGTTCTGTATTATTGATATTTTTCCTGTTTTCCAAAATTCTGTAACCTAATTGATATTTTACTAATGAATAAAGGGTCAGAGAAAAATTAACTTTTTGACTAGAAAATAAAACCTTTTAAAATACTCAACAACTCTCTTTTTTGGCTTACAATAATAAATTGCATTTTTGACTGTTCATCTTTATTTAAAGTCTCCTGAAGGTAATACATGGTGTGAAGGGCCCAACACCTTTTGAGCGGTAAATTAGAGGTAGCATGAGGGTTTTGCATTGAGAAACTACCAGAAGAAATTACCGCTCTCCATCAGTTTTTGGTAAGCAGAGGATGGTCATTATTGATTAGTTTGGTGATTAGTAATTTTTGATTTCACCATCAACTACTCAACTAATGGATCATTGACCTTAAGAGGGAAATAAAATAATTGCCCAAGTTAGATAAATGTCCAAGTCCTGATTCCTGACTCCAATGCTCAGAACCTGAAGATTGGCAAAGCAGTACTGGCAGGTGATGCAAGAAGTGGTGTGAGTATCAATAGGGTTGTGAAATGGTGTTAATATGCTAGCATGTTTTTTTTGAAGTGTTGAAAATAGTAAGGATTTTTTATTGTAGGTGATATTTTGCTCATTTTGAATTGATGGTGTTATTGATTATATTGGTAATTTCATAGGACATACTTTTTTGGTTATTGATTACATGTTTTAACTCTTTATGTTAAGTTAGTGTCTTTTTCAATGTTGTCTGGAACACGCAGGTATGCACACCTGTGGAATCCCGGGAAGGAATAGCGGGTGGTAAATGGAAGCCACACTGCACTGAGGTTACTTGTCTGTTGGAATAACACTGAGAAGCTAGGTAGGGCTGGCAGTGTTAAATTAGGGACTATTTCCCGTGTGAGTGATTAATAGCAAAGAGTTCGCTGGTGAAACTTTGGTCTGATATCACCTAGAAAGGGTCACACCAAAGGAGTAGCAGGTTCTTCTGAGCTTGATTGATAGCAAAAGAGTTCGCTGGTGAAACTTTGGCCTAAGATATATCCTGAAGGATAAGTCCAAAGGAGTAGCAGGTTCTTCTGAGCTTGATTGACAGCAAAAGGGTTCGCTGGTGAAACTTTGGCCTAAGATATATCCTAAAGGATAAGTCCAAAGGAGTAGCAGGTTCTTCTGAGCTTGAGTGAAAGGTAAGCGGAAGGGATTTACCTGTAGTGTTTGAAGAGTAAACGGAAAGTCTTACTTTGTGAAGGGTAAGCGGAATGTGTTACTCGCAGTGAATATAAATCTATCCTTTATTTAGCACAACAGACAGAGTAGCGAATGTATTTATGTTGTTACTAACAGAGTTATTGATTAAGAGAAATATTGCAGTAAGATTTTGTGGAGGGTCAGTGGTAGGAGTAAAACTGACTGAAATTTAGATTGACAGCTTTGGAGAAAAGAAATTGCATTGAACTATTGCAAAAATGAAACTGTTTGAAGGTTTAAAGAAGCTGTTAGGAGGTAAAGTGAAAAATTCGTTTTTTATTGGTGATGCTCCTGAAGGAACACCTGTGCATTTTATGTCTACCAGTTTGGGACAAAACACATGTATGTGGGTTCAACAATGGTGCAAGATTACTGAAAAAGAGGGTGCTTTGAGGTTTCCAAAAGATGGTACTTTTGAATTGCAAATTATTGACAAATTAAGGGAAGTGTTATGTGAAATAAAGACACCATCTAAAGCTGCACAATTTGAGGCCTTAAGCCTGTGGGAAAAAGCAGCAAGAGAGAAAGCAAGTGAGGATGAAAAGGTAAAGCACCATATACAGGAGAAGGGAATTAATGCTGAAAAAGAGCTTCAAATAAATAATAATTCAGGGGATGAAATAATGGATGCATTGTTAACTGAGTGTCCACCACTTTATGTGGTTCCCATGAAAAATACTGAAAATAGTGCACCAGTAAATACTACAGGGGCTACTGCTTCTGTTGAACAGAGAGAAATACAGACTGAGAGAACTGTGCAGATATTTTATATTGAACCATTACCTGTTGATTCAGTACTGACAGTGATACCTCCAGGTGTTACTGCTTCAAATGTGCCTGATTCAGTCAAAGAATTGCAAACTGCAGATGCACAGATAATGCCTAGAAAAATTATGACTGTCCCAATTAATATGGTCCCTACTGAAAAGGTTCAAAGAGCTGCAGAATCAGTGATTTTGCCAGGGTTTATTTCAGAAACTAAGAACACACAGATTATTGAACAGAAAGTACACCAAGCACTGAAAGGTGAGAGAAAAATGGTATTTACAACATCTGCAGCCCAGGATAAAATAAATATATTTGAAAATGCGATTTTTCAAACCTGCTCTGAGGAAGCAGCAGTGATTAAAAATATAGAAAACATGGGGGAACATATTAACACAGGCCCTGAAAAAGAGAAACAGCTTAGTGTTTTAAATTCAACATGTGAACATGAAGAAATTAACTGTCCCTGCTGTTTAAATAATGAAAATATGAACCAGTGTCAAGAAAAAGAATTAATTTCCCTGAGTAAGGAAACAGCTACATGTTCATTAATTACTCATAATGGACTGACAGATTTGGCTCAAAAATATAAAACTGATGTTTCAGGAAGTTTTCCATTTCAGAAAAGTTTTAGGGTACACATGGATGATGAAGCAAATGAGAAAATGTATTCTTCAGAAATGCAATTGCACCTTGCAGAAATAAAATATATTTTCAAATGCAATGGGTTTGAGAAATTAGGAGACAAATGGGCACGAAAACATGAGAAGAAAAAGAAACGACCAGACCTAGCAAGGAAACTGGATAAGGAAAAGAAGCCACCAGATTTAGTTGAGAAAAATAATAAACAGAATGAGGGAGAGGCTTTTGCTTACTCATTGAGAGAAAAGGTGGGAGAAATGTATGTGCATATGCCACAGAATAAAAGTGAACTTGCAGCATTTCTGAACACAATCCCACAATTGAGAGACACATTTATGCTGTGGCACCCACAAGTTGATGGATTTGATGAAATATTGAAGAGTTGTGCATTAATTTGGAAATGTTCTTTTATATTGCCATGCTGACTAAATTGTGGTTTGAATCTAAAGTTGTTGTTCAAGGGCCAGGTGAGGAGACAGTGAAAATGGTTTGCATGAATGCACCATCATTTTCTGTTGTTATGGAGGAAAATATAGCAGTGATTTATTTCCTAAAGGGCAGAGTGCTAGCAAAGGATGTTGATTGGGTACAGATTAAAAGAACACAGGATGGAAGTTAAGGTGTTTTGGTTTGTGCAAATTCAGGTATGGATGTTGTACTGCTGGAAAATGTGTCCTTTTGCCATCTTTATAACAGATTTGAGCATTGGAAGAAGAAAACTAAATTTAAACATGATGCACAAAAACATGGAGAAATGCAGGTGCAAAATATGCCAGTTAAGCAAATGCAAATGTCAGTTCAGAAACAGGTACCAATGGCAGAAATTTTTCAAGCACAGATGGTCCCACAAAATATGGAAAATGCTAAAATTAATTTAAATGAGTTGCCCAGAGTAAATGTGAATTGTTTCCAGAGACAAAAACAGAACCCAGTCCAACAGGTTGCTCTTTTTGCAAATGAGAGTTTTAACACTCACAATTCTGAATTTACCAATTCCATTGTGAGGGCAGTGGAAAGTCCAGATTTAGTTGCAGGAGTTTTAAAGAAAGAAATTACAAACCAAGTATTAGAAAATTGTGCACCAAAATTAGGCCCATTTGAGGAAGATTGCAAAACTGTTGTCTGTGACTCAGGCCTAGCAGGAAAACAATTATTTTGCAAATTAAGCAGCACAGATTACTGTACACCAGATAATGTTATTTTTCAGATTCCTGATGAGGATGTACATTTTAAAATGGCCCATCAAGAGACAGTTGTAGCATTGTTTTCAGAAAAGACAGTTGAAAAATTACCTTCTGCTTTGGAAAAAATATTAAACACAGAAATAAGAGAGTTCACAGAGAAGGATGCCAGGCTAATAAAATGTGCTGAACATGTCTTATTCAAATTTGAACCAGATGACATGTATTCAGGAACACAATCAGTTGCAGGAATTTTACCAATAAAAGGATTTTTGATGGAATTGATTAGAAGTTTGTGTAACTGTCTGATCATAGGTTCACAGAAAATAAATGAAAAGAACAGAATAGTGCAGGAGATTAAAAGCATATTTTTTCCATGTTGTCCTGTGGTACCGAATCCAGCCAATATATTTTTACACATTCCATGTGGTGAAGAATGGCTTACTTTTATTGATTTTTGCCAAGTTCATGTCACAGTGCCATTGCATGAGAATAGTCAGGAGTACTGTCAAAAAGAAGATGAATATCTGGGACACAAAATTGGAAAGGGAGGTAGAAAGGTGTCACCAGAGAAGGTGGAAATAATTTCCAAGATGAATCCACCTCAAATTCAGAAAGAAGTCAGGACATTTTTGGGAATGGTTAGCTGCTGTAGAGAGTGGTTAATAAACAGTTCCCTAGTGGCTAAGCCTTTACTGAGGCTGACACACTCAGGTGTGTCTGATCCGCTTCCATTGGACAACAATTGCACAAAAGCATTCCTAGAGTTGAAAGAGAAAAAATGGCGCGCCCCAGCACTAGGAATGAAAGTTTATTTGAAAGAAAATACACTAATTTGCAGTGAGAGGGAGGGCTGCGCTCTCTCATTGCTTATTCAAAAAGATGAATGTTTTCAAGGGTCTGTGATGTATTGCCCAATGGCCTTTGACCCTAACTTCACAGAAATGTCAGCAAATGGATTGGATTGTGATGAAACTGAAAATGAGTGTCTAAATATCATGAAAATATGCATAAAGCCAAATTCAGACTTGAAGGATGAACATCTGAGTCAGCCCAACAATGTCCATTTTGTAGATGGCCCATGTTTGAAAGGTGACACATTAAAAGCAGCACATGCTGTGCTCCTTATACATGATGTTGTCAAAGCTGCATGGCTTTTAGTAATTACCCCAGCCCAAAATTCGAAATTGATTGCCCTTACCATAACATGCAGTATATCTGCTCAATTGGGAGTCACTGTTGTCATGGGAGAGAGAAATGCTAATTCAGTTGCACAAAATTGTGTTCTGTTAGCATATACATTCTATGGAATCTTCACAGTTAAGTTTAAAGAGGCTCAAGAAAATGTTTTTGAAGCAGCACAACAGGGTTGTATCAGAACTGTTTTTGAGAAAAATGACAACTGCAAAGTGACAAATGTGTTATTGCAAAGACTGATGCCCAGGTATAAATTGCCAGTTTCTCTGAAATCAGATCATAATGTGGTCTCAAAGATAATGAGTGCAGAACAACAGATTGGACAAGAAATGGATTGTAGCTATCTGCCTGAAGTGACAAGCATAATAAAGCAACACAATGGCAGCACTGAGTTACCCTTTGCAAAAGACTGCGTTTCAGCATTACCAAAGTGGCTTGAAAATGCATATGCAAATGCACTTGTGGAAAACACTGAGGAGAACACTAGCCATTGCAGTGTAGGTCTGGTTGATGTACAGTGTGCAGTTTCTCACCAGATTGCAGCTGCTACACAAGATCTGCATAATGGATGGTGCAACGGTTTTGATCTGAGAGATGCTGTGGTGAAACATCTGAATATGATCAAAGTGAAAATAAGAGTGAAAGGCCTTGGTTGAAAAAGTGCAAAGGATTGATGGTGCTCTGTCAGAGTTTCTCAGCACCTAAGTAGTCCAATTTGCATGGAAAGTATGAGCCATACTGATGACAAGCTGATGACAATGAGTAAAGAAATGCTGAAACTGTCCTGTTGAATTCCTTTTTTATTATTTTAGTTACTTATTTTAAAGAAGACTAACTGTTCCAAGAAGCTACTTACAGATCTCTGCACTAAAACATTTGAGCTTGGCTATATATGATCTGATTACAGACCAAACTTATGTTTTGCCTTAGAAATAGAAGTAACATTCTTTATGCTCAGCTTTGCAATAAAAAAAAATATATATATATATATATATATACTGTCACTTGTGAAATGAAATATGTGTGATTAATTATAAATCATTTTATTATGATTTGAATTATCAAGAGGGTGGATTGATGGAGCAGATTTCATCTGCAGTCATGCATTGTTTTATTTTTTGTGCTTCAGACAGGCTGCATTTAAATTGCCACGCACATTTTGGTGCAGGTTAAAAACATGGCACATGAAAAACATGAAAAGTGAGGCCTATTCACTTCAGACTGAAAATGCTTTTGCTGAATTAAATTAACATGTGTTTTTTTTTGCAATGTAGAGAAAAAGTGGCCTTTTTACCTTTGAAGATTTTTAATAGAATGTGTTTCTCTCTTCCCAGCACATCCATGTAAACTAAATGTATTATTCCTGTCTTAATAGACTTTGACTTGTTGCACATTTTGATAAACATTTTCAGTTAATAACACCTCTTTTTATAATGTGTGTGAATTAATAATGCACTTGGGACACATAATGGACTGATTTACATGAAATTAATATTATCTTTGTGTTTGTTTTATTTTTGGGGCCTACACAAAACATGGCTGCCTGTGAATCCATCAAGACTAATGGCTTGAAATTTAATGAGAAGGGAGCATGCGCAGACTGTGGCAGCTTTCCTCATGACAAAAAGTCAAGGACAACCTGAATTCTTGTCATTCTGCCAATGTACCAGTTAGTTAAAAGTGTCCATCTACTGCGCTTAGAAGGAAGGAAAAGATGAATTAGATTGAAACATTTTTCCTAGTAAATGTTGCAATGTTTATAAATGTAGTTATTCATGTATGCTTCTTTTGTTAACACTAGTGAAGTCAGGTTTTTAGAATGAGTCAGGGAAGTGTGACCTCATGCCTTTATGACTGACCAATCACGTAAGGTTCTCCTGAAAAATGTTACATCTTTGTGTACTCTGCCAATAATTATGGTATAAATACTGTCCTCTCTGGATGGGAGCCACCACTTCTTCTTTTTTCTCAGCTCAGCTGGCTTCTATGGGTTAGGTACGAGAAACGTCCCGGGAGATTGCTGAAGGGCGGGCTTGCGTCCGAGGAGTGTCAGGGGGAGGTTTCTTGCTTCCACGTCATATCTTGGCACTTTATGCCACATTCCTTTGAGGCCTGTGAAGGGCGGGCTGCTTTCCTCTTTAGACACAGACAGACAGAGAGTGCAGTGGATCAGGATAGGATTAGATTCTAATATGTTTTGACTAATTAATTAGGTCTAAAAGATTTATTTGTCTTATGCATTTATTTCTCTTAATGGGAGATATTTTGCCAACTATTTAATTATTGATTAGCTTTGCAAGACTATTTTTCTTAGAAACTCTTTAAGAATTGTGACTGAAATTTTGCGCCACATTTTCATAACTACATGTAATGCTTATATGCAGACTGTAATGTGTTCTGTATTATTGATATTTTTCCTGTTTTCCAAAATTCTGTAACCTAATTGATATTTTACTAATGAATAAAGGGTCAGAGAAAAATTTACTTTTTGACTAGAAAATAAAACCCTTTAAAATACTCAACAACTCTCTTTTTTGGCTTACAATAATAAATTGCATTTTTGACTGTTCATCTTTATTTAAAGTCTCCTGAAGGTAATACATGGTGTGAAGGGCCCAACACCTTTTGAGCGGTAAATTAGAGGTAGCATGAGGGTTTTGCATTGAGAAACTACCAGAAGAAATTACCGCTCTCCATCAGTATCACTGGGAAACGATTATGCTGATCGAGTGGCCCAATGGTGCGCCAGAGATCGGTATATTGTAAATCCAAAACGAGGGGGGCCAGGAACCAGCTGCCAACTTCAGGTGTTTGAAGAAGTGCCTACATGGGATGAAGTGAGAGAGTGGCAGGAATCGGCTCCTTGGCAAGAAAGAGAGAAATGGAAGGAGGATGGGTGTAGACCGAGACGTGTGGATGGTGTGATTTTGGGCCCAACTGGTATGCCTGTGTTACCCCGACACTTGCTTGGCACAATGGCAAGATTAATACACGAAGGATCACACATTGGTAGGGATGCCATGATTCTGGTATTTCAACAGACTTGGTACAGTAAAAAGTTCAGGAAGGTAGCGGAGTCCCTCTGCCAGAGGTGCCTGTCATGTCAACAGATGAACCCAGGCAAGAGGACAATGGTTGAGCTGAGTAAAATTGGGAGATCAGGGGGTCCCTTTGTAAAAATACAGATTGATTTCATCACCATGCCCCGTTGTGAAGGAAAGCGATATGTCCTTGTCATTGTGTGCGTATTTTCAAAATGGGTAGAAGCTTACCCTACTCCCCAAAGTGACGCACTGACAGTAGCGAAGTGTTTACTAAAAGAACTGATACCTAGATTCGGGATACCATACATTATTGAATCAGATAAGGGTGGACATTTCCAGAATGAAATACTGGCTGAACTCTGTAAGGCCTTTGGAATAAGGCAAAAACTGCATTGTGCGTACCACCCAGAGGCTTCTGGAATAGTGGAACAAGTAAATGGAACTATCAAAAACAGACTAGCAAAGCTGACAGATGCTACTGGCATGACCTGGGTGAAGGCCCTGCCTCTGGTTCTGATGGGACTGAGAAGTGTTCCTGACCGCAAGACAGGCCTAAGTCCCCATGAAATCATTATGGGAAGAGTGATGAGACAAGCATGGGTGCCAGGAAGCAAACTGTTGAGTATTACTGATGATTTGGTGCTTGAATACTGCAGAAGATTGGGTGACCAAGTGCGTTCTATCTCTCGCCAGATTGGAGACGACGGCATCCTCAATCCAACGACTCCTCTCCACAGTTTGGTTCCAGGAGACTGGGTCAAAATAAAGAAGCACACTCGATCAAATTGTCTGGCACCAAGGTGGGGAAAGAAACGCCAAGTAATCCTGGTAACAACCACTGCAGTGAAGGTCGCAGGTGTTCCCCAGTGGATCCACGCTGGACACACCCAGAAGGTATTACCAGACAAAGAATTTGCAGAAGAAGGGCAACCAGCAGAGGACCCTGCAGGAGCCAGACCAGAAGCAGCTGACAACGAGCAGCACAGCACCAGTCAGGTTGCAGGAACAGCAGACGTTGGCCCAGGAGTAGTTGACTACGAACTGCCAAGAATCCAGCCTGCTGAAGAGGTCCAGGAAACTGAGCCAGGAGAAGCTGAAGACGAGCTGCCAAGCATATGGCCAGAAGAATGGATACCGATGATTGATCTGACCGAAGATCCCATCAGAACAAGAGAACGACTTTGTGAAGGTAGGGAGTGGATTAGTCAGGAAAAGCAAGGCACAGGCGAAGAACCTCAGCCGCTTGAGATTCACATCAAAACTGAGGAAGGAGAAGGTCAGACAGGGACAGAACAGGTGTTCGATACACCACCGCTAACACCTGATGCGGATAAAGGAGAGATTAGAAATAGAGTGATAGTTCGAGCAGAAGAAAATCAAGAGATCGAAGTGCTTGAACAGGATCAGATAGGGTTAGAAGAACGGGTTCAGGAAACAGAAACAGAAACAGAGACAATCGAAAGCCAAAAACAAAATATTCCTGAACAAGACCAGATTAGAAACCAGGCAGAAGAATTTGATGCTAGCCCTGGAACTAGCCAGATAGGGGAAGTAGAAGAAGAAAGTGGAGAAGAATTGCCACAAGCGAAAGAGAACAAGAGAATAAGAGAAGAAAGTGAAGTCCAAGTACCGACTAAGAGACTAAAGAAAAGAAACAACCTTGAGCCTAGGTTTGTAAAAAGATTGAGGCTAAGGATAAAGACAGTGGAAGAGAAACGTGCAGAAGCAAGAAGAAGTGCTCGGATAGCAGAGCAAGAAGAAAACTCTTCCAAAAGAAGGAGTGAACGAATAAAAAGACAAAACAAAAAGTACAAGTCTCCTGAATGGACACTGGTTTTGGAAGAACTTGAAGATCTTGATATAACTGACGTGAGCGACGGAGAGCCCGTCCCTGAGTACTCAGCTGACGAAGAAGACGAACCACCGTGAATTTGCACAAAGTAAGCTAGTTGTGTAAAGCCACAAAAGAAGGGTCGAGAAACTCCTTCTGAACCAAAATGTCTGATTCAACGGTGAATGGTAGACCTAGTTGCAGCCGTTTTAAGACGTGTTGCAAGGTGTGTATATGTAGTGTAGTAGTACTGATAGTCATCTGGATAGGACTAACAATTTTCATTCCCTTTGCTGTAAGTAAAGATACTAACATTGTCCCTACTGAAATTGTAAATACTGACAGTGAGGAGTTGACAACACCGAGTGTAGCAAGACATGAGAGAGCACTGAGACAAACAAAACAAGACTTAGAAGCATCAGATGAGGGAGGACTACATTATCATGGAATTAAGAACAGGACACACTTAAATGTTTTTGCAAACTTGTTAATACACTATGTAGAGACTATGGAAATTGAAGATTGCTATGTCTGCATGAAGCTACCTACCTCTGTGGCTGAAGGCGTGACATACCATCACCTGCCATTGACATATGGAATTTCTTGTAGCATTTTAGCTAGTTTATTTTACAAAAGAGGACCGTTACAGTACTATTACTCTAATAATGACGTAATCTTTTCTGAACTTCCTATACGTGGGAACCTGAATCCTGTACATACCAAAAGTGACACCATAAGATATATGGGAGACTACTTTCTGACTATAGGTAACATTGACATAGCTGAAGCACACAGAGATAACTTGACTTGTTCTTTGCGTGAACAGGAAAAGATGTTCCTGAACATGGCAGAGAAAAGAAGAATTAAAATACAAAAGAAGGCTAATGACGAAAGTCAGAAAAAGCCAAAGTGGGCAGAGAACATGGAAGGCACCTCAAATGGTGGGGCGGGACCTGCTCTGTTGCTGGATTTTGAAAAGAAAGGCAAGCTATGTCTTCACCGCGAGAAGACTAGCTATTATAATAATGTTTTCATTGGTTCCAGTGAATGCGAACATAATTACAAGGTAATTGGAGGTTGGGGTTTCAAAAATGGGTCAGAGCCTGTGTTTCCTGGAATTTATTATATTTGTGGGGACAAGGCTTATTTCAAATTGCCGGATCACTGGTATGGAAGCTGCTATTTTGGCATTGTCTTCCCGAAAATATACCATGTGAATGGAAAAGCTGGAAGCAATGAAGATACTAATGGCTTAGTGCGTAGTAAAAGAGAAAGTATAGGTGAAATTATGGGTAGTATTTTCAGTGCACTGATACCTGGAGTGGGAGTGGTTCTGAACACTCACAGAATTTGCAAATTGTCTACTATAGTGGATGTGCTGTCTACTGAAACAGCTCATGGATTTCTGCTGGTCAATACCGAAATGGTTGCGATCAGATCAATGGTTTTACAGAATCGACTTGCTCTTGACACCTTATTAGCGAAAGAGGGCGGAGTCTGCCGGATGTTGAAGGCGCAACATTGTTGCACTTATATTCCGGATAAAAGTGTACAGATCAAAAGATATGTGAAAAACATTGCTAATTTGACAAAGGAACTCAAACCACTCGAGGTTGATAGTGCCTGGAAGAGACTGGTAGATGGTCTCTCAAATGTAGGTCATTGGCTTGCTAGCGTAGGTAAAAGCTTATTGTTCAAGATACTGATGCCAATTGGTATTATAGGTCTTATTATATTTCTCATTTTTATGTGCTGTAAATACCGCAAGCGCACCAAAAAGCACGAGGTAAATGCAAGAGGAGTGAAACGAAGTGTGGATGAAATCGAATTAGAGGAAGTGAATGACCAGATATACAAAAAGGTGAAGACTTCTCACCCTACTAGAACTGAAAGAGAAAAGTTAGAACGCTTGCTGGAAGAGATAGAACTTTATAAAGTGTGAAAGAAAGTTGGCATCTGGTTCCATTATATTATGTGATGATAGTAAATATCATCAAAGAGGGGATTGATGAAGCAAAGCTTCGCATATTTTGCGGCTTGCCGAAGTCAAGAACCTCGTTTATGTATAACAAGGTAATCAATGTACGTCTTACTAACATTTATATTAAGTTTGAGTAAAGTTTATGACGCTTGCCTATGTGTATTCCTAACTATTTTAATCCGTGTTTATAAAATGGCCGCCGCTTGTATTTAGTTACTGCGCATGCGTCAGCCACACTCACGTGTCCTGACGCGTCTGCAGAAGTGGAGGGAAAGTTATGCGCATGCGTAATTCATAGCTGTGCTTATCATGTGGTACTGCTCGTGCCACTGCTCTTGTGCTTGTATCAATGTGGCTAACATTTAAACGCATAAGTTTATTTCTTGATGATTAGTTAAAAGTACAAACCCTGTGATGTGTTTTCATAATGACATTACTATGTATTAATTTGTTTTTCGCTTACTTTTCATGTACCGCGGGGAATGGGGTTTTGTCTGTACCGAGAACCATCTTGGAGGTCCTTTCTGCGCCTGCGCGACTTGCCGAGGCACAGCAGACCTTGACTGATGGAACACAGCCAGTTGGCAGTGATGAGCAAGATGCTCCTGAGAAACGACCTGAAAACTCGGCTGAACCAATCACATGTTCTCGCAGTGCAACATTGTTAAAATTGCCATTGTATTTCTGCACTATTTCTCATGGGAACCCCAATCTAGTTAGGCGGTACCCTACTATGCAAATGTAGGCTTGAAACGCTATGTTGTGATTGGTGTGTTACCCAAATCCTACCTTAGGACCAATCCAAATTGAGGGATTCTGACACTTTGCAACATTGGGGGGTGGTACACTGTCCCCAAACTGTATATCTACCCTGGGTTCCCCTGGGGAGTGGTCCGACTTGTCTGGTTTAGCTGACCTGTCACTGACCCAACGCACTCAATAGGTGACTGAAGATACAGAGCGCTGCGAAGCACTCTGTCCAAATTTGACCATATACTAAGGTTCTACTGAACCTTAATGTGCTGGCGAAGCACTTAGCTGGGAGTTCGCTGACCCAATCGGGGTCTTGATCGATAGCTGCAGAGCGGGTGGAGCGCAGGCGTTGCTTCCGAACTGTGGGTTCCGGTCCTGTCCTGAAGAGGTCCTGTCCTGAGGGTTTGCTGTCCTATCCTGAGGGTCCTGTCCTGATTCCTATTACGAGGGTATCCTGTTCTGTCTTGGGTGTCCATTCTGCACCTGCTGTCCTTTGAGGGTTATCCTTCCTTGAGGGTTTCCTGTCCTTAACTGACCCGTGGCCAGGGTTTGGTTTCCACACCATTCTAGGTAAATATTGCCCTGAAACTCTTAAAATCTTGCACCTTCTGAATTTCTAACTTTTGCTTTAATAAAGTTCATCATTGCATATGTTATATTTTCCATGCCTTTCCGCAACTATTGAAAGTCAACTACATATTTTCATAAGTTTGTTCCTATGTCTTCTCACTGGTTAGAAATTATATTTTGCATTGCAGTTTGTAATTTTCTGATATGGTCTAGAACTTCATTGCCTAGACTGTTCAAAGGCCCTTTTACTTTAAGTGAAGCGTGTTACTCATTATAGGCCCTCCTATAGTTACCCATACTTAGTCTGCCCATGTTTAGATATTACTGAATTGCATAGTATTTTTTCTCTTGCATTTTATATCAGTATTTCAATGATTACCCTATCATTATTTTTATATAGCTACATAATTTACATTATCTTGGTCATTGATTGTCTTATTCTTGTATACTTGATGCATGAAGAAAACGAACTTTAGATAAACATTTTAAAACTTCCAGTTGTCCGTGGTCATTTAAACAGTATTTGAATGTTATTGGTTGGGTTTGTATTTTGCTGCCTTTCCTTTACAGCTAGCTCCCTGATTCATTGTGGTCATTAGGTACCCGCATTGGTGGATGGTAAGTCGGGTGCACTGAGAAATATTAGCAGGGAACACACACACACAAATCGGTAGAGCTCGTGAAGCCACCTGATCGATGTATATGGTGATTTGAAAGTATATGGGCCCGGAAGCCGGAAACGGCGAAACTATTGGTCGGGTGGCCTCGCGCGCTCTATCAACAACACATGCGATTACAACACGGTTGTTACAATGACCGTGTTGTTACATTGCAGTACCGGTACAACGCAAGTAGTTACAACGACTTGCTGTAGGGGGCGCTCTAAACTAAGGTATAGAATAATTTACTATTCCTACACCTTTTCTACTGTTGCACACACTGGAGTTGGAATAGTAAATTATACTATTCCTAAGTCCAGCACGGCCCCTACAGCAAGTCGTTGTAACGACTTGCGTTGTAATGGTACTGAGATGTAACAACGCGGTTGTTGTAATGACTGCGCTGTAATTTGCATGCGTTGTAAACACAATCGATGTAAACGCCTATATTCCTCCTTGAAGTATGAAGTGCTTCTCCCAGTCATCACAGGAGTCACTGAGCAGCCATCTGAGAGGTTGAATATGCCCACTCAGTCCATGCCTTTTGCTGCTCAGCAGCTGGAGTCTGGCCTCACCTTTGCTACACTGATAGGAACCCACCATCTTTGTTCAGAAACGCTCTGCCGTAGAGGTCTCATCCGCGGGTTGTATATCCCTACTTCCATAAGCTAGAGAGAAACGGTACTTCCATCTGCTCTGGGATCACTCTTCGTTTTAGCACCATCCTCTTCATGAACTCGGAGGTTATGCAACGTTATATGTCAGGGAAGCCAAAGTGTTTCCCTAACAAAAATGACCTTGCCTATCCAGGCACCCATCCCAGATATATTGATTGATTATCTTGCTGCTTCATGTCTAAATTAATGGATTATGGAGGAATCTGTGGAATACCGGTGGTGATCAAAGATAGCGTGTAGGCCTCATATTTTGCTGCTTTGGCTACTAGGCCTCCTGCCATTTCACCCATGCCTGGAATTTTACTGCTCAAACACACGTAATTCTCTGGAAAATGTCTGGTCTCCAACGGCCAATGCTCACCACCCTGGTGCTCCCCCCTAACCCACTTACAAGCATGTCCACGTCAAAGTATACTTGTTATTTCCTCTCCTGCACCTCTCAAAACTGAGGTGAATTCTGCGGAATGTGAATGATATGCTAAGTTTGAAGAAGGTACACATGACACCAACAACACAATTACAATACAACACAATAAAAAAGTTAGAGAGAGTGTTTGCGTGTGTTGTGCGTGAGATACTACTTACCAACTTACTTGTGAAATAAAGGCACTCCTGAAGTAAAATATCATGATATAAAGGTACTTGTGGTGTACTTGCTACAATGTAATGGCTCCTGAAGTATTCATTCTCTGCACATGCACAGCCTGAATCCAGTCAGCACCCCACTCTGTAACTCTCAGCACTGCTGGCCTTTACTTCAGCGAAAAGGACTCAGCAGAGATGGCTTCAAGGTGTTGCAGCTCTGCATTCAGTGGAGTGGGAAGGGGGGTGTGGTGGGTGGAGGCTACCCCGGGTGTCATCACTGAGGGGGGTGACAAAATGGCGAAAATATGTGTTTTAAACCAGGGTGAAAAAATGGCAAAAATTTGTGTTTTAAACACATATTTTTGCCATTTTGTCAAGCCAGGGTGACAGGTTCACTGAGGGGGGTGACAAAACGAGGGTGACAAAATGGCACAAATGTGTGTTTAAAACACATTTTTGCCATTTTGTCATTTTCCGCACCGAGTACCACCTGACCTTGCCACGCCACTGTCTGCATTCAGACCATGCTTGATGGTAACCAGAACCAGTAGAAATTAAAAACGGACCTTGAAACGGGTCCCTATCGGGCCCTATATTCATTTCCTTAACTGTACTGGCAAAAACGATGATCGTTTTCAGAACAACCAATGTAAAAAGCGTTAAGATGATCAATCTGTTTCAGCGATTTAATTCCTGTTTACATTGCACATGTTTTAGTTAACCGTGCATTCCCTAAGGGTTTTTGCTATTTTCAAGATGTTTTGTTTCTTTTCTTTATTTTTGTCTGTGTAACATATTACTCTTTTGTAGTGCATAGTTTGAACTGAGTCTTCTCCAGGTATACCGGGGCGCGATTGAGAGCTCTGGAGTTGAGGCTGAAGACTGCGAGTTTCTCACAGTGCCTGCCATCCGATCCTTGGCACCTCTGCAGAATGCACTGAGAAATGTTCGCTCATTGCACTTACAATTGAAATTCTGTATAAATGTGTGAAGGAGGTACACAGTTGTCAAAATATTGACTAAGCAGAAGTTAACGAAAGTACAGTGCTTACAGGTGAGTGGTCGCGTTGTGTATTTTGGGGAGTGGTGGTAGTGAAGCAGATGCAAAGAAGTGCATTCAGGAGAGATTGAAATGAGGCTGCTGAAGAGGTAAGAGATGAGGTGTAAGATATGCAGATAGACCAGATGAGGTGAGAAACATGGTATACATGTCTAACATAGTGTGAAAATAACTGGAGTATTTGAGACACTCTGCAGGCCTTTACACTGTGCACAGGCCTCAGTAGTGTTTAATTCACAGCCTCAATAAATTTCATAATAGCAGCATTTTTAATTTGTATTATTTGCAAAAAGTCATTCTTACTCATTCATCATAAATAGCTAACAACCACTAATAAAGCCAATAGTCGTGGCTAGTTTAAGGTGTATATCAGTTGTTGTATTATTCATCAAGATGCAATAACAGAAAGTTCAGGGAGGAATCAAAATAACAGTCAAATGGCAGACTAAGGAAATCATAGACTTGTAGTTTACATGTTTAAGGCGTGCCCTTAATTACATAGGCCACACCTCTTTTAGACACTTTTCACTTCTTTGCAACCTACTCAAACCCCTGCTTTGATGCTACATGTTTCCTTAATGTACATACATGTAGAACTAATATTAGTGAATCTATACATACCTATTCCTAACTACCTGTACCCACGTTCATTTAAGATGTTTTGTAGTTGATGTTCTGCCTATTGAGTGCTTGCAATGTTCAACACTCCATCCGTCATCCCTTTTGGTTTTGCTTTGTTCGCCCTAAGTTGGCAGGGTTTGCCCAGCCATGGGTCCCTTGCACACTTTGCCACTGGATTCAAGCTAGCCTGGCTGATGACGGCTGATTAGTCAGAAACCGGTCCCAGGATGCTTGTTTCCGGTCCAGAGAAGACATGGCTTGGCAGTTCGGGCTGGACTGTTCCCATGAGACACGGGGTCAGACTGATTTTCATATGGCCATGTCTGAACTGGGGTGGCGAAGTGAGCAAAAGAATGATGATGGATTAAACCCAGATCTGTTGACTGGGGTGAGTGCTTGCAATTATCAACACTCCGTCCATCATCCCTTTTGGTTTTGCTTTGTTCGCCCTAAGTTGGCAGGGTATGCCCAGACGTGGGTCCCTTGCTCACTTTGCCACTGGATTGAAGCTAGCCTGGCTGATGGCGGCTGATTAGACAGAAACCAGTCCCAGGATGCTTGTTTCCGGTCCAGGGAAGACATGGCTTGGCAGTTTGGGCTGGACTGTTCCTATGAGACACAGGGTCAGACTGATTTGCATATGGCCATGTCTGAACTGGAGTGGCGGAGTGAGCAAAAGAATGATGATGGATTAAACCCAGACCTGTTGACTGGGGGTGAGTGCTTGCAATGTTCAACACTCCGTCCATCATCCCTTTTGGTTTTGCTTTGTTCGCCCTAACTTGGCAGGGAATGCCCAGACATGGGTCCCTTGCTCACTTTGCCACTGGATTCAAGCTAGCCTGGCTGATGACGGCTGATTAGCCAGAAACTGGTCTCAGGATGCTTGTTTCCGGTCCAGGGAAGACATGGCTTGGCAGTTCAGGCTGGACTGTTCCCATGAGACACAGGATCAGACTGATTTGCATATGGCCATGTCTGAACTAGGATGGCGGAGTGAGCAAAAGAATGATGATAGATTAAACCCAGATCTGTTGACTGGGGGTGAGTGCTTGCAATGTTCAACACTCCGTCTATCATCCCTTTTGGTTTTGCATTGTTGTGCCTATTTTTGCAGCACAATATTTCTGTGCTCGGTATTCTGACAAACAACATTTGGCTTCTGATTACACAAGTTGCTCACAACAACTCCATTATTTTTTCTCTGTTTGTCATATTTAAAAAAAACTATGTTATCTTATTTAACTGCTGCCTCTTCGCCATAACAGCAGCCCCCCACCTCTCATAAGGGTTGTACGT